>NC_136475.1:39891904-42291904 GCF_902686455.1 Sciurus vulgaris
TTGGCTCTGTTATTATCCAAAGTACCAGAAAATAAAATTTTTGGTTAATTTATAACAGAGAGAGGAACAAATTCCAGAAGAGTATATTTATAAGATTTTATGGCCTAGGTGTTATGATCTTAAGACAAATTTAAACATGAGGAAACTGATTGGGATTTGGTGGAGTTTATGACCTTAATAATGTTGGTTCTTGAAGCACCCTTGATGAGAAACCTGTTAATTTCAATACCTAAGTTATTGTAGCTGGCCCATAGGAGTGGTTCTCAACCCAATAGGATTAGATCACATGGTAGTTACACTTCAGAAAGTTCACTCATTCTTCTAAGTCTTGGACCTCCGTTTCACAGCCTGTTTGGGCTACATGCAGACCTGGAAAGACTGACAGTGGCATTTGACTCCAGGACCCATGGGGAAGGAGACAGGGTTATGACAGGTTGCAGCCATGATAATTTTGTTAGCAAGCATGTTGTATGAGAAACATTTCTAATCAACGAAGCTAAATGCAGAGTCTGGTGGCTATCTGGACATTCAGCTTGTAGCACAACAGTGCTACCACAAGAAACCATTCGACTATAGGCACTGGGGTTGTTCAAAATCCCTCAGAATCGTGGCCACATAAAATAATTAAATGTAGGGAGACATGGATTTCTCAACTCCTATATTCCATTATCCAAACTGATCTTACTAAATTTATCTTATTCGCACAACAATAAAATCAAGAAAAGCAAAGGTTAGTCTTGACTGGTTAGTCAACATGAGACTTGGGTCGGTACCTGAGATGGAGGAAACAGGTTGTTTCAGTGTGGGAATTTCTCATAAACCTCAAGGCCTACATGCCTGAGTCAAGTCAGACTAAAGTATTAACAAGCACAAGGTCTATGTCAAAACTAAGGAAGAGAACATCATTAATGACATCTAATTGGTAGAGAACATGGATACTGTCAAAATTCCAATAATAAATAGTCTCTGTGATTGTTAATTTTTTATGCCAACCTGACTGGGCTACAGGGTGCCCAGTTATTTGGTTCAATGTTTCTGGGTGTGTCTATGGGGATTTTTCTGAATAATAAAAACATTTTAGTTGTTAGATCAGTCTTACTCAGGTAAGGCAAATTGCCCTCTCCAATGTGGTGTGTCTCGTTCATTGAAGGAGTAGATAGGATAAAAGAAAGTGTAAGAATTTTTTCCTTCTGCCTCACCATCTTTGTGATTATACAGAGTCTGCCTTAGACACTGGAATTTAGACTTCTCAATCTAATCACATGAGCCAATTCTTTAGTATTTTCCTTGCTACTTTCTGAACACAACTTTTAGAAGAGCAATATAGAGTTCCTTAGAGCATTTTCACATTCTTTCCAATTTATCTTTTCCATATGAATATTGAAATTATACCATGAAAACAATAAGCACATGAATCACAGTATAGGGTAAATATGTGTGAAGTAATAATCTGGCTTGACATATTGTAGATATAGACTAAGAAAATTGTTAGTGACTAGAAAACATGAAATTGATCCTCTTTGAAGCAGTAACCAGTGGGCAAATAGCTCACCCTGTAGAGCACTCACCTAGTATGTGCATGGGCCCAGGTTTGAATCCCCAGCACTCTGAAAAAAAACGAAGAGAGTGAAGCAGTACCAAAATTACCAAGGAGGACTTAATTGACCTTTGGAAATGGAATTTGTTCTTCCTTTTGGACATTGGGCATAAAGTTTATGCATTGGCCTTATGCATGCCAGACAAGTTGACTAACGTTGAACTACACCTCCAGCCTGTTGGTTCCATTTTTAATTTTTGAAGAATATTCTTCTTACTGTTTTCTTCAGAAACTGTACATTTTATATTCCCAATAATAATGTACAAGAGTTTAATATAGTTAAAGATAAATATGGTAAAATTCTAAGCAATTGGCTAGCTATGAAAGTAAGAGTATACTTTAGACCCTGGTGCACAATTTCCTTTAGAGGATTCAAATTTAACTATTCAGAATTATGTATCTTCTCTATAAAGCCAATTGCATTAATTACTTTAACATGTAAAGTTTATGCTTTATTTCATTATTGGCATTCACAAATATTCTACATATTTAAAATAACAAAGTGCAAAAAATAACTATTACTAAGAATAAGCTACAAATGTTCTAATATTTAAAATTTTCCTTTACATTTCAAGAAGTATATCATATTGAATTTAATGAATCAACAAACAGATATATGTTTAATATTTAACACCATATGAATAACTGCAAATAGAAAGAAAATGGAAATGTATTTTTTTTCTTCATTACCCTCAGGTAGTATGAAAAAGTTTGAAGAGAGGAGAAAATATCATTTTATTTCATATTATTTATACTTATTAAAATGTCTTGCTGAGCTCATGTATTCCTTTCATTATTATGAACTCTATATATATATATATATATTATATATATTTCCAAATACAAAGTACTAATAAAGAGAAATAGCTGTGCAGCAGAGGGATAAATGCATTTTCATTTTTGTTGTTTTCCCTGGGGATTTTGGAGAAAGTTTCATAAAACAGCATGTAATAAAAAGCAGTCATTTTTTTATCACAATCTGATTAATTAAATAAACATTTTCAAGTTTTATATAAGCTTTGTGGGAAATGACATCAATGAAACTTTTGTGAAAAAGTTTAAATATGTTTCAGTTATAGATCAATTAATTCATCTAACATTATTTAAACACATATTAAATCTAATCATTACACCAACTAATTGTATTGCCATGATGAAAGAAATCAGTCTTTGCCCTTGACATGTTTTCAAATAATATAAGAGAGAAAGCTGCAAAACTCTAAAACATGTGAAGTTCTGTATCAGAAAAAAAAACAAAAAATTAAAACCACATTCTTTAATTTTACAGAGGAACTGAGGTACATTGAAAAGAAAAACCCTGAATGATAGGTAGCACCTCAAAATGAAAAGACAGTCTGTCTAAGGGATGGGGAACAAAGATGAGGGAATATTGTCCCTTCGGTTGAAATGCTATTAAGCCAGAAATGAACATAATAAAGTAAGCAGAGGTTGGTTGATTCATAAAGAAAGAAAAAAATTAATCGGGCTGGGAGCTTTGTTTTATCATACCAGCAATAAGGATTTATTAAAACATTTAACTATAGGATTAATAAGTTCCAAATATCATGTCAGAATAATTATATGGAAAACCATCTTAAGTATGGATTTTGTAGAAAGAGACCTGAGGCAAAGATGCAAATTATGAAGCTATTGCATTATTTAGTTTCTGCAATTTGATGTTGATTACAGAGATTAAGAGTGCATGGAATCTTAAAAACAAAGAAGTTAAATCAGAAATTTTGTTTATTTAGTTGCCTGTGATTTTTTGTTTGTTTTCATCTTTTTCACCTGTCATAAGGAAGAAAATAACCTTGTACAGTAAATAATCATGACATATCTTTTCAAAAGTAAGACTTACGTTTCTTTGAAGCTAATGGATTTGTCATTTGTGTCCAATGCTTATTTCAGTTAGCATGATGGACACTTTAATCTCCATCAACATCTGGAAAATTATTTTAGCAATAATTTAATTTTAAATCTCAGATCTAAGATTCTGTCATTTTTCCCCAAAACTATATCCAAACATTGCAAAATGTTCCTTCACTATGATATAATGCTCCTCTATTACACTACAATATAAATGCCATATTAATAAAAATTACTTTTTTCTGTCAATTTTGCCAGATTCATAGATATTTCAATGATTTACTTAATTGGGGAAGCAAAAGGCTTATTTATTTGTTTGTTTCCTGCCTCAGGTATGTTTGTACAAACAGCATAGGAGAACATCAGCCCCAGGCAAAAAACAGCACAGGAAACAAGTCAGATCTTCTGTCCTCACATCGACAGAAACCTCTAAGAAGGTGCCATCATGGGGGCTCACAGACATTTGAAAACCTGAGGCTGACCAAGGACTGAAGCTGGAGAGGGATCTACAGTCAAGTCCTGGACTTTAGTTTGAGAAGTGGCCTTGGACTTTGGCCTGCAGAGTTGGAGATTCTTAGAAATGCAGTCAAGAGCTCCCTTGTTGCATGAGGGTAGGTGATGTAGTCAAGTAGATCAGATTTATGACTGACATCCTTTGGGTTTATGGGCTTCACTTCTTTGAATTTCACCATGGCATTGATAACTTGGCATTGATAACATGGCATTGTAACTCATAGCATTAGTGTTTCTGGTCTGCCTCTTCAGGCCTTGCTATCCACGTTTTTTGGCAAAGTGCATGTTTCTCAGGAACTTGGGGTCTACCCTTTATGAGATATCTTTGTGATAAGACTCTTGATGCCATTTCAGGATCATATTAGAGACTGATAGTATGTTGTGTGGTTCTTGGATTTGGCAATGTGTACACCAAAACCTGTGCCTCCCAAAGTGCCTGCGATTTTTCCAGTGACAATTGTTTTTTAGATTGTATACAATTGCCATAATAACGAAACTGTGACTATATTTTTTCAGAAACAATATCTCAACATCATTATTCTTTGTGGTTAGTAGAGATCTCTTTCTAGCAGGCAATAGGAAGAAATTGCCTTGTATGATATCATTTGACTCATATCATCTTGAATGAAGTAATCATTTAACTTTTTAAAAATGTACTTCTTTTGAAATACAAAAATATTCCAACCCCATGCTTATTTGTTACTCCAAAATTTCTGTTTACATGAGAACTTGAGACACAAAATAAGACCCACACAGAAAATTTTGACTCTTCACTTACTGTATTAATTTTCTATATTGAAATTATCCCAAATTAGAAAAGACAATGAGTGTGAAACCCCCAAAAGTCTCATTTAAAAACTATTAGAGTTTTGGTAATCTTCATAAGTCACTCTAATAGGGTAACATTCTTTAAGTTATGACACCATCAAATTTGAGTTCACTGGGTATTTCCCAAAGAAAAATTATTTATTTTGAGATAATTTCATGTTTTTTTTTTTTTCACATTTTGACTCAACTGAATTTCAGATCAAAATTCTAAACTGAATGAATAAACACTTGATAATTTCTCCTGTATGAGGCTCATCATTAACTATCAAAATAATATTTTCAGTATACTATTAAAAATTCCATTATTCCATTATGAAGAGTCAGAAGTTATGGTTGTAAGAACTCAGGACAGTCTTGAGCCAGAGAGTAGTGCTGAGTCAGATAAAAGGTTACTAATGCAGTTGCATAAATTTAAGTTTCTGGAAATCAGACAGTATTAATCTATTTTGCAAACTCAACCTAACCAACAAATACATTTTGAAATATATCTGTGAGTGTTTAATACCCTCTCATATTTTATATATTTATCTTTATTAAATGTTAAAAGGAAGACTTCTTAAAAGAGGTCCATAATCTATTTAACTTAATATTACATAGATCAAAATACACGCTGAATACTTTTCCTTGCTATACTATAAAATGAAAGTCAGTTACTTTTAGGTGTTAGTAGGGAGTCAAGAAACTTTCCTGCATTGAAAAATCTAGTAATCTTAGACGATTCAGAGAGGTTACTTCCTAAACAGGTCTTACTTCCTTAATCAGTGATCAGATATATAAAGAGCTCCTGGAAATTCACCTCACCTCAGGCATACCCCAAATCATTTATAATCAATAGTAGTTGATTCCAGGGTAGGCAATTGAAAGTGAACAGACCAAGATAAACTCATGAGTTCCAGGGTAGAAAATGTGAACTGAGATTAGAACAATGAAATCAGAGTAAGACAAACTATTACCATAGTCTCATATTAGCTCAGAAAGAGGTACAGTAATTAATAATAATAATAAAGCAGTAACTAATTACCATGACCTCAGCTTTCAATTCCATGCTTTTCTATGCCAAATATTTTTAAATGTAAATTTAATTATACTCTAAAATTTTACCTTGCATTTATATACTTGCTTCAGAATATATTATTGCCTTTAGTTTTGCTGTTATTATTATTTCTGCCAATTCAATTTAAGCTCATAAATATAAAAATAAAAGCAAAAGGAAATGTCTCCTCACAATTGTCATCAGTAGTCAAACACCCTAGAGGTCATCACTCTTAAATATCTTCTAAAGATATTGTAAATGTACACATACATACACACACACTTACATAATACAAGGACAGCTTACATAGGTGTATGAATATGTATATATATGGATATGAGATTGCAGAACAGATTAGATTGCCAATAAGAGTACCACAATCACAGATTTTATCCAGTAAAAATATTTTCGAATAATTTCAAGAATACCAGTGCTATAGTTTCGATCTTGATCGTCCCTAAACGTCCATACAGTAAAAGCTCAGTAACGAGGTGGGCACTGTTGGGAGATAGTAGAACCTTTCGGAGATGGGACCTAGCAGGAGAAATTAAATCATGAGAGACATACCCCTGAAGTGCATATTGGTACTCTGGCCCCTCATCTTCTTCAATCTTTGCTTCCCACCACCATAAGGGACTTTGGTCTGCCATGTGCTCCCATCATAATGACCTGCCTCACCATAAGCTCAAAAGCAATAGGCCAGCTGAACATCACTGGAAACATGTGAAATTGTGGGCCAAAATAAACCTCTTTTAAAAGTGATTAACTTAATATTTTGATTAACTTAATATTTTTAAAAAAGAAAGCCAAAGAATCTACAGAAATACCCTTTGGTTGCATAGAGTAGTTTTGGTTTGTTTGTTTTAAATTCAACAGAGGTTATGGCAATAAGAGTTTCTAAGAGTAGTCATAGCCAGTGCAGTTAGTGAGATGGTGATCACAAAGGCAAACTAAGTAATTAGAATATTTGAAGGCCCAGAAAAGAAAGATTTATTTCTTTCTAACTGCTTTGACACAATTAATCAACCGTAGTTACATGTCAGAAGTTTGAACTTTGAATGAGAGAACAGGTATGTAACCATCAAAAAAGCATCCGAAGAAGCAATTACATTGAGAAAAAGGGACAAAATTCTTAGTTGGCAGGAAACCCTGGTAGAAATGGACAAACACTTAATGTTAAATAGTTGAGAGTGGTAATATTAACTTAACACTAGATAAGCACCAGGTCTCCAACAAATATCTTCTTAATGTACTGTAGGGGAAAGTGTTTTGAAATATTTTCTGCTTTCAGAAATGCTACAATGGAGCTGAAAGAACATTATTAAATATTTAAACTTCAAAACTTAAAAAAAAACTTTCAATTTGTGTAGTAAATATTTCTTCTCAGTCAGATCGAATGTGAAATTAGTTTTAAATTTTCAGAGAATGTTTTTGTGACAGGCAACCATTCACTTATTTTAGATTATCTCTATAATGTTTAATTTGAATAGTCAGCTTGATTGGATTAAGGTATGCCAATGATTGAGAGGCCTCAGGGTGTCTAGGAATGATTGGAATGTGGGGTAGTGAACTGAAGTGGAGCCCCTTCCTAAAAGTGGGTGGCCCCATCCAGTAAAATGGCTTAAAAGTTGGATGAACAAAGAAGCAGATGAAGATGCAAGCTGGACTCTTCTTGAACGGATTCCTGATTGCTGCTTGGATCATTTGAGGATATCAGCTCTCTTCTTCACTCTTCCAAAGTGGACTCTGCCAGTGATTCTCTAGGTAGTTTCCAGAAGCCTTGGTCTCTAGCTAGGGTAGCACTATTGATCTTTCTTCTAGAGAACCTGACTAATACAACCTCTAACTCTTCTGATTTTGTAATGAATAATACATGCAGGAAAATGTATGTAAGTCTATTGATGTTCTCCATATTGAGAAAATTTCACAAATCAATATTAAATGAGATGCATGTAGTGGCTGTGTATGCAAATTGTTTTATACAGAAGTTGTTACTAATAAAAAATTAATGGTAATAGTCACATAATTTACTTTTCATTTTTATTTATTTATCTGATTTAAATAAATTGATATGGGATTGAACCTATGGGTGCTTAACCACTGAGCCACATCCCTAGGCCCCCTTTTTTTTTTTTTTTTATTGCTTAGGGCGTCCTGAATTACTGAAGCTGACTTTCAACTTGTGAACCTCCTGCCTCAGCCTCCCAAGGTGCTGGGATTACAGGTATGCGCCACCGCATTTGGCATAATTTACTTTTTAACAGTGAGTGCCCCAGGGCTTAAAATTTTAAGCACTAAATAAAATAGTATAAATGTTTGGAAGCAAGTTTTACACATTTGAGTCTTAACATTTAAAAATTTTTTTCTAAATTTTTCAGATATCAAATCATTAATTCATATGGTATTCCACTTCAGTCGCTTTCTGAAAATTCATATTGAAAAAAGATCAATCTACAGTAATGGATTTATTTCAAAATGAAAAAAACTGTTGCAAGCATTTGATATTTGGGAGGAAAATCCAACAAAACTGAAACTACCTGTAATTGTTTTCTTTTTTAAAAACTTTAGAAGTTCATTTTTTTTTTTTTTTACTACGAAGCTGGTTTGCAGCAAAATACCAATGGTGACTGTATTTTTTTTTTTTCTTTTGTGGCATAAAAGAGCAAATATTTATTTTTTACTTGTAATACAGTCCATCATATATTGACAGGGTGCTCTGTTCTGAGGAATACTCTGAGCCATTCATCATTTTTTTTTTTTTTTTTTTTTTTTTTTTTTGGTGCTGGGGATCAAACCCAGGGCCTTGTGCTTACAAGGCAAGCACTCTACCAAACTGAGCTCTCTCCCCAGCCCCTCATTCTTTTTTTTTTTTTTTTTTTTTTTTTTTATTGTAAACAAATGGGATACATGTCGTCGTCTGTTTGTGCATGGGTTGAAGGCATACCATTTGTATAATCATAAATTTACATATGGTAATGTTGTTTGATTAATTCTATTATTTTTTCCCTTCCCCCCACCACTCCCACCCTTCTTTTCCCTCTAAACAGTCCTTTCTTCCTCCATTCTTGTCCCCCTTCCTAACTCAACCCTAACCCTAACCCTAACACTAACTCCCCTCATCCCCCTTATGTGTCATCATCCACTTATCAGCGAGATCATTCGTCCCTTAATTTTTTGAGATTGGCTTATCTCACTTAGCATGATGGTCTCCAATTTCATCCATTTGCCTGCAAATGCCATAATTTTATCATTCTTTATGGCAGAGTAATATTCCATTGAGAGTATATATATATATATATATATATATTTACCACAGTTTCTTTATCCACTCATCAATTGAAGGACATCTAGGTTGGTTCCACAATCTGGCTATTGTGAAATGAGCAGCTATGAACATTGATGTGGCTGTATCTCTGTAGTATGCTGATTTTAAGTCCTTTGGGTATAGACCAAGGAGTGGGATAGCTGGGTCAAATGGTGGTTCCTTTCCAAGTTTTCTAAGGAATCTCCACACTGCTTTCCAGAGTGGCTGCACTAATTTGCAGCCCCACCAGCAATGTATGAGTGTACCTTTCTCCCCACATCCTCGCCATTCTAATTGTATTTTTGATAATCGCCATTCTAATTGGGGTGAGATGGAATCTTAGGGTGGTTTTGATTTGCATTTCTCTTATTACTAGAGATGTTGAACATTTTTTCATATGTTTGTTGATTGCTTGTACATCTTCTTCTGTGAAGTGTCTGTTCATTTCCTTAGCCCATTTGTCGATTGGATTATTTGTATTCTTGGTGTAGAGTTTTTTGAGTTCTTTATAGATTCTGGAGATTAGTGCTCTATCTGAAGAATGATTGGCAAAGATATTTTCCCACTCTGTAGGTTCTTTCTTCACATTACTGATAGTTTCCTTTGCTGAGAGAAAGCTTTTTAGTTTGAATGTATCCCACTTATTGATTCTTGCTTTTATTTCTTGTGCTATGGGAGTCCTGTTGAGGAAATCTGGTCCTAGGCCGACATGTTGAAGATCGGGACCTACTTTTTCTTCTATAATCTGCAGAGTCTCTGGTCTGATTCCAAGGTCCTTAATCCATTTTGAGTTGAGTTTTGTGCAGGGTGAGAGATATGGGTTAGTTTCATTCTGTTGCATCTGGATTTCCAATTCTCCCAGCACCATTTGTTGAAGAGGCTATCTTTTCTCCATTGCATATTTTTGGCGCCTTTGTAGTATTAGAAAGTTGTATTTATTTGGGTTTGTGTCCTTGTCCTCTATTCTGTACCATTGATCTACCTGTCTATTTTGGTACCAGTACCATGCCGTCTTTGTTACTATTGCTTGTAATAAAGTTGAAGTTCGGGTATTGCGATACCCCCTGCTTCATTTTTCCTGCGAAGGATTGCTTTAGCTATTCTGGGTTTCTTATTCTTCCAGATGAATTTCATGATTGCTTGCTCTATTTCTGCAAGGTACGTCATTGGGATTTTAATTGGGATTGCATTGAATCTGTATAGCACTTTTGGTAGTATGGCCATTTTGACAATATTAATTCTGGCCTATCCAAGAACATGGGAGATCTTTCCATCTTCTAAGGTTTTCTGTCTTTTTCTTTCTTTATGTTCTGTAGTTCTCATTGTAGAGGTCTTTCACCTCTTTTGTGAGATTGATTCCCAATATTTTATTTTTTTTGATGCTATCGTGAATGGGGAGTTTTCTAATTTCTCTTTCTGAGGATTCCTCACTTGTATACAAATGCATGGTTATTTATGAGCATTGATCTTGTAACCTGCTACTTTACTGAATTCACTTATGAGTTCTAAAAGTTTTTCTGGTGGAATTTCCTGGTTCCTCTAAGTATATAATCATATCATCTGCAAATAGGGATAGTTTGAGTTCTTCTTTTCCTATTCGTATTCCTTTAATTTCCTTGGTCTGTCTAATTGCTCTGGCTAGAGTCTCAAGAATGATATTGAATAGGAGTGGTGAAAGAGGGCATCCCTGACTTGTTCCAGTTTTGAGGGGGAATGCTTTCAGTTTTTCACCATTTAGAATGATATTAGCCATGGGCTTAGCATAGGTGGCCTTTCAATGTTAAGGAATGTTCCCACTATCCCTATTTTTTCTAGTGTTTTGATTATGAAGGGGTGCTGTATTTTATCAAATGCTTTTTCTGCATCTATTGAAATAATCATGTGATTCTTGACTTAAGTCTATTGATGTGGTGAATTACATTTATTGATTTCCGGATGTTGAACCAACCTTGCATCACTGGGATAAAACCCACTTGATCGTGGTGCACTATCTTTTTAATATATTTTGTACGCGATTTGCTAAAATTTTGTTGAGAATTTTTGCATCAATGTTCATTAATGATATCGGTCTGAAATTTTCTTTCCTCAATTTGTCTCTGGTTTGGGTATCAGGGTAATATTGGCTTCATACAATGAGTTTGGGAGGTTTCCCACCTCTTCTATTTCATGGAATACTCTGAGAAGTATTGAAATGAGCTCTTCTTTAAAGGTTTTGTAGAACTCGGCTGAGAACCCATCTGGTCCTGGACTTTTCTTTGTTGGTAGGCTTTTGATGACCTCTTCTACTTCATTACTTGAAAATTTTCTATTTAAATTTTGTATGTCCTCCTCGTTCAATTTAGGCAATTCATATGTCTCTAGAAACCTGTTGATGCTTCGAAATTTCTATTTTGTTGGAATATAGATTTTCAAAATAGCTTCTAATTATGTTTTGTATTTCAATCGTGTCTGTTGTGATATTTCCTTGTTCATTCCGAATTTTAGTGATTTGGGTTTTCTCTCGTCTTCTCTTTGTTAGAGTGGCTAAGGGTTTACCATTTTGTTTATTTTTCAAAGAACCACCTATTTATTTTGTTAATTTTTTGTATTGTTTCTTTTGTTTCAATTTCATTGATTTCAGCTCAGCTGAGTTTAACTATTTCCTGTCTTCTCCTACATCTGGTGTTGGTCTGTTCTTCTTTTTCTGGCTTTGAGCTGTAGTGTTAGGTTGTTTATTTGTTGATATTTACTTCTTTTATTGAATGCGCTCCATGATTTAAATTTTCCTCTAAGTACTGTTTCATGTGTCCCAAAGATTTTGATATGATGTTTCTTTGTTCTCATTTCCCTCTAAGAATTTTTTAATTTCCTTCCTAATATCTTCTGTTATCCATTCATCATGTAATAGCATATTGTTTAATCTCCAGGTTTTGGAGTAGCTTCTGTTTTTTACTCTTTCATTTATTTCTAATTTCAATCCATTATGATCTGATAGAATACAAGGTAGTGTCTCTATCTCTTGTATTTGCTTACATTACCTTTGTGGCATAATATATGGTCTATTTTGAGAAGGATCCATGTGCTGCTGAGAAGATAGTGTATTCACTCTTGGTTGGATGGTATATTCTATAAATGTCCTTTAAGTCTAAATTATTGATTGTGTTATTGAGATCTATGGTTTCTTTGTTCAATTTTTTGTTTGGAAGATCTGTCCAGTGGTGAGAGAGGTGTGTTAAAATCACCTAGTATTATTGTGTTATGGTCTATTTGGTTTCTGAAATTGAGAAGGATTTGTTTGACATACATGAATGAGCCACTGTTGGGGCATAGATGTTTATGATTGTTATGTCTTGCTTATTTATGGTTCCCTTAAGCAGTATGTAATGTCCTTCTTTATCCCTTCTGACTAGTTTTGACTTGAAGTCCACAATATCTGAAATGAGTTGGATACCCCAGCTTTTTTGCTGAGTCCATGTGCATGGTATGTTTTTCCCCATCCTTTCACCTTTAGTCTATGGGTATCTCTTTCAATGAGGTGAGTCTCTTGTAGGCAACATATTGTTGGATCTTTCTTTTTGATCCAATCTGCAAGTCTATGTATTTTGATTGATGATTTCAGGCCATTAATATTCAGGGTTGTTATTGAGATATGATTAGTATTCCTGGTCATTTGTTCATTTTATTTATTTATTTATTTATTTATTTATTTATTTTTTGACACGACTTGGTTCTTCCTTTATTTGACAATTCTTTTAGGATAGTTCCTCCCATGCTGATTTGCTTCTTTATTTTTCATCTCTTCCTCATGGAATATTTTTCTGAGAATGTTCTGTAATGCTGGCTTTCTTTTTGTAAATTCTTTTAGCTTTGTTTATCATGGAAGGATTTTATTTCATCATCAATTTGAAGGTAAGTTTTGCTGGGTATAGATTCTTGGTTGGCATCCATTTTCTTTCAGGGCTTGAAAAATGTTGTTCCAGGCCCTTCTAGCTTTTAGGGTCTGGATTGAAAAATCTGCTGATATCCATATTGGTTTCCCCCTGAATGTAATTTGATTCCTCTCTCTTGCGGCCTTTAAAATTCTGTCTTTATTTTGTATGTTGGTATTTTCATTATAATGCCTTGGTGTGGGACTGTTGTAATTTTGTATATTTGGAGTCCTATAAGCCTCTTGTACTTGATCTTCCATTTCATTCTTCAGATTTGGGAAATTTTCTGATAATATTTCATTGAATAGATTGGTCATTCCTTTGGTCTGTTTCTCTAAGCCTTCCTCAATCCCAATAATTCTTAAATTTGGCCTTTTCATGATATCCCATAGTTGTTGTAGATTCTGTTCATGATTTCTTACCATCTTCTGTGTTTGGTCCACTTTGTTTTCAAGGTTAAATATTTTGTCTTCCATATCTGAGGTTCTGTCTTCCAGGTGTTCTATTCCTATTGGTTATGCTTTCTATGGAGTTCTTAATTTGGTTTATTGTTTCCTTCATTTCAAGGATTTCTGTTTGTTTTTTTCAATATCTCTAACTCTTTATTGAAATGATCTTTTGCTTCCTGTATTTGCTCTTTTAACTGTCGATTGGTGCGATCATTCAGTGCCTGCATTTGCTCTTGCATCTCGTCATTTGCTTCCCTGATCATTTTAATTACACATTCTGAACTCCCTTTCTCTCATTTCTTCTGCATGCTGTCATTGGGTTCATTGATGTAACATCTAGATTTGTTTGCAGCATTTCTTTCCTTGTGTTCTCATATTGTTCAGGTATCTGTTGACCGCTGTGATATTGCAGATTTCCTCTATTGACTTATAATATCCCTGAAGATTTCTAGTATATCCCCTCTTAGCCTTCAGTAGCCTGAAGTCTTGGAGGAAGTTGATAATGCGGTGCTCCACAAGGAAGCTGACTCCCTAGGGGTGGTGGCTTCCAGTGGGTATATTCCCTGTTAGTGGGCAGAGGTACTTTCACTTGCTAACGAATGGTCATCCAAAGGGGAAGTAGGATGTGGGCTGATGCAAGGCTAGTTTGGGCCTGTGTCTCTGATTTTACAGTCTTTTGGGAGAACCTCAGCCGACAGGGAGGACTCACCGGTGGGGAGTCCTCGCTGGTCGGTTCCCCCCAGAGGTTCTGTTCAATTCACAACTACCGCCTGGGCTGGGCAGCCTTCTTCTGCAATGTTCCCAGGGACCCGGACCTACCTTCTGGGCCTGGAAGCCTCGCCCTTCGCAGACGAATCTCCTTAGGCTGCCCCTCCTCAGAGAAGCTGCCTGCAGTCCTGGAGCCTTCGCTCTGCCCCTCAGTTTGCCTGTGCGGCTCTTCCACCAAGAAGCTGCCTAGGCCCTGGGACCCTACTCTGCACTTTTCGCCTGGCTATGCGGCCCCTCCTCTGAGCAGCCACCTGGAGCCCCTTCCAGTCCTTCGAGTCCCAGTGACCCGCCACACGCCTTTTCCTCCGGCAGCCACCTGGTGTTCCGTGCGGTCGCTCTAAGTCCAATTGACCCACCATGCACCTCCTTCTCCACCAGGCAGTCACCCAGAGATCTGGTGAGTTCATCACGAGTCCCAGGAACTCACTGTGCACCTCCTCATCCCGACTGCCACCCGTAGCCCTGGTGCAGTCACTTCGAGCCCAAGCACCCCGCCGTGCTCCTCCTCCTTCTCAGACAACCCCCCTGTGTTTAGGAGCGGATGCTCTGGGTCCAAACCACTCACCACACTGCTGCCCAGATAGCCGCCCGGAGCCCTGGCGCAGCTGCTCCAAGTCCAAGCGACGTGCCGAGCCCGTATTTCTCCTTCTCCTCTGGGCAGCCCCCTGTGTTCAGGGGTGGTCGCTTTCAGTCCAACAGCTCACCGTGCACCCTCTCCTTTGGGCAGCCTCCCAGAGCCCGGTGGGTTGTGCTGAGTCCAAGCGCTGTGCTGAGCAGCCACCTCTCCGATGCTCCCAGTTGTCCGCGTTCACTGCTCCAGCGGGGGGAGGGGTCTCGCTGGCAGCTCTACTTCACAAAGTTCCCCGCTTTCGGGGCTACCGCCCCATCCGGGACGCCTCCCCAATGAAGAGACTCACCTGGCTGCTTTGAGTTGGTCCCAAGTCTCTCTATATCTCCTCTTCTTGAGTCTGAGTCCTGGAGCAACACAAAACGCAGCCACCCTCTAGTCCGCCATCTTGAATCCCCTGGTGACTGTATTTTTTAAAAAAAATTATATATAGCAAGAACCTTGTCTAAAGGCAAGGAAGGAATGCGTAGAAAATCAACCTGCTCAAAATCGTATTTTTTAAAAAGGTATTGTGCAACCAGGCCCTATTGGCATGAATATTCTCCCTTTAAATACCATATAAAAAATACTCCTCCATTTAGAACATGAACAGTCTCGTCACTGGGACTAAATTGTGTACAATTATTAGTTTTTCTTAAATCTCTCAATGCTTTATTTAAAATAAAAATTGCTTTCTAAAGAAAAAATATCTGAGCCATTTTATTTTTCTCAAAGTTATTGAGGATGATTTTAGTGAGAAACAAGGAATATATCCTGAATCTGCAAAATGCTGTTTACAATTTGTTATTGGCTTTTCCTTGGTAGTGCAAAAATTCAAGAAGTTAGTCAGCCTTCAGTTACTTGGGGTAAAATTATTAATATCTAATGCACGTAAAATTGTTACTATGAGAACAATACTATGTGATATGTAAGTGTTGGCCTTATTTTAGCATCATTTTTTCATAATTGTAAAAAATTATAAATAAAATTTTGGAGCATTGAATATTGATCTCTAAGTTTTACCAATTATTACCATTTCTGAAATTATTACATTTAGAACACTTCATTATTGTCACTTTCAGAATTTATACTGATTGAAATTTAACACAGTTCATTTTCATAGTCTGATTCACATACCAAGCTTGCATTATTGTTTGCAAGATTTTATTACAACTGATATATTTCTTAAAATATTTTGAAATAAATAATCATGTAGACACAAAACTGAATATAGTTGTTTCAAAAAGAATGTCTTAATTCACTTAATAATAAGGGAAAATTTACATAATCCAGTTTGTATAATTGAAGACTATCATTATTAAAATATTACAATATTTTTAGTTAATATTATCTCATCAGTCAACCTCAAAATTATCCCTAATATTTTACTTGACTCTCTAATAATCAATTACTAGGTTTTCTAATTTTTAAACTTAATAAGATGCATCTTGAAATGCTTTCAGATTTACCACTAGCTTTTTAATCCTAGATTATTTTGGATAACTGATTTCATGTACCATTTTTAAAAAATTCAACAAATAGTTTGTATGACAAAATTCAGAGTGATCATGACTCTTTCAAGGATCACTGTTCTTGGTTTTGTTTTTTAACCATTCATTCTCTGAATTTTAGGAAAAATATACAAATTTTCCTATTAATCTTTTAAATCTCATGATTCTATTAAGAAACTTTATTGAATGAGAACTTTTGCTTTTGGTTCCCAGTTTTCAAATATCTCATGACATTCTCATGACAAGTATATATCCATCTTAGCAAACTATTCTACTCTCTCCCAGAGTAACCCTACCATAGCCCAAATACTGATTCTAAAACTGGTCAGAAATGTGTTCCTTTCTTTACAAGACCACTTCACTGCACTAGATATCTAGACAAGATCACAAAGGAAAAAAAAATTTGAAATCAGAAATAAAGCATGAAGATAATTTCTTGTTCATTAAATATTTTTAATATCACCATTCACGAGTACTTAACAACCTATGATTTATTTATTTTAATAAGGTTTTTCTATTGCGCTGCTGCACTCAGCACAGATACTGGGGGAATAGTGGGAATGGGGTGTGAGGTAAGTGGAAGAGAGAGATCAACCTCCTTACACAGAGGACAACTGAAAGGTGAGTAAGAGCCAAGGACAGGGCAGTTGGGTATCACTACTCAGGGGGATGAAAGATTTTTGTGCAACTAAGCCTTTTATCTGATGTGTTGCTAAGTATTGATTTAAGTCCGTGTTTTGTCTTAAGTGTTAAGACTTAAGTGTGAGTTTTTAAGAGTTGAAAACTCTGCATTGTTTCTTCCCTATTGTTTTCATCTCTCATTCAATTTATGTTATTACCTTTACATTAAAAAATAATAAGATCCAGCTCAGGGGTTCAGGCTTGTAATCTCAGTGACTCAGGAGCCTGAGGCAGGAAGATTGTAAATTCTAGGCCAATCTGAGCAACTTAGTGAGATCCTGTCTCCAAATAATATAGTTAAAAAGGGGTCGGGGATGTAACACAGTGGTAGGGTGCCTGTGGGTTGAATCTCCAATATGAAATAATGATAATAATAATAATAATAACAGCAATAATAAAGATTTAAGTGGCTCAGTAATCAAAAGAGTCCAGAATTGAAGATGTCGGGAAGTGTTCATTCTGTCTCCACAATGACGCCACCAAAGGGACAAAGAAAAAGACTCAAGTCAGAATCCCAAAGAATAAAATGTTACATCGGGCTGCAACTTCTTTTAAGTACAGAAGTTTATGAAGACAGTACAGAGAATTAGAAAAATATATTCGTAAGTTAAAATTTAACACTTCCTGAGTTGATGTCAAATTATTCCTGTGGACACATTCCATAACTCAGAATGATAACAGTAAAATTTCCAAGATTATATTTTATAATGACTAAATGACTTTAAAATTTCAATATGCTAAGAAAAAGTGACTAGTACATTATAGATCTATGCAATTGTGTGTATGACAAGACTATCAGTAAAATTTGTTATGCTTCTCTTTGGATGAATAGCTTTGAATAAACTGTTGGTAAACAAGTACATAAAAATAAATGGGTCTTATCTTTATAAATTGACATTGCATGTCAAGATTTTAATGGTTGAAACTAAATTTGAATTTTATTCTTTTACACTATTCAAAGGAAAAATAACTATACTTGACTATCTTAGTATAGTTTGAGAAGCACACTAGAAAAACTCTTATTTTTTCTAATGAAGCAAAGCGGAATGGATTAACCTTTGGCTCTCATTGTTATAAGGATCACCTTTGCTAAAATTCATGCACATTTCTTGGCGTTTTCCTTGAATCATGTGTTGATGTTATTTTTTTCTGTGTCCTCTCTTAGGACAATTTGTAATACACTGTTTTAAATTTCAAGTTTTATTTTTATATTAATCTTTCTCCCCTTTAGTTATTTCTTTTCCTTTCCTCTCATTAAAAGTGGAGTTTGGTCAATATGAGTTTGAGTAAGGAGGGGGGGTAAATAAAGACACCAGCTGAATGGCATCTTGTAAGATCTTATCTCAGATTTATCTGCCTATTTTTTTCCAAGGGCATCATCTATTATCCTACCAATGATTTAGTGCCCAGTCTTTCTGCATACGGAGCTCCTATGTGGGGAGTTCTCTGGGACCCCTGAGTCAGAATGTGGCAGATTACAATTACATCTCTATAATGTATTGAAGCATTAGCATCAATAAGTGGGGATATATAGAAACTGGTGACATAAAATCCATTAAAAAAAAAAAACTTTTTTTTTCTCAAAAAAAGATAGTCTCAAAAATATATACTAATCTGATTTCTGGAGCTCAGGCTTATGACAGAAGGCAGGAAAAATGTACTAAATGTGAGTTAAAATTTTATAGGGTGATGGTCATCACTAACAAGAAAGAAATAAAGAATGTGGAAAAAGAAACAAAGAGACAGAAACAAAGACTGCGGAAGGAGAAAGAAAGAGGAAAAAATGGTAAGGATAATGGAACAGAAGAATCTTCATCTTAAAATTTAGCAAGTGTATGCCAATTTTAACCTTCTTTGTAGTCACTACGAATAATTAATAGCTAAAATTTAAATTGGGCTTATATATCAGACAAATGACTGTGAGTTTTAGATATATTTTATCTTTAAGTATTTCTGAAGTACCTAAAGGATATGCATACTATTATTATTGTTTTAATATAAGGACCTGAGGCATAGTGAGTTAACCAACCTGTCCTAGTTTGTTTACCTAGTAACTGAGGAACAGAGGATTTGACAAAGATAGAGGAGCTCTAGTGTATTCTGTCTTAGCCTGCCTAAGTTACAATCCCTGTGCTATGATGCCTTGTAAAGAATTAGTTTCTAAATGCATTTAATAAAAGGAGGAATTGTTTTGATTTCAATGGCTTTATAACATACTTTGAATTAGGGTGTGTCTCTAGCTTCCTGCTTCTTTCTCAAAACCGTTTCAACTCTTTGGGGTCTTTTATTCTTATGTGCAACTTTCAGGATCTGTGAAAAATACCATTGAAATTTTGATGGTGATTGCACAGAATCAGTAGGTCCCTGTGGATAGTATGGACATTTGAACAACACTAATTCTTTCAATCTGTGAACACAGATATCTTTTCATTTATGTGTGTCTTTGTTTTGTTTCAATCAATGTCTTATAGTTTTTAGTATATGGATTATTCACATCTTTAGTTAGGTTTATTTCTAAATAGTTCTTTTTTGATGCTAATGTCAGTAGGATTATTTTCTTGTATCTTTTTCAGAGAGTTTGTTAGCCTATAAAAATGGAATTGATTTTTATAAAGTACTTTCATTTCTGGAAATGCTATTGCATCTGTTATTTCTTATAGTTTAGTGTGTTGCAAAGTGATAGCAATAAAAAAGAAGTATGACTCTGATGTTAAAACAGATATAAACCCATGGAACAGAGAATCCATATATTCACGGACAACTAATATCTGACAAGGCATCAAAAATACACAATGGGGAAAGGATAATCACCTCATTAAAAAAAGGTGTTACAAAAAATATATATCCACGTGCAACAAAATGAAAGTGGACCTTTGTCTTCCACTATATACAAAAATTATCAAAATGAATTAAAGACTTAAAGTATGATCTGAAATCCTAAAACTCCTAGAAAAAATAAACATTGAGATACACTTTGTCACTGGAAAATCCCAAAAGCATTGGCAAAACAAACAAGTAGAGCTATATGATACCAAATGTTTTCATTTGCAAAACAAAGAAAAACAGTAAAAAAATGCAAAGACAATAGAATAATTTTTTATCCATGTACTAGATAAGAGATTGATATTCTAATATAGAAGATGCTTACACAACTCAATAGCAAAAACCCAAATAACCCAATTTAATAGGCTAAAGATGGAAATAGAAATCTCAACATCACTAATCATCAGAAAAAATGCAAATCAAAACCATTAGAAAATATCACTTTGGTTCTGTTAGGATATCCATTATTTTAAGGACAAAAGAATTGTTGCTAAGAATGTGAAGAAAAAGGAACACTGAACACTGTTGATGGGAATGTAAATTGGTACAGCCGAAATGAAGTATGGCTTCTTGACATTACAAGACACTGCAGATTCATCTTGTATATTTTCTGCCCCAGTTCTAGAATTAATCATTTCTTTAAGGAAATGTGATCTATTCTTGGAGAATATTAGAAACAAAGACTTTGGTGTTTGGTGTGTTCATTGTTACTGGCAAGTCCATTATTGCTAGACCTTCTTGATTGGCAGAGTAAGAAAATACCATGTCATATTAACCGGTGTAATACCCATATCTATAAATATTTCTGTATGTAACCACCTGCATCTACATCAAGTTAACCATGAGTGTGTACTGTCTCCAACTCAAAACCATTACTACATGGATCCTTCTGGACTTCTGTTGCATATCTCTAACCTCTCAATCCCACAGTAAGAAACCTGCTACTTGACATCTGTCATTTATTTACTTAAATATTAAACAACAAAATATGTATATAATTGCTAATCCATATACTCTAGGAAACAACTTCATAACTTAAACTAAAATGTTTGTGTGCAATTCTTTTCAACTTTATTCCTACAACCGCCACGATGTCTAAAATCAATTAGGCCAATAACTATTCCTACTACTCCCTTCAATGAAGTTTTTTCAAACATTTATAGTACATTTAGGTTTTTTGTCACAATCTTTATCTTATCCTAGGATCCCCAACTTACTAAATGTTTTGTTCTTGTTATTTTTATGTACTAGATTTGGTTCTGTGTAGTAAATTATAAGTTTTGATGAATGCATGATATCATGCTTACATTATTAATTATAGCATCATATAGGATGGTTTTCATTGTCCTAAAAAGATCCCTGGGTTTCATCTTTTTGATCCTTCCTTTGCCTAAACCCCTGGCAATAATTAAAGATTTACAAGGGTTTTTTGTTTTGTTTTGTTTTTTTTGACATTTCCAGAATATCACATATTTAGAATAATGCAGTTTGTATACTGTCTTCCCTGGCTTCTTTCACTTAGCAATGTACACTTTTGGCTCAGGTTAAGATATAACATTATTTATTTTGTGTGTTAGTTTTTTTTTGTCTCTGTGACCAAAATACCTGATATATGTTGTTTTTACAATACAACTTAAAAGAAGATAGTTTATTTTGACTCATGAGTTCAGAGGTTTTAGTACTTGGTTGGTTTGCTCCATTGCTTTGGGCCTGAGATGAAGCAGAACATTATGGTGAACAGACATGGTGGAAGAAAGCTTCTCAGTTCATGGGAGTCAGGAGGCAGAGAGGGAGAGGGAGAGGGAGAGGGAGAGGAAGGGGAAGAGGGAGAGAGATAGAGGGGGAGGGAGAGGAAGGGGAAGAGGGAGAAGAAGCAGAGATAAGACCTAATCCTAAGGACATGCCCCGGGTGACTGCTTCTTCCCATCATGCCCCACTCTCCTGTGGTTCCCACCACCTCCAAGTAGTCCAATCAGCTATGGATGGTCAGAGTCCTCATAATTCAATCATTTCCAGTAGTCCCACCTTTGAATATGGCTGTGTTGGAGACCAAGCCTGCAACATATGTGTTTTGGGGGGATACTTCATATCAAAACCATAACTTTCTGCTTCCTGAATCTCTTTGGAGTTTATGATTGATTCTGGAAAATCCTCAGCTACTGTCTCTTCCATTGTGTCTTCTTCTTCATTCTCTTTTACTTGTGGGGGTGTTCTAATTGCATAAATATTATACCACTTGAAATTATTCCACAATTTCCTTAAATTTTTTGGTTGAATTTATTTTGTTTTTATATACATTTTTCTCTTTCCATTTCATTATGGGGCATTTCTGTTGACATATTCAAGCTCACTGAATTTTTCCTTGTCCAGTGTACTACTGGGACCATTATAGAACTAACTTCATCACTTTAACACGGTTTTGTCTCCTAGCATTGTTTTTTGATTCCTAGAGTTTCTGTCTCTATTCTTTCATAGTCCATGTGCTTTGTATGTTGTGAACATTCTCCATTAGAGATATTAAAGTATTAATAGTAGTTATTTTAAATTTCTGTCATAATTCTGAAATCTGTGATCTATATCACATCTGAATCTCATTCCGATGCTCTCAGTGTCCCATGAGACTATTTTTTCCTTGTCTATTCGCATAATATAATTTTTGTTGAATGACAGACATGATGAATTGAGTGATAGAAATTGAGATATAAAGTCTTTAGTTTGAGGATTTATGTTACTCTGCTAGGAGTTGAACTACGTCTAGTTTATATTTTTATAACTACAGTTACCAGAGGCTTCTGACTCCTCCTCTGCCTTTGTATTTGACTCTTGAAATAAAGCTATTTCTTGCAGCTATTTCAGGTGTTATTACACTAGTGTGTCATTGATGAGGTAGTAAGGCACAGGTGAGGTGAGCTCACATAACCTACATAACCTCACATAACCTCACATAACTTACAAGTAAGTCTCAATCATTGAGCAGGTCAATGTCACTGGGTTGCATCATTTAAACAGTTTTAGCTTCCCCTTTCCCTACTTAAATAAGAATAAAGCAAGGAGGATTTGGAATTGAATAAATATATTTCTTAGATGATGGGGACTTCACTTTCATGAATGAATTAATGTTTATCTCACTGAATGTAGTGGGTCTCAAAAGAGTGAGTGAGTTTTCACAAGACTAAATATTACAAAGCAAGGTCACCCTTTATGCTTGGTCCTTTTTTATGCAGACCTTTTTTTTTTCTGCTTCTCTTGTGATGCAATCTGGGGACCCCCAGCAGTGACTTTATGTTCTTTAGATTTTCTAGCTGCCAGAATAATGAGTCATATAAACTTTCCTTTATGTGTTATTCAGCATCAGGTATTTTGTTATAGTAACATATACTGAACTAGAGCATACCTTAACCATGAGACTGGTAGATTTCTGGATATAAAGTCCAGAAAAATGTGTAGAACCCTGTAAGATTGTAGCCCTCTGGTGGTTCTCATTCTCATGCTGGTTCACATTCTGTTTTCAGCATTTAATCAAAATGCCAGTTTAAACATTTCTTTTAGTGTGAGTCTCCAGGAATTTCTGCTCCATTTAAGTAGATCTCTGCTATGATTTCCTATACAAATTCTCCTTGACTAGGATAGGGTTATGTCTCCCTAATGTCATTATAAATTGAAAATATCATAAGCTGAAAATGTATTTAATACTCCCAGGCTACCAAATACCATAGCTTGGACACACAAATGTACAAATATTATAGCTGTGGTACAGGATGTTTGGCCTGGCGATTGTGTGACTGACAGGAGTTGTGGCTCAGTGCTGCTGCCCTACATTGCAAGAGAGTATCAAATTGTACCTCACCAGCTTGGAGAAAGATTAAAATTCAAAATTCAAATTACAATTTCTATGAATGCATACTATTCTTGTAACACTGTAAAGTCAAAATGTCACAAGTGGATCCACTGAAAATGATTGGCCTTTCATCTTCACCTGGTACTGCTGATTTTGGGTTGCTTTGAGTGTGACCTCAATTCTCTGAAGGGTTCATGGAAAGTCATTAGTGCTCAACTTGTTTTTCATTTTTCTTTTCTTATTTCAAAATATCAAAACTTTAGAGCTTTTTGCTTATCAGAGTTGAAGTCGAGAGTCCCATAAATGTTTATTAATTTTTCTTCATTGAAATGACCTAGGGTCCTTTTTCCCAGGGTCTCTTTTAAAGACCTCATTGAGTATGTCACAACTTGATACCACATCCCTCTCTGTATAGACTGTGTATATCCTTTCCAAAAATGTAAAAGTAGCAGTGTATATGAGATTATGTACTATCTGAAGTTCCAAATTTTGGGTTCTTTCCACCATAATTCTAAGCCACACTACCAATATAGCATCACTACCAGATTTTCTAAATAAATGACTAAGAATTCCTTAGACATGTTGTGAATTTGAACTACTGCTTTTTTTTTTTAATTATGGTATTAACAGCATGAACCACATCCTTTTTTCTTTCTTCTTCCTTCAAAATTCTCCTCTTGTGTTTAATGTAAATGCTGTGTTCTCTCATCCCCTCATCAGAATCAATCTTCTTTTTCCTCACTCCAACAGGACTTTCATTACCATTTTTCTCTTAGATCAAGTGCTTGTACTTTCTCTCATCACTATATGTCATAAAATCTGCACCTAATAGTTTGTTTAGAAAAATGTTTTGTAAAGCAGATCTTCACTAAATACTTGTTGAATACAGAAATGAAGAAATGGAAAACATGATATATAAATAAAAATATAATCAAATGTTTTTCAGCAAATAGTGGATGAGCATGGAAAAACTGAGATGATTCAAGGTAATTTGGAGTGCAAAGATATTGCCTGTGTAAAGTCCCTCTTCTTCCTACTTTGAGAATGCAGTACCTATTCTTTAGAACACTCAGGCCATTGTATGTCTATTTTTCCATAAACATCTGGATAGAAAGAAATTTTGGTTTCGGGACTAATTTTTGTTTTTTTTTTTTTTTGGAGGGGAGGCGGGTGCTGGGGATTGAACACAGGTGGGTTTTTGTGCACACGGGGCCAGCATTCTACCAACTGAGCTATATCCCTAGCCCTAGGACTGATTTTTCTTATAGGGCACTTCATTTTATCTTTGTAATAAATGATTTTAAATACTATTTCTAACTAATGGAATTGCAATGGTCAAGCTATGACAAAGTAATACCCTCACACCTAGATAGATGCCTTAAAAGAACTAAGGCCTTTTATTGCTCTCTGCTAACAGTCTACTCTGCTGCCTAAAAATATTTCTTACATATCTTCATCATCCTCACTCCACGGACTCAAATGAGCAGAGAGATCACCACCAAGAACACGGTGGTGACTATGGCAGAGAAAAAGAAAGCATAGAAAAGTTCATGTGGCTTTTAAAGTTCTTTTTAAAAGTAACCGATCTCTCCTTTGGCTCTTTAAATTCAGGAAAGAAAAGTCACATGGAACTGACAACAGGAAAGGGAGAGGGATCATACAGTCTCAGAAGGTAATAAAATTCTCAAATGGGCAAATACAAGTGCCAGGAAACATTTTGTATACTTTCATAATAAAGGTAAACCAAATGAATGTTTTCCTCAAGAGATCATTTCTACATCAAAGTCAAATAAATGCCTATATTAAAAAGGCACCATATCTCACTTTCAAATGAGATTGTCAGTTTTAATAGTGTGTGAATGCCAAAATTGGCAGCTTTTTATTTTGCAAAAGAGATGATGTTTTGGCAAGTTACATTTATATTGAACAAAAGATAAAAATGGTTTATGATAAAAAAGGCCTTGATTGCTATTAAGCTAAAAATTATATGCAGAAAAATTAAGTTTTATATTATGTCATGGCTTGCCATATGTTTCTAAATCCAAGCAGACACTGACATTGTATATGCCTTTACATCTGATTAGTCAGAAGTGTAAACCTCACTTAAAATACTGAACTGCTTATATTTACACATGCAAAAGTAAAGCGATTAAAAAGCTACTTAAGGGGCTGCAGTTGTACCTCAGTGATAGAGTACTTGCCTTGAATGTGTGAGGCACTGGGTTCAATCCTCAGCACCACATAAAATGAATATATAAAATAAAGGTATTGTGTCCATCTATAACTAAAATATTTTTAAAAAGCTATTTAAATTGCTTTTGAAAGAAAAATAGTTATTGAAAAAAGAGGGACACTTTATTTGAGGATCTGAATACTAAAACCTATCTTGCTTATTAAGTAAACAGAATTGTTACCTCACTAGTTTTTTGCCAGTCTTTTTCTTGTTTTTATATCCTTCTTATCCATCCTTTTACAGTGCACAGGAAAATTTACTATATACCAGGATCATTTTACAAATATGCAGAGGTTGAGTACTCTGCCAAATCTCAGCATTTCAGTTCTGGTTTCACTGTTTCCTGCCAACAGCATGGTTGTACTATTTATCCATAGTCTTCCGCATCAGTTCTCATTAGATCTCAGCACAACTGCCTCCAGGTCAAATGAAAAGTCAGTGACCACTGCGGGGCATTATTAGACATTTTACCCATGCTATCAAAATCATGACCTGGGGCTGGGGATATAACTCAGTTCATGCAAAAAAACAAAACAAAACAAAACAAAAACTCATGAACTTAGTAAGCTCATTAGACTTCTTGTAATTTCCATCACCAAACTACTTTAACTGAATAAAAAGCAAAGCAAAACAAATTTATATTTGCAAGTAAACCCCTGGGAAAACAAGCCAAGATACATAGACATAGGTTCAGATCAAAAATATAAGAATGATGCAAGTGTTTTCAGTATATCATGCTACCAGAAAGTTTTGATCAAGTGTAACCTAAAGTTCCCGGCAAAAGACATGAAATTTGGGATTGTGTGAATGTACTCACAGTACTTGAATATAAACACTGGTTTTAATGGTTTTAATTACCTTTATATCGGCAGTGCCTGACACAAAACAGGCATTGATAAATGTTTGTGCAAGGTAGGTGTTTTGCCTTTGAAACTCTGATTTTATACATGCAATGATACTAAATTTCCATGTACAAAAATTTAATACTCATTGAAACAAGTCATCATTATAGGGAGGAATGGAAAAAGAAGTAGATAAATAATAGAATAAATAGATAAGGCATTAAATCAATCAACTGGGGAGTGGGTAAAAAATATTTGGAAACCGTATCTCCAAAGTTGTATTATAGGATAGTTCAACTATGCAATTAGGGACATTTCTTATAGTAGAAAATATCAAATCAAAACATTATTTAAAACAAATGGTAAAGACCATGTTTCTATCAATAGCAGGTTAAAAGTGTATAGGACCAGTAAAGTAAACATGCCCCCATTCAAAACATATGCTAGCCAGGTGCAGTGACACATGCCCATAATCCCAGTGGCTCTGGAGGTTGAGGCAGGAGGATCTTGAGTTCAAAGCCAAACTCAGCAACTTAGTGAGGCCCTAAGCAACTCAGTGAAACCCTGTCTCTAAATAAAATACAAAATAGAGCTGGGGATGTGGCTCAGTGGTAGAGTGCCCCTGAGTTCAATCCCCAGTACTCCCCACCCTCCGCCAAAAAAAAATTTATATATGCCATTTTCTCCAAAGACTCACAAAAATGATCTCATAATGGGACAATTTTTTCAGATGCTAAAAACATGAAACACCTTGTTTATAAATGGGAATTTAATTTTATTCAGGTAATGTGAGAATACAAAGTCAAATTTCCCCGTGAAATGTACTTTTATTATTATCATTATATTATTATTAATATTATTATTATTTTGATAGTAAATTTTGGCTGGGGGTGAGAATGAAATAGCATCTGATTTAGAATAAACAGGCTTAAAAGAAATCATGGAATAATGACTGTGTTTTCTGTTTCCTATGAAAGGTTAAGATCTTTAAAAAACCCTTACATAAAAAGAGTTGAAATCATTCAGTCTAATACTTTCTTAGTGTTTGATAAGTAGGTAATAGAACTGAAACATCAAGTCATCTTTCTTCCATTACTGGAGAAAAACTAATAAATCTTTGACTTTTCTTGTGTTTCATAATTCTATTTCATTTCCTTGTGTTTCTTGGATATCTTCAGTGCTTGTAACATAAATTCTCTGCCAAATTCTAAAAATCAGAGCCACTTTTCTTTTCAGTGAACCTTCTATTAGCATTAAATAGAAGACTCTTTAGTTTTTCTTTTTTCTTTTTTCTTTTGCTTTTTCTTCATTATTTTCTATATCTCTTACATCCCAATAAATGGTATCAAACTATTTATCCATTTATTTGTCAATCATGAAAATCCATATCTTTGCAGGGTTATATAATTCTTAATTCTTTGTCATTGATTAACTTAATATGAGAATTCTTTTTGACAGCATGTTACTTACCATCCCAGTAAATGGAGAAAGAAAGTAATTCAGTGTTTTTCACAGTCATCTTTTACCTAAACTCTCCAGAAATTGATAATCACATTTATCATAGACAAAGCTCTCTGGGAAATTTGGGAAGGGAATGAAACTTTTCTTATGTGATCTGTTGTCACTGATTCTCAGGGATATTACATCCTGTGTCACATATTTTAGCCTTATCTTCCCTTTGTTGTCTTTGCTGAAGAAAACAGAAATTCCCCTTTCTATTGTTTGCTGAAGTGAATTTGTTTATAGTCATATAATGTTAATTTACCACTTTGATAAAGGCCTGTATGATTAAAAAAAAATACTTCAAGTTTCAATGGAGGGTAGATCATTTGATATCTTTATATCTTCCATTCAAACCTTGAGAATTCACCTTAAATAACTTTGTAAAATAAATGAATAGAGAAAAACCAAGAGACAAAATGGGTATTTAACAAATCCATTTGAACTTTATATTCTAAGTAATATGTCATTGCCAGAGACAGTCAAGAAATGCTCTTAGGAAGTTTAGTAAATACATATGAGAAAAATTCTTTTTTTCCCATAAGGAAATGAGACATTTTGCTTAAAAACAAAAGTATACTTTGTAATGAACTATTACACAGGTGTATTTCCTTAAGATAACAAAATTATAATTATAGGGAAACAGCTGGGTACATTATGAGTTCTTTCATTGTTTTCTTCTAAGATGTTTTAAGAAATAAAGGGAAAAAATAACGCTTTCTTTTTTCTTTTAGTAATTTGCTATGTAAAAAAAAAAAAAAATCTGTAATGCTCTAAGCACATTCCAAAGGACATGAGCAAGAGAACTTCAAGCTTGATTATTTCAATCAGCAAAAACAATTTTAAAAATATTTACCACCTTTTAAGTAATGAAAAATGTAATACCTTATCCAAAACCAAATCATTCATTTGTGAAACCCAGGAGGGACTATGAGGTTGTGTTTTATCAAATTATCATTGATGCAAAATGAAAAATTTAATTTGATTCTCCAACATAATTTGTGACTTAATGGAGATTTTGAATTTTATGAGTAACTTCATGGGTGCTCTAGAGTGAATTGTGTCCCTGCAAAAAACAGATTTTAAAGTCCTATCCTCCCATATGACTCTATTGGATTTAAGACTTTCATGAGATAATTGATATTAAATGAGGTCACAACTGTGGGGATATATTCTGATAAGACTGGTGACTTTATAAAAATAGGAAGAAAATGAAATTTCAATTTATCTTAATTTATAAGACTACCTATCTTTGGCTGCAAATCAATACCTCCCTCTCTCTCTCTCATTCTCTTAATGCACATACCCCAAAGTAAAGCCATGTGAGGCACAACAAGAAGGTGGCTATCTGCAAATCCGGAAAAGAGATCAGCAGAGCCAGACTGTGCCTGCCTCTTGATCTCAGATGTCCATCTTTCAGAAATGTAAGAAAACTAATTTCCCTTTTTAAGTCAGTTAGTGCAAAGTTCATGAGATTGTTGGAATGCTTGAATTAAATTTAAATTTCCTACCATGTTTGTAGTTCGATACATCCTGTGTTAGTGAACTTTTTTCTCTGTGAAAAATTACCTAAGAAAATCAACATGAAGGAGGAAAGATTTATTTTGGCTCAATGTATCAGAGGTTTCAGTCCATGATTGGCTGGCTCCATTGTTTCTGGGCCTGTGCTGAGGCAGTACATCATGGCAGTAGGCCACGGCAGGAAAAACAGCTCATCTCTTGGCAGCCAAGATGCAAAGGGAAAGAGAAAAATTGCAGACAAGATATGTCTTTCCAGAGCATACCCCAAGTGATCTCTTTCCTCCAACTGGGCTCTACTTCTTAGAGTTTTCAACATCTCCCCATAGTCTATTCAATTATAAACCAATCAATGAATTAATTAATTGATGAGATCAGAGTGTTCATGATCCAAACACTTCCTAAAGACTCCACCCCTCAGTACCATTGCACTAGGGACACAAGAGCCTTTGAGGAAATTTCAGATACAAACTATAACACTGCTTCCTTTTTTATATTTTCAGGCTTGATACAAATTCCTTTTCTAATAGAAATCTGCCTAAAAAAAGTTACATTCACAGCATCCCTTTTTACCACACACACACACACACTGCCACTCTGAATATTTCAACAAGGTGTTTTGAACCAGGATTTAAAAAATATACAAGGCTGCCAGACAAAGGGAAAACTTATTTTATTGTTCTTTTAATGTTTAATAAAAGAACCATATTCAGGGAGTAAGTCTTTGGGTTTCCTTGCCTCATACATACATGTTCCGTGAGTGGAGCAAAATGGATATATTTTTTTTCCCGTTTGTGAATATTTTACATCTGGAATGTGATAGGATAGTGGGGTGGAAGTGGGTAGCATTTAGACTTCAGCTAGGAAGGCCCTTCTATAGGCCCTTCTTTAGAGCAGTTTCTCAAATTTGGATGTGAATACATATCACCTTGTTAGGGTCCATCTGACACAGCACATTTCTATCTGTCTCCCATGGGAAGTTCATCTGGCTGGTCTATGGAAAATACTGAACAGAAAGGATTGAGAATATCCTGCATATCACAAATGGTAAAGTACAAGACGTTTCCCCTGTGGAAAACCAAGAAGTTGCTTTTTGTTTTAAGCCATGTAACTACAAATCTTCCAAGTGAAGGTCTCCAGGACCATCTCCCTCAAATAACTGTACCCTTTTGCTCTTTGAGTTGGAGCAAATAAATTTGGAAACCACTTACAATTGTCTAGAAATGCTGAGTTATTAAAGAAAGACTTAGAAACAGCCCTGCTTTGCATGTCTGGGTAGTTTGACAGGAGCAAACTCATCTTGGGTTCAGAAATATATAGGGACTACCCAGGACTCCTGGAAGCAGGCCCAGGTTCTGTCTTACCCTAGACAACACCCGCTACCACTCAGGTGGTGGGCTGCAGGGTATTCCAGAAGACAGCCAGTAGGCTTAAGCCTCTGGAACAAAACAGCAGCCCCAGGAAGTGTTTTTAAGGACTCTCTATGAGAACCTATGTGGGTAATAGATAACACTTGATTTATAACATTTAACTTCTGGGACAAATGATAAAAAAGCCTCCATTAGAATTCTTACCTAACACACACACATTTTAAAGTTTAGGCTTATTGGAAGTTTTGGCTCTGTTATTATCCAAAGTACCAGAAAATAAAATTTTTGGTTAATTTATAACAGAGAGAGGAACAAATTCCAGAAGAGTATATTTATAAGATTTTATGGCCTAGGTGTTATGATCTTAAGACAAATTTAAACATGAGGAAACTGATTGGGATTTGGTGGAGTTTATGACCTTAATAATGTTGGTTCTTGAAGCACCCTTGATGAGAAACCTGTTAATTTCAATACCTAAGTTATTGTAGCTGGCCCATAGGAGTGGTTCTCAACCCAATAGGATTAGATCACATGGTAGTTACACTTCAGAAAGTTCACTCATTCTTCTAAGTCTTGGACCTCCGTTTCACAGCCTGTTTGGGCTACATGCAGACCTGGAAAGACTGACAGTGGCATTTGACTCCAGGACCCATGGGGAAGGAGACAGGGTTATGACAGGTTGCAGCCATGATAATTTTGTTAGCAAGCATGTTGTATGAGAAACATTTCTAATCAACGAAGCTAAATGCAGAGTCTGGTGGCTATCTGGACATTCAGCTTGTAGCACAACAGTGCTACCACAAGAAACCATTCGACTATAGGCACTGGGGTTGTTCAAAATCCCTCAGAATCGTGGCCACATAAAATAATTAAATGTAGGGAGACATGGATTTCTCAACTCCTATATTCCATTATCCAAACTGATCTTACTAAATTTATCTTATTCGCACAACAATAAAATCAAGAAAAGCAAAGGTTAGTCTTGACTGGTTAGTCAACATGAGACTTGGGTCGGTACCTGAGATGGAGGAAACAGGTTGTTTCAGTGTGGGAATTTCTCATAAACCTCAAGGCCTACATGCCTGAGTCAAGTCAGACTAAAGTATTAACAAGCACAAGGTCTATGTCAAAACTAAGGAAGAGAACATCATTAATGACATCTAATTGGTAGAGAACATGGATACTGTCAAAATTCCAATAATAAATAGTCTCTGTGATTGTTAATTTTTTATGCCAACCTGACTGGGCTACAGGGTGCCCAGTTATTTGGTTCAATGTTTCTGGGTGTGTCTATGGGGATTTTTCTGAATAATAAAAACATTTTAGTTGTTAGATCAGTCTTACTCAGGTAAGGCAAATTGCCCTCTCCAATGTGGTGTGTCTCGTTCATTGAAGGAGTAGATAGGATAAAAGAAAGTGTAAGAATTTTTTCCTTCTGCCTCACCATCTTTGTGATTATACAGAGTCTGCCTTAGACACTGGAATTTAGACTTCTCAATCTACATAATCACATGAGCCAATTCTTTAGTATTTTCCTTGCTACTTTCTGAACACAACTTTTAGAAGAGCAATATAGAGTTCCTTAGAGCATTTTCACATTCTTTCCAATTTATCTTTTCCATATGAATATTGAAATTATACCATGAAAACAATAAGCACATGAATCACAGTATAGGGTAAATATATGTGTGAAGTAATAATCTGGCTTGACATATTGTAGATATAGACTAAGAAAATTTGTTAGTGACTAGAAAACATGAAATTGATCCTCTTTGAAAGCAGTAACCAGTGGGCAAATAGCTCACCCTGTAGAGCACTCACCTAGTATGTGCATGGGCCCAGGTTTGAATCCCCAGCACCTCTGAAAAAAAACGAAGAGTGAAAGCAGTACCCAAAAATTACCAAAGGAGGACTTAATTGACCTGGTCCTGACTTTCCTTGCCTAGAGCTGCAGAAGTTGTAGCATGGCTTCCTGAACCGTTTATTGTAGAAGTGCTAAGTTAGACTTCTATTTTCATATAAATTACGACCATTTCTCTTTTCTAAAATCAGTTTCTCAAACTGGACACAGTGGTTAGTCAGGTGTAATCCACAGTGATACATGCATCAGCACAGTAATCCAACACTTCTCATTTCCATTTAAAAACCCAACAAATTGAATTTCCCAGAAATTTTGAAAATAATATTTACGCCTACACTATATTTTTACAAACAATGCAAAATTTATGTAAAACTATTTTCTCCTCATAAGAACATTCTGTAAGTATCTCAGTCTGAGAAAACTTTTATTGCTCATCAGTCCTCTGGGCTATCTTAAGGCTGGATTTATCAAACCTACTACCATCTTTTTTCCCTAAGCACCTCCTCATTTGGATTTGTGACAAACAGTGAGGAGGATGTACACAAAGATAAGTAGTATTGTTGTTCATAGCAGGCAAGTTTATGGCGAGTGTGATTCTTAAATCTAATATAATAAACAAAAGATGTAGCAAGGTTTTGTATCTCCAGAAGCCAAAAAAAAAATACAAAATTTTGAGTTCAATGAAAAGTAGTCAGAGCTTAGACGCAATGTAAACTTACTGCCCTGTGGTGGGAGAGATCAACCAATAGAATTCAAAGAGCCTTGAAGGAACACAGGTTTGCAATTTGGAAGTATCAAGAATTGACAAGGAATGGATCCTGAGGAAACTTCACAAGACTGTCAGCTATCTACTCCTCAGAAACATCAACCAGAAAACCTATCAGCAAGCAACAAATGGTCATTATATATGGCAATATAAGAGCATACCACTTTTATAGTGGGTTAAAGAGAGAAAATCAATAGAGGATATTTATAGCATTCTAGGAACTGGGCTGCATAACATTGAGACTTTTTCTCTAGGTGGAGAACTGACTGGGAATGAGCAGAACTTATGCAACGCCAACTTTCGATAGTTAGCCAACAAGATGAGGGTCTTCAAGCAAGATTTAAGACCAAATTATTAATCATGATCATGGAAGTCATTTTAATTGATTCACAGTTTTGTGCTCTGGGAACAAGTATATTTTGAAAAAAAAACTAATTTAGTTTTGCCCGGTTACAATATTGTTTAGCACAGAAACAAGAAAGTATGTTGGGTCAGAATGATTTTTAAAAATCAGCTCTTTCTCCATTTATTTAAAATTAAGAATGTCTTTTCAACTTTCCACAATAGGTCCTGCCATTAGCAAGAAAGAATAGAGTCTTTGAAAATTACTGACAATGAATATAAAATGATATAGCATATTAGTAAGAATGAAGTGATGCTGTCCTTGAAAAACAGGTAACGAATATATTCTGAGACTACTACATGATTTTTCAAATACTGTGGATAAGTTTCATAAACAAAATTTCATGTAATTTTCTTTTATTTAGTTGGTGTTAATGAAAAGGATATTCAATAAGCTTCTTTAGATAGTTACATTATAAACATATTTATTTGAACTCACTAAGTCCTAATCTGATTTTCCATTACATGTTGAATAGTTCTTAGCTTATTTACAGGTAAACAAATTATACAATAACTCTCAGACCAATTATTGAATAGCATTACCTTACTCTCTAGCATACCAATAGAAAATATTGATCCTAATTTACAAAGAAATTGATGGGGTCATATCTATTTTATGGTACACTTCTAGTTTATTATTATTATATTCAAACAGTGGTATTTAATCCTCTTATTTATATTTTTATATGCTACTAATCACAACTAATTTTAAATTATTCAAGCTGAATAATAAAAACATTTAGAGATAAAACTATGTTTTAAAAGCACTATTTTTTTAATATACTTTAGTAGTCAATTTTTTTTCTTTTCTTTTTTTTCAGTGGTACGGGGGACCAAACCCAGGGCCTTGTGCATGCAAGGCAAGCACTCTACCAACTGAGCTATATTCCCAGACAATATTTTTTCTTGAGTTGGCTTTTTTAGTTATATTGCTTACAGGATATATTGTGTAAAATGTAAAAAAATTTATCACAGAAGTTAGTGCAACATTTTTCTGAAAAGCACATAATCCAAATATTTCATTAAAATTTTTCAAAAGCTTTTTTTAAAATGGAAAGTAATTTTACTTTTTGCTACTCTTTTTAATATCGAGAATATCATTTTTCATTTACATCACAAGAAGACTAATTTCCATGATAGGTTTTCAAAGCAAAATTGTTGGCGAAAAGTAACGCCAACTTATTATTTACAGAGGATGTAAAAGTTACCTTTAAGTAAAAATTCACCCAATATATCAGCATATAGTTATATGTGAAATGTTAGTTAAGACAGTTGCTATTGTTGTTTCTAGAAATTGAATATAATGAAGTGAAGTTTTCTATCTGAGATAGAGAATAGTCCTTTGTTTTAGCATGGTTTAAGAATTACTTTTCTTTAAAAACTGTGTGACTATGATAAATGAAGTAGAAATGTAAAAATTATTACATTGCTTAAAGTTCCCTTCATTCTAATGCACATATACACAATGTTTCCTTATATTTACCTCTATCAAATTAAAAGAGGAATTTAAGGGATGTTAATCCTATATCATAAATGAAATTTAACTTATAAATTAATTTTTTATAATTTTTTTAAATAATTTTTTTTTGAAGTGCTGGGGATTGAACACAGGGCCTTGTGCTTATGAGGCAAGCACTCTACCAACTGAGCTATATCCCCAACCCCATAAATTAAGTTTTGACAATTTATTCATTTCATTAAAAGATAGATTTCTAATAACATTTTAAATGTTACTGTCACTGATTAAATGTCAAATATTTCAATTAGCTTAATCAATTCCTTATAAGTAATATGCACCATGATAAATCATGAAATTTAGTATTATAATCCTATTTTCAGTAAAATTCCTCTATTAATATGTACATGCCTATTAAGTTTAGGTTATTGATTGTGTTATTGAGTTCTATGGTTTCTTTGGTTGGATCTTGTTTGGAAGATCTATCTAGTGGTGACAGCGGTGCATTAAAGTCGCTCAGAATTATTGTGTTGTGGTCTATGTAATTCTTGAAATTGAGAAGGATTTGTTTGATGTACAGGGATGCACCATTATTTGCGGCATAAATATTTACTATCATTATGTCTTCCTGTTTTATGGTTCCCTTAAGCAGTATGAGATGTCCTTCTTTATCCCTTCTTACTAACTTTCACTTGAAGTCCACTTTATCTGATATAAGGATGGGAACCCCTGCTTTTTTACTGAGTCCATGTGCATGGTAGGTTTTTTCCCATTCTTTCACCTTTAGTCTGTGGATGTCTTTTTCTATGAGATGAGTCTCTTGCAGGCAGCATATTGTTGGGTTTTTCTTTTCAATTCATTCTGCCAGTCTATGACTTTTGATTGATGAGTTTAGGCCATTAACGTTCAGGGTTATTATTGAGATATGATTTGTATTCCCAGTCATTTGGCTTATTTTTGGTTTTTAAGTTGGCTTGGTTTCTCCTTTGAGTGGTTTTTCTCTAAGGTAGTTCCTCCCTTTGCTGACCTCCTTGTTGTTTTTCATTTCCTCCTCATGGAATATTTTGTTGAGAACATTCTGTAGTTCAGGCTTTCTATTTGTAAATTAACTTTTGTTTATCATGGAAGGATTTTATTTCATCTTTAAATCTGAAGGTTAGTTTTGCTGGGTATAGGATTCTTGGTTGGCAACCATGTTCTTTCAGAGCTTGAAATATGTTTTTCCAGGCCCTTCTAGCTTGTAGAGTCTGGGTTGAGAAGTCGGGTGCTATCCATATTGGTCTCCCCCTATATGTAATCTGATGCTTTTCTCTTGCTGCCTTCAAAATCCTATCTTTATTTTGAATGTTAGGCATTTTCATTATAAAGTGCTGTGGTGTGGATCTGTTGTGACTCTGTGCATTTGGTGTTCTGTAAGCTTCTTGTATTTGATTTTCCATTTCATTCTTCAGGTTTGGGAAATTTTCTGATATTATTTCATTGAATAGGTTGTTCATTCCTTTGGTTTGTATCTCTGTGCCTTCCTCAGCCCAATAATTCTTAAATTTGGTCTTTTCATCATGTCCCATAGTTCTTGGAGATTCTGTTCATGATTTCTTACCAGCTTCTCTCTTTGGGTGACTTTATATTGAAGATTAAATATTTTGTCTTCATTGTCTGAGGTTCTGTCTTCCAAGTGGTCTAGTCTTTTGGTGATGTTTCCATTGACTTTTTAATTTAGTTTATTGTCTCCTTCATTTCAAGGATTTCCGTTTTTTTTTTTTTTTTTTTCTTTTTTTGAGAATCTCTATCTCTTTGTTGAAATGATCTCTTGCTTCCTGCAGGTACTCTTTCAGCTTATTGATATTATCATTCATTGCCTGCATTTGCTCTCTTATCTCATCCTTTGCTTCATGAATCATCTTAATCATGTATAATCTGGAGTCCTTTTCTGACATTTCTTCTAACATACTGTCATTGGATTCTATTACTATGGAATCTAGATTTGTTTGGATCATTTTCTTCCCTTGTTTTTTCGTGGTGTTCATGTATCTTCCCCTCTAGCAGTGCAGATCTGGGGTATTGCAGATTTCCCCCTATAGGCTTATAGTGGCCCTATAGGTTTCCAAAACCCTTTCTTTAAGGGGAGATCAATATTAGCAGTGCCCAAATCAGACACTATGCAATCCTAGACCAAATAGCCCCTATGGGGACAATAACAAAATTGTCATAATAAACAAAATGAGTTCAAATGTTATCTTCGGTAAACAAACAGATTTGCAATAAGGTCTGCAGTTTCTAATGGAGGACAAAGAGGATGCAGAGGGATGTAGAATGTGGCTATTAATGGGATAAGAAAAGAATATACAGAAGTTCTAGAAAATAGAAAGGGTGAGAGTGTAATCAAAAGAAATTGCATGTTAGCATGCAAAAAAGGGGAGAAAGAGACTCTGAGGGAACAGGTAAACAAAAGGAAAAGAAAGTCCTTAACCTAGACTTAATAGACATATATAGAATATTCCATCCATCAACGAGTGGATACACTTTCTTCTCAGCAGCACATGGAAACTTCTCGAAAATAGACCATATGTTATGCCACAAAGCAGCCCTTAGGAAATGCAAAAAAGTAGAGATACTGCCTTGTGTTCTATCAGATCATAATGACTTGAGAGTAGAAATCAATGACAAAATAAAAAAAGGAAATTACTCCAACACTTGGAGACTAAATAATATGCTATTGAATGAAACATGGATAACCAAAAATATCAGGGAGGAGATTAAAAAATTCGTAGAGGTCAATGAGAACAAAGATACATCATATCAAAATCTCTGGGACACTATGGAAGCGGTGCTAAGAGGAAACTTCATTGCATGGAACGCATTCCAGAAAAGAATGAAAAGGCGACAATTAAATGACCTAACATTACAGCTCAAAGCCCTAGAAAAAGAAGAACAGAATAACAGCAAAAATAGTAGAAGACAGGAAATCATTAAAATCAGAGCTGAAATCAATGAGATTGAAACAAAAGAAACAATTCAAAAATTGACAAAACAAAAAGTTGGTTCTTTGAGAAAGTAAACAAAATAGACAAACCCTTAGCCACACTAACAAATAGGAGAGAGAAAACTCAAATTACTAAAATACATGATGCAAAAGGAAATATCACGACAGACACCACTGAGATACAGAACGTAATGAGAAGCTACATTGAAAATCTGTATTCCAACAAAATAGAAACTACCGAAGACATTGACAAATTTCTAGAGAAATATGCTCCTCCCAAACTGAACCAGGAGGACATACATGATTTAAACAGATCAATATCAAGCAATGAACTAGAAGAAGCCATTAAAAATCTACCATCCAAGAAAAGCCCAAGACCAGACGGATTCTCAGCTGAGTTCTATAAGTCCTTCAAAGAAGAACTCATTCCAATACTTCTCAAAGTATTCCAGGAAATAGAAAATGAGGGTACCCTACCGAACTCATTTTATGAAGGTAATATCACCCTCATACCCAAACCAGGAAAAGACATATCAAGGAAAGAAAATTTTAGACCAATATCCTTGATGAATATAGATGCAAAGATGCTTAACAAAATATTGGCAAACCGTATCCAAAAACATATTAAGAAAATTGTGCACCACGATCAAGTGGGGTTCATTCCTGGAATACAAGGATGGTTCAACATTCGTAAATCAATAAACGTAATCCATCATGTCAATAGACTTAAGGATAAGAATCATATGGTTATTTCAATTGACGGAAACTATCAGCAATGCAAAGAGAGAGAGCCTACTGAGTGGGAGAATATCTTTGCTACTCATACTTCAGATAGAGCACTAATTTCCAGAATATATAAAGAACTCAAAAAACTCTACACCAGGAATACGAATAACCCAATCAACAAATGAGCTAAGGAAATGAACAGACACTTCATAGAAGAAGATGTACAAGCAATCAACAAATATATGAAAAAATGTTCAACATCTTTATTAATAAGAGAAATGGAAATCAAAACTACACTAAGATTCCATCCCACCCCAATTAGAATGGCGATTATCAAGAATACAAGCAACAATAGGTGTTGGAGAGGATGTGGGGGAAAAAGGTACACTCATACATAGCTGGTGGGGCTACAAATTAGTGCAGCCACTCTGAAAAGCAGTGTGGAGATTCCTTAGAAAAGTTGGAATGGAACCACCATTTGATCCAGCTATCCCACTCCTCGGCCTATACCCAAAGGACTTAAAATCAGCACACTACAGAGATACAGCCACATCAGTGTTCATAGAAGCTCAATTCACAATAGCCAGACTATAGAACCAACCTGGATGCCCTTCAATTGATGAATGGTTAAAGAAACTGTGGTATATATATATAATGGAATATTACTCATCTATAAAGAATAATAAAATTATGGCATTTGGAGGCAAATCGATGAAATTTGAGAATATCATGTTAAGTGAGATAAGCCAGTCTCAAAAATCCAAAAGAGGAATGTTCTCACTGATAAGCAGATGATGACACTTAATGGGGGGTGGGAAGGGGGCAAGAATGGAGGAAGGAGGGACTATATAGAGGGAAAAGAGAGGTGGGAGGGGTGGGGGGGAAGGAAAAAAATATGTACATGCATGCACACATGCACATGCTGCTAAAAATCAGAAAGGATAATTTTTTTCAAGATATAAGTTCTGCTAAATAGAATGTTTAACTTGAACAAAACAAAATACATTGTATGCTGCAATATACTAATTAATATGATTCAGGCAGAGACACAGAATGCTGAGTCTCAACAAAATAAAATTTACAATGCTGAGAATGTTAGCTAATATTTTTCCTATAAGAAAAAACAAAACAAAACAACAGAAAACTGTGACCCACCCTGAAGAAATTATAAAGTCTGGCTAGGGGATGACCTAGATGTAGATTCCAGGAGGCAAAGATTTAAAATGACTATTTTAACCATGCTCATGATGTAGATGGGTTTATAATGAATAAAAAGGTCACATTAGAAGAGTTAGAAGTTAAAAGAAGGGAACTCTAGGCTGAAAATTAAAATCTCTGAAAAGTACTTGGTGGGCGGAACAGAGTTATGAAGGGAGATGACATAGGAAGAAAGGAGTATACTTGAAGATAGAGCAAAAAGTATCCAATATGAAAAGCCAAGATTTAAGAATTTAAAAAACTCTCAGAGACAGAGAAAATATCAAAAAATCATCACACGTGATTTTAGATACAAGAAATAGAAACATAGAATGAGCGGAAAACAAAATATCTGAAAAAGTAATAGCTACAAAGGCTCTCCTAATGCTCATGGTGATAAATACAAAGGTTTGTTTGTTTGTTTGTTATTTCCACAATCCCAGAGTGCTGGAGACTCAGATACAGCCACATCAATGTTCATTGTTGCTCAATTCACCATAGCCAGTTTGTGGAACCAACCTAGTTGCCCTTCAATTGATGAATGGATAAAGAAACTGTGGCATATATATACAATGGAATATTACTCTGCCATGAAGAATGATAAAATTATGGCATTTGCAGGGAAATGGATGAAATTGGAGAATATCATGCTAAGTGAGATAAGCCAATCTCAAAAAACCAAAGGACAAATGATCTCGCTGATAAGAGGATGAGGACATATAATGGGTAGGAGGGGTTAGCGTTAGGGTTAGGGTTAGGTTTAGGGTTAGGGATAAGGAGGGTGGTAAGAATGGAGGAAGGAAGGACTGTATAGAGGGAAAAGAGGGGTGGGAGGGGTGGGGGGAAGGGAAAAAAACAATGAATCAAAGAACATTGCCCTATGTAAATTTATGATTTTTAATTAAAATAATAAATAAAGTAACCAATGGGGGGGGGAAGAATATACATGTCATTAATATTTATCTACTGGCGAAATATTTTGTATATTTAATATTTTGAAAACATAGTTAAGAGTAAAAAACAAAACAAAACAAAACAAAACAAAAAAATACAGAGGTTCAAGAAGAGCAAACTAAGAGGAACTGCATAATCGACCATAGGCATATGGTAGTCAACAGGTGTAAAAACCAAATCGAAGAACACCAGTACTTTGTGAAATATCAAAAATCAGTGAGGAAAAAAAGTGGCATAAAATGTCAACACTGAATCTTATATTCAGGTAAAAGATCCTTGAAGAATAATCACAAGATTAAGCCATTTCAAGGTGAATGAAAGCTAAGAGTATTTTTCTGCAAGAACTGTCCAAGAAGATATGCTACAGAAAGTCCTTCAAGTTAAAGAATATATTAGGAAGCAATAAAAAGCATCACAAATGATACATATGAGGGTAATACAAGTGAACATTTTAAAAAATTTTATTTTAAATACATAAAACTGTCTAATACAAAAGTGATAAAACCATCTTCTGAGTTTCTAATCCAAGTAGATTTAATACTGATAGCACTTCAAACATAAATTGAGTTAAAGGCTCTATGTAGCTGCAGGGCTTCTAAATTTTAAGTAGATTGGTAGAGTAATAAGTCTAAAAAACTGTGAAATTTAAAGAGATGGATTTTAATCCCCAGAGAAAACACAGAAAGATATAGTTAAAATGCCAGCAGATTAATTAAAATGGAATTCTGAATTTTAAGAAAAAAATTATTTAAAATTTTGAGAAAAGAGAAGGAATGGAAAAATAGAGAATATATAGCAGTTAATATATGGTAGGCCTAATTCTAAACATATCATTAAATACTCTGAATGATAATAAACTAAATATCAAAATTAAATATTCAATAAAAGTGGGGGGAAAAAAAGCAAGACTTATGTAAATAGAGAAATATAGACTGAACCCAAGTGGAATGTAAATAGTAAGAATAAAGGGACTGAGGAGCTACATTAACCTTTCATATCACATTATATTAAACAGTTAAATTAATCAAGATTAAATATATTTCATAAAGGTTAAGGCAGGAAAAGAAAAATAGCAATGATTCATAATGATAGAAGATTCATTAGAAAAATACAATAATCACATCTGTGCACACTTTGAATATAAGTAAAAATTTTAAAATTAAAAAGTACAAAAGACAATTCCACAATTTATAAGATGTAGGAGTCAGCTTGGGTTGTCAAAACAACACTATAGACTAGGTTGCTTAGACATCAGAAATTTATTTTCTCACAATTCTGGAGGCTAAAAGGCAGAGATGCAGGTGCCAGCATTTCTGGGTTCTGGTGAGGACGTTTCTCCTGACTGGCAGTTGGCCAATTTCTCCCTATATCCCTACAAAGTGAAGAGAGAGAAACTTGTTTCTTCTCCTGATTAGGTCCTATTAGATTAGTATATCCCTGTTAAGATTTTATTTAGTCTTAATTACCTCTTAAAGACCCTATCTCCAGATATGGTCAAATTAAAAGGTAGGGCTTCAACATATGAATTTTGAAGGGACATATTCAGTTCATAGCATGGAGGTTTGGATAACCTTATATCAGAAATTAAAAGAATGATTAAAAATTATTGAATGTATAGAAGTTCAGAAAAATTATATCACTTGTCTTGAAGTGATTAATAATTCAGAGAAGAATATATCCAACACTTGGAAAATATGCATTCAGCATAAATATGTATTGTAGGTTTATAAGATAAGCTCTACACTAGGTAAAACAAAGCATGATAATTTATCAAAATAGATATATTGTGAGTTATTTTCACTATACTAAAAAGTAAAAATTAAATGTATTGGAAAATCCTAACTTTTTATACTTTTAAAAGACCAGTGCTTTTAATAGATAGAAAAAAACAAAAATAATTAAACTGTATAGAAACTAACATATATAATCATATGAGTATGTTTTATAATATATAATAATAACATGAATAAAAATATGAATCAATAAAATTATCTAAATCTACAACTTTAAATTCTTACATTAGAAAAGGGAAAAGGCCCCAAAGCAATAACCAAACATTTCAACCTAAGGGACTAGCAAAACAAAAAGGCATAAAAACTACACAAATCAGTGAGGTACCATGTGATTGTTCAATTCATGTATGTATTGTGTGAAGTTTATGGTTAAGCACATTTATATCCTCAAACATTTATTATTAATTTATGGTGTAAATTTTTGAAATCCTTCTAGCTTTTGGAAATGTGTGTAACATTATTGTTATCTACAGTTCCTTATTGTGCAATATCTCACCAGCACATCTTCCTTCTACCTAACTGTCACTTACTACCCACTAACCAAGCTCACCTTCAGTCTCTCCTAATTTCCTCAGTCCCTGGTAACCACCATTCTATCAACTTCTATAAGACCAACTTTTTAAATTCTAGTTTTTGAATGAATTCATGCAGTACTTATTTTTCTGTGTCTGTTTTATTTTAATTAACATAATGATATCCAGAACCATTTATGCTGACAAATGACAGCATTTAATTCTTTCTTATGATTCTTTAAAAAAATTTTTTTCACAGCAAAGGAAACAAGAGGATGGAAAGAAAGTCCACATAATGGTAGAAAAAATTTGCCACCGATTCTTCTGATAGGATATTAATAGCCAGAATATGAAGAATCCAAAAAAACTAACACCAAAAAACTAATAATCCTCTCAATGAATGGGTGAAAGAACTAAAGAGACATTTTGATCTCAATAACACAATCAGCACTTTAGACTAACGGACATATATAGAATATACCACCCAACAAAGAATGAATACACTTTCTTCTCAGCAGCACATGGATCCATCTCTAAAAAGACCATATTTTATGCCACAAAGCTACTGTTAGCAAATACAAGAAGATAGAGATACTACCTTGTACTCTATCAGATCATAATGGATTGAAATTACAAATAAATGAAAGAGTAAAAAACAGAAACTTCTCCAATACCTGGAGATTAAATAATACACTATTATATGATGAATGGATAACAGAAGACATCAGGAGGGAAATAAAAAAATTCTTAGAAGTAAACGAGAACAAAGACACATCATACGAAAATCTCTGGGACACTATGAAAGCAGTACTTAGAGGAAGATTTATTTCATGGGGCGCATTCAACAAAAGAAGTAGAAATCAAAAAATAGATGACTTAACACTACAGCTCAAAGCCCTAGAAAAAGAAGAGCAGACCAACACCAAAAGTAGTAGAAGACAGAAAGTAGTTAAAATCAGAGCCGAAATCAAGGAAATTGAAACAAAAGAAACAATCGAAAAAATTAACAAAATAAATAGTTGTTTCTTTGAAAAAATAAACAAAATTGATAAGCCCTTAGCCACACTAACAAAGAAAGAGGGAGAAAACTCAAAAAAGTAAAATTCGGAATGAACAAGGAAATATCACAACAGACACGAGTGAAATACAAAACATAATTAGAAGCTATTATGAAAATCTATACTCCAACAAAACAGAAAACCTCAAAAACATCAACAAGTTTCTCTAGACATATGAATTACCTAAACTGAACGAGGAGGACATACACAACTTAAATAAATTAATTTCAAGCAATAAAATAGAAGAGGTTATCAAAAGCTTACCAACAAAGAAAAGTCCGGGACCAGATGGGTTCTCAGCTGAGTTCTACAAAACCTTTAAAGAAGAGCTCATTCCAATACTCCTCAAAGTATTCCATGAAATAGAAGAGGAGGGAACCCTCCCAAACTCATTCTATGAAGCCAATATCACTCTGATACCTAAACCAGACAGAAAAACATTGAGGAAAGAAAATTTCAGACCAATATCTTTAATGAACATCAATGCAAAAATTCTCAACAAAATTTTTGCAAATAGCATACAAAAATATATTAAAAAGATAGTGCACCACCATCAAGTGGGTTTTATTCCAGGGATGCAAGGTTGGTTCAACATCTGGAAATCAATAAATGTCATTCAACATATCAACAGACTAAAAATTAAGAATCATATGATTATTTCAATAGATGCAGAAAAAGCATTCAATGAAATACAACATTCCTTCATGCTCAAAACACTAGAAAAAATAGGGACAGTAAGAACATTCCTTAACATTGTAAAGGCCATCTATGCTAAGCCCATGGCCAATATCATTGTAAATGGTGAAAAAGTGAAATCATTCCCCCTAAAAACTGGAACAAGGCAGGGATGCCCTCTTTCACCACTTATTTTCAACATCATCCTGAAACTCTAGCCACAGCAATTAGACAAACCAAATAATTAAAGGGATAAGAATTGGAAAAGAAGAACTCAAACTATCTCTATTTGCTGATGACATGATTATATATTTAGAGGAATCGTGAAGTTCCACCAGAAAACTTTTAGAACTCATAAGTGAATTCAGTGAAGTAGCAGGTTATAAGATCAATGCTCATAAATTCAATGCATTTTTATACATAAGTGATGAATCTTCAGAAAGAGAAATTAGGAAAACTACCCCATTCACAATAGGATCGAAAAAAATAAAATACTTGGGAATCAATCTCACAAAAGTTGTGAAATACTTTTACAATGAGAACTACAGAACACTAAAGAAAGAAATTAGAGAAAACCTTAGAAGATGGAAAGATCTCCCATGTTCTTGGATAGGAAGAATTAATATTGTCAAAATGGCCATACTACCTAAAGTGCTATACAGATTCAATGGAATTCCAATTAAAATCCCAATGATGCACTTTACAGCAATAGAGCAAGCAATTATGAAATTCATCTGGAAGAATAAAAAACCTAGAATAGCTAAAGCAATCCTCAGTAGAAAGAGCGAAGCAGGGGGTATCACAATACCAGATCTTCAACTATACTGCAAAGCAAATAGTAACAAAAACGGCATGGTATTGGTACCAAGATATACAGGTAGTTCAGTGGTACAGAATAGAGGACATGGACACAAACCAAAATGAATACAATTTTCTCATACTAGACAAAGGTGCCAAAAATATGCAATGGAGAAAAGATAGCCTCTTCAACAAATGGTGCTGGGAAAACTAGAAAACCATATGCAAGAGAATGAAATTAAACCCCTATCTCTCACCCTGCACAAAACTCAACTCACAATGGATCAATCGGAATCAGACCAGAGACCCTGCAGATTATAGAAGAAAAAGTAGGTCCAAACCTTCAACTTGTTGGCTTAGGATCAGACTTCCTTAACAGGACTCCCATAGCACAAGAAATAAAAGCTAGAATCAACCACTGGGATAGATTCAAACTAAAAAGCTTTCTCTCAGCAAAGGAAACTATCAGTAATGTGAAGAAATAGCCTATAGAGTGGGAGAATATCTTTGCCACTCATACTTCAGATAGAGCACTAATTTCCAGAATATATAAAGAACTCAAAAAACTCTACACCAAGAATACAAATAATCCAATCAACAAATGGGCTAAGGAGATGAACAGACACTTCACAGAAGAAGATGTACAAGCAATCAGCAGATATATGAAAAAATGTTCAACATCTCTAGTAATAAGAGAAATGCAAATCAAAACTACCCTAAGATTCCATCTCACCCCAATTAGAACGGCGATTATGAAGAACACAAGTAACAATAGGTGTTTGAGAGTATTTGGGGAAAAAGGTACACTTACATTGCTGGTGGGGCTGCAAATTAGTGCAGCCACTCTGGAAAGCAGTATGGAGATTCCTCAGAAAGCTTGGAAATGAACCACCATTTGACCCAGCTATCCTACTCCTTGGCCTATACCCAGAGGACTTAAAATCAGCATACTACAGAGATACAGCCACATCAATGTTCATTGCTGCTCAATTCACCATTGCTAGATTGTGGAACCAACCTAGATGTCCTTCAATTGATGAATGGATAAAGAAACTGTGGCATATATATACAATGGAATATTACTCTGCCACGAAGAATGATAAAATTATGGCATTTGCAGGCAAATGGATGATATTGGAGAATATCATGCTAAGTGAGATAAGCCAATCTCAAAATACTAAAGGATGAATGATCTTGCTGATAAGCAGATGAGGACTTATAATGGGGCGTGGGAGGGTTAGTGTTAGGGTTAGGGTTAGGTTGAAGGAGGGTTGTAAGAATGGAGGAAGGAAGGACTGCATAGAGGGAAAAGAGGGGTGGGAGGGGTGGGGAAGGGAAAAAATAACAGAATGAATCAAACAACATTACCCTATGTAAATTTATGATTACACAAATGGTATGCCTTGACTCCATGTTCAAATAGAGAAACAACATTAAAAAAAAAAATAATGTAGGTACAAAAAAAAAAAAAAAGGACAATAGGTAAAATCAGAACTATGGTATATCACCAGGTAAAGGCCTAATCATTCAAGTCTATTTTGTTATTGTTGTTACTGTTGTGGTCTTTTGTTTGATTGTTTTTTGTTTTGTTTTGTTTGTGCTAGGGACTGAACCCAAGGGTGCTTTACCACTGAGCTACATCCCCAGTGCTTTTATTTTTTTATTCTGAGACAGGTTCTTGCTAAGTTGCTGAGAGTGTCACTAAGTTACTGAGGCTGGCCTCAAACTTGCAATAGATTTTTTCTCAGCCTCCTGAGTCACTGGAATCACAGGCATACACCACTATATGAATTCATGTGTAAAATGGAAACAATATCCTTATACACTAATTCTGAGGTATAATTATTATAACTAGAAATGCCTGATATGTAACTGACAAATAAGAAGCATAAAAAGTTAGTTATTATTTTGACTTTATTTTTATGTATTTATTGTGGTAATGGAGATTGAATCTAGGACTTCATACATTCTAGACAAGCACTTTCACACTAAGCTACATCCCAGACTGTGGCGGGCGAGACCCGGGGCCCTGGGTTACGCCACGTGCATCTAAAGATGGCGACTGGCAGAGAGCAAAGGGCATCCTGATTATGCCTGGAGAGAGGCAGGAAGTGTTTACAATGGCTGTATGATAATCAGTTCTGCCGCCTAGCGCGTGGACAGATATACTTTACATGTGTGCTTGAGCGAGTGATCGCTTGACCTTTAACATTGGATGGACATATCTGGTTACAATTGCTTATGCATGAGACTGCTTATATATTGAAGGTATTATTTGAATAAAGGGGAAGCTGCTTCATGAACCTCTGAAATGTACGTGTCTTTCTTCCCGCTGGTCGGGCGTAAGAGAAGTGTCTGCGGAGCTGCTTGGAGCAGCCCAGGCAAAGGAGCAGCGGTTTTCCATACCAGACTACTATTTTGATTATTTTAAGTGAGGAAACTACTAGTAAAATTATGAGATTCAAACAAGTTAATTGAATTGACAGATTTCACATATCTGATTAGTTATAAACCCATGGGTTAAATAGCCATTTTTGTTATTGGTATTGTTTGCTATTTTAAATTTAGTTATCTTTTCACTATACAAGAGAGAGTAAATTCCTATAAGAACACAGAATTTTTCAAGGTAGATGGCACTATGGTAAAAGAACATGATAAATTTTTTTCTTAGGTATGATGAAAGCACGTATAAAAGGTTAGATAGAGAAGAAAATTTTCTAAAGATTGCAAACTAAAAATGAAAGTCAGCAATTGGCCTAACAATAGGATAAATTTAAACTATCATTTTTCTTAATGAAGCAAAATTCAAAACAGTGAAATTTAAATATTGTCAACATTAAAATATGCATGCATACTCATATTCACATACATATATAACACAAATAAACACATACAAAAACAATAAGAACAAAAAGAAATGTACATGGAGAGATTATATGGCAGCCATAACATGTGACTCTGATTTGAGGATCAAAGATCATGCTTCTCAGTAACTTAAGCATAATATGCTCAGCTCTCAATCCATCCATGCATTTAGGAATTTATTCAGCCAGCTTTAAATGAATATTTAGTATTTTCAAACTAGTATTCCATGCACAGGAAATACAAAATTGAAGCAGGCACACAAAGACTTTGGCTTCAAAACTATTTTTGTAAGAGAAAAAGATAACGAAAGACAAAAGATGTAACTCAACAGCATGATAACAAGTACTGTTATGTACTGGCCAGAAAAATAAATCAGTGTGTTTAAAAAAAGTATTTTTGAAGATTTTGATCATTTTGGGTGACATTTATTCCAATACCTACAGGAAGTAAAGAGTGATCCAAACCTTATCTAGGTGATATTCCTTTCAGTCAGAGTAAACACAAGGGCTTAAGCTGGTGACACAATACGCATGTAGTAAAACTATTTTAAGAAACCAACATGGACTGGACTAAGCAGTGAATGAATAAGCAGGGAAACAGTATGAAACCACTTTCAAGTAGTAAAGGGCTGTTCATATAGAATGGTCAGAGACACAAAGGAGTTAGAGAAAATAAATCAAGACCTATCAGGAACATGTTAAACTTCATTTGTTAATTAGAAATTCAAGTAACTGTTTGAAATAGAATATTTGAGATATGTATCTGGAGTTGAGCACAACTATCAGAATGATGATATAGATTTAGAGGTATATATATAATGCATAAAGCCATGGATTTGGATAAAATTGAATGAAGTCACTTGAAGAATAGACAAAAACAGAAAAAAAAAAAAGTCCTAAAACTGAATTCTTAAGAATGGCAAAATTTATAAAAGTTTTTAAGTTCTAGATATGTGATGATCACAGAAGCTCATGTGTGAGAAAATGCAAGAATTTTCAGAGGTTAAATGATTATATTATGAGATATGGCCTAGTCAGTGGATTCATTCATTGATGTGGATGAACTAGGTTGTAACTGTAGGCAGGAAGGGTATGCTTGAAGGAAGTAGGTCATTGGGGTATGCCTTTGGGAATTATGTTTTGTCCCTGGTGAGCCGAGTTCTCTCTGCTTCCTAGTTATCACGTTCTGAGCTGCTTTTCTATGTCACAGCCTTCTACCCTTGCCGCTAACCCAAAGCTATGGAGTCAGTCAACCGTGGACTAAGACTTCTGAAACTGTGAGCCCCACATAAATATTTTCTACTCTAAATTGTTATTTTTTAAAAATATTTTTTCAGATTTTGATAGACTTGCATTTTATTAATTTATTTATATTTGGTGCTGAGAATTGAACCCTGGGCCTCACACAGGCTAGGCAAGCACTCTCCCACTGAGCCAAAACCCCAGTCCTGTCTACATTGTCCTCATCAGGTCTTTTGGTCACAACAACATGGAAAATGACTAAATCAGAAGGAAGAGAAAAAATATCCAAGAGACTGAGAAGTATCCATCGTTCTGATCAGCTTTATACCTTGCAGGATTTAACTACAATGTATGAAAGGGGTCCCATGCAGTACATAAAAATAAACAACTGAAGTTTGAACAAAGAAGGTAAATGAAATCCATATAGAATTCCAAATAAAATAAGCGCTCAAAAAAATCTTTAAATATCTTCAGTATTGCTTTGTGTATTTGTTTTGTTCATAAACTATGTACTCATAAGCGTGCATTTTCAATTAAATGAATGGAGCTGGAGAATATCGTGCTAAGCAAAATAAACCAATCCCAAAGACCAAGACCATCTCTGATATGGGGATGCTGATCCATGATAGGATGGAGGAGAGGGGCAGAGGTGGCTGGAGAAGAATGGAGGAATTTGGATTGGGCAGAAGGGAGTGAGAGGAGGGGAAAGGGTGTGGGGGTGGAATTAGATGGACATTATTAACCTATGTACATGTATGATTGCACGAACTGTGTGACTGCATCATATACAGCCAGAGAGATGAGAAGTTGTGCTCCATTTGTGTACAATGAGTTGAAATGCATTCTGCTGTCATGTATAACTAATTTGAATAAATTTTTAAAAAAGAATTAACAAAGCTAAGTGAAACAAAGATCCTGAAGATTTTCAAAATTTGGAATTACCATTTCTGTCCACAGTGCAGAAAAACATGTCCGCTCTAATCAGAGAAAATAAGAAATTGAAAACGAGTTACATTACAAACAAGAAATATTCAGTGAAGACCCAAAGAAAGTTCATACTTTAGTAGTAGAGAAAAACTAATAGTAAATTAAAGATTATTCTAGAAAAAGTCTAACAAAACTTAAAATATCAGCCTCAAAACTATTATGTTGAGCCATAGCTAAATCAAGTTGCTAGCAAAACAAAACCTTTGGTGTTTAAAAACAAAAATCCAAGGAACAAACCATAATATTAAGTATCCAAACACAAATCATTAGACACACCAAAAGTTGGACATATCAGTTAATTGATAAAGAGACAAACAACAGAAATAATAAAATCAGTAGAAATAGATATTAAATTGTCTTTTATAAATATGCTCAATGGTTTAAGGGTAAGCATCAACAAAACAAGAAAAGATATGGAAGACATAAAAACAAATGGAAAATCTAGATATAAAATTACAGTTTCTGAAAATTTTAAAATGTATTATGAACATGCAGCAGATTAGACACTGCAACAACCTCCCCCCAATACAGTTATCCATGCTGAAGCAAAATAGAAAAAAAATAAAGGCTGAAAAAGTTGAATCACCTCAATTATTGTGAAACAATGCCAAGTACTCTAACATGAATATAATTGTAGTCCCAGAAGAATATGGGAGAGGACATAAGCATAAAAACAAATTCATAAATAAGAGCTAAGCATTTGCCTAATTTGATGTAAAACATAAAACTAGAAATTTTTAAATCTTCATAAAATCAAACAGGATGAATAAGTGCAAAAAGAACTTCATCAAGGCATGTTATAATCAACTTTCTAAAATATTAGTTATAAAGAATACAACTCAAAAGCAGCCAGAGGAAAAATACACATTAGATACAGAAGAACAGAATTGAAACTTTCACTTATTGTAAGAAGCAATGTCAGAAAGAAGGCAATGGAATGGAATCTTTAGAGAATGAAACGATTGACAACCATGAATTCAATATCAAATGAAAATAAACTTTAGAAACAGTGGTAAAATGAAAACATGCCAAGAAATTAAAATTTTAAGTATTCATTATTAATCTTACCACAAGAAATATTAAAGGGGATTCCTCTGATTTTAAGAAACAATTGCCAGATGGAAACATGAGCTTAAATGAAGTTTTAGAAGTAGTAAATATATCCATACATCAAATGTATTCTTTCATACTTTCTAATTATTGTAGAGAATAATATAGTCTTTTTAAGTCAAAATAATGATAATAAATCACTGGATTTAAAGTATATATAGGAGTACTGTGTGTGCTGGTGAATTGCATTGATTATTATATATCGTAATTATATATAACTTATTTTATTATATTTATTATGAAAATTCATATACATATATATTGTACATTTGATTTTTATATTATACAGGTTTTTATATTATTCAAAATTTATTTAAATGTGTCAGATTGGCAACAGCATATTAGAATAATTATTATATTTCTATATGAAAATGAAAAATAAATAAGAAAATATTTTAAATATTTCTAAAGTAAAATAGTACCATGTATTATAATTTCCTAAAATAAGATTAGGAAGAAGTAATTTAGCTAAAAATAAGATTAAATGCATCATCATCTTAGTCACTGCAAAATTTTTCTAGGAAAAAAATCCAAAATTATCATGCAAAATTTACCTTCTCATTCACCTTTACATATAAAATCCCTACTACCTAGATCTCCACAAATGCACATAAAAGATTTCATCATTTTAGACTTAGGAAAAATTACTGAAGTTTACTAATTTTCTATTTGTGGACAAAATAAAGATAATACAGAGCATATCTTATTAGCTATTCTATTTCAATGACCTATTACAATTATAGTTTATTGTAATTGATATAATCAAATAGTGATTATTCATACATGAATTTTTTAATTCTTTTAATTTCTGAATTGGTCAACTGGCAGTTAGAATCAGTATATAGTGTTGACATTATCTTGAGCCATTATCAATTACACATTACTTCAACCTAGTTTTACAAGATATATGAACTTATTTATAAAGTTTACATACAGTGATTTATTATCTACAGAATGTGGTAATTACCCCCATGAAGATAAAAGGGAAATAACTTATTTTTAAATGGTTTGAATAGTATAAAAATCTATTAGCTTAATTTTATTCACCAGAATATTATAGTGCTATCTGATTTTTGCTGTAACCCAAACATATCTGTATAGTGAAACTTCTGAAAAAGTTAATATTATTCTATCCCTTAAAGTTAATTGTGTAATCCAAAAAAATCACATGCTTTGCATTCATAAAAGATTTTAATTAAAGAGTAATAAGTTAATTAATAACTGCCATTTTCCATCTAGATGTGCTGTTTGCATTTAGCCAATACCTTTGTGCTGCTTGTATTTAAGGTCCCAATTTCTAAAAACACTGTATTGGTGTTAATTTCTTTCAGAAAGTCTGCCCCTAAGGGTTTGCAAAATGTTTATGCTTGCAACTGATATACCTGATGATCTCTATCTTATTTTCAATATCAAGGAAGGGGAAAATGTAAAATAAAACATTGGAATAGGATGTGATTTTTATAAGACAAGATTGGGACACTCAACTATGCCAAGACAAACTGGGTGTCCTGGAGGAAACACTCTACTCAAACTCTTTGAAGAACTGTGTCCTTGGTTATCTTAACTGTCAACGATAACTCACATGGAAAAAAGTCATTGAAAAGTCTGTCAACTTTATTGACAGAAGCAAATTCTTTAAAGAGCCACAAAATATTTTAATCACATTGTAGAAACCTGCAACCAATTGATACAACTTATTAAAAAATTAGTTTTAGTCTTGCTAAAGTATAAAAGGCACATAGAAAATAATTCATTTTTTTTTGATGTGGCTAGAGTGATATACATCAGTAATTATCTTTCTAGATTTATAACTATAATTTATGTATGATTTGATGGCATATGTTCTCATTTCTGCTCTCTCTCTAGGACTCATATTTTACAATCTGATGAATATACTAATTAAGATGGACTGAATTCCTTCAAAGCTACTTAAGGCTTTTTATAGAGCCAGATCTGCTGATGACATATTGATTAATTTTGTTTTGATATTCTTAGAAAAGATTACATATAAATTCCACATTACTCCAGAGAAGTTGATCACTTCTAACCAGTTTCTACTTTGCAGGTAAAGGATATGTTATACTTTGGTATGAAATGTAAGGACAGAATGAACACTAATATGTGTCCTTTTCGCTAAATGTTTGTTTTGTGGGCCAGATGGAGTCAACATTTTGATAATGAGTGACATCATCTTTCACCTATTGTGCACTTTATTTAGACTGATCACAAAACTTATGGTGTAGATGTCTTGCCTAACATACCGGTATTTTCAGAAATTACTATAAAGGGAAAGTTTAAAAGCAAACAAAATATTATATATCTTGTAAATATAAATTTTAAAATTTTATAAAATACCAATATTTCCTATCTGCCCCACCCTCATGCCCATCCCACCCCCAACATCTTTATTTGCTCCACTGGCTTACTGTAGGAGCAGATATATTTTATACTCCTGGATCACCCCTAAGAGTTCTCTAATACATTATGCATTCTGCATAGCAGACAGTGCTTCCTAGACTTGAAAAGCCTGCCAAACTTTCAAACTTCTCTTCTGATTCATAGTGTAGATCTTCATAATTAATCTCCAAGCATCTCAGCAAACCATCTTCACAACCTTCTGAATACTTTAGTTGAAATATCTGCTAGTTTCTTCTCAATGCCAAATCAATTTTCATCCTCTCTTCTCATCTATTCAGTTGCAAAATGTACCTACTTTTAACCCTGGCTCCTGATCCTGCTATTCAACTCAGAATCAGGCACATAGAGATAATAAATGCCCCAAATTTATGATGAGTTATCCAAACAACCAATTTCCCTGCTATTTAATGTAGACCCTGTCTGTCTTCCCCAATGTGCCAATTAAGGGACTTTATGTCTCTCACCTCACGAACTTCTCTTTCTCTAATTAGATCTTGGCACTGAATACCAATGTGGTGTGACTGAGCTATTGAGTATATTAACTCTTTGTATTATGTATATATGCTAAGAATTTCTGAACCACTATCAAGGATAGACTCATTTGTTAATGCCATTAAATGTTGTTTGTCATATAAACTAATCATAATTATTAAAAACTAATTCACATTAATTCCCTATGCCTGAGATGTAATTTTCAAGCCCTAACATGGACACTACATTGTAAAATAAGATTCTTCATGTTGTCAACTTTGTACTGATGCAACCATTTTTACTTAACCAAACTCACTTCTCATTTCTTATTCTATTAAGTTCTATTAAGTTGGAATAATATTGACCTTGAAGTAGCCCAGTGAGTACATTTAGGACAGTTAACAAAGTTCCAATTCTAAGGATGACCTCTCTGTGTGCAAATATCCAATAATAATCTACATTTATAGTAATAAACATAATTCTATAAGGACACAGTAGAAAGTATAAATATATTTAGTGAATGAATCAAGTAACTTTGAAGAGAGGCTGAGTTTTGAATAAGGAAAGGAAGTCTTCCAGAAATAGAATGATTTTAGAATAGACTTTAGATTTTAGAACAGCAAAAGAAAGACAAGTGTATGGCCCTCTTGAAACATGGTGAGAACTCTCTCACATCACTGCACATTTAGTAGTTACGGAATGCAACCAGGGTAATGACTTGGAGCAAAATTGTGAATACACTTGTACATTGAAGGAGTAAGTTCCTAGAGGTAGAACTATGATGAAGTAGGGATTGTGATTTTCAAATTATTTATGTTTAATTTGTGTAGTGTGTGTATGGTGCAATGCTTAAGTTTAAATTTATATACACACAACAGAATTTTGTAGAATGATTGAGCAAAATATTTGCATCAGAGTAAACGTAGTGAAAAATATTTTCTCATTATCATGTCATGAGAAGGTGGATGAGAGTATTTTCTGCAGCCCTAGGAACAAGCAAGTTCATATTTGCTCATTCATTCAGAATTATCCTGTTTCTCACAGCTGGATAATTAATTCGGTTTTCTCATGATTTAGAAACAAGGTATGGAATTGCCTTAAGATGATAGCACATAATTTATTCCATGATCCAATTAATGCCAGCAGGCCTAAGAAGATGGCTATGACTATGGACTTCACAGAAGATAGGTCTTTTACTCTTCTGAGACATCTGTCAGAAGCCAGCTCCTTGACTCTTCCTTTTAGCATTACTGGCTCTTCAGACGTATATCTGAGAATTTCAGCAGCCATTTTTTTTTTCCAGCATAAAAGAAGTCAGACGTAGGTGGGTGCTGACAACACAAAAATTAAAGAAACACAGTGAAATGTCATCCTGATGACATAGCAGCGTCATTAAATAAAGTCACCTTGGAATCACATAAAAATGTGTGCTTTCTATTGCACTCAGCTAAAATAATCCTAGACTGGAAGAAGAATGAAAAATAAAAATAAAAAACCCCTCAAATCTAATATATCTTATGATACTTACTAAAATTTTTACCAACACTGGCAACATCTTTTTGGCTACTTCTGATCTATCTTAGTTTTGTTTTTGTTCCTATGTATTTAAAAATTAAAAAGTGTAAAAATAATCTGAATAAGTAAATGTTAATACTAGTTATAAGGTAGCAGTTTCAAGAATCGATATTGGTATATAAATTAAACTTTTCTTCTTCAAAGATATCCACTGTTAACAGATTGGTTTTACCTCTCCAGAAAAACAGTAATTGTGTTTTTTAAAAAATATGGTAGTAAGTTTAAAACTATCCCACATTTTAGTAAAAATTGTCTCTGCCGTTTCTGTTGATGGATAAATAGGTTGTAATGTATGTGTTGCTCTTACAAATTACATTGAATGTACTACTACTTAGTATATTAGTATATTATTTTAAGTATAAATCTGCAAGCAAACATGTCAGTATGAAAAATGATCTATCAGTGGGCCTTAGTTAATTTAATTATTCCAGTCTATGGGTCAAGGTATAACATGATGTATTTTATTTAGATTCTGTATTCATCCTTCGGCTTAGAAATTGAAAGTGACTATAAGATCAAAGTAAAATGATAGATAATGTTGGATCAAGTAATTACATTCCTTATTAAAATAACATATATTGGATTTAGAAACAATTGATTGGCAGAGTAAAACAAATTCATTGAAGACTTTGTATTTTTTTAGGTACTCCTGTGAAAATATTCTAAAAGGTCTGTGTTGAAAGTCATTGGCATTTTTAAGAAAAACAGTCACTCACTAGCCAAGTATCTCTACACTATCACCATTGAGATACTTTTCCTGGAGGTATAAACCACAATGAGCAATCAGTCACCCATAAAGATGCTGATATTCTTAGTCAAAACTGGAAAACTTGAAAAGATAAGATGAAAAAATAAATTAGTTCTAGAAAATAACAGATACCTTTGTGCAATCACAAAACGTATGGTTTTATATAATTTTTAATGTAAATGTCATTTAATCATGAATTGTATCTATGCATAAGTAGACTTATGCATAAGAGGTATCTGGGTAGATGTGTTCGAAAATGAGAAATGGATTCTCCTTTGTGTACCTATTTATGATCCATATGTGAACTTGGCAAATTAAATAAATGAACAAATGATCCATGTCTGACTGCTGAAAATATTTATTAGTAAATAAATACAACTCCAGAGTTGTTTTGAATATCTTTCAAATAAAAAAAGAATAGGAGTACAGAGTGTCTGTGGACTATAACTATCAAACTGAAAAATGCACTTTGATCAGACCTCTTTAAAAATAGATGAATTCTATATTCAGTTGCCAGTATTATGCAAGGAATCAATAATGAATAATGAAGGCCTTAAATACTAATAATATATCACTGGAGGAAACTCTGTAAAGCTCAGCTACCTAAAAAAAATCCCCTACTATTCTGTCACAATTGATATTAATATTTAAAGTACTTTTCATTGTGCTTTATGGATAGTAAGAATGCTATTAGAGAGGAGTATAAGCAAAATCAAAGCTTGCTTCACTAGGATCCAACTCTAATCAAGAAAACGTTAACAGTTTTTGGCATGGTCTGGTTTGTTCTTCAATGCAGAACTGAGATGAAGCATTCAGGAATATGTAAACAAGTTCAGGTACACTGAAAGCTCTTAGAGAAAACTTTGAAATGTAACACTTCATTAATTTTAAGTTTCTATCTAGATCAATCTCTATGTACGAAAGATATAATTTATGGGAACTAATGCAAAATGAACACATGGGACAACTTGTTCAAAACATAGGAAAATGGACAGGGGGATGGTGGCAGAATATGATAAGGGAGCAATTTTCAGATGCTCCATGACTTGGGATTTGAGCAGTAGGAATACTGCTTCCCAGCAGGTGGGTGACAAAGGTAATACACCAAAATTCAGTATTACAATCAGAGGCACAGAAACATTGGTAGGACAGGGAAGAATAACTTGGGAATCTAACTGATAACAACTGTAAGCATTGGTTCACTGTGGAGGGGAAAAGTGACCCTGACAGAAAGAGAGAGAGAGAGAGATCTGTGAAGATAATTTGGCCTTGGGGAACCTGTGAAACAGAGGAGTTGTTTGAGTGACCCAGATGCAGCACAATAAGCTGATGTGTGAGGAATCCTCCATGCTTCTCTGCAAGAATTGGAGAGTGGAGATCTTACGTGGGACACCAACTCAAAATGGCCATGTGGTAACTTTCTGCTGGGGGACTCTCAGAGTTCTTATCAAGCATTAGCTGACTATCCCTACATGTATCTGCCAGGTGAACTATAGTCTGCTTGGCAGGACACAACAGAGATGGGAATAGCACCCAGGGGAACTCAAGCAGGGGATACAATACTGAATATAGTTCTTTTCCTATTGTGTTTGGTGACTTATGGGGATTAGTCAGAGAAAACCCAGAAATCGGGAAGGTGGGCACAGTTGTGCTTGGAGTCTGATCCTGGGAAGATCACATTTGTAGGTGGTGAAGTATATGAAACTTGCAGAGAGTTGGTTGCTTTGCCCCAAGAGTAGAGTCCCTGGAAACCCTGCCACAGAACAAGATGTTAGCAGAGATTGAAATCTGCCCAGAAATAGGGTGGATGCAGCTTTTCTCTTTACCTGGATACCTCATGACAAAAATGGAAAGGTTGGTCAGAATTAAACAGGAGCTTCAACTCACAATGGATCAAGAACCTTGAAATCAGACCAGAGACCCTTCATCTTATAGAAGAAAAAGTAGGTCCAAATCTTCAACAAGTCGGCTTAGGTTCAGACTTCCTTAACAAGACTCCCGTAGCACAAGAAATCAAAGCAAGAATCAATAACTGGGACAGAGTCAAACTAAAAAGCTTTCTCTCAGCAAAGGAAACTCTCAGCAATGTGAAGAGAGAGCCTACAGAGTGGGAGAAAATCTTTGCCACTCATACTTCAGATAGAGCACTAATTTCCAGAATATATAAAGAACTCAAAAAACTCTACATCAAGAATACAAATAGCCCAATCAACAAATGAGCTAAGGAAATGAATGAACACTTCCCAGAAGATCTACAAACAATAAACATATATGAAAAAATGTTCAACATCTCTAGTAATAAGAGAAATGCAAATCAAAACTATACTAAGATTCCATCTCACCCCAATTAGAATGGCAATTATCAATAATACAAGCAACAATAGGTGTTGGTGAGGATGTGGGGGAAAAGGTACACTCATACATTGCTGGTGGAATTGCAAATTGGTGCAGCCACTCTGGAAAACAGTGTGGAGATTCCTTAGAAAACTTGGAATGGAACCACCATTTGAGCCAGCTATCCCACTCCTTGGCCTATACCCAAAGGACTTAAAATCAGCATACTGCAGTGATGCAGCCACATCAGTATTCATAGCAGCTCAATTCACAATAGCCAGATTGTGGAACCAACCTAGATGCCCCTGAATGGATGAACAGATAAAGAAACTATGGTATATATACACAATAGAATATTACTCAGCCATAAAAAATAATAAAATTATGGCATTTGCAGGCAAATGGATGAAATTGGAGAATATCATGTTAAATGAGATAGCCAATCTCAAAAAACTAAAGAACGAATGCTCTCCCTGATAAGCGGATGATGACACATAATGGGGGGTGGGAGGGAGGAAAGAATGGAGGAAGGAGGGACTGTATAGAGGAAAAAGATGGGTGGGAGGGGTGGGGAGAAGGAAAAAATAACAGAATGAATCAAACACCATTACCCTATATAAATGTATGATTACACAAATGGTATGCCTCTACTCCATTTACAAACAGAGGAAACAAGATGTATCCCATTTGTTTACAAATAAATAAATAAATAAATAAAAGGAAGAAGATGGGTTTAACAATCTCCTGCCCTTGCTCTGCCCAAGCAGAAATGGAAAAGACAGGGTGGCCTATCCAGGGAGCATCCATTCTTGACAGCAGTATTGAACACCTCAGTAGAGATAAGAGATAATTTCTTCTTTTTTCATGAAGAGTTTTTTCCACTTTTTTTTTCCACCAAGCATCAGTGTGAATATCTGTGTGTGTCTGTGTGTGTGTGTATATATATATATATATATCTGTGCAAATATATATATGTATATATATATAGAGAGAGAGAGAGAGAGAATAAATATGTGTATATTGACTTTTTGGTTTTTCTCTTTATTTCTCTTATTACTTCTTCTTCTCTTCCACTTCTAAGAGCTGAATTTACATGTTCTATCTTGCAGTATTTCTTTTATTTTTAACTCCTTTATAGTTATTATTTGCTACCAATCTCCTGCTTTCCTTGTCTGATTTTATAATACTTTAAGATTTTTGCTATCTTACCCTGTTTTTATTTCTCTTAATGAACCATAAATGTGTTATTTTTAAGGGCAATTCAATTTACATAACTACTGTCCCCGCCATCATGCTCTTGCAGTTATTAGTACTAAGGAGTGCATAGTTGACACCTGTATATTTTAATGATATACCTACTTCATGACTGTTTATTGTTGTTGCTGTTCTTAAGGACTGACCCTACTATTCCTCTTTTTGTGGTAATCATTCACATGCATGCTATCGTAGGCTCAACAATTATTATAATGGGGTATATTGATCATTACTATTATTGCTGTTTTCTTTCTGAGAGCTACTGGGAAGTGACTGGCACTCTACAAATTCACAGGTAGAAACACCATTGCTGAACTGACCCTGCTCAAGCTTAAAAAAATATTTAGAAAATGGGAAACAAAATATCCAAACCAACGACTGGGCCCCAAGTAGGAATGATTAAAGAGGACCTCAGGTCTCACCCTTGGACATCTACTCCTGCAAAATCAGAGAAGGAATCCAAAATAATGGCTCAGAAGAAGAAACTACAGTGTTACAGGAGCTCTACAAGAGTGAATGTGTTCAGCAGTTCTGCAAGAGCAGCCTGAGTTCTGAAGGTTGAAACTAGTACTTGGATTACACTGTGCCCATGTGTGGAAGCTCGGAGATTTAGAGGCCTTTTTACAAAAGAGATTATTTCACTTCAGAGGGCATTCTCACAGAAGAGGAAGAGGAATCCATCTGAACATACGTGCAAGTCCAAGACCTCTGAAAATATAAGGAAATGAACAAATAATTCTCCCCCCAAAAGTTACAGTCCCCAACAAGAAAACACACAGAAATGGAAGACCATGAAATTTCAGGAAAAAATTTGTAAATATATTACTTAGATGATTAATGAGTTAAAAGATGATTTAAGGAATGGATCAAGAAATTAAGAAAATTACAGAAAGTGACAGAGCATTTATTTTTTAATTCATTAAATTTTTTTTCTTAATCAATGTAGTATAGTTGCAGAAAAAAGTAGAATTCACTAGAATATATTCATACATCCACATTACATTAGTTTGGTTTATTTAGTTCTGTTTCTCCCCTTTCCTATCCTTCTTCTCTCCTACTCTTTCCCTTTTCTCTACTTCACTGCTCTCCCAACTATTTTCATGAAATCCCCTTTTTGTTTAATTCTTTCTTTCTCTCTAGCTTCCACAGAGAGGAAAAAACATCCAACCCTGGACTTTCAGAATCTGGCTTATTTCATTCAGGATGATGTTCTCCAGTTCCATCCATTTACCAGCAAATGACATAATTTCATTCTTCTTTATGGTGGAATAAAGCTCCATTGATTTTTAGAATCAAATGAGAACTGTAATCCAATATATGAAAATTTCTGGAACACTATGAAAAAGGTAGTGAGAGAAAAGTTTATAGCAGTAAGTGCCAACATTTAAAAAAAGAAAGATCTCAAATAAATGATCTAATGCTACATCTTGAGGCAAAGTCAAGAACAAACTAATTTCGAAACCAATAGAAGACATGAAATAATTAAGATCAGAGGTGAAATTAATGAAATTGAAAATAAAAAATATTCAAAGGATCAATGCAATAAAAAGTGGTTCTTCAAAAAGATAAACAAGATTAATGAACCCCTAGCCAAACTAACCATAAGAATGAGAGAGAAGACCCACATCAAGAAAAACAGAGATGAAGCAGGAGTGCCAATACAGATACTACTGAAATCAGTATCACTCTGATACTAAAACCAGATAAAAGAAGACACTTTAAGAAAAACACCACCACCACTAAACAAACAAAAAAGCTGGAGCAATATCAATAGCCTAGATAAACATAGAGGCAAAGTCCTTAATAAAATATTAGGTAATCAAATTCAAAACCACATTAAGAAGATTGTACATTATGATCTATTTGGATCATGGGATGCAAGATTGTTTCAATACATAAATAAAAAAGTAATTTTTCATATAAATAGAACCAAAGAGAAAAAAATCACAAGATCATCTCATACACTTGGAATAAAACCTTTGAAAAACCCCAGAACTCCTTCATGTTTTAAACACCAGAAAAACTAAATTTAGATGTAACTTGCCTCAATATCATAAAGGCTATAAATGACAAATCCAAAGTCAGCATCATACTAAATGAAGAAAAATTGAACACATTTCCCGTAAAATGAAGAACAAGGCAAGGATGTCAGATTCACCTGTTTTTCAATGTGGTTCTTAAAACTCTAGTCAGAGCTATCAGGCAGGAGAAAGAAATTAAAGGAATATAAATAGGAAGTCAAACTATCTTTGCTGATATAATTCTGTAGCTAGAAGAACCAAATAATTCCTCCAAAGGATTTTCTGAATCTGAAGAACAAATTAAACAGAACAGCAGAATACAAGATCAATATACAAAAATAAATAGATTTTTATATCCTAGTAGTGAATCTACAAAGAATAAAATCAAGAAAACTATTCCATGCACAGTTACCTCAAAAACAAAACAACAAAACAGAACAAAACAAACAGAAACAACCTTAGAAATAATACTAAATAAGGAGATGAAAGACTTCCACAGTGGAAATTGTAAAACAATAAAAAAAAAAAAAAGAAATTGAAGGACTTAGATGATGTGAAGACCTAACATGTTCTTGGATAGGTGGAATTATATAATTGAAATGAACATATAACCAATAACAATCTACAGATTCAATGCAATGATCATCAAAATGACATTCTTTACAGAACTAGAAAAAAGCAGTACTAAAATTTAAATGGAAGAATAAAAAACCTAAGATAGTCAAAGGAATACTAAATAGAAACAGTCACATAGACCAATGGTATAGAATAGAAGACACAGAGAAAAACCTACATAAATAAAGTTATCTCATACTTGACAAAGGTGCCATAAACATACATTGGAGAAAAGATTCTTCAACAAATGGCGCAGAGATAATTGGAAATTCATATGTAGCAAAATGAACTTAGACCCCTATCTCTCACCCTGCATAAAACTCAACTCAAAGAGTATCAAGGACTTAGGCCCTAGAAAAGAAACCTTGAACCTAATAGAAGAAAAAATAGACCCAAATATTTACCAGGTCGTCTTAGGTACTGACTTCCTTAAGGAGACTCCAAAAGTGCAAGAAGTAAAATCAAGAATCAATAAATGGAACTGGGTGCAGTGGTGCATGCCTCTAATCCCAACAGCTCTGAAAGGCTAAGACAGGAGGACTGCAATTTCAATGCCAGCATCAGCAAAAGCAAGGCGCTAAGTAATTCAGTGAGTCCCTATCCCAAAGTAAAATACAAAATAGGGCTGGAGATGTGACTCAGTGATTGAGTGCCCCTGCATTCAATCCCGGGTACCCCCTCCCCCATTAAAAAAAAGAATCAATAAATGGAATGGATTTAAACTAAAAAATCTCTTCTCAGCAAAGGAAACAATCAGTGATGTGAAGAAAGAGCCTACAGATTGGGAGAAAATCTTTAACACCTGCACCTGAGATAGAACATTAATCTCCCAGATAAATAAAGAACTCAAAAAAAATAAAAAAACAAATAATACAATCAACAAAAGGGGTAAGGAACAGAACACACTTTACAGCGCAAGAAATATAATAGATCAACAAATATATGAAAAATGTTCAACGTCTCTAGCAATTAGAGAAATGCAAATCAAAACTATTCTAAGATTTCATCTCATTCTAGTCAGAAAGGCAATTATCAAGAATGCAAGCAACAATAAATGTTGGCAAGGATTTGGGAAAAACAGTACACTCATACATTGCTGGTGGGACTGCAAATTGGTGCAACCATTAAGGAAAGCAGTAAGGATATTCCTCAGAAAACTTGGAGTGGAACTACTATTTGACCCAGCTATCTCACTCCTTGGTTTATACCCCAAAGGACTTAAAATCAGCATACTACAGAGATGCAGTCACATCAGTATTTATGGCAGCTCAATTCACAATAGCAAAACTATGGGATCAACCTGGATGTCCTTCAACAGCTGAATGGATAAAGAAAATGTGATATATATATATATATATATTATATTATATATATTATATATTATATTATTATATTATATTATTATTATATTTTATATATATATTATATATATATTATATATATATATAATATATATATATACACAATGGAATATTACTCCGCCTTAAAGAAGAATGAAATTATGGCATTTGCCAGTAAAGGGATGGAACTGGAGAATCATGCTAAGCGAAATAAACCATTTCCATAAAAACAAAGGCTGAAAGTTTTCTTTGATATGCAGATTCTAATTAACAATTAGTGGGGCTATAGAAGAATAGAGGTACTTTGGATTAGGGAAAGGGGAGTGTAGGGAAGGGAGGGGTTATTGGAATAGGAAGGATAATAGAATGAATTGGACATTATCACCCTATGAACATATATAACTACATGACTGGTGTAATTTCACATCATGTACAACCAGAAGATTGAGAAGTTATACTCTATGTATGATGTGTCAAAATGCATTCTACTCTCATGTATAACTAATTAGAATAAATTTTTTAAAGAGGAAGAAATAAAATGAAGATTCAGTATATAGGATTATATCAAATTAAAACATTTCTGCAGAGTAAGGCAACAGCATGAAGAGAGAATCCATATTCTGATTTGACAGGTTATAATATAGGAAGTGGAAGGGTGTAAACAAATCTTCAAATTACTTATTTTTGAACACCTCCCCTCCACCATTGAGTCTCAAGATAAAGACAACTTTAGCTGGGAAATCATATCCAGCCCAGAAACTCACTTTGGGGGCAAGGAAGGAAGAAGTCTTTTAGACGTGGTTATTAGTGATTTGGGGGTTCACTGCTTGTAGAAATCTTCATTTCCAAAGCATAGCTAAAATTCTGACCTTCACCTTGAAGGTGATTCTCATGTGTCAATTATTCCTCATCAGTTAATTCTTCACTTCTGTTCAGGCAGTGTCTCAAAAGGCAAGTTTCTTTCAGTAGCTGGAAGTAGAAAGAAACCCCTCAGCAAGAGGCAGATGGTTCTTCCATGAAATCACTAGTCACTATAAATTCTTGGAAAATTAGATAGAGAAAGAAATCCTTCATTCCAATTCTTTCAGCAAAGGAAAAGAAAATCTATTTGGTGTTTTGCACCATGCAAGTAATAGAAGCAACAAAGAAGATGCCCTGTTTGAAGGAGGTTTTGGTCCAGTCAAGAAAATGACTAAAACAAATGGTTCATCAAATAATTACTGTACAATTATTGCAAAGATAAGCCCATGGCACAGAAGCAGCACAAGGTCTAGAAGTGTGATTAGCTGTATATACATTTATAGGTATGTGTACATATATTTTTATGTACACACACACACACACACACACACACACACACAAAGGTGTTCTGCTTCCCCATAAAAAATGAAATTATGTCACGTGCTGACACATGGATGAAACTAAAGAACCACATGCTAAATAAATAAGCCAGACTCAGAAATTTAAGGGTTGAATATCTTCTCTTATATGCAGAATTTAGAGGGAAAAATAGAAGAAAAAGGGGGATCTCCTAAAAGAAAAGGGGGGTCAGTAGTGTAGAAGCCCCGAGACTAAATTGAGAAGCAGGAGGAGAGGGGAAGGGAAATAACTGTGGAATGAAGTTGAACAAATTATGTTAAGTGCATGCATGAATAGTATATTACAAAGTATTCCATTATATGATTATAATGCACCCATTAAAATAATAAATAGAAGGAAGACCAATATGGTAGAGGAGTATCAGGGGGAAGGAGGAGGCAGGAAAGTTGAGCTAGTGGGAACTGAAGTGAAGCAAATTAAGTTACACGTATTTATGAATATATCAAATTGAACCCCACTATTATAATTCATTATATTAATAAATTAAAATTTATTATTAAAAATAAATTTTTAAAGTACAAAACTATTTTGTTATTAATCCTAAAGTAAAGTGTATTCCCCTTTCTTTACTTGTCCTTGCCTGAACTTTCCATAATGTGTGTGCATGCATCTGTGTGTGTGTGTTTAATTAGCTATGTTATATAAAAGAAAATACAAATTAAAAATTAAAATTGTCATTTATTTTTATAATTCATTGTTATTTGTACAACACTAATCTTTAATGTACAAGTAAGAGCATTTAACTCACCAAAATTGTACCATTTATATTTCATATAATTTGATTCCTTGCAGTATACTGAATACTGGATAATGTTGACTCAACTGCTCTTCTTTTATTGCTTGATGAGAACATATCTCACCAATCCTCTCTAGAACATTCAGCTGACTGACTGAAAATATGTGTCATTCTTTCTTTTCATTTCCTTTATATCATCATTTCTTGTGTGTAAATGATTGATTAATACAATAAATGGTTGACTAATACTTCAAGAGAAGATATGATAGAATATCTTGATAATTTGTGTATCATAGAATGTTTTTATCATCATTTGATGTCTGAACAAAACTCTGATTTAAATTGAAAGCATGGCCCTTTTGCACTGACAGCACCAAAGTTTACTAAGTTGTAGGTACCACATATTTATCCTGTTTTTTTTTTTTTTTACTTCAGTCTGGTTTTTTAATTCAATTCATTTTTATCTTGTTACTCTTTTCTCATCTTCTTATATTTTCATAGATACCCTTATTTTAACAGGCATAACTTACAGAAAATATGGATTTCATTAGAAACTTTATGCTGTTGCTTAATACAGATAACTTAGAATTTTAACATCAACTATCCCAATATTTTTCACATTTTGTTCTTTTTATTTCATTGCTGAATCACTGCCACTTTAGTTATTAACTTTTTTATAATTAAGTCATTCTTAGAATTAACTCATTTCTCATTTTACTATTACATCCTACATCCATTTTCTTCCATACTAATTAAACTCCCTATCAAAGTCCATACATTAATATTTTTTTCAATTTGAAACATGATTACTCAAATTCTTTTCTTTTTTTTCTTTTTTTTTTTTTTGTACTGAGGATTGCACTCAGGGGTACTTGGCCATTGAGCCACATCTCCAGCACTATTTTGTATTTTATTTAGAGTCAGGATCTCACTCAGTGATTGGCACCTCACTTTTGCTGAGGCTGGCTTTGAACTTCCCATATGTCCGCTTCAGTCTCCTGAGCCACTGGGATTGTAGGCATGCACCACCACACCCAGCTAGAATTCTTAATATTTGTTTTTAATTAAAACCCTTTATTAATTTCCACACTGAAAGTATGCTTTATTTACATCTATTTTGTTGATAATACACCTGTTCTTCATATTATTTAAAACCTATTTTAGCAATATTTCTATTTATAGTTAATTAGATTTTCCCTTTTGTCTCTGATGCCACATAATTTTCTACAATTCTCCTAGACCGTAATTATTTTTCTTCTGGTAAAATTATGAGATTATTTAAGACAAGAAAAATTTCTTTCTCTTTCTCATAATAGCAATTTTAATTTTAAACACATAACTCATTCTTCCTCCCTCTTTTATTTATTTATTTTTTTCATTTTTGAAACTACTATTAGTTATGTGTCTTCTCAATCTAAACTCTATGCATTTTAAATTTCCTTTTTTACTTTACTTTTTACATCATAGATGTAGTTCCATATAGAATTATGCATAGTTGTCTGAAATCCATAGCCTCTTCTCAGCTACATTTAGTTTACTCTTTTCTCTAATGTTCAATTATTAATGTCAGTGATGTATTTTCTTCATCATATATATTCAGTTTAGTTCTTCAGAGTTCTTTTATCTTTTTTCTCATAATAATTTACAGTGGACAAAGCTTCAGAAAAAATAAAAATAAGCAAAACCAAAAACGTAATAACTGAAGTAAATTAAAAATATTTGAGTGTTGCTGCCCTAACCCACTCAAAATTCTCTAGAGTATTTCTCCTTAGGCTCTGTGGTCTCTGCTCACAGAACAATCATAGGCAAGCATATCATTTCACTGAGACCCATGCATTACAAGAAGCACACCAAGGTTCTGAGAGAACAAAAGTGGTGTGGGAATAAGAAACTCAGGATCACTTTAGTAATCAGGATCTCTGGAAGGTAGTGCTTGTTTTGTAACAATCATATATACATTGAATTAGCCAATTCTAACGGTCTCTCCCACCTGGTAACAAAGAACTGGACGTGGAAGAACTCTTAGGCACTTCGAATAGTAATAGAAAAAAAAAAGAAAACAAAATGATTCTGTTGTGGTGAAGAATTGTCAGATTTTATTCCCATCTCCATCAACAACACTTTCACTAGCACTACCAGAGGCGTGAAAGAAAGAAGTGGAGTGATAAAATTCTGAAAATTTTTATTTAAAAAAAGAAATTTATATACTGAAGCAGAGCTCAATAATACCACAAGAGGACCTTATAAAGTAACACATCTCCATGTTGTAAGATAAGTAGGGCTTTCTAGGCTTGTTATCTGCTCTGGCATACTGTTCAGTGGAGAAGCAACTGAAAAACCTGATGGAGATGCACTCCATTTTGTGGAATGCCTTTACAAACAGAAAGTAAACTGAAGAAAAAGAAATGAAATTTTCCTTCAGTTTAAATATTGACACACTTTAGGAATTTCAGAGAAATTACGCACCAAATTCTTTGTCTTAAAAAGTTTAAATAAATTAAAATATGAAGAAAATATTAATTCCACTTAGTTATCAATTGAACATGAAAATGTGCGTGTGTGTGTGTGTGTGTGCGTGTGTTATGTATTTTTTTTTACTGACCCAATAAATAATAGCATAAAAATTGGGGAGGAAGTAAATATAAGATCTCTAACATTTTTGTAGCTTATTTAATGAAGAGTCCATTTTGCCTAATAATTTGAACATTTTTAAAAATAACTTCTCAAACATTCAATGAATTTCAGATATCTCTTAAAATTTTGAATACAAATTGTAGACATATCCCTCTCATGGGAAAGAATTTGTACTGTGAATTTCATTAATCCATCTTTTTTATTAAAAAAGTGACAATTTAATGCTATTTCTTATGAAGTTGTTTACCAAACAAAACTTTAGTCTGCTCTAAACTGTTACAATTAAGAAATAAATCCAGTAATGTTGCAATATGCAAAAATTAGTAGTATTTCTATATGTTAACAACAACAACAAAAAAAAACCCAAAAAACCAATCTACTTCAAATAAACATAAAAAATAAAATAAGTACTTAGGGATGAATATAACCAAGGATATAAAAGTTATTTATGCTGAAAGTTATGAAATATTGATAAAAGAGATTGAAGGAGACACTAATAAATGGAAAAATGTCCTGTATCAGTGATTGAAATAATATTGTTATAATATGCATAGTACTCACAGTGATCTACAGGTTTAATGTAATCAATCTCAAGAATTCAATGACCTTTATTTGCACAAAAATAGAAAAAAAAATTAAATTACATGAGAATCACAGAAAATCATGAATAGTCCAACAATCTTGTGCAAAAAAGAACAAAGCCAGAGACAACCCATTCCCTAATTTCAAAATATTTTGCAAAGATCTAGTAATCAAAATAATATGGACCAATGAAATAAAAGACACACAAACCAATGGAACAAAAGACCAATGGAATGAAGTAGATAGCCCTCAAATAAATTCACACATTCAAGGTCAATTGATTTACCTCAAAGTTGCCAAGAACAACAGGTAAGGACAACCGTTTCAATAAATGATGTTAGGAAAACTGGATATCCTGATGCAGAGAAACTTTACTAATTAGTAAAAGAAGAGTCCTCACATGAAATAGGAGAAAATATTTGCAAACTATACATTGCTTGAGGAGTTGATATTCAAAATAAATAAGGAACTTAACTCTGCTGCCAAATATAAATAAATGGTAAAAAATAGACCAAGAACCTCCTTTTCAGAAAAGCTGTATTTAAAAAACTGTCCAACCTTACTAATCAGGGAAATGAAAACTTTAAAGTCTAAAGAATTATCACCTCACATCTTTAGAACAAATAGTATCAAAAAGATGAAAGATAAAGGTGAGGATGTGGAGAAAGTGGACCCCTTTCACACTTTTGGTAGGAAAGCAAATTGGTATACCATTATATAAACCTGTATAGGGATTTCTCGAAATAGAACTACTGAGGTTTAAATAGAAGATAGCTACTGAACAGAAACCCTCTAGCAATTTTCTTTCCACAGGCACACCAGTTTGAACAAATATTCATGCATTGAACTACCTTCATAAGGGTTAAGGAAGAGAGTTAAGAACCCATAGTACCTAATTTTAGTAAAATAAAAAGAAAAGATGCATTGAAAAGACAGGAAGAAATCACCCCTCTACCAACTCCAAGCAACTGTAGAGAAATGTCTCAGAGGTAGAGGGATTTAAGTCTAGGCCTTAGACTTGAAGTGAAGTACTGTATCCACCATGGCAAAAACTGGTGCCAGGCAGAGCTTCAAAATACCTATCCCCAGGCTTATAGACAAGAACTAAGCCACTGAGACTGCATTAGCAATGTAGTTTATTAAGTCCACCATGTCCCTCCCAGCCTTGGACAGCAGAAGGGAAGCAAAACTTCAATAGGCTAGAGAGCAGGGCATGAGAGCTAACACAGGACTTTGTTTTGGTGTTCAGCAGTAGTCCTGCTGTACGCCTTTATACAGACACTTAACACAGGGATGGAAAAAAATTTAAACAGAAATCCTTGAGCTAAAGAAATACACTAAGCAAAATGAAAAATGCGATAGAAAATTATCAGTAGCAGGATAGATAAAATAGAAGAAAGAGGATGACCTGCAGTCTGCCAGTATATCAACGTGTTTTTTGAGAGCAGATTGCTCACTGTCAGGTGCCTATCATCTGCCATTTGTCTGCCTCTCACCTGTCCATCACCTGCCTTACACCTATCCATCATCCAACGCTCGAGGTTCACTTCCCGATCGTCCAACAACAGTCAGAAAACTGATCGCCAACCGCCAGTGGAGCACCAGCTGCCTGCTGCTGCCTGGAAGTTCACTGTTACAGTACCTGCAGGTTTGACTACACGTGGCTGCTGCCATTTTGAGACAACAGCCAGGCCCCGTAGGACCCCTGGCCGAACTAACTGAGCCCCGTCTCCAGGATCATTCAGCCCGACCGATCACTCCCTGCCTCTGGGGCCCTCACATCGACTGACTGCTCCCTGCCACCAGGACCCCCAGACCAACTAACTGTGCCCTCTCACCAGGACCCCAGACTGACTGATTGCACCCGGCCTCCAGGATCCCACAACCACACCAAAAACACCAGACTTCCAGGACCTCTGCTGGACCAACCACATCCCATCTCCAGGACCTCCAGCTGACCACGTCCACCCCTGACCTGCAACTCCCCATTTGCCAAAACATTTCGAAGCCAGAGCGGCCATCTCGGATAATCCTGGAAACCGTAGCTCCGATCTTTGGGTGGGGCAAATCCTATTCTGTGACGCCTGTTGGAGGCTTGAAGCTCATTGTCAGGTACCTTTCATGCATCAGGCTACTGAACACTGGGAGGTTTCATTAGTATATGACTGATATACAGTATATTTTCTTTTTTCTCCTTTTAAAAAATTTAAGTTTTTATTTCTTTACTTTTTTTGCTCTCTTTTCCTTTTGCTTACCTGTTCCCTCAGAGTCTCTTTCTCCCCTTTTTTGCATGCTAACATGCAATGTCTTTTGATTACACTCTCACCCTTTCTATTTTCTAGAACTTCTGTATATTCTTTTCTTATCCCATTAATAGCCACATTCTACATCCCTCTGCATCCTCTTTGTCCTCTATTAGAAACTGCAGACCTTATTGCAAATCTGTTTGTTATACCGAGATAATATTTGAACTCATTTTGTTTATTATGACAATTTTGTTATTGTCCCCATAGGGGCTATTTGGTCTAGGATTGCATAGTTTCTGATTTGGGCACTGCTAATATTGATCTCCCCTTAAAGAAAGGGTTTTGGAAACCTCTGAGCCACTATAAGCCTATAGGGGGAAATCTGCAATACCCCAGATCTGCACTGCTAGAGGGGAAGATACATGAACAACATGAAAAATCAAGGGAAGAAAATGATCCAAACAAATCTAGATTCTATAGTAATAGAATCCAATGACAGTATGTTAGAAGAAATGTCAGAAAAAGACTTCAGATTATACATGATTAAGATGATTCATGAAGCAAAGGATGAGATAAGAGAGCAAAGGCAGGCAATGAATGATAATACCAATAAGCTGAAAGAGTACCTGCAGGAAGCGAAAGATCATTTTAACAAAGAGATAGAGATTCTCAAAAAAAAAAAAACCAAAAAACAAAAAACAAAAAGCAAATGGAAATCCTTGAAATGAAGAAGACATTTTATAAACCAAGTAAAAAAGGCAATGGAAAGCATCATCAAAAGACTAGACCATGTGGAAGACAGAACCTCAGACAAAGAAGACAAAATATTTAATCTTGAAAATAAAGTTGCCCAAACAGAGAAGATGGTAAGAAATCATGAACAGAATCTCCAAGAACTATGGGACATGATGAAAAGACCAAATTTAAGAATTATTGGGATTGAGGAAGGCACAGAGATACAAACCAAAGGAATGAACAACCTATTCAATGAAATAATATCAGAAAATTTCCCAAACCTGAAGAATGAAATGGAAAATCAAATACAAGAGGCTTACAGAACACCAAATGCACAGAATCACAACAGAACCACACCAAGGCACATTATAATGAAAATGCCTAACATTCAAAATAAAGATAGGATTTTGAAGGCCGCAGAGAAAAGCATCAGATTATATATAGTTGGAGACCAATACAGATAGTAGCCGACTTCTCAACCCAGACTCTACAAGCTAGAAGGGCCTAGAAAAACATATTTCAAGCTCTGAAAGAACATGGTTGCCAACCAAGAATCCTATACCCAGCAAAACTAACCTTCAGATTTGAAGATGAAATAAAATCCTTCCATGACAAATGAAAGTTAAAAAAATTTACAAATAGAAAGCCTGAACTACAGAATGTTCTCAACAAAATATTCCATGAGGAGGAAATGAAAAACAACAATGTAGGTCAGCAAAGGGAGGAACTACATCAGAGAAAAACCATTCAAAGGAGAAACCAAGCCAACTTAAAAACCAAAAATAAGCCAAATGACTGAGAATACAAATCATATCTCAATACTAACCCTGAATGTTAATGGCCTAAACTCATCAATCAAAAGACATAGACTGGCAGATGGATTAAAAAGAAAGACCCAACAATATGCTGCCTGCAAGAGACTCATCTCATAGAAAAAGACAACCACAAACTAAAGGTGAAAGGATGGGAAAAAACCTACCATGCACATAGAATCAGTAAAAAAGCGGAGGTTTCCATCCTTATATCAGAAAAAGTGGACTTCAAGCCAAAGTTAGTCAGAAGGGATAAAGAAGGACATTTCATACTGCTTAAGGGAACCATAAATCAGGAAGACATAACGATAGTAAATATTTATGCCCCAAACAATGGTGCATTCCTGTACATCAAACAAATCCTTCTCAATTTCAGGAATCACATAGACCACAACACAATAATTCTGGGCGACTTTAATGCAGCGCTGTCACCACTAGATAGATCTTCGAAACAAAATCCAACCAAAGAAACCATAGAACTCAATAACACAATCAATAACCTAGACTTAATAGACATATATAGAATATTCCATCCATCAACGAGCAGATTCACTTTCTTCTCAGCAGCACATGGAACCTTCTCAAAAATAAACCATATGTTCTGCCACAAAGCAGCCTTTAGGAAATGCAAAAAAATAGAGATACTGCCTTGTGTTCTATCAGATCATAATGGACTGAGAGTAGAAATCAATGACAAAATAAAAAAGGGAAATTACTCCAACACCTGGAGACTAAATAATATGCTATTGAATGAAACATGGATAACAAAAAATATCAGGGAGGAGATTAAGAAATTCTTAGAGGTCAATGAGAATGACAATACAACATATCAAATCTCTGGGACACTATGAAAGTGGTACTAAGAGGAAAATTCATTGCATGGAGCATATTCCAGAAAAGAATGAAAAGTCAGCAACTAAATGACCTAACATTACAGCTCAAAGCCCTAGAAAAAGAAGAACAGAATAACAGCAAAAGTAGTAGAAGACAGGAAATAATTAAAATCAGAGCTGAAATCAATGAAATTGAAACAAAAGAAACTATTCAAAAAATTGACACAATAAAAAGTTGGTTCTTTGAGAAAGTAAACAAAATAGACAAATCCTTAGCCACAATAACAAAGAGAAGGAGAGAGAAAACTCAAATTACTAAAATACATGATGCAAAAGGAAATATCATGACAGACACCACTGAGATACAGAACATAATGAGAAGCTACTTTGAAAATCTGTATTCCAACAAAATAGAAACTACCAAAGATATTGACAAATTTCTAGAGACATATGCTCCTCCGAAACTGAACCAGGAGGATATACACGATTTAAACAGATCAATATCAAGCAATGAAATAGAAGAAGCCATTAAAAACCTACCATCCAAGAAAAGCCCAGAACCACACGAGTTCTACAAGATCTTCAAAGAAGAACTCATTCCAATACTTCTCAAAGTATTCCAGGAAATAGAAAAGGAGGGTACCCTACCGAACTCATTCTATGAAGCTAATATCACCCTCATACTCAAACCAGGAAAAGACACATCAAGGAAAGAAAATTTTAGACCAATATCCTTGATGAATATAGATGCAAAGATCCTTAACAAAATATTGGCAAACTGTATCCAAAAACATATAAAAATATTATGCACCATGTTCAAGTGGGGTTCATCCCTGGAATGCAAGGATGGTTCAACATTCGTAAATCAATAAACATAATCCATTATGTGAATAGACTTAAGGATAAGAATCATATGGTTATTTCAATTGACACAGAAAAATCGTTCAACAAAATACAACACCCCTTCATGCTCAAAACACTAGAAAAAATAGGGATAGTAGGAACATACCTGAATATTGTAAAGGCTATTTATGCTAAGCCCATGGCCAACATCATTCTCAATGGAGAAAAACTGAAACCATTCCCTCTAAAATCAGGAACAAGACAGAGATGTCCTCTTTCACTACTTCTATTCAACATTGTCCTCGAAACTAGCAGAGCAATTAGGCAGACTAAAGAAATTAAAGGGATATGAATAGGAAAAGAGGAACTTAAGCTGTCACTGTTTGCTGATGACATGATTCTATATTGAGAGGATCCAAAAACCTCCTCCAGAAAACTTCTAGCCCTCATCAATGAATTCAGCAAAATAGCAGGCTATAAAATCAACACGCATAAATCTAAAGCATTTTTATATGCAAGCGATGAAACTGCTGAAAGGGAAATGAGGAAAACAACTCCATTTGCAATAGACTCAAAAAATAAAATAAAATAAAATACTTGGGCATCAATTTAACCAAAGAGGTAAAAGATCTCTACAATGAAAACTACAAAACATTGAAGAAAGAAATTAAGTAAGACCTTAGAAGATGGAAAGATCTCCCATGTTCTTGGATAGGCAGAATTAATATTGTCAAAATGGCCATACTACCAAAAGTGCTATACAGATTCAATGCAATTACGATTAAAATCCCAATGGCATACCTTACAGAAATAGAGCAAGCAATCATGAAATTCATCTGGAAGAATAAGAAACCCAGAATAGCTACAGCAATCCTTAGCAGGAAAAATGAAAGGGGGTATTGCAATACCAGAACTTCAACTATACTACAAAGCAATAGTAACAAAAACAGCATGGTATTGGCACCAAAATAGACAGGTAGATCAATGGTATAGAATAGAGGACATGGACACAAACCCAAATAAATACAATTTTGTCATACTAGACAAAGGTGCCAAAAATATGCAATGGAGAAAAGATAGCCTCTTCAACAAATGGTGCTGGGAAAACTGGTAATCCATATGCAACAGAATGAAACTAAACCCCTATCTTTCACCCTGCACAAAAATCAACTCACAATGGATCACAACTGTCTTTCATGTTTGCTTACACTCTGCCTGGCATTCTCTATACAAAACTCTCATAAAAATGTGCGGCATTCAAATGTTCAGTATGTGGATACTAACCCATAACAGAGGAGGATGCGAGGGAAGTATAGAGGTCTGTTGACTTAGATAAAGGGGAATGAAGGAAAGAAATGGAGATGGTAGTAGGAAAGTCAGTACAATTAATCAGATATAACTTTCCTATCCTTGAATATGAGTACATCACCAGTGTAACTCCACATCATGTACAACAGCAAGAATGGGATCAAAGAATGTTTCACACTTGTATATCAACAAACATGATACACTACATCAGATATCAGCAGACTTAAGTACAAAAGCTGTATTATCATCTCAAAAGATGCAGAAAAGGAATTTGATAAAATTCAATATCATTTTATGATAACACTGAAAAATTTAGTTATAGATGGCAACAAAATAAAAGTCCTTTTATAATAAGCCAATAGTTATGATTATAACAAATAGGAAAAAGCTGAAGGCTTTTCTTCTAAGGATGTCCACTTTCACCACTACTCTCCAAACTATCAGAAATCCTAGCCAGAGCAATCAGCCAAGAGAAGAAGATGAAGGGCATCCAAATTGTAAAAGGGAATGTCAAATTATCACTGTTTACAAATGATATGAGCTTATATATCTCTCTCTCTCTCCCTCACGCACACACACACACACACACACAATTGCTGTTAAAACAAGTAAAATAATTTAACAAGTCAGGCTATGAAATTAACATACAAAATTGCTACTGATTAGCAAACTCCAATAGCAAATTTATGTGCAATAGAAATCAAAAAACAGTCTCTTTAAAATAGCTATAAAATTTTGACAGGAATAAATTTGACCAAAGAGGTACATATATAATAAAAATTATAAAACATTGTTGAAAGAATTTGAAGAGGACACACACAATAAAATAAAAGACATCCAGTGTTCACGGATTAGAAGAATCAATATTGTTAAAATGTCCATACTATATCCAAAGGAATCTATTCAATGCAATTCTCATAAAATATTAATATTATTCACTGAAATTGAAAAAAAATCCTAAAAATTTTATAGAACCATAAAATAAATAAAAAAAAAAAACCCAAACTGAAAATCCAAACCAATGTTGAGCAAACAGAATAAAGAAGGAGATATTCCACTTACCTGACTTCAAAATATACTACAAAGATTTTGGAATCATTGTATTATTGGTATAAAAAGATAAATACAGATAGATACAAACCCATGTATCTACAGTCAACTAATTTTCAATAAAGGTGCTAAGAATATGCATTGGGAAGGAAAATCTTTTTTAATAAATTTTGCTGAAAAATCTGGCATGCAAGCATGAAAAATCTGGCATGAAGCTACCCAGTTTCATTCTTACCAGTTACAAAAAAGACATTCAAAATTGACTAAAGACTTATACGATACCTGAAACAATGAAACTCCTAGAAGAAAACAGAGGGGAAATGCTTCAGTGCAGTGGAAAGGATGAGGATTTTTTGAAGAATGCCTGAAAAAGCACAGAAAACAAAAGCAGAAATAGATAAATGGGATTAAATCAAACTATGAAGCTTCTTTACAGTAAAGAAAATAATCATAGGAGTGAAGAGACAAGCTACAGAAGGAAAGAAAATAATTGCGATCCATATATCAGATAAGGGGTTCCTATGCAAAACATACAGGAACTCAAAAAACTTAATAACAACAAAATAAATAATACAATTAAATACAGCCACTTCTCAAAAGAAGACAAAGGAGCCACAGGCATATGAAAAAATGCTCAATAGTACTAATCATCAGGGAAATGCAAATTAAAATCATGGACATCACTTCAGTCCAGTAAAAATGGCTATTATCTAAAAGACAAAATTAATAAGTGCTGGTAAGGATGTGGAGGAAAGGGAACACTTGCATACTATTGGTGGGAAAGTAAATTAGTAAACACTAATTTATGACCGTAATGGGAAACAATATGGAAGTTCCTCAAACAATTAAAAATCAGAAGTACCATACGGTCAAGCGATTCCATCACTGCTTATACAATCAAAACAAATGAAATAATTCTGTTGAAGAGACATCTGTAGTCTCATGTTTGTTGAAGCAATACTAATAATGGTCAAGAAATGGAAACAACCTAAGTGTGGATCAGCTAACTAATGGATAAAGGAACTGTGGTACTTATACACAATGGAATAATATTCAGCAGTAGAAAAATAATAAAGTCCTGTCATTTGTAACAACTTTGATGGAAATAGAGACCATTATGTTTAGAGAAATAAGGTAGGCACCAAAAGACAGGTAGTGCATGATCTAACTCTTACATGGAAGCTAAAACATTGATGTCATAGAAGTTGAGCATGGAATGATAGTTAACAAGGACTAGGAAATGGACAGTGAAAGGAGAGATGGGAAATTTGATCATTGGGTATTAGGTTACAGTTAGATAGGAGTAAGAAGTTCTGTGCTATTGCACAGTAGGGTGACTACAGATGACAATATGTATATATCAAAAAACTGGAAGAAAGGCTTTTGAATGTCTTTGCCATGCAGAAATGATGGGTGTTTGATGAAATACATGTGAAAGATCTGATTTAAACATTGCACAATGTGTAGATATATTCAAGCATTACAAGTTACCTCATTGAGGTATACAATTTTATTATGTTTTATATGTCAGTTAAAATGAATTAAAAATAAAAACATGGAAAAATACTGTGGTTAGTTCAAATTGGTTTAGGTGCTTGCTCCAGATGAATCTACAATGATCAGAGGAAAACAATGCCTTCAAATGAAACCCAAACTGGTTGGGCAGGAGGAAGTGGAAGTCTGGAACCACAAGGAATTGTTATATTTACGTGACCAGCTGAAACTGGTGACTAATCCTGTCCATCACACATACCATAAACTTAACCATAGTTTCTTGATGTCAATTATGTATTCTATTTCCATACAACACTCCTGAATTGTTTATAATCTATTTTAAAAATATATATATATATTTATTTTTAATATTTTATTTGTAATTAACATGCATTAATGGTACTTATTAATGAGGTACCGTGTGACATTTCAATACATGTAAACAGTGCACATTGATCAAATACTCCTGCCTTTTATCCCTCTGGCCCTCCATCCTTTTCCCAACCTCTAGTAATCACTATTCTACATTCAGATCAACTGTCTATAGCTTCCACATATGAGGAGGTTATACTGTACTTTTCTTCTTATATATGGTTTAATACAACCTACAGGATGGAAAGAAATGGATGCTATTTATCTAACAAAAGATTAATATCCAGAATATATAAGGAACTTATAAGAATTCATAATATATTTTATTTTGAATGGACAGATAATTGAATGTGTTTGAAATAAAATATGATGTTTTGATATGTTTATAAAGCAGAATTATTAAGTCAGGCAAATTAACAAATCCATCACCTCACATAATGTCGATCTTTCTGGCAAAAATTTTTAAGTCCTCTACCAGAAAAAAAAAAATAGAAAAAAATTAGAAATCCACATATGAAAATATTTATATAACTTGACTAAGAAGAACTCAATATTATCCTGTAGGTTTAATTTACAAACAAAAGATTTCATGTATATTCTTGTGTCATTTACCAAAAAGAACTGCTTGTTTTGTTCTATCTAATCAATACAAATTTTCCCTGAATGGCTTTCAAGTTATTCAATTCAGTCTTCTAAAATTTAATAACACATTAATTTAATCATACATCAGACACTATTGATAAAAGATATAAGCTTCAATATCAGATTGATTGATGAATCAATTGATTGACTTATACACTTACTAAGTTTGCAAATATCTTGTGCAGTTTTCAAGAAGAACTTCACCTTACTACCCTCTGGATTTTATCTGAGGAACTTGAGATTGCAGGTAGTATCAATAAGAGATCTCTGGGAAAATATTTCAAAGCTATCAGAGTGGTGTAGTACAAATGACATGCCAAGACATCAGATCAAATTCATTTTGTGATCACAGTCTGTGAACTATTTCATCTCCTTCCATAACACCCACCCTCCTTGCAGAAGAAGATGTCATACAGCAAAGATGATACTATTTATTCATCTCTAGCTATAGGAAAGTGATTCTGGGAATGAGTTCCTTTTGAATACTGACTTGTTGACCTCAAGGTGCTGGAAACCTTGACAAATATGCTAAAGATCTTAAATTTGACCTTACAGATTAGTTGGTGCCTTTTATATTCCTTCACTGATAAGGCATGGTCTTTCATATAGTCTGTCTGCCTATATTAGGGCTTAATGCTGCCCTAATTATAACTTTCTTAATTCATGAGATTAAAACAGTTTTGCATCCCTGCACCCTGAATCACCTCCATCTATTCTGTCAGTTGCCCTGATATCCCAACCCTTCCTCAGTTGAGACTAAAAGAAAATCCTGTTTTTCTTTTTATCTCTGTAAAATTTTTCCATAAATTTGACCCGATTGACTCTGAAAAGTCTAAAAACATTTTAATGTGAACCATAAAAGTGAAAGTAGCCAAAACAAGAACAGAAAATAAAAACAGGGGATTAATCTATAAATAGCATACATTTTCTTTCATCAAAAATGTTTACCACTCCATGTATTTGAGTGTAGAATAGGTAGTTCTAGTTCCTCATGATAACTTGTCATATCTATTGATGCTGCCATTGTATAAAAACTCGTGTCAAGGTTCAAATCTGTTGTAAGATACAGAAAAGGTGTAAGTTGAAATAGGTGGGAAGCTGTCAATAAAAAAATGTCATGACCAGAAACAAGTCAATTGATATTATTTATATATAGTGACTTGTATTGACCTGCTGTTTGCTAAAGAATGTTAAAAAATGGTGTAAAATCAGGAGATTTTAAATAGTTATGATTTTCTTAATAAACAAAAAATAAAAGTTGTACCCCATTTGTGTACAATGAATCAAAATGCAGGCTGTAAAAACAAAATTATAAAAAATTAACTGTATACTGTTCACATCAGAATCAGTCTAACTTCACAGCTTGTCTCTGTCACAACCCAACATAGAATCTCTTCCTTTACCATATCTGCAGAAGTCATTTTATTGACTACATCCTGAGGTAGTCACCACATAGTAGCCATTGTACCCTCTGCTCTTCATATTCTGACTTTTACTGTCTTGGGCCATTTTTTGGATGCATTTTACTACTTCCATGACAGTGAATGCCCATGTCAAATGGGCTACTCTTTCAAAATTTTGACTCTTGAATATTCAGAAACATCCTTGAGAGCATGAACAGATTACTCCTCTCTATCCCACTAAGTCACACTTTGTCAGTTGGGAAGCTAAGCAGGGCCCCCTGCTTCTGTCGCTCTCATAGAGTAATTCACAAATAAAGACAATTCTCTGCTTTCAGTTCCTCTCATTGTGGAACTCACACACCTAACCATAAGGCAGAGAAAATCCTGTACTTCTTCCCCGCTTCTTGTGTATTCTGCCTCTTATCTCTCCTATTATCTTCTCAAATCTTCTGCTCTCCTTGCAAACCAATTCATCAGATACGGATAGCCCATGTCACCTGCACATTAAGTTGTAGAAATATCCCAGAAAGATATGCATCCACTGTAGTCTCAGTGAGACCACTTCCTGGATCTATGTTGTGTTTAAGTAGGTCAGAACCCTAAGTTATTTTATTCACAATTACATTGCAGTTTTGTTTTCTTTTTCTGCTACAGATTTGCGTCAAGCTTGCCTCCCTTGCTGTTATTTTAGGGGCAGGGGTGACCAATCTACTGGCTATTATTACACCCATAATTTTTTCCCTCGTTGTACTACAGTCTGATAGCCCCATACTCAAGCCTGCAGCTCCACTTACCAACCACCCTGAATTGACATCAAACTGGTCTCATTGTCATACACTTCCCATGAAGTATATCTGGGGTCTGTAAGTATTTGGAGTTGCAACATTCTCAAGTGGGCATTAGAACACAGGCAAAACTGCTCAGGAAACAAGAGGCTAATCTGTAAAAGAAATAAGGCCACTACATAAGGAGATGAAAATTCTCAGAGGTATTTTTCAAGTACTTGGAAGCTGATCTTAGAGCAAGAACAGCTTAAGATTATGTTCCAGTCCCACAGATTGCTCTCTGGATTTTAGCAGAAAATGACTGTAGTATGTTCTTCTACAGGTTTTAGAAAATAAGCACTTTAACACTTTAAAAACACCAAATCCAGTCCTATTACCAGTAGATAGCAAGGGAACAAATCAAAGATATGATGAGGATTATTTTTCTGTACCCATAAGAAAAAAAAAAAATCTGTGAAATGAAGATATTTTCTGAATATGATTTTCGGTTTATTTGGAGGGAAAATACTAATTTTGGGCAAGGAATATTCCACATTTGAGCTCACTAGTTTTATAAATTAGAATCAATCACTCATAACAAAATTAATTTTTTTTACAGTTGCTGGATGAGAAGCATACTTTATGAAAGTAAATGTAGTTATTTCTCAAGACGAGAATACAGTTGCCAAAGAAAACACAAGTATTCCCTGTAGATTTTTTTTCTTACTTGATTCTTTATTATAGAATTATTTTTAGAATTCTTTTAGAGCAGTGATGTCTTTAATGCCATAGAGTTAATAAGAGGGAGGGCAAGAATTTTCAATTAAGATTGGAAGAGTAGGAAGACTGAAAACCATGAGAACCCCACAAGTATTATTTGGAGAAGGAAGTACTGAAACGTCTTCTTTCAAATGTCAGGAAGTGACTGCACCTCCCAGATACAGTTACCTATCAGGTTTTGTTCTACCACTTGGTCTATGACTTTCTATACAGTTTTAATATAGAGTACCCTGTTCTCTAACTTTTTCTCCTGCCATCTCCCTTAATATACTATATGCTTTCGTAATTATCTTTCTGACCACATCTCTGTGTCTCTTACATACTCCTTTTCTTTCCCTCACTTCTTAATGTAGAGCTGCATTTCAGTCTTGTTTTCCATAATCTTATTTTTTTCATGATTGTTGTCTACTCTCAAAATGTCATGAATTCTCATTATGTTTGGGTTCCAAACCTTCAACTCTAACCTCTTAATGTACCTGAATCTCTCTTAGGAGTCATAATGTTTTTGGAGTTTATCACTAGTTGAAATGTTTCTTTCTGAAGAAACATTCCCTAATTCTCTTGCAAGGCAAGAATAATTTGCATGCTGCATTTCATAGCACATTCACAATACATTATATTCACTTATTTACGAAGACTTGAATGTGAGAAGTTGCATAAGTGGGCAGCAGTGTGCCATCGAGGCCTGGCAACTGGTTACGCACACATAAATGCAAAGGGAAAAGTGTATCTTCAGGTGTCTCCATAGTATAAGTTGAGATACTTAAAATGTGTTTAGATATTAATACTGTTGTATTCTTACACTTAATTTAAAAGACAGCACATGAGAAAGGATGGGATAAGAGATGTAATTTTACATTGATCCTTCCTGACCCCATTATTTAAGTATAAAAATATCTTTGCATCTATTACAAGTATGTTTAATATGTAAGTACTCCAAGTAAAATATGTCCAAACCCCATTTATAATTTAAATAATAAATCAATGAATATTCATGAGTTCATAATATGTTTCTGATCCTGACCTTGGCAGTGAAAAGATATCATTTTAGAAAGAAATAAAACATGCTAAAGAACTCAGTAATGAAGGTGGAAGTTAAGCAGTCAGTCTTCATAGAACTCTGAAATGGTATTTGTTTGGCTCCACATATGTGCATGATCTCCAGGAATTGAAATTGAAGCTTTGCTCTCAGTAGCCATAGCATCATAAGTCATGGTCATGGACTTGTTTTACTGTAAGACCCTTAAAGCAAAAAAAAAAAAAAAAAAAAAAGAAAAGAAATGTCTGAGTATTCATCCCGAAGACCTAAGAAAAGAAAGCATGGACACAGGCTAATGTCAGTAACCAGGAGCTTTGAAAGAGAGTTATAGAACAAAGCTGGAAGGAAGATTATTTTTTGCACAAAGTCTTCAGACTTGGGTTGTCCTGTAGACAAGCATGTTCACTTAACGTGTATATATTGGTTGGAAACATGCTGCTGATAGAATTTCAGAGAACAAAAGAATTCTACTGGAGCTCAGATACACTGCTAAGATTTGAACAATTTGCTTTCTGTGAGATTACTTCACCTTGGTCTTGGTCCAAAAGAATAAGCCATTCAGGTACTGGCAACAACTAAAGGTCTTAAGTATTTCTTGCCCCAGCAACTTTAACAATTATGTCCTACATGTAAGCATCTTTGAGATATAATTGACTCTAGCACATATATTAGCATAGTTATCCTTAATTCAGAAGTCAGTCCAAGAGGGTAAACACACCTCACATCTCAATTTAGCTTATTACATTCTAACTTATTCTTTCATTTGGCCTCTACCAATATCCCAGTGCACAGTAAAATTCATACATGTTCAAAAGTAATTTGGGCCTTTTGAGTGTTTTGTGTAATTCATTCCTGAATCCCTAACAAAAATACATTTGAACTCAATCTTTTACTGTTCTATACTAGTTGTTATAAAAACCTGGTTCTTCGGCCAATAACAGTAATATCTCTTAACTAATTAAAAATGCAAACTATCAGGTTCCATTCTAGACTATCAGTATAGCAACTCTGGGGTAGAGCTTAGCCATCTATGTTTAAACAAGTGCCATAAATGATTTGAAAGCATACAAATTTTTTAATACCATATCTTTATACTATATTACATAAATGAAATGTACAATCCACTGGGAACATATAATTAGAAATAGGTGATGTGTTATTGTTATATATATATATATGTTATATATTGGTAATTTCCAAATAGTAATAAGTCCCAAATACCTAGCTAGATCTGAAGAAATTAGAAAGCCCGATATTTGAATACATTCAAATCATCACAGACAAAACACTTAAGTATGATTATAATCTATGCTTCATATTCTGACCAAGATTACATGACATATGATACAACAGATCTCATGGAAATTGATTTCAGTTTTTAAAATGTTAGGAATATGCATTTTAAAAACTTAGAAAAAATAACATACATTTAAAGGGTAATGGTGTGAGATTTGAAATTAAGGGTTTGTACACATTTGAGAGATTTATAAGATTGTTGTAGGAGTGTTGTAAAAATCTGTGGAATTTTCTAACCAAGATATTGGAAGATAATGATTACTCTATATAGTATTTAAAAACCAAATTTTGGCTCTTTTTCTTCTTTTCTTGACAAACGCTGGATTAATTTTTGAGATCTCATTGCCCCAGTTCTCTATTTCAATTTCTTTGAAATCACCACAATTTATTGAAGCGACGAAACAAAATTTTCTTTAATATTTACACTTACATTCACAGGAGAAAGATGCAAATGTAGAGGGGGCCCTTGAGGATGTTGCATTTGGGATCTATAACTATGATAAAATGCATCAAGTACATTTCACTTGGCTGTACCCTTGTGGCAAAACATCTGAAAAAATTTAAGAATTGTTATTTTTGTTATTTTCCTGGACATTGGCACTGTACTTCTCTTACAGAACATACTTAAGAACTGCTTGATGCACATAAATATGCAAGAATTCTTATTTACTTATGCAACCAAATTATGGGACTTTCTAGAAGCAAGAGGTGATAGAAATCCTGAGTTCAGAAAGGATATGATCTTTGCCTTCTATTAAGTGTTTTAAATATTGCAATGAGATAGGATATTAAAAGGCATTGAATTATTTTGAAATTGGGCAAAATGGATTGTATCATCTCTTCATAAAAATCAAAGCAATTTAAATCAATTACTTTTACTGCTTATTTTATGAATAACATTCTGAATAACATTTTATCACATGCATGCAAGGTGTGTGCAAGTGTACATGTTTGTGTTGAAACCATATCATGGAAAAAACTGTCTAGCAAAAAGGAAACTAAGAGATCTTTGTATAACTAGGAAATGCTACCAAAGAGGTGCAGTACTTTTGTTTGATCTTAGTGGTTTATTAGTGATCGGTAGCTAATGGTATATTTGAATAAGTAGGAATTGAGTAATCACATTAGGTCCCTGGTTTTGATTCAAGAAGTATCTTTTCATCACATTTCATCATGGACCAGTAGTTGTCTCCTGGAATCTGTAGAGAAGAATTTCGAAGCTTATACAAAAAAGGATAAAATATAGGAAAATATGAAATACATGTCATCATTACCTTTCTTATGCAGGATAGAGGAATATTAAATCTTATATGCCACATGTAATTTTCTTTACATGGTCGACAGTGCTATTCTACTCTTTTTTAATGTTTTAAATTTGTTCTAGTTAGTCGTGCATTCTAATTAGTTGTACATGATAGGTCATACATAAATGGAGTGGAATTTCTCATTTTTCTGATTATACATATTGTAGGATCACATTGGTTATGCAGTCATATATGTACATGAGGTAATAATGTCTGTTTCACTCTACTATTCTTCTGCTCTTTAATTACCTTTTTCCTATTCAAGCTGTTCTCTTATCTTTTATAGCTAACCTATAGATGGGCCTTACCTTTGTCTTCCCAAACTAACATTATTTCATATTATTATTTTACAAATATCACAGCAATTTCTATAACAATTTCTACTAGAATACATGGTGTGACATCTATAGTCTAATATTTAGAACATTCTAAGAAAAATTCAGTGATGTATTATGCTAAACTATGTTGGATACTAGAGGCAGAATGAATCCAGAGAGAAATAAAGAGTCCTTAAGAGAGAAGACAGGAAGAAGGGTGGAGTGAAAAGAACTGTTGACCCTTGTGTCTTCTGCTATTTAGGAGAGAGATGAATCTTCCTCTCACTAACAACTTTGGTGCCATCGTAGTTGGTGAAATGTAAAATTCAACATGTTAAACTCACATATTTGTCAAGTGCTGTTCAGGCCGTATATTATGTATCTTAATAATAAGATTAAAGCAAGCATGTTCACAGAATTAAAGCTTTACTACATGTTTTAAGTTCATAAGCTTGATCATGTATTGGAAAGATATGGAAGATACCATTTAATGTCTTATTTTAACTTTCAATGATATTAACATTGAGGGTTATTGTATGCATGATCATATTATGATAGTTGGAAATATTAATATAGGTAAATTCTTATATTCCACACAAATACCTTCTAGTTGCACTGTACACAAAAGGAAGTTATCATTCCAACTATTATTGGAAAAAGTAAACATCCAACTTAGTAGGCTTAGTATCTATTAAAGAGAAAGACTAGACTGCCAGATTATAGGATTTGTACTCCTATTTGCATGATGTAGAAATTATTTTAGCACTTCAGAGAGGTGTGAAGAATTGACCCTCACATATATACAATTGAACACTGTGAATAAAAATTGGACAATATGAATTTATTGTCAAACTCATTAAACTACAAATGGCAAAATATTTGTTCTTCTTAAATAAGTAAGAGAATATTTAAAAAAATGTATTTTGGTGATTGTTTTTCCATCCAATTATAGTCAATGATTCTTAGATCTAATTGTCTTCCAAACCAGAAATATTCCTATAGACTAAAACTGCCTTTATTCCAAACTAATAAATGTGTGTGTAATTAATAAACACCACCACAGAACAGCATATATTAAAATTCTAAGTGATATTAGACAAAAAGGAGAATATTTGATATAATATAGTGTATTCTAGAATATAAATTCATAGCATTTTGAAGGTAGGGATTTACTTTGGATTCATTTGTTGAGATTTTTCAAAAGGGATAACTATGTTACTTTCTCAGTGAGCCAAACAGAGTGATAGAAGATAGCAACCAGACAAATCACTCACTCAATATGTCATTTGCAAAATTTGTCAGGCAAACACTCTTTAATTTATGTTTGCATTTTGTTATTGGATAAGCTCCAAAAAGGAAAGTCTGACTGGAAACACAAAGAGTAATAAATTATTCAGCTGTTGGGATTTAAAAATATGAGTTTGATTCACTTGAATACCTATCATCTGACTATTATCCCATAAGTATATTCTTCCTCCAAGTGTTCCTGTGTCTTCTATTAATTAGTCTTTTTTAAAATATACAAAAAAATTTACAGACATTATCATATCTGTTGATTTCCCCAATAAAGCAGTAAATAGGTGCAGAAAAAAATCAATATTTCTATTACCTAGCACAATTATATATATATTTTTCTTGTAACTATATTAGTCATTGTTGTGGAGTTCAATTAAATTAAAATATTAGTGTAAAGTGCTTTATTTATTTTTGGAAATTATCTTTAGGCTGTAAGAGGATGTATTAATTTCAATATATTGCTAGGTTTAGTTCTGAAGTAGCTTTTCAAGTAATTGATGCTTTTTTCCAAATAAATTAGTGCCATTTAGCCCCTACGTTGTTATTTAAAATATATCTCAATATAACCACAAAATAACTTGCCATTTTAATTCAAATAGATGACTCAAAGATCACTGAATTCTACGATTAAAAGGAAATTTAGCATTCTCTGTCCCATTATTCTATTATTCAAAATTAAATTTTAAATTATTTTAATATCTGAGAAATAAATATGTTCTTTCTCTCATGAGTCACAGCTTCTCTTTGATTCCATAACCCAATCATAATTAGAAATTCCAAATGCAAAGGGGAAATGAGACTGAACCAAATTTTCCAAAATGAGAAAATTCAAACAATACACAGAAATTGAAGACAAGTAAATAATCAGAATGACTTTGTAGACAAAACAAGACAAAGTTCTAAGAAAGCAGAACAAATTAGAAAACTGCTATTTCCTTAAATCTGAAGCTTTTCTTGCATTGCTTTTTTACAAAAAACAATGAGTTATAAGTTAATTAGCATTGTTTTGTTTTCTTTTGTTTGTGGTATGAGTTAATGCTTCATTTCTCATCAATGGCAATTTTTGGTTTTATAAAATATAAGCCTCATTTTATAGATAAGGAAACACAAGCCAAAGAGGTTAAATACTGGAGCCCAAGGAACCAAGGCAGTACAATAATGTACCACTCTCTGTGATACTCTCTTTCTTTGAGACATACTGATGAACTCTTCAAAAATATAGAGAAAAATAATCACTGGATGCTCAAATTCATCCATGACCTCCAGCCTTCAATGCAATGATGATATCAGAAGATATGTAACAACCAAGATCAGACTTTAAATATCTTTCATGTTTAGTACCTAAATTAAAGGAATTGCATTTCTTAAAGGAGTCTTTTTTTTTTTTAAATATGTGTTTGTGTTTTTTTAGTAAAATAATATAGCAGTGATATCTACCACAGAGAAGGGCCCTCTGGAATGTTTTGTCCAGTTGATGTTTTAAAGATTACTAAACTTTTAATAAAGTTCACTAGTTATGCTGTACTTAAAAGAAAGGATGTGGCACTAGTAACATGCTTTTTATGAATTCTTTCCTTACAAACTAATTAAAGGTAGCACATCCCTCTAAGGTTAAAAATATTGGGAAAGGAGACTGGCATAATTGGAAGGTAGTCAGCAGCCAGATGCAGGCCTCCTTAGGAAGCTAGCTGTGTTCTGAAGCATCACTACACACTCTGAGAGTGCTCAGCCTCACTCCTCAGAGCTATAACCTCCTCACTCCCTCAGTCTCAGCACCTCTTCACTAGGTTTATATTATTGAGCATGCATTGAGCCATTTATTACAGAAGAAAGGAAGAAGCAAAAACCAAAGATAACCACCAGCCAGAAAGCCTACCTTCAAAGACTTTATAGTTGAGAGGCAAGATAGGACAGCAGTGTCAATCTTTGGAAACAAACCAACAAACCACAAAACACAACTTGAAGGCAGAAGAGGAGAAAAAAATTATGTTTATTTGAGAGGAAAGTACAGAAATCGACAATTTCATATGGGCAGCATTTAAAAATATAAGTATAATTTGGATCTTAAGATATTTTCTTTACTAGATCAGCAAGTCTATTAAATTCCTCCCTACATTTAACCTCATGGAAAGCCTATAAATTATAATTTTAGCTGAGCTCTGAGACTATAAGAATTTTTCCAGGCATTGCTTCCTATCCACTTTTAAAGATCATTTATTTTCTTGTAATTTTACTTTTTGATCAACTTTGTGTTAGTCTTTTCATCTATGTTTAACCTACTTGGATAAATAACTAGTTGACTGGTTTGCTTAAACTTTGTTCATTAATTCAATTAATACTAGTAGTAGTATTGATAATTCACTGTTATAGGGACTATATATAATCTCTTCTCAGAGTTTGCCTTCTCTGACATTCAACAGTGTTGAGGGATATCTTTCGATTTCATATCTATTGATTTAACTGTCTCTAAAGTTACTTAACTTAGCTCCATATCCAGAACCCCTGGTGAAATTCTGTCAGTTTTCCATGCACAACCCAAATAGTTGATATACTGAACTGCAGCATGAATGGGAAAAAATTATCAATAAGCCATAGAAATGGAACACTCAGTGTGCAGGAGAGCAGAGTCACTGTGGCACACTCAGGATGGAGGGTCAGTGCTTAACTGTTAGGAGTAGTAGGAATCTGAGTAGTGAAAAGAAATTCAGGACACAGATCTCTGATTCACATAAAACAATGTCAGGTTAAGTGAGGAAAAGGCTTAAATCCTGCAGGCTGCTAGAGAAGGGCAAGCAAGAAATGTTTAATGTAGAACAGGAAATATTTCTTTGGGACACTTGCAAGAAGATCTGAACTTTCTAGGACAAGGGATGAATATTTTCAAGTGGCTTGTGCTAAGGGAACTTTTCACAGAATGAAATCTTAGCTTCTGTAATGTTGGGAAGGTTTCTAACAGCCTAGAATAAATAGGTGAGCCATTGCCTTTCCTTCTATCCAATTGGCCCAAACTTTAAAAACAGCTGTGATGTGGCATCACTTTTGTATGTGAAGGCAGCTGTCATGTGTGCAATTTGGACAAGTAGGAAAAATTGCTAAAGAGAATGAGGGAGAACAAGCCCAAAGATGTTATCTAAGAAATGAGGTGTTATAAAGTGACTTGAGTATTGGAGAGAGAGGCCTTTGCTGGTATGGAGTATTAAAAACTTGTTCTTTCTTTATACTTGTCCAGATATCTAAATGTCTGTTCAGATACTGCCACTTGCACTAAAATATTAATTCAGCTCAGACTGGATGAGATTTCCAAAGTCTTTTGTCTGTATCACATCATTGTGCACTTTATATATATACACACTCACACATCTTTCTTCCAAGTATGCCACTGAGTCTGCACTTATTCTGTCACCTTTTTGAGTGCTTAGAATAGGGCAAAGCTCCAAATAGACAGACAAATGAGATTTAGTGACTGATGAGTTTGTGTTCATCTACATACTAATTCTCAAAAAGTCCCTTTTGTGTCATGGCCCTCAGAGGAGTGGAAAAAGCACAATTGAAGGAACTGAAGCCTGCAGAAATTAGTGTCCAGCAATAGATGCTTGTGGCAACTGTCACAGGGATAATAAACTGTGTGATGGCCCAGAGCCAATTGGCAAAAGATATTAGCCAAAGAGGAATGTGCTCTCTTCATTCCTTCCTGAACACCCTCACTAGTCTAATATGATATGTTTAATTCAGCAGAGTGGGTCACTTAGCAGGCCATGCTTTGGACAGAATCCAACATCCATGGCTCCATTAATCTCTAATCAAGGAGGAGGAAATAAGAACGAAAGAAGGTGGCATCTTTTTTCTTCTTTCTGGGATCCCAGAGCCAAAGAAAATTCATGTTTGCTCTCAACAATTGAGAGCAAATTATTTGTACCAATTAAACCTATAGTTCTGACAACTGTTTAATATTACATCAAGTAATGCAATTTTAAGAAGGTAAGTTTAAAGCTCTGGAAGAGGGCCAAATACATGAAAAGGTAGAAGAGAAACTTAACATTTGTGTAGTTTAGGACAGTGTAAAGAAAACTTTCACTTATATTGTCTTCCTTGAGAGCCACAACAATGCTATGAAGCTGTTAAATTTTAACATCTGTCCCATTACAAGTACTTTTTTCTCTTTTTTTCACCACAGAAGGAAGTTACAGCAAATTTAATCACAGGAATAATAACATCAGCTCCTATTTAGCAAATTCCATAACAACTGTTCCAAAACTCATGTGTGACGAGATTGTATTTCAAACTAGCATCTTCTGTAACAAATGCTAAAAGCATTTTCTAAGGGCTTACCCTCTTATAATGACCAAGACTTTAAACTCTACATTCTAAAACATTTTTCTGAGAAAAACCAATTACATGGTCAAATAGGATAGAATATGATAGTATAGAAATTATTTATTTGGTTTCTTTACTGTAGCATTTTACATTTTCTTCTCAAACCTAAGCATATTAAAATAAAGATAAGTTAAAGGGGGTTGTCACAAACAAGATGGTACTAGCAATGAAAGATGTAAATTGAGAATGAGGATGGTAAAATTAAGAAATCACATATCAGTGCAAACACACATAAATGTAAATACTACAGAATACAGGACATTGTATCTTTTAAACTTGTAAGCAAGCTGCATATATGCATTATCTCATTGCACTTTGAAATAATTTGATAAAACAATGACTCTAAATCACTGATCAAAACTGAAAGAGAGTTTAGAAACTTCTAATTAAAATAAGTCAGGTAATTGTTTTGCATACTTGAGATTTTCATCTCAAATAATACCAATAGCAGCAACGACAAAATCATGTCTTTGATTGGGTGGAGCCCCAGCTCTTTGGTAAAAGCACAAACACAATAGGTAAGTGATGTGTAATTCATTCCAAATTAATGTTTGCTCTATTAAGAACCTGCATAATGATTTACAAACAGAAATATATTGAAGTAATATCAATATTATATAAAAATAGTGAACTTTGAGAATATAACAAATGGTCTCAGCCATGATGATGGGATAGGATGAGCTGCCTATGCAGTCACACTAGAAGTTCTGCATAGTTCAAACAACTCCTTACACTGCCCAGTTTCCAGAAAAATTGCCCATGCCAGTCAGTTCCTAGCAAACCAATGGTTTTCTCTGTTGTATTTCTGTCCAGGAAGAAAGGTCCTCAGTGTTTTGTTTTGTTTTTTGTTTTGATTTTGTTTTGTTCTGTTTTGATTTTGTTTTGTTTTGTTGTGTGTGTGTGTGTGTGTGTGTGTGTGTGTGTGCACACATGTGTGTGTGATTCATTTGACACTCCTCAGGAGTGTCAGACCTGGACTGCATGCCATTCATTTGTTCATGCATTCATTCAAACGTAGGTTTCAAGTGTGACATGTATGCTGAGGGGTGTGACAGGTGCAGTGTGATTAAAAGTGAAGTGAGATTTTGACTGAACCTTCCATGTCTTTCCTCTGCATACAATACAAATATATTCCTTTGAACTTACTGACACTACCCTAGTGTTATGGTTTGGATGTGAGGTGTGCCCCCAGAAGATCACATGTAAGATAATGCAAGGAGGTTCAGAGGAGAAATGATTGGGTTGTGAAAGTCTTAACCCACCAGTGAATTAATCCCCTAATAGGTGTTAACTGATTGGTAACTCAAGTAGTAGGGTGTGACTGGAGGAGGTGGGCATTGGGGGCATGGTTTTGGGGTATATGTTTGTATCTGGCAAGTGAAGACCTCTCACTCTCTGCTTCCTGATCACCATGTGAGCTGTTTCCCTCTGCCACAATCTTCTGCCATGATGTTCTGCCTCACCTCAAGCCCAGAGGAATGGAGCCAGCTGTCTATGGATTGATACTTCTGAAACCATGAGCCCCCAAATAAACTTTCCCTCCTCTACAATTGTACTGATTGGTTCTTTTAGTTGTACCACTGAAAAGGTGTAGTAAAACACCTAGAATCAATAAGCTTGAAAAATATGCAAAGGGATGTCATTATTTTACATTATGAGTTCTTAAAATTAAATCAAAAGAATAACAGTAATAATACAAGAAACTATACATAGGATCTTCAGTGACATTTTACTTGGTGCATTGTAGCATTAGATGGAAGCCAATGGAGGAGCCAATAGAGCTTTCCACTTAGCTAGGAGAGGAAGGATGGGAGCAATTAGAAGTGGAACTTCTGCTGTATGAGGGACACGGGATAGGAAGGAAAGAATAATAGATAAACTGTCAGTTTCATTCATTTAGGAACTCTAACTCTGGAAAATGCATAACTATAACTTAATTATTTTACGCTCAACTGGATAGGACAAGAAGCTTTATAAATGGGAGGACTAACTCTCAACTTCAGAAGTTTTATGGAATATAAGGAGAACATAAGCTCAGGAAACAGACTGGGAATTAAATCCTGGTTTCACTCCTTTCTAAACCAAGACATTTGGCCTTTTTGTTTTCATCTCTAAAATTAGCCACACCATGCCAGTGAAAAGAGCTAATATTTATGGATATTTCTGAAATGCCAGACAGTTCAAGCAATCTTTTTTTTTTTTTTTTTTTTTGGTGGGGGGGATACTGGGGATTGAACCCAGGAGTGCTAACCACTAAGTCACAGCTGCAACCCTTTTTTATATTGTATTTAGAAACAGGGTCTTACTAAGATGCTTAGGGCCTCATTAAATTGTCGAAGCGGGCTTTGAACACATGATCCTCCTGCCTTAGCTCCCTGAACCACTGGGATACAGTCGTGCACCATCGCACCTGGCTTCAAGGAATCTTCAACAAACCAATTTACTTTTTCTTGCAGTAACCCTATGAAGTAGGTAATATCATCAATCCTACTTAAAAATTTAGAAACTGGGGTCACAGTGATTTTAAAGAACTTGCCTAAAAGCACACAACTAGGAAGTATGAGGCCAAACTGCCGTACCAGGACCAAAAATCTTATTTCAGCTCCCTCGTTGGTTCAAAAATCTACCTGAGCAATAAGGAGACATCACTGCAGATCTATTATAATGACTAAAATCCAAAACCTGACAACACCAATTCTGACAAAGATGTGGAGAAACAGAAACTCCTGTTTATTGCTAGTGAAAATGCAAAGGGCTACCCCTATTTTGAAAAAGAGGTTGATAATTTTTTATAAAGTGAAACATAGACTTACCATAAATTCTGGCAACCACACTCTAGGAATTTATCTAAATTATTTGAAAACTTAGGGTCACACAAAACTCTGCCCATGATTGTTTGTAACAGCTTTATTCATAATTTGCCAAATGTTGGAAGTAACTAAGAAATCTTTTAATAAGTTCACAGATAAGCATACTGTGGTATATCCAATAAAATAGTTCTCAGCTCCCAAAGGAAGTGAGTCATCAAGCTACTGAAAGACATGGAGAAATCCTTTTTTATTTATTTATTTTGAGACAGGATCTCACTAAGTTGCTTAGGGCCTTATTAAGTTGCTGAGGCTAACCTCAAACTTGCGGATCCTTTCCCGTCAGCCTCCCAAATTGCCAGGATTACAGGCATGTGCCAACACATAGTACTGGAGGAATCTTAAATTAGAGTAATAAGTGAAAGAAACCAATATAAAAAGACAACAAATTATGTGTGTGATTCATTACATGATATTCTGGGAAATATAAAACTTACAGAAAGTGGAAAGAACAGAGATTTCTAAGGGCTGGTGGGAAGGGTAGAGGTATGAAGAGGTGGCATGCAGGGCAATTTTAGGGCAGTGGAATTATCCTCTCTGTTACTGAAATGGAAGATACAGGACATTATACATTTGTCGAAGCCAAAGAATGTATAAGGCAAAGTGTGAACCATAATGTGAACTACAGATTTTAGTTAATAATAATGTACTTTGAGCTGTAGTGTTAGGTCGTTTATTTGTTGAGTTTTACTTCTTTTATTAAATGCGCTCCATGAAATAAATTTCCCTCTAAGTACTGCTTTCATAGTGTCCCAGAGATTTTGATATGATGTTTCTTTGTTCTCACTTACCTCTAAGAATTTTTTAATTTCTTTCCTAATATCTTCTGTTATCCATTCATCATATAATAGCATATTGTTTAATCTCCAGATGTTGGAATAGTTTCTGTGTTTTACTCTTTCATTTATTTCTAACTTCAATCCATTATGATCTGATAGAATACATGCTAGTGTCTCTATCTTCTTGTATTTGCTAACATTAGCTTTGTGGCATAATATATGGTCTATTTTAGAGAAGGATCCATGTGCTGCTGAGAAGAAAGTGTATTCACTCTTGGTTGGATGGTATATTCTATAAATGTCCGTTAAGTCTAAATTATTGATTGTGTTGTTGAGATCTATGGTTTCTTTGTTCAATTTTTGTCTGGAAGATCTGTCCAGTGGTGAGAGCGGCGTGTTAAAATCACCTAGTATTATTGTGTTGTGGTCTCAAAAAACTCTACTTCAAGAATTCAAATAGTCCAGTCAACAAATGGGCTAAGGAAATGAATAGACACTTCACAGAAGAAGATCTACAAGCAATCAACAAACATATGGAAAAATGTTCAACATCTCTAGTAATAAGAGAAATGCAAATCAAAACCACCCTAAGATTCCATCTCACCCCAATTAGAATGGCGATTATCAAGAATACGAGCAACAACAGGTGTTGGCGAGGATGTGGGGAGAAAGGTATACTCATACACTGCTGGTGGGGCTGCAAATTAGTGCAGCCACTATGGAAAGCAGTGTGGAGATTCCTTAGAAAACTTGGAATGGAACCACCATTTGACCCAGCTATCCCACTCCTTGGCCTATACCCAAAGGACTTAAAATCTGCATACTACAGAAATACAGCCACATCAATGTTCATAGCTGCTCAATTCACAATAGCCAGACTGTGGAACCAACCTAGATGCCCTTCAATTGATGAGTGGATAAAGAAACTGTGGTATATATATACAATGGAATATTACTCAGCCATAAAGAATGATAAAATTATGACATTTGCAGGCAAATGGATGAAATTGGAGAATATCATGCTAAGTGAGATAGGCCGATCTCAAAAAGCCCAAGGACGAATGATATCGCTGATAAGTGGAGGATGACACATAATGGGGGGGAGGGAAGGGTTAGAGTTAGGGTTAGGGAGGGGGGCAAGTATGGAGGAAGGAACTACTGCGTAGAGGGTAAAGAGGGGTGGGAGGGGTGGGGGGAAGGGGAAAAATAACAGAATGAATCAAACAACATTGCTCTATGTAAATTTATGATTACACAAATGGTATGCCTTTATGCCATGTACAAACAGAGAAACAACATGTATCCCATTTGTTTACAATAAAAAAAAAAAATAATGTACTGATTGTGATTCATTCATTTTAAAAAATGTGTGTGTGTTGAACAGAGGGGAGTTAAATGGAAACATGAGATCCTTCTTTACTTAAGGCTAGCTTTTCTGTAACCTCAACTGTTCTGAAAACTAATGTCTATTAATTAAGGTGGAAAAGTCCACCTTCTTGTGTTTTGAGGAGTAAATGAAAAATAATGTTGTGCAAAGTACTGAACCTAATGCCTTGCAAATATTTCACAGAAGGCAGTCTTTAAAAAACCACTCTGCATTTTAATAATCATCTCAGAAGATAATCTCAGACTTTAAAAATCTTCCCAAAATGCACATTTACCAATTCCTACCAACCAAGGAAGCTGTGTTTCTTCCATCTCTAAAGAAAGATTAAAGGAAATCTCCTAAAGGCATTCTGATTATTAGTTATAAAGCACACTTCAAATATTGAAAGCCAAAAGCTGAGATGATTTTTGTCTCCAGGTCACATTTGTCTTCATGGCACATTCTCACTAATTGTTTTCTCAATGGTCCAGCTGTGTTTACACAGTCTCTCTGGATGGTGATCCTTCCTAGAGCTAACAGCACTTTATCCAAAAAAGAAAAAACAAAACAAAACAACCTATGTTTAGTTTGTACTTAGCAAAAGTTTATTCCCAAGAACGGTATAATTCTTGGAAAGAAAGCATCAAAGAGAATCATTGAATGAATCTTCTTTTCAAATATGATTGTATGTAAATTGAATATGGATATTGTTAGTCAATCTAATTCTTTCAGTGTTATGTTGACCCCACTTTCTAGGGTTTATAGCATTGGTAAGATGTGTTAGAAAGTCAATAAAATTTCATTATATTATATTTTATTTTATTTTATTTTAGTAGTTTTAGAGATTGAACCCAGGGGCCCTCTACCACTAAGCTACATCCCCAGATCTTTTTATTTATTTATTCGTTTATTTATTGCTTTATATTTTCCATTTGTGTTTACTTTTTTTGACTAAGTGATTTTATTATCAGATATTTTAATTTTGAAACAGAGGTCTTGCTAAGTTATCTAGGGTATCTTTGAACTTGCTATCCTCCTTCCTCAGACTCCCAAGTTGCACAGGTACAGGTATGTGCCACTGCAACCACATGGAATTAGATATTTTAGTAAAATAAATAAATAAGTCAGTCAAGAATGCATATAGTATGTGATCAACAAAATCACTCTTAGTTTAGGACTGAACTTTGAAAATTATTTACCCACTAGTTATTTAGACCCTATAAAGATTTTTTTAAATGAAGAAATAACATTTTCCAAATACTAAGATTTAAAGAGTGTAGAAGGAAGCAAAAATTAAGAGACTTTAAAATTTTTTTTTATTTTCTCTTGGTACAACTTGCTATTTAATAAATTAGTTTTAGTGTCACCATATTTAGAATGTTAAGTATGGAAATGCTTATTGCTGTAAGTACAATAAGGTATCTATATGAGCCCTGGAAACAATTATTTCATTCAGCAGGAAGTACTGGTCACACAGTTAAAACAGAAGGAACTTCAGAATTGAGTATTGAGTACCTGGATTATCCACCATCATCCGTCTTCTTCATGTGATTAGTTCAGTCTCCTCCCCAGGGATGAGTTGTTTTTCAGAGGGAGTCCTCTTTGAATGCTGAAATTAACATTCACAATATCCTCCAAGGGAGGGAGGAGTGGGGGAAGAAAGTCAGATTCTTAGGATAAGCAGGAAATAGCACAATTCCTGAAATTCAGAACAAAGAAAAAAATCTCCACAACATTTCCAATAAAAGTGAACAAAATTTAATTCATGAAAATCATCCTAGGTAAACAAAGCAAAAATATTCATAGAGCTAATTCTCTGAGGCATCATGCTATAGTAATTTAGTTTAAGAAATATACATGGAGCCAGAATTAAGTGGTAGATGTAGTTTTCTGATGTAGCCTTCTCATGATCTAGTTTAGTTCATAGTTGGATTTTAGAGAATTAAGAGTATCTCTAAGAGTATAACAAATTGCAGATTATAGTCCCTTTTTCTTCCCTCCCTCCCTCCCTTCCTTCCTTCTTCCCTTCCTTCCTTCCTTCCTTCCTTCTTTTCTCTTTTTCTGTGTGTATGTGTGGCTTTGGGAGGGTTTTGTATTTAGTTTTGTTTTATTTTGTAAGTTGATGGGGATAAGGATAGTGGTGGTTCTTGCACATTTTAGAATTTAATGAACACTGGTCTCTCTCCTGTACACACACACACACACACACACACACACACACACCAAATGTATTTTAAGATAATTTTAGGGATTTTGGAAATCTCTGAAAGATCCATGAAACTTCAAGGAAACCATAACCCCCAAATGTTTGTACAACATATTCTTCAAGTAATTGATATCTACTCATATATACATATTTGTAGGTGTGTTTATATAAATATGTGTGTGTGTTTACATATATCTATATATATGTGTGTGTGTATATGTATATATTTACAAATACAGTATTGTTTCTCAGTTGGGATTGTGGAAATAATAATTTTCCATGCGTTCTAGATTACCTGAGTCACAAACACCTAACCCATCCTGAATCCTTACTGTTGTCCACATCACATCATGATGAGTATATGAATATTCAGCCTCATGCATAAGCAACTAGTTGAGGTTGTGGGAGTCTAAAATGAACAAAAGTAGAACTTGTGTAGAATTAGAAGGTAAACTGGCATCTGAACAAACTTGATAATGACCTAGTTATCTTCAATTTCAAAAAATGTATTTTGCATTAATCTATCTCCAGGATTACTGGTAACATTTTCCATCAATTTGTTGAGGGAATGTCAAAGTCTACTAACTTGTTGGAACTTGACAATTATTTACTTTCAGTCTACTCAATTACCATATATGGATACATTTTTCTACTTGTAAGGTTGGGAATTACCCAAAGTGGTACTGGAACAGCCTGCATATTGGACATAAAAACAAAGTTTTGTTCTAAACCATTTTTTTTCTATGTGTGCTTTTGTTGGAAAATGGTTTATAATTTGATCCAAGGGCCCAGTTCCTGGAAAAAATGTAAATAAAAATTATGACATGCAAACACAGGTTGAGAAAACAAAAGATTTCCATATCTTGGTGCCTGTTTATCAAAACAGTATCTCTTATTTAATTTTTTAGAACTAACATAGAAAAAGAGTAGAAGAAATTACAATGTATTAACTTGCATATATTACCAAATATTTTCGGTTGTAATAAGCATAATAACCTGGAATTATGTCCAAGAATAATTTTCAGTTAAAATTCTCAAGGTTTCTGAAATAATACCATAGCGATTACTGAGTAAATATTTTTATGACAGAAAGCTAATGTTCTAGTCAAACTGATGAATGCTTAGCACTTTCTTCTTTCTGTTACAGGGACTGGAAAACTACAGCCAATAGTATGCATCTGGCCCACTGTCTGTTTTGGTAGGCGCTATGAAATTAGAGCTTTATATTTTTTAAGTGGTTAAAAACAAATCTAAAACAAATAATGTTTCATAACATGAAATGTATGTGAAATTCAAATATTGTTGTCTTTAAATAAAGTTTTTTAGGAACACAGTCACATATTTTGCAATACAGCCTTCATACAATGTAGAATTTTCAATAAAAATCAAGGCTCACAAAGACTAAAATATTGTCTGTGCCTTTGCCAAAAATGTTTGCAGATTCTTCTTCTTATACATTAGTCTTTGCTAATCCATTTCAGTTCACATGAAACTGTTTTCATTTATCATAATTCTCAAATCTCTCTGCTTAGAATTATTTTTCTTCTTTCTCTGATCATCTTACTCTTTTTTCATTTCTCTTTTTTCCTTTCACTCTTGAATTTTCAGTAGTTGGGTGTCTCAGATTCTGAGGTATATGTCAATCATGCACCTTGTTTAATAAACAATCATGTTAATGTGTTTAATGTGAATCTTTTACATGTATTCTTGCATTGCTTTAATTATACGTTTATATTTATGTAATTAAATATTATAGCAAGGAGTTCCCCCTTGGCAGTATGTTTTTAAACTACCCTTATTTTATTTACATCTATGAGATCATTGTTCTTAATCTCTTCACTGTTATTTCATATAAGCATTTTTATTTATCTTATTTTTATCTGTTCATTCTAACACTGACAACTCAAGTTGCTTCCAGCTTCTAGCCCCATAAATAGCACTGCAAGAAATATCCTTGTACAAGGCATTTATGGATTAAAGTAATAATTTATTTGGTTTATGTCCTTGGGGCAAAAACTCTAATTTCATAGAATCTACTAATACTAAGTTTGTCAGGCACCGACAATTTAGTCTCAGTAATGACTACACTGGTGTATACTCCCACCAGCAATGCATGAGCATTCCAAGAGCAAGGATTTACCTTCTAGAATAAACAGCACAGGCTATCATGTTTTGTGTTGAGATAGATCTATATTGTGCTGTAATATATCAATTTATAGTTTTCACAAAACCTAGATTATTTTTATATATTTATATATCACTCAGTGTGTGCACATATGTATTTATTATGTGCAAAACTTTTCAGCATCATATCTTCCCAATGCATGAATTAAATTGTATTTCATTACTCACCTAGAACTTTAAACTGATAAACAATGAGACAGATAGAAAAATGGTCCAAGATTTCCCCACATCTTAATACCAAGGACCTAAAATATGTTATTTCACCTAACAAGATGGGTTAAGGTTGCATATGGAATTAAGGTTGTCAGTCAACTGATCATAAAGTGTGGATATGAAACAGGATTATCTGGGTGAGCCCAATGTAATCACAAATATCTAAAAGTAGAAGTCAGGCGAGTCCGAGTCATGGAAGATGTGATGATAGAGTCAATGGCACAAAGTATGAGAAAGATCTGACCAGCCATCCTTGGTTTTGACAATGAAGAGAGCCACACACCAAGGAATAAATTCAACCTCTAGAAGCTGGAAAAGTCAAGAAAATATATTGTGCCCATCATATTTAGAAAGATCTGTGGAGGAGCTTCTTGACTAATGGGATGAATTCCTATAATAAACAGAGGATCCAGAATGTTTGACAATGCTATAGCAGCAGAAACACAGACAGCTTGCCCTGAAAGATAGAGAAAGGATGAAATGAAAAAAGGCTACTTCCCACAGGCTGAGATACAGGCAGATGAAAATACTCAGCCACAATCATGCACTACCCTTCATGACTTACTAACAAAAGAAGTCTTCCCAGAGGACAGAGCCATGGCCTGCCAGAAATCACCTTGGGCCCAGAAGCAGAGCTTTGAGTCGCTGCGCTTCTTCTAGGCTTTGAAATCTTATGGAGTTTACCCTGTTGGGTTTTAAAGATTGCTTGGAACTCCATTTCCCCTTCCAACTTCTTCCTTTCAAATAAGAATATCTGTGTATGGTATCTTGTGCTAGCCACTTTGTATTTTGGATATAGCTTATTTTTATAGTTTCAGAGGTCTAAGTATGAAAAGGAATATTTTCTTAGGAAGATTCATTCAGAATATCTTCTAACCTGATTTATTTTATTTAGATGATGAGATTTGAGGTTTTGAACTAATGGTATTAATCAGATTTTGGACATAGAATTGATGCTACACTGAGCTGAGATTTTGGGATGTCATAAATGTATTTTGTCTGTGAGATGGATATGATGAGCTAAATAATAGCCTCACCATGGCTTTATGTGAATTCTCAGACTCTGAATATGTTATCTTACATGGTTCAAAAGCCTTTGCAGATATGATTAAGATTGATGAGATTAGAAATTATTCTGCACTAATTTTATAGGTCTAATATAATCAAAAGGGTTTATATGAAGGATGCAGGAGAAGCAGAAAAATAATAGGAAATAAGGTGATGGAAGGAGGATATTGGTGAGATTAAATGAAGGAATTATGAACTAAGGAAATTGAGTGATCTCTAGAAATTAACTTATAAAACAAGAAAGCAGATTTCTTTTTCCAGATCCTTCAGGAAGAAACGTGGACCTACTGATACTTTATTTAAGCTCAGTGAAATGTATTTTGAACGTAGGACCTACAGAATTAAAAATGAGAGATTTGTGTTTCTCATTTGTTACCACAATTTGTTACCACAGCAATAGCCAACTAATTGAAAGATGAAGTTTGTGGTTGTTTGGGGATGCTATAAAATCTCTTGGATTTCCCCCTGAATGAACAGTTTAAAATGGGTGATTATATTAGGATATCTTGATTGTTCATTTGAAAAGAGCTTTAAAGTAGGATCAAATCCAAGCTTAGCTATTATAAAGCTTGGGAGTTGATATATGTGTCCAACACTGTGCTGTAAATCGTAAGTGAAAGCTGGCAGAGATACCTTAGCATCTGGGAAATGCTACAAATTGTGATAATCTTATAAAAGGTATAGATGGTAAATTTCACAAGAAATGCAAGCATAATCTCATAATCTTAAGAGTCTGACATCTAAAAGAGTTCCTGGAAACTAGTAGTCAACAATATTTATTGAGTAAATGTGTGATTGCATCACCTGCTCTTCCCAGAAACATCAGCTGGTTCTTGTCTTTAAATTTGTATCCATTCACCATCCTCTTGTCAGCAATGACCCTCCTTCCCTACTCAACTCCTACTATCCATCCTTTTTCTGACTTGTAAACACCTTTATATCAACTCAGCTGTCATCTTTGTGGAACCCTTTTTCTACTTCCCTTTGCATAACCATAATATCTGATGTGTATCTTTATAATTATAGCAATAGTTATTATCATTATCAGTTCCTGTGTTTATCTCCTTGAACACTAGGTGATCTCCTCCCAATGGGTGGTCTGCCATACTCAGGTCTATATTCCTAGCAACTATGCACAAAGAGTGGAACTCAGAGATTTTTTAATATGTAGATGAAAGAATAAATTACTCTATGAGGGAAGTATGTATGAATACTTACAAATATATATATTTGCATACATGAAGGAAGCTTATTTCTACTTGTCCCCTAATTATTTGCTTCCTATTCCCCTATTTGCTTCATATTCACTGTCATGGCTACTTAAATGATTCTTTTTTTTTTTTTTTCAAATCCATTCTTTGTGTGTGTGTTGCTGAGGATTGAACCCAGGGCCTTATACATGCTTGGCAAGCACTCTATCACAGAGTTACTCCCCGAGCCCTACTCAAATGGTTCTAATGACCTGTTCTCTTGAATATAGAATGATCCAGGAAACCAGTAAAGTCAGTTCTCATAATGCCTTTGGAAAAACTCACTTGGTCTATTAAAATGTGTATCTTTTCATCTGGATAAAAATAAAATAAAAATGAATAAAATCTGATTCAGATTTTATTTTCAAATTCTTGGTGTGTTTAAATCATGGACCCTAGAACTAGTCCTAGAAGCATGTTTAGCCTACAGTCTTGATGATTGGAGCTCATTAAAACTAATAAGGATTCAGTACTGACATAAGTAAAAGAGAAGCTACCCAGTGCTACTTCTGGCTTTTCTCTCATAACCTCTTCAGTTCATATAGCTGGTATCTTAAGTTAGCTATATGTGAGATTTATGTGACATAAGACAATGTTTACTCAGCATGCACATCTGAGACCATGCTGCAATGATTTCATGATCTGTCACAGTATCCTTAAAGTCTCCATAGTCAGAAATTCCACAGAAACCTCTGGATGGCTATAACCCAATTTCCAAATTTCCGTATTTTCTCTTTTTCAGTATATCAAAATCAATTATTTTCTCTTTTCTTTTTTCCTTAAATTGTTTTTTATAGTAAAATACACATGACATAAAATTACTATCTCATTATTTTCTATTATAAACCACTGGATTATCACATGGATTGCCACAACCAGCATGACCAAACTCTCAGTCTGGCAAGGGGCAAAGGGGGATTGGAAAATAAAGATTCACAAACACAGATTTTGAAGATTAAACTGGGATCAAGTGGAGCTCTGCTCTCTGATGGAGATGCACATCTAAAGAGTTATGCCAGCAATCTTTACTTATATATGTCTCATTATCAGTTTAAAGGTAATGCAACCATTACTTTGTGTACAGGAAAATTACAGAAACTAGGACATCTATGCAGCTTTTCTGCAGTTGCAATTCACAGTTGCAAAGTGCAATGTTAGGAGATTTGTGTAGCTCTCAAGAAAGTCCATTGGTAAAAGTTACTGTGAGGTGAGTTGGCAAAAGACTGTGTTTGTCTAGCATAAGAATTCCTTTCTTCCCAGGAGATGTGTGTCTGAGATCAAGGTCAGAGCTGACAGGACTCTTGCACAGAGACCTCATGCAAGGCATTGCCACAGCAGCTAAGAATCCTGTGCCCTTGCACAGGAACATTCCCAGGCACTAGGCATGCCACAGCATGAGGTCATCAGAGACCCCCAATCTCAGTCACTGGTCTCCCATCCTCTGTCACTGCTCTCAACAATGGATGATTTTGTATAAGTGCTGATATCTTACTAGAATATGAAATTTTTAGAACAAAAACTTTTTTATGTATTTTTTGAAACATTGAATATTGTCTTAGGAGATATGAAATGAGTTCTTATATTATTGAAGTTATATTTTGAACTTGATAAAATATTCAAGCTCTGTATTTCATCTTTTTTCCAAGTCTGAAAGAAATAACAGATGCAAAGTTCCATCACCTTTCATTTGTGCCCAGTCTCAGAATCTCAGGTTCTGATTTCCAGGAGCTATATGTTATTTCATCAGTTTTGAAATCCTGAAGTATTTAAGATGGATTGATTATTGACATGTACTATTTGGCATTAAAATAATAACTATCATTATTATCTTGACATAAAAATATAAAATTTTGTTTTTACAATAATAAAATAAGATAGGAATTTCCAATTATGACTTTTAAAATATTTAATATTGGCAAGTACATAGCACCAACTGATCAGTAAAGGCCAGATCACTGAGAGTAGGGAATTTCAGATGGGAGACCTGAGTCACAAGGTACACAGAATCACTTTTAACCAAGTATTAGCCTATTTCATAGAGTGGCATAAGTATAAATCTCCTCTTTTAGAAAAAACTCCCTATTCTTATTTTTACTGTACTTATAATCCTAATTCATGTGCCTATTTCTCTAAGTGGAAATTTTATTGAAAATAATGTAGATCTCTACAGCTGTTCTAAGAAACATTTGACTTGAACAAAATTCATTTGAAAGTCACTTTCAAAAAGTAATTAAGCCAGGGACTAGTGACTTGGGAGACTGAGGCAGGAGGATCTTGAGTTCAAAGCCAGCCTCAGCAACTTAGTGAGGTCTTTAGCAATGTAGCAAGACCCTATCTCCAGCTAAAATATGGAAAACTCTGAGGATGTGGCTCAGTGGTTATTCACCCATGGTTTCCGGAAAAAAAAAAAAAAAAAAAAAAAGAATTAAGATTTCTTATATAAAATGGGCATCATTTTATGATTGGTATGCAGAATTCTCCAAACAAAATTCTGATCACAAATTGTTTCACTAAAATATTCTTTGTCCAAAGTTAATGAGCAATTTAACAAAATTAAGCAACAAAAAATTTACCTAGTTAGTAAACCCTCCTCCTGTCCCTCAGTTACCTACCTATGTAGTTGTAATGTATAAAGCTGCTCCCCCGCCCTTTCCTTTTTGCAGCCATTTTCTCCGCCTCCCAACCACTTGTCAATCTGTGAACATCCTAGCTAGCTATTGGTTCATCAGTCAGCTTGCAAGTACCCTTCTCCGATATTGGTCCCCTGTTAGCCTGGCAGAATTCAACAGCTGTACTGTAGCTACCCTGCCATCTTTCCTCATCTTTCTTTCCTACTCACTTTCTCTATCCTCCTGGCTTTCACACTCTCTTTAGCGTGTGCCCTTTCTCGTTCTCTTTCTTTTCCTCTCATTTTCTCTCTTACCCTGCAGGGAGACACTCGGTTTGCTTAATAAACTCCCTTATGTGATTTCCTGTGTCCGGCGTGGTTTTCGTGGAATCCCTTACACTGGTGCCGCGACTTGGGATGGGATCTTCCACTGTCTCTTAAGTGAGTGGAACCCCATCTGAGCCCCAGTGCCCCCCGGACACAGCCCCACCTTCCATTCTGCCCAGATGCTCTCCTCTGCATTCATCACTGGACTTCAAATTGGTGAGTCCTCCAGGCCAGTTCCCCTAGGCCAATTTATACCCTCGAGGTGGCTGGGGGGTGAGGGTACCCCGAGCCGCCACAACTTTTATAGTTGCGGCGGGCCCCTATAGTCCTATAGTTGGTCTTATCTGCCCGGTGGATTCCTGATTTTATGGTGGAGATTCTCTCTCAGGGTTGAGGCTCATCTTGTGCTCACACTCGCACTTGCACTTACACTCGAAAACCCTGATATCGGGTCCTGAACTGTTCTCGACTTTTGCCTGGCCCCACATTGATGTTTGTGTGATGACACCATCTATGTGCCGCCTTCTCGTCTCCAGTCAACTACTCTGTGGCCTCGGGATGCCGTGGCACAGACTCGGCTGTATCAGTCCCCACCATGGAATCTGGGTTCTCCAATCTGGCAGATTCAACCCTGGGAACCCTTTGCCTGACTCCCGGCTTACATTTGGCCACAGTACCCTTTAGATGATCAATCCAAATGGCCACGTATGCCCTGGCCACAGACTCAGCTGTATCAGTCTCCACCATGGGATCTGGGTCCTACAGTCTGGCAGATCCAACCCTGGGAACCCTTCGCCCAACCCCCGAATTAAAGCCATCAAAATTCGTTTGTGTAATGGCACACAGCTTCCATGAGTGAGTGGGCAGATGGAAAGGGATTCCTTATCTTAAAGTCTCTTCTTTCTTGCTTCTTGGCTCTTCCTGCAGGCTCAAGTGCCTCCAGACCCTGCTTCTCCATCTTCCCCTGCTTCCCCATGTAATATAAGCAGCCCCATTCCCACAAGTAGTGGGAAATAATTGTCTGAAAATTTCCTGCATCCACACCTAAATTAATTACTAACCAGGAAAAGGGTTAAAAGGACCTGAGCATCAAGTTTCTGCTAGAACATTTTAGCCCCTTTCAGGTCCAGATCTTAGTCAAGGCTTACATTGAAATGTAAATGGAGGAAATCAGAATGCTCAGTAGGAAACCAGTCTCAAACCCAAGGAAAAAAGTGTCCATTTTAAATTTCTCCTGGGCTACAACTCAGAATACTTTTCTCCCTTTCACCTTTTCTCTCCTTCTCATTTTCTCATGCTTTAATTAATGATCATTATCATTTTTCTTCTAGGACTTTTGTTTTTCTTAAATACTGTATTTTTGAGCTCACAATTTTGATCCAACATACCTAGGTTAATGATTTTTGATCAGTTCTTTTTATCCAAAGCTAGAGTTATTTTTGAACATCTGTTACATTGTAATGGAGATAAATATTACAAGGCCTTTGCTTTTGTGTTAAATATAAGCATGCATAAAAATTAAAATTTTAAAAATGGATCCCAATATTTTTAATTCACATGATTTAAAGAGGTTCAGTGTAAATTGGGTAAACTAATAGAAGTAAAATGCCTTTAAAATTAACTCACAAGTCTCTAGGTGGTCACACTAATAAAATGTTGATGTTTATAAAATGTCTAACATCAATTTTTCTAGGACTTTTCTTCAACAGGAAAGAGATGGCAAATACTGTTGGTACACTTGTCTGATATGCTGTTTTTTTTACAATAATATGAGTGAATTAGTTGACATGTATGGGATTACTCAAATGTGTTTGTTAGAGACATCTAATTAATTTACAAAGTATGGAGTAACATACTTAAAACATTATTCTTTGTATATTAAATGTGTTCATATTTTCCAGGTATATAGGCCTTTAAAGCAGAAAATTTATCAAGCTGCTATTCTTCAAATTAAACTTGTCTGTAATGGTAATTTTAAACTCATCATTTAACGTTCTATATAGGACCTGTCATCAATAGGGTATATATAAAATTTGTTAAATGTATTTCTAAAAGTTATTGAGAGCCTGATTTGTTTAAAGGTAAGCATGAAAGCATTTTACCACTTTGCCACACAAAAGGAAACTTAAAAGCTCTCTCAGCCTTTCTTTAATTCATGTTTTAGAAATAATGTTAAATTGTGTTAACTAATGTTCATATAGACTCAGGAGTCAATATATGTAAACTTCTTAAAATGACATTTAAGAAAGACTGTAATGCACAGTAGCAAAAATGGGACAACAGTGACTGAGATTGGGGTCTCTGATGACCTCATGGCTGTGGCATGCCTGGTGCCTGGAAGTGCTCCTGTGCAGGGGCACAAGATGCCTAACTGCTGTGGCAGTACATTGATCTCAGGCACACAGCTCTTGGGAAGGAAGGAATTCTTTTGCTAGATAACCAGTGTTTCATCAGCTCCCTTTTCTGGTCCCTGCCCACCTTCCAGTAACTTTGGAACCTAACATTGCACATATATAAAGATTGCTGACGTAACTCTTTAGATCTGCATTTCCACCAGAGAACAGAGCTCCATCTGATCTCAGCTTAATCTTCAAAATCTGTGTTTATAAACCTTTATTTTCTAATACTCCTTTGCCCTCACTGAACTTGAGAATTTGGTCAAGCTGGTCATGGCAAAAGAGGAAAAATTAGCTTCAGGATTAGAACATTTTACCTAAGATTTGTTAAAAGCCCCGCCTTACCTGAGATAAGGCTCTGCCTCACAACCCTGCTGCACGTTAGAATGGCTCCAAAGTAAGCCAGACTTTAACTCATTTAAAGTTGTGTTCTAAAGTTTGATGTTTGTTGTAAAGATTACTGTCATCTCAAATGGGAACTCAGTCAAAATTCAAAATAGCTATTGTACAAACTGAATGTTTTACTGTTGGTGATTCCATTTTGTATTTTCCTTGTAAACTCTGTTGCTTGATTAATATTTTGCAGAAGTACACCATAAATTAACTTGGAATAGTAAGCCATCACCTATAGGGCATATAATGTAAACCCCAATTAGATAAAAGGGGGTAAATAACTGTAAAGTCATAGACATTGAAGTGAAAGCCCAGTACTTTATGACTGGTGAGACTGACTTGCTTGATGGTTAAGATCAAACTTAGAGATTGAGATTAAATACAGAGGTCAAGAAAAGTCCATATTTGGGTCTTGCCCTCAAAGTCAGCCTGAACCCAGGGAACAAGAGGAGTTCTCTAAGGAAGTTTGCAACTCTAGGTCACACAACCTCCTAATCAAGGAGACTGATGAGGCCACTAGAGGAAAAGCCACTCAGTGTACCTGCTGCAGAGGAGGGTCAAGGAAAAAGGGAGACATCCCTGGTGTTTTCAAGGGAAGCCACCTCATCGAGGAGACCCTGCCTAACCAATGGCACTAATGGAGCTAAGAAGCTGCTCTTAAGTTCTCTATGAGTGACCCCTGTGGAAATTCAGCTGACTCTTTAACAGACAGGAACAGGTCACTTTGACCAGCTTGATCTTAAACACCTAGCAAAACAATTAAAACCAAAATATAGTCATTCTTGGGCATTTAAAAGAAATAATACTTAAATGTAACTTAAGATGTACACTTGTGTTAGCCCACTAGAATAAAAACTAAAAGCTACAAAAGAGATTCTTAGGCAAATGTGCCTGATAACTATCAAGAGAAACTGCCAGAGTCAGAAGTTTTAGTCAGTTTAAAGCCTACAGACACAGGTAGGCTTAATCTGTGTTTGCTAGTAACAGAAGTATAGAGATCTCTACTAAATGTTGTGTTTACATTCCTGATAACCTGGACAATGTTAAAGTTCCCAAATAAAGGCCTTGTTCTCTCCAGCCTTTGCTAGGCCTTGTTATGGGAACAACTTCTCAGTTCTTCCACCCCTCGGTGAGGAATTATTGACTTCTGTCACCTTTATGATATTCATTGGCATGTTCCAAATTCCACAACATTTATATTGTATCAATCTCATTTCAGTACTCATGTCTTTTTGTTCTTCTCTCATAGAAGCACCTATCCCCAGATGCCTTTACAACCTGTTCTTCCCCAACCAGACTTCTACCATGGACCCCTCAATTGCCCCAATTTCTAAAAAGGGAACTCCAAACTGCTTGCCCCATGCTGCCCCCTTCCAGCTCGAAGAAGCCAGATCGGTCATCACTGCTGCTTTCCCTACAGCAGTGAAGGAGTTCCTAAAATTAGAGGGGTGAATGAAGTCAGAATTGGGGACAGGCAGTTAGTGTAGAAATAGGGGCTCAGTCAAATCGAGGAAATGAAGTCCACAAAAACCATCTGCCTTTGGAAGTCTGGAAGGAGAATGGACTTTTTTACATCTCACCTGCAAAACCAGCCCCAGTCACTTGGGCAGGAAGGAGAGAGAAGGCTTTGGAAAGAATTGGAGAACAAAAGATTTTCTTATAAAAACAGAAACGGGGGAATGTAATGTACAAAGCTGCTCCTCCTGACTTTTCCGGTGCAGCCATTTTCCCCACCTCCCAGCCACTTGTCAATCTGTGAACATCCTAGCTAGCTATTGGTTCATCAGTCAGCTTGCAAGTATCCTTCTCTGATATTGGTCCCCTGTTAGCCTGGCAGAATTCAACAGCTGTACTGTAGCTACTCCGCCATCTTTCCTCATCTTTCTCTCTTTCCTATTCACTTTCTCTATCCTCCTGGCTTTCACACTCTCTTTAGCGTGTGCCCTTTCTCGTTCTCTTTCTTTCCCTTTCATTTTCTCTCTTTCCCTGCAGGGAGACACTCAGTTTGCTTAATAAATCCCTTATGTGATTTCCTGTGTCTGGCATGGTTTTCGTGGGATCCCTTACAGTAGTTCCTTCCCACTTCCCCATATCTTTTCAATCTCTCTTCTATACTCCATATACTTTTCCCTCCACCTTCCTTTTTTCAGATCTCTTACCTATACTCTTTCCTAAAATCCCAAATAACACAGTTGCCTCTAACCATTCACCTTTTATGTGAACTGGGTACTCCAGCAAATGAAATTCTGAATTGCAACTGAAACTGAACATATACTGAACTGAAACCGAACTGCACTCAAACAAGAGCTAAACTTAGAGAATTGTGTAACCCCAGAGAAGACTATCATGGAAGAAATGGAGTTTCTTTGAATGCTATGATCCAAAGTTACCTGCCCTTTTCCAACTTAATTCTGAGTTCCAGTCTTTCTATTCTTTCTCTTCTTTCCTCCATGAAGATGTCTCACATTATTTCCTGCCTTTGCTCCTCTGCTGAAGGCAAATGATGTTGGCTGAGTCCTTCACTATAGCAAACTCAGAATAAGAAACTTGTTTATTCTCATTTAAGGGGTCTTTGTTTATGTCCATGCCACTGACTATGAAATAGGTGAAAAGACATCCCCAATGACAGAACTTAGTTCAGCACCTTGGAAAAAAAGAGGTAGGGATAAGACACTATCTTTCTACTAGACCAGGTGCTTACAAGAAGAGTACAATGTAACAAAATCATGAGAATCCTAAGGATTTTCTATGAGAGAACAAGGGAACTGGTATAAGGAATGTTCCAGAAAAAAGTGGAGGGAAGCCCCTTTACAAAGTGATAATATCTAAGAAATTCATCCAAAATGATAATTTTATATTTAAGCAACTTTTGTAATTGAAGTGGAGAAGTTAAAAAGAGGAAAATTTGTTTGCCCTTTTCTCTTAAGATAGGTACCAATATACCCTATACACAACATCTAGGATTCTAGTGTAATCAGAATACTTCTAGAACTTAAGTCAGAAGGAGCTTCTGATCCCTCATAATTTCTGTGGTTTTAGTCATTTCCCTTTTTCATACAGATTTCATATCTGTAAAACAATGAGGCTCAACCGGGTTGCTATTATAACAGTAGTCCACCTCCCCTTCTGAATGTAACACGGAGGCTTATTACTTTATTCATTTATTTATTTATTTTGCTGTGCTGGGGGACTGAACCCAGGGCCTCATGCTTACAAGGCAAGCACTCTCCCAACTGAGTTACATCCCAATTCCGGAGCCTCATTTTTAAAAGGGACAAGTTTTCCTTTTTCTCTTCTCCTTCTCCCCCTCCCTAACCTGGGGCAGGGAACAAAATTACCTCAGGGTATCTATGCTCTATAGGAAGGAGATGCCTGCTGAAGATCTGGGAGATAGTCAACAAGTGAATGCTAACGCACCTTGGGGTGCCCTGGAAAGCCTTTCAGGGCACCCCTCTGGAATGCAGCCTTTGAAGAGCTCCTTTAAAAGTCCCCTGTTCCTCCCGATGGACCAGCCTTATGAGACAGGAGGCCCCTGTGTATCTCCTTGCTAGAAAGCAATAAACCTTCTTTTTCCTGCTTCTCAAAAACCGTGTCCTCAGTATTGAATTGGCACTGGGGGCAAGGACCGAGCTTTCTTTCAGCAACACTGTGAGCACTTCCTTCCAATTTCATACGGAAATTGACAGTAAAATGTGTATGGGTCAGCTGCTTCTTGGTATTCTCTGATGATACATTCCAAAAAATCCACAGGTGCTCAAGTATCTTATAAAAATGATATGGTATATGAATATTGTAAGCCCCAAAAGGACGGAAGCAGACCCCAACAGATTCAGAGAAGCCTTTATTCCTTCGCGGACTTAGGCACTGTTGGGACCCATTTTCTGGATGGGAAAATGACCCACAGTTACAGAAGGGATTTTGGTTTTACCCGGTACATTGAGGTAATCATTGGGAGCTGTGTACGTGCAGTTGTGACCATCAGGGGCTAGTAGTGCAGGTTAAAATTTTAATTTAGGAGGGTGGTTGCAAAAAGGTTGAGACTCATTATTGTCCAGGGATATAAAAGTCCCAATCCCGGGGGATGAGTACTCAAATCTTGCCTATTGGTATTTGCTGTGCTTCCATTTAGGACTAATTAGCCATGGGGGAAGGTCAAGGTTTAGGGCCCAGCATTCAGTATCTGCCCCTTTCCCCCAGGGCCCATTTTTCCTTGGCCAGTTTCCCCGCTCTCCTCCCAAGCCACTCCTCTCTCCATTTTAATTCGGGGCTATGTTGCAGGAATAATATTTTCCATCACCCTTCAGATATAATCTATATGCATCTTCCCATACATTTTAAATCATTTCTATATTACTTATATACCTAATACTGTAACTTCTTATACTGTATTGCTTAGGGAATAGTGATAAGAAAATGTTCTATTTGAATGTTGAATACAGATGCAATTTTTTTCCAAATATATTTGATATGTGGTTGGTCAAATCCAAAGATGCAGAATCTGTAGATTCAGAGGACAAGTTGTATTCTGTTACTCCAAATTAGTAGTAGCCCTCTGTATATCTATTACATGACATGCAATGAGATCTGAGTATTTCTGTGGTTTCTGTTATTTGAAGGATATATTTGTGACCTTAAATGTAGTCATTCTGAGACAACTGTACTTTGCTTTATATGAATGGTTGTATGAGAGAAAAAGAGAGAAAAAATGAAGTTTTTGTATTGTCTCTTTCTAATTCAGAAAGGAAAGTAATTGCCAGTCCAATTATTTTAATATTGAAAGTTTGAGTGGTGTACAAAAACCTCACTAGAATTGTTAAAATTAATGGAGCTCAAGTTTATTCTCCAGACCCCACTCCTCTGGCTTAACAATAGATATCCTTTTCTTTTTCTTATTATTATTTTAAAATTTCCTCTCTGAATTTTCTATTCAATTGTTAAGTACAGCAATCAATTCCAATGACGTACTGAGAATACAATCTTACAGAATCCAGTACTCTCTAATATGAAGCTACATACCAATAATACTATCTGAATTGCAGTATAGGAAGCATAAATTTTCTAGACACAATTAACATTTTCAAACATAACTCACGTTCTGGGCTTTTTAGTGTAGGAATTTGTGCACTCAAATCTTTCCTTTACAGGACCATTTTGCATAAAGTGCAGTCTTCTTCAGTTTCGTATGGAAATATTACACAACAGATTTAAAAGAACCCATTAGGTTTGTTCAGTTTTTATTAGCAACATATTGCACAACTGGTGATCTTCAATTTGGAATGCAGATTTCCCTGTTATTCAAATTCAGGACAATAGGACCAGCTCAGGCCAGATATTTTCTCCAACTGGAAAGAAAGCATTTCATCTCTGTGAATGTTAATGTGTAGCCCTGCTCTTTCTAATTTGATTTTATTTTTTTAGCTCTTCTCTTTTGGTTCCCTCAGGCTCAGTCTTAAAATTGTTTACCAACCGCTGCTTACAATTACAATCACTGTATATTCTAATAACATAATGAGGAAACAGGAAAGACATTCTCCAAGTTTGGGATTTATGTCAGCATTTGCCAGGAGCTCCATGTTTCACTGGGATTTAGTGGCAGTTTCCAATGGAAGGATTCAGTGTTTTAAATGTTTCTCTGTTATTTTTTCCTATTTTTAAAACTTTCTATAAATCAGACTAATGAATATCAAATGCAGAAATATTCTTAGGTCATTAAGGGAATCTCAGGTTTAGAATTCCATTATTATTAACAGTATGGCAGAGAAATGAGGTGACTTGGTCAAAATTAAACCCAGAACAGTCTCCTTTCATTCAATAAATATTTATTGCCAAATTTATAAGTCAGGTATTAGAGATCTCAAATGTGCAAGTGGACACCAATAACACTTAAAAGATCTCAGCCTACAGGAACTGTGGAATCTAGTGGAGGAAACAGACATCAAATGTCTTTTATCCATCTCCAGGTAAACACATTGCAGTGTTATACCGCATTGGATATGATCTTCCTTGATTTTAGTCAATTATCATCTAACTAATTTATTCCAGTTTGCAGCAAAATTGTGTGGAGTCATTGATGCTGTCTTCATTTCTTGTTTTTCCCCTGAAGGCAAGCTTTATCTTGTACACTGCTGAGGGGTCTTACCATTTTCGCCAGTGACTTCCACATTGCTAAATACAATGACTTTTCTGTTTTCACTTTACTAAACCTGTTAGCGGCATTTGACTAATTTAGTCTTCCCTCTTTCTTTGAATGTGGCAATTATTTGAACATCCAGGTCTATCTTGTGATGGGCTGACAGATCTGGCTCCATGAGAATGTTATAGGCCAGACTCTAAGGGAAATGACTAAACAGACTCCATTTTGCTCTGAGACTCCATGTTATGTAGGAAATAAGTTTCTCCCATGGGAACACCCTGCCTCTGTACCCATCATCAGTTACTTAGCGTGACATGTTTAATAATATATAATGGCAACTCCTATGTAGTAAAAATTGCTTTCCTTTGACCTCTATTGCTCTTAACCAACGTACCATGTAAACAGTAATTGTGTGGTTGTTAGCAACCATTCTTTAATTTGTACCTAGGTAAGGGTCAGTTTGACCCACTTCCCCCTCTGTCAATGATCTCATGATGTTAGTTTGTAATTTTAAATCATAGCAACAGACACTTATGATTGATGTGATTTTTGGTATAAGGACCCCTACAACCCTGTGGTCGGGGCTATTCTCCCAAGAGCCATTTTTTGGGGCATTGTGTGAGACAGTCAGCTGGCCAGCTTAATAAAGACTCTCAAATTTGGACTTTTCAGTGGTGATCGGTCTGTTCTTAAGTTGTGCCCCATAACAATCTATGATCCATCTAGCTAACCATTTTCTGCCTACCTATCCTTCTTTTACCCCTATTCCCCTCATTCTTACTCCAAATCCCATCTTCTTCTCCTTCCTCACATCTCTGACCTCCAAATGTTAGAGGGCAAAGACTCAGTCCTTGAATAGCGTTTTCTCTATGCCAACTTCCCAAGAGCTCTCTCATTCAGCTCCATTGTTCAATCATGCTACACAAAGGATACATAAAATTTCGATTCAGATCTCATCACTCCTTAAATGTAGATCTAAGATATCCTGCAAACAAAATATCTTCCTGTCCAAAGTCTTGAGTTCAGGTCTCTGCACTCAAACCTTCCCAACATAAAAAATAATGAAAACGTTGCTACCCTCTTTCCCCAGTTCATCCAAAGCCATCTACTCAACTAGTTGCTCATGTCACACCCTAATCCATTAAGGGAATGCTGCTGGATCCACTGCAGGACCAACCCAGAAACTCATCCCTTCCTACTACCACCTTTTTCAGTCTGCTCTATTATATTTGATCTCCTAACTACCCTTTCTGTGTGCTTTAGCTCCACCATCTTTTTAGATATAGAAATAACACCCTCAAACTTAAATCATACCTTCTCATTCCTTTGATCAGAGTTGTCTAATGACTTCCAATCTGACTCAAAGCAAAAAAACCAAAACGAAACAAAGTCTTGTTACGCCTTTCATTAGAGTATGTGTGTGTGTGTGTGTGTGTGTGTGTGTGTGTGTGTGTGTTCTGGCTTTGTACTATCTCCCTAACCACACCCCCACTGTTTCTGCCACGTTCCCCTCCTTTTTGCTCTTTTTAACACGAAGTACACATTCATATTAGAAAATTTTTACTTTATATTTTTCTTGTTTGAATAAAATCTCCATTGAATATTCACATGTCTCTCTTCCTGACTGGCTTTGATTCACATAAGGTCTTCTCAACTGATCCTTATAACATTAGCGGCATTTTATGGCATGTGGATTGTCACCAACTCTTTTATTTTTTTTTTTATGTGCTTGGTCCAAAGTCTGGAAGGATAGACCTGTAGAGGTTGTTTCACTTAGCAGGGTTTATTACAGGTGATATCATTTTTCTTCTTTATTCTTTCCTTTTTTTTATGATAAATATGAATTATTTGATTCCTATTCTTCCTCTACAGGAATTAGTGAATGACAAGATATAGAGCAAATTCAATCAAATGCACATCCATTATATTTTAATTGCTATTTAAAAGTCAAATTGTAGTCTATTGATAGGAAGTGTAAGCATCCCCATTTAGTTCTTTTCTTTCATGTCCTGAGACAATAATAGCGAGGTACGTAATTATTTTCCTTGGCTCAGCTGTCTAATCTAAAGAAAAAAACAACAAAACAAATCAAAACAAACAAAAAAACCCATTAAAAGACATCTCCAAATGTATGCATTCAGTCCCCAAAAAGAGAAGTTAAAAGAATAGAGATAAAAGGGTAATTTGGTTCAATGGTAGCTCTACTATGTTCTTAGAAGAATCTATCCTAAATATCTTGGAACAGGGGGACAAAAGGAGTTGCAAATGCATCACAGAAATTGACCATGTCTCTATGCTTTTCAATAAAAGAAAGAGATGTTCAAATGGAATCGTTTATAGACAGAAGAATTATTTACTTCCCTAGGCTCAACCTGAGTTGCAGTTAATAGATCTACTTTGTTTTGAAAAAATCTATGCAATATATTTGAAAACAATGTATACTTAATCCCAGCATCTTCCAACTTCACCTCATAGGAGCACTTCAGCTCACTTATGACTATAACTCATGAATAGACAGATTAAATCTGTTTATTTAAATTAATGATAAATATGTAAAAGGCAAATGACTTGTTTATCTGCATCCTCTTAATAAAATGATTCTCCAGATGATTCTGATTAATGGTTTTTCACTATAGACTAGGAGAAGAAGCCTCATATTCCAACAAAGCGTTTAGTTTAGAATTGGAAAAATCTTGAAAACTACTGAATCAAATTATTGGATGCTGGGAATGTAGCTCAGTGTCAGAGTATTTGTGTAGCATAGGCAAGCCCTAGGTTCAGTTCCCCTCACTGCAAAGCAAAACAAAATAAAACAAAACTCCAGCAATCCTGCTGTTGAATATTTTATACCATTTTCTTTAAATAAATGGTTTTCCTAAGGTGGTTAATCTACTGATTTGTTGCTTGCAAGTTATATAAGAGAAGAAAAACAAAGACTTATACTCACTATATATTGCTTACTTTGAAGATTATTGGTTATATAATTTCATTTTCTGATATTTTATAATTGAGTATTTTAATTCATGAAAAATATAACTTGTGCCAAACTTTATTTAGTATTAAAGTACCTAAGATCCAAACCTTAAGCAGCATTCATTCAATGCTCAGAATTTCAGAACTCCAAACCTGTTTTCAACCGTTGTCTTTAAATGCTTTGAGTAGTGATAGATTAAGATATAAAGAATAAGATTAATAATATTCATTGACTCTGTGGTTCAGAATAAATTCACAGTCACTATAAACATAGGAGCTGCCAATTCCAGAAGGAAACTGTGAATAGGTATGTGCTGATTTGCGAAGTTAACATGACTGTATCAACGTGTTGCTTTCCTCACTTTCATTTTAAGGGAGATAAAGAACAAATTCTCCAGTCCGTCTGTTTTAGTATTAGGTGTTTTTCTTCCTCTCCTACTCCCTATTTTAAACATTAAAACTGTTCTTCCAGTAAGCAAGAGCATCTAATTAAGGCATCCAAATGTTATATAGCTTTATGATTCAAGAAATCAACTGGGACACAAGTAATAAGTTATATGCAACCTGGGATTTTAGTCTAATGGAAACATATGTAAGACAGTGACAAGGGAAATGCAGATCACTCAGTTGGATTCTGCAGCAGTTAGCACAGAACATATGTCTAAAGCTGATTTATCTGTTCATTTCATTGTCACTCGAACATTAAAATATTTAAACATTTCATATCAAAAAATTACTTGGACTAAATTTGGTTTCAGAGTTCTAACTGTAATGACTTTGACCGTTTTCTTTAAATGTTTTCAAGAAGTAAAATATACGGATATGTAAGTACTTTAATCAATGAGACCAAGAGAATCTGTTGTCCACAATGCACTAGCAGTCATTCTCATAAGGAGAATTGTTTGATAAAGTGTGCAGTATTCGAGAAAAATGCAGAAAATAAATATCTCTATATTGCTTGTTATTAAAGTCAGATTATCTTTTTATTGCAGGATAAATCTCCTTAAAGAAGCATACCCTATTTAATAGTCATATTGTGGACCAATCATTAGTAACTATATATGTTTTCATCAGTTTTTGGAGTGGAAACAGTGAAACTGTCAGTTTTAACACTAACATTTTTCATAATAATATAAGAAATACTTTTATATCTCTTACATATATGTTTTAGATACATTCTATACTCTACAAAAATCTTAGAATAATGGAAATTCATGTTTGAAAAGGAAATTTATCATACAATAAGGATAGTTTTTTTTTCTCTCCAAATTCTAAAGTCTAATGGCTCTAAATGCCACATGAACTTGAATTCTGATACAGTTTGGATGTGAGGTGTCCCCCAAAAGCTCACATGTGAGACAATGCAGGAAGTTCAGAGGAGAGATGATTGAATTGTAAGAGTTTCAACCCACCCCCCCCCCAAAAAAAAAAAAAAACTCTCAACCCCATCAGTGAATTAATCCCTGATGGAAGTGGTAGGCTGTGACTGGAGGAAGTGGGAATTGGGTCATGGCTATGGGGTATATGTTTTATATCTGGAGAGGGGAGTCTCTCTCTGCTTCCTGATGATGCCAGCTACTTCCTTCTGCCACACTCTTCCACCTTGATGTTTTGCCTCACCTCCAGCCCTGAGGAATGGAGCTGGCCTTCTATGGACATAGTATTTACATACTATGTTTTCGAATGTAAATTCCCCAGTACTACTTTAATGAATCAAACACTCCCAAATGTTTTTTGGCTTTTTAAAATTTTGTTCTTAATTTTTTAAAATTTGTTCTCTATGTAGAGTATATTTTAGCATATTATACATGAGTGGTGTACAACTTATCTTGATTAAGATCCCATTCTTGTTTTAGTTATACATGACAGTAGAGGATATTTTGACATATTTATAAAGACATGGAATGTATCTTATTTTAATTAGGATCTCAGTCTTGTGGTTGTACATGATGTGGAGATTCACTGTGGTGTATTTTCACATGTACACAGGAAAGTTAAGTCAGATTAATTCCACTGTCTCTCTAATTCCTGTTTCCCTTCTCTTCCCTTCTAGCTTTTGTTTTTATTGATCTTTATTTTTCTTTCCATTTCTTCTCTCTCAAAACATCCTATATGCCTACAAGTCAGCCATTTCTGCACATCCCCAACAAGTTGGCTTCAGTATCTGATAGAATATAACCAGTATGAGAAAATCCACTCAGTACCTGGGAATATATGAAATAAAATAAAGAAAAGAAAGTAATTTCTATATGGGCCAAAATATATCTCGAGCATGGATAATTATCTGAAAATGTGCTAATGTATCCCGACCTTTGGCAAATAATCCACTTCACATTTTCAGAACCAGGAAGAAGAAGACAAGCAGCTCTTGGGAGTAAGTTGCTTGCATAGAAAGGAGTGCATGAAATACTGACAATATCAGAATGTCTTTGATCCTCTCTCAGCGAAATACAAAAATAACAAAATGGGCCATATGCAAATTTAACAACATATACTTTGTCCTATGTTGTGGTCAACCATTGCCTACCAAATAGAAAATAGATGTCTCTTGGACAAGTTTCAGTTTTCTACTTTTCTCCAACAGTATATGCATTTTTCTTTTTTACTGACAATTTCTCAAAAGTTCAGGGTAGAGATATTGACTTTCACTGGATGAAGTGCTAATCATTACCCATTTTTGGAGTGAATCCAAGACAATAAATTAAAGTAGGCTATCAGCCATGGTTGACTTGTAATGCTGAGCTGGGAGATTAAAAACCCACATGCAAAAATAACCTTGAATCTATTGAATAGGAAATAAAACTGGAAACCAAATGAGGCGGGCTCCATGTGTAAAACCTGATTAAGAAAATGATAAAAAAGACCACTAATGAAAGGAAACTAGGATCCTGGTTAAAAAAAAAAAAAAATATATATATATATATATATATATAAAATATATATATATACACACACACACATATTTATAGGAAAACAATTCCATCAAATTGTTGTTTTTGTTTTTATATTTCTATAATATTTGTATTTTTGAGGTTACAAGGATATACATATGTGTATAAGTATATGCATGTGTGTGTCTATTTACCCATACATATATAAAGCTGAAACATTGTCATTTCCTCAGAGAAAGTAAAGCTAGTGAGGGAAATACATATACAAGCATAGATTGCAGTGAAATATGGTAAGTGCTATAAATTATATATGAGAAGGATGCCACGGAAAATCACACAATTAAATCAGTTAGGGCTTTACAGAAGATGAGGCATCAGAAGTTCATACTAAAGGAAAAGCCACATACTGAACAAGTGGGTTGGAATATGATCAAAAGCAATGTTTTAGGTGATGATACATCCATTGCAAGTAAGAATCCACTGAACAAAAGTGAAATAATCAGGATATATTTAGAAATTTAAATAAGAAAATGAGATGGTTGACCGCACAGATGTTGAAAGTCCTATATTGTTTTTCCAAAATGAATGCATTCCACTGTCAGTAGGTAAATAGACAGACTAATAAACAAGTCATAAAGACAGCAGAGCATAGGAAATAATAAAGAGGAATGGAGGGCTCCAGGTGATAAAGGTGGAAAAGAAATCTATAACTCAAAGTGGGGATGTTGAGGCCCTCAGAAGATGTGAAGAAAGAAGACCACTGAAGTCCTGGAGCTTGATGCTCTGTCTAAAGCTGGATTCTGGTAAATAACAGCTTCATCTAGAACATGTATAGTGTGGCTTATAGGATACATAAGGGAAAATGGGATCTAGAACAATGCAGAGCAGGAAGTCAAGCCAAGAAGTCAGATTTAGTGTATAACATAAAATTTTATGCCCAAGATATTTTATAGGACTTGAAAAATCAGGAACGTTTAAACATTTTTAAAGTAAAGAGTAATATGTAAACTGTAACCATATCATTGAGACCAGAAAAGTCAGAAACTGAGTGCTACCCTTTCCACATCTTCTCATTTTCAAATAGATGCATTGCAATTCACACAACTCAGAGAATCTTAAAAGAACCAACACAACCCAAGAAATTCTGACACTCATATAACAGTAATAGCAAAGCAGAAACAGGATAGCAAAAGAAAAGTTAAATAAAAACCAATCTCACTAATGCAAAGGCTTGTAAGAATTCCTATTTGAAATATTGTTAATTTTGCCTAAATATATATTTGAATGCATAGCAAAATAAGATATATTTTAGAAATACAAAAATGTTCAAGAAGCATAGTTACCCACTATATGTCAATATTTATTAAGTTTTTAAAAAGAAGAGTATATAAAACATTGTGAAAAAAGACCACTAGAAAACTGCAACACTGAGCCCAGAATCAGGCACATGTATGGAAAATATGTAGAGAACTTTCCCCAAATCTGAAAAGTCATGTTTATATTTTGCTCCATCTTTCAATTATATTACCTAGGCAAACATTTATTTGTGTAATACTTGTTCACATAGAAAAGTATGTTCATTTCACAATTTCTTGTAATAGCACTAAAAATAATGTAAAGTTATATTCATAAGGGAAAAGAAAATTGTGGAAAATGTTAGAATAGTTAAAAGCACTGACTCTGAAATACACTGATAAATATCAAAAATACATTTACAAGTAAAAACCAAGTTGCAAAGTCATGAATATAATGCTTTAATTACTAACACCCAATTTTTTATAATACATGCATGTACTAAATATATGAACATATGGATTAAAACAGTGTACGAAATTTTCATTCATATCCTCAGAGTAGGGAAAAATGGAAAAAATGTTGGACAGATGTATTAAAAATGAATTCAGGGGGCGATCCATGATGGCAGACTAGAGGGTGACTGCATCTCCAGTCGCTCCAGAACCCAGGATTCAAGAAGGGGAGGCATTGAGAGACTTGGATTAAAATAGAGGCACGTGGTGAGACTCCCCCACCCGGTGAAGCTCAACCTGGGTGGCAAATCGGAAAGGGGAGGCTTATAAGAGTACGGCAGGGCAGCTAGAGTCTTCCCCAGGCAGCCCTGTGCACTCCAGCGGTGGGCTCCTCCCACACGGTCAGCTTCTCGGAGCAAGCCCCAGAGTGAGAGCCTTTCCACACAGAGCCAGCTCCAAGCCCGAGAACAAGTAGCGGGCTAGGGGCAACGTTCCTCGGAAGCACTGCATTATCAAGTTCCTCCAAAACTTTAGACTACTGAAGGCTGGGAGGTGATACACTGGAAATCTACAGGGACACTATAAGCCAATAGAGGAAATCTGCAATATCTCAGAGTCCCACTGACATCTGACCAATATGAGAAAACAAGGGAAGAAAATGTCCCAAACAAACCTAGATACATAAAACCCAATGACAGCACAGCAGAAGAAATGTCAGAAGGGAGTTCAGAATGTACATAATTAAAACAATCAGGGAAGTAAACGAGGAGATGAAAGAGCAAATGCAGGCGTTAAATGCCCACACCAATCAACAGTTAAAAGACCAATATGGGAAGCAAGAGAGCATTTCAATAAAGAGTTAGAGATACTGAAAAAAAAACAAACAGAAATCCTTGAAATGAAGGAAACAATAAACCAAGTTAAAAACTCCATAGAAAGCATAACCAATAGGATACAACACCTGGAAAACAGAACCTCAGACATTGAAGACAAAATATTTCATGTTGAAAACAAAGTTGACCAGAGAAGACGGTAAGAAATCATGAACAGAATCTACAAGAACTATGGGATATCATGAAAAGGCCAAATTTAAGAATTATTGGGATTGAGGAAGGCTTAGAGAAACAAACCAAAAGAATGAAAATCTATTCAATGAAATAATATCAGAAAATTTCCCAAATCTGAAGAATGAAATGGAAAACCAAGTACAAGAGGCTTATAGGACTCCAAATATGCAAAATTACAACAGACCCACACTAAGGCACATTATTATGAAAATACTTAACATACAAAATAAAGAGAATTTTAAAGGCCGCGAGAGAAAAGAATCAAATTACATTCAGGGGGACAACAATAAGAATATCAGCAGATTTTTCAATCCAGACCCTAAAAGCTAGAAGGGCCTGGAACAACATTTACCAAGTCCTGAAAGAAAACGGATGCCAACCAAGAATCTTATACTCAGCAAAACTTACTTTCAGATTTGATGATGAAATAAGATCCTTCCATGATAAACAAAAGCTAAAGGAATTTACAAAAAGAGAGCCAGCACTACAGAACATTCTCAGCAAAATATTCCATGAGGAAGAGATGAAAAACAACAATGCAAATCAGCAACGGGAGGAACTAGCCTAAAGGAATAGCCAAATAAAGGAGAAACCAAATCATGTCAAAAAACAAAAATGAGTCAAATGACTGGGAATACAAATCATATCACAATAATATCCCTGAATGTTAATGGCCTGAACTCATCAATCAAAAGACACAGACTGTCAGATTGGATTAAAAAGAAAAATCCAACAATATGCTGCCTGCAAGACTCAACTCATAGAAAGAGATACCCACAGACTAAAGGTGAAAGGATGGCAAAAAACATACCGTGCACACAGACACAGCAAAAAAGCTGGAGTATCCATCCTCATTTCAGATAATGTGGACTTCAAGCCAAAACTAGTCAAAAGGGATAAAGAAGGACATTACATACTGCTTAAGGGAAGCATAAATCAGCAAGACATAACAATCATAAATATCTATGCCCCGAACATTGACTCATCCATGTATGTCAAACAAATCCTTCTCAATTCCAGAAATCAAATAGACCACAACACAATAATACTAGGCGATTTTAACATACCTCTCACCGCTGCATAGATCGTCCAAACAAAAATTGAATAAAGAAACCATAGATCTCAATAACACAATCAATAATTTAGACTTAACCAACTTATATAGAATACGCCATCCAACAAAGAACAAATAAACTTTCTTCTCAGCAGCACATGGATCCTTCTCTAAAATAGACCATGTTTTATGCCACAAAGCTACTGTTAGCAAATACAAGAAGACAGAGATACTACCTTGTACTCTATCAGATCATAATGGATTGAAATCAGAAATAAATGACAGAATAAAAAACAGAAAGTTCTCCAATACCTGGAGATTAAATAATCCACTATTATATGATGAATGGATAACAGAAGACATCGGGAGGGAAATAAAAAAATTCTTAAAAGTAAACGAGAACAAAGACACATGATATCAAAATCTCTGGGACACTATGAAAGCAGTACTGAGAGGAAGATTTATTTCATGGGGCGCATTCCAAAAACAAGTAAAAATCAACAAATAAATAACTTAACACTACAGCTCAAAGCCCTAGAAAAAGAAGTGCACACCAACACCAAAAATAGAAGAAGACAGGAAATAGTTAAAATCAGAGCTGAAATCAAGGAAATTGAAACAAAAGAAACAATCGGAAAATTTAACAAAATAAATAGTTGGTTCTTTGAAAAAATAAACAAAATTGATAAACCCTTAGCCACACTAACAAAGAGAAAGAGAGAGAAAACTCAAATTACTAAAATTCGGAATGAACGAGGAAATATCACAACAGACATGAGGGAAATACAAAACATAATTAGAAGCTATTTTGAAAATCTATACTCCAACAAAACAGAAAACCTCGAAGACATCAACAGGTTTCTACAGACATATGAATTACCTAAACTGAATGAGGAGGACATACACAACGTAAATAAATCAATTTCAAGCAATGAAATAGAAGAGGTCATCAAAAGCCTACCAACAAAGAAAAGTCCGGGACCAGATGGGTTCTCAGCCGAGTTCTACAAAACCTTTAAAGAAGAGCTCATTCCAATACTTCTCAAAGTATTCCATGAAATAGAAGAGGAGGGAACCCTCCCACACTCATTCTATGAAGCCAATATCACCCTGGTATCTAAACCAGACAGAGACACATCGAGGAAAGAAAATTTCAGACCAATATCCTTAATGAACATCGATGCAAAAATTCTCAAAAATTTTAGCAAATCGCATACAAAAACTTATTAAAAAGATAGTGCACCATGATCAAGTGGGTTTTATCCCAGGGATGCAAGGTTGGTTCAACATCCGGAAATCAATAAATGTCATTCACCATATCAACAGACGAAAAGTTAAGAATCACATGATTATTTCAATAGATGCAGAAAAAGCATTCAATAGAATATAGCATCCATTCATGCTCAAAACACTAGAAAAAATGGGGGTAGTGGGAACATTCCTTAATATTGTAAAGGCCATCTATGCTAAGCCCATGGCCAATATCATTCTAAATGGTGAAAAACTGAAAGCATTCCCCCTAAAATCTGGAACAAGGCAGGGATGCCCTCTTTCACCACTTCTATTCAACTTCATCCTTGGGACTCTAGACAGAGCAATTAGACAAACCAAAGAAATTAAAGGGATACGAATAGGAAAAGAAGAACTCAAACTATACCTGTTCACTGATTACATGATTATACATTTAGAGGAATCTGGAAATTCCACCAGAAAACTCTTAGAACTTATAAGTGAATTCAGTAAAGTAGCAGATTACAAGATCAATGCTCATAAATCCAATGCATTTTTATATATGTGATGAATCTTCAGAAAGAGAAATTAGGAAGACTACCCCATTCACAATAGTATCGAAAAAAATAAAATACTTGGGAATTAATCTCACAAAAGAGGTGAAAGACCTCTACAATGAGAACTCCAGAACACTAAAGAAAGAAATTAAAGAAAACCTTAGAAGATGGAAAGATCTCCCATGTTCTTGGATAGGCAGAGTTAATATTGTCAAAATGGCCATACTACCTAAAGTGCTATACAGATTCAATGCAATTCCAATTAAAATCCCAATGATGTATCTTACAGAAATAGAGCATACAATTATGAAATTCGTCTGGTTGAATAAAAAACCCAGAATAGCTAAAGCAATCCTCAGTAGACAGAGTGAAGCAGGGGGTATCACAATACCAGATCTTCAACTCTATTACAAAGCAATAGTAACAAAAACGGCATGGTATTGGTACCAAAATAGACAGGTAGATCAATGGTACAGAATAGAGGACATGGACACAAACAGAAAGAAGTACAATTTTCTCATACTAACAAAGGTGCCAAAAATATGCAATGGAGAAAAGATAGCTTCTTCAACAAATGGTGCTGGGAAAACTAGAAATCCATATGCAACAGAATGAAACTAAACCCCTCTCTCTCATCCTGCACAAAACTCAACTCAAAATGGATCAAGGACCTTGGAATCAGACCAGAGACCCTGCATCTTATAGATGAAAAAGTAGGTCCAAACCTTCAACTTGTTGGCTTAGGATCAGACTTCCTTAACAGGACTCCCATAACCCAACAAATAAAAGCAAGAATCAACAACTGGGATAGATTCAAACTAAAAAGCTTTCTCTCAGCAAAGAAAACTATCAGTAATGTGAAGAGAGAGCCTACAGAGTGGGAGAATATCTTTGCCAATCATACTTCAGATAGAGCGCTAATTTCCAGAATATATAAAGAACTCAAAAAACTCTACACCAAGAATACAATTAATCCAATCAACAAATGGGCTAAGGAAATGAACAGACACTTCACAGAAGAAGATCTACAAGCAATCAACAGACATATGAAAAAATGTTCAACATCTCTAGTAATAAGAGAAATGCAAATCAAAACTACCCTAAGATTTCATCTCACCCCAATTAGCATGGCAATTATCAAGAACACAAGCAACAATAGGTGTTGGTGTGGATGTGGGGAAAAAGGTACACTCATACATTGCTGGTGGGGTTGCAAATTAGTGCAGCCACTCTGGAAAGCAGTGTTGAGATTTCTTAGAAAACTTGGAATGGAACCACCATTTGACCCAGCTATCCCACTCCTCCGCCTATACCCAAAGGACTTCAAATCAGCATACTACAGAGATACAGCCACATTAATGTTCCTAGCTGCTCAATTCACCATAGCCAGATTGTGGAACCAACCTAGATGCCCTTCAGTTGATAAATGGACAAGGAAACTGTGGCATATATATACAATGGAATATTACTCCCCCATGAAGAATGATAAAATTATGGCATTTGCAGGCAAATGGATGAAATTGGAGAATATCATGCTAAGTGAGATAAGCCAATCTCAAAAAACTAAAGGAGAAATTATCTCGCTGATAAGTGGATGAGGACATATAATGGGGGGTAGGAGGGGTTAGCGTTAGGGTTAGGGTTATGTTTAGGGTTAGGGATAAGGAGGGTGGTAAGAATGGAGGAAGGAATGACTGTATAGAGGGAAAAGTGGGGTGGGAGGGGTGGGGGGAAGGGAAAAAATAACAGAATGAATCAAACAATATTGCCCTATGTAAATTTATGATTACACAAATGGTATGCCTTGACTCCATGTACAAATAGAGAAACAACATGTATTCCATTTGTTTACAATAATAAAAAAAATGAATTCAACCTAAACAACCTTTATTTAAAAAAAATAATGATGCATATACAATATAACAGTATCATTCTGGATGGTGTGTTTGTGTTTTTACTGCATTTTACTCCATAGACTTTGTAATTTAATTTTCTTAAAATTATAACAGAATAAAGAAGAAATGCCTTGGATATGGTAAACAGGTAGAAATTGATGAACATGACTTCATGTTGGAGATTGTAGCAATGAACTGACAGAGGACCTGACAAAGCAAATGTTTTGGGATTTGTAAGTGGAGGTATGATTTCAAAAGTCTTTCTAAGGTAATTAAGAGAGTATAGTGATTGATGGGATACAGAATTTCTGGGGGAATGAGACAATTGTAGTAAAGCAGAAAATTTAGACAAAAGCCCTATTATTACATGAATGTTGTATGTAGACTTTGGACCTTAATTACAATATTCCAATCTTAGCGTAGCAAAGAATTTTAGGAAAGAACTACCCCATATACCATGGAATGAATACATGACAGAAAAATTTATTAACATAGGTAGGATGAAGGCAGGGGAGAACAGCACTTGCAGGGAAGAAACTCATGCATCTAATGTATGAAAAAATGTAATGTATTTGTAGGTATGCTTATAAACATATATGTATGTATCTAAGTTTTATTGCAGGTAAACTCATATATAACATAAAATTAATCATCAAATTAAAATTAAATATTGAGTATACTTACACTATTGTGCAAACATTATCTAAACCATTCTAAAAAATGTTCTAAAATGTTCTAAAACATTTTATTACCTCAAAAGTATCTCACTTAATTATTAGTCACTCACAATTCCCTAATCTCTATTCCTTGATAACTACCAGTAAGTTTTTGTCCCTAGGATTTACCTAATCTGCATATTTTTAATGAACAGAATGATACAAAATGTTACCTTATATGTCTGCCTTCTTTCATAAGATTTTTGAGGTTCATCTAAGTTGATGATCAGTACTCCATTCCTTCTTACGGTTAAATGATATAGTATTATTTCTCTAATCAATTTTTAGTCCTTGACTTTTTGTTTGCTACTTGTTTTTTTTTTTAATCATGACTATCATGTAAACAAGGGTTAGTATGTTTTTTTAAGTATATATCAAGTTTTGTAGAACTTATTTTTTAAACTAGTTTTGCTTTTGTATGAAAATTTGTATTAAGACCCTTAATTCCATGGTTTAGTACTGCCAGATTCTGAGAAATATTGATACAATACCCCCAAACACAACTGACCTCACACACACATACAACATTTTATGGCTTTGTTTGTAGTTGTGTTAGGAGAAGAACCGAAAACATAATTACCAACATACGGTGAAGTTGAATTCCACCAAAATGTTAACAAAATATCCCAAATATTGCCTTCACATTTAATGAACAAATGATGCAAAATTTACACCTTATTGATTTCTTTCTTCAGGTTGTAACATAACATCTTGTCCCTGTTGAAATACACTGTATTTTTTATAATGATAGCATATTACGAGATATTCTTTATTTAAAAGTTGCATGGAACAACTAAATGATTATTTAGTATCATCTTGAAAATATGATTTAGGAATGCAATGTTGGAAAAGGAAAGGTATATATGCCTACGGCATTTGTACTGCCTAGGAACAATACAAACAGACAGACGTGACCCCTGTTCATCCAGACACTCACCCTAGACACCAGAGTGCACAGACCAGGTAGCAAATGGGATGAGCCTGCAGACAAGAGCTGGGCACAAGATAGAATAAATATTAAGATTCTAAGTTCTGATCGACTCTATTTCAGAAGAAGCCTATTGAATTGTCAATCGTATAACTTGGCTATAAGAACAAATCTATAAGAATTGTTTCCTATGTTCTACCTATTCAAATTTTTATGAAAAGATGAGTGCTATATTTAATTTCTTATTCCATTTAAAAGGTTACCACTAATACTTTCTGACACTGATAAAAACAAAAACTGGCTGAAAGGCATGGTTAGGAAATAAACACCTACTTCATCAATAAATACAGATTTGGAAATACAATTCTAAATTATAAAAACAGGCTAAGAAGAAAAATAGCTTTAAAGTTAGTACAACAGTGGTAATTAGGAAGGGGGATAGGTGGGAAGATTGAAAATGTTGGACTTCTAGGATGCCAACGAAAACATTTTAAGGCATCCAGCATACACCTTACATTTGTTTGAAAAGTGTATATATGTTTTTATTTCATTTTCAATATAACCATGAGTTTCATGATTCAAAAATTATTATATCCAATATGCTAACTTGGACAGCAGAATCCAGTGTTGTCCTCTTTCTGTCACATTTGACTCTGGACTCAACATTCACTTTTTACAGTTGTCCCAGTTAGCATCCCTGGGCTTCTATCCCTGAACAACCAGGTTATTTCTGAAAAGATCTTCATCCCTTTCCCCGCGACCTCATACCTCTCGTGTTATATGTCCCTGCATCTCATTTATTCTCCTATCACCATCACTATTTATTTTAGTGATTTAGAAGTATATGTAACCTAGATATCTATTTTTCTTTCTTTTTTTTTTCACATTTACACTTATAAGCATGCTGTCAAACGCCAAAGGACACCATCAGATTGTCAAAGTGGAGACATAAAAATCAAGATCTTGCTTAGTATCAAATATTACTAGTAACCTCAAGGGACACAGGCAATCAAGGACCTAGAATGAAGCAGGGAGGGGGTCGTGACATGAAGTCTGGCTCCCCACAGGCTGCCTAGTGTGCTTTTCATACTATACAGAGATCAGGAACAGCAAAGAGTCACAGTGTCAGTGGACATGACACCCCACCAACATACTCCAATAATCACCGTGATTATCGGAGCTGAGAGAGAATGCTGGTAAAGGAAGAGATATTAATTTCCTCAGTTCTCTTTGCTCTCAACATTTAGAAGCAGAACCTCCCATCTCTTTGGATAAGTAAGCCCTGGGATTCCTGAAAAAAAAGAAAAGAAAAAAAAATCCATGAAAGATAGACCTTAGGCAGGAGATGATGACTGCGGAACATGTGTTAAGAGGTTACCTTGTGATACCCTTTTATTCTAGACTGCAAGTGGGAAACACCACCAGGGAAACAAAGCAAGGCAGTGGCCTGTTTTTATCTCCTATTTTCCTGGGAAACAAATAAATGTCATCTGTTAAGAAAAACGTGGTTTTTTTTTTTGTTTTGTTTTTTCCTAATTAGGATCCTGTTCTTGTGGTTATACATGATGTGGAGATTCACTAGTGGTGTATTTATATAAGAACATAGGAAAGTCATGTCAGATTAATTCTACTGTCTTTCCTAAACTCCATGTATGTATGTGTCAAAATACACTCTACGGTCATGTCTATCTAAAAAGAACAAATAAAAAATAAAATAAAAAAAGAGAAAAACAAGTTTTTTTTTCTATTGGATTTCCTTAGTTCCATATTCATTCAGAACAAATGAATGATTTTTTAATTATTATTATTTTTCTTTAGCTCTTAATTTTTTACAGACTGCATTTTGATTCATGGTACACAAATGGGGTACATAATTTCATTTGTATGGTTGTACACAGTGCAGATTCATACCACTCGTGTAATCATACATGTACACAGAGCAGTGATGTCTGCCTCATTCCACAATTTTTCATACTCCACTCCCTTTCATTTTCTTCTATGTATTCTAAAGTTCCCCCATTGTTCTCTCATTCCCCACCCCCATAATGGAATACTATTCAGCCATAAAGAAGAATAATATTACGGCATTTGCAAATAAATGGATGAAATTGGAGAATATCATGCTAAGTGAAATAAGCCCAGCCCAAAAAACCAAAGGCTGAATGTTTTCCCAAATGAATGAATTTTGAAACAAGAACTAGAGTTCTTTCTTGAGGTTCTGAAATATGCAAACTGCTTACAGAAGTTTGTAAGACAGTTCTTTGAAAAGCTGAAGTCTGTTCAGTCCTCCTATGCCTTTCTTTCTCTCTCTGTTTCTTTGTCTTTGCCTGTTTTTCTCCATCTTTCTATCTCTCTCCCTTTCTTCGTGTGTGTCTCTCTTTATTTCTGTCTATTGCACACCTGCACACCCCACAGAGATACCCCTACACCTTACCTTTCTTTTCACAGAAATTCAGGTGGGGCTTATTTCTTTTTTAATTTAATAGACTCCATTTCCAAAACAAACAAACAACAACAACAAAAAATCATTTAAAGTGAAAATTTCTTTACCTTATCTGAAATCATGGGAAATTTATTTGGATTATTTAAGTCTTTCCTTATATGGTGATACCTTACAATACTTCCAATGGCTGAGTATCTCATTAAAGTAAGTCCTTCTGAAGGTGATGTGAATGTTTATTACCCTTTTATTATTTTCATCATAAGGTGCCAAAAATATTATTTGAATATGGTAAGTGCTTAATAATGATTTGTGAATGAATAATAGCATTCTTTTTTTTTAATTTTATTTTATTGTAAACAAATGGGATACGTGTTGTTTCTCTGTTTGCACATGGCGTAAAGGAATACCATTTGTGTAATAATAAATTTACATAGAGTAATGTTGTTTGATTCATTCTGTTATTTTTTCCCTTCCCCCCACCCATCCCACCCCTCTTTTCCTTCTATACAGAGCTTCCTTCCTCCATACATGCCCCCTTCCCTAACCCTAACTCTAACCCTAACACTAACCCTTCCCTCCCCCCATTATGTGTCATCATCCACTTATTAGCGATATCATTCTTCCTTTGGATTTTTGAGATTGGCTTATCTCACTTAGCATGATATCCTCCAATTTCATCCATTTGCCTGCAAATGCCATAATTTTATCATTCTTTATGGCTGAGTAATATTCCATTGTATATATATACCACCGCTTCTTTATCCACTCATCAATTGAAGGGCATCTAGGTTGGTTCCACAGTCTGGCTATTGTGAATTGAGCAGCTATGAACATTGATGTGGCTGTATCTCTGTAGTATGCTGATTTGAAGTCCTTTGGGTATAGGCCAAGGAGTGGGATAGCTGGGTCAAATGGAGGGTCCATTCCAAGTTTTCTAAGGAATCTCCACACTGCTTTCCAGAGTGGCTGCACTAATTTGCAGTCCCACCATCAATGTATGAGTGTACCTTTCTCCCCACATCCTCGCCAACACCTGTTGTTGCTCGTATTCTTGATAATCGCCATTCTAATTGGGGTGAGATGGAATCTTAGGGTGGTTTTGATTTGCATTTCTCTTATTACTAGAGATGTTGAACATTTCTCCATATGTTTGTTGATTGCTTGTAGATCTTCTTCTGTGAAGTGTCTATTCATTTCCTTAGCCCATTTGTTGACTGGATTATTTGAATTCTTGGAGTAGAGTTTTTTGAGTTCTTTATAGATTCTGGAGATTAGGGCTCTATCTGAAGTATGATTGGCAAAGATATTCTCCCACTCTGTAAGCTCTTTCTTCGCATTGCTGATAGTTTCCTTTGCTGAGAGAAAGCTTTTTAGTTTGAATCTATCCCAGTTATTGATTCTTGCTTTTATTTCTTATGCTATGGGAGTCCTGTTAAGGAAGTCTGGTCCTAAGCCGACATGTTGAAGATCTGGACCTACTTTTTCTTCTATAAGATGCAGGGTCTCTGGTCTAATCCCGAGGTCCTTGATCCATTTTGAGTGTAGTTTCGTGCATGGTGAGAGATATGGGTTTAGTTTCATTCTGTTGCATATGGATTTCCAATTCTCCCAGCACCATTTGTTGAAGAGGCTATCTTTTTTCCATTGCATATTTTTGGCCCCTTTGTCTAGTATGACAAAATTGTATTTATTTGGGTTTGTGTCCGTGTCCTCTATTCTGTACCATTGATCTACCTTTCTATTTTGGTACCAGTACCATGCTGTTTTTGTTACTATTGCTTTGTAGTAGAGTTGAAGATCTGGTATTGCAATACCCCCTGCTTCACTCTTCCTGCTAAGGATTGCTTTAGCTATTCTTGGTTTCTTATTCTTCCAGATGAATTTCATAATTGCTTGCTCTATTTCTGTAAGGTACATCATTGGGATTTTAATTGGAATTGCATTGAATTTGTATAGCGCTTTAGGTAGTATGGCCATTTTGACAATATTAATTCTTCCTATCCAAGAACATGGAAGATCTTTCCATCTTCTAAGGTGTTCTTTAATTTCTTTCTTTAGTGTTGTATAGTTCTCATTGTAGAGGTCTTTCACCTCTTTTGTGAGGTTGATTCCGAAGTATTTTATTTTTTTCGATACTATTGTGAATGGGGTAGTTTTCCTAATTTCTCTTTCTGAAGATTCATCACTTATGTATAAAAATGCATTGGATTTATGAGCATTGATCTTGTAATCTGCTACTTTACTGAATTCACTTATGAGTTCTAAGAGTTTTCTGGTGGAATTTCCAGATTCCTCTAAATATATAATCATGTCATCAGTGAACAGGGACAGTTTGAGTTCTTCTTTTCCAATTCTTATCCCTTTAATTTCTTTGGTTTGTCTAATTGCTCTGGCTAGAGTCTCAAGAACGATGTTGAATAGAAGTGGTGAAAGAAGGCATCCCTCCCTGCCTTCTTCCAGTTTTTAGGGGGAATGCTTTCAGTTTTTCACCATTTAGAATGATATTAGCCGTGGGCTTAGCATAAATGGCCTTTACAAAGTTAAGGAATGTTCCCACTATTCCTATTTTTTCTAGTGTTTTGAACATGAAGGGGTGCTGTATTTTATCAAATGCTTTTTCTGCATCTATTGAAATAATCATGTGATTCTTGACTTTAAGTCTATTGATATGGTGAATTACGTTTATTGATTTCCTGATGTTGAACCAACCTTGCATCCCTGCGATGAAACCCACTTGATCATGGTGCACTATCTTTTTAATATGTTTTTGTATGCGATTTGCTAAAATTTTGTTTAGAATTTTTGCATCGATGTTCATTAAGGATATTGGTCTAAAATTTTCTTTCCTTGATGTGTCTCTGTGTGGTTTAGGTATCAGGGTGATATTGGCTTCATAGAATGAGTTTGGGAGGGTTCCCACCTCCTCTATTTTATGGAATACTTTGAGAAGTATGGAATGAGCTCTTCTTTAAAGGTTTTGTAGAACTCAACTGAGAACCCATCTGGTCCCGGACTTTTCTTTGTTGGTAGGCTTTTGATGACTTCTTCTATTTCAGTACTTGAAATTGGTCTATTTAAATTGTTTATGTCCTCCTCGTTCAGTTTAGGCAATTCATATGTCTCTAGAAACCTGTTGATGTCTTCGAAATTTTCTATTTTGTTGGAGTATAGATTTTCAAAATAGCTTCTAATTATGTTTTGTATTTCAATCCTGTCTGTTGTGATATTTCCTTGTTCATTCCGAATTTTTAGTGATTTGGGTTTTCTCTCGTCTTCTCTTTGTTAGTGTGGCTAAAGGTTTATCAATTTTGTTTATTTTTTCGAAGAACCAACTATTTATTTTGTCAATTTGTTGTATTGTTTCTTTTGTTTCAATTTCATTGATTTCAGCTCTGAGTTTAACTATTTCCTGTCTTCTACTACTTTTGGTGCTGTTCTGTTCTTCTTTTTCTAGGGCTTTGAGCTATAATGTTAGATGGTTTATTTGTTGAGTTTTACTTCTTTTATTAAATGCGCTCCATGATATAAATTTCCCTCTAAGTACTGCTTTCATAGTGTCCCAGAGATTTTGACATGATGTGTCTTTGTTCTCATATACCTCTAAGAATTTTTTAATTTCCTTCCTAATATCTTCTGTTATCCATTCATCATATAATAGCATATTGTTTAATCTCCAGATGTTGGAATATTTTCTGTGTTTTACTCTTTCATTTATTTCTAACTTCAATCCATTATGATCTGATAGAATACATTGTAGTGTCTCTATTTTCTTGTATTTGCTAACAGTAGCTTTGAGGCATAATATATGGTCTATTTTAGAGAAGGATCCATGTGCTGCTGAGAAGAAAGTGTATTCGCTCTTGGTTGGATGGTATATTCTATAAATGTCCATTAATTCTAAATTATTGATTGTGTTATTGAGATCTATGGTTTCTTTGTTCAATTTTTGTCTGGAAGATCTGTCCAGTGGTGAGAGAGGCGTGTTAAAAATCACTTAGTATTATTGTGTTATGGTCTATTTGATTTCTGGAATTGAGAAGGATTTGTTTGACATACATGGATGAGCCACTGTTTGGGGCATAGATGTTTATGATTGTTACATCTTGCTGATTTATGCTTCCCTTAAGCAGTATGAAATGACCTTCTTTATCCCTTCTGACTAACTTTGGCTTGAAGTCCACATTATCGGAAATGAGGATGGATACTCCAGCTTTTTTGCTGAGTCCATGTGCATGGTATGTTTTTCCCCATCCTTTCACCTTTAGTCTATGGGTATCTTTTTCTATGAGGTGAGTCTCTTGCAGGCAACATATTGTTGGATCTTTCTTTTTAATCCAATCTGCCAGTCTATGTCTTTTGATTGATGAATTCAGGCCATTAACATTCAGGGTTATTATTGAGATATTATTTGGTTTCCCAGTCATTTGGTTCAGTTTTTAAATTTTGCTTATTTGTTTGACACAACTTGGCTCCTCCTTTGACAATTCCTTTAGGATAATTCCTCCCTTTGCTGATTTGCTTCTTTGTTTTTCATCTCTTCCTCATGGAATATTTTGCTGAGAATGTTCTGTAATGCTGGCTTTCTTTTTGTAAATTCTTTTAGCTTTTGTTTATCATGGAAGGATTTTATTTCACCGTCAAATTTGAAGGTAAGTTTTGCTGGGTATAAGATTCTTGGTTGGCATCCATTTTCTTTCAGGGCTTGAAAAATGTTGTTCCAGGTCCTTCTAGCTTTTAGGGTCTGGATTGAAAAATCTGCTGATATCCGTATTGGTTTTCCCCTGAATGTAATTTGGTTCTTTTCTCTCACAGCCTTTAAAATTCTGTCTTTATTTTGTGTGTTAGGCATTTTCATTATAATGTGCCTTGGTGTATGTCTGTTGTAATTTTGTGTATTAGGAGTCCTATAAGCCTCTTGAACTTGATTTTCCATTTCATTCTTCAGATTTGGGAAATTTTCTTATATTATTTCATTGAATAGATTGTTCATTCCTTTGGTTTGTTTCTCTAAGCCTTCCTCAATCCCAATAATTCTTAAATTTGGCCTTTTCATGATATCCCATAGTTCTGGTAGATTCTGTTCATGATTTCTTACCATCTTCTCTGTTTGTTCACCTTTGTTTTCAAGGTTAAATATTTTGTCTTCAATGTCTGAAGTTCTGTCTTCCAGGTGTTCTATCCTACTGGATATGCTTTCTATGGAATTCTTAATTTGGTTTATTGTTTCCTTCATGTCAAGGATTTCTGTTTGGTTTTTTTTCAATATCTCTAACTCTTTATTGAAATGATCTTTTGCTTCCTGTATTTGCTCTTTTAACTGTCGATTGGTGCGATCATTCAATGCCTTCATTTGCTCTTTCATCTCATCGTTTGCGTCCCTGATCATTTTAATTATGTACAATCTGAACTCCTTTTCTGTCATTTCTTCCGCCATGCTGTCATTGGGTTTTATTGATGTAACATCCTGATTTGTTTGCAGCATTTTCTTTCCTTGTTTTTTCATATTGTTCAGGTATCAGTGGACCGCTGAGACATTGCAGATTTCCTCTATTGATTTACAATGTCCCTGAAGATTGCTGTATATATCCCCTCTTAGCCTTCAGTAGGCTGAAGTCTTAGAGGAAGTTGATAATGTGGTGCTCCACAAGGAATCTGCCTCTCTAGGAGTGGTGGCCTTCAGATGGGGTATATTCCCTGCTAGTGGGCAGAGGAGCCTCCACTTGTTGACCAATGGTCATCCAAGGGGGAACTAGGCTGCGGGCTGATGCAAGGCCTGTTTGGGCCTGTGTCTCTGGTTTTACCGTCCTTTTGGGTAAACCTCACCCGGCAGGGAAGACTCACCCGGTGCGGAGGTCTCGCTGGTCAGTTCCCTCCTAGAGGTTCCCCTCAATTTACAGCTACCGCCTGGGCTGGGCTGCCTTCCTCTGCAAAGTTCCCAGGGGCCCAGCCCTACCTCCTGGGCCTGGGAGCCTCACCCTTCGCAGATGAATCTCCTTAGGCTGCCCCTCCTCAGAGAATCTGCCTGCAGGCCTGGAACCTTCGCTCCGCCCCTAAGCCTGTCTCTGTGTGGCTCTTCCACCCAGAAGCCTCCTAGATCCTGAGACCCTGCTCTGCACCTAATCGCCTGGCTATGCCGCCCCTCCTCTGAGCAGCCACCTGGGGCCCCGTACAATCGCTCTGAGTCCCAGAGAGCCGCCACACGCCTCTTCCTCCAGACAGCCGCCCAGTATTCCGGTGCGGTCCCTAGGAGTCCAAGCAACCCACTGCATGCCTCCTCCTCCCACCGACCACCCGTAGCCCGGGGCAGTCAATCACTCCTAGTCAAAATGACCCTCCCTGTTCCTCCTTGTCCTCCAGGTAACCCCCGGGTGTTCAGGAGCAGTCACTCTGAGTGGCTCTGAATCCACGTGACCCGCTGCACGCGTTCTCTGGGCAACCGCCCGGAGCTCTGGTGCGGCCACTCGAGACCAAGCGACCCACCACGCTTCTCCTCCAGGCAGCCCCCCTGTGATCAGGAGCGGTCACTTTAAGTCCAAACAACTCACCACTCGCCTCCTCCTCTGAGCAGCCACCTGGAGCTCCAATGCAGTCACTGCGAGTCCAAACGCCCCACTGCGCTCCTCCTCCTCCTTCTCCTACTCCTCAGGGCAGGCCCCGGTGTTCAGAAGTGGTCTGAGTCCAAACAGCTCGCCACGCAGCCCCTCCTCTGGCAACCGCCTGTAGCTCTGGTATAGCCACTCTGAATCCAAGCGGCCGTGTTCCTCCTCCTCTTCGTCCTCAGGGCAGGCCCCGGGGTTCAGAAGCGGTCGCTCTAAGTCCAAACAGCTCGCCGCGCGGCTTCTTCTCTGGCAACTGCCTGTAGCTCTGGTATAGTCACTCTGAATCCAAGCGGCCACGCTCCTCCTCCTCCTCCTCAGGGCAGGCCCCAGTGTCCTGAGTCCACACAGCTCTCCTCGCCGCTCCTCCCCTGGGCAGCCACCGGAGCCCCAGTGGTTGCTCCGAGTCCTAGCGCTGTGCTGAACGGCCTCCTTTACGGCGCTCCCAGTTGTCCGAGTTCACTGCTCCAGCGGGGGGAGGGGTGTCTCACCGGCAGCTCTACTTCACAAGTTCCCTGCGTTCCGGGACCACCGTCCCAACCGGGACGCCTCCCCAATGGGAGAGACTCACCCGGCTGCTTTGAGTTGGTCCCAAGTCTCTCAATTTCTCCTCTTTTGAATCCTGAGTCCTGGAGCAACATGAAATACAGCCACCCACTAGGCCACCATCTTGAAACCCTCCTGAATAATAGCATTCTAAATACAAATTTTGTCTAATCAGCTCAGGAATAATATGAATTCACCCTACATTTTCATCTGTTATTCATTATTTTTGTACTATAAACACACATGGGCACACACACACATATACATACATTTTCAAATATGTGTTAATCTTGGTAATATAACAAAGTGTCTTACTACTACTGAAAAAAGCATGGTAGTCTCTGAAACTTGGAAGCAATAACATCAATAAAAAAACCATAAAGAGAGACTCTACATTGTATTTCAATTCAGGTTAAATGTAATCAAACTATGAGAATCACCCAATTGAAGAAAGACCTACATTGTTAGAGTTTGTTGAAACTTTCATTCATTTCCTGCTCATTTTTGTCTTGTTTAAGCATGTTTAAACATGTCTTGGCCATTGTTATTTGTTTAATCAAATCATTTTGGATCAATAATAATTCAATTCATCTATTGAAGGGCATCTAGGTTGGTTCCACAATCTAGCTATTGTGAACTGAATTGCTGTAAACGTCGATGTGGCTGTGTTGCTGTAGTATGCTGATTTTAAGTCCTTTGGGTATAAACCAAATAGATCAACGGATAAAGAAATTGTGGTATATATACACAATGGGATATTATTCATCCATAAAAAAGAATAAAATTATGGCATTTGCAGGTTAATGGATAGAATTGGAGAATATCAAGCTAAGTGAAATAAGCCAATCTCCAGAAACCAAAGGTCAAATGTTTTCTCTGATAAGTGGATGATGATACATAATGGGGGTGGGTGTGGTGGGGTAAGAGAAAAATGGAGAAACTTTAGATTAGGTAGAGGGAAATGAGAAGGGAGAGGGAGCAGGGTTATGAAAGATGGTGGAATATGACAGACATTATTATACTACGTCATGTATGATTACATGAATGGTGTGAATCTACATCCTGTAAACCATAGAAATGAAAAGTTGTATCCCATTTGTGTACAATGAAAAAATAAAAAAGAAATAAAAATGAAAAAAATAATAGTAATTCAAAGAAATCTTAATATTTTTAAAGAGTTTAGTCTAAAATAATACTCTGAAAGCAATTTTTTGCCAATTGTAATTTCTCTCTTCATTTCAAAATACATTTCTGCCAAATCCTGAAATTTTAAAGGACCTAAAATATTTCTGGAATAGATCATACACTTAAATTCATCTCTTTTTAAAAGATATTTTCACATTATCCATGGAATTGTTGTCTTCATTTGTGTTAGATAATCTGAGCATTTTGCTTTTTTCCAGGGTGTAAGTTAAAGAGGCACAATACAAAGAGAAGCATGCTTACTTTCTTCACTTAATTATAACTATGTGATGATTTATTTTTATTGGAAGTTATAATTATTCATAATAATAGGCTTCATAGTGATTTATTTGCACCTGCACATAGCATAATTTGGTCTATTCTATTTCCCCATGCCTCCTCTCTTCTTCACTTCTTTCATCTCTCTAATCCCCACCCTGTACTCTACTGGTAGTCCTTTTATGTTTTGAAATCACTTTCTTTTTTAACTTCCCCAGTCTGCCTTATGTCACTTAGCATAAAGTTGTCCTGTTACATGTACTTTCCTGCAAACGAAATAATTTCACTATTTATAGCTGAATAAATCTTTTTTGCATATTATATATGTATAAAACCTCTTTAGGTAAAATATTTAAATTAATTCTACTTTATAACATATTATTATAACCTGTACGTGAATGGTTTCTACCTTATGTATTTGTTTAGTTTGTTTTGTGATTTTTCACCCTACTTTTATAAGACCTTGCTTTGATAGGTACTCATTCCAATTCGTTTCATCATTCTTTGTTTATGTTTTAATATCCTTCATATTTATATTGATTATTCCAACATCCATGTATTTAGTTCCTGGATGAGAGCAATGGAAAATCACCTTATTTGATATCCATTGCCCCTGGAGTAATGGAAACAGCCTGATATCCTCACCCACTTTCTCAACCCATGCCACATGCATCACTTCTTAAAGATCTATGTGGGAATATATGTGGGATTTCTAGACATGATTTAACATCTTTAATTTTCAATGTAGAGTTTTTTTTTTTCCAGAATTCCTGCTTCAATGTGTACTAAAGTGTAAGCCTACTTCCTGCCATCACTTTTTATTATGTACTTCTCTGCCTTGCCTTTTAATGAATGTAACATGGAAAAAAATGAACTGTTTCAGTACTGCTTTAAATATAGCTAATACTTGCATTATTTTATAAATTCCATATTAACTTTCAATGGTGTATGTTAATGCTTTCCACCATCTAGACTTGAGGTGACTCCCCAAAGAACAAGGAAGAAAAAAAGACTTACAGTACTATTTCAAAAGAGCAAGGGATAAGAGGTCAGTGAAAAGAAAGGCTGTAGAGATAAATATTAATTTACTTTATCCTTCCCAGCTTTTTTATACTGATATTGTCAATTTTTAAATGCTGTGACCTGACATGCCTGCAACCTGACATGAATGCCCACAGTCACCAGTGATACTGAGCAGGCTGCTGTTGATGTGATTATCCACATCACCACTGCCAATGCTTCTGGCAGGAAAAGGCCATCAAATACCAAACAGTGTAGTCCTCTGCATATCCGGCATCATTGCCTGCCCGGGCTGCCATGTCACTGGTGACAATAGCACTTACCACTGATGCACCTGCTGCCATCAGCAATATCACCGCATCAACAGCATGGCCAATGCCAGTTAGTACATGCAGCATGCCTGCCTCTGCTACCACTGGAGCCAGTTCTGCAATCTCCTTATGCCACATGTACAACCTAAGGCTTCCCAGAAATCCTAGAAAAATATTTTTAGTTATTTTTAAATTTAAAATTTATGTTTAGTTGTATTTGCTTACCTAAGGAAATCATTGCATAATAGGATGAAATAAAAATTAAAAATGAGAATAATATAATTAAATAAAACAGTAAAGAAAAGAGTCTAGCTGCCCCCTTGTCCAACAATCTCTGATAAGAATCATCCGATCTTTCAGAGTGTTGGCCCCTGCTTCTTGATACTGTTCAAGTATTTGACTTTGGAAATAAATATGTTGCTCTAGAATGCTGTTTCTCCAATTTGAATTAGTATATAAAGCTATATTAAAAGGGAAAAAAGTCTCAGTCTTTCAATGTTTGGTTTTAAATTATTTTGATGATAATGTTACTTAAATATGTTCCAATATAAAACAAAGTGTAAACTCCTAATGTTATAGCTTTTATATAACCATAAACTAAACAAATGTATACATTAAATAAAAGAAAAACTGCAAAACCAATAAAATCCAAATTAACAACATTTATTTAAAATGTCAACTGAGGGTTTTTCTGAACTAAATTGCCATTTGCTGTACAAATGTTACTGACTGCCACGTTGCAAATTCTTTTGAATCAGTATTTCTCTACTTCCAGGTCCTTCGAGAACTAAATTTCCCACCACATTTCCTTTATTCAAGGGACTGTGAAAACTTTATTTGTAAAGCATGCTGTGAATCAATTGGTTTTCACTTGGCACAGTCATCTTTTACTTTTTAAATTTGCCTGTTTTCTTTTCTCATTACCCAAAGACAATTAAAGTCATACTTTTGGTGCTAGCATAATCGTAATACACAGAAAAATGCTGATTCTGACAGAGTTTGGAGTTACTGGATATAAATTGGTCATCTAAATTATCTGAATATGCTTAGATTTTTTATATTATTGAAATAAAAATACATGCATACACATACAGACATGCCTAGTTGAATATCAAGCCTATCTTGGTTTAGGTTAAATGCAGAAGGATTTGCAAAAGAACATATTTGCACAAAAAACTAGAGCACTAAAAGGAAATTAACATAGGGCAGAGAAAATATACTTATTTTAATGCAAAAAATGGGAAAGTTGTATTACAAGTCCACTATCATTTTCTATTCATTACATACAAATCTTTATAGGGCAACAATCCTTTATAAACATAGTCCTGGAGAACCTGTCATACACAGGTCAGTGATTCAAGGTGTATACTCTCAAGATGACAAAAACTTAGACTAATACAATTGTATAGCATATCAAGTATCACAAAAGGTGGTGAGGACTCTAATGAATGTATGTATATAGAAGCTGCTTACAGAAATTAGAGTAGGGGCCTTGGTAAATGTTGATTGATGTGCACATTTGCTGAAGCTTACACCTGTCTCATTGAAATTAGTCTCTGGGGGAATGAATGTAAACCTATACACTATGCATCTGAAACTCAAAGGAAAACTTAAAAATGTCTCATATTCCAATATTCCATTAATCTATTTCCTTCAGAAGTATTTTCAAAATTTGTTGATTAGAGTACTTTGAATACAAGTGTTAGAATCTAACTTTAGATAACATTAACTAAAAGTGAATTAATATGGAGGATACGAATCTCTCTCAAAATGAAATTGTAGAATAACACAGTCATCACACAAAACAAGAGCCAAATGATCTCTGACTATAAATGGAGAAAGAATGAAGATTCCCTCACCCTAGTCAGCTACTACTATTTCTTTCCTTGTCTGATCTTACTCACTAAGCACATTTCTGGTGGAGAAGAAAACCTAAGACTTCAACTGAAGGTCAATTTTCACACACTGTTTATTTGTTAGGTACACAATCCCCACACCAGAATGTGTATGCTGTGAGGGAGCAATCTTCTGGTTGAATTACTCTGGATACTGACCACCTCTGTCAGTATCTGAGACATAGTTTCCAATCCTAAGTATTAGTTGAATAAACTAATGAACAAATGTTCCATACCCTTGACTAGAGGAAGAGAGCCATTGCTCACAGTTTCAGAAACTCAGAACATTGGGGAGATGATTCTCAAGAAAAGAAACCAGGACAAATAAGAAATAAAGTAAAAACACAAGTGAGAAGACCCAAATGTCTATTACAATTTACTGCAGATTGATGTTGAGGTGAAAGTGGCCTTTTTATAGAGTTGTTCCCTGATGTCTCATGTGGAATGTTTAAGCAGATTTTTTTCATCACTATTAAAGTTAATATAAGAAAGGGTATAAGATCTCAAATATACAGTGTAAACTACTACCTCAAGAACTTAAAGAAGAACATGTTTTTAATGTAAAAAAAAAAAAAAGAGTACAAGTAAATAAAAATGAAAGTAGAAATACAGGGTAAATCTATAGGAACAATACCTGATTCTGAGGGTGTGATTCAGTGGGAGAGCACAAACTTAACAAGTGTGAAAACCCAAGGTTTGGTTCCCAATACCACAAAATGAAGCAAAAAAACTATTTTTAAAAGACCAATTAATTGTCTAGATGGATCTAGAACAAGAGAAGAGGTATCAAGAAAGATATTACTAAAAAATATTACAAGAATTACTGAAAATTCTACTGTTATTCAAGGAAAGAAAATGAAGTACTATAAATAGTCTTAAGACAACATTATATGAGATATGTAAATTTCTTATGCATAGAAACTAACAGGTCTCAAGAAGATACAGATAAATAAAATAGTCTATTATAATTTTAATTTACTGTTAAGTATTTTTCAACAAAGAATATCTCATTCCTAAATGACTTTAATAGTACATTCTTCCAAACTGTTAAAGAAAAATAAATGCCAGTTCTGTACAAATTTTCCAAAAACAAATGAAGAAAATAACCTCCCAACATATTTTATAAAGCCAGAGTTTCTCTGAATTGCAAATGAGATGAAGACATTATAACAAAATATCCCCTATGAACTTACACAAAAATATTTTCTACAAAATAAAATCAAATTGAACCTAATAATATAGAAAGTATTATAAATCACAACAGAGTAATATTCATCCCAGGAATATTAAATTAGCTGAACAACTGTAAATGAATTAATGAAATTCACACTGTCAATGGATAAATTTTAATCCATATAATCACCTCAATATATACAGAAAAAAAGGTTTATACAATTACCAAGTATTCATGATGAATAATTAGTGCAAATCAGAGAGGAAAAAAAAAAAAAAAAAGAAGAATCAGCAACTGCTATATATAAAGTGCCAGACAGTCAATATCCTGGATTTGTGACTTACATACTGCCCTTAGTGAATTTTCCTATTCTTCTTAACAACAATAAAAAAAATGTTTTAAAGTGTGAAAATTATTCTTATCATGCAGATCATGCACACAATTCAGGATCAGATTTGACCTGTGGGATTTAGTATGCTAACTCCTTCATTAAAGAAAACTTCCATAACCTAAAAAAGAACATCTGTGACAAAAATCAAAGCAGCACAATGCTTAATGGTAATAAATGAAATACATTTTTCCTACAACTGTGAAAAAAATAAAACTATCTATTTCCACTATTCATACTCAATTTTATACTGGAGTAGTAACAATTAAAATAGAGAAAGAAATAAAATAAGCATGTTAGAAATGATAAATACCTCTTCATAATGATATAACAAATTAAACTACATAGAAACTCTCTCAAAAACAAGGAACTAAATTACCGGAACAATAGTGTGTTAAAAAGAAGTTAGTCGAGAAGCTGAGGCAGAATTGTGAGTTCAAAGTAGCCTCAGCAAAAGTAAGGTGTTAAACAACTCAGTGAGACCCTATCTATAATATAATACAAAATAGGGTTGGGGATATGGCTCAGTGGTTGAGTGCCCCTGAGTTTAATCCCTTGCCTCATAACCCCTCTGCAAAAAAGAAGTTAGGATAATATAATCAATGTAAAAAATTCAATATTAATCCCAGTTAAATCACAAATTGAAAATTAAAATGTAAAGCTATCTTCTATAATAGTGTTAAAAATATGAAATATCTACTTATTAACCTAAAATATATGCAAAATTAATAAGCTAAAAAATAAAAATGCAAAAGAAGGATTTATCATGATAAAAATACAAGCAGATCTAAATACATGGAATGACCCATTGTGTTTATATACTGGAAGAATTTCACACTGTTGAACTGTCAAATCTTTCCAAATTTACCTATAAGTTCAGCACAACCCCCCAAATTTTTTCAGCAACCTAACTTGTACACATTAACAAGCTCATTTTAAAGTTCATACACGAGGACAGCAAGGTTCAATAACCAGGATAATTCAAAAAACAAGAATAAAGTTACATGTAATTTTAAGATTTGTCAAAAAAATGTATTGAGTCAATCAAATGAATCAAGTCCCATTTTATGTCATCTGTAAAAAAATCACTTTAAATATGAGGGAAAAGAACAACATAAAGACATGAAGAAAGATATACTATGCTAATGTCAATCAAAAGAGAACAGCTATATTAATTTCTGACAAAAGTAACTTTCGAACAAGAAAAATTATCAGGAAAAATAAGGGACACTGCATAAAAAAAAGGAAAAAATTTATCAAGATGGCATAACAATCCTAAAACTATAGGTACCTAACAACAGTACAGCAAATATATTGAATCAAAACTGATAGAACTTCAAGGAGATGTAAAAATATATTATTAAAGATAGAGATTTCAACACATCTCTGTTGGTAATTGTCATAAGCCCTAAGAAGAAAATTGGTGAAGAACTGAACTTTACCATCAATCAAATGGATTGAACTGACATTCATAAAATTGCTTCTTCAAAAATAGCATATCATGCATTCTTTGGAAGCTCGTAAGGAACATTCACCAGGATTGACTATATTTTGTCCATAAAGGATCCATTAAAAAATTTATAAAAATAGAAATTACACAATATATGCTCATGAAGCATGGGAGTTATATTAAAAATAAATAACAGAAAGATCGATTGAAAATACCAACATTTTTGGAGATCAAGCCAAATACTTCTAAATAATATATAGCTCAAATAAGTCATCTCAGGAGATATTAAAAATATAAATATTTTGTATTTAAATATTATTATAGTATTGAATTCATACTTTATAAAGAGAAACCTAAAATTAAACAAGTTTCCAGAACTAGAAAAATAAAGGCAACTTAAATTTAAGCAAAAAAATTTAGAATTAATATTAGAGCAAAAAAATCTATTAAATTGAGAGCAACAAAACAAGACAGAAAGACAATGGAAACCAAAGCTGATTATTCGCAAATATCAGTAGGATAGACAGACATCTAACTCAGCTGAACATGAGGAAAAAAAAAGAGAAGATACAATTTACTGATGTCAGATAGGAAGGAGAGACTTTCATTTCTTATCCAATGAATGTGAAAGGATAATGAACATTATGAACAGCTCACAAACTTTAAAAATAATATGAAATAGAACATCTCCTTGAAATATATAAGCTATTAAAATATACACAAGGTAAAAGAGATAATAAAAAAAAAACACCTGTACCTATTTTAAAAAATTGGACAAAAAAATAAATAAAATTTCAAAACAAAAAGCATCAGACCCAGATGGGAAGTTTTATCAAATATTTAAGAATGAAATGGCATCAATTCACTATGATCTTCCCCCCAAAATATAAACAGAACAATTCCTAACTCATTCTATGAGGCCAGTATTACCTATTATTAAAACCAGGCAAAGGCATTATAAGAAAGAAAAACTGAAGATTATTATCTTTCTTGTATATAGATACAAAATTTCTCAACAAAATATTAGCAAATAAAACCCAAAACTATATAAAAATAATTATACATTACAAACAATGTGATGTATCCCACAGGAAGGCTAATTCAGCATTTGGAAATATGCCAAAGTAATTCATCCCATCAAAAGACTCTAAAGGAAAAAAACTCATATAATCTTATCAACAGGTGCAAAAAATAATTTATAAAATCCAGCACCTATTCAAGATAAAAATAAAAATCCCCACACAGTAGGAATAGAGGAACATGCTTAATTTAATAAAGAAAATCTGAAAAATAAAAAGAAACAAATAGAGAAAGAAAATCGACCACTAACATTTTACCTAACAGTGAAACAACTGGACACTTTGGATCTCTGATTATGAACAGAGACCTGTCTATTCCTATTAAACATTGTACTGGAAGTCATTGCTAAGACAATAAGATGTAAAGAAGAAAAAAGAAATATATAGAATGGGAAGGAAGGAAGAAAACTCCTTTTCACAGATTTGTGAGGTAGAAAATGAAGAATCAACAATAGAAACAACAACAAAACAACTCGTGGAAAGAATACACGATCATATCAAGGTGCAGAATAAAAGATTCATGTCCACAAGGCATTTGCTTCCATGTATACCAGTAGTGAACACTTGTTAATTCAAATTAAAAGACTCAGAATAACCAGTACATAATTGCTTGCTCTATTTCTGTAAGGTACATCACTGGGATTTTAATTGGAATTGCATTGAATCTGTATAGCACTTTAGGTAGTATGGCCATTTTGAAAATATTAATTCTTCCTATCCAAGAACATGGAAGATCTTTCCATCTTCTAAGGTTTTCTTTAATTTCTTTCTTTAGTGTTCTGTAGTTCTCATTGTAGAGGTCTTTCACGTCTTTTGTGAGATTGATTCCCAAGTATTTTATTTTTTTTGAGGCTATTGTGAATGGGGTAGTTTTCCTGATTGTTCTTTCCAAAGATTCATCACTTATGTATAAAAACGCATTAGATTTATGTGCATTGATCTTATATCCTGCTACTTTACTGAATTCACTTATGAGTTCTCAAAGTTTTCTGGTGGAATTTCCTGGTTCCTCTAAGTATATAATCATATCATCAGCAAATAGGGATAGTTTGACTTCTTCTTTTCCTATTCGTATCCCTTTAATTTCTTTGGTCTGTCTAATTGCTCTGGCTAGAGTTTCAAGGACAATATTGAATAGAAGTGGTGAAAGAGGGCATCCCTGCCTTGTTCCAGTTTTTAGGGGGAATGCTTTCAGTTTTTCACCATTTAGAAGGATTATTAGCCATGGGCTTAGCATAAATGGCCTTTACAATGTTAAGGAATGTTCCCACTATCCCTATTTTTTCTAGTGTTTTGAGCATGAAGGGGTGCTGTATTTTATCAAATGCTTTTTCTGCATCTATTGAAATAATCATGTGATTCTTGACTTTAAGTCTATTGATATGGTGAATTACATTTATTGAATTATGAAATTCATCTGGAAGAATAAGAAACCCAGAATAGCTAAAGCAATCCTTAGCAGGAAGAGTGAAGCAGGGGGTATCACAATACCAGATCTTCAACTCTACTACAAAGCAATAATAACAAAAACAGCATGGTATTGGTACCAAAATAGAAAGGTAGATCAATGGTACAGAATAGAAGACACGGACACAAACCCAAATAAATACAATTTTCTCATACTAGACAAAGGGGCCAAAAATATGCAATGGAGAAAAGATAGCCTCTTCAACAAATGGTGCTGGGAGAATTGAAAATCCGTATGCAACAGAATGAAACTAAACCCATATCTCTCACCATGCACGAAACTACACTCAAAATGGATTAAGGACCTCGGAATCAGACCAGAGACCCTGCAAATTATAGAAGTAAAAGTAGGTCCACATCTTCAACATATCGGCTTAGGACCAGACTTCCTCAACAGGACTCCCATAGCACAAGAAATAAAAGCAAGAATCAATAACTGGGATAGATTCAAACTAAAAAGCTTTCTCTCAGCAAAGGAAACTATCAGTAATGCAAAGAAAGAGCCTATGGAGTGGGAGAAAATCTTTGCCAATCATACTTCAGATAGAGCACTAATCTCCAGAATCTATAAAGAACTCAAAAAACTCTACTCCAAGAATTCAAATAATCCAGTCCACAAATGGGCTAAGGAAACGAATAGACACTTCACAGAAGATCTACAAGCAATCAACAAACATATGGAAAAATGTTCAACATCTCTAGTAATAAGAGAAATGCAAATCAAAACCACCCTAAGATTCCATCTCACCCCAATTAGAATGGCGATTATCAAGAATACGAGCAACAACAGGTGTTGGCGAGGATGTGGGGAGAAAGGTACACTCATACATTGATGGTGGGACTGCAAATTAGTGCAGCCACTCTGGAAAGCAGTGTGGAGATTCCTTAGAAAACTTGGAATGGAACCACCGTTTGACCCAGCTATCCCACTCCTCGGCCTATACCCAAAGGACTTAAAATCAGCATACTACAGAGATACAGCCACATCAATGTTCATAGCTGCTCAATTCACAATAGCCAGATTGTGGAACCAACCTAGATGTCCTTCAATTGATGAATGGATAAAGAAACTGTGGTATATATATACAATGGAATATTACTCAGCCATAAAGAATGATAAAATTATGGCACTTGCAGGCAAATGGATGAAATTGGAGGATATCATGCTAAGTGAGATAGCCAATCTCAAAAAACCAAAGGTCGAATGATATCGCTAATAAGTGGATGAGGACACATAATGGGGGGAGGGAGTGGTTAGTGTTAGGGTTAGAGTTAGGGTTAAGGAGGGGGGCAAGAGTGGAGGAAGGAAGGTCTGTATAGAGGGAAAAGAGGGGTGGGGGGAAGGGAAAAAATAACAGAATGAATCAAACAACAATACCCTATGTAAATTTATGATTACATAAATGGTATGCCTTACGCCATGTACAAACAGAGAAACAACATGTATCCCATTTGTTTACAATTAAAAAAAAAAAAAAAGAATAACCAGTACAACACTGAAGAAGAACAAAATTAGAGGATTGGTGCTATCCACCTTCAAGAATTACTATAAAGCTGCAGTAATCAAGGCAGTGTAGTATTGGTGGAAGAAACAATAATAAATAAATAAAATTCAACAGATGCCCAGAACCAGACCCCCACAAATATGGCCTCCTGATCTTTGGCAAGTAGTGAAGTAAATTCAGTCTTTTCAACAAACGATCATGTAATCAATCATTCATATGCTAAAATAAAAATATCGACAAGGCTTTGTACTTTAGAAATTAAACCAAATAGATCTTAGATGTAACACAAAAAATGAAATTATAAAATTTCTGGAAAGTAATATAGGAGAAAATGTAGGTAATCATTAATTTGATGAGTTTCTATGTATAACTGAGATATGATCCATGAAATAAAAAAATAAGTTGAACTTTATTAAAATTTAAAACTTTCCCAGGAAAGTCACTGTTAAAGAAAATAAAAAGACAAGACTAGATTGGAAGAAAACATTTGCCTAATACAAGGACACTTAGAACTCAATGATAAGAAATGAAAAATAAACAAAATGCCTCCATCAAAGATTCATCAAAGTTCAATGTCTTATTTCAAATTAAGAAAAGACACTACTCACACCTGTTAGAATGACTTAACATTCCAAACTCTTGAGAATATCAAATTCTGATTAGGCTGTGGACCAATAAGAACTTCTATTTGTCACTGGCAAGAATGAAAAATGGCATAGAAAAATGTAAATCTAAACAGAGTCTCAGGATATAATTTAGCAATTGTGCTCTAAGTTTTTAATATGAAGTTGATAATCATGTCCATACCAAACTTGCACAAAAATGTTTCAACATTTTTATATATTATGCCCAAAATATTGAAACAACCAAGATGTGCTCTGAGAGATGAATGGATAAACAATCAATGGTTTACAGATTACAACAAAATATTATTCCACAATTAAAAAATAGACCTATGAATTCATGAAAAGACATGGAGGAAACTTAAATGAATCTTGCTAAAGAAGCCAGTCTGAAATTCTGTAGGGTTATAACTATGTGATTAAACCTTTAAGAAAAGGCAAAGTGAAAAAAATAGTAAGAAGTTTGAGGGGAATAAGGATAAATAGATATAGCACAAGCATTTTCAAGGCAACATGTTCTGCATGTTACTATAAAGGTGAATAAATTACAATGTTTCAGTGAATACACAGGGAGTTTTACAACCCAAAGTGAAACTTAATGTAAACTATAGACTTTCAAGATGGTGGAATGAGGCAGACATCATTACCCTATGTACACGTATGATTACACAAATGATATGAATCTACATGGTGCACAACCATAGAAAGTTGTACCCCATTTGTGTATGAATCAAAATGCAGTCTGTAAAAATAAAAAAAAAAATTAAAAAAATCATAACACCAGTCTGTCATTCATGATAAATGTACCACACTAATGGAAGATGTTGAGTATATGGAAAATCTGAACTAGTTGCTCAGTTGTTCTTTAAAACTAAAATTGTTTTAAAAAAACAAAGGATATAAATTATAAAATCAATATTTGATATTAACCCTTTTGAAAAGAAACTAAACGTAAGAAATGGTAGATGGAATTTGGCTAGATACATTAATTTTAATGCTTCAATATAAATCTAGAATATTTGATGAATATGACATGAATGATTTAGAAATTTGTGGAAAATCACCTAATTTGTTTCTTAAAAATTTTATATGAGAAATTTTGTTCTCTTTTATTAATTATTATCTAAGTAAGGAACAATGGACCAGTTTAGGAGAACTGACTTTATTCAGTACCATGGGGTACATTTTCTGTTAGTAAATACCAAATTTCATACAGTAATCTGCTTCAATAATAATGCATATATTCACCTATCTTTAAAAAATTAATTTAATGTAACTGAGCTGCTTTTATTGGTAGAATCTTGTCAAAACTTAAAATTTCATGTTGGGGTAATTTAAAAATATCATGAGAGATACATTATCAGGTGTGATAAGATCACCCATCTAAGAGGATGGCCTTGTGGCTTATCTATATTGGTGTTTCAATTACTTCAAGGAAAGACAGCCCTTGTTCTATTCCTTACAGACACATTAATAATAAGTTACAAAACAATCAGGTGTCAGATAAGGGAGTGATTTCTTATAAATTCACAGTAAACTCAGTGCCAAGTATTCTTTCTGGTGAAAATAAAATCTCACATGAATTTTCTACTCAACTTTCATGCATCTAGAAAAATAAAGTGGGTCGTTTTTGCATTCTTGAAAAATCATGATCCCTGCCTCACTGACCTTTCCCCAGCAACTCACTTTAAATTTAACATGATCATGTAAATTTTTGAATATGCTAAATGTCACAAACAAACCTAGTATGAATGGTTGATAACATGCTGAGGGTGCCATGGCTTGCTTTCAGATTAAAGTTTTTTTAACCTCCACTGTGGGCCAGTTTTTAAAGAGAAGAAAATCAATCTCTCTTCTGTCTTCTTTTTTCTGTTTTTTTTTTTTTTTCTTTTCTCTCTCTCTCTCCATAGAAGTATGCTTTAACATTCTTTCATAAAACTTCTTAGCTTTCACGATCATAAGAATTTCCTTGATAGGTTTTCATTTAGTCAGTCATTAATTAATTATGAGATCATATTTTGGAGTGTCCAAATTCATTTTAGGACATTGAAAAATAGTCAAGGAAACAAAGTTGATTGATTGTGTAATTGACATATATTTATGAAACAAACTGCAAAGCAAAAATTCAACTTAAGGTAAATATCATAAAGTCATTCTTTAAATCCTAGATATTACATTGCTTCCCATTTTGTATGATACATCAATAGTAATTAAGGCATAGTATCAGGTCAAAGAAATGAAATTCGAAAATATTAATGATTATTGTTTCTGATTTTGCACTGTTTGGAGTAGGGAAGACAATAAATTCAAAGAAAATAGAAGTCAGTATAGAATGAATGAGAGGCTGTTTCTAGGTTATAACCATCCTGAAATATGTTTTTTTTCCCCCACAGTATCAGGAAATCCACAATGCCTCTCAGGATTTGGAATCTACTGGTAGCACTACTAGTCAGTAGGCACAGAAAAATTTCCAAGACGTTTGAATAGATGAACAGCCTCTTTGTATTCTATGTGAGTGTCAATAGCAAGAGAGCGATATTAGAAAATCAGCAAATAAGACAAAAACATACCTTAACTTTACAATTGCTTAGAAAACTCCTCTAATTCAACTACACACACACACACACACACACACACACACACACACACACACACACAAGACACCCAGTATGTCTTTCAGAGGACATCACAGATTTTGGTTTTTTTTTGGTATAGGTATGTACGCGTATGTGTGTCTCTATGTGTGTGTGTGTGTGTGTGTGTGTGTGTGTGTGTGAAAAATATTGATCTCAGGGATGAATCTTGAAAAATGATGTCAGCTCTGTTTTCAAGGAAAATAAGAATCTCTTAAGCAATTTATACAATTAAACTTTAATTATAACAAAATACCTAAAAGCAGTCTTCATGATTAATTTAAAAAGGAAGTCAGAGTAAGGAATTCTGCCTAAAGTCAAGGGAAAGATCATTAGAAGGAAGGAAATATCAGGTTGAATATGAATGGGAATTCTTAAGGGAGTATATATTTGAAACATTGGTTCTACAAGAGAGTTTTGTATGTCCTTTAAAAAATTAGTAAACTGGTGGTGATCATGGAAGCTCTTCAGATTTATAACCAGTTTGTCATAAGTGTGTGTGTCCCAGGAATCCTACTTGCAATTGGCACTTGAGCAGAGGCAGTCCTAAACTCGTGGGATGTAATGTTAGCCCCAAATACTTATAGTCAAATTTGAATTCTATTGCAGTACAATGATTGATAAAAAGAATATGGTATACTGGGATGATGCCAGAATAACTTTGACTAGATTTTGAGATGTCAGAATCACAGATATTTTGACTTTTCATAGGAGATTTCTGATATTTTAAATATCATTGACTTGAGCATTTATTACCTTCACCTACAATTGGACCTCCTTTAAAAGACTATAATTGGTATGGTCTTCATATTCAAGAAAAAAACAAAAGCATGAGGCATAAAACTAATAGTGGACTCTAGTTCATGAAGATAATCTAGTGTGAAGATAAGGTAGAGGAAATTATGAATGTACACCAAACAGAGATAATCTCTAGATTGTAAGATTTTAAAAGAGTATAGATTCAATAGCAGCTAAAACCCAACATTTGGAAAATGGTGACTTCTGGGTCTTTTGGGTCTGTAGGGTTTGCTCAATTTTTATTCTATGATGGAGAATTTCATGACTTCACTATGGCAGTTTTGTGACTTTTGACGTGCATTTGTCAGGATTTTTAATTTAAAGTCTTGAGTGATAAATTCTGAGTTTAAGTATACTTCAAATTAAATATTTAATTTGTTTCAGATATGACTTAAAATTGAAATTAGAAAGTCAATTCAATTAGATAAATTTGAAAACAACCACTCTACAACTCATCAACTTGATATTTGCTATTAAATTCTTTTCAGTCCTCTTCCTCCTCTTCCTCCTCCTCCTTCCATTTCAGTTGTTGGATTTCTCCACTGATCTCTTTGTTTCAACTGACTTTAAATTCTTTCAGGCCATCTTTTGGGAATTATTTGTCAGGATAGGGTTATTTTCAGTTTAATCTGTTTCTACATGAAAGGGTTTTGTTATTATAATGGAAAATTGAAGGAACTTAAGGGACAGTAACTTAGTGCATTAATCTGTTGTCACTATTCTATATAGACTTTTCTCCTGGAGAGAACTAATTACAAAGTCAATTTAACCAAAAAAGAAGGTCTTAGTTCAAACCACTATTCCTAATATCCAGGTTAAAAAAATACATACATACATATATATATATGTATATAATATGTATATATATGTAATACATATATGTGTGTGTGTGCTTGTGTGTGTCTATGTGTGTAATATGTATGTATTGTTGGTTCTTCTATCCTCTGAAGACCTAGAGAATTCTGGCCTGTAGTATATACTGCTACTTAGCATTTTGTACTTATTTTGGTATTTATTGTTTTACCTATTCTCATTTTGGGGGATTGAAACCATTCAAACTAAGCTTTAGTCTTACCATTATATAATAGAACCTGTACAGATTTATGTTTGAGAAAGATCTGGAGATAACTGCAATTGAAAAACTTTTAAGTACCTACCTAGGATAGGAGGAATATAATGACAGCTTGGCAACTTCCAAAGTTCGCTAAGATCACAACTACTTGCAATCAATATATTATAGCTCTATGCAACAAAATGCTGTTGAATAGACAACTACTATAGTTCAGATGTTGAATGTCTATCAAAGACCAATGTCTTAAAGGCTTGGTACTATTGGAAGGTAATGGAACCTTTAGGAAGTGTGACCTAGTAGAAGGTCCTTAAGTGATTGAGTATATGCCCTTGAAGGGGAGTGTGGGACTTTGGCCCCTCTTCTTACATTTCTTGGTTGTAACCTGAGCAGTTTTTCTCCAACACTCATTCCCACCAAGATGCACTGTCTTGCCACAGGTTCAAGGCAATAAAGTCAATCAATCAGGGTCTGGACCTCCAAAGCTGTGAGCCAAAATAAATAAAACTCTTTTCTTCATAAGTTGATTATCTCAGGTATTTGTTATAATAATGGAAACTGAACAACCCAATAATTAAACATTTAATAGTAACTTTTTCTTATTCCTGTATTTACTTTTCAAATTATTTCTGTTTTAGTGATGTTAAATTCTCATTGTTTTCCAAATGTGGTGAATAAATTTGGGTTAGGGTTTAGCTTTCATTCAATGTATGTACTTGTTTGAATTTTATATTCCAATAATTTTTTCATCTGATGAATAATTCTAATTCCCTGTAATTTAAATTCACAATCTAGATTCAGCAATTTACTTTTTGCCTTATTATGTGAACAGAGAAATTCATCACTTATGTTAACTACCTGAAGATTTCTCTATTAGTTTTTTAAATATATTTTTTAACTGTAAGTGCTTAAATAGTCTGAATTTGACATGTTGAGGGAGAGGCATCTGTGGGTTCCAATTTGTTCTTTCTGCTATTTTCAATTTAATATCCTTTTCCTTCTTTGTTCTGGAGTAATAGCAAGGAAACTGTTTCTATTTATTTTAATTTAATATACTAGAAAGTACACCACAAAATTACAAATACCACAAAATAACTTCATGAAGAGAAAATTTCAAAGGCTCCAATGTCTGCTGAAATGTTATTTTCTAAAATGATCATTTGGAGATAGGGGAAAGAGGTCAAGAGTTATAAACTACGATTCTGAAAATTAGAAACTTTTATTAGTATATGTGAGAAAGATTTAAATAGTTAGAACCATGATAACAATATCTTTTAAAGAGGAAAGATTAGTATCTATGACTCTAAGAACTTATAAAAAGTATAAATTAAAATTAATGAAAATAATTGTTCTACAAAATAATTGCCCCATACTTCCATTGTGCCACCCCCTCCCCCAATTTATCTCTAGGCCTTATTCATAAAAATAAAATAGAATGTAACCATGTATTGCTCAACTGTTTGTTTGTGGCCAGTGGTCATGAATCTTCTGAGATAAAAGAGGTAGGTCTACTTCCTCAGTAATTAAGAATAGACAAGTCATTTAACATAATATTTTCATTAACTTTTTGATGAAAATAGTGAAAACATGGGTCAGGATGAATTAATTCATAGTCAATAAATATGTTCAAATTTATGAAACAAAGTGAACATTGACACTGAGCTTCCTTCTGCCCTTTCTACTATGATATCCTGAGTAGTGTCTGTGTTAACATATTTTATTATTAATATTATTTTTTAGTCTTACAGACTGCATTTTGATTCATTGTACACAAATGGCGTACAACTTTTTGTTTCCATGGTTGTACGCGATGTAGATTCATACCATTCGTGTAATCATATATGTACATAGGGTAATGATGTCTGTCTCATCCCACCATCTTTCATACCCGCAAACTCTCCTCCCTCTCATTTCTAAGTAATCTAACATATGTTTCTGAAAAAGACAGTAGGGGTTTTCCGAGGACATTCTTCTTTGAAACGAAAGTTCTTTCTTAGATCCCTCTCTCCTATTTATCTGCTGAGCTGCACTGAACCGGCTTGCTCTGCATTGAAAGCTTGCTCTTTCTCTCCTGTATCCAAAGCCAGTAGTAAGGTTTAGCTCTTTGATTCCTCTGTTTTGGGAACCAATATTTTTTCTCAGTTGGTGCACCATCGGCATTTGGGGTTAGACATTCTTCTTTGTATTGCATGCTTTGGTAACCCAGCTCTATCCAGGCATTAAAGATGGTGCAACCAAACACATCTTTTTTTTTTTAATTCATTTTTAATGTGAACAAATGGGATACATCTTGTTTCTCTGCTTGTACATGAAGTAGAGGCATACTGTTTTTGTAATCATACATTTACCTAGGGTAATAGTTTTTGATTCATTCTGTTATTCCCCCCCAACCCAAACACACCTTTAAACTTTTCTAAATGTCCCTGGGAAGAAATTCATAACACAATCACTCTCATTTAAACACCAGTATATGCCAAAGTCACAGGTATACAACAAACGAGTTTTGTAGGATATCCAATAGGCCAAAATTCAATCCAATAGACAAGAATGGACTCATGCATGAAAGTATCTTCACCTCCCACTCATTGGATCTTTTTTTTTTTTTTTCCTCTTTATACAGTGTTTGCATCTAGCAGAAGAGCTTCTGGGACAGTAAAATATACTCTTTATATTTTCTTAATGCATAGTGTTATTCCAACAATTCTTAGTCTTTTCTCACCTACATTATAAAACACAGCATTTCAACTTACACATTTTCCCCTTCTTTTTAGTACACCCATAGCGCCTAACAGGATATCTTTAGGTGAGTCCTATGATCAGAACCTTAAAGACAGAGAAAAGTGAATATTTTTATGTTTTGTTATAAGAGTGAACATTCATTGTCATTTTTCCTTAGAAAAATAAATATGGAGAAAAATCAATAACAAAATAAAGCAATTGGAAAAATACCAATCTAAAGTGATATTTATTTTTAATTAACATAATAATATTAGGAAATAGATATTAAAATTGTGTCTTCTTTCTCTTTTCCCAAAGAACATCAGCATGTAAGTGAAGAAAAAACACATCTCTTCACCAAAGTCTTACTATATAGCATGTTTTTATTGAAAGCATAAGTATATTCACAAACCTCTAATGTAATGTTAATACAACGGATCTGAATTCTAAGTATTAAATCCTGAGGTCTTTGGTTACAGAGTTTCCCAATACCTGGATTAATTTATCAGATGTGCTTGGCCATGATTATCATTATTTGTGCTAAAAATTAAAGGTCTGTAGGCTAGATTCCTTACTGTACTTAGAACTTTTTTCAGTTCTTTATACTCTAATAAAATTTTTATTAGATTCTACTACTAGATTCACTTAAATTCTAATAGATTTACTAAGTATCTAAGATGCTATTTATCTGCTAAATATCTAAGATGTTGTGGCATATAAAATGAAGTAAAGATCAATAAGAGCAATATCCCCTCTGTTTCAGGATCTTTTATTTTAATAGAAATGGGGTCTGCCCTCTCACACATCTAAATGGACTGTAGTGTGTGTATATACATCCTAATGATTCTACTATAGCAACTGATGCATTTTATTAGCCAGTTCTGAGATCTGAGAAGAGAGCAAGAGGGTGGTAGAACCAGAGTGGACACTGAAGGTGTCCTGCATCAAGTTATAAGTGCAGATCTTTTATGCAACAAGGAAACCTTAAGAAAGCTATCTGGAATAGCTGTTTCTAGAGTTAAGGATTCAGATTTCTGAGTTGTATACGGTTTTGGATTATGTCTACAGCACATATTTCATCCTTCAACTTGGGAATTCCAAAGTATTCATCAGATGCAAGAAACTTCTCATGTTTTTAGAGCATTTTATTTATCTTGTCATCAGCTTACATTACTTTTTACATCGAGGAGACATATGTTGTGGTGGCATGTTCTTATTCCTTCACTTGCTGGAGTTTAGCCTGTGATGGCAGTAGGGACATTGCCCTGTAGCCATTCCTTGTTTGTCCATTTGTGTTACTTCTTTTCTTTTAGTTCTCTGTATATTGCCACCTGTTCCCTTTTCCTCTTATCCCTTTGCCTCTTCTACTTATTTTTACCTTGATTTCTAGATGAAAAGTCTATCTATAATCAAAGTTTAGCTAGACTGTATATCTTAATAAGTTCTGGCTGTGGAAAATTTATTAAACAAGATACAAAAGTCATCACATGGAATAAAAAGCTTGGTGAAGATAATTTCATTAAAATTAAAATTTATTTTTATCACAAGTCATAAGATACCATGAAGTATTGTAAGATTTGCAAAATAGAAAGGATAATTTTCTATACAGAATCCATAAAGGATTTATATCAAGAATATATAAATAAATTTTAAGAAAAATAAAAGCATAGCAAGACCTGAGTGTTATTTCACGGAAAAGGTAAACAACCTATGAAACAATAAAAATTTCCACATAGCTTTAGAAAGGTCCACTAAATCAATTTAAGAATTTTTCCAGAGTCAAATTATTTCTGAAATTTCCAGATTTTACTCAAAGATACATAACTGGAAAAATGTCCCTTCTTCAGAGAACAATAAAGTCATTATATATTTGGGAATTGGATAAAATGCAAGTTTAAAAAGAATTACTTTTAAAATAAGAATTTTTAATTGCCTATATCATTAAAAAAAGAGCAGTTAACTTTTAGAAAACACTAGCTTTCAACTTTTCACTTTTTGATGAAATCTCAGGTGGCATTGGCTCATTACAAGAATATTCTATTTAACCTGCAGCTATCCATTCACATTCTGTGACAGTCTCTATTCCATCAGCCCAGTTTTATCTAATTTGACTAGAATTCAATTTAATCTCTGTTTTCTACTTCCCTACAGATAAAATCCTAGCTTGGAACCTTTTCTTGGAATCTAAACTCACAACATTTTGGCAGAACCCAAAGTTCCTAAATCATTCAGCCTTAACAGCCAAGGTTTATTCTCTTAATTCACTCAACTTCTCACCATTCTCCAAATATGCCAAACTCCATGAATCTACTTTGGCCCAAGTTATTTATTTTGCAAACGAAGATGGAAACTTTCACTTTGTCTGACAATCTCTTATTTCAATGTATTTGACACCTTTTCTATTTTTAGCACGCTGGATCTGTTGTATCAAGATCGGCTTAGTGCAAAAAAATACACAAATCAAAATCAAAACTACCTAAAATAAACATCTAAAATGCTTTAAATTCTCTGTTTATGAGAGCTAATTATGAAATTTTTTATGTGCATTTGATTTTTAAAAAATTTAAAATAAGGAAAAATCAACAGTAAAAGTCTATAATAATGTTAATCAAAATAACCTTTGATAATAGTTCTTTTTCCCTTTAAGTATTTTTTCATTCATAAGAAAATTGTTTTTCATTCATAAGAACATTGATCTTGGTAACTTGTAATGTTTTTGCTAATGCTATCATTGATCATATTCATAGGATAACCTATAAAGACAAAAATGCTTTTAAACATTTTTGTCAAGAAAAATCTATATAAATTAGTGGTGTTTATGATAAAAGAAAATTTAAACCTAAAGCAAAGACCTATGCTTAAACTGACTAATGCAAGTACTTAAAATTATCTGGTGTATTTTTTAGAGATTTTTAAATGCCTTTGAAATGATACTTCAAAAACTTTCTGATCACAACGTTTGGTTTATGAGCACAAATGCACATATTGATCTCCTTCCTTTGACTTCCAAAATAATAAACATTTGTGCGCCTGTCTTTAAATATGTTCCCTAATTACATAATTAAAATAATTAATTGAGGAATTAGAAGGAGTCCTTGGGAATTTCAGTGACTTTTGTCTATAATTTTGTATGATTAATATAATTTTAAAATGTAGGATAAAATTATTTAAAATATATATTCACCAGAAGTTAATTGTAGAAGGATTTAAAATGAACATTTTTTTTTTTTTTAACCTTTAAAGGAAAAGTCTACAAAGGATTTGGGGAGAAAATGCAAGTATTCCATGATACCGCTTGTGAAAATAGAGATCCCAAACCTAACTATAAAAGTGTGAAATTATGCCATGTAGTTTCAGATTGTAATCCTTCCTACCAGCTTGCAATATTTCCATTTACACGCAACCTTAGACACTACAAAGGATGTATATCTGCAGAGAGTATAAACATGAATTTTGTTTTTCAGTTTTTTATTGAATTGTGCTGTTAAACTTGTATATGAAAAGTCAAAATCCTCTTCTGGTTATCCAGTATTATATGAATTTTGATATGATTTTTTCCATTAAGTAGCTCAACAGATTCTCCTTCCACTCTAAGTGTTTTGAAATTAAGAATAATAAAAATAAAAATCCTACTATTTCCCTGAAAGAATATATAAATTATATATAAATTATAAAACCAATTATTAATATATTAAAATTTTTAATAATCTCCTAAAAATAATACTAATTCAAAATACAAACCAGGAATATTGAGTGCAGTATTTAAATCCTCCTTTGTATTTTTACAAATTTCTTCAGCATTTGTTCAACTATGATTCAAAACTTAGCTATTTGTTTTTGCTTAGTGGCTCTTCAGTAAAAATTGTAAGTGGAAATCATATGATCTAATTTATCATTTTAAATTATCACAAACCTCATATGGTCATTCAACAGTGATCAAATATCCTGCAATGTTTTCCTATTAAGTATGCTCTTCATTCTGGTAAACCCCATCTTTCCATCTTCTGAGAAGACCAAACTCATGGTCTTACCTCACAATTCACGGGAATATAGGAACAGAGTCAGGACGTGCATTCCATTATTGTGTTCACCATCTACATCACCATTAACAAGTTTCCTTTTCTTAAATTTCTTGTACTGATAGAAGTATTTCTACTCACTAGATTTTGATCAAAAATGCAGAAGTGCAGTGATAAAAAATTTAAAAATTTCGCTTTTCTATGCAGAGCCAGCCACAAGTCCCCAAGCCAGCAGAGACCTGCGACCCACAAGCAGCTTCTGGGACCAGGGTTGGGCAGCCAGAGACCTCTCCAGGCCGCCTTGCCCTCCTCCAGCTGCAGGCTTTTTCCGCAGGGCAATCCAAGATGGCAGACTAGAGAGTGACTGCATCTCCAGTCGCTCCAGAACCCAGGATTCAAGAAGGGGAGGCATTGAGAGACTCAGACTAAAAGAGAACCACAGGGGCCAGATTTTCCAGTTCACGGAGCAGGCCCCCAGTGAGAGCCTTTCTGCACAGGACCAGGGCGCAGCCAGCTCCAGCCTGCCCTGCGGCCAACTCAGGCGTGCCCTGCGGCCAGCTCCGGCCTGCCCGCAGGTTGCTTCAGAGACCAGGACAGGGCAGTCAGGGACTTCCCCAAGCAACCCGGCTCCCTCCAGCGGGAAGTGCCTTTCTAGGCTAGCTTCTCAGAGCAGACCGCCCAGTGAAAGCCTTCCTACACAGAGCCAGCCACAAGCCCCCAAGCCAGCAGAGACGTCCGACTGGCAAGCAGCTTCTGGAACAAGGGCTGGGCAGACAGAGACCTCTCCAGGTGGTCTTGCCCACCTCCAGCTGCAGGCTTCTTCCAAGGGGCAATCCAAGATGGTGGACTAGAGGGTGACTGCATCTCCAGTCACTCCAGAACCCAGGATTCAAGAAGGGGAGGCATTGAGAGACTCGGACTAAAATAGAACCACGGGGTGAGTCTCCCCCACCCAGTGAAGATCAGCCAGGCGGCAGGCCCGGATTCGGGCGGCTTATTAGAGTAGGACAGGGCAGATAGAGTCTCCTCCAGGCAGCCCTGAGCACTCTGGAGGTGGGCTCCTCCCACAGGGCCATATTCTCCAGCTTCACGGAGCAGGCCCCCCAGTGAGAACCTTTCTGCACAGAACCAGTGCGCGGCCAGCTCCGGGCCGCCCCTTGGCCAGCTCCGGCCCACCCGCAGGTTACTTCAGAGACCAGCACAGGGCAGCCAGGGACTTCCCCAAGCAATCCGGCTCCTACAGGTGAGAAGCACATTTCTAGGCCAGCTTCTCGGAGCAGACCGCCCAGTGAGAGATTTTCTACGCAGAGCCAGCCACAAGTCCCCAAGCCAGTGGAGACCTCCGACCTACAAACAGCCTCTGGGATCAGGGTAGGGCAGCCAGAGACCTCTCCAGGTCTCTCTCCCTGGAACCAGTAGCGGGCTACAGACAGCTTTCTTCAGAAGCACTGCATTATCAAGTTATTCCAAGACTTCAGGCTACTGAAGGCTGGTAGGTGATACACTGGACATCTACAGGGACACTATAAGCAAATAGAGGAAATCTGCAATATCTCAGAGTCCCACTGACATCTGACCAATATGAGAAAATAAGGGAAGACAATGTCCCAAACAAACCTGAATACTATATCAATAAAACTCAATGACAGCACAGCAGAAGAAATCAGAAAGGGAGTTCAGAATGTACATAATTAAAACAATCAGGGAAGCAAACGAGGAGATGAAAGAGCAAATGCAGGCATTAAATGATCGCACCAATGAACAGTTAAAAGAGCAAATAAGGGAACCAAAAGAGCATTCCAATAAAGAGTTAGAGATACTAAAAAAAAAAAAAAAAAAAAAAAACAAACAGAAATCCTTGAAATGAAGGAAACAATAAACTAAGTTAAAAACTCCATAGAAAGAAAAACCAATAGGATAGAACACCTGGAAGACAGAACCTCAGACATTGAAGACAAAATATTTAATCTTGAAAACAAAGGTGACTAAACAGAGAAGATGGTAAGAACTCATGAACAGAATATACAAGAATTATGGGATATCATGAAAAGGCCAAATTTAAGAATTATTGGGATTGAGGAAGACACAGAGAAACAAACCAAAGGAATGAACAATCTATTCAATGAAATAATATCAGAAAATTTTCCAAATCTGAAGAATGAAATGGAAAACCAAGTACAAGAGGCTTATAGACCTCCAAATATACAAATTTAAAACAGACCCACTCTAAGGCACATTATTATGAAAATACCTAACATACAAAATAAAGACAGAATTGTAAAGGCCATGAGAGAAAAGAATCAAATTACATTCAGGGGGAAACCAATAAGAATATCAGCAGATTTTTTAATCCAGACCCTAAAAGCTTGAAGGACCTGGAACAACATTTACCAACCCCTGAAAGAAAACGGTTGCCAACCAATAATCTTATACCCAGCAAAACTTACTTTCAGATTTGACGATGAGATAAGATCCTTCCATGATGAACAAAAGCTAAAGGAATTTACAAAAAGAAAGCCAGCATTACAGAACATTCTCAGCAAAATATTCCATGAGGAAGAGATGAAAAACAACGATGCAAATCAGCAATGGGAGGAACTAGCCTAAAGGAATAGCCAAATAAAGGAGAAACCAAATCATGTCAAAAAACAAAAATGAGTCAAATGACTGGGAAAACAAATCATATCACAATAATAACCCTGAATGTTAATGGCCTGAACTCATCAATCAAAAGACACAGACTGGCAGATTGGATTAAAAAGAAAAATCCAACAATATGCTGCCTGCAAGAGACTCATCTCATAGAAAGAGATACCCATAGACTAAAGGTGAAAGGATGGGGAAAAAAATACCATGCACACAGACACAGCAAAAAGGGTGGAGTATCCATCCTCATTTCAGATAATGTGGACTTCAAGCCAAAACTAGTCAGAAGGGATAAAGAAGGACATTACATACTGCTTAAGGGAAGCATAAATCAGCAAGACATAACAATCATAAATATCTATGCCCCGAACATTGGCTCATCCAGGTATGTCAAACAAATACTTCTCAATTCCAGAAATCAAATAGACTACAACACAATAATACTAGGCGATTTTAACATACCTCTCTTACCGCTGGATAGATCGTCCAAACAAAAATTGAATAAAGAAACCATAGATCTCAATAACACAATCAACAATTTAGACTTAACCAAATTATATAGAATATACCATCCAACAAAGAACGAATACACTTTCTTCTCAGCAGCACATGGATCCTTCTCTAAAATAGACCATGTTTTATGCCACAAAGCTACTGTTAGCAATTACAAGAAGATAGAGATACTACCTTGTACTCTATCAGACCATAATGGATTGAAATTAGAAATAAATGACAGAATAAAAAACAGAAACTTACCCAATACTTGGAGATTATATAATACACTATTATACAATGAATGGATAACAGAAGACATCAGGAGGGAAATAAAAAAAATTCTTAGAAGTAAACGAGAACAAAGACACATCATATCAAAATCTCTGGGACTCTATGAAAGCAGTACTTAGAGGAAGATTTATTTCATGGAGCGCATGCAACAAAAGAAGTACAAATCAACAAATAAATGACTTAACACTACAGCTCACAGTTCTAGAAAAAGAAGAGCAGACCAACACCAAAAGTAGTAGAAGACAGGAAATAGTTAAAATCAGAGCTGAAATCAATGAAATTGAAACAATCGAAAAAATTAACAAAATAAATAGTTGCTTCTTTGAAAAAGTAAACAACATTGATAAACCCTTAGCAACACTAACAAAGATAAAGAGGGAGAAAACTCAAATTACTAAAATTCAGAATGAACAAGGAAATATCACAAAAGACACAAGGGAAATACAAAACATAATTAGAAGTTATTTTGAAAATCTATACTCCAAGAAAACAGAAAACCTTGAAGACATCAACAAGTTTCTAGAGACATATGAATTACCTAAACTGAATGAGGAGGACATACACAACTTAAATAAATCAATTTCAAGCAATGAAATAGAAGAGGTCATCAAAAGCCTACCAACAAAGAAAAGTCCGGGACCAGATGGGTTCTCACCGGAGTTCTACAAAACCTTTAAAGAAGAGCTCATTCTAATACTCCTCAAAGTATTCCATAAAATAGAAGAGGATTCTAGGAAGCCAATATCACCCTGATACCTAAACCAGACAGAGACACATCAAGGAAAGAAAATTTCAGACCAACATCCTTAATGAACATCGGTGCAAAAATTCTCAACAAAATTTTAGCAAATCGCATACAAAAATATATTAAAAAGATAGTGTACCACGATCAAGTGGGTTTTATCCCAGGGATGCAACATTGGTTCAACATCCAGAAATCAATAAATGTCATTCACCATGTCAACAGACTTGAAGTTAAGAATCACATGACTGTTTTGATAGTTGCAGAAAAAGCATTTGATAAAATACAGCATCCCTTCATTCTCAAAACACTAGAAAAAATCGGGGTAGTGGGAACATTCCTTAACATTTTAAAGGCCATCTATGCTAAGCCATGGCCAATATCATTCTAAATGGTGAAAAACTGAAAGCATTCTCCCTAAAAACTGGAACAAGGCAGGGATGCCCTCTTTCACCACTTCTATTCAACATCATTCTTGAGACTCTAGCCAGAGCAATTAGACAAACCAAAGAAATTAAAGGGATACGAATTGGAAAAGAAGAACTCAAACTATCCCTGTTCACTGATTACATGATTATATATTTAGAGGAAACTGGAAATTCCACCAGAAAACTTTTAGAACTCATAAGTGAATTCAGTAAAGTAGCAGGTTACAAGATCAATGCTCATAAATCCAATGCATTTTTATACATAAGTGATGAATCTTCAGAAAGAGAAATTAGGAAAACTACCCCATTCACAATAGTATCGAAAAAAATAAAATACTTGGGAATCAATCTCAAAAAAGAGGTGAAAGGCTTCTACAATGAGAACTACAGAACACTAAAGAAAGAAATTAAAGAAAACCTTAGAAGATGGAAAGATCTTCCATGTTCATGGATAGGCAGAATTAATATTGTCAAAATGGCCATACTACCAAAAGTGCTATACAGATTCAATGCAATTCCAATTAAAATCCCAATGATGTACCTTACAGAAATAGAGCAAGCAATTATGAAATTCATCTGGAAGAATAAGAAACCCAGAATAGCTAACACAATCCTTAGTAGAAAGAGCGAAGCAGGGGGGTATCACAATACCAGATCTTCAACTCTATTACAAAGCAATAGTAACAAAAACAGCATGGTATTGGTACCAAAATAGACAGGTAGATCAATGGTAAAGAATAGAGGACATGGATACAAACCCAAATAAATACAATTTTCTCATACTAGACAAAGGTGCCAAAAACATGCAATGGAGAAAAGATAGCCTCTTCAACAAATGGTGCTGGGAAAACTAGAAATCCATATGTAACAGAATGAAATTAAACCCCTATCTCTCACCCTGCACAAATCTCAACTCAAAATGGATCAAGGACCTCAGAATCAGACCAGAGACCCTGCATCTTATAGAATCAAATGTAGGTCCAAACCCTCAACTTGTTGGCTTAGGATCAGACTTCCTTAACAGGACTCCCATAGCGCAAGAAATAAAAGCAAGAATCAACAACTGGGATAGATTCAAACTAAAAACCTTTCTCTCAGCAAAGGAAACTATCAGTAATGTGAAGTGTGAGCCTACAGAGTGGGAGAATATCTTTGCCACTCATACTTCAGATAGAGTGCTAATTTCCAGAAACTCTATACCAGGAATACAAATAATCCAATAAAGAACTCAGAAACTCTATACCAGGAATACAAATAATCCAATCAACAAATGGACTAAGGAAATGAACAGACACTTTACAGAAGAAGATGCACAAGCAATCAACAGATACATGAAAAAATATTCAACATCTCCAGTACTAAGAGAAATGCAAATCAAAACTGCCTTAAGATTTCCTCTCACCCCAATTAGAATGGTGATTATCAAGAACACAAGCAACAATAGGTGTTGGCGAGGATGTGGGGGAAAAGGTGCACTCATACATTGCTGGTGGGGCTGCAAATTAGTGCAGCCACTCTGGAAAGCAGTATGGAGATTCCTCAGAAAGCTTGGAATGGAACCACCATTTGACCCAGCTATCCCACTCCTTGGCCTATACCCAAAGGACTTAAAATCAGCATACTACAGGAGATACAGCCACATCAATGTTCATAGCTGCTCAATTTACCATAGCCAGATTGTGGAACCAACCTAGATGCCCTTCAGTTGATGAATGGATAAAGAAACTGTGGCATATATATACAATGGAATATTACTCTGCCATGAAGAGTGATAAAATTATGACATTTGCAGGCAAATGGATGAAATTGGAGGATACCATGCTAAGTGAGATAAGCCAATCTCAAAAAACTAAAGGACGAATGATATCACTGAGAAGCGGGTGAGGATATATGGGGGGGTAGGAGGGGTTATTGTTAGGGTTAGGGTTAGGTTTAGGGTTAGGGATAAGGAGGGTGGTAAGAATGGAGGAAGAAAGGAATGTATAGAGGGAAAAGAGGGGTGGGAGGGGAGGGGGGAAGGGAAAGAAATAACAGAATGAATCAAACAACATTGCCCTATGTAAATTTATGATTTTTAATAAAAAAAATGGAACAATAAATTTAAAAATTTCAATAGAGATGAGTGGAGCTGAAGGAGGAAATTATTCAGGACTATTTTCTTGCTTCTGAAGTAAGGTCTAAAGTCAACATGTTGGCCAGATCAACTGTTGGAAAGAGAAGCTGATTATAGTCAAGAGTAAGAACAATTAGAACACGTGAGGATTCCTGGGACCCAGGAAAACAAGACTCTTGAAGGACTCTCACCACCTCCAATCTCAATACCCTGAGAGACTTTAGCAGAAACTGATCCTCTTGTGCTAGAAACTCAGGACTTTGTCAAGTCAAAGGGTGAAATACAATCAGAACCACCCTAAGAAATGGTACAACCAACTACCCATTTTCTCACAAAAAAGAGAAAGTGTTAACCTTGATTCATGCCTCCTATGTAAACATGTAAGTCCTCACCGAGTTCTTTTATTTGTATACCTACAATATATTTTGAAGCTGTTTTCCCCCAGATACATTCACCATTGTATTTCACGTTTAATCACAGTTTAATATGAGAACACCCTTCACGATCCAAGTTGTGAACCCATCTCAACAATGGGGACTCCAAGGGGCTGACATGCCCCAGTCAAATTCATCAGTGGTTTCCCTTGATACTTAGAATGAACTTCTGCACTCTAAATCCTTTCCCACACCCTTAAGCTAAGGAACTTTCTTTTTGACCTCAATTCTTTCCACTTTTTTTTTTCACTTTCCTTCATCCTTCTGGCTTCTTTTATGATTTTGAAATATTCTGTGATTTTTATCATAATTCTGTTGTTTTACCTGTCAGGCTGATCCTTCCTCAAGTTCTTTGTATGCATAGTTCTTTCTTTTGAAGTTTAATTACACATGTTATGTCTTTGAAAATGTATTTTCTAGTTAACATATTTATAGAAAACAACTCTTACCTCTCATTCCTTTATATACACATACACAACACACATGAAGGTGTGTACACACCCACATACATGCACACACACTCACAATAATGAACTTATATTTTCATGGAAAAGTCCTAAAACAGAACCTCGTACAGGGCAGTTGTTGAGAACAGGTTGACATCTGTAAGACCCCCCATAGGAAAGGGCACACAAACACTAAGGAATGAGAAACTATCTTAATCACCCAGGATGCAGCGCCCTCAAGAGGCAACACAGGACAAACAGGACGTGCTGGGCCCCCGGGCTTATCAAGGTTGTTAAGAGATATTTGTCTGAGGAATGTGCAGCTGCCCTGGGACCTTATCTATCAAGGACAGGGGGGCTTAGCCCCAACTCATCTCCTGCATGGTTCACCCCTTCCCTCCTCCCTTCTTCCTCCAGGACCGTTCAGTTCTGGCGGGACTCAATGAGAATCAAATAGATTGGCAGGACCCAACCAGAGGAGGACTAATGTTTAGCTGTTCAAATGCTAACCAATAAAGTACAGGTCTTTGTGTGTGAATGCTTGGAAATCTCCTAAATAGAGGGCTTTCGCACCCCTCGAGGACGCTCCCCACTCAGCCATTGTAGTGGTCTGAGGGGCTGGTTGCGGTCCAGGCTCAAGCTTGCTTTAAATAAAACCTCCTTGTGTGACTTGCATTACCATGTATGCACTTTGACTCTCTGGGGATTGGTCAATATAGGAGATTGGTCAATATCGTACCCTAACACAGTCAATAAATATTTGAGGAAAGACAAGATTACCATTTACTTTGTATTTATTTTATTAACCATCCTGCTGAAAGTTGTTTCAAATATTCATCTGCAGCTGATATGTTTTCTGTGTATGGACTTCAGATTACGTCATTTGTTTCACAGCATCTTAGTTATTTGTGAAGGCTAGTTTATCATAGATCTCCTATATAAACAATACATTTTCACTTGATTTTTAAAAATTTAGTAGTTTTTACCCTAAGATTCCATCTCACCCCAATTGGAATGGCAATTATCAATAATACAAGCAACAATAGATGTTGGAGAGGATGTGGGGGAAAAGGTACACTCATACATTGCTGGTGGGGTTGCAAATTAATGCAGACACTCTGGAAAGCAGTGTGGAGATTCCTTAGAAAACTTGGAATGGAACCACCATTTGACCCAGTTGTTCCATTCCTAGGTCTATACCCGAAGGACTTAAAATCAGCATACTTACAGTGATGCAGACACATCAATGTTCATAGCCACTCAATTCACAATAGCCAGATTGTGGAACCAACCTAGATGACTTTCAGTTGATGAATGGATAAAGAAACTGTGGTGTATATATATATATAATGGAATATTACTCAGCCATAAAGAATGATAAAATTGTGGCATTTGCAGCAAATGGGTGAAACTGGAAAATATCATGCTAAGTGAGATAAGTCAATCTCAAAAAACTAAAGGACGAATGATCTTGCTGATAAGCAGATGATGATACATAATGGGGGGGGAGGCAAGAATGGAGGAAGGAGGAACTGTATAGAGGGAAAAAAGGGGTGGGAGGGGCGGGAGGGGTGGGGGGAAAAATAACAATAAATCAAACAACATTGCCCTATATAAATGTATGATTACACAGTGGTATGCCTATACCTCATGTACAACCAGAGAAACAAGTTGTACCCCATTTGCTTACAATAATAATTTAAAAAATTAAGTAGTTTTGCCATAATGATGTTTTATATCCTTGTCAAATCTATCTGTAGTATTGACTTTTCTGTAATACTTTGTAAATAAAGTTATATTTCATCACAGTATGAAACAGTGTGACATTTTTATCTAGTCATCATACAATTGCATTAACATATGTTTAACATATTATGTTAAATGATAGAAGATGGGGTGCTTCCTTTAATTAATTAATTTGTTAAAAGTTACCTTGTTAATAAACTTCTTTGTTTTATTTTATCTAGAGTAAAAGTTAAAGTTTTAGTAAATGTATCTTTAAAATTTCTTCCACATTTTTAAACATTTTTCCCCCCAGAACTTTCCAGATTCAAGTCATACATAGTTGGGCAGATAAAGGTCAAATCATTTGAAATCATTTTAAATAAGTTTAATCATGTTTCTAAACATTGGTGAATTGTTCAGATACTTATTTTTGTTTATTGTTTATTGTTGTAGATTTGGGATTTGTTAAAGTTCTTGAAATATATGAGATTTCTGGTCACCAGTATAAAATTGTCTTTCTGTTTTTTTGTTTTTTCTTCTTTTCTGTGTGCTATGTTCATGCTAAACACACATCTAACAACTGAGGTGTACTCCTACCCCAAAACTGTGTTTTTAACTAAAATTCTTGTATATAAGTCTTTCTATATTTTCCATAATATGTAAGTATAGAAAAGGTGTTATGACCCTAGCTATGCTTATACTTCTTTCAATTCAATTTTTATTTCCTAGAGAGATTGTTTATCATAAACTCAGAGGAAGATAAAAATAAATTTAAAATAAGAAAACAGTCCTATAAATCCAATATTAATGTTTTTAAATGATTTCAAAATAATATAGAATATATGATGTCATCAAGTCAAAATACCAAATGAGGTTATCTTTTACATTTTCATTATAATACTTGACTTTTATCACATTATAAAATATAAATTAAATAACCAATCACTTAATATCTGTATCTTCCATTATGCTTTTTTAAATGCTGACTATAGAGGTCAGATCCTGACACACAGTATCATCAAAAAATATGTGTTAAATGTGTGGGGAAATTAATGGATAAACTCTGAAATTCATGCTGAGGTGGGGATATTTCTGAAAATTAAGTGCTTCAGGAGCTCCTTTCAAACGTGATTTAATGTTTGCCAGAGGGTTTTGTTTTTATTGCTTTTACTAGAAACAAAAGTCATCTTTAAATACTTGCACAAAGACATTTTCATGGAACAATCTGAATATATTAAAACATATTCACAGATAATTCTTATTTACTTAAATTGTGATAGTTTCTTCCACGTGAGCATAAAATACACAGAAGCATGAAATTTACTCTGAAATATATTCTTATATACAAGGTGATGGAAAAAGAGAAAGTACCAATAACTAACTTTCTTCTACTTCTTTTTTTTAAATCACTGACATTTTGTGTTTTGAAAGAAACTAAATACAAACCAATTCAATATATGTTTTCAATCTTTTCTTTTACCAAAGATGTACCTAAAATATCGTAAGTTATGACACTCAGGTGTTTTGAAATGCATTAGAAGGAAATTTATACAAGCATCAAGTCAATGGGTTAATTTGATAATTATCTAGGAGAGTATTCAAATGTATGTTTAGTCATTGTACAAAACAGCATTATTCCATTTCTCTAAGTTTCTCTTCCTTCTACAGAGACAATTTATTTCATGGATAATTTCAACATTCAATGATAAAATATGTTTTGCTGGTCACTTATCAATCACTTATCTAGAATATTTGGTTCAATTTTTCATTACGATAGTGGTACTAACAAGATAAAATAGCAGCCTTGTTAAATTAGTTCTTGCAATGGTCAAATAAAACAAAATCAATAAATAAGGATTTTCGAGAGCCACTTTGTCTAGTTTTTTTTTTCTTTTCAGTAACAGTATGTCATTATAATCTAATTCCATTTAATTATCTTTCAGTTTGATTTTTCTCCTATTTAAGCAACATTCAGCTGATTCACCCTTGTGTCCCCAGCTTTGTCTTTGAGACCAGTAATAGTTTAATAAAATATCAAAAATGTACAAAAGTTCCATGTTAAATATTTTTTATTGTATTTTACATTTTAAAGCCAAATTATTTTTATTTTAGATGGTAGGCATTTGTGAATTCATTGGAGACTAGACAGGAGTATTCTTTATAAATCTATCTGACTGAAAATAGTATGGATGAGCCTTAGAAAAAGTAATTCCTACCACAGATTGAACTTGAACTTCTCTCAATTCATGGTTTCAAACAGCTTATCTTGCCTATTGATTTCTTTCTCCCCTGAGCTAGCTAATCAAATCTCTTCATCCTGGCCCTCAAATCCTCTGGCTGATGTTCATCATCCTTCATTCTCTTCTATTGCTTTGTCTCTTTGAAAGTCTGCTTAGTCTCTCATCCCTTACTTTCCAGTGCCTCTTCAAAATTTTGCCCATTTTTTCCTCTTCAGAAAAATATAATGCCCATTCAATTATTTGGTATCATAGAGTTAACAATCAAGTAATTCAAATGCTAGAGGTCCAGGATGACTATGCCAATAAATAACCACACTGCCTCTGACTCTGGGAGGAAATGTTCCTTCAGAAGTCAGGGTTCCTGGGAAAACAGACAGCAGAAAGTAAACAAAACATGATGGACTTTCGAACCAGACAACCAATTTTCAAATCTCTATTCTTTTGTTTAAAATGTGGGCTCGTTTTAAAAGTTATTCTTACCATTCTGAAAAAGGGAAATCAAGACCATCACTCAGATAAACATAATTATTAAAATTTTATTCTTGTTAATGAAGAAACTAGGCCAAATGAGTTCAAAGAGAATCCAAAGATGTATATATAGATGCCTTTTACGTGTGTGCATGTGTGTGTGTGTACACATTATCTATCTGTATGTACATGCCTCATGCACACAAACACATACACACAACAAAACAACACCAGGTATAATGAAATGTGTATTTCTCTGATTTGCCATTTTTTAATTATTTTTCTAGGATTTTTGAGAATGTATTCAGACTCTAAGGTAAATGGGTTTCATTTTTAATCACTGAATTTGAATATAGAAGGTACATTTTGAAGTGAAATTCTGATTGTTTCCAGTTTTCCAGCACACCATTTCATCAATATTATGATGTTGTTTTGCTGATCAGCAAAGGATGCTTTGAAAATTCCCAGTTTTATCTACTCACATTTGTCTTGAGAATAATATGCCTGGTTATGGATTTTTAACAGATACTTTGCATTATAGGAGACTATCAAGGTGATGTTCAGCAAGAAAAATAGTCATGGTAATTTAGATATTCTGCTTAGTGAATCCATCACTGGCAACATTAAATATCAAATATACTAGTTATAAAAGCTCAATGGTCAGCAAATTACATGTAGGCATCATTAACAGCAAATGATCATCTCATTATCTACAATTTGGCCATATTTCCCTAAAGACCACCTTACTACTTTCAAAAATACTGCTCTTTAGATAGTAGTGTGGAGTTGGTGAATATATTTGACAAAGTTGAATTTTATGAGAGCCACGTGAGCCTAGAAAATAGTCAAAATTAAGAACTCTACCACCACTCTCTTGTGCTTTGAAAGTGACATACTGAAAAAAAAAAGAAAAAAACACCCTGACCCATGCAACTTGGATCAGACACCTAGACGCCCTATTTACCTGTTACAAGGCAAGACACATGTCTTTCAAAAACCCCTTCTTGGGCTGGGGATATAGTTCAGTTGGTAGAGTGCTTGCCTTGCAAGCACAAGGTCCTGGGTTCAATTCCCAGCACCACACACACACACACACACACACACACACACACACACACACAAAACAAAACAAAAAAAAACTTTCTTTGTTCCATAAGTGATAAGCTGAACTTCTTGCCCTTGTTTATCAACAGGAAAAAAAAAAAAAATTGCTAACCAAACTTTGGTTAAGTTTGTCTTTCTCTAAGGCTCCTAAACTTCAAGCCACCTCAGCCTGAGCAATGGAGATAGCAGCTTCTGAGAACAGGCTGACCTCATAATAAAACATTCCAAGATCAACTGTCTGATGATCCACTTAAGCCCATTTCCATAGACCTGGTTCTGTGTAGCCTTATTTAATCCTTCCATAAAAGAATTCCCTTATTGTCTAATGCTTGAGAAAGTTGCAGACCTTGACATCAGAGTACTTTCCCTACTGCATTAGTTCTTGTAACCCTCATTGGTACACTTATTTTAAATAAATCCTCTGCATACTAAGTCTACATTTGTTTTTTGCTTAACATCTCAAACTCTTACACAAAGTATATATTTGGGTTGGGTTCTCACTATTTCATCCAGTCTTGTGTACTCATTCCCATGGTCTTCTGAGGTTCCATCGCACATGACAATTATTTTTTTCAAATAATATTCTGTTCCCAAGATTGCTGTGCCCTATTCTTTGCATATCTATCTTTGGATTACTATTAGGAACCAATGAACATATATTTATAAAGTTCAATCTATTTAATTACTGCTATGATTGATTGACTAGGCTGGTGACTTTTCTATGCCATCCAAATGATTTTCTATGCAATGCAAATGATTATTGAACCCAGAGATGCTTAACCACTGAGGCATATCCTCAACCCTTTTTAGTTCTTGCAATGGTCAAATAAAACAAAATCAAATTAAATTGATTTTATTTAGAGAAGGATCTCACTGAGTTGCTTCGGGCTTCACTAAGTTGCTGAGGCTGGATTTGAACTCTTCATCCTCCTGCATCAGCCTCCCGAGCTGCTGGTATTAAAGGCATGTGCCACCACACCTGGCCTAATTTAGTTTTAAAGTAATTAAGTAAATAAAATGTCTGGAGACCTGAGTTGAGTCTCAGATCTTTAATTTGCGTTGCTTTGGGGCAAATCCCCTGATTTCCTTGATCTTATCTATACATGATGATGCTAATAGAGATGATACTCATCTACCTTAGATAATCTGATATACACTTAATTTGGTTGGTATATAACTATATTTTAAAATTTACAAATCAGTATACACATGGATGTATTTTTATTTCTACCTTAAACCCAAATCTCTCATTAAGACAATTAACTATGTTTTGGGCATTTTCTCTCAGTGTTTCTATACGGTCATTTATGGAGCCATCAGGTCAAAGCATTTGGAAATAGCAAGGCAAAGACTTTCCTGAAAAGGAAAAATTCCCCTTGAAACACTGTAAAATGAACCTATTGTTCAACAAAATTAAGCATCAAATTAATAAGACTGAAGAAAGAAAGAGGGTGAGGATGAGGTTGCTAGGGAATCTGTGTTGACTGAAAGCTTCTTTATCAAGTGGTGAATACACTAATATTCTGGAAAGGACCACCAGGAGAAATGCCAGTAAGAATAAGCCAAAAACTATTATAATTGTCCAAACATTCCAAGTACTGTGATGTCAAGGCCAGTTATTAATTCTGGCCATTGGATTGGTGAAAAAGCTGTGCTTAAAACACTCAAAGACAAAATATTGGGTCGCAGTTGCTGAGCAAGCTGGCTGGAGAGTCAGGCCGCCTACATGGCGGAGGTAGGTGGTGGGCAGCTATCCTGCCCAGCCAGCAGGACAAAGACAGACATAACTGAGTGACCCTGCCTGACCCCTGCACCTAGGTTGGTGCCATCACTGGTTGGTCGCAGTCGTGGAGCGAGCTGGCAGGCGAGTCAGGCCCCTTGCATCTCAGAGGTAGCAGGTCTGCACCCAAACTGCTTGCCTTGCAGAGCTGGGTTGGGGTAGCCAACCCGCCCAACCACCAAGCCAAGGTTTGTCGCCATCACAGAGTTAGCCAGAGGCTTCTTTATAGGCTGGTGCAGGCATTTTTAATTACTCCTGAGGGTGTGGCCATCATCAATGGAAGAGCAACTCCTTTCCTGAGACACCTACAGGAGGCTAGAGGACCTTTGACAAGACCCAGGAGCCAAGAAGAGGAGGTATTGAAAGACTCGGGACCAACTCAGAGCCACCAGGGAATATACCTCATCTGAAGGCCATCACCCCTAGAAGGCCAGCTTCCTAGTGGAGCACTGCATTATCAAGTTCCTCTAAGATTTCAGGCTACTGAAGGCTAAGAGGTGAATTACTGGAAATCTACAGAGAAAATATTAGTCAATAGAGGAAACTGCAATATCCCAGATTTTCTTTATTAGACAGGAAGATACATGAACAATATGAGAAAACAAGGGAAGAAAATGTCCCAAACAATCCTAGATGGTAAAGCAATAAAACTCAATGACAGCATGGCAGAAGAAATGTCACAAAGGAAGTTCAGAATGTAATAATCAAAACGATCGGGAAAGCAAATGAGGAGATGCAAGAGCAAATGCAGGCATTAAAGGATGAGATGAAAGGGCAAATGCAAGCATTGAATGATCACACCAATCGACAGTTAAAAGAGCAAATACAGGAAGGAAAAGATAATTTAAATAAAGAGTTAGAGATATTGGGAAAAAAACAAACAAACAGAAATCCTTGAATGAAGGAAACAATAAACCAAACTAAAACTCCATAGAAAGCATAACCAATAGGATAGAACACCTGGAAGACAGAACCTCAGATATCAAAGACAAAATATTTAATCTTGAAAACAAAGTTGACCAAACAGAGAAGACAGTAAGAAATCATGAACAGAATCTACAAGAACTATGGAATATCATGCAAAGGACAAATTTAAGAATTATTGGGATTGAAGAAGGCTTAGAGAAACAAACCAAAGGAATGAACAATCTATTAAACGAAATAATATCAGAAAATTGCCCAAATATGAACAATGAAATGAAAAATCATGTACAAGAGGCTTATAGGACTCTAAATACACAAAATTACAAAAGAGCCACACAAAGGCACATTATAATGAAAATACCTAGCATACAAAATAAAGATAGAAGTTTAAAGGCTGCGAGAGAAAAGAATCAAATTACATTCAGGGGGAAACCAATAAGGATATCAGCAGATTTTTCAATCCACACCCTAAAAGCTAAAAGGGACTGGAACAACATTTTTCAAGCTCTGAAAGAGAATGAATGTGAATCAAGAATCTTATACCCAGCAAAACTTATCTTCAGAATTGACAATGAAATAAAATCCTTCCATGATAAACAAAAGCTAAAAGAATTTACAAAAAGAAAGACAGCATTACAGAACATTCTCAACAAAATATTCCATGAGGAAGAGATGAAAAACAATGACATAAATCAGGAAAGGGAGGAACTACCCTAAAGAAACAACCAAATAAAGGAGAAATCAAGTCGTGTGAAAAAAAAAAAAATGAGCCAAATGAACGGGAATAAAAATAATATCTCAATAATAACCCTGAATGTTAATGGCCCGAACTCATCAATAAAAATACCAAAACTGGCAGATTGGATTAAAAAGAAAGATCCAACAATTTGCTGCCTGCAAGAGACTCATCTCATAGAAAGAGATACAACAGACTAAAGGTGAAAGGATGGGGAAAAACATACCATGCACATCGACTCAGCAAAAAGGCTGGAATATCCATCCTCATATCAGATAATGTGGACATCAAGCCAAAGTTAGTCAGAAGGGATAAATAAGGACATTTCATACTGCTTAACGGAAGCATAAATCAGTAAGACATAACAATCATAAATATCTATGCCCCGAACAGTGGCTTATCCATGTACATCAAGCAGATCCTTCTCAATTCCAGGAATCAAATAGACCACAGCACAATAATACTAGGTGACTTTAACACACCTCTCTCCCCACTGGACAGATATTCCAAACAAAAATTGAAATACCATAGATCTTAATAACACAAACAATAATTCAGACTTAATGGACATATATAGAATATACCACCCAACAAAGAGCGAATACACTTTCTTCTCAGCAGCACATGGATCCTTCTCTAAAATAGACCATATATTATGCCACAAAGCTAATGCTAGCAAATACAAGAAGATAGAGATAATACATTGTATTCTGTCAGATCATAATGGATTGAAATAAGAAATAAATGACAGAGTAAAAAACAGAAACTACTCCATCACCTGGAGATTAAATAATATGCTATCATACGATGAATGGATAACAGAAGATATCAGGAAAGAAAGTAAAGGAAAGTTCTTAGAGGTAAATGAGAACAAAGAAACAGCATATAAAAATCTCTGGAACACTATGAAAGCAGTTCTTAGAGGAAAACTTACTTCATGGAGTGCATTCAATAAAAGAAGTGAAAATTAACAAATAAATGGCCTAACACTACAGCTCAAAGTCCTAGAAAAAGAAGAACAGAGCAACACCAAAAGTAGTAGAAGACAGGAAATAGTTAAAATCAGAGCTGAAATCAACAAAATTGAAACAAAGGAAACAATCAAAAAAATTGACAAAATAAATAGTTGATTCTTTGAAAAAATAAACAAAACCAATAAACCCTTAGCCACACTAAAAAAGAGAAGAGAGAAAACCCAAATTACTAAAATTCGGAATGAACAAGGAAATATCACAATAGACACGATTGAAATACAAAACATAATTGGAAGTTATTTTGAAAATCTATACTGCAACAAATAGACAATCTCGAAGACATCAACAGGTTTCTAAGGACATGTGAATTACCTAAACTGAACCAGGAGGACATACACAATTTAAATAAATCAATTTCAAGTAATGAAATAGAAGAGGTCATCAAAAGCCTACCAACAAGAAAAGTCCAGGAACAGATGGGTTCTCAGCCAAGTTCTACAAAATCTTTAAAGAAAAGTTCATTCTAATACTTCTCAAAGGATTCCATGCAATAGAAGAGGAGGGAACCCTCCCAAATACATTCTATGAAGCCAGTATCACCCTGATACTAAACCAGACAGAGACACATCAAGGAAAGAAAACTTCAGACCAATATCTTTAATGAACATTGATGCAAAAATTCTCAACAAAATCTTAGCAAAATCACATACAAAAATATATTAAAAAGATAGTGCACCATGTTCAAGTGGGTTTTATCCCAGGGATGCAAGGTTGGTTCAACATCCAGAAATCAATAAATGTAATTCACCATATCAATAGACTTAAAGTCAAGAATCACATGATTATTTTCAATAGATGCAGAAAAAACATTTGATAAAATACAGCATCCCTTCATGGTCAAATCACTAGAAAAAATAGGGATAGTGGGAACATTCCTTAACATTGTAAAGGCCATCTATGCTAAGCCCATGGCCAATATCATTCTAAATGGTGAAAAACTGAAAGCATTCCCCCTACAAACTGGAACAAGGCAGGGATGTCCTCTTTCACCACTTCTATTCAACATTGTCCTCAAAACTCTAGCGAGAGCAATTAGACATACCAAGGAAATCAAAGGGATACGAGTAGGAAAAGAAGAACTCAAACTATCCCTATTTGCTGAAAGACATGATTATATGTTTAGAGGAACCGGGAAATTCCACCAGAAAACTTTTAGAACTCATAAGTGAATTCAGTAAAGTAGCAGGATATAAGATTAATGCCCATAAATCCAATGCATTTTTATACATAAGTGATGAATCTTCAGAAAGAGAAGTTAGGAAAACTACCCCATTCACAATAGCTTCAAAAAAAAAATACTTGGGAATAATCTCACAAAAGAGGTGAAAGACCTCTACAATGCGAACTACAGAACACTAAAGAAAGAAATTAAAGAAAACCTTAGAAGATGGAAAGATCTCCCATGTTCTTGGATAGGCAGAATTAATATTGTCAAAATGGCTATACTACCAAAAGTGCTATACATATTCATGCAATTCCAATTAAAACCCCAATGACGTACCTTACGGAAATAGAGCAAGCAATCATGAAATTCATCTGGAAGAATAAGAAACCCAGAATAGCAAAAGCAATCCTTAGCAGGAAGAGTGAAGCAGGGGGTGTCTCAATACCAGACCTTCAACTATACTACAAAGCAATAGTAACAAAAACAGCATGGTATTGATACCAAAATAGACAGGTAGATCAATGGTACAGAATAGAGGACATGGACACAAACCCAAATAAATACAATTTTCTCATATTGGACAAAGGTGCCAAAAACATGCAATGGAGAAAAGATAGCCTCTTCAACAAATGGTGCTGGGAAAATTGGAAATCCATATGCAACAGAATGAAACTAAACTCCTGTCTCTCACCCTGCACAAAAATCAACTCACAATGGATCAAGGATCTTGAAATCAGACCAGAGACCCTTCATCTTATAGAAGAAAAAGTAGGACTCCCATAGCCCAAGAAATAAAAGCAAGAATCAATAACTGGGATAGATTCAAACTAAAAGCTTTCTCTCAGCAAAGGAAACTATCAGCAATGCGAAGAAAGAGCCTACAGAGTGGGAGAATATCTTTGCCACTCATACTTCAGATAGAGCACTAATTTCCAGAATATATAAAGAACTCAAAAAGCTCTACACCAAGAATATAAATAACCCAATCAATAAATGAGCTAAGAATATGAACAGACTCTTCACAGAAGATCTACAAGCAATCAACAAATTTATGAAAAAATGTTCACCATCTTTAGTAATAAGAGAAATGCAAATCAAAATTACCCTAAGATTCCATCTCACCCCAATTAGAATAGCAATTATCAAGAATACAAGCAACAATAGGTGTTGGAGAGGATGTGGGGAAAAAAGTACATCTCATACATTGCTGGTGGAGCTGCAAATTAGTGTAGCCTCTCTGGAAAGCAGTGTGGAAATTTCTTAGAGTACTTGGAATGCAACCATCATTTGACCCAGTTATCCCAATCCTCAGTCTATACCCAAAGGACTTAAAATGAGCACACTACAGAGATACAGCAACATCAATGTTCATAGCTGCTCAGTTCACAATAGCCAGATTGTGGAACAAACCTAGATGCCCCTCAATGGATGAATTGATAAAGAAACTGTGGTATATATATATATATATATATGTATATATATATTCAGTAAATTCCATCTTCTAAGGTTTTCTTTAATTTCTTTCTTTAGTGTTCTGTAGTTCGCATTGTAGAGGTCTTTCACCTCTTTTGTGAGATTATTCCCAAGTATTTTTTTTTTTGAAGCTATTGTGAATGGGGTAGTTTTCCTAACTTCTCTTTCTGAAGATTCATCACTTATGTATAAAAATGCATTGGATTTATGGGCATTAATCTTATATCCTGCTACTTTACTGAATATATATATATATATATATATATATAAACACAATGGAATATTTCTCAGCCATAAAGAAAAGTAAAATTATGACATTTGCAGGCAAATGGATGGAGTTGGAGATTATCATGCTAAATGAGAGAAACTAATCTCAAAAAACCAAAGGACGAATGATCTCACTGATAAGCAGATGATGACACATATAGGGGGTGGGAAGGGGGCAAGAATGGAGGAAGGAGGGACTCTATAGAGGGATAAGAGGGGTGGGAAGGGTTGGGGAGGAGAAAAATAACATAATGAATCAAAAACTATTACCCTAAGTAAATGTATGATTTCACAAATGGTATGCAACTACTTCATGTACAGGGAAACATGGTGTATCCCATTTGTTTACAATAGAAATTAATTTAAAAAAAGACAAAATGTTAAAATATGTGTTTTTTCTATCCTAATATTCCCTTTCCAATGGTGACCTTTAAAGCTGCATGAGCCATATGAAACACCTCTGATTATTGACAGGAACATTTTATAAGTGGCAGTAATCTTCATGGTTAGGCCACTGAGATATTCAGATGGGTTGTTTCTCCAGCATACAATACCTTAAGTTATAAAAGGAGGATGAACTACTTGGGCATTTTGAATTGGAGTAGATTTTTACATTCATCATGACTCTTTTAAAGCCTGCTATAAAACAGGCTTTGAAGAGGAGTTGGAATAAAGAAGATAAGCAGTAACTGGTATTTATGACAATGAAGATATTGATGTTGATGCTGCTGCTGATGATGAAGAATGAGGAAGTATTCACTTGGATTTTGGAGCTCAGAAATCAGGTCCACATGTGATATTTAAATAGCCAATCATACATATTAATACAAAATGTAAAAAAGACTGCACATCATGAACAATTTGGCTTTATTACAATGATGCAAGGATAGTTTACCATATAAAAATCAGTAAATAAATGTAATTTACTGAATAAATAGAATTGAGGACAAAAATCATACAGTCATATTAACGGATGCAGAGAAACCTATAAAATTCAGCACCCATTCACTGAAGAAACTAGAAATAGAAAGGAACTTACATCAACAACATAATTACATCAACAACATAAGGGCAATACATGACAAATCCAAAGTAAACACTAAATTGGAGAAAAGCTGAATTCATTTCCTTTAAAATCTGAAATAAGACAATGATGCCACTTTCACTTCTTCTGTTTAACATAGTACTAGACATTCTAGCCAAAGCAATTAAGCAAAAGAAGAAAGTAAAGGTTTCAAGATGGCGGCCTAGAGGGTGGCTGCATTTCATGTTGCTCCAGGACTCAGGATTCAAAAGAGGAGATATTGATACACTTGCGACCAACTCAAAGCAGCCGGGTGACTCTCACACATTGGGAAGGCGTCCCAAATGGGACGGTGGTCCCGGAACGCAGGGAACTTTATGAAGTAGAGCTGCCGGCGAGACACTCCTCCCCCCGCTGGAGCAGTGAACTCGGACAACTGGGAGCTCCGTAAAGGAGGCCGCACGGCACAGCGCTGGGTCTCGGAGCAACCACTGGGGCTCTGGAGGTTGCCCAGGGGAGGAGTGGCAAGGAGAGCTGTGTGGACTCAGAACACTGGGGCCTGCCCTGAGGAGGAGGAGGAGGAGCGTGGCCGCTTGGATTCGGAGTGACTGCACCAGAGCTACAGGCAGTTGCCAGAGGAGGGGCTGTGTGGCGAGCTGTTTGGACTCAGAACGACTGCTTCTGAACACCGGGGCCTACCCAGAGGAGTAGGAAGAGGAGGAGGAGGAGCGCGGCGGATCGTTTGGACTCGCAGTGACTGCATTGGAGCTCCAGGCGGCTGCTCAGAGGAGAAGGTGAGTGGTGAGTTGTTTGGACTTAAAGTGACAGCTCCTGAACACAGGGGACCTGCCTGGAGGGGAAGCACAGTGGGTCGCTTGGTCTCGAGTGGCCGCACCAGAGCTCCGGGCGGTTGCCCAGAGGACGCGTGCAGCTGGTCACGTGGATTCAGAACCACTCAGAGCAACCGCTCCTGAACACCCGGGGGGTTATTTGGAGAAGGAGGAGGAACAGGGAGGGTCACTTCGACTCAGAGTGATTGATTGCCCAGAGCTATGGGTGGTTGCTGGGTGGAGGAGGCACACAGTGAGTTTCTTGGACTCCTAGTGACCACACCAGAATATTGGGCGGCTGTCTGGAGGAAGAGGCGTGTGGCGGGACACTGGGTCTCAGAGCGATTGTACAGGGCCCCAGGTGGCTGCTCAGAGGAGGGGCCACATAGCCAGGTGATTAGAAGCAGAGCAGGGTCCCAGGATCTAGGAGGCTTCTGGGTGGAAGAGCCGCACAGAGACAGGCTTAGGGGCAGAGTGAAGGTTCCAGGACTGCGGACAGATTCTCTGAGGAGGGGCAACCTAAGGAGATTCATCTGCGAAGGGTGAGGCTCCCAGGCCCAGGAGGTAGGGCCGGGCCCCTGGGAACTTTGCAGAGGAAGGCAGCCCAGCCCAGGTGGTAGCTGTAAATTGAGGGGAACCTCTAGGAGGGAACTGACCAGCGAGACCTCCCCACCGGGTGAGTCTTCCCTGCCGGGTGAGGTTTCCCCACAAGGACGGTAAAACCAGAGACTCAGGCCCAAACAGGCCTTGCCTCAGCCCGCAGCCTAGGTCCCCTTTGGATGACCATTGGTCAACAAGTGGAGGCACCTCTGCCCACTAGCAGGGATTATACCCCACCTGAAGGCCACCACTCCTAGAGAGGCAGCTTCCTTGTGGAGCACCGCATTATCAACTTCCTCCAAGACTTCAGCCTACAGAAGGCTAAGGGAGGATATATATAGAAATCTTCAGGGACATTGTAAGTCAATAGAGGAAATCTGCAATATCTCAGCGGTCCACTGATATCTGAACAATATGAGAAAACAAGGAAAGAAAATGCTGAAAACAAATCTAGATGTTACATCAATAAAACCCAATGACAGCATGGCAGAAGAAATGACAGAAAAGGAGTTCAGAATGTTCATAATTAAAATGATCAGAGAAGCAAACAATGAGATGAAAGAGCAAATGCACGCACTGAATGATGAGATGAAAGAGCAAATGCAGGCATTGAATGATCGCACCAATCGACAATTAAAAGAGCAAATACAGGAAGGAAAAGATCATTTCAATAAAGAGTTAGAGATAATGAAAAAAAACCAAACAGAAATCCTTGACATGAAGGAAACAATAAACCAAATTAAGAACTCCATAGAAAGCATATCCAGTAGGATAGAACACCTGGAAGACAGAACCTCAGACACTGAAGACAAAATATTTAACCTTGAAAACAAAGTTGAACAAACAGAGAAGATGGTAAGAAATTATGAACAGAATCTCCAAGAACTATGGGATATCATGAAAAGGCCAAATTTAAGAATTATTGGGATTGAGGAAGGCTTAGAGAAACAAGCCAAAGGAATGAACAATTTATTCAATGAAATAATATCAGAAAATTTCCCAAATCTGAAAAATGAAATGGAAAATCAAGTTCAAGAGGCTTATAGGACTCCAAATACACAAAATTACAACAGACCCACACCAAGGCACATTATAATGAAAATACCTAACATACAAAATAAAGACAGAATTTTAAAGGCCGCGAGGGAAAAGAACCAAATTACATTCAGGGGGAAACCAATACGGATTTCAGCAGATTTTTCAATTCAGACCCTAAAAGCTAGAAGGGCCTGGAACAACATTTTTCAAGCCCTGAAAGAAAATGGATGCCAACCAAGAACCTTATACCCAGCAAAACTTACCTTCAAATTTGACGATGAAATAAAATCCTTCCATGATAAACAAAAGCTAAAAGAATTTACAAAAAGAAAGCCAGCATTACAGAACATTCTCAGCAAAATATTCCATGAGGAACAAATGAAAAACAAAGAAGCAAATCAGCAAAGGGAGGAATTATCCTAAAGGAATTGTCAAATAAAGGAGGAAACAAGTTGTGTCAAACAAATAAATAAATAAAATTTTAAAAATGAACCAAATGACCGGGAAACCAAATCATTTCTCTATAATAACCCTGAATGTTAATGGCCTGAATTCATCAATCAAAAGACATAGACTGGCAGATTGGATTAAAAAGAAAGATCCAACTATATGTTGCCTGCAAGAGACTCACCTCATAGAAAAAGATACCCATAGACTAAAGGTGAAAGGATGGGGAAAAACATACCATGCACATGGACTCAGCAAAAAAGCTGGAGTATCCATCCTCATTTCCGATAATGTGGACTTCAAGCCAAAGTTAGTCAGAAGGGATAAAGAAGGTCATTTCATACTGCTTAAGGGAAGCATAAATCAGCAAGACATAACAATCATAAACATCTATGCCCCAAACAGTGGCTCATCCATGTATGTCAAACAAATCCTTCTCAATTTCAGAAACCAAATAGACCACAACACAATAATACTAGGTGATTTTAACATGCCTCTCTCACTACTGGACAGATCTTCCAGACAAAATTTGAACAAAGAAACCATAGATCTCAATAACACAATCAATAATTTAGACTTAATGGACATTTATAGAATATACCATCCAACCAAGAGCGAATACACTTTCTTCTCAGCAGCACATGGATCCTTCTCTAAAATAGACCATATATTATGCCACAAAGCTAATGTTAGCAAATACAAGAAGATAGAGACACTACCATGTATTCTATCAGATCATAATGGATTGAAGTTAGAAATAAATGAAAGAGTAAAACACAGAAACTATTCCAACATCTGGAGATTAAACAATATGCTATTATATGATGAATGGATAACAGAAGATATTAGGAAGGAAATTAAAAAATTCTTAGAGGAAAATGAGAACAAAGAAACATCATATCAAAATCTCTGGGACACTATGAAAGCAGTACTTAGAGGGAAATTTATTTCATGGAGCGCATTTAATAAAAGAAGTAAAACTCAACAAATAAACGACCTAACACTACAGCTCAAAGCCCTAGAAAAAGAAGAACAGAACAGCACCAAAAGTAGTAGAAGACAGGAAATAGTTAAACTCAGAGCTGAAATCAATGAAATTGAAACAAAAGAAACAATACAAAAAATTGACAAAATAAATAGTTGGTTCTTCGAAAAAATAAACAAAATTGATAAACCTTTAGCCACACTAACAAAGAGAAGACGAGAGAAAACCCAAATCACTAAAATTCGGAATGAACAAGGAAATATCACAACAGACAGGATTGAAATACAAAACATAATTAGAAGCTATTTTGAAAATCTATACTCCAACAAAATAGAAAATTTCGAAGACATCAACAGGTTTCTAGAGACATATGAATTGCCTAAACTGAACGAGGAGGACATAAACAATTTAAATAGACCAATTTCAAGTACTGAAATAGAAGAAGTCATCAAAAGCCTACCAACAAAGAAAAGTCCGGGACCAGATGGGTTCTCAGCCGAGTTCTACAAAACCTTTAAAGAAGAGCTCATTCCAATACTTCTCAAAGTATTCCATAAAATAGAAGAGGAGGGAATCCTCCCAAACTCATTCTATGAAGCCAATATCACACTGATACCTAAACCAGACAGAGACTCATCAAGGAAAGAAAATTTCAGACCAATATCCTTAATGAACATCGACGCAAAAATTCTCAACAAAGTTTTAGCAAATCGCATACAAAAACATATTAAAAAGATAGTGCACCACGATCAAGTGGGTTTCATCCCAGGGATGCAAGGTTGGTTCAACATCAGGAAATCAATAACCGTAATTCACCATATCAATAGACTTAAAGTCAAGAATCACATGATTATTTCAATAGATGCAGAAAAAGCATTTGATAAAATACAGCACCCCTTCATGCTGAAAACACTAGAAAAAATAGGGATAGTGGGAACATTCCTTAACATTGTAAAGGCTATTTATGCTAAGCCCACAGCTAATATCATTCTAAATGGTGAAAAACTGAAAGCATTCTCCCTAAAAACTGGAACAAGGCAGGGATGCCCTCTTTCACCACTTCTATTCAACATCGTTCTTGAGACTCTGGCCAGAGCAATTAGACAAACCAAAGAAATTAAAGGGATACGAATTGGAAAAGAAGAACTCAAACTATCCCTGTTCGCTGATGACATGATTATATATTTAGAGGAACCTGGAAATTCCACCAGAAAACTCTTAGAACTCATAAGTGAATTCAGTAAAGTAGCAGGTTACAAGATCGATGCCCATAAACCCAATGCATTTTTATACATAAGTGATGAATCTTCAGAAAGAGAAATTAGGAAAACTACCCCATTCACAATAGCCTCGAAAAAAATAAAATACTTGGGAATCAATCTCACAAAAGAGGTGAAAGACCTCTACAATGAGAACTATACAACACTAAAGAAAGAAATTAAAGAACACCTTAGAAGATGGAAAGATCTTCCATGTTCTTGGATAGGAAGAATTAATATTGTCAAAATGGCCATACTACCTAAAGTGCTATACAAATTCAATGCAATTCCAATTAAAATCCCAATGACGTACCTTACAGAAATAGAGCAAGCAATTATGAAATTCATCTGGAAGAATAAGAAACTGAGAATACCTAAAGCAATTCTTAGCAGGAAGAGTGAAACAGGGGGTATTGCAATACCAGAACTTCAACTCTATTACAAAGCAATAGTAACAAAAACGGCATGGTATTGGTATCAAAATAGAAAGGTAGATCAATGGTACAGAATAGAGGACACGGACACAAACCGAAATAAATACAATTTTCTCATACTAGACAAATGGGCCAAAAATATGCAATGGAGAAAAGATAGCCTCTTCAACAAATGGTGCTGTGAGAATTGGAAATCCATATGCAACAGAATGAAACTAAACCCATATCTCTCACCATGCACAAAACTAAACTCAAAATCGATTAAGGACCTCGGAATCAGACCAGACACCCTGCAGATTATAGAAGAAAAAGTAGGTCCAGATCTTCAACATGTCAGCCTAGGACCAGACTTCTTCAACAGGACTCCCATAGCACAAGAAATAAAAGCAAGAATCAATAACTGGGATAGATTCAAACTAAAAAGCTTTCTCTCAGCAAAGGAAACTATCAGCAATGCGAAGAAAGAGCCTACAGAGTGGGAGAATATCTTTGCCAATCATACTTCAGATAGAGCACTAATCTCCAGAATCTATAAAGAACTCAAAAAACTCTACTCCAAGAATTCAAATAATCCAGTCAACAAATGGGCTAAGGAAATGAATAGACACTTCACAGAAGAAGATCTACAAGCAATCAACAAACATATGGAAAAATGTTCAACATCTCTCGTAATAAGAGAAATGCAAATCAAAACCACCCTAAGATTCCATCTCACCCCAATTAGAATGGCGATTATCAAGAATACGAGCAACAACAGATGTTGGCGAGGATGTGGGGAGAAAGGTACACTCATACATTGCTGGTGGGGCTGCAAATTAGTGCAGCCACTCTGGAAAGCAGTGTGGAGATTCCTTAGAAAACTTGGAATGGACCCTCCATTTGACCCAGCTATCCCACTTCTTGGCCTATACCCAAAGGACTTAAAATCAGCATACTACAGAGATACAGCCACATCAATGTTCATAGCTGCTCAATTCACAATAGCCAGACTGTGGAACCAACCTGGATGCCCCTCAATTGATGAGTGGATAAAGAAACTGTGGTATATATATACAATGGAATATTACTCAGCCATAAAGAATGATAAAATTATGGCATTTGCAGGCAAATGGATGAAATTGGAGAATATCATGCTAAGTGAGGTAAGCCAATCTCAACAAGCCAAAGGACGAGTGATATCGCTAATAAGTGGAGGATGACACATAATGGGGGGGAGGGAAGGGTTAGTATTAGGGTTAGAGTTAGGGTTAGGGAGGGGGGCAAGTATGGAGGAAGGAAGTACTGTATAGATGGAAAAGAGGGGTGGGAGTGGTGGGGGGAAGGGAAAAAATAACAGAATGAATCAAACAACATTGTTCTATGTAAATGTATGATTACACAAATGGTATGCCTTTACGCCATGTACAAACAGAGAAACAACATGTATCCCATTTGTTTACAATAAAAAAAAGAAGAAGAAATTAAAAAGGTAAAAATAGGAAAGGAAGAATTCAAATTATATCTTCAAGTATAATGATCCTATACTTAAAGGGTCCACAATGTTCCACCAGAAGATCAATAAAGCTAATAAATTCAGCAAAGTGGCAGATTACATAATCAACATACAACAATCAATAGCTTTCCTATACTACACTAATAAATTGGCTGAGAAAGAAACAAGGAAAGCATTTTCATTCATAATGGCATAAAAACATCAAATAAAATACCTAGTAGTAAGTCTACTCAAGGAAGTGGAAGACTTCTACAATGAAAACTACAAGATGCTGAAGAAAGGATTTGAAGAGAATACAAGAATATGAATAAATCTCTCACGTTCATGGTTGGCAGAATTTATATTGTTTAAATGGCCTTATTACCAAAATTCACATACAGATTCAATCCAATCCCCATCAAAATACCAATCGCATTCTTCATAGAACTAGGGAAAAAAATTCTAAAAGTCATTCAAAATAATAAAAAACCCAGAATAGTTGCAGCAATTCTAACCATAAAAACAATCCTGAAGACATCACAATATCTGATATCAAATTATACTATAGGGGCAGGAGTTGTATGGCTCAGTGGTAAATCCCTGGGTTTGATACTCAGCACCACATATAAATAAATAAAAATAAAAGATCCATTGACAACTAAAAAACTACAGTGTTATAGCAACAAAAACTGCATTGTATCTTTTGCTGAGAAAAAGCTTTTTAGTTTGAGTCCATTCCATTTATTGATTCTTGCTTTGGTCTCTTGTGCTTTGGGAGTCTTTTTGAGGAAGTCTAATCCTAAGCCAATATGATGAAGATTCACTTCTATTAGGTGCAGGGTCTCTGGTCTAATTCCTATGTCTTTGATCCATTTTGAGTTGAGTTTTGTGCAGGGTGAGAAGTAGAGGTTTAATTTCATTTTACTGCATATGGATTTCCGGTTTTGCCAGCACCATTTGTTGAACAGGCTATCTTTTCTCCGTTGTATGTTTTTGGCTCCTTTGTCTAGTATGAGGTGACTGTATTTATGTGGTTTTGTCTCTTTGTCTTCTATTCTGTACTATTGTTCTGCCTGTCTATTCTGGTGCCAATTCCCTACCGTTTTTGTTACTATTGCTCTGTAGTATAGTTTAATGTCTAGTATTGTGATACCTCCTGTTTCACTTTTTCTATTCAGGATTGTTTTGGCTATTCGAGGTCTCTTGTTCTTCCAGATGAAGTTCATGATTGCTCTCTCTATTTCTATGAGGAATGTCTTTGGGATTTTAGTTGGAATTGCATTGAATCTCTATAGTGCCTTTGGTAGAATGGTCATTTTGACAATGTTAATTCTGCCTATCCAAGAACTTGGGAGATCTTTCTATCTTTGAAGGTTTTCTTCAATTTCTTTCTTTAAAGTTCTGTAGTTTTCATTGTAGAGGTCTTTCACCTCTTTTGTTAAATTAATTCCCAAGTATTTTTTTTTTTTGAGGCTACTGTGAATGGAGTGATTTTCCTAATTTCTCTTTCAGAGGATTCATCACTTATGAATAGAAATGCATTAGATTTTTGCATTGATTTTATATCCTGCTACTTTGCTGAATTCATTTATTAGTTCTAGAAGTTTTCTAGTGGAGTTTTTTGGATCTTCTAAATATAGGATCTTGTCATCAGCAAATAGTGACAGCTTTAGTTCTTCTTTTCCTGTTTGTATCCCTTTAATTTCTTTGGTCTGTCTAATTGCTCTGGCAAGTGTTTCAAGGATGATGTTGAATAGAAGTGGTGACAGTGGGCATCCCTGTCTTGTTCCAGTTTTTAGAGGGAATGCTTTCAGTTTTTCTCCATTAAGAATGATGTTGGCTGTGGACTTAGCATAGATAGCCTTTACAATGTTGAGGTATGTTCCTACTATTCCTACTTTTTCTAGTGTTTTAAGCATTAAGGGTGCTGTATTTAATCAAATGCTTTCTCAGCATCAATTGAAATAATCATGTGATTCTTAACTTTAAGTCTATGATGTGGTGAATTACATTTATTGATTTCTGGAAGTTGAACCAACCTTGCATCCCTGGGATAAACCCCACTTGATCATGGTGCACTGTCTTTTTAATATATTTTTGTATGCAATTTGCCTACAGAGTGGGAGAAAATCTTCTCCACATGCACTTCAGATAGAGCACATATCTCCAAAATTTAGAACATACAAAACTTTACACCAAAAATACAAAGAACCCAATCAACAAATGGACCAAGTAACTGGACAGACACTTTATAGAAGAAGATACACAGGAGATTAATAAATATATGAAAATGTGTTCAATATGTCTAGTAATTAGAGAAATGCAAATTAAAACAACTCTAAAATTTTATCTTACTCCAATTAGAATGGCTATTATGAAGAACACAAACAATAGTAGATGTTGGCATGGATGTGGGGAAAAAGGCACACTTTTACATTGCTGGTGGAGTTGCAAATTGGTTCAGCCACTCTGGAAAGCAGTATGGAGAATCCTCAGAAAACTTGGAATGGACCCACCTTTTGACCCAGTTATCCCACTCCTTGGTTTATACCCAAAGGACCTAATATCAGCAAACTACGGTAACACAGACACATCAATGTTTATAGCAGCTCAGTTCACAATAACTAGATTGTGGATCCAACCCAGATGCCCTTCAACAGATGAATGGATAAAGAAACTCTGGTATGTATGCACAATGGAATACTATTCAGCCATAAAGAAGAATAATATTATGGCATTTGCACATAAATGGATGAAATTAGAGAATATCATGTTAAGTGAAATAAGCCAAGCCCTAAAAACCAAAGGCCGAATGTTTTCCCTGATAAGTGGAGAATGATATATAATGAGGGTGGGAGAGTGGGGAATGAGAGAGTAATGGAGGAAGTTTAGAATATGTAGGAGGAAATGAGAGGGTGGGGGGTATGAAAAATGGTGGAATGAGACAAACATCATTACCCTATGTACATGTATGATTACACGAATGGTATGAATCTACATCGTGTACAACCATAGAAATGAAATGAAGTGCCCCATCTGTGTAAAATGAATCAAAATGCAGTCCGTAAAAACTTAAAAGCTAAATTAAAAAAAAAAAACATTCATAGGAAGTCAAACAGGAAAACTGATATAAAGAGTAAATTAAAACCAATTTAACATATTAAAAAAAAACTGCATTGTACTAGTATAAAAACAGACATTTAGATCAGTGGAACACAATAGAAGACACAGAGAAAAATTCACACATATACTGTCACCAGATCACTGTCATTAGTGCCAATAATGTACACTGGAGGAAAGATTAGCCTTTTTAGGAAATGGTGCCGGGAAAACTGTATATCCATGAATAAAACTAGATCACTATCTCTTGCCATGCACAAAAGTCAATTAAAATGGTTAAAGGACCTAGGAATGAGACCAGACACTTTATAAGAAAATGTGTTCAACAACCCAGTTTATATTATATCCCTATTGAGGCAGTGAGTTTCTCAATAGGATCCCTAAAGCTCAGGAAATCATAGCAAGAATTAATAAGTGAGATGGTATCAGTATTAAATTAAAAAGCTTCTGCACAGCAAAGGAAATAATTTAGAATGGGAGAAAATCTTTGCTAAACTTCTTTTCTGACAGGAATAATATCCAAAATACATGAATCACCATATTTGCACCATAAAAGCAAATAACCCAATGAACAAATGGGCAAATGAACTAAAAAAACACTAACCAAACGAAGAAATAAAGATGACCAACAAATACATTTAAAAAGTACAACATCATTAGCAATTAGAGACATTTAAATCAAAATTAAACTTGGATTTCATCTCATTCCTATTAAAATGGCAATCATCAAGAATACAAACAATAAAAAAGAATACAAAAAGAATAAATACAAAGAATAAAAAAGAATACAAATAATAAATGCTGGAGAGGGTATGGAAGAAAAGGAACATCTCTATGTTGTTGAAATGATTGGAAATCAGTGTAATCTCTATGGAAATCGGTATAAATGTTCTTCAAAAGATAAGGAATGAAACTACCTTATGACCCAGTTATACCACTCCTTGGTGTTTGTTGTAAAGAATTAAAATCAGCATCTCTAAACATACACACATATCCATATTCATAGTAGCGCAAATCACAATGGCCAAGTTATGGAACCAGCCTAAATGCCCATAAATGGATGAATGGATAAAGAAATGTGGCATGCATAGAAAATGGAGATTTATTCAGTCATACAGAAGAATGAAATTAGGTAATTTGCAGGAAATTAAATGAAACTTAAGAAAAAAAAAGCCAAACCCCAAAGTCAAGGGTCACATGTTTTCTCTCATGTGTGGAAACTAGAGAGGAGAAAGGAAAAGAAAGGTGTGGTGGAATGATCTCATTCAAATCGAAGGGAGATGAGCAGAGTAGAGGAAAGGGACCAGGGCGAGGGAGTAGGGGAGGTAAAGGGAAACTGCTGGGGATAATATTAACAAAATCATACTGTTTGCTGTGTGCATGTATGAAAATGTAACACTAACTCACATGATTACATATAATTATAATGTACCAATAAAATAGGTAAAAAGACAATTTAGAAAAACAGGGAAAATTTTAATTGCTGCCTGAAATTTTATTGCATGAATAAGACACCAATGACTTCCTGCCCTCCTTCTCATAACTCATTACAAACCATTGTGCTCAGGGACAGCTCCCCAGAGGAAGTCCATGAATTTTTATCTCTATCTATATCTATGTATGAGATTGTCACAGACACCATGTGACTGGAAATACTTTAAATCATTTCCATTCATGAAGTTCAAAATTTAAACTTTACTGTTTACTTTTCGGGGTATTTGATCATGTTAACACAATTTGCTTTGGCACCTAATGCTGTGTTTTTTGGGGATATATATATATATATATATATAATATATATATATATATATAAATTTATATATTTATATTTAAATATATATATAAATATATATATATTTAAATATATATATATTTATATATATATTTAAAAATTCATTTCAATTCTCAATAAAAGACACAGGTTATATGTCATAACTGGGTCTACAGCCTAGTGTTGACACTTATCCACGTACATGTCTGGTATTCATTTAACCTCCAGAGACTTCATTAACTAATTAAAGAACTCTATCTTTTATCTTCTCCAAAAAATGTGTATTCTAACCTCTTTAGGAAATATATAGGTTTATCACAAAACTTAATTTCATGAAAACTTAAAATATAGGTGTGAAGGGGGTTTCTGTACTAAAATAGAAGATTTCCAGTAACCTTAAAGAGTTGATAACTCTAAATCATGTGTGAATTCTCTTATAAAATACAAAATAATATATAAATGATCGATTCTTACATATAATAACTTACGAACACATCCTTACTGTGTTCAATAAAAGAAAATATTGAGTAACTGTTAAATTAAACAAAGCATTGCAAGTATGTGTATATTAAAGTCAAAAACATGTCAACTAGTTGTGGTGCTTGAGAGGAAGGACCACACTAACCCATTTTGGGAGTATAAAGAAAAACAGTTACAATCAGTTTCCCCCCACAGACTACACTCAATAGGTTACAAGCATCAAAAATGCCACCATCCCATTCCTTACCCTGTATTTCACATTCAAAACATGCTTAGAAAATCCACACTGGAAATGGAAGTAGAAGCCAAACTCTAAATGCAAGAAGATGTTAATATTTTTGTATTTAACTATATATTACTAGTTCCATCAGCAGAATTTGAACTTGCTTAAGAATTCCTATTGTGGCCATATATAGTAAATAAAATTTGTTCAGAATCAAATGAACTTGGGATTGTTATAGTAGCCAAAATATTTCAAATCATTTCCATTCACTAAGCTCAAATTTTTGTGCTTTACTCTCTACTTTTCTGGGTATCTGATCATGATTACCTTATTTGCTTCAGCACCTGACACTTTTGTTACACTGACACTTTTTATGGACTAAATTTGAAGATTTAAAGACACAGCATTCTTCTATCCCTCCCTCCCTCCTCTCCTCCTTCCTTCTCTCCTTTCTTCCTTTTTCCTTCCTTCCTTTCCCTCTCTTATTCCCCCATTCCTTCTTCCATTTCCTCATTTCCTTTCTTTCTTTTTCTTCTTTTGTTCCTCTGTCTTCCTTCTTATCCTGTCTTCCTCTACCTGCTTTCCTCTTTACTTGCTACTTAACCAAAGAGTTCAAAATTTGTGTCTGTACAAAAATTTGTACGTGGAAGATTCCAGCAAGTTTATTTAGAATCATCCAAACGTGGAAGCATCAAAGACATAGTTCGGCAGGTTAATGGATAAATAAATATTCAATATTAAAAATAAATGAGTTATCAGACCCTTAAAAGACATGAAAAAAACTTCATCATATGTTACTAAGAGAAAGAAGTCCAAAGATAGTACATACCATGTGATTCCAAGTATGCGACATTCCATAAAAGGCAAATCTATAGAAGCACTAAAAGATGAATGTTTGACAGAGGATAGGGGAAGGGAGACATAAGGAGGGCAGGGAAGTGAAAGGTATGATATTACCAGGGGGAGATAGAGGCCATTATACGTTTTTCCGAGCACACAGAATGTATGCTACCAAGGGTGGACAACAACATACGTAATAGACTTCAGATGATTAGGATATGCCAATGTAGGTTCATTAGTTTTAACAAATGTACTATTTCAGTGTGGAATGCTGATAATGAAGAAGACTATACAGGTGGGGATGAGGATATTATGGGATATTTCTCTCAAATTAGCTGTGAATATAGAACTTTTCTATAAAGCAGCCTTATTAAAAATATTTAGACATCAAAGGACACATAATGTATGGATTCACTTATGGGAAATGTCTGCAATAGGAAGATTTATAGAGAAAGAAAGATAATTACCTGGGGCCAAGAGGAAAGGGGACTGGGGAATGTTGTTCAATGGATAGAGTTTCTATCTGATTCAATGAAAAAAAAAATTGGAAACAGGATGTGGTAAAGGTGGCTCACTATTGTGAATTTAATTAATGTCACTGTATTGTACTCCTAAAATGACTGGAATGGCAAATTTGATGTTTATATATACATACATAACTTTTCCCCCACAATCAATAACATGATTCTAAGAGCAAGGAAAAAATAATTTAAAACATGCCCAATTTGCTGAAACATTTCCTATAAACAGTTAAAAATGGTAAGGCCTATAATCAATCCTTTATAGCATATGGGTGACCTTAGAGTCCCAGCTCCCCACCTGCTTTGCTATGCTTTTTGAAAATCCTTATGTTGCCATACTGTGGCCATGTTTTGAGTGACGTTATAGGCTTCATGTTCTTGAAGTAGACATTAATAAAACACACTGTGTGCTCATCCTCTACCTTAATCACCACTGCTGCTCTAGTTTTGTGTGACCAAAATGCCAAATTGATTGCATTTGTAAATCCAAGGCTAGGCTTCCTTGGTAAGGACATATCTGTGTGCTGGTCTGCCCCTTGTTTTGAAGGGAGTTTCTCTGAGTTCTGACAGTTGAAACTCTTCACTATAGATCCTTCAGAGCCCCTTAGAAACAAATACCACCTTTGATCCATTCTTTGTTTTAACACACATTTAGACAATGTACTGATACTGTGCTTTGAATAGGATCTTTATTTGGGAAATTGAGTGAGAAGAATTCTATTAAAGGTTTTAGTACAATATAAGAGATCTTGGGTCAGGGGGACACATTCCTCCTGGCCTTAATGGCTCTTTTTGCTAAATTATAGTTTGATTTTGTGATTGACAAAATGTATTAGCAGCAGAAATCCTTTTCTACATATACAAACAATAGCAAATCTGTTCTGTTTAACATTTCTTTATTCCCTTTTCTTCACACATGAAGCATCGGGTAAAGAGAATTGGATTTTATGTCCTGTATATTTGTATGGTAATCCTCTTCAGAACTGATTTTGGATTATATTTTTAGGATGTACAAGTATCTATGAAACCCTTTAGAGATATCATTAAGAAAAAAAACAATGTAACTTTATTTTATTATTACTTTTTTGTTGGGATTAAAGTCACATAAAATTCAATTAGTCCATTTAAACGGGCATGATTTAATGATATTTGGTACTTTTGAAATGTTGTGCAACTACTGACCGTTTAATTCTAAAACGTTTTAAACTTATTATTTTAAAGTAACTATATTCCTGTTCATTGAATAATAAACATTGTAGACAATATGAAAAGATGAATTGTGGTGAATACTAAAACTAAATCAACTTGAATGCTACAGCAGAAAACTAGAATTAAAATTTTGTAGCAGACATGTATGTGTGCATACACAAATGCACTCTTCTCTAATATCCCAGGGCACACATTATTAGGATGTAAATAACAAGGAGCAAAACTGGGAACATAACTTAGTTGGATGTTCAAGATTAAAGTACTATTTCAGAGAAAGGGATATTGATAATCTATAGAATTACATGTAATTGCCAAGAAGCAAGGACAAAATTTAAAAAACTGAAGAAAACTACAATTCTTCCTTAATACTCATTGATATAAATAAGATATAATATTATTAAATTACACCATTTTATGTAGTAGTACAACATGAATTCTCAAAATTCTCACTAGTGAAGCAATATTAGTATATTACCTCAAAAAATATGTGTGTGGACCTTATGCAAGGATACCGTGACATTGCTCATATTTATTGACACGGTGACACAGCAGGAGAATGTAATTTTTGCACAAAATTATGGAGAACGTTGAGGGAAATACTGGAAATCAACCAAGATGTAGCAAAATGAGGAAGTAAACATGAAAAGTTTTTTTTTTTTTTCTTTTTACATAAATAATGAGATTCAAGCCAACATGTTAAAGGATTTCTGCAGCATGCCATGCTTAGACTGCTTCTCCTGCCTCTGATCAGGGTGTCCATCCAGTCGTTGTATAACACAAAGCTGCTTATTTACCTTTACTCTCGTTTCTGGCTGTTTAGCATTGGCCCCGAAAGTGCAACCATGACTTAGAAAAATGACCCGTCCAGTGCTACGTCTGGGTGAGGAGCTCTTAACCAATCTCCTGCTAAAATGCCTCTTTTTTTGTGAACACTAGCAGCAGAGTGACAGAACAGAGCATTGACTCCCGTATAAATCATAATTTCTCCCCTCTTCTAATGTTCTAAAAAAAAAAAAAAAAAAAAAAAAAAAAGAAAGAAAAAAAGAAAAAAAAAGTCCCTCATGACATCAACTATTTTTCTATGAAATAATTTTAATGATCAAATTATTTTCTACCATTTTGTTGCTGTTATAATTTATTTCATATTTCTGAAGACTTAAACTGAAATTTTGTGAGGGGAAAAATGCTACCTTCTGCTCTGCAGTGGGATCCAGAGAAGACACTGGAGTGTACAGCAAGTTTCAGGGAAAAGTTGTAACCAATTACACTTCTCACTCTCCTTCATTATCTTCAAAAAGAGGGCAGAATGTGAAGTGATGACGTCAAAATCCTTGTCACTTCTAAAATCCCATGCTTTTTAAAAAGAGCTACACTAATGTAGCTCTTTTTCTTCAAAAATTCAGTAGAATAATTGACAGTATTTATACAAAGACAGAAAAAAATGAATGCATAACTAAGAGACTAAGAGTGTTATTCCACAATATGAAAAATCTATTATTAAAATCTTTGCTAAATTACATTGTGAAATCAGTTTTTGGACCATGAAAAAAGATGTTTGTATCTTTGAGTTTTTTAAGAAATAAAACATTGAACTTAACTGTTGATTTTTAAAAAGCAGTTGTACTTCAGGTAAAATAAAATCAAGCTCTGTAAACATTATGCTTACTGCATTTTCTATTAGGAAGGCGATCATTTTAAAAATTATTAGGATTTTTTCATGCATATTGCACACATGCACACACCCAACCTCTTGTAAGGATGATGGATATATTCAAAGAGCATGTAACTTAAACTGATAGTTATATTTTAGTCTCCCTTTGTAAAATATCAGAGAATTTAAACCATTATTATTGTGTTTGCTGTCTCGATTTATAACTCTGCATTTTTTGGTCTAATTTCTTTAGAAGTATCACAGCTGGTAATTGAGACAGGCCACATTCTGCTTACCAACTCATGCCTAGTTGAGCATTCGCTGAGCATAGGGATAATGTAAAGGGCAAAATCAGGTGAGATAGGATGAAGGGATATCACTGATGTCAGTATGTTTGTGTTCTACTATGTCATCAATAATAACAAATACATGGTTTGAGATGAAATGAGATGTGATAGCATGTTCATATTCATATGAATCACTCATTGTATTTGATTCAAACTTGGAAATAAATGTTTAATTACAATTTTTTTAAATGTCACCTTGATCCACTATATGTGGTGATAGGAAAAAAAAAAAAAAGAAGAACTACTTTGAACCGGCTGAAATGCAGGACAGTATATTTGTGTGACTTTCTGGCCAAATTCTGAGTTTTCTTTAACATCAAGTTCTACATCAGCAGTTTTCAACTGGAGATAATTTCTCCCACAGTATATTTGGCAAGGTCTGGAGGCACATTTAATCATCAAATCTGAAAGTGAATAATACTAGAATCTAGAGGGCAAAGGTCAGTGATACTGCTAAACATCCCCGCAGGGCATAGGACAGCATGCCTCTTTCCCCAATGAAGAATTAGCAGGACAAAAATATCAAAAGTGTTGAAAGTGGAAAATCCTTTTCCACAAGAAGCAAAAACAAAAGGAAGGTGAATATTTCAAGACTGCTTGCTTAGCACGTTCTCTTCTTCATGGACACATTTTGGCTTGGGTTAAACAGTCGACTTATCCGTGTATCCTGTGAGATAGTTTTAATCTTCTTAACGCAGGACTGTGTCAGTCCTGGTTCCTGAGCTGGGTCTACTCACTTTTTCTGAATGAGCTTCCACGTATGAGCAGCACTATCTTCTCTCTCTCTCTCTTTTTCATTGAACCAACTGTGGATCAAAACTATCGAGAAAAATATTGGTTTCATATTGAAGATGTAGACTTGTCATTATCTCTTAATATAGTATAGCAACTATTCACATGCATTTGCATTATGTTTAAGTTATTACAAGTAGTCTAGACACAAAGTATACAAGAGGATGTGAATATACTACTGGTAAATACTTTGTCATTTCGCATAAGGGACTTCAGCATCCACAGATTTTGCTTATCTAAGGATGATTCTGGAACAAATCCCAACAGATGTTTAGGAATCACTCTGTTGAGAATGGCTTCTCTACATATGAAAAAAGTTAAGCTTTTAATTATGTTTTTAGCCAATTGGCTTTTATTAAATGCTATATATTTTATATTTGTTCTCCTTACATTTTATTATGTGGGTTTTTTCTTGCCTCTGAATGCTGCATGGAGTGTGTCTTAAAATCCAGTTCTTTATTAGTGCTCTCAGTTTTCTCCCTTTCATTTACATATCTGAATCCTGTGCTTACTTACTTGTTCTTGGAAGTCATTGGATTGACTTAACTTGTCTCTGTACTGCATTTCTGACTCTTTGAGCCCAATTCCAAAAAAAGACCTGCAAAGCCAGTTTACTTAAATAACTTTTTGTTTGTTTGTTTGTTTTTCCCCATGAATAACTTTTTGACTCTCCTGTCCTGTTATTTCTCTGGCATGTGACCAATATTTATGGACATGTACCTTACTCAAAGTATTGAAAATTCACCTTGCCACACCTTACCTCAGTCTCATCTAGGACATTCACGTGAGTCTTCAATATAGAGAAAATAATACCAGATTGCTTAAACACACAATTTTCAGATAGATCACATAACCACCAGTAGGTCATTTGCAACCATGGTCTTGGATACAAAGTATTGGAATATTGGTTATTGGAATATTGGTTATTAATTAACTGGACCATCTGGATCAACTATAATCCCTTTAAAATGAATTTCACATTTTTACAGACTCTAATCGAGAAAAAAGACAAGTAAATTATTTTCATGGAAAGAAGGCTAGCAATCAGGACAGTGGCAAATTAGAAAGTAGACAACTTGTTGTACCCATTACTCAGCGGCTACTCAGTGGCTACTCAGTGGCTGTAGATGGTTGTTCTCCAGAAACTGTGTCAAGAATTTCTACATTTTCTAAAGTAATTATTAAAAAGAAGCTAGACATTATACTTCTTTATAAATCCTTCTAAACTGTTGGCTTAATTATTTTTAAAACTGTATGTGATTGACTAAGAATTTTGGGTGCTGTGAGAGTGGCTCGGGGATTGAGCACTTTGCCTAGCATGCACACAGCTCCTGGGTTCTATACCCTGTTCCCCAACAAAGAAAAGAAAGAAAAGAAATTTTGTATTTGTTATTTGTTTCCCTGAACACTTTTTTTTTACCATGCATGATATTTTACGGTATGATTTTGCAAGCTTTACCACTAAGTAGGCATAATTAATGAATGTTGCTAGGTTATGAGTCCTAATCTTTGATCTAATTAGTTAATTTACAAATAAAGGATATTTTTAAGTGAAACTTTGTATACCTCATCCAGAGATGATATGGAATTACAGTTACTACAAGATAAATTTATATGAAATTCCTCAGGGTGTGGGAGACAAAGGCCTTAAGCTTCTCTACATAATATCTAGCAATTGTATAATGATTTCCAATTTATTTTTTGTTTATTATTCACATTAATGAGTTTGACATACAAAATAACCTATCTGAGGAGCTACTGTTATCTTTACTTGACAAAGTAAAAAACAGATTCAAAATCTTGGTCAATGTTATATAAATTATAAGTAACAGTCGTAGAACCAAACATGGGTGATCTGCCTTCATGTTTCAGATTGCACTCATTTTACATGGTTGGATTATTGGAAATATTCATGTTCAGAAACATATGCAAGGCTAAACAAATTGTCACAGTGACTTTGAAACATGATATATTATACCTGATTTGAGTGTCTCTGAAAAAGCATCTAATGATGAAGAAATTCTGGGTATTAGCATTTTCTAACACTTCAATACTGTGGGAAATATTAAGAAAAAGGAATAAGGAATGACCTGACAATTTCCACTGACTTTTAATTTAATATTGTTGAAAACCATAATGACACGAACATACTCCGCTCTAGCAATTTACAACTTTGTGCTATCCTGAGATCCAAAACTAATGATGACCAAGGACAATTTCTTTATGGTGTGGCTTATGCGAGTATAATTATATGTTTTCGTCAGGACAGACTGCACATAGGGCACCTTTTTTTAAATATATGGAAAGAATTTACAAGCTATTTTTAAAACCTACTTAAAGTAAATTAAACTATTTTTGTTCTTGAACTGATTTTTGTTAAGTATACTCCCCTAACATCTGAAGGAGACATTTACCTTTCAAGATTCACCAGGCTTTGTTCATGGATATTAGAGGATTTTCTAGTGCTGTTTGTCCTATGTGATTTCCACTGGCCTTCGGGAAAAGTGTAAAGCTTTTGCCTTGCATTCTCTATCCCATCTTTATAGGCAGAATTGACACTGTACTTCATGGTGAAGTTCTGTTTCATAAAAAGAGGTAAAAGTTTTTTCATTCCCATAGTGAATGTACTTATTTCTCTTAGATTTCCATCACTGAATGCCTAATTTTCCTAATGGATGTATGCTAATGACCAGCCCCAGCCTTCTTATTTTTGGAGTAGAAATGAAACCTAAAACTGTAACTCACATATTGAAGTGGGCCCCTGGGTAGTGAATGACTCGGTTTCCAGTTTAAACAATGGAAAGAAAATACCTTTAAAAATGCCTTTCTTTTTCCCACTTTTTCTTAGCCTCCTTTTTGCCTCCTTTTAGCAGTCATGTAAGTAAAGTATGGTTCAAAGAGACAATGAACAAAACAGGATTCAATATTTAGTCAGAAGGAATTCTCACAAATTTGTATAGCCCACTGGATTACAACTTACAGATATAAGTTTGGAATGAATAACATAGTAGTACACAGAGTAACTTTACCTGTATTATTTGTCTGTGTGAATTCCTCCCTGCTTGTGGTATTCTAGAGTTGTAGTTGCCATAATATTTTTTCCATAATAAGCACAAGAAAGTGGCAGTCATGCCCAAAATTCTGGGTTTCTTAAAGTAGAATTCTTCAAGTAGTTGTTAGAGTTGCTTTTGCTATGGACAAAAATCCCATATAACACTATCATTTTGTAAGATCTTATGGAAACCATCTAATTTTAGAAGTATAGATGTGTGGTTGTAAAGTTAAACTGCACTTATATAAAACTCCAAATTACAATGTCAGTCATGATTCTTATATGCAGGTTTACTCATTGAGAAAAAAATTGAATTTTGTGTCTAAGGTATACAATTTTATAAGCATGGGGATCCTTTTCTGGAGATGCACTTGCTGTGCTGATAGGTAGCATTGCATATGAAGTGTAGTGCTTTATGAATACATTTGAAGATATTTCAATTTTCATATTTAGTGCTGGAATGGGGGAGGGTGACTTGCTTTTGAAAACAGGTGTTTGAGGCTGGTACCATATTCAGACAAATACTGTTGACTTCCTTAAAGTTAGAAACAAGTCTTTCCAGCTTTAAAATACTTATTAATCCTTAGCCAATACAAGAATTGTAACCAAAGTATCTGTTATCAAAAACTTTCCCAAAATAATTAGAATAACAGTGCTATCAGAGTATTAAGACAACATAGAATGATTTTTCTGTGATAATGTACTTCAACCATAGAGCTTAGATCAAGAATTTAGATGTTCAAGACCTGACCATTTTAATTTTTTTTTCTTCTAATCTTACATATATGAAAAACCAGACTATATCCATAGTATAATGTAGTATATCCGTACTCTATAGGTATTACCAATCACCAGGTATTCTTAACCCTCCATTTTTGAGGAACTGTCAATTCTTTGCCAACTCTGGTGCTTACAAAAAGATGTCAGCAGACCTTAGAAAGATTATTTCTTTGTCTGGGAGTCAGACTTCTGAGATACATTGATCAAGGTCAGAGATTACATTTTGCATGCAAAGTTTAATGGTAGTAATGTTACTTTACCCTTAAACTTTCTACTGTAGCCTGGATAGAAACTGTTTTCATACAAACTTAAAGGAAAAACTTTAAGGAATGTCAGGGAGAAAATGTATCTCAAACAGTTAAACAGATAGGAATAAAGTTCTTAAACAAGAAAAATTAAGTGGATATAAAGGGACAGATTTTGTGTTTGGTCAATGTGTATTGACCAAAATGATGTCAACGCGTTCACTTCTTCCTCTCTGGGGGTCATGCAGTTAAGATGAGTGTATCAGTTTGAGAATCTTGGCAGTAGGTTTATCTGTATGCATCTATGGAAAAAGGAGCTGTAAAATATATTATTATTTTTAATCTGGCTTCGCTATGATATTGTATCTAGATAATTGCGTTTCATGAGTGAACAAAGAGAGTGATGACTAAATTAAATAAATAAACAAAATAACAAACACACAATACAGGTGTTTTTCTCTACTTCAATAAAGTTCTGTGGCTAATAGGGAGTAGAGAGATGTGTCACTATAACATTAATAGCTGTCACCTAGTCAATAGGGTCATGAAGTTATTGTCCATATCTTTTTTTTTTGTAATATCATTTCATTTGATTGTTTATGATGATTTGTCATTCTATTGCTATTTCACAAATTTACAATTAACAGCTGCAGTTTTGTTATGTATTAAACTAAAATGTGTGTATTACTAGTTTATTTTTATTTGACTTTTGTTTACTTCCTTGCCTAACAAAACTGGAAAATGATTAAAACATAAAGATATGAGATTATTAATATCTCAAATGTATGTTATAGTAGTTCCTTTCTATATTCATGAGGCATAAAGATTAAACTTTGTTTTAAATATTCCTTTTTTATATATCCATTCTTACATTCTTGAACAGAGTTTTTAAATTTTTTTATTGGTTCTTTTTAGTTATACATGGTGGTAGAATTCATTCTGATATAATTGTACAAGTATGGAATATATCTTATTCTAGTTAGAACCATATTCTTCTTAAGGGTGTTTATTTTAATGACGTTAAAACCTTTGCTCTGAAACCTATAGAATCTGTCCCATAGCCAGGTGGATACGATTCCCCAAACTGCTCTTTCTAAGGAACCACACCTATTTTCTTCACCTCTTCCACCTGCAGTGTTCCTTTGACAAAATTACTTTACCAATGCAAACGAGGAAGTCACTTTTGAGAACCATAAGGTTTGTTAGTTCATGGGACATTAGTAGTTTTTAGATGAGAATCTCACCCAGTGCAAGAGTAACATCTTCACATTACATGAATAATAATTTTTCATCATTGTTCTCAATATGTCACATAACAATACATAAAATATTTCAAAAGGTAGCTATTATATAAAGCAGGAATCCATTATTCTGGTAACTATCACTCTTTTCTTTGTCCCACTCTGTGGCATTATTCAGGAAAAAAATCAAATCTTTCTTTTACATCACCTGTAAAACATTAAGTAATACTAAATCATTTCATTCCTGAGTTAAACATCTTCAATCATTTAAGCTACTTCTGTACTAGGAGACCCTTGGAAATCTATTTAGGCCAGAGGGCAGACCAGTCATTTGACAAGTAACATTCTTTGCTTCAGCTAGAAGACTGGGATGTCACAAAATTAATCTATCTCAATTAAAATAAGTGAAGGAAGTAAGTAGAGGCAAGCTCTAACATCTTGATTTCTATGTAGGTGAATTACAGATACTCTCTATTTTGTAATTACTTGTCTTAAATAGAGGAAGACCCCTTTCCTAAATTAGGAAAAATGTACCTGGAGAGTACTTTTATTCATCTGGGAATAATATATCAGCTAAGTCATCCAATCTTGGGGATGCAAAGAAGCCATGTCCACAGATGCTGACTCAGGGGCATTACTCTGAGCTGAGATGCAGGAAGGGGGCTTTCCTTTCTAAATATTACCAACATAAAAAGAAGCCATGCCTGCAGAAACCACAGGGCCTTGTGTGGTAGTATCTGATGACCATATTGTTGTATTTATTTATATGAAATAATGACAACATTTATAAATCATTTTGATTTCTGATTTGAAATTCTGAATCTCTTTTCACTGGTGTATAAAGTAAACCAATTATTTACAGTTTGGCCTGGTGTCAAAATAGTCTAAAATAATGACAATAGAATATAATATCTTTGTTGTTTAATTACAGATTTCTGACAATTATATAGTTTGTTTTTATTTCTAGTTCTGTTTGCAGAAAAATCCAACTAGTCATAAACTATTACTGAATCTTTTAGGATATAACTCTAAGAACGAGAAAGAAAAATAATTTTCTTCCTAATGCAATACAGGAACGCTTTGTGTTCTGTATACCAGAATTCTCTGTTTCTCACGGAAATATGGACGGAGAGGTCATGACTGTGAGAGATTTTCAGGGTAATGGTAGAATGGGTGAATTATTTTACTCTCAGATTTACCAAAAAAAAAAAAAGGGTATGATCGAAACTAAACATAGCTGGTGGTGGAGGTGAGTTAAGTAAAACGAGTCAGAGAAGGGTGTGAGTAGGTCAGCAAGAACCAAGGGGAGCTGACAGGATGTTGGAGATCAAAATAGTATCTAGCGCTTCATAGAGACATGAACATAGGGCTCTGGTAGTTCAAAGAGGCAGGAAATTTGTCCTGTGCAAAACTAGATCTAGAATAGAGCTGCATAGTTAGATATTTTTTAAAGTGTGTTGCTGAAGAAAGCTTGACTCTTTGGATTCTATATAATTGGGAAATTCAGGTAAGGTTAGGAATTCTCATCTGAAATATTTCTTTTAATTTGTTGTTCACATGAATAGATATAGAAAAGACAACAAGTAAAAATGTATATTCATGAACTTTTAAAATACATATGCGTATATACAAAGAATATAAACATGCCATGCAAATCTTTAAAATTATTATGTGAACACAAATCAATCTTTGCTGCCAATGCAGAAATTGACTTCCTTTAAAGATCATCTATGTGAGTATGTTTCCTAAGTCCTATTGGAAGAATTAGAAAAAAATAAAACCAAAAAAAATAAGTAGTTCTGTCTTATTTGACTGTATTGGTTTCCTAAGGCTGCCACAACAATGGACCACAAACTTGGTTGCTTGAAACAAAAGAAATTTATTGTCTCCCAGTTGTGGTGATAGCAGTCCAAAATGAAGGAATCAGTGGGGCTACGCTTTCTTTGAAAACTGTCAGAAAGACTTCTTTGCCTCTTTCTAGCTTCTGGGGTTTTTGGCAAGTCTTAGTGTTTCTTGGCTTGCATTTGCAACAAATCAATCTGCCTGTCATCACATGGTATTCTTTCTGTGTGTGTTCAAATTCCTCTCTTCTTATTAGGAAACTAGTCATATTGCATTGGGAGACCATCCAATTTCAGAATGACTTCACCTGTATAAATTATGACTAATTTTCAATTACTCTACTTCCAAATAAGGTCACATTGCAAGGGAATAGGGGTTAGAACTTGAACAGATTTTTTTTCAGGGATTTCATATCAATTCATAACACCAATATCAAATCACGTTAAACTGGATTATATAGCAATTACAAAGTTCAAGATAAATGTGGTTTTCGGTAACAAAGACTAACATTCTGTTCCTGCTAAATGACAATGTTGCTTATCAGAGTTACTCAAGGATCCAGGTTAGTGGAACAATAATCATCTCAAAAATTGCCAGTCACTATATCAGAGAGAAAAGTGGATAATGCAGGGTCTTACAGATTGTCACTGAATATTCATGGGTTCAGGGAGCCAGCTAGCGTAGTATCAGAATTTTGCCAGAAGGCAGTAGAATCAGAATATCAAATACTTTCAGTTACAAGTAACAGAAATTTTGTCTAACGGGGTGCAAACTTGGAGGTTTTTTTTTTTTTTTTTTTTTTTTTTTTTTTTTTTTTTTTGTTACTAGCAAGTTATTCAGTAACTAGAAGTCAGTCATGTGATTAGTTGGTCTATTGATGCTAACAAGAACCAGGAGTTAGCTTGTCTGTTTCCCTTTCTCTCCCTCTCTCCCAACATCTGTCTGTCCAGATTTGGGTCAAATGTCTAGTTTTAACCAATAACCACCATAGGTGAGCTCGGTCACCATGGTCAACTTGAACCTATCTTGTTAAGTCTCTTGAGGCAAAGGACATGATCACTCAAACTAAAATATTCTGTATGCAAGGGTAAAGTGAATTAATAAATTACTTTGAATAGGAATAACTGTCTGCTGAAAAAATTACGGAAGTTCAGATTTAAAATTGTCTTACCTCACATTTAATGGTGGACTTGTAGATAAAAATGTTTTCTTAACTTGAAATTTTTGGTTTATTAAGTAAGAAAAATTTTTGTATGGGTTTTAGTTGTCCAATATGCCCATTGAATTGTGTTTAACAATGTTTTATCAAATAGCAACAATAATTCCTTTCATCTGCATGATATTTACTGCTCATATTATCATATACATATTTTATTGTTTGTCAAAAATATCTACATGGTGAAATTGTCATCTACTTTTATTTAAAAATAAGGAAGCAGACATAAGTAGTTTAGAAAAAAATGAGAACCAAATTTTCTTATTTGAACCAGTGCATTTTCATTAGTCCTGGTGTGCTTCCTCTTCTTGTTTTGTCCTTTTTTATATTAATACAGACGCTAGAAGGAAAAACTCATGGGACCAATTAAATAGACCATATGGCTAATCTTTAGGGTTCCCTTAAGCCTAAACACAATTAAAATTGCAAAATACAATTTTGAATACAACTGAAATGTCAATGAAATAAACTCTATCAAATACTTTTTGTGTTTCAAATGTGAAAGTAAGATTAGATACCAAGTAGTAAATTACAGAGCATTTAAAATATGTCTGATCTGATAAGATTTTGCTTTTTCCCCATATATATTTATATATGGAACTTGTGATGCGAATAGGCACTAAGCCATCATTATAAAGAGCTTCAGCATTTTCTTCAGAAATGCCATGGTTATCGTAGTCACTCAAGGGTGACTCGACACATTTGATTGCTCAGAATTGCAACAAAAGCAACTCTCATTCTGATAGGATTTTATCATGCTGAGGAATCTCAAGGCATTTTGAAAGCATATTAAAAATAAAATGTGAATCCAACTTGAAATATTTGTAATTCATGAAAGGTTGATGAGCAGGTCTGAGCACCAGCATCATGATCAGTGTTAAGTGTTTCCCTGTGGGGACCGTGGCATCATTGCTAGAGACCCAGGATGGTCATGTCATACAAAACAGAGACAGCATGTGTTCCTGCCTGACAGATGCTGATAAAACAGTGACAAGAATAACAAATGAGTAAAGAGATCATTATGCCAAAATCCTCTGGCTGGGTCTGCACAAAATGTTATAAACATCAGCTGCAGGGATATAAAAGATGTTCCCTCCAAACCAAGAGTTCTGACCTTGTCATGCCCTGCAGACACAGACCCAGCAGTGTTGAAAGGTGACAATTCCAGACCCTACCAAAAGAGATGTGTAACTGGCAGCAGTGTTAATGGTATCAAAAAAGACTGAGTGTTGAAGCTAAAAAAGGTGACTAGAGTTAGCACTAGAAAACCTGGCAGTTGTCAGCCAAGAGGTGACAGGAGATAGAATACAAGTAGAGAAGTTAATGATGTGTCATGAATCATGCACACCTCTCATGATGTGTCTTCTTGGATGGCTGTTTCAGTGCCTAACTCCTAGTTAAGTACTAAATAATTATGTGTTGAATATAAGGTGTGCTTTAAAGAAAACTGAAATTATGTAGGAGTGTTGAATTTATGACTGTTTTTCTTTCTTTCTTTTCATTGGATTACAGTTCTGTTCTCTCAGAACAGAGATTATAATATAGTGGCAGTGCTGTAGGTAAAAGCCTGATTGCTCTTTGTTAGAGCAATTCAGAGGCAGAGGCCTCTGAATGACAAGGGTAAAGATGAAGTGCATAGGCTCTGCCAACTGCTCAGAAAGATCCTGGGTGAACCACGGATGCTGATTTACTTCTGTAACTCCAGAAGCAGATCAGTGTTCATCTTGTGACCTCACTGGGGATCATGCATAACCTCTGCTGCTAATGCTAATGTCTCTCTCCACGAGATTTCTGCAGGTATGTCCTTATGATTCTGAGCCAAATTCTCACTCTGCCTATTTATTTCTCCTTTTTTCCCCCAAGCACCGGGGATTGGACCCAGAACTTCATTTGTGCTAGGCAGTTGCCCTGTTGATGAGCTATCCCCCAATCCAACTCATTCCTTTTTGTTTTCTCTTTTATCCAGTATGGAAAAGGACTTGTACTGGGTAGGATGAGATGATTATTTTTATCTCTTAAGATTTTCTATGTCCAGAGGCATAGAAAAGGCATCTTAGGTCCTTGACTTTTAAAGCTAAAGTTTATACTGTGTATCTCTGCTTTATCAATTTTTCTCTATGACATCTGGTATCTTGGTTTCTAGGTACTTTATAAAAGAGACAGGGCAAACGAGGGAAACAGAAGCTGGACACCTTGCTTTCCCTTTTCTCAAGGCTTCCTTTCTCCTTCATCATGCTCCAGCCACAAGAGTCAGTGCTGATTTCTTCAATATGTTTGTCCCATAGAGCTCAGCACCTCCACATACTGCGTTGCCACCTGCTGTGGCTCCCTTAGCCCCCTCCACAAAACTGATTCATCTTCTTCAAGTCTCAAGTACACTGTCACCTCTTTGAAAAGAGCCTTTTCTGATCCATAAATTAAAGTGACCTTGCCTTTCCCAAAACTCAGTACTCAACATTCAATAACTCTATTTTATGAAATTTTTTTCTTTAATAACATTTTAAAATTTTCAATCATATGAGTTTGTATACTCTCTAGTTTTCTCTATATTTTCCCATTTCCATAAGTCCATTATGGTAGGGACAAGGGACCATGTTAGTTCGATTTAACACTTTATAGTTAGTGGATACTTTATAACAAATGAGTACTTAATAAGAATTTGTTGAAGAAATTTGTAGCAAACACTAATGCAGTAACTATAAACCCTCCCCTCCACTCTTGCTAGCAGAACCCCAGATTTTTTTGACATCTGGTGATTTGTCGTGTTACCATATTCCCATATGTGAGAATAATAACACAGAGATTCATCCAACCTAATAAATGTCAAATTATATTCAAAAGGATCAAGCTCAGAATTTTGTATTTTTGTTTCGTGCATCTTATATTGCCTGAAATGGTCAAAATGCATCAAGAAAGAAAAGTCATCACAGGAATGTGAGTGAGAAATCTATAGGGTAAGGATGAAGAACAAACATCTAGAAGGGTGAATCCTCAAGAACCACTCTAAACATCTAGAAGGGTGAATCCTGAAGAATCATTCTAAGTACTTACCCAAGGCCTGATTTCTGCTCTTAAGAGTTCTTCATATGTGAAAATACAAAAACAAACAAACAAACAACACAAGTTCTTGTTTTGGCTAAGCCAATATAATCAGATTTCTGTTAAATGCAATCTCAAATCACACTGTGATTTTAAGAAAGTCATTCCAAGTCCTCCTTCATCCACATCCTTAATTTAATCATTCTGCATTGGACAAGATGATTTCTAAGATCACCAGTTCCAACATGGGTTTTCATTTAAAATAAAAACATAATTGATCTAAACATCATGATCTCTGAATTTTAATTATTCTTTTCATTTTAAAAATCAATGTGGTATAGGAATTTTTAAATAACTTCTATGTATACGACAATGTGCCAGATGGCTTAATTAACACTATTTCCTTTATAAATGCACATGTTGAAATTTCCTCCATTCTTTTACTCTCCCCTGCATCTTTTAAAATACCAACACATCATTGATTTAAATGCTTGTAATTAAGAATTCACAGAAAGACTGAAAATGACAGTTTTCAAATTTAATTTTATGCAATCAAATATTATTTTCTTCAGCAAATTACTCTGAAGACCAAATTCTGGTAGGGCAGAGAAGATGTGATGTGTAATTTGAAGCACAAATTCAAAAATGTTGGTTTACAAACCAGTGCTGAACAAACTGTCAAATGAGTTGTGAAAGTTTTTAGTCAAATCCCCAAAATCCCTATGTGCAGTAAACAATTTTCCCAAAAAGAAATCTGGCATTTGTTCTTGGTTTTTTTGTGGGTAATGTCCAAACCTTTAGGACATTATACATGACAGGTGCCTTTCTTTGTGGGCCTTGGGCCAACAGTAATAATGTGATTTAAAGATAGAACTATAAACCACACTAAATTGTAGTTTGGGGTGGGAAGTTTGATCTGTAAGGTATCAACTTGGCATCTTGATAGAAATAATTAATGTTGCATAAAAATCTATGAGGAGAGGATACCAGAAAGCCTCGGGTTCAGAATTCTCATAGGTAGCACTCATACATCTCTTCCTTAGGCTAATTTTAATTTGTGTCCTTTCCCTTTAATAAACGGTAACTGTGCATTTAACAATTTTGAGTAAGTACTATGAATAATTTTAACACATTTTTAAACCTAGGATCATTTTGACAGCCTCCTGAACTTGAAATTGGATCAAATGGAAAGGCATCCTTTGTGGGTTGGGTTCCTAAATTTCAAGTTTCATTACTGCTGAACTCCAAATAATCTGATTCAGTAGGTCCAGGGTATTTTTACACACCCTCATTTGGAAACCACATTAAGAAACTATTTTTGTTAAACAACTGAGAAAAAGCTGTCTCTGTGTTAATAACCTGCCCTATACCCAGTAAAGCTATCTTTTTCAAAATGCAGAAGAGATAAAGACATTCTCAAACACACAAAAGATGAGAAAATAAGTCTTCAACCTTTCTGTCCTACAATAAGTTTTAAAGGTAGTTCTTCAAACTGAAAGAAAAAAAGAAACATTAGTGAGTAAGAAGAAACCATGGAAAGGAATTAAACTCACTTGTTAGCACTGATAAGAGTAGCTATACAGACACATTCAGAATGCTGTAACGTGGAAAGAATGGTTAAAATATAATTTAAATAAAGACTGAAAGGCAAAATAATCAGAAATAATAACCACATCCACATGCTAAAAGATAGAAAACATAGTCTGATTAAATGGGACATCAAAATCTTAAAATGTGAGGCGTTTTTATTAATAAGGAATTTTTATTAGTTATTTTCTAGTATTTTCATATCTCTATTATCATGTTAAATTTCTATCCTTCCTTTAAAAATTTCGCAATCAAAAGAGTCTTTGCAAGCCTAATGGTAATCACAGAGCCAAAATCTGTAATAGACAACCAAAAATAATTAGCATAGAACCAACACATACTACTAGAGTAAATTTTTTTAACCACAAAGGAAGACCAGAAGAAAGGCAGAAAGAACAGAAATAACTGCAATATAATTTTTTTAAAAGTTACCTATCAATGATTCTCTAAATATTTTTAAATTAAATATTCCTGCTAAAGGAAATGGAGGAACTGAATGGACTATACAGACACAGATAGATGTTTCTTAAAAGAAACTCAATTCACCCCTAAAGATACACAGAAACTGAGAGTGAAGGAATGGAATAAGATGTATGCAAACAGAATCCAAAAGGAGATTACATCTCCTTTAGATGTAATCATGCTTACATCAATTAAATTGATTTTCATTTTTAAAATAGTGAAAGAAGACAAGAAAATTCATTACATAATAATGAAGGGAAAAATTCAGCAAGAGGAAATAACAATTATAAATATATGTGCACCCAATATTGTAGCATCCGAGTAGAAAATAGACCTGTAGGGAGAGACTCCTAATAACAGTAGATAATTAATTAACACTCTACTTTCAAAAATGCACAAATCTTCCCTATAGAAAATTAACAAGGAGACAGCAAAAGTAAATTACAACCTAAACCAAGTGGAACTGACAGACATCTACAGAACATTACATCTAGCAGATGTAGAATACACATTATTCTCAACAGCAAAATGGAACATTTTCCAATACCGATCATATACTATTTCACAAAACAAGTCTAGACTAATTAGAAAAAATATTGATTTTCTTTTCTGACCACAGTTTAACAAAATTAGAAATCAATTACAAGAAAAATTTTGAAAACTATTCAAATACATGGAAATAATTATTCCTAAACAGCCAATGTTATCAAGGGAGAAATCAAGAATAATAATAGAATTTTTTGAAATAAATAAAATGTAAACAAAACAGAAAGAAACCAATGGGATACATAAAGAGTAATACTAATACCAGTTCTGAAATTATTCCAAAAAAATGAAGATGGGGGACTCCTGCACACATTCTACAAAGCAATCATTTGATACTAAAACCTGACAAGGACATACACACACCACACACACACACACACACACACACACACACACACACAAGAATGCTATGGGTCAATACACTTGATGATCACGGGTGCAAAAAATTCTCAACAAAATAATAACAAACTAAATTCTACATCGCTTTTAAAAGATTTTTGATTAAGATCAAGTTGGATTTGTCTGAGGGAAACAGTGATAGTTCAATTTATGCACATCAATAAATGTGTTACAACACATCAACAGAATGAAGAAAAAAAAAACAAGGTCATCTCAGCAGAGGCAGAAAAGACATTTAAAATGTGAACATCTCTTTGGTATAAAAACAGTCAATGAATTTGGTATATAAGAAATATATCTCAACAAAATAAAGGTAGTATATAGTTAGTTAACAGCTATCACGAAACTGGGGAACGACTAAATCCTATCTTTCCAAGATCTCATTTGGAACCTAACAAAGATGCTTAATACCACCACTTTTATTTAATGTTGTTGTGAAAGTCTCAGCAAGAGCAATCAGCAGGAGAAATGAAAAAAAGGGCATTCAGACTGGAAAAATGGAAGTCACGTTGCTACTGATTGGAGTGATATGATCTTATACACAGGAAACCCCAAAGATTGCATTAAGTATTAGAACTAATTAAAAAATCAGCAAAGTTGAAGGATACCAAAGCAACATTAAAAAATTAGTAACTTTTTTATACACCAATAAAGAATTATCTGAACTAGAAATTATCTAAACTAGAAATCACAAAACATTCCATACGGCCCAAAGTGGTCAATTCAATCTCTACCAAAATACCAATCACATTCTTCTCAAAACTATACCAATTCTATGTATTCACAATAGATAAGAAATGGAAAAATCCCTAAGTGCCCATTAAATGATAACAGGTAAAGAAATGTAGTACATTCTAACAATGGAACAGGATTTAGTCATAAGGAAAAATTATCCAGACACAGAAAGACACGTACTACTTGATCTCATTCATATTTGGATTATGCAAATATTCATCTCCTATAAATCGGGAGTTGGGTATATACTGACTATAAGTTAGGAGCAGGAAGTTCTGGTGTGCTATTGCACAATAGGATGATTATAGATAATAATAATACACTGTATATTTTAAAAAGATAGAGGAAAATAATTTGAATGCTTTTGTTATAAAAGAATCATAAATGTTTGTGTAGATATATTTAATCCAGTATAAACATTACACAATATATACCTATATTGAAATATTACATAAGGCCCATAAATATATGTAATATTTAAGTTTTAGGAATTGGTAAAACATTTAAATTTTTAAAAATTCTACTATGAAGTTTAACAATTATATGTTAGAAATCAAGAAAATGTTAAATAACAATATATAAAATTCAAACCAGTCAAATGCTCTTCAAGATATTTTTGCCAAATTTGTTTCTTTTGTAATAATAATTTTTACATTTCTCAAAGGATGCCCATATTATCAAAGTGTTCTGGGAATATTTTATTTTCTACTGTTGTTTACTTCTATAATAAATGAAAACACAATCTATATAGTCACACTTGTCCTCCAACTTGCTATCTAATTCTACTAACAAGGAAGCAAATATTGAAGAACTATGGATTCATAGATTATTATTATTTTAATGGTATAAAGTAAAGAAAATAATTTCCTTGCTTAGGAGGGTGAAATTATTCAAATGGCATTTCATCTTTGCATAGGTTTTTTTTATTAGTTTATGGCAATAGGGAGTACCAGAGGTAATCTTGGGGATACACTAGCCACATAATAAGAAAACAAGGAAGAAAGTCAGTCAATAATGGTGAATTATCAAACCAACCACACTGTGGTAGATATATCCTTCTAGGAAACTCTGCTGATCAGTGTAGAACATATACCATAGCATTGTCTCAGGTAAGGAACAAGTAAACTGAGATAATTATATAACAATACTTGTCACTAACAGTTGGTGATTACTAGGAAAACAATTTTCTAGCTTTCTAGTCAGTGTGATGATGGGCAGATTTCCGGCCTCCAGAGAAAGCCCTGAAGGAAGAAGCTAAACCTACCATGTACCATAATGGTCAGAAGATTTAGAGAAAGTGTGAACAGTGTTGACTATTTGTGCTGATAAGTGTTGGGGTTGCAAGAAACTTACAAAAAGATGGAGTTATGCCATAAGGTTAGCTCAATCTTAACTTTGAATACAATGGGAAATGGGACTTTGGTAACACGTGGCATGAAATGGCATCATGATTAATTAGAAAATCACCCATGGTCCCATTATAAAAAAAAAAAAAAACCTATAATAAAATGGTTCCTACTCTAAAGCAAATAGTTTCAGAAAGCAAATGTCTCATGCACTTTATAATGAATACTGCAAGGCATGGGTTTGTCATTTCTGAATGTACTAGAGAGACAAAAGGAAATAAATGTTAAACTTAGAATTTTAACCTCTGGGTTCAGATCATGGACAGAGAGAATGAACTTTTACATGTTGGCCCTAACATAATCTTAGTTCTTATAGCAGCAGAACAAATCTAGCTGAAAATGAGGCCCAGAGTCAGCTTTGCTGGTTTCAGAATTATAATGGCAATTACATTCAGTACTTTGACATACTCCTAAATAAGGGCATAGTTTAGCAAAGAGAGACTTTCGGACATCTGAAACAGGGACACTTGTGTGTACTCAAAGTTAAGAATCTTGAATCCGAAGTAACTCTATGCTTAAAGATACTTTAAGCATAGTGTGATTCTACATCATGTGTGACATGCAGTGTGATTTTACATCATGTACAACCAGAAGAATGTGTGATTCTACGTCATGTACAACCAGAAGAATGAGAAGTTATACTCCATTTATGTATAATGTGCCAAAATGCTTTCTACTCTCATGTATAACTAATTAGAACAAGAGTAACAAAAAAGAATCCTGAGTCCACAGTCTCTATGAGATACAAGTCTACTGCCCTTTGTAGTTTGGGGATGAGGGTAGGAGGTGTTATCTTTAAGACTTACTATTTGACCTTGATTAAATTAATGTGATAATGACAGGTGATAAATGCCAATTATAAAGCTCCAGAGAAATGATAGGTTTGATTACTAGAATAGGCAGCAGGAAGTGGGGGATATTTTCACTTATTGAGTTCTTTGCAATGCTTACTTAATCATTGTGTCCCTTAAAATAAATTTATATGTTACCTATTGGAAAAAAAAAAAAGTTAATTCATCAGTCATCTGTAGCTCAAACCCTGCATATTCCAAACTGGTTTATTGTAGGACTGGTTCATGATTGACTCTTCAAACTTAATCTCTAAACTCTTCAAATATTCTGTCTGCTAAGAATGTTTTGTCATGACTAACGTCTTGGATTTCACACCAATTTGACCTTAGTTTACACTAACAATGTGATTCATAGTGAATACCCATTTTTTTTCTCTGAGCGTTAGGGTGAAGTTTCAGTAGGTGGAGTCAGTCATGCAGCTGTTCCATCCCTACGTGATAAATGCTCAATAAGAACCTGGGACATGGAGGCTCAGGTGAGTTCCCCTGGCTGTCAGTATTTCTTGTATACAGTCATGCATTGTTGCAGGGAGAACTAGGCACATCCTTATAAAATCTCACTGAGACGGGCCACCTGGAAGCGAGCTCTTGGTTTTCTCTTGGACTTTATCATTTTCCCTTGCTGATTTGATCCCTGTCTTTTCTCTATTGTAAAGCATAATCATAAAATAACACTTTTCTGAATCCTGTGAAGCCTTGTAGTGAATCATTAAACCTGAGAGTGGTCTTTAGGACCACTGGGCACACTATCTAAATATAGCTTATCTCTATAACAGGAAAATATCCAAGTTTGCTCTCTAGACAGCATGTCATGACACATCAGAAAGGAGAGTTCTTACTTCTCCCCTAGTTTTTTTAATGTAAACCAGTATTTTGACTGGAGAACCTTTATTTTAAAAAGGACAAGTGAGGAAACAAAGGAGTGAAAAAGTGTGTGTGGAAACTGTTTCTCCAGGGTTTCTTCTAAACGTTATATATGGCCATTTTCTCCCCATGGTAAACAAGTAAATTTGCAGACCATTCAGGGATTACTGAGCTTGGTAATGAAATGATGCAGATTTCTAGGAATCTAAAATGTCATTTAATTCCACCAAAATAAGAGTTTAAAATTGAGAGAGGAATTCTAAAATGAAACACCCCAGACATTTATTGTTTTGTAGTTGATGTATACCCATGCATATCTCCATGTTTGGTTCACTATAATTTATCTCTTCGTGCAAAATGAGAAATCTGTTTTATTAATAAAAAAAAATTAATTCTGTGTCCAATATCACAACAAACATGGCATCTCAGTATCATCTACTACAGTTACAAGAGTTATAAGCTGTAGCTATAAATCACCAAGACTACATTGTAAACCAATGCAACAAGTATATCCAAACTTCTATAAATATAAATTCCTTACCTTCTCAGGTATTCATTGTAAGAACAATTCCTTGATTTAAAAGAATCAATAATCTCACTAAATTTGTAGACAATCTTCTGTAGAATGACTTTTATTTTCTCAGAGGAACTGCATTTATGTTCATTTTTGCTATTTTTATTTGAAAGACGTTTTGATTTTCAAGAAAGGATGAAGAGTTATTTATGGACAAATGTCAGAAACAAGCAGATATTAACTGAGAAACAATGATTTATGATTAATGACAGCCGAAAATATGCATTATGAGTCAAAGGTATATAAAAATGTGGGCTTGCAAATGAAATCAATCACTCAGTCATAAATCTTGTCTCAAGATTTATATCTGTTCACTATGATTTCTTTCTCATCATGAGTTTTTTCTGATCAACTCATATGCTAGAGTTCTGTAAACACAATGTCACAAATGTCAGACAGTTAAATTATTATTATTTTCATCTTTTATTTCAACCTAAGTATTACTGTCAGGTCTCTCAGGACCTGTGTGATTTTCTTCATCAGGCTATGATGTTTTGTTGCAGGGTAATTCTGGAAACATCATATTTTATGACTGGTTGCTGCTTTTTAAAATTTTATTTATTTATTTATTTATTTATTTTACAATCATTATTTCCTTCAAATATTATCAAAAATCAGAGTGAATCTCAAACTACTCCTGCTTGTTTTCATCTTTCAAAATAAATAGCAAGATGTCATTTTACTTCACATTGAAGTTTATTTTTTAAAAAAATATTTCTTTGATATTTTGTCTTTAAATATCATAAACACATTAAACTGTTAATTTGAATAACTAAACCTTAGAACATTTTATTATTTTATCAAATATTGTAGGAAATTATTCATTTGGGTCATGTACCATGATCAATATCTTCTCTCTCTTTATATATAATTTGAGTCAAATTGTACACATTGTATTTTGACATTTTTGTATTCTCATCTCACTGATAAATCTGTGGACAAATTTATTTAAATTTACATGAAATTTTTTCCTTGCATGTTGCTCTATATTTGTTGCTTATTGTTATAACAACAAAGAATACTACCCACATCAATCCCCACATCTGTTCAGGAGAAAAAATTAAAACCAAACACATATCAGTTCACCTCAAAAGTTCTGCTTTTGTTTGTTGAACTTCATTTTGAAGATTCTCTATTAAAAATACTTCTATTTTGCTTGGAAAAATATAACCCCAACCCCAAAATCTTACATTATTTCACAAGCAACTGACTTTACATAATGTATAAAATTTAAAACATCCCCTTGGATGAGGGAGTCACTTCTGGCCTTCTGAAATAGCCAATTAGAAAAAAAATATATCATTCTTTATGCATCAGAGAGACTCTGATCTCTGTTTTAGAGACAATTAAATGTGATGCCGAAGAATTAACCTCATGCTATATACCATCTTCATTCAACGTAACTAGTTTATATATATATATACATAAACTAGTTATGTATATATATATATAAAACAAATATATATAAAAATATATTTGTTATATTTGTATATATAAACATAACTAGTTTATATATATTTATATAATGTATAAATTTATATATATTTATAAATATATATTTATATAATATATTTTGTTATAATATTTCTATATATTTGTTATAATGTTTCTTAATGTAATTCATTACACTATATATGTGTGTATATATATATATATACACACAAATATAACAATGTAACTAGTGTACACAGAAAGAGGTAGTGTACACAGAAAGAGGTAGCAGGAACCAATGCCTATATTAGCAAACATGTGAAGATGTGAAGTGGCAGCATCTATAAGACAGAGAAAAATCTCCAAGATGCCAACTTTGATGGCACCTGGGTCTTGGATTCCCAGCCTCTAAAATAGTGATAAATGAAAAATCTGTTGTTTATAAGCCACCCAGTTTGTGGCAAACCTAGCAAATACATATATCAGTTATGTTGTTGAAGAATGAAGGCACATACAATACAGGTTGAGGACAAGCCTTCTTTTTAGGGATGAATGTATCAGGTCCCTCATTTTTCATCTAACTACACCTTTTATTCATCATTTTTGGGCAAATTTCTAAATAATAATAGTGCTTACCACCCCAGTAGAAGAATGAGATGATAGTAAAGTGAACCAGTTTTATAACTTCTTAATAGTATCTGCTTATAAAATTTTCTCTATAAGTTATATACTTAGTTTGCCATAATTTTCAACATAATAGACTCAGTTTTCTCTTAAAAAAAAGTTTTTGGTTTTCAAAGCAGTGATCAGACTTTCTGAAATAGTACACACAATTATACAGATGCCATATTTCTATCTTAGAACTCTTTAATCTCCCATCATGTTTCCCCCCTCCCCAGAAAATAGTTGTTAGATGTTTTCCTTATTTTAAATAAATATTAATTTGATTAAGGACATTTAAATAAGACATCCACAATAAGAAAATTGTCCTTCTTAGCTTCAATTATTTTTTTAAAATTACTTTCTCACACAAATAAGAAATAAAAACAAGCTTTCAAGAATTTAAAAAATCAGCAGGAGTTACATGCCATTTTCCAGAAAAAATAGCAACCTGTGACAGATTTGCAATCTGAACCTGAGGTTAGTGCTTAACAGCAGTTGTCAGAATTGGAAATACCAGCTGCTTCCATTTCTGCAGTCACTTGAGAGAGAGCAAATATAAAGGAGGGTACCAAACAAAGTTGGGGGCATTGGAGTGGCAAACAAATGGACTGCTGAAAACAAATGAAAAATAGTGATACTGTGGACCCAGAGAGGATTCAGTTCATCCTTCACATAACCAGCCCAAATTGCTATTTGTTCTTTTCAAACTCGCAGAGAGATGAGACCCACTTCTTTATCTCACATGAAGAAATAAGCCAGATCTTAAGCCCCAAAATATGCAAAATATACTTTAAAGAAGTGAAGAAAATGATCAGAACTAAAAACTGATTGAAATAATTTATCCAATTCATCAAAAAAAGTATTTGATGTTTGCAACCATTTTTTTTTAATACTAGGTGCTTACTAATTTACATCCCATTAGTTTAGACATCCTAGGGTTCCTTTATTTAAAAAAAATTTTTTTAACAAATGGCAGAGTTTAAAAGAATTTTTATTAAGTAAAGTACTTATATGTTGAATGTGTCATATGAGTCATTTATTTTATGTTGCTTTTTTATCACCACCTATGTGGTGTTTCATGAGTTGCTGCTGTGAGCACCAGCTCTGCATGACTATTACCTGTCAGCAAACAACTTGATGACCATTTCCTCACATCCCTGCCGCCTGCCTCACTCCTTCTGCATCTTGCCTCCTGGGGCTACTCTGTTGACCATTCACTAGTCTTCACTGCTATCATTGAAAAGATTGGAATTTTATTGTGCTCTGGAATGAATCTGGGACTATAGTTACTTTGAACTGATTTTTCTCTCTTTCTACCTAACGGATGATGCTGAGTAGCTTCCTTGTAGATGGTCCAGGGAATCTAGAAGATGTAGAATTAGTCCTTCCTTATCTCAATTTTAGTCTTGTCCTGCTCCTTAGAAGTGCATATATGTTCAGCATTTAACTCTGCTTTTAGGTGAAGCTGGGCTACAGTGTTTTTTCAGGTATTGACAATCTCAAAGCATAAAAGTAGCACACCCCTTCCCTATGTTGCAACTTGATAAATTCTTTCCCTGGGCAAGTTTATGAAGAGCACATTGTTCATCTGTTTGAAAATATGAAGTGTTTTTGGAATGTCACTCTGTTTCCATAATTATTCTCCCATCACTATGCATCTAAAATAAATACGTGATGATAATGAAAATATTATTGACTCATTACCGTGTGAAGGTCTGTGCTAAGCTGTTAAATATTTTGGTGTTTACTATTTGGTTTGTGAAATGGATAGAGCTGGTGACACAAAAAGCATGATTATTATTTATTACATAAATTAAATGCCTTTTTAAAAATTCTCCCTCTGTTTTAAAGCACTGTCTTCTCTAAACCAAGGGGGGATTCCACACTTTTCTTGAAAAGGTCAGATAATAAATTTTTTAGTCTTTGTGGGTCAAACATAAAACAATACAGGTTTATGTGAATAATTATGTAACACTCAAAGGGTCATACAATCACACATCATTTAATGACAGGGATACATTTTAAGAAATACATTATTAGGCAAATTTTTCATTGTGCAAACACCATAGAATGTATGTACACAAACACAGATGGTATAGCCTACAACACACCCAGACTATATGGGAAGTATGCATATATCTAGATCTAAACCTCTCTCTATATAATAATCTCCACGTAGCTACACATACGCACAAACAGTATAGCCTATAGCTCCTAGAGTCTTGATAAACCAAATAACATAAGAATAAGTCCTGCACAGAGAAAGTAATACAATCAAGAGACACAGTAAAACCAGGGTATGTGAGTCTTCTGTTGGCATAACACAGTATGTTTTTGTAGTAAATTGTTAAGTAGATTAAGTATACTCTGAAATAACATTAAAAGTATAATGTAGTACATAAACAAATAACAGTTGTTTATCATCATTATTAAGTATAATGCATTGTACATGTTGTATGTGCCATGCACTTCTCCTGTGACTGACAGCAGAGTAGGTTTGTTTACATCATCACCACTACAAACATGAGTAATGGTTGCACTATGATTTCACATACAATGTCACTAGGTGATAAAATCTTTTCAGATCCACTCAAATTTTTCAGCACCGTCAAATATGAAGTGTGTTGTTAAACAAAATGCCATTGTGTGATTTTTTTAAAAAATGGAACAAAAAAATCATTCTTACCTGTGACCCTTATAGACTCTGGAGGTGGGCCAGATTTAACTTTATAGCTTGTGAATCTGTTCTAAACCTACAAAATATAGAATTTTTCCTATGTGTATTATACTTGAATAAAAGTACTTAGAATTCTATCACTCAGAATGGGTAGCAAAATAGTAGTTAATTAAACAACTTTAGACTATTTTGAAGGAAACTAAGTTTTAGCATCTAGGAAGATACTCATGTGGCACACAGTGAAATGGTTGCATCCTTTCTGATTGATTGGCCCTTCCACTGTTATTAAATATTTTAATCTCCCTGCTGATAATTCATGCTGTACAATTCAACACTTTTAAAATAATGTACCATTCAATGATTTAGGTATATGCATTATTTATGCATTGACTTGTGGTTTTTTTCTATATATATATATATATATATATATATGTACATATTATATACTTTTAACAAAATTTGCCATTTTAACCATCTTTGTACTAGTTCAGAGGCATTAGTAACTACCTTCACATTGTGAACTTTATCTCTATTTACACAACTTTTTCATATATCCAAGCAGAAACTCTATTACCCATCAAGTAATAAATGTCATTCTCTGATAAACTCTAACCTTTTTTCCTCTATTGTTACCTTTCTAGATATTTTATATAAGTGGAATCATATAATACTCATCTTCTCATGTTGGTCTTAATTCACTTAGCATACTTTTTTCAATTACAGTAGCAAATTTTTTAAAATTTTTCCATGTTGTGGCAAGTATTAGAATCAGTGATTTTCACAACTGGATAATATTCTGTTTCATGTATATACTGCATTTTGTTTATCCATTTATCTATGGATGCCTGTTTGAGTTATTTCTACCTATTTTTCTCCCTGTGAATAATGTTGTCATTAACATTCTCGTGCAAGTATTTGTTCAAATCCCTTTTTGTGTGTTTAATTAGAGCCATCCTAATTGTTATAAAGTAGGATCTTACTGTAATTTCAATCATTACAACAACATAAACACATTTGCTGAGAGCTTGTCCTTTTACATATATCATCACAATTCTGAAAGACATTCAATGAGGTCAATGCTATGATGTCCGATTTATAAATTGTTGACCACTCAAGTTAAATAATTTTCAGAAGGCCATATGTAGTGGCATAAATATGTTTCAAATCTGTCAGTTCTGAGCACCCTCTATGATAACAGAGACACAGAAGAACCACTTTCTGCAGAGGAGAATCTATTCAAGTTATCCTTTAGTTAATTAATTAGTTAATTAATTAATTTTTTATTAATTTTTCATTTTTGCAGACTGCATTTTGATTCTTTGTACACAAATGGGATACAACTTTTCATTTCTATGTTGTACACCATGTAGATTCACACCATTCATGTAATCATGAATATACATAGGGTGATACCGTCTGTTTCACTCTACCATCATTCCGTCCCCCACCCACTCCCACCCCAATTTTCTCTACACCATCCAAAGTCCCTTCATTCTTCTCTTCCCCCCACCACCCCCGATGTTATATATTGTCATGCACTTATCAGAGAAAATATTCAGCCTTTGGATTTTTGGGTTTGACCTATTTCACTTAGGATGATATTTCCCAACTTCATCCATTTACCAGCAAATGCCATAATTTTGCTCTTCTTTATGGTCAAGTAACAATCCATTGTGTATATATTCCACAGTTTCTTTATCCATTCATCGATTGAAGGGCATCTTGGTTGGTTCCACAATCTAGGTATTGTGAATTGAGCTGCTATGAACATTGATGTGGCTGCATCACTGAAGTATGCTGATTTTAGGACCTTTGGGTATAAATCGAGGCGTGGATAGCTGGGTCAAATGGTGGGTCTATTCCAAGTTTTCTGAGGATTCTCCATACTGCTTTCCAGAGTGGCTGAACCAATTTGCAACTCCACCAGCAATGTATGAGTGTGCCTTTTTCTCCACATCCATGCCAACACTAATTATCCCTTGTGTTCTTGATAATAGCCATTCTAATTGGAGTTAGATGAAATCTTAGGGTGGTTTTAATTTGCATTTCTCTAATTACTAGGAATGATGAGTATTTTTTCATATATTTGTTGATCACCTGTATATCTTCTTCTGTGAAGTGTCTGTCCAATTCCTTAGCCCGTTTATTGATTAGGGTTTTTTTTTGTATTTTGGTTGTAAAATTTTCAAGTTCTTTATAAAATTTGGAGATTAGCACTCTGTCTGAAGTGTGTGTGGAAAAGATTTTCTCCCACTCTGTAGGCTCTTTCTTCACATTCTTGATTGTATCCTTTGCTGAGAAAAAGTGTTTAGTTTGAATCTATCCCATGTATTGATTTTTGTATTTATTTCTTGCGCTGTGGGGGTCTTGTTAAGGAAATCTGATCCTAAGCCAACTTTATGGAGATTCAGACCTACGCTTTCTTCTATTTGGTGAAGGGTCTCAGGTCTAATTCCTAGATCCTTGATTCATTTTGAGTTGAGTTTTGTATAGGGTAAGAGATAGGGATTTAATTTCATTTTACTGCATATGGACTTCCAGTTTTGCCAGCACCATTTGTTGAAGAGGCTACCTTTTCTCCATTGTAAGTTTTTGGCACCTTTATCTAGTATGAGATAACTGAACTTATGTGGGTATGTCTCCATGTCTTCTATCTTGAACCATTGGTCTACCTGTCTATTTTGGTGCCAATATCATGCAGTTTTTATTACTATTGCTCTGTAGTATAGTTTAAGGTCTGGTATTGTGATACCTCCTGCATCACTCTTCCTGAGTGGGATTGATTTGGCTATTCTGGGTCTTTTGCTCTTCCAGATGACTTTCATGATTGTTTTTTCCATTTCTATGAGAATAATGAGAAGCTACATTGAAAAGTCTATACTCCAACAAAATAGAAAATATCAAAGACATTGACAAATTTCTGGAGACATATGATCCTCCCAAACTGAACCAGGAAGACATACACAATTTAAACAGATCAATTTCAAGCAATGAAATAGAAGAAGTCACCAAAAGTCTACCAACCAAGAAAAGTCCAGGACCAGACAGATTCTCAGCCAAGTTCTATAAGACCTTCAAAGAAGAACTCATTGCAATACTTCTCAAAGTATTCCAGGAAAAAAAAAAAAATAGGGAACCCTCTCATTCTATGAAGCTAGTATCACCCTTATACCCAACCCAGACAAAGACACATTAAGGAAAGGAAATTTTATCTTTGATGAATATAGATGCAAAAATCTTTGACAAAATTCTGGAAAATCACATACAAAAAACATATCAAGAAGATAATGCACCACGATCAAATAGGGTTCATCCCGGAGATGCAAGGTTGGTTCAACATCCAGAAATCAATAAATGTAATTCATCACATCAATAGACTTAAGGTTAAGAATCATATGATTATTTCAATTGACACAGAGAAAGTATTTGACAAAATACAACACCCCTTCATGCTCAAAACACTAGAAAAAGTAGGGATAGTAGAAACATACCTCAATATTATAAAGGCTATTTATGCTAAGCCCATGACCAACATCATTCTTAATGGAGAAAAACTGAAAGCATTCCCTTTAAAAACTGGAACAAGACAGGGATGCCCTCGTTCACCATGTCTATTCAATATCATCCTTGATATACTAGCCAGAGCAATTAGACTAAAGAAATTAAAGGAATACAAATAGGAAAAGAGGAACTCAAACTGTCACTATCTGCTGATGACTTGATTCTAAATGTAGAGTATCCAAAAAACTCCACAAGAAAACTTCTAGACCTCATAAATGAATTCAGCAAGATAGCAGGATATAAAATCAACATGCATAAATCTAAAGCATTTTTATTCACAAGTGATGAAACATCTAAAAGGGAAATGAGGAAAACAACTGTGTTCACAATTGACTCAAAAAAATAAAATACTTGTAATCAATCTAACCAAAGAGTTGAAAGATCTCTACAATTTAAACTACAGAACATTAAAGAAAGAAATTGAAGAAGACTAGAAGATGGAAAGATCTCCCGAGTTCTTGGATAGGCAGAATTAATATTATCAAAATGGCCATACTTCCAAAGGTGCTATACAGATTTAACGCAATTCCAATTAAAATCCCAAAGACATTTCTTGCAGTTAACTAATTTAATTTATACATTTACACATATGTACATTTTACTAATTTACATGTATATTTATTCATATAATATTACTTGGCATTATTATAATTCTACCTGCTAAATAATTATTCTATAATGATATTAAATAAACAGGAAAGTGTGAGTTCTCACTTTTTGTCCTACACCAAAAGATAAAAACATTTAACCATCTCTTGTATTGGAGTTTTTGCCAGTTAATAATATAATTGTTTCTATTGATTTCACAAAAGTATCTATTGGTTTACCACGGACCATTTTATTGACACATTCTTCTATTGAATACATTACTGACAAAGGTAGTGTATATAAATTTCTATGTATCAGTGTTTAGCTAAGATTAGAAATTAGGATCCCTGCACTACCCATCATCTCAACTTTTTAAAACTCCCAAATTCACATTGTTTTTATATCACCAAGTTATAAAATTTAAACTCTTCAATGTTTTCTCTGTAGGTTAATAGCAAGGCAGTAGCAATACAGTCATATTTGAAATTTTATAACTATTATTTAGAATCAAATAGGATTTTAGGACTACATAACAATAATGCAATCCAATTTCCAAATTTATGACATTTTAAGAATATTTACACATCAAACCAAACATTTTCCTACAATGCATCGATTAAAAAATCCAACTTAAATATCATGCCACAGTCAATTCTGATATGTATTTTATCATTAATTCCATAGGCACCTTTTAGATTAAAAGCTTAAAAACAAATACTGAGATTATCTGTCTTCCGTATTTGCAACAGAAAAATACCTTTAATATTACCAATATTATTATCCAGTTTTTTAATTATATTGCTTACTGAGTAGTAAAATGTAAGCTACTTAGAAATCATTCCAGGAATTCTTTCACTGCATCCTTGTTTTAATATGATTCTTTCTGAAATTCTATTTTCCTCTTTCAGTTTTCTCTTTGTTTTGATTCAGTAATTCCTCAGGCATTCCTGGGACCTCAGAAGAATGAAAATACCTTTATCTTGTTTTCACATGTTGAGAATAATTTGATCTGGCAGAGAAGTCTTCAAGATCAGTCTCAAACAGACCTTTGAAGATGATGTTTCATTGCTTTTTAGAATTCAGTGTTGCTGATGAGAAATATCTGCATTTGGTTATAAAAATGACAGGTTTTAACTTGACATTTTCTTGAGATTTTCTAACAAATTTATTTTTTACTTGACATTTTCTAATAACTTTATTTTCTCTTTTAATTGTCTACCTTAAGATTTCTTGAGCATGCTATTGAGGTATTTTAAATTTGTTTTTTAAACTTCCTTGTTTGACAACTTCTGTATGTGTGTGCTTTTGTTAACATAAAAATACATATCTTATCTCAACTCTGGGAAATTTGTTTATTTGATAATCTTGAAAATACATAGAGGGAGACTAGCACCTAATACACCATATTCACAGGGCAAATACAAGAGTTGCAGAAAACGGGACCAGGTAGAGAACTAGAAATAGAAGATCTGATTAACTAGGGAAGACTACATTAGCTTCTGAAGGAGTTATCAATAAAACTTCCAGGCCTGAAAGCAGAGCCACAGTCCTGTAGTAGGTTCCCATGTTAAGATCAGCTCTGGAATATTCCAACAAAGGCAGATTCTGGGAACAATGGTCACCCTAAAACATGTCTTAGCCATTAGACAGAAGGATTGAAAAACAAGCTTGGATTCTTGGGAGCACTCTAAATGACTGCAGGACCTCTTGTCCACTGTTACAATTAATGTTCAAATGCCCAAAGGTGGTCCTTAGTTTGATTTATATAATGTTTATCTTATGATAGGATAATGTTTATTCTGAGTTTACTGTTTAGTTCTAGTATTGGGAAAAATTTTAAAAGGTATTGACAAATCTTCAGATGTATCTTTTCATCATATTATTCTTTTCAACATCTTTTCTTTTTTATCCCCATAATATGAATAATATTCAGAGATTTTTTTTCCAGTGGCAAGTGGTTCCATAAATAAATGCATTTGAGATGAACTACCTTCTGCATTAGGCAGAAGAATCTCTTTGCTGTTCTTTCAAACTTAGCCGGGCTTCCTGAAGTCTGCCCCACACATGGGAGTTGTATAGATCTCCAGATTGCTCAGCAGTGTTCATGTCTTTCTTCCCAGTTGCTGTGTCACTCTGAAACTCCCTTCTCATTTCTTGAACAATAAGAATGGATTTTTTTTTGTTTTTCCCTTGGTTTTAGTCAACCTTAGAGCAATAACTGGGATCTATGCCAGGATGAAAAACTCATAAAACTGGAAAATTTACTCCATATTCTCAGACAAAAAGCCATAAACCCCAGAAAGACTAAGCATTGCCCCTCTTCTGGAATTGGCCTGTATTTTGCCATTCACTAGTGTCTTCAGATACCTAAAACGTATTTGTCTAGTGTTTTTAATTGGATTTGGCAAGAAGGTTGATCTGATATGAGAGGTTGTAACTTTATCTCAGATTTATTTCCTAAACCAACACTTCAGCATTTTTGAAAATATAACCAATGCACACAAATAATCACTCCATTGTATTTAGTAATAAAGAATAGTAATAAAGAAACAATATATTCTATTTTATTTTCCATTTTATACAAGTAGACTAAATATAAAAATAAATGAACTGACATGCATCCTAACAGTAACCACATGACAGCTGGTTACCTAGCAAGTGCGAATTCTCCACTGACCTTCATTACTGCTTTATCAGAATTTCTCAGTTGATTGATCATAGCCATATAAAGGTATGTTGGGTAATATAGTCTTATAAGTAATTTTGATTGAAAATATTCTCATTTCTGAAAGAAAAACTAATCAAGACTGTACATAAAAATAGGGTAAGAATATTTGTCTTATCAATAGAATATTTCTCTTTCATTTAGGGAAAACGTTTTATTTAATGAAAGATTCATTCTTAAAGGTCAGGCAAATGATGTCTCAGTGCTCACTCCTTAAAAAGACAACCATGCATTAAAATCATACACTAAAATCTCTGGAGGTAGACCTCAGAGTTTTGAGAATCAAGGTCTCTGGGGTTATAAACAACTAAAAGGATTGATGAAGCTTTAATTTAACTGAGTTAGGAGACATTTGACTGGGTTTTGAGTTTATTCTTCTTCCTGCTTTGTTTCAATTTTGCCTACTTTCTTTTGGTTTTAGAACACTCACATTCATTATTGGAAGAGCAAGTTCCTCACTATGACCTGAGCCACTTATATAGATTATGACTTGTCTGTCACCTAGTCTTTTGGGTAAATCTTTTAGCAACCCAAAGAAAACCCTATGAAATTCCAGACATGGTCTCCTCCAGCACTCATCATTGCCTGTTACTAGCAAAGTTGCACAAGGAAAGACTCCATTTAAGACAAATCTTGTATGTATGACCTGAAAAAATAAAATGCCAGGAAGTCAAATATAAAGCATATATATATGTGGGTAAAGTTCTAAAAACTTTTTGTGTTGCTGGACGCAGTGGCCCATGCCTGTAATCCCAGGCTGAGACAGGAGGATTGCGAGTTCAAAGTCAGCATCAGCAAAAGCAAGGCACTAAGCAACTCCATGAGACCCTATCTCTAAATAAAATACAAAATAGGGCTGGGGATGTGGCTCAGTGGTCAAGTACCCCTGAGTTCAACCCCCAGTACCTCCCCTCAAAAAAAAGTTGTTTGTGTTATAGAAGTGCAACACAGTTTGCAATAATTGAAGCCTGTACTGTTGTCTTTCTGGCAAATGTAAATATAAGATATTTTAATGTTATAAAATAAAAACATTAGTAGAACATTAACCAACTTATTTGTTTAGATATAATTAATTTTTTTAAACATTTCTGAAATAAATGATAAACAAACTTGAAAACACCCAGAAAACCTTGTTTGGTTATGAAGTCCAAACAACATGAATGATTATAGTTAAGCATAACCACCAATAGTTCAGACATAAAATAAAGAATATTTGAGACAAATTTGAGGAAATACAAATATTTTAGCATAATAGCAGGACAGGAAATTATGAACTGATAAATTAGAATCCCCTGATCACTAAACTGTTAATCTAATAATTTTGACCTTGTAAGTGGGTTTCTATTATTAGACAAAAGTTTAAATTAAGGGGAATGATTTTGAAAAGAAAATAGGAAAAATAATATTTATTGAAAATTATAACTTTTCTCTCTCTGTACACAAATGTGCTAGGACATTCTCCTACCACATGGTACTCGAACTGCATCCAGTATGATAAGACAATCTCAGGTTTGGCTGGTGTTTCCTTTTCTATTATGATACTCTGTACAGGGACATATTTTAGAGAAATAAGAGGTGTCTTAATATTATTAAGGCAAAAAAAAAAAAAAAAATAAGTTCCATTGGGCCTTTGAGCAAGCAATCAGACCAAGAAAGTGGTGATAAGAGTAAGACATTAGAGTTGACAGGGAGTAAATATATTTTGGTGACGAAAATATCCAAATATGTGTGAGCTAAAAGGTAGAGAAAAATTCAATAGAAGTCTTATTATTTCACATACACACACACACACACACACACACATACACACACGCATATACACATACACAAAAGTTTTTAATTCTATTCTTTAGTCAACATGAATTTGTTTTTGATTATATGGACCATATTAAATAGTTCAAACTAAAAATTTATTCCATAAAATGTGCAAACATACAATAATTCTGTAAGATCTTAAAATTATGAAATTTTTTGATTGTTTTCATTTTTATTATTTATACTTTAGAAGTTATTGAAGTTTAGAACTGCCTCAAGACTTTTGGGGCATGAAACTGCAATTTATTATAATGATTTGCTTGTATATTTCACACAATAAATTGTAAATATCTTGAAGGTAGGTTCTGTATTATAATATCTTCTTTATTGCCAAAACCATAATAGGACCCAGAATATATTGTGATAAATAATTATACTTAATTATTGATGAGTGAATGTAGGCTAGAAAATACATATTTTATATTATATGTTCTAGATATGTGTGTGAATAGAAATAGAAAAAAAGAGAGAGACAGACAGACATACAAACATATTTGGAGTTGCCCTGGGTTTATCTGAACAAAGATAAACCTGACTTTTCATATAAGTACCCTGAATCACAAATGTTTATCAGTCAATGCATAGAGACAAGGCAGTAATAAGAAAAGAATTCTGGAACCCACAGCACTCATGACATACCCTACATTAGTAACTCTCTGCACTTCCAACATAAAAACTAAGTTATTCCTAGCGAGAAAGCAAAGCTATTTTCCTTCCTATAGCCCCTTTTTCTTTATGGCAGACTTAAGGAGCAACAGGCTCCAAGGCTGGACTGTGATCTGGATGTTTAATGGAAGTACTTTCTGACATCTCTAGTTCCTGGTTCATAAATCAATATTTCATCTTTCCAGCCTTACAATATGTGCATCTCTGAGCCTAAATAAATAAACAATATAGGATGACTCATCAAGTTCATGATTAAAGTGGCACCAACATGGTTACATTCATGATGGGAACATTCAGTTTATAAAGAAGATTTTCACTGGAGCTGGAGAAACATTCCCTCTAGGTATAAGTGACATCGTGACATAGTGAAAACCAGTGGTGGATGTGACTGATATCTTATTTAACTGATCATCAACTAAATGGTATACTAAGAGGTACCTGATCAGAGATATAATGGCATTATGAAAATATATCTATTTTACAATATTGTAATCATAGTTTTGAATAATGCCATATCCCTTACAGTTTATGGGATTGAATCAAGGTACTGAACACACTTTTTAATAAAGTAAATATGACAGAATATTAATTGAAAATGCTATTTAACTTAATCACATAAGGGTGAAATACAAGTCTAGGCATACACAGATGTCTATAAATAAATGATTCTCATTTTAATCAGTTTACCTGGTATTTTCCTTCTCCAAACATATATGCAAATCAGAGCCCATCTATTCCTTGATAATTTAACCAACAAGGCCTGTTTTTAAATTTTTAATTTTAATTGACTCCTGGTAATTGTACATATTAAAGTGATAACAGTGTGACGTTTCAATACATGTACATGAGGTATAGATCAGGGTAACTGGTATATCCATCATCTCAAACATTCATAATTTCAATATTAAAAATCCTCTCTACTAGCTATTTTGAAATATGTGATTGTCAACTGTACTTAACTCATGAACCATTAGGAGTTATTCCAACTACACCCTTATAACCATTAACCATCTTCTGTTCATCCACCCTTCTTCCACATCCATCCCCTTAACCATTGCTCTTTTATTTCTTTCTATGATGTCAACTTCTTTAGGTTCCACATATAAGTGAGACCATGCAGAATTTGACAAACCTTGTTTAGATGTCAAATTTCTTTAACCCCCCCTTTTATTATCTGAAGTAAAATTTTCCTTTTGAAGTATTTATGAAGTTATGAAGACACAGTTTGATTTTATGAAATTCTTTTTTGTGAAACTGATGACTAACAACTCAAAAATTCATGGAAACATTACCAGAACCAAGATATTTTCCTATTTCGTGGCTTTTAGAAAGCTATAAATTACAAAGAAGTTGCTAAGCCAAAAGGAGATTGCAGTCACACTTGTTACAAATAATAGTATTGATTCTCAGGGATATTCACAAACCTGTGACAATTCTTATTACCAAAAGGAACTATTCAACTTGATAATGAATATCTGCCCTAACTTCTAAATCCAACTAGATGGAAATACTCTGTAAATCTATTAGGATTTATACAATTGCATTTTCAATAATTGTCCTTGATTTAACAGGATGATGCTCCCAAAAGTCATAATAGCATTTTCAAGAGTTGTTATCATTTTTATAAGAATTATACAACATAACCCGAAATTTAATGTTAATCTAAAACTAATTTTAATTCAATTTAAAAGACATTAAATTTGATCTTATATAAGAATATAATATTGATTTTCAAAAATTTTGACATTTTACTAAAAATATAATTGCACGAAAACCTATATAGGATCATGTAAAATAGGATGTTTTTTAGTATCAAAGCTATTGTTGTCACATTTTAATAAAATATTTCAAAAACAGAGTTCAAAATAATACTAATGACACTGAATCTAGCATCTTCATTTTACCATTTTACCAATAAGAACACATAATCTAAGGCTGGGGATATAGCCCAGTTGCTAGAGTGCCTGCCTCGCACGCACAAGGCCTTGGGCTCAATCCCCAGTACCACCAAAAAAAAAAGAAAAAAAAAACACATAATCTATGGTAATATTGACTTAAGAACAACAGAAACTTAATTCCTAATACAGTATAGCATTCCGATTTGTTTATGTTATTGGAGAAGAAACAAGTCATAAGTTAAAAGTAGGTGTGAACATAGTATCCATTAGAGTGTGAATTAGAACAAATATTTCCTGGAGCAGTTCACCAGTGTCAATATCATGTGGGGCAATGAATGCTAGAAATATTCTCTTAGCCAAAAGTGCTCAGATTCAAATGCTTGAGATAATAAATTGTCCTCTTTCTACACATAAAATGTTCCAATAATACTCACTGCTTGTGGGCAAAGATTTTCCTTCAATTTAGAGGATAAAAGGGTGACATAATATTTCCAACACTTTTGCAGATAGAATATAAGCATGTGTCTTTGAATCGATTTGATGTGGTACCTCCAACAACTTGGAGGGGTAAAGGGGGGTAGCATGCAGTTCAGGTGGCCTGGTAACAGTGATTCAGTCTATTGCGTGTGACACTGGCAGTTAGGATGTTCTATGACATGACTGTTGCCAGGGATTCCACAGGTTTTTTCACACTTCTGAAATTATCCCATATCTTTTTAATAATTTACACATACATGCGCAGGCACACACACACACACACACACACACACACACACACACACTCACACACACACACACACCAGCCACATTCTATTTTTGTAGCATCAAAATAAAAATAATGGTGGGTGTAGCAATATCTCAGTTTAAGCAACCTATATATGTAATAGCTCTCTGTTTGCAGTTATTCATAAGCTTAGTGTTAAACTTTAAGACTATACTATAAACTTTTAAAAAGCCTTATAACAATTCAGTTGTTTTATGTAATAGGTTTTTAAGGCAAAAACGGCACTGACTTAAGAATTTACATACAAACATATATCTATTTTCTGTCATTTCTTCCTATCCAAGTATAACATTTTTGTTCTCTTTTCCTAGCTTGCTTTCAGTGGTTTTCATCTTTGAGCTTTTATTCCCTTACTCTGCATACAAAAAGATTTCTGCTTTAAGAAATTGGATATGCAGGAAATAAATGAGATCTATATTATGTAACATCTCAGTTAACGATTAGAACTTTTTGGTGCAATTGCACTATATATTTTAGACGATGGTCAATGATTTCATTTGACTATTTTGTATACCTGGCATATAGACAAAAACAACAGGAAATAGATGATATTATAATCCTTTCTTGTTTAAGATCATTTGGCCTTAGAGATTTAATCCTGTTTTAATTATAAAAAGTCGTTGTTGTTTTCTCCCTTATGCTCTTTAGCACTTTTTCAGTGTATCCCTCAGTGCCCTGTGGCCAACAATAAACAGTGTATGTAAAATATGCATAAAGGGCACTTATATTTCATAGGCATTGATGAATATTTAAGTAATTATCAAAACAGTTCCAATTTTATGAAAAATATAAATCCACAGAGCCAATAAGCGAAAGAAACTTAAGCAGAATAAACACAAAGAATAAACACAGTATCACATTATAATCAAATTGCTGTAAACCTAGGGTAAATCAAAAATCTTAAAAGCAGTCTGACAAAATTATGGGGCAACTCAACATTTAGAGCTCAATTAAAAAGTTAATAAGGGACAGTGTGATATTTTTTAAATAATGCCAACTTGCTAAGTCTTGAGTATTTTGGATTTTACAGGGTAATGTATTGTTGGAAATACATGCTGAAATAAGTGTTAAGGGTAAAGTATCATGATACCTGCAATTTACTTTCAAATGGTGTGACAAAATAATAAAGATACTGTATGATGGATATATAGTTGATAGATAATGGATGGATAAGTGATTGATAGATGGATAATCGATAGATGACTGATAGGACAGATTGATAGATGATAGATTAATGGAGAGTTGATAGTACAACTATGAATGGACAGATAAGTACATAGATGATTCATAGATTGATGTATTTTATATATAAAGGGATAGTTGGCAGATGATAGATATTAGGTAGAGAATTGAAAAGATGAAAAAGATGCATAGAAAGATCATACACACGTACATATTAACATACATGCATGCATAGAAAAATACTGACAAGGTTACATGGCTGGTCATTGTACTACACTTTCAACTTTTCTATACATTGAAGTTTTTATTTGAAATACCATATTCAACCTCCAAGACCTCAACAGAAATATTTTGTGAGATGTAAAAAATAAAACTGTCAGGATCATTTCCCTGGAACATGTAGGAAGGAGAAGATAGTGGGGGATTAAAGCAGAGAAAGTGGTGGAAGACCCCAGGCATTTGCTGAAGTGATTTCTCTCTGAAATATTAATATACTCATAAAATATGTGAGCTTATGATCAGTCTCTTACTCATGAAAATTAATGATGATATGTACCATGCATTAATAGACCGAGGCAGCACAAGTGTTTGGAGGAGTGTGACTCCCGCACAGTTTTGATAACAATATAAAATAAAATGCTTGCATATAATGGTCTTATTCATAAGAGTCACCTTAATAATGATATTTCTAGGAATCTGGTGTTACTAATGCTTTATCTTCCATAACCTTTCAATATTCTAGTAAATGAATGCTTAAAACTATCCACTTAGCAATTCTATGTCCATTAGTGGTCCATACCTTTCATAGCAGCATTTACCTGATTTAATTTATAAGCTGCTTTATTTTCATGTTGCCGCACGAGGGAAACAAGTTTGTTCATACATTGTTGATTCTCAATGTCTACAAGATACTTCTCATTCCTATTAAAAGCTAAATAAATATTTGCAATAATTATAAATAAAGGTCTACAGGCAATTTAATGAAAGAGGGATGGTAAAGGAATGAAGATTATTGTCTCACAGAATCATCAGGTCGGAGGAGAACTCGTGAAGCAAATGGAAAGACTTAAGGTCAAACTTAAGTGTAAGTGGAGGCAGAGATTCAACAATAAAACACAAATGTCTCTAATGTGAACTGAAAAAATAAAACACAAAGAAACTAAAAAGAAAATACTGTATGAAATAAAAATTGGTCCTATTGGGGTTCAATATCAACCGATCCCCAAAAAGTCAAAGTGCACACATGGTAATGCAAGTCACACACGAGGTTTTATTCAAAGCAAGCTGGAGCCTGGGCCAAGAACAACCTCTCAGACCATGACAATGGCTGAGTGGGGAGCAGCCCCGAGGGATAAGAAAGCACTCTATTTAAGAAATTTCCAATCATTCACATACAAAGAAAGACCTGTACATTATTGGTTAGCATTCGAACAGCTAAACATTTGTTCTCTTTTGGTTGGGTCCCGCCAATTTATTTGAATCTCATTGAGTCCTGCCAAAACTGAACAGTCCTGAAGGAAGAAGGGAGGAGGGAGGGGGTAAACTATGCAAAAGATGAGTTGGGGCTAGGGCCCCCCACCCTGTCCTTGATAGATAGGTTTTCGGGGCAGCTGCCCATTTCTCGGACAGATATCTCTTAACAGCCTTGATAAACCCCGGGGGCCCAATACGTCCTGTTTGTCCTGTATTGGCTCTTGAGGGTGCACCTGCCTGTATCCTGGTGGTTAAGATAGTTCCTCATTCCTTAGTGTTTGCACACCCTTTCCTGGGGGTGGGTTTACGGGTCAGTTCCTGAAATGGCTTGTTCATACAACATGGCTACACAGATGTCACCTTGTTCTCAACAGTCCAAATAAAAATAATTAGATAAAGAACCTATTCAAATGTAGAAGAAAAAATACTGAAATTCCCACAGTTAAATATGAAATGGATATAAAGTAGCAACTCAAGTGAACAGTATATGGGGAATAAAAAGAAAATGTAAGCTACTAAACAACAAATTATAGTAACATTGAGGTATCATTTGACATGCATAAAATTAGCCCCCCAAAACCCCAAAGTGAATATGATTGAGGCAAAATTGGAGGACTCATTGTGCTCATATCTTTATGGGTTGTAAAAACCATTTTGGAGATTGACTTACAAACGGAAATCAAGAGAAATTTTTGAATCTCCAATCCTAAAATCTTAACTAATGGAAACAGAAATAAAGCAGTGTATGATGTTTGTAGCAGTTCCTATTTCTAAAGATGAAATGCAGAAAAAGAGTAGAAATTCTCAACACTGGAATAATAAAAATATAAAGTATGTTTCATCAACCTGATGAAATATTGCATGGTCACAATACATATGACCGTGTGGAAAATATAAGCAGCATCCCTGAGAAGAGGGTAGAATTTGGCTAACTTCGACTGGGAAATCTGTCCCAGTTGGTGTAGAATTACCTGAGAAAAAGGGGAATGGGCACCCACTGAAAGTGAGTCAGTCTCTGCAGTGTTCTCAGTCATGCAAAATATAGGAATCTGGGAGACAAAGCAGGTGCAGCACAATCCCCTTGTGAGGACAGCTGCTGAAATTTACCTTTCCCAAACTCTTTCTATCCCCTGGTGCAGAAAAGTGAGAGTCTCCTCACTTCTATTTGTTTGTACCCTTGCCACCACTGACTCCTTTCCTCATAAGACTGAGCTGCCTGGCTTTTCTCTTGGGTTAGTTGCATTTATACTTTTCTGAGGTCTATTGTGCCATTTCCATACAGTCATCCGGGTCTGCCATTTCTTCCCCAGAGTGTCACTTTCATGAAGTTCACCAAACTGACACAGAGAAGGAGTCATGGTGCATATATGCTGACTTTTTCCCCATAAAACACAGCAGGGGAAATAATGCACACCGTGAGCTTCCAGGTTAGAGAGGCAGGTGGTTTCTTTCCACAATGTCACCTCCAGTATCATCCAGTCAGATTCCTTTGTTTCATAATGCCCCTCACTGTGCAGTTCTGCAGCTCTCCTGGGTGTGATTCCTGCAACTGATCTCTAGATTGCAGCTTTTCCTCTTAATGACAGCCAAACAACTGTTTAGCTTTACATTTTAATAAAAAGGAATTTCAGTTAATTAATGATTTAATTGTTAATTTTAGCAAACTAACACAATTATAGGAAATAATCTGGGGCTTATGAAATTTTTGAGAAAATATAATATAGCAGAATTGATACTTTAGGTGGTTTTCTGATTATGAAGATTCTGCATGTTTCATGAGAGAAAATACAGATGAGAGAATAAAAGATGCCAGTGATTCCAGAAATATGGTCTTTAAGTATTGTAATTTCTGAGGATAATGTTCTAGATTGCCACAAACACATTTCATTTTTCATGTGATAATGATGATTTTCTTGTACTATTCTTTCCACCCATTGTTTTAACATCTGCATCAAATTATAGGTAATCATATTATTTCATAGCTCTACCTACCTTTATTAAGATTATTTTCATTTATCCCCTGTTCATTTATTTCCTTTGTGGGCAACAAATATTTTCATATAAATATTGATTATATTAGCATCAAATAATAAATTTTAAAGTAGAATTAACAGATCGAACATAATGAATAATTTAATTCTAATTATTATCTTATACAATGTTTTCCTAGAAGTCTGTTCTTGAGCCTGGCATTGCATCAAGTTACCTCCAGGAGTTATTGAAGGATGTGATAAGTTTACAACACCAACTATTCAAATTGGTCTGGCATCCAAACAAAACTTTGGCATGACACTCTATTTAATCTTTCCTACATACAGGAGAACTTCACCTCATTTGCAAATATATATGCATATAGCATAAGAGAAAAATCTTCTTTTCCTGCTGAAAATATAATCCTTTAGTATTGTATTTTATTGAGCCCACATAGAAGGAATCTAATAAATAAATAAATAAAGCATCCTCCTGCATATCACATAAAAAATTAGTCATTATTATCCTGTATGGAGCCTGCAGATGCATTTTCTTTTCCCTCATTTTAAATTTAGATGGTTTAATGCATTTTGTTTGTGATTGTTTCAACCACACATCCCATACTGCTGTTACTACCAGAGTGATCACACATTGATGTAGAAACATGAGTTTCTGGATGCTGGGGAAGCACACTGCTAACCATTTCACCATATGCTCGAATGCTTTGTTTAGAAAGCATAGTCATTGCAAACATGGGGTTAATTTATTTTAAACTATGATGCATATCTCTTGTACTTTGTACTTTCTTCAGAAAACTCTTAACTTTAGGACCTGTCCAAATGCAGGCATGCAGGCTTCCAAATTGTAGCAAGTCTGTTTTTGAGCTTCCTCTTAGCATGTGTCTTCACAGATCCACCGCATAGTGTTGCTTTTCTAAGGATGACCTGGGCTTCATTTGCAAAAATATGAAGGTATGAATCATCTTTGTAATGTTGTATTAAGAAAAAGAATATTGAAACATAAAAATATAAAGATGGTTATTAGAGGGAGAGATGAACTTGACATTTATTTATTTATTTTTTTCAGTTTTAGAAGCACTGCCCCTTCCAGTTTTATCTACAAGATATAAAGAGTTTAGGAGGTATCACTTCCATCTTTACCACAAATAAAAAAAAAAAAAAATTCAACAAACTGAAAATCTAATGACTTAGTCTAATCAGAGAATGAAAATTACATGGAAAATTGCCATCTCATAGACTTGAAGAACAAATACAGAACCATACCTGAGATTAAGCTAACTTTGTTTCAGTGTGGAAAGTCTCAACATGACCCATAAGCCACTGGAACATTAAACTGGAAAAAACACCTAAATGCTAATTTTGATAAATTTCTGGAGACCGAGGATGGAATAGAGACACTTACAGAGGCACGTAGATAAACTTCCACACTTTCATGGGCTTTACCTATAGGAACCTCACCTGGTTGTCATGGTGAAGAGCCAAAGTGACAGTTAAACAAAACAACAAAAACAAAACCACAATAACAGGAAAAAAAAAAAAAAAAAAAAACTTTACCCAAGACATTACCCAAGTCTTATCTCATGCTATGCTGCCTAGGGGCATTTACCCACAACCAAACCCATGTAACTGTTATGTCCCACCTAAAAGTTTGGGAAGTTGAAAACTACTTATGAAGGTCACAGCTTAAGAGCATAGCTTGTTAAACACTAAGGTACAGTTATAAGGTCATAGAAAGTTTTTCTGCTGCCCACCTAATCAACACACCAATAGAGATCAAGCATAAACGCAATGGTTAATAGGTAATAGAACTGTACATTGCAGATATTTTTAGAGAAACCTAAAGACAAGAAAACAAGAACATTAAGAGGAATTAGATGTGATGGCACTTATATGTATAGGAAAAATATCAGACTATCTTCTAATCAGATGATTATAAAACTTTCAATTCAGACTTATTTATTCCAGATCCCATTACTTGATACATCACATCTGACTCTCAACCAAAAAAATTACAAAGCATGCTGAAAATTAAGAATACTACAATCAGAATACAAAAAAAAAAAAAAAAAAAATAGGAACTGATTGATATAAAAAAGATTTTGAAATTATCAGACAAAAAAATTTAAAGTAACTACTATCCATACTTTAGGGTTCTAAGAAAAAAGTACCTAATAAACAAGAACAGACTGATAATACAATCAGAAAAATGGAAAGTAAGAAGGAATCAAAAGAAAATGTTAGAAATTAAAAAAAAAAATACTGCAATAGAAATAAAGAATGCCTTGGATGGACTCATTAGTAGAGTGGACGTAGTAGAATAATAATCAGTAGCCTTGAAAATATGTCATCAGAGATTTTTCAAACTGAAAAGTGAAGAATAAAAAAGTAGTGGGTAAAAAAACCCATTCTATTTATGAAATATGGCATATTTTCAAAAGGTAATGTAAGGGTAATTGGAATGCCAGAAAAAGAAAAGAGAAGGAAGCATAAGAAATATTTGAAGTTATAATGCCTTGTCACAGGCAAATGGAGAGTTGAAGCTCCAAGCCTCAGTTCTTGTGTCCCATCAAAGGAAAATTTAGAGTCAGATGATAAAAGCCAAGCAAGAGAATTTTATTATATGTGAAAGGAAGACTCAAACAGAGAATATGCAAAAGAGAGAAGTGGGTTGTCTTTGAGCAGAAAACAACAAAGGAAACTAAATGCTACTTCCAAATTTATTAGTTTTATGTTTGCCATCAGAACTGGGGTCCACTTTCTGCAGTGTCCACTAATCCCATGTTTGACTCTTCCTTCTTGTTGGGTTGAGGAGGGTTTGACCCTAGTTGGTCCTTTCCAGAACCGTCACATTCCATTTGGAGGGTGAGTTCATGTACAAGTCAATCCTGGAGTCGATGATTGGGCAAGCTTTATCTTAATGCACCTGTGCTATTAGTACATTTCCCTTCTGAAATACATTTGGAAACCTTCAGCCATAAATCCTGACTTTATAAAGATCGCAGTAGACCCTGTCACTAGTTAGTCTATGGGTCTTTCCTTCTTGATGTGTTATGGGGCACAACTTAAGAACAAACCAATCACCACTGAGAAATACAAATTTGAGAGTCTTTATTAAACCGGCCGACTGACTGTCTCACATAACACCCCCAAAAAGTGGCTATTGGTAAAACAGCCTCAGCCATAGGGTCGTAGGAATTCTTATACCAAAAATCACATCAATCTTGTGTCTGTTGCTTTGATTCAAAATTACAAACTAACATCATGAGATCATCAACAGAGGGGGAAGTCAGTCAAAACGACCCTTACCTAGGTACGAACTAAAGAATGGTTACTAACATCCACACAATCACTGTTTGCATGGTACGTTGTTTAGGAGCAATAGGAATCAAAAAAGAGCAATTTTTCATTACATAAGAATTGTCATTTTGTATTGCTAAACATGTCACACTAAGTAACTGCTGATGGGGACAGAGGTGGGGTGTTCCCATGGGAGAAGCTTATTTCCTACATAACATGGAGTCTCAGAGCAAAATGGAATCTGTCCAGTCATTTCCCCCATGGTCTGACCTATAACATTCCCCTGGAGCCAGATCTGTCAGCCCATCACAGATGTATTTCTTAATTGGTCCCCTTTGTTTCTACCTGTTTATTCTCATAATTAGTACACCTGTTGTTTTTCTACATGTTACTTGATTATTCCTTAAAGGTGATGAAGGAAACCCCTATGTTATTGGTTTGTATTGCACTGTTATTTACTAAACACTACCTAACAATAAGAATTTTCCAAAAGTAATGACAGACACCAATGTAGTTGGATTTTTCACTATTGTGACTAAAAGATCTGGCAAGAATAATTTTTGAGGAAAAAAAGTTTGGCACTCACAGTTTCAAAATTCTAAGTTCCTAGAATGCCAAGTTCATTGCTCTGGGCCCAACATAAGTCTGAACATCAAGGCAAAAGGATTTGGTAGAGGAAAGCAGCTGAGGAAATGGTCACAAGGAAGGAGAAACAGAGAGCTCCACATACCAAGAACAAAATATATATCCCACAGGCACACCCCAGTGACCTACCTCCTCCAGCCAAATCCTGCCTACAGTTACCCACTTTATACCTTCAAGTGGACTAGTGTACTGATTAGGTAAAGACTCTCATAATCCAATCACTTGACCTCTAAACTTTCTTATATTGTCTCACACATAAACTTTTGGGTAATACCTCATATCTAAAACCTAATAGACACAAAACCATTTATTGATGAAATTTAGAAAACACACATAAGGATAAATACAATATAGTCTGAACCTAGTCATATTCAAACTGAAAAAAACTAAACCCAAAGTAAATATTTAGAATCAAGAATTGATCAAACAAGCATAAATTGAGATACCTTCAATGTGAGCAAACCTATAAATTAATTTGATCTAATTGATATTTGATGAGTACTCCATTCAATAAAATTTTGATACATATTCTTATTATATATGTTCAACAAAATAGACCACAGTCAAGTTCATAAAACACATCCTAACTATTCCTCTTTTGAAATTTTTTATTTGTTCTTTTTAATTATACATGACAATTGAAAACATTTATGCATTTTGATAAATCATACATAAATGGAGTATAATATATCATTTTTCTGACTATACATATTGTAGGATCACACTGGTCATGTAGTCATATATGTACATGAGCTAATAATGTCTGTTTTACTCTACTATCCTTCCTTCTCCAATACCCCTTCCCCTCTCTTCACTCCCCTCTACATAATATAAAGTAACTCTATTCTTCCCTAGCACCACCCCACCCTCATTGTGAAATAGTATTCTTGTATCAGAGAAAACATTTGGCCTTTGGTTTTGGGGTTTTGGCTTATTTTGCTTAGCATGATATTCTCCAACTCCACCTATTTACCAACAAATGCTATGATTTCATTCTTCTTTAAAGTGAGGACTATTCCATCGTGTATATGTACATACCACATTTTCTTTATCTACTCATCTGTTGAAGGGCACCTAGGTTGGTTCCATACTTTAGCTATTGTGAGTTAAGTTGCTATAAACATTGATGTGGTTGTGCCACTGTAATATGCTGATTTTAAATCCTTTGGGTATAAAATGAGGAGTGGAATAGATAGGTCAAAGGGTGATTCCATTCCAAGTTTTCTGAGGAATCTCCATACTTCTTTCCATATGGTTGTGCCAGTTTGCATTCCCACCAGCAATGTATGAGTATACTTTTTCTCCACTTCCTCACCAATATTTATTGTTACTTGTATTCTTGATAATTGCCATTATGATTGGAGTGAGATGAAATCTTAGAGTAGTTTTGATTTGCATTTAACTAATTGCTAGAGGTGTTGAACATATTTTCCATATATTTCTTGATTGATTGTATATCTTCTGTGAAGTGTCTGTTCAGTTTCTTAAGAGCCAAAGCAATCGTTAGCAAGAAAAGTGAAGCAGGAGGCATCACAATACTAGACCTCAAATTATACTATAGAGCAATAGTAATAAAAATAGCATGGTATTGGCACCAAAACAGACACATAGAACAAAGGTACAGAATAGAAGACACAGAGACAAACCCACATAAAAACAGTTATCTCACACTTGACAAAGTGCCAAAAGCATTCACTGGAGAAAAGCCTATTCAACAAATGGTACTGGAAAAAATGGAAAGCCAAATGTAACAAAATGAAATTAAACAATTATCTCTCAACCTGCATGAAACTCAACTCAAAGCACATCTAAGACTTAGGCACTAGAACTCTCTGCCCTACTGGAAGAAAAAGTAGGCCCACATCTTCACCATGTTGATACCACCATTTACCAGTGAGGAGTTCTGCCCCCTCTAATGTTGAAGTTTGAACACTAGAGAAACACACCAAGGCAAGCATATTAAGAAGGTTTTATTTAAAGGTAGTACTAATACAGACTTCTCCCAGGAGGGAGAAGGGGGCCATGGCTGATGTTGTAGAATCCCAAGAAGTGAGCGCACCCTGCATCTTTTATAGGTTAAGGTCTCTTTTTTTCTCCAGCTCTCTCCCCCTTATCTCTCCTTCCTGCCTATGTGACTAGGCCCTGTTTTGCAGGTGAGATGCAAAAAGTGAGAAGCTGATGGGCAGGGGGAGGGCCAAAGTGATTCAACCAGGTTAGGGCCTAGGGGGCATTAATTAGCAGCTTCTTGCCTGTAGTCCCTGACAAGTAAATTTGGTAATCAATGGGCTCTGGAGTTCCTTTACATTCCATTCTCACAGGGGCAGTCTCCAACTTCCAGAGGCAGATGGCCTCCATTTCCTTGATTTGACCCTATCCCTTATTTCTACACTAACTGCCTGTCCCCAGTTCTGGCTTCAATGGGCCTAGGATCCAGCTTCTTTAACAAGATCCCTGAAGCACAAGAAGTTAAATCAAGAATCAATAAATGGGATGGATTCAACCTAAAATGTTTCTTCTCAGCAAAAGAAACAATCAATAATGTGAAGATCGAGCCTACAGATTGGGATAAAATCTTTACCACATGCACCTCAGATAAAGCATTCATCTCTAGGATATATAAAGAACTCAAAAACCTTAACACCAAGGGAATAAAAAAGTAACCCAATCAATAAATGGGCTAAGGAACTTAACTATTTTTTAAAGACTTAAGTCATATAAAATATGTTCAGACCATAATGAAATTGAACTAGAAATCAGTAACGGAAAGAAAGATGGGAAATACCAAACATTTGGTGATGAAACAAATTACTTAACATAATGCATAGATTAAAGAAGAAATAAATTTTTGAAAAATATTTTAACTGATTGGAAATAAATACATAACTCATAAAAATTTACAGGTTATATAAAGCAATATTTAGAATTTTATAGCATTACATGTATATATTAGAGAAAAAAATTAAGATACAATCAATATTCTAAGCCTGCATTTTAGGGATCTAGAGGAAAAAAGTAATATATGCCTAAAACCAGAAGAAAAAAAATTTTTAAACTTGAGCAGAAATCAATAAAATTGAAAATAGTAAATAAAAGATAAAATCAAAGAAACAAAAAGTTTATTTGAAGAGATTAATACAATTGACAAGCCTCTAGGCAAACACAAAAGTGAGAGAAAACAAAAGTCACTAAAATCAGACATACATTTTTATCAAGAATCAAATTCATTGGTTACCTACTCTGATCAGAGAATAAAACAAATAAAACATATCACTCTTGAGAATTATCCACAGAGTCCAGAAAGAATCATGCTAATGTTTCTGTTCAAAGAAGCCCAGGGATTTGTTTTTATTATAACAATACCTTACATAGAAAAGAGAGATTTCCAAGTTCCTTGTTTCACACAGTAGGAATACTCCTTTATATTTATGAAGTTCTTTTTGTCATGATAATTTCGTTGGATCTAATTCCCATAGTGTATATGCTACCTTGAGAAAAAGGAAATACTTTTCAAGCTCTATTCCCTCCCTCCTTTCTCCAGAGGTATTTTGAAATCATGGCTTTTGCACACCACAGAATTCCCTAGTGGCCTGCTGTAGTGAACATAGTCCCCACAGTGCATAATGACTCCCAAGTGACAGCTTAAACAGTAGGAAGTTAGAATGAATTATGAAGAACAAAAATACCTCTGGATTCCTTGCTTCTTTTTATTTCTTTTTATTTTTTGGGGGGGTGGGGGAGTGCAGAGCTGGCTTTTAATGCTAATAGATGTGATCCATACAACATTAGCACCAGAGATATTCCCCACAGTTTCCCAGCATGGAAACAGTTCCCAGAGAAGACTGAATAAGCCAAAACAATTTTATGGGTTCACATTCTTTGTGCTTGATTTGCAGATATCATTATTCTGGCAATGCCTTTGTGATAAACCGAAGTCACAGAAGTGCTTTTAAAATACAAAGCACTTCTGAAATGTTTCCAACGTTTCACTGTTTTAAAGACCCAAATCTCACTTAGCAAACAATGAAATCATCTATATATTATATTGGCATGGTTTTGTTTCTAAAACTACAGTTAGAATCCCTCTGGCCACAACAGAAGAGCCATGTCAGTAAACTGGTAGTTAGAGATGCTAAATAGATGGGCAGCTTTGAGATTCCTCAAGTGTAGACCCTGGGAATTCAACCAGCAGTGTTGTCAAACAATGTCCACAATAGTTATATCACATGCCAATATGCAACTTAGAAAAAAGCTTTCTGGAAACAACTAACAAAATGTCACTATGGGCAAGGTAAATAAGGGTTAGGGTTAAGAGGTGAGACCACAGTATTTTCTCTCACAGAGCACTGTGATAATCCACTGTGTATCTTTGCCCATTTCCAGGCTTATTGTATTCGCTATTGTGTCTCTCAACACTTGATGGCCTTAAAAAATGATACTCTCTCTTGACTGCAGCTATCTACCCATTTCCAGGGCTTTAATCTAAACCAATTGTCCAACAACATACTAACCGTTCACCCACCCCTGAAACTTGTATCTCTATTCTGTCGGCTCTCTTCTATTGTGCTGTTTTTTAATCATTGTGGCTTACACATTTCTTGTTAGTGAATTACTTTTTCTGTTGTGATAGTCTTTTAAAACTTTATTATCCATTAGACAATCATATTTTTCTTTTAAGCATTTAAAATAAAATGTTTTAGTATAATTTGGAAATAAATAATTGCTATGGTTTGCATGTTCCTACCAAATCTCATGATGGAATTTGACTGTCATTGGAAGGTATTAAAAGGTAAGACTTTTAATACCTGGTTTAGGTCTTGAGGATTCATGGGTTACTGAAGGAGTGTTTTTGTTTAAAAAAAAAAAAAAGAGCTGTTTTTCTTCTTTTGGTAACAAGGATTGAACCCAAGGATATCTAACCCTGAGCCATATCCCCAATCCTTTTTATATTTTATTTAGAGGCAAGGTCTCATTAAGTTGCTGAGGCTGGATCTGAACTCACAATCCTCCTGCCTCAGCCTCCTGTGGCATTGGAATTATTGGCATGCATCACTGCACCTGACCTAAAAATGAGCTCTTCTTTGGATAGCTTTCTCTGTTTCATGCCATGTCATGACCCTACCTTAAGATCCTCAACAGATGCCAAGCAGATGTTGAGTGCCATGTTCTTGAACTTCCAGTACTAAATAAACCTATTTAGAAATCACCCAGTCTAAAAGTCATAGCCATGTAAAAGGAACTAAAAAATAATACATTAGTAGTAAAAATCTAACCTTCTGTAAGCTTCTTCAAAACAGATCCCATGTTCCAATGGCCACAGTACATGATTATTATTATTTTTGATTCTACATGAGCAAATGCAAATCTATATTCTTTTTCCCCCTTTACATTATACATGCTGTTCTTCACCTTGTTTTTTCTTACTTAATGTATCTTAGACATATCTGCATTCCAATACATAATTTCTTCATTTTGTTTTAAAATTTATAATATTCCATTGGTCATCATTTGTTTATACAGTGTCTTACTGATGAACTTCTAGCTTGGTTTAAATATCACTATTATAAGCAATGTAACAACAAAGTGCCTTAATATCCATCAATTTGAATGTGTGCACACTTATGAAAAAAATGTTTTATTAATCTCCTATTTACATATGAAAGTGGCCAAAACTTTAGAAATTTAAAATAAAACAAAACACATATTTATTATCTCTTAGTTTCTGTGGATCAGGAATCTAGCATGGAGGAGTCTGGCCCTCAGCTCAGGTTCTCACAAAGCTCAATCTAGCTGTTTTACATCTGGAGCCTGGAGTCCTTTTTTAAGCTCACTTATGGTTGTTAGGAAAATTCAGAGACTTAGTGGTAAAACTCATGGTGTGTTGCTTATTTTAGCATAGCAAAAGAAAGTCGCTGACCCCTTTTATGTCTTTCTTCCTCTAGAACCTCTTTTAAAGAGCTCATTTGGTTAGGTCAGTCCCACCCAGGAGGACATCACCTTAGATTAACTTAAAGTTGGTTGATTAAAAACCTTAGTTACATCTGCAGATTCCTTTACCATTCTAAATCACAGAAGGAATATTCCATAATTTTTACCATATTTTTATAGGTTAAGAATCAAATTATATATTCTATCTACAACCAAGGATTATAGAAAGACATGAGTCATTGTAGATCCTCTTAGAATCTTGCCTACCACAAAGAGGGTCAAGAAAAAGAGTAGGGTCAATTGCAATTTTGAAATACATTGGCCAAAGACCCTTCCTAGGAATTACATATTCAAAAGCAATATATTCTTTTTTCCCCATAGGAATCATCAGCACTACATGCCAATAAATTTCCAAATGAAATCAGTCTTACAGGTCAACGGCGAATTCTCATTATAATTATAATGCTCTTTCTTATTATATATGAAATTAAGTAACTTTCTGTATGTATAAGTTCTATTTTCCCTTATATTTTATTTCTTCTCCAATTTTCTTCCATTGGGTTGTTAATTTTTATCTTCTGATTTGAAAGGATTGAAAATATTAGACATCTATCCATGACAGGAGTTGCAACATTTTTCATAACTCTGCCATTATTTTTGCATTTATCTCTTATTTTACTTAAAAATTATAAAAAAATTTATTTTTATTATCAGATTATGGTGATTTTTAAATAGCAGTTGAGTAGTAATTGCCATTGAAGAGGAGCTGCCATTATTTTCCTATAGTAAATATATGATTATATGATTTTACATTTACATAGTTGATATTCTGGAATTTCCTGGCATATTATTGTTAAATGTGGATTAAATTTCTCCATAAGCTCTCCGAAACATTTATTGAATAATTTTTTCTTTTCCTGTTTAATTTGAAATGACCTCTTGTAGAAGATTGTATTTTCCAGAATTATCTACACAATTTTCTTAAAAGGGGATGTTGATACTATTTCATTGAGAACAAGGGTTCATGTTCTCTCCCCTGTACTCAGGAAGACTTTTGTTAATTGTCTCAACCAATCAAATAAGATGGATGTGCTGCCCTATGACTTAAAAATGAAAGGCAATTTGAATTCCTCCTGGGTTCCTATTTCAAGAAATGTGTATTTGGAGCTTTGAACAACCAAAAAGTCTGACTACTCTGACACTGCAATAGTCAAGGGACCAACTGAAGAACTAGAAGAGCATGTGAAGTTCTCACTTGTCCATTAGGAAGCTATCAACCCAGGTACCAGTCTACACATGAAAACACCTTTGAGATGATCCCAGGACTAGCCAGAGGCAGAACTACACAGCTAAAATGCTCCCTAATTCCTATCCCACAGAAATTGTTAGTGGTAATAAACAATTATAATTTTAAGTTCTTAATTTTGGGAGTAATTTGGTGTACAGCAATAGTAACCAGATTATTCCTCTAACATGCAACAAATTTACATCTGAATTTGTGTATATGTATACATTTAACATTTTGCTCCACTTTCTGAGCTACCAAATCATGCATCACTACTGCAAAATTTTAATACTGGAAATTGGAAATACTGGATTTCATTACCAGATTGTATTAGTCCTCCTCAGTAATCTCCAGTTTGAAAGTAACATCTTGCTATTTCTTAATTTTCTTAGGAACTTTATACCCATATTTATTCAAATTTTCCTCAGTAACATTCAATATAAAGAAAATTTGAAATTTTCTTTAATATATTCCTTGAAATTTTTGAAAGCTTTTTGAAAAATGCTCTGATTTGAGTGTGATTTCTCCAAAATTTAGATATTCCAATGTAATAATATTGACAGGTAGGTCCTTTGAGACTTGACTAGGTTAAGAGGGCTCCTTCTATGAATGGGATACTCTTATTGAAGAGGCTCTTCTTGGCCTTTGAAGAACTTGCTGTCTTGCCCTCTTTCCTTATCCATATGAGAATGCAGAAAGAAGACCCTTAACAAAAACCAAACACCAGTACCTTGCTCTCAGACTTCCTAGCCTTCTGAATTGCGAGAAAGTACATTCCTGTTCTTTATAAATTACTCTGTATCAGATACTCTGTTATAGCAATAGACAATGTACTGATAATTTAGTATTCAACTTGTGCTTGCTACTTTTAAAAATGGAGTATTTTCTTCTACACTATTGTCTAATAGATGTAAGTTGTATATATAAATACTATTGAATTGTATATGCTATTTTACCAGTCAACTAGAATATGAATCAATAAGAATATTTTTGAGATTTGTGGGTTTTTTAAAACTAATATTTCTAGTTCTGTCACCACTACTATTCAAAAATTCGAACATCCAATTATTCAAACTTTTATTTATCTCATTACACTGGATAATAGCCCCAGAGTAAACAATAATGATAATAGAAGGCATCTTTACTTTGGTCATGCCTCTAGTAGAAATTTTTTGGGGGTTTCCCTATTAATTGTGATGTCTTTGGAGCAAAATAAATCTTTTAAATACTATCATATCTATATATTTCAAGATATTAACTGTGCTTTAATGATATTATTAATCATATTTTAATGATGTCCCATTTTAAAAATATGACTCTCCCCAAATCTCTGGCCCTTTTCATTTTGAATGATGAGGATGTCCAGTTCACTGACCAAATCCAGAGGCAGGGACCATATTCAGATGTTCCTGCTTTACAGTCATAGTCTTTGACTCCACTTAATGCTGTAGAAAACTGGATTATTTAGGTACTTTCATTAAAGATTGTTTTCTATTCAAATGTTACCACATGTGCAAAAGAAGACCTCATCTGTGATACAAATATACATCTTCAAGGTGTGCCTTTAAGAGAGACTTTAAAGCTTGTGGTCAGCTGGTGGCCCTCAAATTGTGCTGTTTGTTATGCAAACATTATATGTAAATGTAGAGGAGATCATAACTCTTTTCCTCTCTTCCAGAACTTAAAATGTATTTTTTGAGAAATGCAGTATTTGTTTTAAGTATTAAATGAGTGGCATATTGAAAACATTTAAATTTCATGAGCTCTCTACAAGAACAGTATTTTTATATTTCAATATATTTTATGTACGAATCTACAAAAGCAAAAAAGACTGTTTATGAAAGTTAGCATTGCATATCCTGGTATTACTTTGGGGAATTATCTATTTCACCCAGATTTTTACAGTTTATAAATCAAGATGTTAAAGAAGATTAAAGAAAGGTTTAGATGCAAATAGCTACATGCATTTAATGAGGACATTAGGCCCAATGTGAAGTGGAATGAGGAGCAACCTGACCACCCATGAGACTATTCTAATTCTATATAATCAATAATTTCTACACTTTTTTCTTAAAATGTTCATAGAATCAAAGTTTCTTAGTTCCTTTAGGAATAGATCCAAATTATGCATAGTCCTTGCTTTCATCCATTAAAAAAAATATTTTCTTTCCAGTACAGAATATTTTCACCTAATTAATATCAGTATCAGCTTTCTACAATAATTCTGTATTTTTCCATCTATTTCATGATGGTCATTGTCTCCCCATCTTTCTTTCTTTTTTATTTTTTTCTAAACACAACTTTATTCTTCCATGTAAATGTTTCCCTTAGGTTACTTCATTAAAGAATCTGGTAAAGCTCAATAACATCTGTGTATCTGTAGAGCAGGCCAAAAATGGCTGTGGTTAGGCTCCCTCAACAAAGCTTCCGGTGAGCTATGATTTTAGTGTGTGGTCAGACTCATAAATACTTTGATTCAGTGTATGTACTCAAGGTTATAAACATTTTCTTGTGAAAAAGCTCTCACTGTTGTAACCCTGTTTGTAATAGGGCTTCTTTGTTCCACATATAAAAACAACCTATGGAAATGGCTCAGGGGGCAAAATGGAACTGACTGGGAGCTAAATTTGAGCTGGGGGCTGATTAGGAGCTATTACCACCTGCAGATAAAGCATGCCTACTATCCCAATTGCATCTTGCATCTTTTTCCACCTGCTGGGATCCCAAATCTATTTCCTGGATCTGAGCTCCGCCTGACAATATATAATATTTACCATGAGCTGTTTATCTTTGCAATATAGTAGTTACTAAGTAAGAGAAGGTCCCCAACTCTCACAACATTTGGTAAGTGTGGCATAAAATAAGGAGTAAATGGAAGTTTGGTTGCTATTATTGTTCTGTTGAAGTCAGGAATTATTTCTTTCTAACACTTTTACTTTGTTTCCTAAGTTTGCCTCTAGTATTTAATATATACAAATTTGATCAATAAGTATATGTTAGGATATGTTTCAAAAGAAATTGCCAGGGTCCAGCCCTAGCAGGAGTCGTAGTGGTCACAGGTGATGGAGTAGGCGTCTGCGAGGTGGAGAACAAAGTAACACAAACTCAAGGAATGGATGCTATATTTTAAATTTTATTTTTCCCAGCCAGCTTTTTATACATTAAAAGGTAGGCAGTTACACATGTTTTTTCAGAACAGGAAAAGGTCACAAGGAGAAAAACAAAAATATTTTGTATGATCAATACTGGACTAGGCAATGAAGTATTCTAATTATTCTAGTAATTGTTTACTTGTGGTACCCTATAAATAAACAATAAGACATGTTAATATTTAACTGATCATAAAGGTTAAAGCAAGTTCAGTAGGGTTGAATAAACATCAGTCATATGACTACTGCTGTAGTTAATAAATGCTAGACATTTTAAGCTAACAAGTATATGATATCATCTTATACTGTGTGAACTTCATATTGAAGAATGCTTTATTTCTTCTGTTCCTGTTACTCCTTCCTGATGGGGTTGGAATTATTTGCCTAGTGTTTCAGGTCATCTGAGATCAGTCAACAGGGGATCAGCAGCTAGAATCTGTTTTTGTATTTTCTCATAGCAATCTTGGTTACTCAGAGTTTCATAGCAAATGAGTAAATCTGAAATCACTGTTCTATAAAGAAGTTTGATTTCTATATTCTAACCCTGGTTCTGTTAAGACCCCTATTTTCAGGGAAAACACATAAAACATTAATAGTAAACCTACACATATTAAGCAAGCAAGGAAGGAAAGCCCACATCCCAAATTCCCAATGAGATGAGACTTTGCAAACATCTTTTTTACTCAGTGGAATCCTTGTCAAGCACTGAGGGGAATTGCAGGTGGCATAACAAGAAAAGCTTAATAAGTAGAAACTGTGAATACATGTTAGAACTGGTTTATTCTGACAATGAAATGGAAAAGAAGGTAGCAGGAGTTCTGTTAGTGTGTGTAAGTGTGTGAGAAGGGAGAGAGGTAGCAGTGAAAATGAGAAAGAAAAGAAGAGTATAAGACTAACCTCTCATGGACAGAAAGCTGAGCACAGTGGGGAAGTGGAGATAAATAGGAAGGAGAAAAAGAAAGAAAGAATCAATAGTGAGAAGCAGATAATCTTTCAGAGAAGTAGAGAAAATTATGTGACATCACTGAAGATAAATGAGCAGTGTATTTCAAACACCAAATGTTGGTGCACAGAAGCAGACACAGCAGTGGAAGAAAGCTGGAGAAGTGATCTTCACAACTCAGAGGATGTAGCAGGCTACATTGAGAGCCCTGCTTTTTAATAGTTGATCTGTGCAAGATTTGTCTTCCCAATTGGGAAGCACCTGTCAGAAGAACAGAGAACACATTTTGATTTTCCTCAAAAGCTTTACATTTGCTAATGCACAGACATGGGCAGGTGGGATTTGCTTTTGAAGAGATGCTGACTGAGCTCCACCATGAGTCACATCACTTCATTTTCTTCTGCAGCAACTGACTTTTCTTATTTCATAAATTTATATACATGTATGTGTGTGTGTGTATATATATATATATACATTATTTCCAGAATGATTATATGCACTAAATATTCTGTTCAAATTTTCTATTTCATATTTATCTTTTTTCCATCTTTGAAAATCTTAATCCTTATGAAGATTAAAATCAGAATGGCTCTTTTCAATTAGCTAATGGTAGAACTACATGAAACAGGAAAGAAAGAAGAAAATTTGTTGACCTTTCCAGTATATAAATAATAGGGTAGAATATATTCTTAGTAGTTTTAAATGACTCTATGTAATAATATGTCAAAGTCTATGTACTAAAATGGCATACTTTAATGTTCTTCCTTTTCAATAAAAGTTTAAATGCTCTGGAAAGCACTTAGCAGAAATGTGCATCATATATGCCCATGATTCTAACTTTAGAAGCATGTAATCCTCCAATCCACCACCCAGTGCTGGAACTTAGAATCAAATCATGCTCCAGTTATATACCATTATTCAATCCACCTCCACTATAATAATATAATTCTCCTCTGTTCCAGAGAATTTTCTTCTTGGTACTTTGATTCACTAAACCATATCAATTTTCTTCTTTTCTATGTCTGTGTCCCTATCTTGTTATCTTATACAATATGACTGGGATCTAAAACAAAGACTGGGAATGCATCATCATTCCAAAATTCTCATTCACTGTTTTTAATGACAGAAAATCTAATTTTCTAAAGTACATTGCCCACTGTCCTAATTCAAATTGCTCTGTATTTTAGGCTAGACCTTTTGCTTGTCTATTTGAAATTCTTCCAAATGCTTATGCCTGACCTCAGTTCCTATGCTGTTTTATCTAGGTGATCTGGTTTCCTCTCTTGTTCCTTTTCAGGATTCTACATTCTGCAGATGATCAGCTAATATTTGTTTGAGCTGACTTGAATATGATACTTGATTATACATTCATTTGTTCTTGATACATTTATCAAGCATCTAATTTGTTCTAGAGCCAAGGATTCTAAAGGCAAAAACATAAGTAAAGAATAAGAATAATGGGATAAAACATGCATAAAGTAATGACTGAACTGAATCTTGAAACAAGAACCAGTGATTTCCAAGTGGTAAATGTGTAGAGAAAATTGAAAATAAGCTATGATATTTTTCTTGATGTAGGGTAGGAAACATATTATTTCTTTTATAATACACAGGTAATCCTTTAATTTTGTTTTTAAGTGTATTAATCTTATAACTAGAGTAAATTACTTTAGAAGGGAAAATTTGAAAGAAAAATGTAATTTTTAAACAAGAAGAGATCAATAGTATAAAATGTTACCTATGTGACAAAGGGGAGATGATTTTAAAACAAAGTTGAGATATATATCAAAAAAGAAGTTAATGGTAAACTTTGTGAATATATTTTAGTAGAATCTTTTGGGAAAAATCTAGAATTTTAAAATGAGTTATAAAACTAAACTAATGAAAAATCGTGATGTTAGCTAAAAAAAATAGTAAACACTAAGATCTGAAGAGTAGAATTCTTAAAGGGAGAAAATTCTATGTAAATTTAGCTCATCATGTGTTGACACTGAAGGTCAGTTAATAAATTATGTATTATTTAATATTCAATTTAAATACCAATACCAAGTTATATGTATATACATATCATATGCATAAATATTTATACATACATATATATATTCAGGTGTGTTTATGTTTATGTGTATTCGGGTATGTTTGAATTGACACATAGATATTTATTTGACACTTTGTGTTATAATCTAATACTATCTAGAAAGATATATATAAATATATACATGTATATACATATCTCTAACCAGAAACATATATCTATATCTTTCCACTTCACATAAAACACAATTTTTTAAAATAAATGGTGAATACATTTAAAATAATTAGCTAAAACAAAGCCACATGTTCAGGATGGCAGCACATAAAATGAATGTAGGAGACAGCTAAAAGAGTCCCCCATGTTCAAATCTAGAGAAATTTGAGCAACTAAATAAAGCATATTGCATTGAATTATAACACAAAGAATAAAATGAATACCTATGAGACAACACACACACACACACACACACACATCACACACACACAAATAAGGAGAAGAGGCAACTTCCCACACAGAAGCCTCATAATTTATGTACATACTCTGCTTTCAGGAAGCATAACTCTTCACTCCCTAAGTAAGAGGTTTGCTTAGTGATTTACTTCTCAGGAGTATGAAAAGGTCAAAAAAGAGTAATTTCACAACAGGGTAACTTGACAAATGCTACCTCAGCCAAAAAATCAAGGTTAATATCAACCATGATAGATCATATTCATAGTACTCTTGATATGATGTGGTGAGAATGGTTCTTACCTCTATAATCTTCCTCCCCAAAACATGTTATTGTAATGTAATCATGAGGACAACATCACAAGAATAAAAAACAGGGGACGTTTTTACAAAATACTGACCAGTCATCATCAAAACTATCATTGTCATCAAAAAAAAAAAAAAAAAAGAAAGAAAGAAAAAGAAAGTCTGAGAATCTGCCTCTTCTAAGAGGAGCCTATGGAGACATAACAATTAAATCCATGTCATGTCTTGGATGGAATCCTGCAATAGAAATAGCAATTAGATAAAAAATAAGAAAAACTGAATGAGGTAAGACTTTAATTAAAAATAATTCATCAATATTGGTTCATTGACTGTGATATATGACTAATGGTATGGAATATATATAAAAACTCTGTGACCACCATTTTAACCTTTCTATCACCCTAAATATACTTTAAAAATAAAATTTTCATAAAAATCTCCAGTTGTATGGTGCATAGGCATAATATGTGTCAGGTTCTGACTAGAATGAAGATACTGACAAGAATGTGTACTTGAATTTTACATCAAGGAACAGTCAGTTACTATGCAAAATCACAGCTCTTCTGGAATCCAACAGAGAGCTGAGGTCCCAGGGTAAACAACCAACCAAAAATTTAAAGGAATCTCCAAGAGATTCAGAATCCTTGGCTACTTATTTCTATCTAGGTACAAAGAGCATGTAGGTTTCTAAAAGAACATGGAACACATAGGGTCTACAGATGTAATCTGTACCTATGAATGGGCTCTTCCTCATATATCTCAATGGTATGAGAAAACCAGCAAGGTGCAGTGGCTTGGTAGGCTAAAGCAGGAGGATTCCACATTCAAAGCCAGCCTCAGTGACTTAGTGAGACCCTAAGTAAATTAGTGAGACTCTCTCAAAACAGAAAATTAAAAAAGGGTAGAGAATGTCACTTAGTGGTTAAGTATGCCTGGGTTCAGTCCCCTAGAACCAAAAATAAAGAAAAATAGAAAAAGATTAGAAGTTTTAGACAGAGATATGCCTTCCTCATGAGGTATGAAGGAATTAGAAACCACTGCAGGAAATCAATACTGTCTGTATCCTACCATCTTATCTTCCACAGAGAACAAAAGCTTTAAGGTGCTGAAGGAAGGGCAGCAAACTCTGTCTCTCTGATGGTACATATGAAGATCCACGCCCCCTCCCCATGTTAGACAGGAGGCTCCTGAGCCCAGGCTACTAGAGATCCCTTACTATTCCAGGGCCAGCAGGATCACTGAGGATCACATCCTCCCATCCCTGGCTAGCAAGTCTCAGCAACATGCAACAGAGTCTATTGTTGAAGACAGGATGAGAGTGTAGTATATCACCAAAGCATAGTACAATGTGTGTGCTGCTGCTCAATTTGGCAAGGCAGACCCAATAGACAATAAATACACTCTCTTTATACAAGATACTGTTTATTTTAGTAATAATATGGAAGCAAAAGTGATAGGCAAGACAGAAAGAGAAGGAAATACATCACCAGATCAGGAAAACACCAACACCTGAAGTCATGTAGCTAGGGAGTCCTAGGGCAGCTCCTCAGGGTCCAGACTGGGAAGTCCTGGACATAGCCCTCCTCTCCACAGGTGAGACTCCTAAGTCTTATTCGCAGTGGGACTCCCTATGTACAAGTTAGAACAAAGAAATCTCCGTTCTAAAAACTTGCTTGACCTACCAATCCCCTCGAGGACACTTCATTTCCCCAAGAAATGGCCAGACCCAAACGGAGGGAGTGATAGCCTTGAGATAAATGCATGAGTTTGCATTCTCCTGAGAGGGTCGAACCCATGGAGAAGTCAGCCTTCTTTAGATGTTCCATCAAGGATGTGCAAAGGTCACAGCAGGCACATGGACAGGGAAGAACTTTAATGTTTTCCTTAGCCCTTTATGTAGGAGGAGGGTTTCTGAGCTTAAGGTAACAAGAGAAACACTGAAGTTGAGAGTGGAGCAGACCACTCTCACTAGTTGGTTTTTATCTTAAACAGAATTTACAGTAGAGAACTTCAACCCTTACATTAGACTGCAGGTGACAATAGTGGAGACAAAGTCCAAGACCAGCATGACTCCTTACTTGATTGACTTAACCCTGCTCCCTAAAATAAGTCTATTAAAAAAAAACAGAAGTGTCCTCTGTTTTAGAAAGAATATCATTTATCTCAGTTTCTGCTGCCCTCACACAAGATGTCTGGTTTTCAATCAGACTTAAAACGTGAACAAGGAAACTAGAAATAAAGCAACACAGAGAAGAAAAAATAATCTCCCAAACCAGTTGGAGATGTGGTCCAGATGTTGGAACATCTGTACAGGAACTTAAGATAACCATGATTAATATGTTAAAGATTCCCTTGGAAAATTAAACACCATGCATGAACAAATTGTGTAAGCAGAAGAAGGGGAGAACAAGTCACACATTTATATTTCAAGAGCAAAGACTGAAAAGAAAAAGTGATGGCTAAAATTTTTCAAACTCAGTGGATTCACTGTCTTAGTCCATTCATGCTGTCATAATAAAAATACCATAAACTGGTTAGTTTATAAAAATCAGAAATGTATTTCTTACAGTTCTAGAGCCTGGGAATTCTAAGATCAAATTGTCTGCAGCCTCAATATCTGGTGAGGGTCAGTTTCCTGGTACAGAACTAGTGCTATCTTGCTGTTTCCTCAATGGTGGAAAGGTGGAAGGGGTGACTCAGCTCCCCTGGAACTCTTATAAGGATACTAATGCCATTTGTGAGAGCTCTGCCCTCAATACCTAATTCCCTCTCCCAAACCCCATCTTCTAACACCATCCCCTTGGGCATCAGGACTTCAACATACAATTTTTTTTTATTCTTTTATTTACTTTTTATTGTAAACAAATGGGATATATGTTGTTTCTGTTTGTACATGGAGTAACAGCATACCTTTTGCATATTCATACATATACATAGAGTAATGATGTTTGATTCATTCCGTTATTTTTTTCCTTCCCCCCACCCCTCCCACCTCTCTTTTCCCTCTATACAGTCCCTCCTTCCTCCATTCTTACCCCCCTCCCACCCCCCCATTACGTGTCATCATCCACTTATCAGTGAGATCATTAGTCTTTTGGATTTTTTAGATTTTCTTATCTCACTTAGCATGATATTCTCCAATTTCATCCATTTGCCTAAAAATGCCATAATTTTATTATTCTTTATGGCTGAGTAATATTCCATTGTACATATATACCACAGTTTCTTTATCCATTCATCAATTGAAGGGCATCTAGGTTGGTTCCATTGTCTGGCTATTGTGAATTGAGCCGCTATGAACATTGATGTGGCTGTATCTCTGTAGTATGCTGATTTTGTATAGGCCGAGGAGTGGGATAGCTGGGTCAAATGGTAGGTCCATTCCAAGTTTTCTAAGGAATCTCCACACTGCTTTCCAGAGTGGTTGCACTAACTTGCAGCCCCACCAGCAATGTATGAGTGTACCTTTTTCCCCACATCCTCTCCAACACCTATTATTGCTTGTATTCTTGATAATCACCATTCTAATTGGGGTGAGATGGAATCTTAGTGTAGTTTTGATTTGCATTTCTCTTATTACTAAAGATAGTGAACATTTTTTCATAAATCTGTTGATTGCTTGTAGATCTTCTTTGGTGAAGTGTCTGTTCATTTCCTTAGCCCATTTGCTGATTGGGTTATTTGTATTCTTGATGTAGTTTTTTGAGTTCTTTATATATTCTGGAAATTAGAGCTCTATCAGAAGTATGAGTGGCAAAGATATTCTCCCACTCTGTAGGCTCTCTCTTTGCATTGCTGATAGTTTCCTTTGCTGAGAGAAAGCTATTTAGTTTGAATCTATCCCAGTTATTGATTCTTGGTTTTATTTCTTGTGCTATGGGAGTCCTGTTAAGGAAGTCTGATCCTAAGCCAACAAGGTGAAGATTTGAACCTACTTTTTCTTCTATAAGATGCAGGGTCTCTGGTCTGATTTCAAGGTCCTTGATCCATTGTGAGTTGAGTTTTGTGCAGGGTGAGAGATAGGGGTTTAGTTTCATTCTGTTGCATATGGATTTCCAGTTTTCAACATACAATTTTAGGGGAGGTGGGAACACAAACATCCACACCACAGCAGACAGCAAATCACAGATCCAAGAAGTTGAGAAGACACCAAATAGAATAAATACCAAAAAAGTATATACATAAATATCAAATAAACAGAAGAAAATCCCAAGATATATTCAATTCAAACTACCAAAAATAAAACAAAGGCAAAATCTTAAAGTCAGACAGCAAACAAAGGACACATTGTCAAAATGTATAAATGCATCCTACTATCATATACAACTAATTAGAACAAATTTTAATTTTTTTTTTAAAAGACACATTGCACACAGAACATGAATGAACATCACAGTTTTCATCATGAGTTATTCAAGCCAAAGACAATGGTGCAATGCCTTTAGGAACTGAAAGAAGAGATGTTGACCTGGAATTCTCTATCCAGTGTAAATCCCTTTCAAAAAAAGGTAAGACTTTTTTCAGGCAAAGTAATACTAAGAGAATTCTTTGACAACACATTTGCACTATAAATAATATTAAATAGAATTTTAAAAATAAGTGGTATAACAATAACAGCACAAAAAGAGAAGAATTGGTAGTATAGTTCTGTGAAATGCTCAAATAAAACTTAAAATAATGTAATATTAATTTAAAATAGATCACAGCTAATTAAATATGTGAAAACTATACCCTAGACAAACATTCAGCACAGGATACTTAGTGGGAGTTAGATATATGTCACATCAGCCTTTCTCTGCTGTGTGTGCTGAAAAACAAACCCTTATTCAAACAGAAAGCATCAAGAAGCTTAAGGAGGTAGCTATAAGCAAGTGGAAAATTGGCCTGTAGCCCAGCAAAGCAAGCAAAGAGGACCCAACACCGAATCCAACAGTCATTAAACTTGAAAACTGACAGAGGTACAAAGGACACTTAAGAAATCCCATGTGTCATGGAGCACAAAAGATGTTTTCATAACTGCTAAGCATCTGTGATTCACTGACTAGAAAACAGAGAAGGAGCACAGCGGAGCATCCTTGCTGTGCTGGCTTAGAAATATGAACTAATTCAGCAGGTTTTCTTCCCTTCTAAAGGCACCTTACCAGCTTAAGATGCTAACAGCAAGAGCTACAAAAGTTATTCCCAGACTTGGCTTAAAGTCATATTTAGACCTGTGTAACTTGGAGTCAGTTACAAGAAACAGCTCAAAAAAGGCCATAAATAACTACCTGTGTCAGTGCTAAATCCATTACTTCAGGGACACAAGAGTGAATTACTGACTCCAAAAAGCCCATGCTTAATACATTTGTATACAGGAAGATTAACTTAAAAACCTATTTACCCTGAAAATCAATTCTTCCTTTCCTAATACCTGGTGCATGTGGAGACGGTGAAGTTTAAAGCATTGCATGCTCAATAGCACCAAAGAAGGAGACCTTCATCTTCAGAAGAGTCATTAAACTAGGGGCATGTTTCTAATCCAAACTGTGTCTGTGCCAGCTGCAGGTTTATGCTTATATAGTAAACCATCAAGATGAATATTTGTGAGGAACCTATCATTCAAAGATAGAAGTTCCATTGCTCTAACACTAATCCTTACAAAAAATTACTTTCACTCCAACACTCTCTGCCCTCACATATCCACTCTTGTTTCTCTATGATTCTAGCACATTCTCCAAATCTATAAAACATTAATAGATTTTCAGACTGGACTCTTGGAATTATTTTTCATTTAGAATTTGTTTTTATGTTGCAGTCTTAGGTAAAGGAGCACAAGACTGTGTTCATTTTCCCTTTTTCTAATGCTGAATGTGTTTTAACAGGAAGTTGAACTAAAGATTCAGAAAGAGTTCATAGCAAAGCAGTGCAGTTTGGAAATGGTGTCAGCCTGCAAAATTCAACTCAGGACCTGGCACATACTCAGAAAATTTCTATATTATGCCCTATTGCTTAGAAATGGAGACTAAGATTTGAGGTCAAGCCCATTTTCAACTTCTCTGTAATTTGATGACTTTGAACAGTTTAGACATGCTCTCTGGTCTTCAATTTCCTTTACTATGAAAAAAGAACATGGCTACTTCAGAACTGTAGTGGTATTTAATTTACAAAACAAGAATTGTCCATCACAGCATTCAATATATAATTAATGCTACTCAGTGAATGCTAACTGCTTTTCTTTGACCTCTAGAGTTTAACTAATAAAATCTATATTAATATAATTATTTTATAAACAACCATATAAACAGTGTCCAACTCATTCTTTCAAAGAAGAAATTATGAAATTCATATATCACAAATTAAGAAGATAACATAGCTTATGGTGGGTATTACAAATAAGCATAAATTTTATTTTGCTGTCATATCTACCAATTAATAGTATAAAATATTTATTACTGATCAATTAAGAAAATATTAAGATAAAATTTATTTAATCCAAAATAAATAAATAAAAACTATTAAAACAAAAATAACACATACAAAGGATAGTCATTATATTACATATTGGGGGAAATACAAATTTTCTAAATGCATAGTGTATAATTAAGTAAATGTTGGGCCACTTAAAGAGTGGAGTGTTGTATAGCTATTGGAACGTCCTTCTATGAAGATATGTCTTTAAAATATTAAAGTGAAATATGTTTATATAATTTATATAAAAAAATTTTTTAATAAAAAATCAAGATATAGCATGTTACATAATCAATGAAGTGAAATACATTTATATTGTAGGTAATGTGTATTCATAGTATTTGTATATGCATATGTTCATATATATAAATTAAAAATACAAGTATTATATATGCATACTAAAATAAATTTACATAACTTTAAAAAGTGTACATATAAGCACATATATTTATGTGTATACATAGAGAATATATATTGGGCATAGAATATTTATTGCAACTTATTAAGTGCCAGGCAGTAACCTAAATGCTTTGAAAGTATTATGTAACATTCTCATGTAAAAATCATAAGTTAAGATCTAGCTCTTCTGTTTACAAATAAAAATCAAAGCCTTAGAGAGTTTTATCATCTCTGAATACGATCAGAAGTTCCATGGCTAAACAATAAGGCCAACTTGGGAAGTTGAAATCTAGACAGTCTGATTCAATGTAAACATGTATTGCTCTCCTATGCAAAATAGTCCAGTCCTAGATTCTACAGACATTCAATAAAATCAAATATGCCCCCTGCAAAGTTAGGGGCTTTCTGACATGTTGTATTACTTAAGATCATTACTAAACTCTTACATTTCAAAATAATTGTGGGGATCCATAGAATTTGGGTTGTAAGTGATCATGATTTAGGTCCTGTGTTTGAGCACTTTCTGAGATTTGACTACAGACCCCTTTTCTTTGCTTGATTTCAAAGTTTGAACCTAACTTTAGTCACTACCTTCTGTCTTCTGCACTGTCCTTGGAAGAGTTAACTCCTACTTAAAATATTCAGCATTATCTTAGGATTATAAAAAGCAAAAAGTTTAAGACTTTTTTTTTTTTTTTGCATTTTGTCATACAGAAAAGTGGTTCTAGGAAACTCTAAATTACAATTCTAGTTCCATTATTTTTATCACAATTTTTGCACAGTTTAACTCAGTTTCTCTGTTTCCATATCCATAACACCATCTGCTTCAAAGATTTTTTGTAAAGATTAAACAAATAATAATGTATTATAAAGTACCAGGAATAGTTTCTGGCAGATCATAAACATAGTATTTCTTTTCTTTGATTGATTTATATAACATTAATAAATATATAAAACATATAGATAGCCCTTGACTCATTATGCTATTATTATAATTATTTCTTTAACTTCCTGTGTGAATGTCCTTCACATTCCCTTATCACCCTTCAAATAGCAAATTTGGGGGGATAATTTCAAACCACGCAATTTCCTCAATTAAAAATTTTAAGTATACTTTAAATGCAGCTGAAATCTCTTCCTTGCTGAATAGATCCAAACCCTCCTCTGCTGGCCATGTCAGTTACTTGCTTTAAATCTGTACCTACAGCCACACAGGAGGGGAAGTACGAATGACCTGTTTACTAACCACAAATCTGCTGACATGAGAAGGTAATTTGAGAATAATGAACACTTCTTCAAGGTACACTCTGAATCTACTGTAAATTCTGCCCTGTAAGTTTACTCATCTATCAAATAGAACAGAAGGGTTTCACCTTATCTTCTGGAAATTGCTGCCAAGTGGATATATTGATTTAACTGGCCATTTAATGGGGTAGGTGTCTATTATATTTTACCACATTGGTAAATGGGGTTTATTTAATCCCATTCTCAGTTTAAAAGGTTTCAGCATTGATAAAATCTGCAAAGACAGATGTGCAATAAATTGTGCTCTTTTAATGGAATTACTACAGAGAATAAAATGCCAAAGAAAGATGCTCACCCCAAAGTGTAAATCGCCTAAGGACTTCTCTACTTCTAATATATTTCAGAGGAAGTGTTGTTGACAAGTTGAATTATTTAACCCTTGTAAATACAGCTTCTCTTTTAAACAATTATTTTCCTCATGTCAAAATAATTTGCTCACAAATATAGAAAAGAGAAAGAATGGCAAACTATACTTTCTGTTTGATTAATTCAAACAGGAAACTGGCATAATGCAACAACAAATTTTATTTTATTTTACAGCTTGCCCTCCTCAGTCCACAATAAGCAAGCTATGGGCCTTAAGATTAAAAACATCCCACTATTATGCATAACCATTACACACCAATAAAAATTTTTGTATAAATACATGTATATATGTGTATATGTATATAAAATATGTATGTGCATATGTAAATGTAGATATAGAAAACAAAACAATCTCCTTCCTTCACAGCTAAGGATAACCAATGTACTATATATATTCTGAATACTAAATTGCTGTTTGGTATTTAATTGGTTCATTTATGTATTCCTCACCATATCTGTTATCCTGTAAGCTTCTTAAGAAGGATTAAATTCTATTCCACATTTGGCCTTCACAGAGATTGCATCCAAAATTATAGTTACTAAAAATAGCTGAACATCTATCTTCAAAATTCTACTAATTCATCTCCATAATGATCTCAGAGAAAATACATGAGCATACAGAAAAATTGAAATTGTAAAGAAAACAAACAAATCAGTCAAATTAGTTATTGTTTTCATTTGGTAAATTTCCATGAGATTAGGTATTATACACAATTTCATCTTTTGCTTTAACTCAACATTGTTATAAGCACTTCCCTCAGTCATGAAAATTCTTTTAGAAATCATGTTTTATGGTTACATAAATTAATGTTGAAAGAACACATCATGTTTCAGATATCTATTTTATTTATGGATTTCTGTTTTCATAAATAATAACACATGAGATAACCTAAATCTGAGATTTCATCTTAAAATATTTAATGTGTCAACACACATGCATTTTTTTAAGATCTAGATACATGTTGGCTAACAGTTTTCAGAAGTAAAGTCCACAAAATCTTATCTTGCATTCTAAAATCCAAATTACCCTGATATTAAAATATTTCTCATAACTCATTGGTGAGAAGCATGACTTACTTAAACTCATTGAGTGTTCAAAGCTGAACTGAACAGATGTGAGGTGAGGTATTGAGGTTTTCCAGTCATATTGGCTACATATGCATCTAGTAGAAAAGGTTGAGTTTACTTCTCAGTGTAACAAGGAAGAGCCCATATCAGGGGGAAATGAGGGATACCTCAGTGAGAGGATATTAGAAAGAACCTGCTATAATATTTAGGCTTCACTTGAATTATTTGAGGAAGGTCTAAGAAACTGGAGTTAGCATTAGATTGGATGCTATCAGAAAGCAAGGGAAGTTTTCAATTGGTTATCTCAATCAATTTTTAGGAAGGGCTTTTCCCTAGAGTGAGAATAAAATTTTGTCAATAAATGACTGGTAAAGACCCTGCAGTCACTCAATTTAGGAAAGAGTGACTATTTGGACTTTTTCTTGTTTGTGCTTAGACAAAATCCTCTGACCTTGTTTGTCTCACTTTATGTTGGCCCTTTCTGAGTTTGGTGTTCTGTGAAATTGCTCATGTTGATAACAGAATAGCATTACCCAATTGGAAGTACCAGGGCAGCTTCCAATTGGGAGTAGGTGCTTTTATTTTCCTTTATCAGAGACTCATTATAAATTGTACTTGCTCCAGTTTTTGAAATACCCATATATTTTGCTACAGGAATAATAAAGTGAATAATGAAGTATTCATTTTAGGGTGTTGCCACATCATCTTGACTTTCTAACATTGGAAAAAAGAATCAAATTCCCACATGCATTTGTCCCCAGGCTTTTAAGGTAGAAATGCTGAACTTGGGCCATTTTATAATGGTATGTACAAGAGCATTGGACAGGTCATTAAATGGCAATGGCCTTTCCAATGCTCATGAGCACTGAGTATCTTTTTAGAAAACTCACTTTATTGCACAAGTGGATTCTAATATTTGAATCAATATGATGAAAGTTGTAGTCCATGGGCGTTACTGCCCCTCTCTTCTTTTCACAAGTTCTACCTTTGGTAACTCCTTATAGTAGCCCCAACTTCTCCCAAAGGCATCTCACTCAGCTCCTGAGTTCTGTCTTGTATGCTTTAGGGGAAATATATAGACGCTGAAGAAGTATCAAGAGGCAAAATCATGATGACCAAGAGACAGGAATCTAGCTGCCTCTTCTCAAAACAAGATCAAACTTTCTGTGTTCGCTTTGCTAGAGTTTCCCTGAAAGAAACCCAGGTGAGAGAGAGGAAGAGATGAAGTGTCTTCTTGTTAAAGCCCCTATCACCAAGCTGACTTTATATCAGAGGGTAATAATACTATAAATAAGATTGTGTATATTGCTGAAAATATTCAGCAAATGTCAAAACATTTATTATTAAAAATAATGCACACAAATAGTTTAAAAGAAGTCAAAAAAACTTCTTGAGATTAACACTTCTTCTGTATCCCTTGACTTTACTCTAAAAGAAATATCCAGGACTCCTTGTCTTAAACATATACCAGTCAACTATTCCTGAAATTTCCCCCCTTACTATTACCAAAGGAACAAGTTAAGTGTGGCCACCTCTGCCACTTCCATTCATTACAGTATTTGAAGTCCTAGTCAGAGAAAATAGCAAAAGAAAGAGAAACAGTAGAGAAAAAAGGAAGAAAAGATTCTTAAATTAGAAAGGAAGAAGTAAATTTGCAAAGGAGGTGATTTTAAAGGTACTAAATTTGGGGGGGGGGGGTTCTTGCCATGTTTCTGTTGGAGGTGGTGCCAACTATGTATTAATCACCAAGAAACTTATCTAACCAAATAAACACAAGAGCCAATAATCTTTTCAAATGGAAGGGGGTGTGGTGGACTGGGCCATGCCAGATCTGACCTTCAGCAAGATGGAGAAACCTACCTTCACCTTTATTTTATAGTCCTACAGATTAACGGGCCCAGACCAGGAGGGCCTTCTTCTGTGAGAAACAGGAAGGAGTGGAGTTAGGGAAGCCATTTGGTTAGAGAATAAGCATTTCCTCAGATGGTAAGTCAACTCTATACAGGGCCATCTACCCCAAGCTATCTGAAACAGTCTCTCATGACTGCCAGTTCCTGGGAATCAGACCTCTGCATCCCATGACTCAGGCAAACCTGATTCTGTTAAACATGAATGGCTTTCCACACTAAATCCCAACAAATCTGGACACACACACACACACACACACACATATACACATACACATACACATAAAAAATAGGGCTAAAATAACAAATAAAAATTTGGAAAAATTGCAAGTTCAAGAATAACACACAAAATCAACTGTCTTTTTATATACCAGCAATGACAATTTCATTTATGATCACATTAAGAATAAAGTAATAGTTTTTTTCAAGATGGCAGACTAGAGGGTGACTGTATTTCATGTCACTCCAGGACTCAGGATTCAAGAAGGGTATTGAGAGACTCGAGACCAGCTCAGAGCCACCGGATGAGTCTCTCCCACTGAGCGAGGATACCCAGATGGGGTGTTAGTCCAAGAATGCAGGGAACTTTGTGGAGTACAGTTGCCCAGTGAGATTTCCTGATGGAACTGTGAACCTGGACAACCGGGAGCACTGTAGAGGAGGGGCTGCTTAGCAAGATGCTTTGGAGCAGAGTAAGGGTCCCAGGACCAGAGGTAGGACAGAACAACAGGCAACTCCTCGGAGGAGGGGTTGCCAGTCAGAGGCTTTGGAGCAGGGTGAGGATCAATGGCCCAGGCAGTAGTGCCAGACCCCAGGAAACATTGCAGAGGAGGGCTGCCCAGCCCAGGGTGTAGTTCTGGACCAAAGGAAACTTCTCGGAGGTTAGCTGCCCAGTGAGATGTCCCTACCAGGTGAGTCTTCCCACACTGGGTGAGGATTTCCCACCAGGGAACTAGAACCAGAGACACAGGAACAGACCAGATGTGCCCCAGTCTGCAGTCTAGACCCCCTTTGACTGACCATCGGTCAACAAGTGGAGGCGCCTCTGCCAACTGACAGAAAATATACCCCACCTGAAGGCCACCACCAGAGGGACAGCTTCCTAAAGGAGCACTGCATTATCAAGTTACTCCAAGACTTCAGGCTACTGAAGGCTAGGAGGTGAGTTATTGGAAATCTACAGGGACACTATAAGTCAATAGAAAAAATCTGCAGTATCCCAGAGTTGCACTACTAGAGGGGTAGATACTTGACCAATATGAGAAAACAAGGGAAGAAAATGTCCCAAACAAATCTAGATGCTATATCAATAAAATCCAATTACAGCAAGGCAGAAGAAATGTCAGAAAGGGAGTTCAGAATGTACATAATTAAAACAGGGAAGCAAACAAGGAAATAAAAGAGCAAATGCAGACACTGAATGATCACACCAATTGACAGTTAAAAGAGCAAATACAGGAGGCAAAAGATCACTTCAATAAAGAGTTAGAGATAGTGAAAAAAAAAACCAAACAGAAATCTTTGAAATGAAGGAAACAATAAACCAAATTAAAAACTTCATAGAAAGCATAACCAATAGGATACATCACCTGGAAGACAACCTCAGACATTGAAGACAAAATATTTAATCTTGAAAACAAAGTTGAACAAACAGAGATGGTAACAAATCATGAACATAATCTACAAGAATTATGAGATATCATGAAAAGGCCAAATTTAAGAATTATTGGGATTGAGGAAGGAATAGAGAAAAAAACCAAATGAATGAACAATCTATTTAATGAAATAATATCAGAAAATTTCCCGGATCTGAGGAATGAAATGTAAAATCAAGTACAAGAGGCTTATAGGACTCCAAATACACAGAATTGAAACAGACCCACACTAAGGCACATTATAATGAAAATACCTAACACAAAATAAAAATAGAATTTTAAAGGCTGCAAGAGAAAAAAATCAAATTACATTCAGGGGGAAACCAATAAGGATAGCAGCAGATTTTCAACCCAGACCCTAAAAGCTAGAAGGGCCTGAAACAATGTTTTTCAAGCTCTGAAAGAAAATGGTTGCCAGCCAAGAATCCTATACCCAGCAAAACTTACCTTCAGATTTGACAACAAAATAAATCCTTGCATGATAAACAAAAGCTAAAAGAATTTATAAAAAGAAAGCTGGCACTGCAGAACATTCTCAGCAAAATATTCCATGAGGAGAAGATGAAAAACAATGATGTAAAAATCAGCAAAGGGAGGAACTACCCCAAAAAAATAGACAAATAAAGGAGAAAACAAATTGTGTCAAAAAACATAAATGAGCCAAATGACTGGGAATACAAATCATGTCTCAATAATAACTCTGAATGTTAATGGCCTGAACTCATCAATCAAAAGACATAGACTGGCAGATTGGATTAAAAAGAAAGATCCAACAATATGCTGCCTGCAAGAGACTCATCTCATAGAAAGAGATACCCACAGACTAAAGGTGAAAGGATGGGAAAACACATACCATGCACATGGACACAGCAAAAAAGCTGGAGTATCCATCCTCATTTCAGATAATGTGGACTTCAAGCCAAAACTAGTCAGAAGGGATAAAGAAGGACATTTCATACTGCTAAAGGGAAGCATAAATCAGCAAGAAATAACAATCATAAATATCTATGCCTCAAACATTGGCTCATCCATGTATGTCAAACAAATCCTTCTCAATTCCAGAAATCAAATAGACCACAACACAATAATACTAGGCGATTTTAACAGACATCTCTCACCACTGGATAGGTCTTCCAAACACAAATAGAATAAAGAAACCATAGATCTCAATAACACAATCAAAAATTTAGACTTAACCACATATATAGAATATACCTTACAACCAAGAATGAATATACTATCTTCTCAGCAGCACATGGATGCTTCTCTAAAATAGACCATATTTTATGCCACAAAGCTACTATTAGCAAATACAAGAAGATAGAGATACTACCTTGTACTCTATCTGATCATAATGGATTGAAATTAGAAAAAAATGACAGAATAAAAAACAGAAACTTCTCCAATACCTGGAGATTAAATAATACACTATTATATGATGAATGAATAACAGAAGACATCAGGAGAGAAATAAAAAAATAATTTTAAAAGTAAACGAGAACAAAGACACATCATATCAAAATCTCTGGGACTCTATGAAAGCAGTACTTAGACAAAGATTTATTTCATGGTGCGCATTCAACAAAAGAAGTAGAAATCAAGAAATAAACGACTTAACACTATAGCTCAAAGCCCTAGAAAAAGAAGAGCAGACCAACACCAAATGTAGTAGAAGACAGGAAATAGTTAAAATCAGAGCCTAAATCAACGAAATTGAAACAAAAGAAACAATCGGAAAAATTAACAAAATAGTTAGTTCTTTGAAAAAATAAACAAAATTGATAAACCCTTAGCCACACTAACAAAGAGAAAGAGGGAGAAAACTCAAATTACTAAAATTCAGAATGAACAAGGAAATATCACAACAGACACAAGGGAAATACAAAACATAGTTAGTAGCTATTTTGAAAATCTATACTCCAAGAAAACAGAAAACCTCGAAGACATCAACAAGTTTCTAGAGACATATGAATTACCTAAACTGAACGAGGAGGACATACACAACTTAAATAAATCAATTTCAAGCAATGAAATAGAAGAGGGCATCAAAAGCCTACCAACAAAGAAAAGTCCAGGACCAGATGGGTTCTCAGCCAAGTTCTACAAAACCTTTAAAGAAGAGCTCATTCCAATATTCCTCAAAGTATTCCATAAAATAGAAGAGGAGGGAACTCTCCCAAACTCATTCTATGAAGCCAATATCACCCTGATACCTAAACCAGACAGAGACACATCGAGGAAAGAAAATTTCAGACCAACATCCTTAATGAACATAGACGCAAAAATTCTCAACAAAATTTTAGCAAATCGCATCCAAATATATATTAAAAAGATAGTGCACCACGATCAAGTGGGTTTTATCCCAGGGATGCAAGGTTGTTTCAACATCCTGAAATCAATAAATGTCATTCATCATATCAACAGACTAAAAGTTGAGAATCACATGATTATTTCAATAGATGCAGAAAAAGCATTCAATAAAATACACCATCCCCTCATGCTCAAAACACTAGAAATAATCGGGGTAGTGGGAACATTCCCTAACATTGTAAAGGCCATCTATGCTAAGCCCAAGGCCAATATCATTCTAAATGGTGAAAAACTGAAAGCATTCCCCCTAAAAACTGGAAGAAGGCAGGGATGCCCTCTTTCATCAATTCTATTCAACATCATCCTTGAGACTCTAGCCAGAGCAATTAGACAAACCAAAGAAATTAAAGGGATACAAATGGGAAAAGAACTCAAACTATCCCTATTTGCTGATGATATGATTATATATTTAGAGTAACCTGGAAATTCCACCAGAAAACTTTAAGAACTCATAAGTGAATTCAGTAAAGTAGCAGGTTACAAGATCAATGCTCATAAATCCAATGCATTTTTATACATAAGTGATGAATCTTCAGAAAGAGAAATTAGGAAAACTACTCCATTCACAATAGCCTCGAAAAAAATAAAATACTTGGGAATCAATCTCACAAAAGAGGTGAAAGACCTCTACAATGAGAACTCCAGAACACTAAAGAAAGAAATTGAAGAAAACCTTAGAAGATGGAAAGATCTCCCATGTTCTTGGATAGGCAGAACTAATATTGTCAAAATGGCCATACTACCAAAAGTACTATACAGATTCAATGCAATTCCAATTAAAATCCCAGTGACGTACTTTACAGAAATAGAGCAAGGAATCATGAAGTTCATCTGGAAGAATAAAAAACCCAGAATAGCTAAAGCAATCCTTAGCAGGAAGAGTGACCCAGGGGGTATTGCAATACCAGACCTTCAACTATAGTACAAAGCAATAGTAACAAAAAGGGCATGGTATTGGTACCAAAGTAGACAGGTAGATCAATGATACATAATAGAGGACACAGACACAAACCCAAATAAATACAATTTTCTCATACTAACAAAGGTGTCAAAAATATGCAATGGAGAAAAGAGAGCCCCTTCAACAAATGGTGCTGGGAAAACTGGAAATCCATATGCAACAGAATGAAACTAAACACCTATCTCTCACCCTGCACAGAACTCAACTAAAAATGGATCAAGGACCTTGGAATCAGACCAGAGACCCTGCATCATATAGAAGAAAAAGTAGGTCCAAATCTTCAACGTGTTGGTTTAGGTTCAGACTTCCTTAGCAGGACTCTGATGGCACAAGAAATCAAAGCAAGAATCAATAACTGGATAGTTTCAAACTAAAAAGCTTTCTCTCAGGAAAGGAAACTATCAGCAATGTGAAGATAGAACCTACAGAGTGGGAGAAAAATCTTTACCACTCATATTTCAGATAGAGCACTAATTTCCAGAATATATAAAGAACTCAAAAAACTCTGCCCCAACAATACAAATTATCCAATCAACAAATGGGCTAAGGAAATGAACAGATGGTTCACAGAAGAAGAGCTACAAGCAATCAACAGATATATGAAAAAATGTTCAACATCTCTAGTAATAAGTGAAATGCAAATCAAAACTACCCTAAGATTCCATCTCACCCCAATTAGAATGGTGATTATCAAGAATACAAGCAACAACAGGTGTTGGCAAGGATGTGGGGTGAAAGGTACACTCGTACATTGCTGGTGGGGCTGCAAATTAGTGCAGCCACTCTGGAAAGCAGTGTGGAGATTCCTTTGAAAACTTGGAATGGAACCACCATTTGACCGACCTTCCCACTCCTTGGCCTATACCCAAAGTACTTAAAATTAGCATATTACAAAAATGCAGACACATCAATGTTCATAGCTGCTCAGTTCACAATAGCCAGAATGATGAAATTGGAGAATATCATGCTAAGTGAGATAAGCCAATCTCAAAAAACCAAAGAAAGAATGATCTCGCCGATAAGGTGATGATGACACACAATGGGAGTGAGGGGACAAGAATGGAGGAAGGGGGGACTGCATAGAAGGAAAGAGGGGTGGGGGGAAGGGAAAAATAACAGAATGAATCAAACAACATTACCCTATTTAAATGTATGATTAAACAAGTGGTATGCCTTACTCCATGTACAAACAGAGAAACAAGATGTATCCCATTTGTTTACAATAAAAATAAATTTAAAAAAATAGAATCATAGGACTTTGGCAGTTGACATGATGTCTGTTTCCATTTCCTTGTTGAGTGAACCCTTCTTGAATTGTCCCCACTGTAAGCTGCGAGGGCACGGTTAGAGGCCAAATAAAATTGGACAGAAAGTGGCTGAAGCAAGCAAGTTTTATTGGAATTTGGCTCTTGGGCGAAATTCCCAGACCCCCAGGGTACAGATCAAGTAGGGACCCAGAGAAAATCACACGTGGCCCTGGCTGCCCAGGGTTTTTATAGGCTGGAATGGGAGGGGGTCCTGCTTAGTGACAGGTTGATGTTAAGGGTCAGTGGAATTTTCTAGACCACTTGATTGGTCACTGATTGGCGGGCTGGCCTTTGTCTCAGCTGTTCTGCTCTGTCCCCTACAGTCGCCTAAATTCTGACCTAATGCCCAACACAAGTGCTCACCCTCACCTCTGAAGGATTTTGGACTTCTTGGCTAATCCTCCTGTGCCCTGGCACAGTGATTTTCAAATATTGATACACACTCAAATCTCCTGAGGATTCTGTTTAAAATGCAGACTGATTCAGGAGGTCTGGGTGAGGCATAATCTTTTGCATTTCTAACATGTTCCCAGATAATGCTGATCCTGCTGGTCCAGGGAGCATACTTTGAATAGCAAAACCCTAGAATCTTACAGAAGACTTCTAACTTACATGATCTGCCTTGTCTCCAGTTTGTTTCATGTATTCTTCACTAGCTCTTACTTAATGAACAAATCTTTGATTTTTTTCTAAGTAAAGCAGATATTCTGCAATGGAAAAAAAGAATCACACCCATTGCTGGCAAGTCTCTTAATTTTCTATGCTACTTTCTTATTGATCCCACTGAGCATAGACTGCACATAAATTTTGTTGAATGGAACATTTAAGACCTATTCTTTGTTTGGCTGGTGTGCATTCAAAGTTTTTCACTGCACATTTTTAATCATTGGAGCAAAAGAATCATGGGAAAATAAGAAGAGAAACTAGAATAGGAAAAATATGAATAAAGCATTAAACACACAATTTGCCTTTCAAATAGGAATAGTGTCTGCCACTTATTGAGTACTCTCCATGTGTTAGGAACACTAGTACATGAGTAATGAAATACTCTGGAAATGAGCAATTATCTGAGTAATGTGATAAACTCAAACTGTTCCTGCCTTATTTAGTGCTCTAAGACAATAACTAAGATTTTTTCAACTGTGAAATGATAGGCATTTAAATAAGAAAATGGGAAATTTTAATTTAATATGGTTGACAAGATGTTTGATGGGGTTGTCACAATGACAGCGAATTTTCAATGCATTTATTGGGGTTACCTGTGTTGCTTGAAGTTTGAAAAGCACTCCGCAAAGTAGTTTTCATTCACATTGACCTATTTTGAGTGCAATGCAGATAGAAAGAGCAATGACACAGAATTATCATGGTTTCTAGTAGGAAAACACTGCTGTTCAGTGTGCACCAAGGAACAAGGCAACTCATGAATAGAAGATGGTTGAGCATATTACCATAGATCCAAAGAGTACCCAGTACAAAAAAGACCAAATCCCTGGGTGCCAGCTAAGAGAAAAAATGAAAAACTGGAATTTTTGGAGTCCTTACTATTTTGCTGGAACATATTCTAAAATATGGATCCTTTTCTCAGCCCAGTTTTTTCCTGGTTGTGAAGATATCAGTTCTTTATACTGTGATATTTCTGTTTGGGGTTTCAAACTCAGAGTGGTAAACAAACCAGAGAAAAGGAAGAGCTACACTTTTAAAGCTGGGGATTATTTATTTCAAAAGGGAGAAATTTTTGAGAGAGAGAGACAGAGAGAAAGAAAATTACTGGCTAATTTACTAAATAGAAAGTGTATATTTTGTACTGTTTCTTGTTTAAGATGAGATTTTTGTACTGTTTCTTGTTTGTTACTGTTTCTTGTTTCTCTCCTGAGAAAGAACCTGCATGAATGCTTATTAATAATAATATATCTTAAAAGTTACTAACACAAAGTTCCAGAGGTTCGGAAATAGACTATCTGCTCACTGACAAAAAAAAAAAAAAAAAGAATAACATTATATTTAGAAATTTATTCATTATTTTCTAAAATAATTTTAATGTTCTAAATTCTTATAATTTTATTAATATCAATATGGGTAACTTCCAAACAAAATATTCCTTAATTTTTATCTCTTTTGAGACTTTGACCAAACATACATTTTGTTCTCATTTTTAAAAAAAAATTTATTTGTTATTTTTAGTTACACATAACAGTAGAATATATTTTGACATATTATATATATATATGGAGTATAACTCTCCGTTTTTTTTTTATTATACATGTTGTGGAGTTACCCTGATTATGTATTCGTATAAGAACATATGAAAGTTCTATATGGCTCATTCTGCTGTCTTTGTTATTCCCATCCCCCATTCCTTCCCTTCATTCCCCTCTGCTAACCCAGTGATTTCCTATTTTTTAGAATTTCACTGGATTGGTATGAGTTAATATTAGCTAGTATGCTTAATATGGGTTAGCACCTGCATATCAGAGGGAACATCCTGTCTTTGGTTTTTCAAGATTGGCTTATTTTACTTAGCATGATAGTCTCCAGTTCCATCCATTTAGTGGCAAATGCCATAATTCCATTTTTCCTTATGCCTGAGTAATATTCCATTGTGTATATTGAATGATATACAATATTCCATTGTGTATATTGAATGATGAATGATAAAGATTTATCAAGGGCACATAGTTTGATTTCATAGCTTAGCTCTTGTGAATTTGCTGCTATAAAAATTGATGTGGTGATGTCACTGCAGTATGATGATTTTAACTCCTTTGGATATATAAGAGTTGTATAACTAGGAAAAATGGGGATTCCATTGCTAGTTTTTTGAGGAATCTCCATACAGATTTCCAGAGTGGTCACACCAATCTGTAGTCCCACCAGCAATTTATGAGTGTACCTTCTTTCCCACATCCTCACCAACATTTATAGTTGCATATATTGTTGCTAATTGCCATTCTGATTGGAATGAGATGAAATCTCAGTGTATTTTTAATTTGCACTTTTCTAATTTCTAGAGATGTTGAACATTTTTCATATATATGTGTTGACCATTTGTATTCCTTCTTCTGTGAAGAGTCTGTTCAGTTCCTTTGCCCATTTGTGACTGGGTTATTATTTATTTATTTATTTATTTATTTATTTATTTTTGGTGTTAGGTTTGTTGAATTCTTTACATATCCTAGAGATTAATGCTCTATCTGAGATGCAGGTGGCAGAGATTATCTCCCATTCTTGAGGCTCTCTCTTCACAGTCTTGATTTTATCCTTTGTTGTGAAGAAGCTTTTATTTATTGATTCTTGATCTTTCTTCTTGTGCTTTAGGAGTCTTGTTGAGAAATTCAGGTCCTAATCTGAGGAAGATTTTGGCCTATTTTTTATTCTAGTAGGCACAGGGTCTCTGATGTAATGCCTAGGCCCTTGATCCACTTTGAGTTGAGTTTTGTGCAGGGTAAGAGATAGGGGTCTAATTTCATTTCACTATGTATGTGTTTCTAGTTTTTTGAGCAACATTTATTGAAGAGGCTATCTTTTCTCCAATGTATGTTTATATTATATGAGATAAGTATATTTTTGTGGGTTTGTCTCTGTGTCTTCTATTCTGTACCATTCTGTACCATTGGTATTCATGTTTGTTTTGGTGCCAATAGCATGCTGTTTTTGTTATTGTAGCTCTGTATTATAATTCAATGTCTAGTATTGTAATGCCTCCTGCTTCACTTTTCTTGAGGAGGATTGCTTTTGCTATTTTAGTTTTCTTATTTTTTCAAAAAAATTTAATTACTGCTTTTTCTATTTCTATGAAGAATGTCATTGGAATTTTAATAGGAGTTGCATTTAATCTGTACAGTGCTTTTGGTAGTATAGTCATTTTGAAAATATCTGCCTATCTAAAAACATGGGAAATGTTTCCTTCTTCTAAGGTCTTCTTCTATTTATTTCTTTAGTGTTTTGTAGTTCTTATTGTAGATATTTTTCACTTCTTTTGTTAGGTTGAATCTCAAATATTTTATTTTTTTGAGGCTACTGTGAATGGGATGGTTTTCCTAATTTCTCCTTCAGTTGATTCATCACTGATGTATAGGAATGCAATTGATTAATGGGTATCATCAATTTTATATCCTCTTACTTTGCTGAATTTCTTTATGAGTTCTAGAAGTTTTCTGGTGGAGTTTTTTGGGTCTTCTAAGTGTAGAATCAGGTCATCAGCATGTCGTCAGGGATATAGTTCAAGCTTCATTTCCTATTTGTATTACTTTGTTTTTATTCTTCTAATTGCTCTGGTTAGAGTTTAAGGGACTATGTTGTGTAGAATTGGAGAGATAGGAACTGTCTTGTTCCAGTTTTTAGAGGGAATGTATTCATTTTTTTCTGCATTTAAGATGATGTTGACCTTGGGTTTATTACATATAGCTTTTACAATGTTGAGGTATGTTCCTACTATCCCTAGTATTTTTAGTGTTTTGAACATGAATGAATGCTCATTTTGTCAAATAAGCAAATTTAGAGATAATTGTGTGATTCTTGTCTTTAATGCTATTGATGTGGTGAATTGTGTTTATTGATTTTTATATGCTGAACCAACCTTGCATCCCTATGACAAATCTACCTGATCATGGTGCACTCTCTTTAATATATTTTTGTATGTGATGGACCAGTAGTTTATTGAGAATTTTTGTATCTATGTGTGTCTATGACAATTTGTCCCTTTCTTTTTCATGATGTTTGTATGTCTACCCATATAATAACATGGGTTTGAGGCAGTAAAGTTTCTACCCTATGGATTTATAGTGTCTCTGAAAGTTTCTTGTACCTTACCATTTAGTGGGGAGACAAATGATAACAACAACCAATGCAAACAACATAACAGCATTAAACCAATTAGATCATGCTTAGACTTCTCCAATGTTAATTGTCATAATAAAAAATAATAATATGATCAGTAATTGCCTATAATAAAAACAGTCAGTTTGCAAAAGGATTTACCATTTCAAATAGTGGACAGGCAAGAACAGAAGTGATATAGGATGTGATGATTAAGAGGGAGGAAAAGAGAAAATAAAAGTAAAAAATTAAAGAAAAAGTGAAAGAGAGAACAATAGAGATTGGCTGGCAGCATAAGAAAAGAGAGAAAGAAAAGGGAAACGTGAGAGAAAAAAATATATATAAAGTAAAAATTTTAAAAAGTTAAAAAGGAAAATAAAAATAAAAGAATACAAAACAAAATTGAAATATACTAATAAAACTTTCTGGTCTTCAAAGAACTGATCCATGAAAAATAACTGGTTTCAAAAATGCTAGAAATAAAAAAGAAAAATACCAAATATGAATAAGTGCCCAAGAACCATTAAAGTTACAATTACAAAGAGAAAAGAAAAAAGGAAAAAGAAAAGAGCTTGATGAAAAGTTAAAGAATTGTGTTGGAGTTCAAAAGATTCTCAGCTTCCCTTCTCAGAAGTTAGGTTGAGTTGTCTGGAGCATGATGCTTGCTACACCAGAGAGGGGTTGCTAGGGTGAGATAGGTAATCCTGTAGGTAGAACTCCTAGAGGGAGGTTTTGGCTTAGATAGGCTCCAGGCTCTTCACTGAATGCCAGTTGATCTGGTAGATTCTAAATCAGCACACCACCAGGGCCCAACAATTACCAGTTCATGCTAGAAGCATGCACCCAGGATCTCCTCCAGGTTCCACTTGTGTGGTGGAGGAGCCAATGCTCAGTCCACTACATCACCTTCAGACCCCACATTTCCTGGTCTCTGGTGTAGTCTCAAAACTCAGTCTCTTCTGCCCATGCCCTTTCAAATTCCCTGCCAGGTGCATCTCTTTCAGCTAGTCTTGCAGGCACCCAGATTGAAGGGGTGGGGGAGAGAAAGATAGGTTTCCACAACCAGTATTCCCCTGTGTAGATCTCTCTCCATGTTCAATTTTCTCCTGGTCACATAGGCACACTCTGTGTCATACAGTGTGGGTTTGCCAGGCCTGTATTTCAGGACAAACTTGGGTTTCCCAGGAATTGGCTCCCCCAGCTGCTGATCCCTATACCGTGACAGCAAAATGGTTCCTTCCTCTGTCTTCCACACACAGCTGGAAGAGACTTCTTTCCCACACAAGGATATCGTGCAGTACACCTTTCAGTTTAGTTGGGCAGTGTCTTTGATCTCTAAACTCTCTGTACATAGACATGCCACAGGCCTCCTAAAAATGTGAGTTCCTTTAATTCCCTTATCTCTCCACTCTGGCACAGCAGTGGCTGTGGTGCTGGGGATTTCTTCCTTATTATATTGTATCCAACCTCCTGAGTCTCTGATCTGTTTTAAGTCCAGTATTAAATTCTAGTAAAGTCCCCAACTGTTTTCTGTTGGTTGGTTGGTTGGATTTTTGGTCATCCACCTTGCTGTGAAGCTGCCTAACTGCTTTCTTGGCTTCATGCCATGGAGCAACCAGGAAAGTGAACTTCTCTATACCACAATTTTGAAATCTCTTCCAAATATATATGTAAACACAGAAAAATATACTTTGTATATTTAAGCAAGGTAGTAAATAAATAAATTAATGAAAGCTAAAAATCATTGCTGGAAGAAATTTAATCAGACCTAGAAAATGAAAGAGTTCATAGATTGAAAAACTTGATGTAGTGAAAATAGCACTACTACTCAAATTGATTTTTGGATTTAAAACAAGCTGTACTACGATCCCAGTAATCCTAAGCTGATCTTAAAATTCATATGTAATTGAAAGGGATCCCAACAGCAAAATGCATTCTTGAAAAAATATCAAAGTTAAGGAGCTCATAGTTGCCACCATCAAAGCAACTACCAAGGTATAATAATTGAAACAAGGACCTGGGATATAGCTCAACAGTAGAGGACAGACTTAGCATGTGTGAGGTCCTGGGTTCACTCCCAGTACTGAAGAAAAATATATCAAAAACAGTGGTATTGACATAGGAATAGACATCAATCCATCTCAACATAGAACTGAGAGACCAGGAATAAACATATACAGGGATGTTTGGTAGATTTTCAACAAGAGCACCAAGACCATTCAAAGGAGAATGAATAATCTCTTTAAAATTATAAATGCAATAGCCACATCAATGTTTATAGCAACTCAACGCACAATAGCTAAACTATGGAACCAACCTAGATGTCCTTCAACAGACAAATGGATAAAGAAAATGTAATACATATATATGATAGAATATTACTCAGCTTTAAAGAATAAAATTATGGCATTTGCTGGCAAATGGGTGGAGTTGGAGAATGTCATCCTAAGCAAAATAAGCCAAACCCAAAAAACAAAGTCCGAACGTTTTCTCTGGTATGTGGATGCTAATTCACAATGGGGGTGTAGTTAGAGTTACTTTATATTAGGAGGGAAAGAGTATGGGGGTAGGAAGGATAGTAGAGTGAAACAAACATTATTACCTCATGTACATCTATGATGGCATGATGATGTGATCCTACAACATGTACAATCGTAAAAAGGGAACTTACACTCCATTTATGTATGAATTAGCAAAACATATAAATGCATTCTACTGCCATGTACAACTAATTAGAATAAATTAAAAATTTAAAATTAAAAAAAGATAATCAAGTCATAAAATTAGTATTTCTATCAAAGGTATTTGTGTCAACTCATTAAGTTAGCTTTTGAATTACCTTGCCTGCTGAATCAGTTGTTAGTGAAACAGTGCTAATGCATTTCAAATAAAATGGTTGTATTTCAAGCAAAAGGAATATATATATATATATATATAATATAATATATAATATTTATATGTATAAATGCAAATAGCCATAGGTAAAAGAAAAAGATGGGATTCTTATATCATATACAATTCTAAATCAACCAAAAAATGAAATAGAAGGAATAAAACCATAAAAGACTGAGAAAAAAAACTTAGGAATAAGTTTTCATAACCTTGGATTTTGCAATGAGTTCTTAGAAATCACAACTACACAAAAGATACATTAGAATTCTTCAAAATTCAGATATTTTTCTGAATCCACAAATTCTGTCAGTAAAATGAAAGACCTGTAGAATGGGTTAAAATATTTTCAAATCAGTAAATCTGGTAAGGATACACACACATACACACATATATGCAGCAGTTACACATCCAAAAGAAAAGAGACAAACTCACCCAAACAAAATCTGGATGAAGAATTTAAACAGACCCTTATTCAAACAGGATACATAAATGACAAACATGGAAAAACATGTTAAATACTGTTCATCATGGAAACATGAATCAAAACCAAAATGAGATAAAACTTCACCCTTATTAATATAGTTTTAATATAGAAACAAAGGAAAAATACCAAGTATTGGCAAGGATATGAAGAAATTAAACCCTCATACATGGTCAGTAGGCATTTCCAATGGTACAGTCATGTTAGAATACAACTTAGCAGTCCCTTAAAAATTTAATCATCATATGTTATGGTTTGGACTTAGAATATTCCACAAAGGCTCATGTGATGAAGTCTTGGTCCTTCATGCAACAATGTACAATGTACAGAGGAGGGGTTTTGGGGATGCAATTGGGTCATGTGATTGACCTCATCAAGCAATTAATCCACATATGAATGGATTACTGGGAGATGGTGGAAACTGTAGAAGGTGGAATTTAGTTGGAAAGAGTTGGTTTTTGAGGCAAGGCTCTTTGGAACTATATCTTGTCCCTAACCTAACTCACTCCTTTCCTCCTTCCTTCCTTCCTTCCTTCCTTCCTTCCTTTCTTTTCTCTCTCTCTCTCTCTCTCTCTCTCTCTCTCTCTCTCTCTCTCTCTCTCTCTCTCTCTCTTTCTCTCTCTCTCTCTCCTCTCTCTTCCTGGCTGCTATGAAGTAAACAGATTTGCTCCATCATACTCTTCCATCATAATGTTCTGCCTTGTCTTAGCTTCAAAACAATGCAGTTGGCTGACCATGGACTGAAACCTCTGCAACTATAAGCCAAAATAAATATTTGCTCATTTTAAGTTGTTTAAATTCAGGTATTTTGTCAGAATAACATGCTGTATTACATAGTAACCATACTTGTAGGTATATCCTCAAAGGAATTGGAATCTGCCATTCAAACAAAAAATTTGTGCATGAGCATTCATAGCAGCACTATTCACAGAAACAATTGAATGTCCATCACCAGATGGATGGATAAATGAAATGAGTTATATACATGCAACAAAATATTATTCAGCCATAAAATGAAATCAACTCTACCAATTCAATCTGCAATGTAGATGAGACTTGAATACATTATGCTAAGTGAAGAAGCCAGACACAAAAGGCCACATACTGTATAATTCAGCATTGAATTATATACCAAGTATTGAATATCATATATCAACACTAATAACAATAAAGACACAGTAAACAAGATAGTGTTTTCAAAAGGCAGTGGGAGGGAGGGAATGGAATTAGCTGCTTAATAATTACAGGATTCTTTTTGGTATGATGATACTATTTTGCAATGAGATAGTGGCAGATGGTTGCATAACATCAAGGATATACTCAAAAACACTAAATTGTATACTTAAAAACAGATAAAATTGGAATTATGCTATATGTATTTACCACTATATAAATATTTGCATTGAATGACCCTAATATAATGAGTTTATAATGGGAAGTCCATTTAGATATCAAAATGTATTAATTAAATTTTGGTTATTGCTATTAAAGATATTTAAGTTCATTATGTATCAAGTTACCATTTTATTCTATTGTGTTGCTGCCACTTAAGTCCAGCCAGGTATGATGTTGTTACATTACAACATCATAATAATATGCAGTCTATTAGAACATCCCATATTAAAAAAACAACAAGCAAGCTTATAGAATTTTCTCCCTGCCTGTTGATGTAATAAGCAATAACAATTGATCTTGTGATGGACATTTTTAAGCTCTTAGCAATGGAAAACTGAATAGAAAATAGCAACTCAATAGGCAATTTTGACCTCTATTTCCATGGTTCAGCTCTTTCCCTTTATGATGGTTTATCCCTGCTAAATAGACAACACTTGGACCACTTTGTTTAGGACAAGAAATAACAGCCTTTTTATACTCTCTGTGCATTAAGACTTCGGGAGTAACCCTACTCATTCCTTCCAAATGACATTTTCTCAATGTGTGATGGTCAGTTAACAAATCCCTCTCCAATATTTTCTGCTTTAGGCTCAGTGTTCTAAAGTGCTAGTAAAATCCTGGGTGTAACATTTCCTAGATCTGTATTGGCTCTTGCCTCTGGATCTTCCCATTTGTCAGTGTCATCTATAAAATGCAGAAGTATCAATCTTGATGATTGTAATTGTGTCTATTCCTGTGAGTTGCCAGGAAAAGTTCTGCTTCAGTAAGTTAAGGAGGGGCTCACACAACATAATTTGATAAAGATTTTGAGTACCACTGAGGTAACCATTAAAATCGGCTCTAATACTCAGTACCCCTAACACAAATCCTCTATCCCTTAGGCTAATCTGCTTGCTATTCCTTGAGCATCATTTCCTCATACCCATCACCTACCATCTGGCTCTTTAAAAAGAAAACAGCGTCTCTTTGAAAACACCTTTAGATTTTTCTCCAAATCCCATATGCATTACTCACTGAAAGCTAACCCTTTATTGAAATGACCGTCTGAACCCCACATGTGATAGCTGTCTATTCCTTTCACATTTTCTCAGCACTTCTGAAGAATAAATTAAACCCTGCTTGTTGCAGTGTTCTGGGGGTTATGTTTTCCTACATAAGTGGATCACACATGGCTTATAGCAATGACTACCTCAGTAACTGTTATCTATTAATTAAATAACCTAATGTAGCACAGTATATGTATCAAAGACAGGTCTTCTTAAATATGTGTCCCTTGACATCTCAGTTCCCCTTTTACCCCTCCACCCCTCTACCCCATCATAAATAACATATATTTTATTTCTTCTTAAGGACTGATATTTATCATTTTCTCAAGGTTGCTGTTTTGTGTCAACATTTTAATGAATGAGACCTCCAGCAAATCTGTTCTTCTATAAATCTGCAGAGATTGTTCTTTTGCTCTCTCACCACCTTATCCAAGTCTTTCTTTCTCATCATCATGGATTCTAAAGATTGGGTTTTATCATAGCAATACATGGAACAGACAAAAAAACAAAACAACAAAAAAAAAAAAAAACAGCTTGTGTCAGAGGAAAAGGAGGGAAGTAAAAATAACCAGAAATTTTACTTATCCTCCAGATACTGGGTTATAGCTGCACAGCCAACACTCAGGAAATGTGAACAGAGAACCTGGTATGGATACTGCCATAGCTGTGTGCCTCTTGGCAAGGGGCAAGGGGGATCTGAAACTACCTTTGTCCTTGCTGTTCATCCCCTAGAAGACATTGATGAAACTATAGAAAGAACAGCAGCAAATACCAATTATTATTTAATGAAGACTTTTACAATACTGTTGGTAAAGGTGAGCAAACTATGCAGAATGTGATATAGGCAAATGAATCCTCTTCTCTCCCTTCAACCAACATCCAGATTTTGAGCCTTCATTCCTGTGTCTGACTCAAGTAATAGGAACATTAAACAACCAGGAAGGTATGCCCAGGTGGATAAAAGCAATTCAAAATTAGAGAAACCAAATGAATAAATAAATAAATAAATAAATAAATAAATAAATAAATAAATAAATAAATAACAGGAACAACAAAATGAAGGATTTATGGAAATACCTTAGCTATCCAGCTTGGTGTTCCTATTTCTTAAAGAAAAATAAATTCTTTGTTGCCACCTCTCTAACACACAAATAAATAAATGTAGCCTACCTGAGGTCCTGAAACCTAAAAGTTTCAGTATAAAATTTTATTTTTCATTAATAAAATTTACTTTTTCTGAAATGCATATAGGGAAGGAAACAAGCAAAGATTTCCATCTTCTAAATATTACTGCATACACAATTCTCATTCTTTACATTTTTATTTTATTCTCACATTTTTCAGTCTATATTTTGCTTTTTTTTTAAGCAATTGCTATTTTATTTTCTACATTATTTGTCAGCTAATTATATCAACTTTTATATTATTGTGTTTCCTGTATCCCTCTCTTTAACTGGGTTATGATTTTTTTTTTTCTAGAGTTGGAAACATGATTCCTACTACTCTTATTATTGCTCATATAACACTGGGTTCAATAAAATTGGTATTTATTTGTGTACCTATCAGGTTAGAACTAAAATGGAGCAAACTCAAATTCACACGCTCAGATTAACTGAGTCCACTATAGTGGCCCCTAAGGGTTGCTTCTCTTATGTTATACAGTTAATTCTATTTGATCATAACTTTATGCTGCTAAACTAAACATGACACAAACCATTGCAAGTTGTTTGATATTGGAAAACAATTTTTCTTCGTTCTTTATGCCTATAGTATGAAAAACATAAACCAGAGCATTATTTACTATTTCTGTTACATTACTGATGATGGGATAGTTAATTTGTGAAACTATTTGGGATATCAAAATTCCCCACGAGAATGACATGGATAGAAAATGACTAATATTTACCACATTGTGTAACAGTCAACTGTTATACAAGACTTCTGGTTTCTGGGGCAGAGGTTTAAGGCAGAGCTGATGTTCATCCCTTATTCAAACAATGCAGCTACATGCTCTGCACCCCCAAACTAAACTTTAGAAATAACTCTGACATTTCCTAGGGTTTATCCATCACTGGACTCTAAAGGCCAAATAACCATCTAGAGAATGTTATATAAGGTCATCCCATTCAGAGAACAATAAAGATTAAATAATCAGAGAGATAGAGAAACCAGTGTAATTGTTTAAAAAGACAAAAAGTACCCAACAAGGGCTGGGGTGTGTAGCACACACCTAGCACATGCAAGGCCCTGATTTTAATTTCTTGCACCTCCAATAACGAGGGGGGAAAGAAAACAAGAAAAGAATCCAATCGTATATCAATTAAGGGAATGGTTAAATAGATTTTATATATTCATGGAGTAGAATACTAAGTAGGTAAAATTCAAATTTTATATTTTAAATAATTAAATTTTTAAAACTATGTCTTTGTCTACATATCCATCTATAGACCTATAATATTCTATAAGGACATTTATTATATAATTGTATAGTATTACTATGGAAGGTAGCTTGATTTTCATTAACATAATATTTGTTATGACAGCCACTATATTCATGTGATAACCTTTCATCATAAAATTGACAATTGTGTTTTATGAATATTTTTTCATTTTTCTGAACATGGAACTTATGTCAATTCTGGATATTTCTTTAAGCCTCAAATATTTGCAGGAAGAACTGGAGTTCTAATCATTAATTTCATTATGTATTCCTGATTATTGTCAATTGCTTGGATTATCAACATCCCTCTTTCTTATTCAGTTCTAGGTTATTAAAATCCCCCAAATGCTACCCAACAGAATTAGCGACTGAAGAACCTGAAGAAAGAGACTAATCTTTGCAGAAAGGCCTGCTTTGCTTCTCAGTCCCACCCAAAGCTTCCGTATAAAGTAAAAGGTTGATTTCAGACAGGTTTAGTTCTCCCCTGGCTCATTTGCTTCCTGATGCTCTTCTTCATCATACACTATTAAGTGACAAGGATGTGAAGTGTGCACAACATGACTCTAACATTTTTCCTTACTTCATACCTTTCCATGAGAAAAAAGGTAGAATAACCAACAGGATGATTGAGAGTTGATTCCTTCAGACTAGTGTCAGATGCACAAGTGGAAAAGACCTCTTGATCCTTGCTTTAAACTTTCAATCCATTTACCACATTATCCTGTGGTCCAAATGCTTATTTACTTCTGGAGTGAGACAATTCATTGCTTTATAAAATAACCTTGCACATTTCACTGCATTTACTAACTTGTCATTTTTGTTCACAGCCTCTGGACATGGATTTAACACAAAGCATGAAAGTCTGGAGTTTAGGTCAGGAAAGCTGGGTGACTTGAAAATTTCTTTAATTCCTTCATGTTGTATATTTTGCTACAATACACTTATAAGACTAAAACACTTTACAAGGAAATTTCTAGAGCCCATTTTCTACTGTTATAAAAGCAAAATGAACTGGGAATCAGTAGAATTGACAGATATACATTTTTTTTTTCTGGGTAAAGAAGACAGATTGGGGAGGGGAAAATCAGGCAGTGATAAATGAACTGAGGAACAAAATGTGAACTCAATGAAAAAAATTCACCATAGATTCACTGACTTTTGGCTTGCTTTTACTTGGGCTGTAGAAGGCAAACTGTGTTCTTTTTTTCTTAGTGTGATGTTTTTGTTTGCTTACCATCTCTTGATGACATTGTTAGCTGTCTTTTAGCTGTGCCTCCTTCATAGCTAGCACGCTGCTGGTACAGAAATTCTTAACAGTAATTACATTCAGTTTTCAAATGTGCATGAGTGAATGGGCCTGGTGTCAGGTTGGTGACAATGCAAAGTCCCTTGTAGTTCAGGTATATGAAACATCGCTCTCTTCCAGTGGCCTCATGACTCATCTCATCTCCTCTCTCATAGAAGAATGTCCCTCCCTCTAAACTGGCTTGTCTGGCACTTGACATTCTCTTACACTGTTTTCTGTATGTACTTATCTCCATATTTTAGCATGAACCATATTTAAATGATTTATGCTTTCACCCTACAAACATTTCAAAATTATCAGAAGTTGAGGGTTAATGCTGTGCCTCTGCAATTTCAATATCCTCCCTTATCCTCCCTACATGGAATTGCTAGGTGTCATAATACTCCCCAATACCATTTATCAAAATACCCAGGGATTAACATATTATATAGATCTGAGGGAAACTTCTCTGTGTATTTTTGGGATTATGTAAAAAATTCAAATTTTGATTTGTAAAGCAAAAACTGAATGTGAGTTACACTGCAAAAGCAATGAGATGGGAAACATCCATTAAGTCATGCAAAGCCTTCGACGGTGTGTAGAAACGTCTTTGGTATAATACTGGGGTTTTTATTAATTAATTATAGATATACAAGATATTGAGGTTCACTTTGACACAATTATAGAAGCATGGAATATAATTTCCTCCAATTCAATCCTCAGGACTTCCCTTTTCCCTCCATTTTTCCCTTCCTCAGTTCCCTTTCTTGTACTCTGCTGATCTTTCTTCGATTCATTTATAATTTTCTATTAGTGCATATGTATAGACATAAAGTTGAAATTCACTGTGGCACATTCATATATGTATAGGAATGTTTGATCAGATTCATTCCACCATTCTTCCCTTTTCCTCTTCCTTCTCCCTCCCCCTCACTCCCCTTCTTCTATTGAACTGATCTCTCTTTTATTTCCTTGGGATTTTGCCCACATACACATCACACATGTGTTTTTTTTTCTTTTTCTTTTTCTCTTTTTCCTTCCTGATTTTGGTCTGGCTTACACATATGAAAGAAAACATTTGACCCTTCATTTTCTGGGTCTGGCTTTTTTCACTTAGAATGATGTTCTCTAGTTCCATCCATTTACTGGATAATGCCATAGTTCCATTCTTCCTTATGGCTAAGTAAAACACCATTGTGTAATATATCATGTTTTCTTCATTCTTTTGTCTGTGGATACCTACTCTGGTTCCATAGTTTAGCTACTGTGAATTCTGCTGCTATAAACATTGATATGGTTTACAGTATGCAGATTAGTTCTTTTGGATAAATATCAAGGAGTAGGATAGCTGGGTCATCTGGTGGTTCCATTGTTCATGTGGGGGGAATCTCTCTGTCGCTTTCCAGAGTGGTTGTACTAATTTGCTCTCCCACCAACAGTGAAAGAATATACCATTTTACCCCACATCTTCACCAAAATTTATTATTATTTGTATTCTTGATAAGTGCTATTATGATTGAAATGAGATGAAGTTTCAATGTAGTTTTGATTTCATTTCTGATTGCTAGAGATGTTGGATAATTTTTCATGTATTTATGGGCTATTTATATGTCTTCTTTTGTGAAGTGTTTGCCCATTTATGTATCAGGTTATTTTCATTTTTTCTGTTTTGTTTTATGGTGTTAAAATTTTTGAGTATTTTATGTATTCTGGATATTAATGCCATAACTGAGGAGCAAGTGGCAAAGTTTTTTTCCCATTCTGTAGATTTTCTCCTCATGGTCTTGTTTCCTTTTGTGCGCAGAAGGTTTTTAAATTCATGGTGTCCCACGGATTGATTCTTAGATTTAGTTCCTGCACTTTGAGTCTGGTTAAGGAAGTTAGTTCCTGTGCCAAAAGTTTGGTGTGTTGAGCCTATATTTTCTTCTAGCAGTTAAAGAGTTTCTGGTCTAATTCTTAGGCCTTCGATTCACTTTGAGTTGACCTTTTGTAGGGCCAGAGATAGGAGTCAAATTCTTTCTTCTACATATGGATATCTAGGTTTCCCAGCATCAGTTGTTAAAAAGGCTCTCTTTTCTCCAATGTATGTTTTGGATACCTTTGTCATGTATCAGATGACTATATATCTTTGTGGGTCTATTTCTGGGTCTTCAGTTCTATTCCATTGGTTTTCATGTCTGTTTTGGTGTCAACACCATTCTGGTTTTGTTCCTATAGTTCTATACTATAATTTGAAGTCTGGTATTGTAATGTCTCCAGCATTGCTCTTCTTGTTCAGAATTGCTTTGGCTATTCTGAATCTTTTACTTCCAAATGTATTTTAGAATTGTTTTTCTGGTTCTGGGAAGAATGTCAATGGAATTTTGATGGGAATTTAACTTAATCTGTATAGTGCTTTTGGTAATATGACCATTTTGACAATATTAGTTCTGCCTGTCCAAGCACATGACAGGTTTTTCCATTTTCTAAATTCTTCAATGTCTGCCTTCTGTTTTCCATAATTTCATTACAGAGATCTTTCCCTTCCTTGGTCAGATTTATTTCTAAGCAGTTTGGGGAGGTTGTTGTGAATGAGATAGTTTTTCTAATTTCTTTTCAGCAGATTCATTTTTTTAGTACAGGGTTTTGTTTTGTTTTGTAGGGATGTTTTGTTGGTACATGTTATAATGTAAGTGAGTGTCTCTCCCATCTGAAAGTAGTTTAGATCCTGAAATCAGGCTTACTGAATACTTAAACTATTCTCTTTTCCAATGTATCAGTGGAATAAAAACTGAAGATTTGGTCATGTTTGTATACCCAGTCTGAACCAGAGGACACTGCAAATCTTATTCTAACTTCTAGACATAAAGTTATATTTCTATAGAATATATGTATATATATTCCTAATATTCCTATATACATATTTCTATTAGAACCTGAGACCACATATATAAATAATATTTACAAAAATCATCATTCACAGTTGTAAAATAAACTATTTTTTCTTCTCACCACTGCTCCCATCCTAGCACTGCATAGTCTCATTTGCTTTTTAATAGGTAAGATAATATCCCCAGTGAACATAGAAGTGAGTTTCTACTTCTGTCATTACAGAGTTACAATTAATAACATCCCTTTTACTCAGAGGAATGTCCCAGTTTTGATGATACGTTTTATGGTTACCTATGAATCTCATATGTAATCTTATATTCTCAAGGTTTCTGTTCTTAATTGTTTACTTTCATGTATAGTATGGTTAGCAGAATACAACTGTTAACTTTTATTTATTATCCATTTTATTCTTTACTCTCTTGGTGCAACTGTGATGTGACTATGGATATTCCCAGTTTTCTCCCATTTCTTCTAGTCCTATGATCAAGACCTCGCCTCAGCACTTTTTACAGAATAAAAAGAAGTAGAATATTGGACTTGCACAACTGTCTCCCCAATATTACATATTTGATTCTGTCCTAGTTATGCTATGGCTGTCAAATGTTGGATTCCAAAGAGACAATGAAGCAAATTTAAAACAGAGAATCTGAGTGTGTCAGGAATCCAGTATCACTCATTATCTTGCTACAGTTGAGGTATAGAAAATTTATGTTCTATTGTTTCTTTATCATTAATTTTAATAAACTGACTATTTTTAAAGACAGGGAGAAAGTGATCAGCATGTTCATTTAAGCAACTAAAAAGGTAACTTGTTCTACATAATCTGAGTAAGCGACAAATTACCTAGAAACTGCAGCTATAAGAGGAACTTCCTTTGAGCTAATTTGAAACCATAGACTAGATTTGAGAATATGTGTTAAAAATGCAATTCTCACCCCTTTATATATGCAAATTAAAAGTAATTGAAGGAAAAGAAGTGCAACTGAGTAGCAATCCTCCAGAGTCCAGCTTTAATGAATAATTAGGTTGCACTTATTTTGCATCTTTCATGTTTTCATCCTGTTAGTGCCATTTGGAAAAGAATGAGTTTTATTAAACCATTGCCAGATATTAATTTTAAACTTACCTTTAAACTCCAAGCAAACCCACTTCCAGATATAATATTCCAGATATAATATTCTGTGATTTTTTTATTTTTTATTTGGTTTAGTTTTACATGAATGCATTTATACATCTTAATAGATCATACATAAATGGAGTGTAATTTCTCCTTTTTCTGATTGTACATATTGTAGGATCACATTGATCATGCAGTCATATTATGTACATGAGATGATTATATAATTTGCTAATTTAATAAGTTTCTAAGTCTTGATTCTGTAGAGACTGTTTTTTTTTTACATTGTATTATTTTTACATTTGATTTAATTCCATTTCTTCAAATTAAGAAGAGAAATTTTGGGAGTTTCCCAAGTGTTATAGTATCTTTATTAAGAGTAGCCAAAACCAAAACAACCTACATGTTCATAAACAGAAGAATGAAAACACAAATGGTGATATATTCACTCAATAAAACATCATTCTGCAATTAAAACGAACTACATGCAACAACACAGACTAAACCTGTAGGGAACATCCCTCAAGCTTATCTGACAGCAGTCACTGACACCACGGTCTAAGTAAGCCAAACAGTCTGAACAGAGAAACTGAGGTAATGGTAAAGACTCGCCATGGAATGAAGGTCTTTGCAGCTGTTGAGGCTGAGTTTGAACTAAGGGAAGGCCTCATTCTGTCATGCATCCCAGAAAGCTGTCATGTGAGCTCACCTGCACTGCCTTGCCTCATGCTGTGTGCTGGAGCTTGCCATTTCCCCAGTGCTTTGTCTCAGACCTGTTGCTGGGCAGAATTGCTTAGGAATGCTTGGTTTGTTTACACTACCTGGACCCTCGATGTATAGTTCACCTATAGGCTGACTGTTATACTTTAACAAGCGTGTTAACCTGATTGGATAATGTGCCTATATATGTCCTGTGCAACCCTAAATAAAATTAGATCCGTGCCTTCAGAGCTCAATCTCCGATGCCTGAGTAAGCGAGGTGGGTAAGGCTAGGTAGGGTAGGCATCGCTCATTCTCACCCTAAGCAAACCTGTCTCTGAACATCTACATAAACCCCAGATTCCTATGTCAGATGAAAGAACCCGAACATAAAAGTCTATGTATACATAATTGCGTTTATACAGAGTTCTCTAACAGGCAAACACTAGTGCATGGTAATGGACACCAAACTAGTGATTGCCTATGGCAGGGAGAAGAAAAATTTGTTTTCGCTTGTCCTCATTATTTCAACCAATCAGAATAGCAAAACGCACCTTTCCCAAATTCGTTCACCCAGTACTATTTTCAACCTCCTAAACTGAGCATTACTTTACATGTGAAGACTTAGATCTAGGTTTAAATCCTTACTTCAAATCCTACTTGGTACAGAGTGTGGGACAAATTACCACATAGGCCTTTATGAGATCTGAGTTTCCCTATCAGTAGAATGAGTACAGGCAGAATGAATACCTAGGGGGCTGCCATAAGGGATAAATAAAACACTGCAAAGGAGAAACACACTCTAACACTGACTGTGCAAAGAGGATAGACAGTATATTTATGGATCAAAATCTCCTGTAGTAACTGCACAACCATTTAATAGAACCAAAAATGTGCTTTCATTGCTAAACACACAGCTGCTACATCAAGCCAACACTGCAGTATTTAAGTTATGCCTGCCTTGTTTAGAGATGCAAGAGGGGCTCCATAGTGTGCTCATATAAGATTTACTACACATTTTATATTTACCAACGTTGTGAAAAATCTCAGTTGAAAATGAAAGCAGAGATGCTGAGCATAGTGGCACACACCTGTAAAAAACAAAAACAAAAACAAATCAGGGAAACTGTTCTAAACTCTGAAAAATCTCTGAAGAAGGACAGCCAGATAGATGTCAATATATCATCTAACTGATGGGGCATTTGAGCCAAAGGATCTGTTATCACTTCTCATTTGTTTAACCTTTGGTTTCCATTTCCATTTCTAAAGCACAGTCTTTGAATAAACTGTCTAATGTTTTCCAAGTATCAACCTCAGGACAGAAACAGTTGCTCTTCTAAATTCAATCATGTGCAATACAGTAATGACAGATCATCTACATGACAATGGTACCATGAGATTATATCATCTAGTGAAATCATAACCATCTTAGTTTGTGTAAGTATACTCTATAATGCTCTCATAATGGCAAAATCGTTCAAGCATTTTCAGGACATATTCACATCCATAAGTGATGCATGCACATATTATGAGTGTACTCTCTCAGTGTTCCTCTGGGATAATTATTATTATCAGTGGCCTGTTCATTGACATCAAACTGCCTTTGTCTCATTTATTATTCAAAGCTAGAAATATAAGCAGCCAATGATTGTTAATATTTTAAATTTTTTTCCAGTTTAGTTTATTCTTCATTCCCTTTAATCCAATAATTATTTGTAGTTTTAGGACATTTCCTTTCTCCATTGGTTTTTTTCTCATTTATTTATTTCTTCCTTATTCCTCTTCTTCCTTTCTATATTTCTCTCCTTGTTCCCTTATTACTTTCACTTTCTCTTTCTTTTCTTTCACTATCATATCACCTATTTTAAAAGTAATTCAAGCTTATAAACATACACAGATGTAAAACAATGCATAACATTTTTTTTTTTTTTACAAGAATGGATATTTGGGCAGAGAGACTAGTAAATATCAACTTGGGGTTGGGGTATAGTAGAAATCTGAAACTATATCAGAAACACACTGAAGATCTGAAATGACAAACCAAAGTGTAGATATGAATTGGGCTTGTTGTGAAGTCTTGTACCAGAAGGAGATTCTTTGAGGACAATATGTGTTTCAAGCAAATTTGGGCAGAACCCAAATGATTGGTAGTTCTAAGAAATCCAACCTCTTCATGAATTTTCTGGTTTTACCCAAATGTATGTTGGGAAGAGCCTTTGAATAATCAGGTAAACCCAGTGTTTCTCTAACCATCATATCTCCAACACATAAATAGATAAAATGGTTTCACCAATTCCAGCTCAATCTCTAGTAAAATCATTTAGATCAAGTTTCTTCATCTTATCTAAAGGATGCTATAGAATGCTGACCAGGGCATTGCCGAAATCAGTTTTTTCAACACTGAAAAGACTTTGCTCATAATAAATATAAGTGAATAAATTGTTGTTCAATAAGAAATCGAGGGACAATTTCAGTAATGCCCTTTACTTATTGTTTCCACTTTAATTCACTCTGTTCCCTTTTTAAATTCTGCTATACAGTGAATTTATTATGTATTTCCACGTAGGTTTAATCAAAACAGTGTAAATATGTTCATTCACAACTATAGGTGCTCGGAGGTGTAATGCAGATTTTCTTATTGTTGTACCATACATAGAATTTATTACATTTCTTTTCTGTTTAACTGAATCCCTTTTTTGATGCCACTCTTGTTAATAGTTGAAACTCTAATAAGAATAATATGCATTTCATAATATTTTATAGACTGTAATAACTTGTGAAATGAACACCCAAGTTATCATTGTTATTTCTACCTGTAACATCTCTCTCAGCAAAGGGTGTTGTGAGAATATATCCACTGAATGAATACAGGGATGATGCAAGAATAATTTAAAATATCTTAATAAGAAAGTTTATCTAAAATTATTTAAATTATCATTATTATTCTTTATTCTTGCTGTTTAAGAATAATTTAACTATATTAGTCCAAATAAATATCTTTATCTGTGAAGATATCTATGTGTAGCTATCTTCTATCATTTATCATCTATCTATCTAAACATTTAAGATTTAAACCATCTGACAATTTTTACAGTTGAGTATCCATATACACATATATCTATATGTGTATAGGTTTGTGCTGTTCTTTTCCTTGATGTTCTAGAAATTGTAATATATAAACTCACAATTCCAACCTCTAACTCTATTCAACATCTTTCACTTTTACTTACTCAAGAGAAAAAGAAAAAAATTGAACTGAGGCTTTCAAAAGTTTTATCTTTTAATTAGAAAAGTAACATAATGAATAATTAATCTGAGAGAGTAAATAGATGACAATTATTGAAATTACTTATGTTTATGGTGATGAGAGGCTAACTGTGAGGTCTTCCAGTTATTCTTATTAACATGAAAGTCATTATTATGAGAGCCATTATTGTGTTTACAATTGCTCTACATCTGTTCATTCTAAAACTTTGACTTAAGTTTTGCTTAAACTCACAGATTTTCATTACTACCTGCCTTATTTGCTAAATATTTTAATTTGCTGTTTAGTTACCCAATTTCTTCCAATGCCATTATTTGGGAGAGTATTAAATTGCATAAAAAATAAAGCAAATAAATAAAGCTTTGTCTATATTTGCATTTTTGTACTCATGATTTTTACACCAATCTTTCATGTATCAAAAAGGACCCAAAAGTAAGGGATTACTACATGGGCTGTTTTTTCCCCTCCAAAAAAGAAATGTTAATAAAATGACACGGGCAATGTATCACTTAATAGTTTCCCCCATCCTTCTGAGTACATTTCTTTCCCATTTGCTCTTTCCTGCTCAAACCCCATCTTCTTGTCTACCTCCCTCGGCTATGATTACCAGATGCCAGATGGATAACAGTTATTGGCCACTCAGACCAAAGAATTAATAATAGGAAATATCATTCAGTGATTTTAATGATGACAATTTCTGTCAAAATAAAGCTGAACTGTCTCACTTAAAAATAATGCTTGGTGGTTTGGAAATGCCATTAATATTTTTCTGATTGTCAGTATGAATCACACCTACAATGAAGAGAAATCATGGGAAAAGTTCCTTCCTCTATCCTCACATCAAATTTGCAGCAGCCCTAAGAGGCAGAGTAATTTGGTCACATCCCTGTTCAGATATTTCTATCTTACGTCAACTAATCATTATTTATCCTTTTACTAATAATTTTCTTCTTTTTAATGATTTATAACACTTACAATGAAACATAGTTGGATAGGGGAAAAAAATAGTAGAGTCCATCTCCCACCCCCAACAGAACATGCCTCTACTTTAGGAAAATATACTCATGATGCTTATTTCTGTTTCTAAATGCTGTATATCTGTGATTCTGATGTGTTGTTTTATTGTACTTTCTTCCCACTCTTTTGCTTCCTCATCATTAAAAGGTTTAAATGGAGTTTCAAGGACAATGTTCAATAGAAGTAGTGAAAGAAGGCATCCCCTGTCTTGTTTCAGTTTTTAAAAGGAATGCTTTCTCCTTTTAGAATGATGTTGGCTGTGGGCTTAGCATAGATAGCCTTTACAATGTTGAGGTATGTTCCTATTACCTCTACTTTTTCTATTGTTTTGAGCATGAAGGGGTGCTGTATTTTATCAAATGCTTTTTCTGCATCTATTAAAATAATCATATGATTCTTAATCTATTGATGTGATAAATTACCTTTATTGATTTCCAGATGTTGACCCACGCTTGCATCCTTGGGATAAGCCCCAGTTGATCATGGTACACTATCTTTTTAATATGTTTTTGTACATCTTTGCCAGAATTTTATCAAGAAATTTTGCATTAAAGGGATACAAATAGGAAAAGAACTCACTATTTTCTCACAACTTGATTCCATACCTAGAGGATACAAATAATTCCAACAGGAAACTTCTAGAACTACTACATAAATTCAGCAAAGTAGCAGGATATAAAATCAAACTCATAAATCTAATGCATTTATATTCATAAATATATATTCATAAATTCATATATTCATAGTTTTTCAAATTTCTGAAAGAGAAATTTGGAAAACTACCCCATTCACAATAGCCTCAAAAAAAAAAAAAAAAAAAAAAAAAACTTGGGAATCAATCAAACAAAAGAGGTGAAAGACCTTTACCATAAAAACTACAGAACACTAAAGAAAGGAATTAAAGAAAACCTGAGAAGATAGAAAGATCTCCCAGGTTCTTGGATAGGAAGAATTAATATTGTCAAAATTGTCTTACTACCAAAAGTGCTGTACAGATTTAATGCAATTCCAATTAAAATACCAATGACATATCTCATAGAAATAGATAAAACAATCATAACATTTACTTGGAAGAATAAGAGAACCAGAAGAGCCAAAGCAATCCTTAGCAGAAAGAGTAAAGCATAAGGTGTCACAATACCAGACCTTAAACGATACTACAGAGCTACAGTAACAAAAATGGCAAAGTATTGGCACCAAAATAGACAGGTAGACCAATAGTACAGAATAGAAGACACAGAGAAAAAAAACACATAAATACAGTTATCTCATACTAGACAAAGGTGCCAAAAATATACAATGGAGAAAAGATAGCCTCTTCAACAAATGGTGCTGGGAAAACCCGAAATCCATATGCAACAAAATGAAACTAAACCCTTATTTCTCACCCTGCCCAAAACTCAACTCAAAATGCATTAAGGACGTAGTAATTAGACCAGAGACCCTGTACCAAACTGAAACAAAAGTAGATCCAAATCTTCATCATGTTGGCTTAGGACTAGACTTCCTCAACAAGACTCCTAAAGCACAAGAAATAAAAGCAACAATCAATAAATGGAATGGATTCAAACTAAAAAGTTTTTTTCTCAGCAAAGGGAAGAGAGAGTCCAAAGAGTGGGAGGAAATTTTTACCACATGCCCTTCAGATACAGCACTTATCTCCAGAATTTATAAAGAACTCAAAAAACTTTACACCAAAAATACAAATAACCCAATCAATAATTAGGCTAAAAAACTTAGTGGACACTTCACAGAAGAAGAGCTACAAGCAATCAACAGATATATGAAAAAATGTTCAACGTCTCTAGTAATTAGAGAAATTCTAATCAAAACTACCCTAAGATTTCATCTCACTCCAATAAGAATGACTATTATCAGGAAAACAAGCAACAATAGGTGTTGGTGAGGATGTGGTGAAAAAGGCACACTCATACATTGCTGACGGGATTGCAAATTGGTGCAGCCACCCTGGAAAGTAGTATGGAGATTCCTCACAAAACTTGGAATGGACTGACCACTTGACCCAGCTATCCGACTCCTCAGTTTATAAATAACAAACTTAAAATCAGCATACTACAGTGATGCAACCACATCAATGTTCATAGCAGCTCAATTCACAATAGCTAGGTTGTGGAACCAAACTAGATGCCCTTAAATAGATAAATGGATAAAGAATATGTCATATATATACACAATGGAGTATTACTCAGCAATAAAGAAGAATAAGATTATGGCATTTGCAGGTTAATGGATGGAGTTGGAGAATATCATGCTAAGTGAAATAAGTTAATCCCAAAATACCAAAGGTCAGATGTTTTCTCTGACAATTGGATGCTAATACATAACATGGGGTAGAGAGGGTAAGGGAAGAATGGAGGAATGTTGAATTGTGTAGAGGGAATGAGGTGGGGTGGAGAGCAGGAAAGACAGTGGAATGAGAGAAATATCATTACCTTTTGTACATATATAATTACATGAATGGTATAACTCTACATCATGTACAACCAGAAAAATGAAAAGTTGTACTCCTTTTGTGTACAATGAATCAAAATGCCTTTGACTGTCATATATAACTAAATAAGAAAAAGGCTTAAATAGTTACCACATTGTTGTACTAAACCAACCAGCTCTTCTTCCCTCTTTGCTCATTCTTTATAGCTTTAAATTATTCTATAGATTAAAAAATAGCAACACAACTCAATCAAGAAGAATAATCAGTCAATGGGTTCTACATCAGCAGTCTTAATCACTGTGGATTGATCAAACGGTGGGTCAAAAATATTTTGGGCAAAATATGTGTCAGTAATGAACATGTACAGACATTGCTATTCTTGTCATTATTCTCTAAACCATGCAGTATAACTACTATTTACATTGTATTAAGTTTAATAAGTAATTTAGAATTTATTTAAAATACACAGGAGGATATACATAGGTTTCTTGAAAATATTACATTCACCATTTGATATAAGGAATGTGAGTATTTGAGAATCTTGTTAACTAGTTGGTTCTTGGCTCCAGTGCTCCTGTAAAACCACAGGAAGACTGTATATGTCTCGTTGCCTAGGACTCTCCTGCCTTACATTCACAGCAACACCAACTTGTTTCTGATCTCTTCCTTATTATTTCATGCCCAACTACTATGTGAAATTTTACTAAGTGCTTGAAACAGTTACTTCTCTCTGGAAAATAGATATCTATGACAAAAATAAATATCTTCTGGTGGTTACAAATATGCAATAAGCACAATCTGTCTGACACAGCTCTTTGACACATTTTTGATATATCTTTTGAGTAGCTTTTTATAAAGATTTTAGAAACCACTGAAGTTTTAGCTTTTTATTACCAACTAACATGTAAAGAGAAAGATTTGCTCTGTTCTTTGAGCCTTATTCCTACATTATTCCTACCTTGTTTGAAACATGAGGATTGTGAACAGGTAAGATAAGGTGCAGGGTGGGAGTTTTTCAGATGATGGAATAGGAGTCAGAGTTTAAGCAAATATAAGCAATTAACTATTATCTATTTTTATTGCATAAGTTATCTTGAATTCACCTACAAGGTTACAGTCACATATAAGTTTAAAAGAACTGAATAGTTGCCCCAATATGGTTTTATTTCACACTAAGTGAAGTTTAAAGTAACTCCAACATTTCAATATTTTGAAAATAACTTCATTCTGAAATAATAGACAAAATGAATGTGTATATTTTACTTTTGTGCTTATAAATATGTAATTTTCATAAACATGGAAGACAAATGCCTGTATTTTCTTAATATTCATCTATGTTTTACCTATATCAGTGTTTTTTGTAAGATTGGATGCAAGTGATCAAAATGGAGTCAGACCAAAAGTGGCTGAAGGAAGCTTTATTGGGATCAGCTCTTGGGAGAGATTCACAGGCCCTCTGGGTTGAAGGCTGGGATGGAGGGCTGGGGAAGTCACACCATGGCTCCAGTGGGATGGCAGTTTTGTAGTCCCAGATAGGTGGGAGAAGGCTTGAGGGTTTAGTGTCCCCCTGGGGTTGGCTGGAGATCCTGCAGGGACTTGTGTCTCTCTGGGATTGGCTGGGGACTCTGTTGATTGATGGGCAGTTGCTAGACACCATTAGGGTTTATTTGTCAGCATCTGATGGTTGTTTTTGGCACATGTGAGCTGCCCAACACCCTGCCCCCATCCAGTCACCTCATATCACCCTAATATTCCAACCTTTTTGATGATATAGGGTGCCAGAGTCCACCTGGCTACTTCCTGCTTATTAGGGGGCATTGTGGGGAGAGGGTTCAGAAGTAGGGTCAGTGGGGAGGTGGCTGTAAGGGTGCAGAAACATTTAGTTGGCAGTGGCTCAGGCAACTTAGCTGATTTGGCTGCAGGCAACTGAGGAGACATGGGGCAATTATTAGTAGTAGTTCCAGAACCAGGATTGGTGTGATAATGTGGGTAAGCCAGGTGGCAAGAGTGGAGTTCCCTTTTAGAAATCAGGTCAATGAAGGGTCAATGGTAGAAGTCTGGTTGGGGAAGAGCAGGTCGTAAAGTCATCTGGGGGTGGATGCTTCTATGAGAGAGAAACAAAAAGACATGAGTACTGAAATGAATAAAAAGTAGATATTGCAGCATCTGGAACATGTCAATGAGTATCATGAAGATGACAGAAGTCAATAATCTCTCACCAGAAGGTGAAAGAACTGAGAGGTTGTTACCATAACAAGGTCTAACAATGACTGGAGAAGACAAGACCATTATTTGGGTACTTTAACATTGTCAGCATTATCAGAAATGTAAACACAACATTTAACTTTTAATGTCATTGTTGTCCCCAGAAAATATAGTTAAGCTAATTAATGTCATTGAATTTTGTAAAATATTCTTTTATTGATAGAACCTGTGTTTAGTAGAGATCTCTATATTTCTTTGACTTAGGACTAGATAATCATACCAGCAAACATAGATTAAGCCTACCTATGTAGCTTAGGAAGATCAGTAGGTCTTAAACTGACTAAAATTGTCTGACTCTAGCAGTTTCTCTTGATAGTTATCAGGCACTCCTGCCTAAGAATCTCCCTTTTGTAACTTCCAGTCTCTACTTATTCTAGAAAACTAACACAAGTGTACATTTAAGTTACATTTAATTATTGCTTCTTTTTAAATGCCCCAAAATGGCTATGTTTTAACTGTTTTGCTAGGTGTTTAAGACTAAGCTGGTCAAATTGACCTGTTTCTGTCTGTTAAGAGTGAGCTGAGTTCCCACAGGGATCACTGTAGGGAACTTGAGAGTAGCTTCTTAACTCCTTTAGTGCCTTTCTCCAGGTAGGGTTTCCTTGATGAGGTGGCTCCCTTTGGAAGCATCAGGGATGTCTCCCCTTTTCAATGACTCTCCTCTGCAGCAGGTGCACTGATTGGTTTCTTATCCTCTAGTGGTCTCACCAATCTCCCTGATCAGGAGGTCGTGTGGCCCAGAGTTGCAAGCTCCTTAAAGAAGTTCTCTTGTTCTCCAGATTCAGGCTGACTCTGGGGGTAAGAGCCAAATACTGGGGTTCTTGGTCCTTTTGTTTTAATCTCAATCTCTAAATTTGATCCTGAACTTCCAGAAAGCCAGTCTCACCAGTCTTAAAGTAAGAGTACCAGGCTTTAACTTTAATGTTTATGACTTTACAGTTATTTACCACCTTTTATTTAATTGGGGTGTATATTATCTGTCCTATAGGTGATGGCTTATCATCTCAAATTAATCTAGGTTGTTTATTTTTGAAGTAGTACCTCTGCAAAGTATTACTCTGGCAACAGTTATAGAGTTTACAAGGAAATCACAAAATGGAATTAACAACAGTAAAACATTTAGTTTGTGTAATAACTATCTTGAATTTTGGCTCAACTATGTATTACATCCCCTGTTTGAGATCACAGTAATCTTTACAACAAACATCAAACTTTTGAACACAATTTTAAACGAGTTAGAGTCTGACTTATTTTGGATCCATTCTAACATGCAGCAGGGTGGGAGGAAGAGTGTTGTCTCAGGTAAGGTTGGACTCTTTACAAGCCTAAGGTAAAATGTTCTAGTTCTGAAGTTGATTTTTGCCTCTTTTGCTATGACCAGCATGACTAAGCTCTCAGGTCCAGTGAGGGGCAAAGGAGGATTGGAAAATAAAGATTTATAAGCACAGATTTTGAAGATTGAGCTTGGATCAGATGGAACTCTTGTCTGATGGAGATGCAGATCTAAAGAGTTATGCCAGCAATCTTTATTTATGTGTGTCTTATTATCAGGTTAAAGATTATGTAAATATTATTCTTTGTATTCAGGGAAGTTACAGAGACTATGGCATCTGTGTAACTTTTTTATAACTGCAAAATGCAATGTTAGGAGCTTTGTGTGGTTCTCAAGAAAGTCCACTGTCCTAAATTACTGTAAGGTGGGTAGAAACCAGAGAAGGGAGCTGGTGAAACATTGTGGTTATCTAGCAAAAAAATCTCTTCCTGCCTAGGAGTTGTGTGCCTGAGATCAATGTCAGAGCTGATAGAACTCCTGCACAGAGTCTCCCCAGGCAGGGCACTGCCACAGCAGTCAGGTATCTTGTGCCCCTACACAGAAACACTCCCTCGTATTGGGTATGGCACAGTCATGAGGTCATCATAGACCCCAATCTCAGTCACTGCTGTCCCATCCTCTGCTACTACTCTTTACACTCTTTTTTTAAATATCATTTTACAAAGTTTGTTTATTTTGTTTTCAGAGCCTATATAAACATTAGTTAAATTTTTATCTCAGTGTAAAAAGACATAATATATCTTACTGATAACAGGTCCTGTTGTAGAACATTAAATGATATAAATAAATCTCCAATAAAATTTAGTATTATTATAAGTTTAAAATTACCATTACAGATAAGTTTAGTTTAGAGAACAGTTTTGATAAAAATATTCTTTTAAATTTTCTGCTTAAAAGATTTGTATACCTGGAAAATCTGAACACATTTAGTATACAAAGAAGAGTAATAATACCACAATTACATTGATGTTTCATATTAACCAAGTTTAAAGACTTGTGTGCCTGGAAGATACAAAGAAGAATGAATGCTCCATTAACCAAGTTAGTTTTCAAAGAAAAGTTTAAACTTCATGTGTTGTATAATACTTGAACAGTTGTTTAATCATAATTGTATAATCCCCAATTTCTTTAAGACTAATTGCTCTAAAGAATAAAATTTAACAGACAAATATTAAGAGCAAATCAGTGTTCTAAAGAAATCCTTGTCAGTTTTACATATAGTTTAAATCTTTGTTGTATATCAGTGCATTAGTATTTGACCTTAGGGAAAAACCTTAAATAGCTTTAACTGATTGTCTCATGTACATATAACCAACTTAGTTACACATAAATTTGTTGACATTTGCCCTTTAGTTCCACACAGACTTTTCTAGCACTTACTTAGACCCTCATGTATTTCATCATGCAAACATTTTCTTACCCAGAAACATTTTTTCCTACTAAATATATTTCCACATGTAGAACCTTCCATCTTTTTCCTCTCTGTTAACCTCATTTTTTGTTCACATTTTGAAATAGCCCTTATGAAATCTGTGAGCCTAAATAAATTACTCCATTTTAATACAATGAAATACTTTGTTATTTATAGTACTCTAATTGGAACACAGTTGAAAAATTTAAAAACTTGCTACATAGAATTACATCAGTTTGTTTACCAATTTATGAACACACACATAATGTATCAGTGTATCATCCCATGGAATTTAAGAAGTTAGGAGTCCTTGATGTTATAGTAACCATTAGCATTTTAACTTTGTAAATTAATCAGATGTCTCTAACAAACACATTTGAGTAATCATATACATGTCAAACCTAATTTACTTATTCTGTGAAAACCAAGATATCAGATCAGTGTATTGAACAGTATTTGCTGTCTCTTTCCTGTTGAAGAAAAGTCCTAGAAACAATTGATGTTAGACATTTTATAGACAGCAACATTTGTATTAATTTGATCACCTGGAGACTTGTGAGGTAAGTAACTTTAAAGACATTTTACTTTTATTTTTTTACCTAATTCAAATTGAACCATTTTAAATCATGTGAATTAAAGGTATCTGGATCCATTTCTTAAAATTTTAATTTCTTGAACACTTGTTATTTAAGTCAATTATGATATCATGTTCATGATTTTTGGACACACAATAGACAACATGAAATACACATAACACAAAAGCAAAGGCCTTGTAGCTTTTTATAGGTGAATCTGTATTGCGAGTTGAATAAACTCAAGTTGAATAAAAACAGGATTGATCAAAAAACATTAACGTTATGAGTTCAAAAATTATGGAATTTAAGGTAAAAACAAGAGTCCTGGAAGAATGACAGGGCTGTTAATTATTTTAGTAGAGCACCATAAAATTTATTTTTGCTGGAGTTCAGGTAAAAGAATTTTTGCACCTGTTGGGAGAGTTATGTCTGTTAGGCAGACCTAGTTGGTACGATCTTGTGCTGCCTGTTGGATGACAGCTTGTTTGTCAGCGGTGAGAGTGGAAAAGAGAACAACATAGACATCATGCCAGGTGAGGTCATAAGCCTGAGAGAGATATCTAAATTCCTTAATGGAAGTAGAGGAGTCAGCAGAGAAAGACTCTAGATGCTTATCAATCTGGGAAAGATTCTGATGTGGATTCACACAATGCCTTCTGTACCAGTCACCTCCTGGGGAGGACAAAATAGTTCTGAATTAGGTGGCAGGGCAGGGAGCTGATGAGATTGGGTGTGGGTGCTAACAGGAGAGGAGAGAGGTGAGGAGGAAGAGGAACCTTCTGGGGAAAGAGAAGGAGGAAGAAGGCTAGGAGCTGTAGCTGTAGGAGGAAGGGACAGAGGAGTTGTAGCTATAGGAGGAGGAGAGGAAGAGGAGGAAGAGGAAGATTGACCTGAGTAAGGAAGGGGAGGATAGGAGAATGGAGCTGAAAGCAGCTCCAGTGGATCTGAAAAATGAGGAAGAAGATATAGGAGAAAAATTGGGGAGAGGTTAGGAACCATCCCTGGTGAGGAGAACTTGCGCAGTAGAGCAGGTAGAACAAAGCAGGGGATGAGAGCGCAAATCCCAAAAGGCCTGAAAATAGGGCACTTGTGACCATTTTTCTGTCTGGTGGCAGTAATTGTCCAAATCAGTGAGGATTTGAAAGTCACAATCTCCCTCTGGTGGCCATTTTGAACCATTGTCTAAAACGTACTGGGACCAGGCCACAGTGGAGTAGACGACCAGCAGCTTACAGCGTTAATCTTGGATGAGTACCAATTTGGAAAAATTAAGATATAGATAACCCAAAGGAGTTTTGGGGCCTAACGAAGACCTGGTGTTTCCACGATCTTTCCGTATTACCTGGAGGGTGAACAGGAACAGAGAGGTGTCCCAAATTCTGATCATGCTCACCCTAGAAATGGAGGTGGGTGGGCTGGAGGCTAAGATGTCTCCTCAGCCTTTGGGGGTCCAAAATGGAAGGTGGGGCCAGCCAGAGTCTGGGACGTCTCTGCAATCTACCAGAGCCCAAATGGAATGGGTGGGGATCTGGCATGCCTGCATGACTTATGGGCAGATCCCTGTGATGGGAAACGCAAGGAACTTACCCCACTTCTATCTCCAGATGAAGAGAAACGAAGCAGTGCAGGAATTTCCTAGTTCATCAACCCTAATGGGGGAGGCCCGAGGATGCTACTGGGTTTTGGCACCAAATGTAAGATCAAGTGCAGGTGGTCACAAAGGAGTCAGATCGGCTGAACAAAGCTTTTATTGGGATCGGCTCTCAGGTGAGATTCATAGGTCCTCTGGGGTAAAGGTCATGGTGGAGGGCCAGGGAAATCATGCTGTGGCTCCAGCAGGACAGAGTTTTTGCAGTCTGAGATAGATGGGGGAAGGCTTGAGGGTTTAGTGTCCCCCTGGGTTTGACTGGAGATTGTGCAGGGACTTGCATCCATCTAGGATTGGCGAGGGACTCTGTAGATTGACAGGCAGTTGGGAGATGCCTCTAGGGTTTATCTGTCAGCATCGGACTGGCTGTTCTTTGGCACACGAGGATTGCCTGATGCCATATACACATCAGACCACCTCAGATCACCCTAACAATTTTGCTTAGTAGAAATACGAAGTTAATTTCCATGCTTGTAGAAAGCCTTGGGGTATGCTTTAGGATGGGTTGTTTAAACTACTAGGTATAGCACAACTTGTTCCTATTCTTGGTCAAAATTTGCTGGGGAGGTTGCGTCTACCCAGAAAAACCTGGAATGTGACATAGAGGCTAGCTGTCTAAGCATTTGAGTCATCTAAAATGTCCCTCCACCTGAGAACAGCTAGCTCAGCTTTGTGGGTAGTTAGCTGGCACCTCTGATTAGGTGTCTGGCTCAAGAGTACACAGGACCAAGAAGACCTGTGTGTAAGTATCTGAGGGCTGGGCCTCCTTGCTTCCTTTCTATTTATTCCCAGGTGGTCTAGTCATTTCATATTCCCCTGTGCTCCCTTTGAGTCCAGATGGAAGCAGACTTCCTGGGAAGCATTTCAGAATACAGTTGGAGGGGACAGGGGGGATGGCAAAAGACAGTCAATTTAGATAATAAATCATTGGATCAGATTGGAAAGGTGGGGGCTGGTTGGATCAAATGATGCCCTTCCCCACTTCCTTCTAAAGTCCTTCCCCCTGCTCCTGCTTGAAACTGTTGCTAAGATAACCTACCCCAGGAATTGTTCCTCCCTGTAGGGAGTTGTTAATTTATACCTCTTAGCTGTTACCTTACTGTCTGAGATCACTCCACCATTTGGCCTTTCCCCTTTGGTATTTGCATCTCACCTTTGGCACATTCACCCAGGATGGGGATACCGAAGCGGGTAGAGGGCAGGAGAAAAAAGAGAATCTAAAATTTATAAAAGGGGCAGGACACTCCCACTTCTTTGAATCCCAGCCATGGCCCCCTTTTTTCTCCTGGAAGGAGTCTGTGACACAATTCTTTAAATAAAACTTGCTTCCTATGCTTGCCTTGGCACTCTCTGGTATTCAAACTTTGACCTCTGGGTCAGCAAAACTTGTCACCAGTAGCTGGTTGTATCACTAGTCCATCTCTAGTCGCCTTTTCCCTCTCTGAAAACCATGATCCCTGGGAATCCTCTGTGAGTGGCACCCTGCTGAGTTCAAAAAAAATGGAGGCCACACTGACAGCACTAGAGCACTTCTCCTGCTCTTTCCACAAAGTTAGTCCATTCAGTGGACCCCAAGGATGACTCAGCTTTATTCTCCATTTGGAGGGGTTTCTCTAAGGTGTTCTTATTTGTCAACAGTTGCTCGTTGAACTTTCTGTGAGGAACAGTGGAGTCTCCTGCCATTCAAGAGACCACATTTGTTTGTTTTTGATTTTCTTGGGGAGAAACATAGATTTCTATTTTCCCAATTATTTCATATATCTTAATAACAGTGATTAAAAGTAATTGCAACACACACACACACACACACACACACACACACACACACACACACACCTTGAGACCTCCTTTGCACGTATTTAAACAGGAATATTTTACTAAGAGTAATACAATTTCTTCTGAGTTCCAAACCTTGTAATTCTTTGATACATAACTTTTAAAAACATTTTATTCTACTTATTTATACTATAACATCTACTCTTTGCACTTAGTCTTCACTGTGGATCAAATAACATTAATTTTTTTTCTCTTCAAAAATTCAGAAATTCTGCTCTTTGATTTTTCTCTTTTCTCTTTCCCTCTTTCTTTTCACTTCTCCATTCCCAACCAGGCTTTATACTTTTTTTTTTTTTTTTTTTCTGAGTCTTCCATTTATAGGACTTCTTGGCCACATTTGCTAGATTCACTCTATGTTTAAACTATTTCTAAAAATATCTTCATATGAATTTTTGATTATATCATAGCTTTTTCCTTCTACTCCACCAATCCATACAAATTTCCCTCTGCATCAAAACAAAATCTGTCCTCTTTACTCCAGTTTTAATTTTTGTAAGATGACCTAATGGACATACAGGGCGCCCACAAAAAAGCCATCCTCCCATCGTCCCCTTGTTGTCAACCTTTCCCTATGATGGCTAGTCCAAATAATAGTTTTTCTTTCAATACCTAAAGTTCAGCCAAGAGGGGCCAAAGGGGATATGACAATTAAATGTAGTGTGGTAACCTGGAGGGACACTAGGAAGGTAAAACTAAAAGTAATAATATTTTCTAGATATAACTGGTAAAGTTTGGACTCTAGTTAATAATAATGTATAAATAATGCTTCAGTAATTATGACAGATTTAACATTCTAATATATTCTAACAATCAGAAGCATTTTGTATTCTCAGTATTATTTTCTCAATTTCTATACAAAATCTATAACTTTCCTAAAAGTTAAAAGTTTACTTTAAAATGGGTAAAACATGTTAACAAATACTTCACAGAAAAACACAGCTATACTACCAATAAATATATGCAATGGATTTGACTTTATTAATCAAAGTTAAAACCACAGTGAGATCTCACCAGCTGCCTTTCTGAATCTTTAAAATCTCAAAGACTCTTAATACTAATGTTTGACAAGGATGTAGAGCGAGAGGAAGTCATACACGCCGGTGGTGAACATGTTAATTGATGTTATTACTTTGGTCATGTTTGGCAGTTTAAGCACATGAGTCCACACATGACAGAGGTGGAGAGCAGATCCCAGGACAGTGAATTTCTCTTTATTCAGCACCAGGGTCAATCAGACAAACACCTGATATGGCTCATTTCCACAGGTAAAATGGCTGCTGGCCACAAGGTTCTGGGTTTTATACATAGCCTTAGCAGAGCCAGGCCATGAGAGGAGTTACTTACTTTTGGTGGACCCTTTTGGCAGGCACAGGTCAGGGCCAGGTCACAGGAGGAGTTTTGGTGGCAGGATAATTTAGGGCAGGGCAGGCAGACAGGTAGGTAACCATATCATTCATTACAGACTCTGAAAGGATGTAATAATTTGGGGCGTTGATATTACATCTGGCTGCATCATGCTGAGAAGAAATGAAGTAGGAGACCTCCTTTCAGAATTCTGGGAGAAGACAGGGATTCTGGTGGTTGTAGCTGAAGAGGGGTACATATGGATGGAGCCTCAGGGTAACCACAGGCAAGCTTTGCTTGTGGTTTCAGGAACTCAGATTGTGAATGCAGGAGAATGGCTTTGAGATGTTCCTGGGTGCAGGTTTGGGCTAACTGGGTCACCTTACTAAGAAGCTGTTTCTGTATAAAATTAAGAATAAAGGAAGAAAAGCTATTATGAGAAGGATGAATATTAATGGGGAATAAGCAGGAGGACCACCAGGAATCAGGCAGTTCTTGCCTTCCTTGTTTCAGGTCTGGTGTGTCCGTTAAAGATGATATGTAGGATCATATGAAGAAGAAAGAAATTCAGGTGGGGTTTAGGTCAAACCATTACTGGGTGAGCAATGGCAGGTTGTGAGATGTGGGCCCAAGAAGTTTCTGTGCCATGGGCCATGCTCCCAGTTGTACATTTTATGAAAATCAGCATGAGGAATCTATTAGTATGAATAATGAGTTGACTCATTTTTCTCAATTTTTTCTTGGTTATTTCTGCCGCTTTCTTAACCTGTCCCCATGGCATGGGGTGACTTCCAGGTTTGAGGTATTAACATTTTCACCTCCAGGGAAAGGATTCTCATTGAACTATTAGTCATTTTTTGTTTCATTCTAGTTCAGACCAGGTCCCCACACACCCTAAGCCTTCTGGGTGTTCTTTGCTGTCTGGGATTAACCCCACTACTTGGGATACTTCTTAACCAAAAATAGCTAAACACCATTTCCTAGTCCACATTCAGCTAAAAGACCCCACTCACTATGTAACCCTTCCCCAATATCCTTTAACCCCCTTAACCATCGTCTCTCATTTATTATAGTCCAAACTCCTCGTACCAACCCACTCGCCTTATAACTCTCCCATTCTCAAAGTAATGAAATCCAATGGCCAAGTCCAGCTAGTACAGGACCTCAGAAAAATCAATGAGACAGCTATTCCCACACACCCTGCGGGGCCCAACCCTACACCCTTTTATCTCATATCTCAGCCTCCACCACACATTTCTCAGTATTAGACTTCTTTGCTATCCCCCTCCATCCTGCCTTTTCATCTTTACTTGGACAGACCCAGACCCTAACTGCTCACATCAGCACACCTGGACTGTTCTCCCACAAGACTTCCAAGATAGTCCCCACTACTTTAGTCAGGCTCTCCAACGTGAGCTGGACACCCTAAATTTATCTCTTAGCAAACTCAAACTGTATGTAGGTGACCTCTTGCTCTTCCACTAGGATATACCACATGTCACACTAGCATCCTGCCTAAATCTCTGCCTCCTGGGGTGACCAGATTTCTCAATCTAAGGCCCAGCTCTGCTCCCCTCAGGTACAATATTTAGGCACCCTATTAACTTCCACCAACCACACCATCTCCCCAGAGACATTCCGAGTTTTAAAGGTCATTCCCCTACTGACACCCCCCCCCCCCCCACAAAGGAACATGCTGTCCCTCTTAGACCTTTTAAACTATTTTTGTACCTGGACACCAAAATTCTTCCTGATAGTCAAATCTCTTTCCCCCAACCAGAGTCCACTCATTGCCAACACAACTCCTGGATCCCCTAACTACCTTTCAGCAAGACTCCTCACTAAACCCTACCACTCTTCTCTCAACAAAAACCTCTCTGCCTCTGTAATTTCTCACTCTCGTCTTGATCTCCAGAAAATTTCCCACTCATGTACAATCTGCCTCAAGTCTAAACCCAGCTCTAATGTGAGGCCACCCCTATCTCCCATGCACCAAACCAAAGGAGTCCTTCCTGCTATAGACTGGAAGCTTGGCTTCACTCATGTGCCCCCCTATAAAAAGACCGAATATCTCCTGGTTTTGGTAGACACCTTTGCTGGATTGAAGCTTTTCCAACTAGCAATAAGAGTCCTTTCACAGTAGCAACCCTACTTTCCTGGGAAATAATTCCTCATTTTGGTTTACCTGTCTCCCTCTAGTCAAATAATGGCCCTGAATTTACTTCTTTTATTACCCAAGAATTGGCTAAAATTTTAAACTAAAATGGAACTTCACATTCCCTATTATTCACAGTCCTCAGGAAAGGTTAAAAGGACAAATAGAACCTTAAAGGCAACTTTAGCCAAATTATCTGTAGACACTCACTTGGATTAGACTAAGCTTCTCCCTTTGACCCTTCTCTGAATCTAAGCATTGCCCCAAAAATCTCTTATGATCAGCACTTTTGAACTTATGTATGGTAGATGCCTTTTTTCTCCCACCATTCAACCTCAGTTATCTAGCATACCTCCTGATGTCTTAAAACCCCTCCTAGCTCACCTGAGGGCTGCCCTCTGGAAATAGGCCCACACCCATATTCGCCAGCCCCAAACTTCAGAGGCCTTTCCACCTATTTCCATAGGGGACTCAGTTTACCTCTCCCCTCCTCAACCCCATAGTTCCCTTACAAGAAAAATGGAACAGCCCATTCAAAATCATTTTACCAACTAAGCACATGGCCACTTCAACTTAGGGATAACAGCCAGCGCCTGAAAGATCCTCACTAAGGTCCCTGCAGGCTTGTTTATATCTGAGGTATCCCTGCTAGGTGTGTTAATACCACCATCTTGCTTCAGAGGTGGGAGAGGACCTTGCAAGGGGTTGGTAGGTTGGAAGAGGGTGTGAGAGCATCTCGAGTGTGGCTTACCCAGCCAACCAGGCTGGCAGCCCCCAGGATCTCAGAGACAACTCAGGCAGCACTTGCTGGGAACCGACACCAACCTGGTCCGTGACTCTTCCCCACCCTGTACAACACCCACTGATTCCTTGGTCCCTCCAGTTTGACAATCAACAGGGCCCTCCAGCTCCTCTATCCCCAGCCACCCCGTAGCCACCAACATGGTCCAGCACTTGCAGCTGTGTGGCTGGTCCACAGCTCTCAATGCCTGGTCCCAATTTGCCCAATAGAGAACAATTTTCCTTGACAGTTACAAAGATCCTGGATCTCAGGCCCCAGGACCTCAGGGAGAGAGGTTCCTGATTGGGAAGTTGAAAGTGTGAGGGCCATATAATTTAGAGACTAAATTAGAGACCAGGAACTGTGGGGTAAGGACAAACAACAGTATATGTAGGAGAGGATGTGGAGGAAAAGGTACACTCTCATATTGCTGATGGGAATGCAAATTGGTGCAGCCACACTGGAAGGCAGTATGGAGATTCCTTAGAAAAGTTTGAAAGGAACCACCATTTGACCCAGCTATCCTAGTCCTTGTCCTATACCCAAAGGACTTAAAATCAGCATACTACAATGATGCCATCACACCAATATTTATAGCAGCTCAATTCACAATAGTTAAGTTATGGAACCAACCTAGATGCTATTCAATAGATGAATGGTTAAAGAAACTGGTATATATATACAATGGAATATTACTCAGCCTTAAAGAAGAATAAAATTATGGCATTTTCAGGTAAATGGATGTAGTTGGAGAATATCATGCTACGTGAAAGAACCCAATCCCAAAAAACCAAAGGCAAAATGTTGTCTCTGATAAGTGGATGCTGATACATAATGGGGAAAGGTAAGGGATGATTGGAGGAACTTTGGGTTGGGCAGAGGGGAATAAGGAGAGAGAAGGGGGCAGGGAGGTGGGAAGGATGGTGGAATGAGATGGATGTCATTACCCTATGTACATGTACAATTGCATGAATGGTGTGACTCTTCATACTGTCCAACCAGGGAAATGATTCATTGTGCATTCTGCTATCATGTATAACTAAATAGAAGAAATTAAAAATAATAAAATAATAATAAGTGAATTTCCTTACCAAAAAAAAAAAAATCATTTTAACCACCCCTTCCACAGTCAGATTAGAAGGCTACCCCTCCTGGATCCATTTCAGCAATTTAAAACTTGCTTCTACTTCTCCATTTGCACAGGACCCACTTACCTTTATGTTGGTCGTCTCACAGGCATTCCTGAGGAAGTTGCAGAGTTTCACACTCAAAACTCCTAATGTCTCTCTCTCAGACTTCCTTTCACATTTTTTTTAACTTCACTCAGTGATGAAATAAATGTATCATATTTATTCCCTCTTCATCTTTCTCCTCCTCAAGCACTAGACCTCATTTGGGATCTCTAGCTTCAAGGGACATTCATTGACCTGACCCCCACCCGATGATTCCTCCATATCATCTTTAATAGACACACACGACCTGAAATGATGAAGGCAAGAGCTGCCTGATTCCTGGTGGTCCTCCTGATTATTCTCCATTAATACCCATTCTTCTCATAACTTTTCTTCCCTGAATTCTTAATTTTATACAGAAATATGTTCTTAGTAAATACCCAATTAGCCCAAAATCTGCTTCCAGGAACATCTCAAAACCATTCTCCTGCATTCACAATCTGAGTTGGTTATCCTGAAGTTCCTTCCATATACACCCCTCTTGCTTCAACTGCCAGAATCCCTGTGTCATCTCCCAGAATTCTGAAAGGGGCTCCCCTACCTGGTTCCTTCTCAGCATTAAGCAGTCAGAGGTGATATTGATGTCCCCAATTCATTATACCTCTTTCAGAGTCTGAAATGAAGAATATGGTTACCTACTTATCATCCCACCCCACCCTAAATGATCCTGCCACCAAAACTCCTCTCATGAGGTTATTGTTTTCTTTACTCTAGGAATCAAAATGTACTCACTATATTCATTCAATTAAACTTATTCATAAGATAATAACACTATAAATGACCAAAATGATACATTTAACTATTTGGGGAACATGCAATTTCTTAACTTAAGTAAAAGAAAACTAGTCTGTCACGACAAACAGAGCAGGTTGAAGGGACCCTATGGAATAGTGAAGTAGCAGAACTGAGTTTTGTCCATCTATTCAGAGGTTTTCTTGATTCACTTTCAGTCTTGGCACCAGTGATGAATGGGGCACGATGGAGTAGAGAGAGACTTGCTTGGAATGTCTTCACTGACAACCAAAAAGGAGATCATCTTCATTACAATGAACTGTGTCTGTGATACAGAAATGATAACCTGGTTCTTTTCTCCATCCTGGAGAACGCATACCTGTTTAAAGTTCTACTTCACTCCAAATCGGGAATGGAGAGCCTGACATTTCTCTTTCTGATTGAAGTAAATCTTTATGACATGATTTTGATGAATATTAAAAGTTTATTGCCTACATAAAAGTAGTACACACTACAGAGTAAAAGAACTTACAAAAACAAATGAGGGTTAACTCTAAGTGACTGAATATATTTAAATTTTGGTGGTAGAGAATAGATAATTTATCACTAGAGAAGTGAAGAAAAGTTGTATGTCTCTAAAATATGTATAAATACATTAAATAATAAAACAAAGAGCATATTAAGACAGATGTGTGATCTAAAATTAATAATAATTCCTAAAGAAAAAATTCACAGGTGGGGAAAAAAAGCCATACCAATTTTTTAAAAAATTATTCATTTTGAGGTACTGTAGAATAATAAAAACTTATAAGATATAATACAAGGAAATGCTATTTTACTATGGCAGCATATTACAAAACATATAGTGTAATTACATAATCATGAAGTTGGCATTGAAAAATATCCATCCTTTTTATTCAGATTTCCTCCATTGCACAAGCACTCATTTGTGTGTGTGAGTGTGTGTGAGTGTGAGTGTGTGTGTGTGTGTGTGTGAGAGAGAGAGAGAGAGAGAGAGAGAGAGAGAGAGAGAGAGAGAGAGAGATGTTAGTTCCATACGATTTTATAGTGTCTGTAAATTCATGCAGCACCATAGTTAGGATATAGAATAGTACCATAACCATCAATATTCCTCTTGTTGTTCATTTGTTTTAGTCAATTTTTTCATCACTCTGGCCAAAGATCACATGAGAACAATATAGAGGAGGAAAAGTTTTTTGTTTTTTTTTTTTGGCTCATCGTTTCAGAGATCTCAGTCCTTAGATAATTTTGTAGTTCTGGAACTGATTTAAGGCAGATTATCACAGCTGAAGGGTGTGATGGAGGAAAGCAGCTCAAGACTAGACAGAAAGCAGAGAGACCATTCCACTTACCAGAGGTAAAATATAAACCCCAGAGGCACAGTTTCAGTGACCTACTTCCTTCAGTCATACCCTACTCATCTACAGTTATATCAATGGATTAATCTACTGATTAAGTCATGCCTCTCCTAATGAAATCAGTTCACCTCTGAAAATTCCTGAATTGTCTCACACGTGAGTTTTTCAGCATCACCTCATATCTAAACTATATAGCTTTATAATCAGGCTTACTTCCCTCCATACTGTGACCCTGCTACCATCATAAGAATAAACACTGTCTAAAACTGATTTGTCAACAACTAATGTCCATATTTTATCTTTTAATAAATTACATAATAGAAAAATACAGTATGTAAACTCTATGAACTGGAGGTTTGTTTTTATTTTTTTTTAAGCTAGTATAATTTTAAACCAGTATAATTTCCTGGAGAATTATAGCTTTGTAAATAAATATTTCACTTATTTCTATTGATGAGTGGTAATCCATGACATAGATGTACCACAGTTTAACTGTTACCTGCTAGAAGCCATGTAATTGTTTCTAGTTTATACTTATAGTAAATAAATCAGCTGTAAACATTCATGTATAGTTGTACTTTTCTTCCATATTTTTATTCTATCAGAATTATGGTGGGATTCATTGTTACATATTTATAGATGAACACAATGTAGCAATATAATTTGACCAATTCCATTCCCTGGTATTTTCCCCTCCCCTCCCTCCCTTCCTTCCTCACCTTCCTTTCTTTCCTCTGCTCTGCTGATCTCACTTCAATTTTCATGATATCCCCACCACCAACTTCCTGTCCATTTTTCTCTTCAGTTTCCACACATGAGAGAATATATATATAAGCCCTGACTTTCTGAGTTTGGTTTATTTCTCTTACTATAATGTTCTCTAGTTCTATCCATATCACTGAAAATAAAATAATTTTATTCTTCTTTGTAGGTGAATAAAACTTCATTGTGTATTCTTACCACATTTTCTTTATCCATTATTAATTGTTGGACACTTTGACTGGTTCCACAGTTTGGCTATTGTGAATTGTGCTGCTATAACCATGGGTATATATAGTATTCTGAATTTAATTCTTCAGGATAAATACTGAGGAGTGGTAAAACTGGGTCATACAGCAGTTCCATTTCTAGTTTTTTGAGGAAACTCCATAATGGTTTCCATAGTGGTTAATAATTTATAATTCCACCCAAAGTGTAAGTGTTCATTTTCCCCCACATTCTCTTTGATATTTATTACTCTTTGTATTCTTGATGGCTGCCAATCTAACTGGAGTGAAGTAAAATCTCATTGTAGCTTTGATTTGCATTTTCCTTATTGTTGGGGTCCTTAGCGCCCTTGCTCTTCTGACCAGGGACAAGGGAAGGGAGCCCTCCCCAACAAGGCCAGACCTGGAAAGGTAGGGCCAACTGACCGCCTGCACCCAGCCCTCCAGGTGGAGGACAATCAGACACATCAGGGAGACCAGTCACAGCAGGAACTCGTTTATTGAGGAAGTCACACAGCTTTTATGTAGGGCAAAGGCTAGGCAGGAACCAATCAGCTTAAAGTTCAGAAAGGGGGGGGATGTTCATGCAGGCGAGAGTCCCATAGGACCATATGGCAAGCGCGAGCTGATCAGGTTCGCAGAACTGTTGTTAACCAATCCCTGACAGTGGTCCCATTTATCGTCATTAACTTTTGAAACCACCTTTGAGGCCTTGATCTTGCTCACCTGCAGGGGAGTAAGGAGTCAGCCTTAGTTAGTTAACGTGTCATTAGTCCCAACATCTTATTCCTAACAATTTTGACTATGCTTTTTATAAATTTCTTGACCATTTTACAAATTTCTTGAACATTTCTTTTGAGAAGAGTCCTGTGTATTTTAATTTCCCATTTATTAATTGGATTTTTTATTTGTTTGGTTTTAACTTTTTGGAGTTCCTTATATATCCTGGATATTAATCCTCTGTCAAAAGGGTAGCTAGCAGAGATTTTCTTTCATTTTGTAGGTTCTCTCTTCACATTCTTGTTTCCTTTGCTGTATAGAAGATTTTTCCTTTTGATACCATCCCACTATTTAATTCTTGATATTACTTCCTGAGCTTTAATAATACTCTGTTGAAGGTTGTTATCTACACCTAAATGTTGGAGTGTTGGTCCTATGTTTTCAAAAATTTGCATAGTCTACAGTGTAATTACTATGTTTTGATCCATTCTGAGGTTATTTTTGTGCCAACAGGGAAATAAGGGTCTAGTCATATTCTTCTACATATGGATAACCAGCTTTCTCAGCACCATTAGTTAAAGAGGCTATCTTTTCTCCAAGGTGTGTTTTGAACACATTTCTCAAGGATCAGATGACTTGTGTGTGTTTTTCTTCATTCCTTCTATTCCGTTCCATCTGTGTGACTGTTTTTATGCAAGTTCGGCATAGCTTTTGTTACTATTGCTGTGCAGTAACTCTTGAATTCAGGTGTTGTGATGCATCTAGCATTATGCTATTGATTTAGAAGTGGTTTGACTGTTCTGGGTCTTTTATTCTTTAAAATGAGTTTTACAACCCCTTTTTTCTAGTTCTGTAAAGAGCATCACTGGTATACTTCAATGGGGATTGCATTGAACCAGTGTATTGCTTTTGGTAACAGACATTTCAATATTTATTTGGCCTTATTAAAGAACATGGGAGGTCTTTCCATCTTCTTGAGTCTTCTATTTTTTTCAGTGTTCTATATTTTTTTTTTTTATTTGAGGTCTTCCGCCTCCGTGGTTAGATTTATTCTTAGGCAAAATCTTAGACTGTTGGGAATGGGATTGGTTTCCTGTTTTCTTTCTCAGCAGATTCATTATCACTATATAGGAAAGCTATTTATTTTTTGTCATACTGAATTTACCATTGCTGAATATATTTATTAGGTCTAGTAATCTTCTGGTAGTTTCATTTGGATCTTCTAAGTACAGGATCATATCATCTGCAAAACATAAAAATTTGACTTTTTCCTTTCCTATTTTTATTCCTCTAATTCCCTCCTCTTGCCTAACTGCTCTGACTATAATACTATACTGAATTGGATAGGTGAGAATGAACATCCTTGTCTTGTTCTGGATTTTAGAGGAAAGACTTTCTTTTTTCCCACATTTACTATGATATTGACTTTGGACTTGTCATATATAACCTTTATGATGTTGAGTTATGTTCTTTCTATCACTAGTTTCTTCAATGATTTTATCTTAAATGAGTGCTGAATTTTGTCAAAACTTTTCTTTGCCTCTATTGACATACTATGTGATTTTTGTCCTTAATTCTATTTATGTGGTGAATTATACTCATTAATTTATGAATTTTAAGCCATCCTTGCATCTCTGGAATATAACCAACTTGATCATGATATACAACCTTTTTAATATGTGGTTGAATATTATTTATAATATTTTATTAAGGACTTTACATCTAAGTTAATCAGGAATATTGGTATGCAGTTTTCTTTCCTTGATGTATTATTATCTGGTTTTGATATCAGGATTGTATGGGCTTCACAAAATGAATCTGGAAGTGTTTTACCCCATTCTATTTTATTAAAAGGTTTGAGGATCATTGACATTAGTTCTTCTATAAATGTCTGATAGACTTCAGCTGAGAATCCATCTGATTCTGGGGCTATTTTTGTTGAAAATTTTTTTATTACTGCTTCTATTTTATTGATAATTGTTTGGTTAAGATTTTTTTTGTTTTCTTGATTCAATTTTGACAGGACATATGTGTATAAAAATGTGTCCATTCCTTCTAGGTTTTCCAATTTATTTAAGTATGTTTTCAAATAGTACTTATTACTCTTTTGGACTCCTGATGTCATGGTCATTTCTCCTTTTTCATCTTAAATTTTATTAATTTGAGTCTTGCTTTTCTGTGGTTAAATTGGCTAAGGGTTATCAAAGTTTATGTCATTTATATGAACCAACTCTTTTTTCAGTGATCCTTTGTATTATTTTTTCCATATTTCATTGGTTTGGGCATGATCCTTATTTTTACTTCCTTCTACTCCTTTTTGAATTGGTTGTTTTTTGCAGATGCATCACTAGGTTGCTTATTTGAGATAATTCTGATTTTCTTATTAGGCAATCAAAATTATAAACTTTCCTCTTAGAACCACCTTCATAGTGCCCCTGAAGTTCTAATATGTTGTATCACTATCCTTATTTGATTCTAAGAATATTTTTTTCTGCCCTGATTTCTTCCATCACTCATTTATCATTTAAAAGTGTATTATTCAATATCTGTGTGCTTATATAGTTGATGCAGTTTTATTTTTTGCATATTTATTTATAGTTTCATTTTGTTATGAACATTATATGCAAGAAATCATATATGTTTGTATTTGCTAATTGCTTTGTGGCATAAAATATGGTCTGTTTTGGAGAAGGTTCAATGAGCAGCTGAAAAGAAAATGAATTCAGCTGTTTTTTGTTGAAGTATTTTTCAGATGTCTCTTAAGCTTATTACATTTAAGCCATCTTTTATCTGATATTTCATCTATGTCCATATTTTTAGAGTCAGTTGCTGCTGAATTATGAACTTTAGGAGGTATCATATTACCTTGATATTTCTGATTTCTTCTATTCCTGTGCTGGGTTTCACATATCTGTTGGTATGGATTTTTCTTCCATTCTCATGTATAGACATTTTTAGTTCACAGTGTTCTCTTGACATAGTGTTTCAAGACATCAGATTGCTGTAAATTTTTAAATATATTTCCAGGTTGGTTTTGTAGTATAGTTTCCCTGATGGTTCTTTGGTGAAGATTAATCTATTTTGAAATAGTGTATATTGTATCATGGTTTGAGAACTTCACTTTCCCTATCGGTATCAAAGTGAAGCCCTTTTTGCAGATCTGGCAATTGTGTTGTACACTGCATAGTATTATTTGTGGTATAACCTTTGCGAATGCTCTTCTTCACTTAAAATCTCTGTATGTTCTAAATGGATGTGGAAGTGATCTATATTGGGACACCTCAATTAGTGTTGTGTCCACAATTTTCATGTTAGTTTTCTCTGTATTTGTTTTTATTGTGTGACTATATGATGATGAGTGAGACCTAGACCTTTTTTTTTTTTTTAATTATAGTATTGTTGAAATTCGAGTGTGGTTAGTTTGTGTGTGCAGCAAGGGATACTGTTTCTTGCTCAGCAGCAGTCTCTACCCTGGGAACTCAAGGTAATCCCAGTGGACTCCTAACACTTCACAAGAAAAGGAGGATGCAAACAGCAGGAACAAATGAAGAAACAATGTACTGCTTTACAATAAGTGCCCATTGCCTCCTATGATATATAAAGCACTAATTATCAGAAAAAAAGGAATGGTGGTATCAAAAAATGCCAACCACAAAAAAATAATAAGTAACAATGAACTAGGTCTACTCTTAAGAAGCAGGTGTCAACTATGCTATCCTCAGACTGTTAACTGTAAAAATGTGAATGACGTTAGCAGCAATTATATAAACCAAATAGTTTACAAGGCGGATAAAAACACAGCTCATTAGGATAAAGGAAAATGTGATAGAAAGGGAAAGAAGAGTTTAGCATATTCAAAATGTGGGTATAGAGGAAATAGAACGGATGTAGCAAGTGGTGATTGAATGAGGAGAAGATAGCATGAAGAGAAATTTGTCCATTGTGTTTCTCTCTGTGTTTGGGTTATTCCTTCCTCCTGTGGTGAACTGGCATGGCTGTCACTGGTGCCAAAACTGGCTTGACCCCATTGTGCTCTTATCCTTTGATGCACCAGAATTTCTGAGTCTCTAAGAGCCTCTGACTGTCCACTATCCAGCTTCAGAGAATTCCCTCTTTCCCCATGTTGCTGTGAAATTGTATTCCCACTTCTTGAATCCCAGGCTTCAATGCAACTGGAAATTCAGCCTTCCTTTAATCCACCCTCTTGAATCTGCCTCAGATAGCTGTCTTTGTGGGAGAACAAGTTTTCATTTTTGTAGAATAAATGTGAAACAGTTCAAATACTGGATGACATGTCAATGATATGCTTAATATAAGAAACTGCCAAAATGTTTTCCAGAGTGAGGCTGCCATGTCCATACCAGGAACAGTGTGAGTGATCCAGTTTCCCATATTCTCACCAACATTTGTCCTTGCAGTTTTAGTTTGAAGATTCCAAAGTTTACTTACAAACTCTCTTTGATAAATGCCTAATTATTTTATCATTAGATTTTATTCGTTTTCCTTTCTATGTTTTCTACATGCTATTATATTGTTCATAATGTGGTTTCTTAATATTCGATTTGGAGTCTGTAGTTTGATGTTTCATTCTCTTCATGGGGTCCTTTCCAAAGTGATTTTTTTCAGATCAGATTGAATTTATCAAAATTTCTTTTTATAGAACATGAACTTAGTGTCAAGCCTAAGAACCAACTTATACGGAAACTTGAAGTGAGACTATTGAGTTTAGACTTGGAAATATTAAGTAGAAAAAGAAAGCAATAGGAGTGTACTTTCTTTACTTTAGAGCTTTCAAAATTTATTTTATATCACACATACTTCCTTTAACTGAAAATTTACATGAGACTGCACTATAATAAACATAAAAGTAAAACACTGATTAAAGTAGAAACAGGGCTCAAGTTCTTGTGTCTTTGAACTTTTTCTTGTTCCTCTGCTACACCTGATGCTGTTTCTCCAGAGAAACATCTTTTTAAGATGTAAACATATCCTGCTTCATATCATAAGCCACCTCAGAATCTGGATTCTGAATCCAGCATACTCAATTACTATTTTGTTTTCTAGCTTTTTGTTTTTATAAGAAAGATTTAAGAGGTAAGTCAGTAAATTGATGTCAGGCAAAAGTTAAAGAAAATAAAATTATTTAGCATTTTTTAGCAGATTATATAGGAGTAAGTGGGGGAGGCATCATGAATTCCTGTGATTCTTCTAACCCTCCCTCCGCTGTGCCTCCTAGCTCCCTCTCCTGGTTTATTTCACATCATTTATGACACGTCTATGTAATTATGAAAGATTCATCTGACACCCCTTTAAATTCTAAGCTTTTTGGGAGAAGAAACTGTGCAACCCTTTTTATTTATCTAGCACTGCACTCAGTGGTTGAAACGGATAGTTAATAAATAAATAACATTAGTAAAATACGCACTTTGAGAACTGAGGTTTTCAGTGATTTATTAATTTTTTTTAAACTCTCTGATACCTAGAAGGCACTTGACTCTTTGCTAAAAAATATTCTTTACCTATTCTTTTCCTGAATAGAAATCATAGACCACAAGGTTATTTTATGATGCTTTTGGGAAAGGAGTTGTGACTCCTTGGGCAAGACCAATAAAACTGGCAAGCAGCAAAGGAGTTTTCAGCCAAATCCTCTAGAGCTCTCTGAGACCTGCATCTCTCTGTTTGTATTTGACACCTAGAGAATTACTATCTTTGCTTGGCCCTTGCCCTTTACTTCATTACTTGGGTTCTTCTTTGTGGTGATTTTCAGTGCTTCCCCAGGAGATTGACCACAACTGACTACTTTGGCAACCAAGAGCTGCCCTCTGGATGACAGTTTAGTTAAAGTCGACTCTCGCTTTACCCTGATTGATTTAACTCCTATAGATTTTAAGCCAGCTTGGAAGGCAGGGCAGCTAGATGGTGACCTAAAACTCAAATATATGGATACTTAATCATATCTGGAAATAACACATGATGGGTAAAGCATTACCTTTTACTTGCACTCCTCTTAAGACATTCAGTTTTTAAAAGTAATACAAAAGTAATCTGGGTTAGTAGGTGCTTCTATAAATAAGTGTTAATAGATGATTAAGTAAGGCCTGTTTTAAAAAGTGAAATTTGACCTGAAGGAACAAGTCCAACTAAGCTGCTTGTGACTGGATGATTTTGTAGTGTTCTTGCATTTTTATTTTTCCTGTAATGCATATATGAATGTTTTAAGAAATAAAAGCTGTTTTAAAAGCAACAACAACAAAAAAATGTGTGAAATCATGAGCCTGTCTTTGTCTTACCTGAGTTAATAGTATTTTGACCAAAATATGGTACATTTTTAGAGAACAAGAATGAAGGTGTTCAATAGTTGTAAATATAGCAAGTATTCATTTAATATTTGTTAGCTAAGCATTAATTCAGTCCCTACTAAGGTCTATAATGATGATTTTCCACTAACATTTCTTACATTCTGAATGAGTTGAACATAAACCATAAAAAAGAAATCAACATAAAAATGTCAGATATAAAGAAAAATCAACATGTTATGTGTTAACTGTGCAAATAGACAATAACTAAGACAGCAATACAGTATATGCTACTTTGGCCAAACTTAGCTTCATTTGGAAAGAAAATAATCAGAAAAAATGAAGTATAGGGAGATACCACTTTGGCTAAATTTAACTTCATTTGGAAAGAAAATATCAGAAAAATGAAGTATGTTAGCTGGGATTTTTAAAATGGAAACTGCAATGTAAGATAGGAAATTCTTTAGGTTGAGAAGATTAGATTCCTGAGCACTAGATTCATGCCACCATTCCTCCCTATAACAAATAGTCTAGTGTTTAAACTGGTTGGAGTTGGGTTAGTAGCAAGGGTGGTGAGGAAATGGAATCCTTAAAGAATTCTTAAAAATGAGAGATATAATACTCTACAGATTATATAGAGATATATAATTTACAGACAAAAAGAAAAAAAAAAGGTCATACAGCTTCAGAAATTCATAAGCCACTTTAGGAAGTGACAAGATCATGGGCAAGGAATTGGAAAGATGCCTGTTGGAATAAATAAGTAGCTAATATTTAAGAACTGAAGAACTGATAGTACCTGTTCAACTCTGAACCCTAGAAATCAGTAAAAGTTCTTTGATATTACAATGCTATAGTGGAAAATAAAATCTTGATTATAAGATTATCAAAATTTGTCAAAATATAAGAAAATTTTGTAAGTTTTTAAAAAATGAAGAATAAAATGTAATAATTACCTAGTTCTTTTAAAGTGTATGTGAGAAAGAGTCCTACTGGGTTTATATTGTTTATTTTTGAGGAGTGGTCTAAGGAGCAAATCAGCTTGGGCACTCAGGAAGCAGGTTTGTGAGAATTTGAAAATTTGTTCTTACTAGGCAGTTTTTACTTGAGGAAGATTGGAGGGTCTGGGGTCAGCATTCAATGTTTATCTCTTTCCCTTCAGGGTCCCATTGTACTGTCACTGGAAAGGATGTATTTGGAGAAGATCAATGCTTTGACTTCCTTTCTAGGGATTGTTCTGTCATTGGGAAAGAAAGCACCAAGAAAGTTATTAATTAATGTATGTCTTTCTATTTTTATTCCCTTTTCTCAGGCTTCACTGTTTGGGGTTGTTTTCATTTTCCATATCTAATGCAGGGGCCATGCATATAGAAGTTAAAATGGATACATTTTGCCCAATATATGTTATTTTTTAGTACAGTCAAGGAGGACATGAAATGTACTTCCATGTATTTCTAATCTCCCAGCATGCCCTGAGCTTCACTCACAAATGTTACCAGCATTTTATTTCTTGAAGAACCTCTTTCATTTGATTGGCAAATTAAGTTCTTTTAAGTCATTACATAATATTGAAATATTTTTATTCAATATTACAATTGATTCAGTGCATTCCAAAATCAGATTTTAGCTTTAATTTCTAAGTGATTTTAATTTCTTATATTGTAATTTTACAAAACATCATTTGAATTAATATTACTGTAATACTACCTAGTGTGAATAAAAATCCATAATCTTGGTTAGAAATTCAATCTTTTTTAATTACTTTGTATTTTTACAGACTGCATTGGAGTACAATATTTGGTCTCTATGGCCGTGCACGATGTAGACTCATACCATTCATATAATCATACATGTACATAGGGTGATTATGTCTGTCTCATTCCATCATTTTTCATACCCCCCCTCCTCTCTCTCATTTCCCTCTAAGTAATCTAAAGTTCCTCCATTCTTCTCTCACCCCCACCCCCACCCCCATTATATATCATCATCCACTTATCAGGGAAAACATTCGGCCTTTGGTTATTTGGGATTAGTTTTTTTTTCACTTATCATGTTATTCTCCAATCCCATCCATTTATCTACAAATGCCATAATGTTATTTTTCTTTATGGCTGAATAATATTCCATTGTATATATATACCACAGTTTCTTTATCCATTCATCTGCTGAAGGGCATCTAGGTTGGTTCCACAATCTAGCTATTATGAAGAATTTACAAAACTTTACACCAAAAATACAAAGAACCCAATCAATAAATGGGTGAAGGAACAGACACTTTATAGAAGAAGATATACAGGTGATTAATAAATATATGAAAAAGGTTCAACATCCCTAGTAATTAGAGAAATGCAAATTAAAACAACTCTAAGATTTCATCTTACTCCAATCAGAATGGCTATTATCAAGAACATAAACAATAATAGATGTTGGCAGGGATGTGGGGAAAAGACACACTTTTACATCGCTGGTGGAGTTGCAAATTGGTGCAGCCACTCTGGAAAGCAGTATGGAGATTCCTCAGAAAACTTGGAATGGACCCACTTTTGACCCAGTTATCCCACTCCTCTGTTTATAACCAAAGGACTTAAAATTAGCATACTACAGTAACACAGCCACATCAATGTTGATAGCACAAATCCAATCTTTTATAAAGACAATGCTAGTCTCATTTATTTTCTTTCTTATTTGCCAAGGGTTAGATTTTTACCTTGATAAAATAAGGTACACAAAAATGAACTGAAGCAATGTAAAAATCATTCAGACTTTATGAGCTTAACAAAATTCATGTTTTCTCAACCTGCTCTTAAATGTTAATATTTCATTGTTTTGTATTTTTTAATAATCAAATAAAATTCAGTGAAAAATTTCTTAGAGGTTTTATTGAGTAGCACCTTAATAAAGAATCTTAGGGTTCAGATTCTAAAGGAATTAACTGTAAGGTTTCAGGCTCTTTTCGTTACAATACTACAATTTTCTATCTTAATGTAATATAAATTGTCTGGGAAGATTGTTCAAACTGTTGATTCATTTACATGTACCACTTTCAGATATCCTTGTTTAGTAAGTTAAATTGAACCAGGGGACTGCATTGAACCAATTCCTCAAGTGGTCCTGAAACCAGGGCTATTTTGATAAACACCCTGTCAAAACTTTCTCTCTATAATCTGACATTAGGAGAAAATTTACTTGCTTTTTGACCCTTTGTACTTTAATTTACTATAAATTAAATATAATTTACTATAAATTAATTATTTAATTATTTAATATTAAAATTTTAATTATTGAATTGGTCACCATGGACCAATTCATTAATTATTTAAAATTTAAATCCAGAATATTCTTCAATAAAACAAAGTAGTTTTAAATAAAATGGGCCTAAAATAATTTTCCATAACTATAATTAATGTAATTCCTACTGATTTTAAAGCAAATAACATGGAGCTTTGTAATAACTAATTGGGTGCCTTTTTATAGTGTTAAGCCAATATAAAGCACAGATATTTACTACATTGTTAAATAAATCAAAATTTGGCCACATTTCAACCTGTAAAATCATCACTCATCTCTGAATCTTGCTGTGACATCTTGTCTAATTCAACCGAATTAAAATAAGCAAGTGGTTTGTACACGTTATATTTGTGAGAAATATAGCCTTTGTGAGGAATGTACATAACTTTCTTTTTAATTTCATATATATGATTTCTAATCTTCCAAATAAAACATTACATGAAGAAGGTAACTTCTCTCTGAAAGACATGGCAATAGACAAGACTCATACATTTTTAAGAATGCTCTCTAATCTTTGAACATCTAGCTTTAGGTACTATACCTTATATTTTTTGCATTGCTTATTTTTAGAAAATCCTGCCCTACTTTCCATTTTGATTGAATGCATAGATGCTTCTGGCTTCTGCTTATGGTATTGGTGTCCTGCTGGAACCCAGGTACACTTCTCGGTAATGGAACACCCATTGTTGCTCTGCTAGCCCTGTTCTAGGACACCCTATCTTCACACCCCTCAGATGCTACGAGAAATTTGATTCCTGGTAATGATTTTTCTATAATCATGATAATACTTCTTCAGCTCAGTTTTGTTGTCTCCCAGGATGATAAACATTGTGCATAGCCTCTCGTCGTATGATTTTTAGAAGTCCTAGATGATACAGAGAATGGAATTATGTGTTGTAATTGGTTCATAGAGTAAAGACATTCTCATTAAGCATCAATTCATATGATTTAGAATTCTGCCAAGCTGGGAATTCTGCCATATCTTTTTGTGTGGTTGAGGAACTCATAGATATATTTATACCAAATTTGGCAGTCAGACTGACCATTGCATTGCCTGTACTTACAGCAGGGTCTGGCAGAGGCAGACACTTCATAAATATGTGAAAAGTAATTTAAATATTCATTTATTTCAAGAATCTATTATTGTAGACTTTGGAAGAAAAGCAATGGCATTAGAATGTACAGAAGAGCTGAAAGTCTATTAAAACACTAAACCTAGATCTAATGCTTCAATGAGTATCTTTGACACTTAAGAGTCAGTTATTAAAATTTTGAAGAACAACATAAGTATTGTTTCGGCTCTGAAAGATAAACTAGTATATTAAATTGATGCATTTCCTTGATGGTTCACCAGAAAAATAGACAGCTTACTCTGTCTATTTTCCCTAGGAATTTAAAAACTCCTTGGTGATAAATAAAATATAATAATTTTCTTGGTAATCCAGATAGTTCTTTCTACATAAAATTGCAAAGGTACATTCTGATAGGTATTAGAATATATGGAGTCTGTTTTGAAAAATTATAATTTTAAAAGATGTACTGAAGTTCTCTCAGTTAAAAGATGATTAATTTTTGCAGCATTCAGGGTCAGGGAATAGAAAGCAAACAGTCCTAAAAATCCAAGTTACCGCATGTGCCCCTGAGGGCAGGTGTATGTAGTCATAATACACACACACACACACACACACACACACATATACTCATGCATAGTGGGTTTGTGGTACCACAAGAAAATAACACCACCAGTAAGAACATGAGACTGTATTCCTTCCTCATCATCTTGCTACTTCTTGCAACAGAAAGGAAATGGAAAGTGTTAGAGAATGAAAAGGTTATACAAGTGCCTAGTGTTTACCTAACTGGCACTGGCCAACACAGCATTGGAGAGGAGAAACCTCTACAAACAAATGTTACACAACCAGAGAAATTTGTACAATTTTTTTGTGACACAGATAGATACACATACCAAACTTTCACACACACACAAAACACACCCTGCAAAGAACCAACATATCAGACTCATGTGAAACCAAAGTTTATTGGAGGTCAACAAAGGATTAAAGAAAGGCCCAGAGCAACATAAACTGTAAGAACATCTTTGAGGTTCTGACTTCATCAGACACTGAATCCAGAGTTCCCTTTCCTTCTTGAGATGTGTTGGTTTTAGATCATAAATGCATTAACCCATATTTATAAAAATATGATTACTGTATGACTAGAGGAGCTAATTAAATTTTATTTCATTCTTTATTTTTTCTTTTCTTTATAGTTTGATTGTTTGTTTATTTATTTAGGTGCTGGGGATTGAACCCAGAGGAAATTGCTTTACCACTGAGCTTCATCCTCAACCCATTTTATTTTTTAAAAAAAAGTCATACTAAGTTGCCTTAGAGCCTTCCTGAGTTGCTGAGAGTGACCTCAAACTTGTGATCTTCCTGCCTCTGAGTCACTGAGATTATAGGCATGGGTTATTACATCCAGTTGAGAATTTTTGTTAACATCAAACTACCACAGAAAGAAGATGAAGGAACGAGTCTAAAAAGGGGAGATATATGCCAAGACCACTTTTCCTTATTCATCTGTTGACAAAGAAACATTTCTCATTTATTGGTGGTCCATAGGATCTGTATAAGCAGTAGACTATCTTAGAAATATTGATTTCAGTGATTTCAAAAGGTCTTTCAGATATAAAGGAAACACTTAAATATTTTATTTAAAATAACAATAGTAGTACTGATGATGATGATAATGGTGGTTAAAATTTTCGAAAGGAGACATTTTCAGGCTTTGACTATACAAAAAATATCTCAGTTCTAAATTATGTGTCATAAAACCCAGTTGAGTCAAATTTAAATATAGGCTATTCGAAAGAAAACTAAAACATGTTAGACTGGCATGAAAATTTTTTGTACAAATAGCTATTGTAAGAGGAATTACTAAGCAACAATTTTATTTTTAGGTTCAGTAAAAACATAGATATATTCAATAATCAAGGAGATGTCATAAATCTTTATTTTATATTTATAAAGATTTAATTTTCTATTAGTCAGTAACATAAGATTTTAGGAAAAATATAAGTCCAAGGTGAAAAATATTTGCTCTTTTCTTAATGATTCTAAAGTGATTTTTTTTCTTAGTGTATCTCTTCCTATGGAAAACAAGTTATTAGAACCTACTTAGTTTATTGTCTGAATTCAATTATGTGACAAAATGTACACATATTAACTTGGAAGATCTCTTGAAATTATTCTATCCCAATGATTCATTAAACCACTTAAAGTTTTTCAGATCAGAGAACAGGAGAAACACAATAAAATAAGCCTTAGACTTATATGCCAAAATTCTCAGTGACTAGAGCACAAAGGTCTTCTCCAATGACACAATCTCCATTATTGTCTATAATGCTTCTACAGTAATGGTGTTTCTCTGTCATCCAATTTCAGAATCTTCTAAGTAACTACTTACAAAGATGCTTAAATTCTTTCCAGTCACTAATAATGCTTTTCATGGAACTGCTTCTCTCTGCCATGATGAGGTTCCCATACCAACCACTCCATTCTAATTTACTGTGATATAATTTATCACTTTTCTATACTTATCTTTCTTCAATCCATTTGGTAGTTCCACTGCATAGTAATCTAAAATAATATTGAAATATAATGTGTTGGGGATAGGTGTTCGTTTCAGTCAATTTTAGGGTGACTTGATTTTTTGAATATCTGTGTCTATCTATCTATCTATCTATCTATATATATATATATATTTTTTTTTTTACATATTATATCTCTGTCTCAATCTCTAATCTGTATTTAATCAAATTTTGGTTCTTTTTACCATAATTATATTTGACTTCAAATAAATTTTCAAAGAATTCATATAATCCTCAATAATTCAACAGGGATGTACAATATTTAGGTGGACTAATATCTAGGAGAAAATAAAATGATGAAATATTCCTTTTACTTATCTAGAAAAACACAAACTTTAGTTAATTTAAGAAAGAGATCTGCATAATCCATATAAATAAAATTCAAATTTTCACCAACTACTGTTCATTAACTCTGAGTGCTAGTGACATTCTAAATACTCATCAAAGATTCAACATTGAACTAAGAAAACACTGGACCAACATCTACATAGAGGGACAATTCAAAAATAAATAGAAAATGTAGCTTCTGGCTGTGAGAAATGCTATGAAGAAAAATGAAATAACATACAAAAGTAAACATAAAGATTCTTGGACAGGCCTAGGGAGATAGCTCAGTTGGTAGAGTGCTTGCCTTGTAAGCACAAGGCCATGAGTTCAATCCCCAGCATCACAAAATTAAAAAAAAAAAAAAAAAAAAAAGAGTTATTGGACAAAAGGGGGTTAAAAAATATATATCCTTTTAGATCAAGATATTTTAGTAGAACTTGATTTTGGCACAGGGCCTGCCAGTAAGTACACTAGGATTCCTAGGGGAAAAGCAATACTAAAAAAGGAATAGCCAGTGTGATCAGCTAGAAGCATGTGACTGAACAGTGAACAAGTCAGAAGAAATAAATGACAAGCTATGAAGTACTGCATTAAGTATTGTAAAATATCAATATTCATAAAATCAAAGCATATGCTTTTCACAATGCTAAACTGACGTATGAAATTCATAAGTATATTTTACTGTTCTTTTCCTTGGCTCACTCAAAAAAATAAAATCTTGCCAAAGGAATATAAATTGAGAGAAACAAAAACAATGGTATAATGGGAAAGATAATTTTCAGAATACTTGAGCAATTTGTTCAATGATATTACAAAAGTATTATAAGCGAAGCAATGATGTTGACAATAGAATAGATCTAAAGATCAATGCAAAAGAATAAAAAGAGTAACAACTATGTATAATTCAATTTATGTGGCATCACATATTACTGCAAAATAACAATATATTTTGCTGAAAAAATTGGATCATTATTTAAGGAAAAAGGATGAATTGGTGCCTCTTTTCATACATCAAAACTAAATTTCATCAGAATTCGAAAGTTAAAAATTTTAAATAAAACCATAAAACAATATTAGAATTAATGATAAGAGCTCAATTGGTAACTTCTAGTAATGAATTTTAGTATCTTAAAATATCTACAAGTGATATATGGAGATTAAAATATGAATGTGAATCTAAGAAGAATATTGATGATAATTTTGACAGAACGGGTGACAAAAGCCTTAATATATAGGGGTATCTTACATTTCATTATCAAAAAAAGGGAAAGAAAAAGAAGATATCTTCACAGAAAAAAATTAAAAGTGTAATCCCAGTCCCAAACTGAATTTTATTTACCAAAATTCATCTAGAAGAAATATTCAATTAAATAGAATACAAATTGTGTTTTAGAAACTTAGAAATTCTTTGTACATATCTGTAGACATGTTATTGCTACATATATTATATGTGTTATATATTGTTATATAATTGTTATCTGATATTGGCAATAGTAAATGGTGAATTAGCTGTTATTGGATAATTGCTATAAATTCTCTATAGATCAATTTGACTCTTTATATATAAAGGATGCTTTGAACATTTCTCTTGTGCCTCAAATGAAACTTGTAGGAATTGATCATAAAAAGATTACAAAGAATTTATGGATGTATAAAAATATGAGCTCATTGCTGAATTATTTAAAACATAAATGTTCATTAGAAAGTAGTCGTCCTGCCCTGCTGCCACACACACCTTAGCACTGTCACATGACCTCTCATGCCACCTCAGGCTCCCCATGTAGCCATATGAGGATTTTCCACCATCTCCACCTTGGGACACTGGACAGGGCCTGGAGCACTGCCCACCACAGTGCTGCATCTTGAACAGGCAGTCCAATGCCACCACACTGCCTGCCTTTGCTGCCCCATCACTAAAAACAGTCACCTCCTTCTGGAGACATCTCCACTGCCATTGGGTTACCTCTGCTGCCACCATTGCCATCTTTAGTTGGGACAGTTTGCATCTTGGGACACCAGCCATTGTCTGGAAGCTCAACATCAAGTAAACTTCACCATCCTGAGGTTGGAGATTCCAGCAAACTCCAGACAAACCCACCTATCAGATGAGAAGGGAAGCAGAGAATTTATTGAATCCCAACAGAAACGATTGTTCAATTAATTTGAGTTTTTTTAAATTTTTTATTTCTATTCCTATTCTTACATCTTCATTGTTGAAACCTAGTTCTTTTCATGCTCAGGTTCATGAGAACCGGGATGTCTGAATTGTATATTACAGTTTTGTTGTATATACATTTATTTTTATATTTTATATTTTATATTCTCTCTATATGTTTTCCTATCACTTATCTATTTTTCCAAAATTTCTTTCTCTTTTCTCCTGATAACAACCAACCTCTTTTGATTCCTCTTTCCTATGATCTAATACCTCTATATTCTCATCTCCTACCTCATAAACATCACATAATATACCCCCACCACCATTCTCTCTTTGTCCACCATTAGAACCTATAGACCCTTTTGTAAATCTACTCTTTATTTTGTAGATAATAATTGAACACATCATTTGTTTATTGAAACAAGACTGCAAACACCTTAATAGTAGTTATTTGTTTTAAGACTGCATATTGATTGCATTGGGGCTGTTAATATTGATCCCCCCCTTAAAAGTGAGGGACACTATAAGTCTATAAGGTGAAAACTCTAATATCTCAGATCCACACTGCTGGAGGGGCAGACACATGAACAACATGAAAAAACAAGGGAAGAAAGTACCCCAAACAAACCAAATGCTACAATAATAGAATCCATTGACAACACAGTAGAAGAAATGTCAGAGGAGTTCAGAATGTACATAGTTAAAATAATCTCTGAGATAAAGGACATTATAAGAGAGCAAATGCAGGCAACAAAAGGTCACTTCAATAAAGACATAAGCATCAAATGCAGGAGGCAAAAGTTACTTCAATAAAGAGATAAATTCTGAAAGAAAAAAAAAAAACAATTCCTTGAAATGAAGGAAAAAAATAAACCAAATTAAAAAGTCAATAGAAAGAATCATCAACATACTAGATCATTTGGAAGACAGAACCTCCAGGCAACGAAGGCAAAATATATAATCTTGGAAATAAAGTTAACCACACAGTGAAGATGGTAAGAAATCATGGAGAGAAACTAAAAAAAAAAAAAAAAAAAAAAAAAAAAAAAAAAAAAAAAAAATGGAATAATAGGAATAGACCAAATTTAAGCTTTACAGAGATAAAAAAAAAAAGCAAAGGAATGCATAATATTTTCAATGAAATAATGATAGAAAATTTCCCAAACCCAAAGAATGAAATGGAAAAATCAAATACAAGAGACTTACAGTACACCAAATGCACAAAATTATGACAGATCCACACCAAGGCATGGGCATGAAAATATTCAACATACGAGATAAAGATAGAATATCAAGGCAACAAAAGTACCAGATTGCATATAGTGGAAACCAGTTTGGAACTCTGCAGATTTCTCAGTGCAGACCCTTAAAGCTAGGAGGACCTGGAAAAACACATACCAAGCTCTGAAAGAAAATGAAAGTCAATCAAGAATCTTTCCAGCAAAATTAAGCTTCATATTTGATGGAAAAATAAAAATCTTCCATGATAAAACAAATTTAAAAGTACTTACAACTAGAAAGCCTGCACTAGTGATCATTATTAGCAAAATATTTCTTGAGAAGGAAATGAAAAACAACAATGAAAATCAGCAAAGAGAGGAAGTACACTAAAGGAAAAGCCTGTCAAAGAATAAACCAAGTCAAGTTAAAAACTAAAACTAAACCAAAATGACTGAGAATAAAAATCATATCTCTATAATAAACCTGAATGTTGATAGCCTAAACTCATCAATCAAAAGACACAGGCTAGCAGATTGGATTTTAAAAAAAACACCCAACATTATGCTGCCTTCAAGAGATTCATATAATAGGAAAAGACATCCACCAACTAAAGGTGAAAAAATGAGAAAAAACATATCACTCACATGGACTGTGTAAACAAGCAGGGGATTCCATCCTCATATCAGGTAAAGTGGGCTTCAAGTCAAAGTTAGTCAGAATGGACAAAGAAGAGCATTTCATACTGCTTAAGAGAATCATACATAAAAAAGATAAAACAATCATAAATATTTATGCCCCAAACAATGGAGCATCTATGTATATCAAACAAATCCTTCTCAATTTTAAGAATCAAATAGACCACAACACAATGATACTGGGTGACATTAATACACCTCTCTGATGACTTGATAGATCTTCCAGTGAAAAATCAAACAAAAATACTGTAGAACTCAATAATAAAATCAATAATTTAGACTTAACTGACATATATATAATATTTTATGCATCAATGAGCAAATATACTTCTTTCTCAGCAACACATGGATCCTTCTCTAAAATGCACCGCATGATATGCCACAAAGCAACTCTTAGCAAATACAAAAAATAGAGATACTACCTTGTATTCTATTAGGTCATAATGGAATGAAATAAGAAATCAATGGTAAAATAAAAAACAGAAACTACTCCAACACCTGGAGACTAAATAATATGCTATTAAATGATGCAATGATAACAGAAAACATTAGGGAGTACATAAAAAAATTCTTAGAGGTAAATGAGAACAATGATACAACATTTCAAAATCTCTGGGACACTATGAAAGCAGTACTAAGAGGCAAGCTCATTGCATTGAGTTCATACATTAAAAGAATAAAAAGTCAATAACTGAATGACCTAACATTACATCTCAAAGCCCTAGAAAAAGAAGAAGAGATCAACACCAAAAATAGTAGAAGACAGGAAATAACTAAAATCGGAACTGAAATCAATGAAGTTAAAACAAAAGAAACAATTCAAACAATTGACAAAACAAAAAGTTGGTTATTTGAAAAAGTAAACAAAATTGATAAACCCTTAGCAATGATGACAAAGAGGAGAGAGAAAACTCAAATTACTAGAATTCATGATGAAAAAGGAAAAATCACAACAGACACCATTGAAATACACAACATAATTAGAAACTACTTTGAAAATCTACACTCCAACAATATAGAAAATATTGAAGACATATGATCCTCCCACCTGAATCAAGAGGACATACATAATTTAAACAGATCAAAGTCAAGCTCCGAAATAGAAGAAGCCATCGAAAGCCTACCAACAAGAAAGATCCAGGACCAGATGGATTCTCAGCCAAGCTCTACAAGACCTTTAAAGAAGAACTAATATCAATATTCCCCAAAATATTCCATGAAATAGGAAAGGAGGTAACCCTTCCAAACTCATCCTGTGAAGTTAGTATCACTCTGATGCCAACACCAGACAAAAATGCATCGAGGAAAGAAAACTTTAGAACAATATCCCTGATGAACATAGATGCAAAATCCTCAAAAAAGTTCTGGAAAATCGCATACAAAAAATATTTAAAAGATAGTGCACCATGATCAAGTGGAGTTATCCCAGGGATACAAGGTTGTTTCAATATCTGGAAATCAATAAATGTAATTCATCATATCAATAGACTTAGGAATCATATGATTATTTTAATAGAGGCTGAGAAAGCATTTGATAAAATACAGCGCCACTTCATGCTCAAAGCCCCACAAAAAATAGGGATAGTACGAGTTTTTCTCAGCATTTTAAAGGCTATCTATGATAAGCCCATGGCTAACATCATGCTAAATGGAGAAAAGCTGAAAGTATTCCCTATAAAAACTAGAACAAAGCACGGATGCCCTCTTTCACCACTTCTATTCAACAGAGATCTTGAAAGAGTAGCCAGAGCAATCAGACAGACCAAAGAAATTAAAGGGATACAAATAGGAAACAAGGACTCAAGCTGTCACTATTTGCCAATGACATGATCCTATATTTAAAGGATCCAATAAATCCCACCAGAAAACATCTAGAACTAATAAGCAAATTCAGCAAAGTAGCAGGATATAAATCAACACACATAAATCGAATGCATTTCTATTCATAAGTGATGAATTCTATGAAAGAGAAATTAGAAAAACCACTCCATTCACAATAGCCTCAAAAATAAATAAAATACTTCGGAATCAATCTAATAAAGATATGAAAGACCTCTGCAATAAAAACTACAGAACACTAAAGAAAGAAATTAATGAAAACCTTACAAGATGGAAAGATTTTCCATGTTCCAGGCAGAATTAATATTATCAAAATGGCCACACTGCCAAAGCACTATACAGATTCATGCAATTCCAATTAAAATCCCAATGATGTTCCTCACAGAAAGAGAAAGAAATCATGAAATTCATCTGGAAGAATAAGAGACCTTAAATAGTCAAAGCAATCCTTAGCAAGAAGAGTGAAGCAGGAGGTATCACAATACCAGTCCTAAAACTATAGTACAGAGCTATAGTAACAAAAATGGCATGGTATTGACACCAAAATAGGTAGACCAATGGTACAGAATAGAAGACACAGAGACAAACTCACATAAATACAGGTACCTCATACTAGACAAAGGAGCCAAAAACATACAATGGAGAAAAGATAGCCTGTTTAACAAATGGTGCTGGGAAAACTGGAAATCCATATTCAGTTAAATGAAATTAAACCTCTATCTCTCAAGGTGCACAAAGCTGAACTCAAAATGGATCAAGGACGTAGGAATTAGACCAGACGCTGCACCAAATAGAAGAAAAAAATAGGCCTGAATCTTCATCATGTTGGCTTAGGACCACACTTCCCTAACAAGACTCCTAAAGTGCAAGAAATGAAATGAAGGATCAATAAATGGGATAGATTCAAACTAAAACGCTTTTTCTCAGCAAAGGAAATAATCAATAATGTTGTAAGAGACCATACAGAGTGGGATAATATCTTTTCCACATTCACTGGACAGAAAATTTGTGGAAGATATACAGGTGATTAACAAATGTATGAAAAAGCATTCAACATCTGTAGTAGTAGAGAAATTCAAATTAAAATCACACTAAAATTATATCTCACTCCAATTAGAATGCCTATTATCAAGAACTCAAGCGGTAATAAGTGTTGGCATGGATGTAGGGAAAACGACACACTTGTATGTTGCTGGTAGAGTTGCAAATTGGTGCAACCACTCTGGAAAGCAGTATGGAGAGTACTCAGAAAACTTGGAAATGACCCACCTTTTGACCAGTTATCCCACTCCTCAGTTTATACCCATAGGACTTAAAATTTGCATACTACAGTAATGCAGCCATATCAATGTTTACAGCAGCTCAATTCACAATAGCTAGATTGAGGAATCAACCTAGATGTCCTTCAGTAGATTAATGGATAAAGAAACTCTGATATATATACACAATGGAATAGCATTCAGCCATAAAGAAGAATAAAATTATTCATGTATTTGCAGGTAAATTGATGGAATTGGAGAATATCATGCTAAGTGAAATAAGCCAAGCCCCAAAACCAAAGGTCTAATGTTTTCTCTAATAAGTGGATAATAATACATGATGGGGCTAGGAGGGTAGGGAGTAAGAGAAGAATGGAGGAACTTTGAATTATATAGAGGGAAATGAAAGGGAGGAGGGGACAGGGGTATGTAAGATGTGGACTGAGACAGACGTCATTATCCTATGTATATGTATGATTACACAAATGATGTGAATCTACATCACACACAACCATAAAAATGAAAAGTTGTATCTTATTTGTATACAATGAATCAAAATACAGTCTGTAAAAATACAAATTTTAAAAAAATTGATAAAACTTAAAGTGACTTCTTTGAAAAAAAATTAATTAATAAACCCTTAGCCATCTAATGAAGAGGAGAAAGAAAACTCAAATTACTAAAATTTGTGATGAAAAAGGAAACATGATGACACAAAATATTGAAATACAGAAGATAATTAGAAACAGTTTTCAAAATTTAGACTCCAATAAAATAGAAAATATCAAAGGCATCATCATATTTCTAGAGACATATGAGCTATCCAAACTGAGTCTTTAGGACCTACCAACTTAAACAGATTAATTTTTGAGGAATGAAATAGAAGACTTCAAAAACCTACCAACCAAGAAAAGCACAAGACCAAATCATTCACATCAAATTCTAGAAGACCTTCAAAGAAGAAATAACAAATACTCCTCAAATTATTCCATGAAATAGAAAAGGAGGAATGACTCTTTTTGGAATGACTCTTCCAAAAAGTCATTCTTTAAGTCTAGTATCATCTGATACGAAAAGCAGACAAAGACACATTAAGGAAAGAAATCTTCATACCAAAATCCCTAATGAACAGACTTAAAACTTCTTAATAAAATTCTGGCAAATTGCATAATAAATCATAATAAAACATAGTGCACCACGATCAGGTGGAGTTCATTCCAGGGATGGAAGTTTGGTTCAACATAGAGAAATCAACAAATGTGATACATCACGTTGCAGAATTAAAGATAAGAATCATAGATAAAAATCATATCATTATATCAATAGATGCCGAAAAAGCATTTGACAAAATACAGCACCTCTTCATGTTCAAAACTCTAGAAAAAGTAGGTATAGTAGGAACATACCTCAACATTGTAAAAGCTATCTATGCTGAGTCCAGGGCCAGTATCATTCTAAATGGATAAAAATTGAAAACATTCCCTCTAAAAACTGAAAAAACACAGGGGTGCCCTCTTTCACCACTTCTATTCAACATAGTCCTTAAAACTCTATAGAGCAATTAAATAGATGAAAGAATTGAAGGCATACAAATAGGGAAAGAAGAACTCAAACTATCACTAATTGCCAATGACATGATTCCATATTTAGAGGATCCAAAAATCTCCTCCAGAAAACTTCCAGAACTAATAAGTGATTTCAGCAAAGTAGCAGGATATAAATTCAGCACATATAAATCAAATGCATTTCTATACATTGGTGATGAATCCTTTGAAAGATAAATTAGGAAAACCACTCCATTCACAATAGCCTAAAAAAAAAAAAAAAAAAAAAAAAAAAAAAAAAAACCTTGGGAATCAGTCTAACAATAGAGGTTAAAGACCCCTATAATTAAAACTACAGAACACTAAAGAAAGAAATTAAAGAAACCCTTAGAGGATGCAAAGATCTCCAGTGTTCTTGGATAGGCAGAATAGGCATGATCAAAATGGACATACTACCAAAAGTGTTATATAGATTTCATAAAATTCCGATAAAAATCCCAATGACATTTCTCATAGGAAAAAAGCAATCATAAAATTAATTTGAAACAATAAGAGACCAAACTAGCAAAGGCAATCCTCAGCAAGAAGAGTGAAACAGGAGGTATCACAATACCAGGCCTTAAATGATATTACAGAGCTATAGTAAAAAAATGGCATGGTATTGGCACCAAAATAAACAATAGTACCGAACAGAAGACCCAGAGACAAATCCAGAGTTATCTCACACGAGATAAAGGTACCGAAAATAAACATTGGAGAAAAGATAGCCTCTTTAACAAATGGTGCTAGGAAAACCGGAAATCTATATGCAGTAGAATGAAATTAAACTCCTACCTCTTACCCTACACAAAACTCAACTCAACCTGAATCAAGGACTTAAGAAATAGACCAGACACCCTGCACCAAAGAGAAACACAAGTAGGCCCAAATCTTTATCATGTCAGCTTAGGACTTGACTTCCTTAACAAGACTCCAAGTGCAACAAAAAAATTAAGAATCAATAAATGGGATGGATTCAAACTAAAAATCTTTTTCTCAGCAAATGTGAAACAATCAATAATGTGAAGAGAGAGCATAAAGAATGGGAGAAAATCTTTACCACAAGCACATCAGATAGAGCACTAATCTCCAGGATATATAAAGAACTAAAAAACTTAACACCAAAAAAACAATTAACTCAGTCAGTAAATGGTCTAAGGAACTAAGCAGACTTCCTTATGCTTTCATTTTGATAAAAGCATTTACTTTTTAAAATTATGCAATGCATTTTCCTTTAAAATAGAAGATGGGGAGATCCAAGATGGCAGACTAGAGGAAGGCTGTGTTCCTTGTTGCTCCATAATGCCAGATTCAAGCAGAGGATATCTGTTTCTCGCTGCCAGCAGACTGACCGCAGACCGCCAGTGGAGCACCAGCTGCCTCCTGTCGCCTGGAAGTTCACTGTCACAGTACCCGCAGGATCCCACAACTACACCAAACACACTGGACCCCCAGGACCCCTGCCGGACCAACTGCATCCCGTCTGCAGGACCTCCAGCTGACCACGTTCACCCCTGAGCTGCAACTCCCCATTTGCCAACACATTTCTAAGCCAGAGCAGCCATCTTGGATAATCCTGGAAGCCGTAGCTCCAATCTTCGGGTGGGGCAAATCCCATCCTCAGACACCTGCTGGAGGCTTGAAGCTCATTGTCAGGTACCTCTCATGCATCAGGCTACTGAACACTGGGAGGTTTCATTTGTATATGACTGTTATACAGTAGATCTTCTTTTTTCTCCTTTTTAAAAAAAAATTTGTTTTTATTTCTTTACTTTCTTGCTTTCTTTTCCTTTTGTTTACCAGTTCCCTCAGAGTCTCTTTCTTCCTTTTTTGCATGCTAACATCCAATTTCTTTTGATTACACTCTCACCCTTTCTATTTTCTAGAACTTCTGTATATTCTTTTCTTATCCCATTAACAGTCATATTCTACATCCCTCTGCATCCTCTTTGTCCTCCATTAGAAACTGTAGACCTTACTGCAAACCTGTTTGTTTTACCGAAGAGAATATTTGAACTCATTTTGTTTATTATGACAATTTTGTTATTGTCCCCATAGGGGCTATTTGGTCTAGGATTGCATAGTGTCTGATTTGGGCACTGCTAATATTGATCTCCCCTTAAAGAAAGGGTTTTGGAAACCTATAGGGCCACTATAAACCTATAGGGGGAAATCTACAATACCCCAGATCTGCACTGCTAGAGGGGAAGATACATGAACAACATGAAAAAACAAGGGAAGAAAATGATCCAAACAAATCTAGATTCTATATTAATAGAATCCAATGACAGTATGTTAGAAGAAATGTCAGAAAAGGACTTCAGATTATACATGATTAAGATGATTCGAGAAGCAAAGGATGAGATAAGAGAGCAAATGCAGGCAATGAATGATAATACCAATAAGCTGAAAGAGCACCTGCAGGAAGCACAAGATCATTTCAACAAAGAGATAGAGATTCTTAAAAAAAAAAAAAAAAGAAAACCAAACGGAAATCCTTGAAATGAAGGAGACAATAAACCAAATAAAAAACTCAATGGAAAGCATCACCAACAGACTAGACCATGTGGAAGACAGAACCTCAGACAATGAAGACAAAATATTTAATATTGAATATGAAGTTGCCCAAACAGAGAAGCTGGTAAGAAATCATGAACAGAATCTCCAAGAACTATGGGACATCATGAAAAGACCAAATTTAAGAATTATTGGGATTGAGGAAGGCACAGAGATACAAACCAAAGGAATGAACAACCTATTCAATGAAATAATAGCAGAAAATTTCCCAAACCTCAAGAATGAAATGGAAAATCAAATACAAGAGGCTTAAAGAACACCAAATGCACAGAAACACAACAGATCCACACCAAGTCACATTATAATGAAAATGCCTAAATTTCAAAATAAAGATAGGATTTTGAAGGCCACGAGAGAAAAGCATCAGATTACATATAGGGGGAGACCAATACGGATAGCAGCCGACTTCTCAAGCTAGACTCTAAAAGCTAGAAGGGCCTGGAACAACATATTTCAAGCTCTGAAAGAACATGGTTGCAAACCTAGAATCCTATACCCAGCAAAACTAACCTTCAGATTTGAAGACGAAATAAAATCCTTCCATGATAAACAAAAGTTAAAAGAATATACAAATAGAAAGCCTGCACTACATAATATTCTCAACAAAATATTCCATGAGGAGGAAATGAAAAACAACAATGGAGGTCAGCAAAGGGAGGAACTACCTTAGAGAAAAACCACTCAAAGGAGAAATCAAGCTGACTTAAAAACGAAAAATAAGCCAAATGATTGGGAATACAAATCATTTCTCAATAATAACCCTGAACGTTAATGGCCTAAACTCCTCAATCAAAAGACATAGACTGGCAGAATGGATTAAAAAGAAAGACCCAACAATATGCTGCCTGCAAGAGACTCATCTCATAGAAAAAGACATCCACAGACTAAAGGTGAAAGGATGGGAAAAAACCTACCATGCACATGGACTCAGTAAAAAAGTGGGGGTTTCCATCCTAATATCAGATGAAGTGGACTTCAAGCCAAAGATAGTCAGAAGGGATAAAGAAGGACATTTCATACTGCTTAAGGGAACCATAAATCAGGAAGACATAACGATAGTAAATATTTATGCCCCAAACAATGGTGCATCGCTGTACATCAAACAAATCCTTCTCAATTTCAAGAATCACATAGACCACAACACAATAATTCTGGGTGACTTTAACGCACTGCTGTCACCACTAGATAGATCTTCCAAACAAAATCCAACCAAAGAAAGCACAGAACTCAATAACACACTCAATAACCTAGAATTAATAGACATATATAGAACATTCCATCCATCAATGACCGGATTCACTTTCTTCTCAGTAACACATGGAACCTTCTCGAAAATAGACCATGTGTTATGCCACATAGCAGCCCTTAGGAAATGCAAAAAAATAGAGATACTGCCTTGTGTTCTATCAGATCATAATGGACTGAGAGTAGAAATCAATGACAAAATAAAAAAAGGAAATTACTCCAAGACTTGGAGACTAAATAATATGCTATTGAATGAAACATGGATAACAAAAACATCAGGGAGGAGATTAAAAAATTCTTAGAGGTCAATGAGAATGATGATACAACATATCAAAATCTCTGGAACACTATGTAAGCAGTACTAAGAGAAAAATTCATTGCATGGAGCGCATTCCAGAAAAGAATGAAGAGTCAACAATTAAATGACCTAACATTACAGCTCAAAGCCTTAGAAAATGAAGAACAGAATAACAGCAAAAGTAGTAGAAGAGAGGAAATAATTAAAATCAGAGCTGAAATCAATGAAATTGAAACAAAAGAAACTATGCAAAAAATTGACATAACAAAAAATTGGTTCTTTGAGAAAGTAAACAAAATAGACAAACCCTTAGCCACACTAACAAAGAGAAGGAGAGAGAAGACTCAAATTAATAAAATACATGATGCAAAAGGAAATATCACGACAGACACCACTGAGATACAGAACATAATGAGAAGCTACTTTGAAAATCTGTATTCCAACAAAACAGAAAGTACGAAGACATTGACAAATTTCTAGGGACATATGCTTCGCCCAAACTGAACCAGGAGGACATACATGATTTAAACAGATCAATATCAAGCAATGAAATAGAAGAAGCCATTAAAAATCTACCATCCAAGAAAAGCCCAGGACCAGACGGATTCTCAGCCAAGTTCTACAAGACCTTCAAAGAAGAACTCATTCCAATACTTCTCAAAGTATTCCAGGAAATAGAAAAGGAGGGTACCCTAACGAACTCATTCTATGAAGCTAATATCACCCTCATACCCAAACCAGAAAAAGACACATCAAGGAAAGAAAATTTTAGACCAATATCCTTGATGAATATAGATGCAAAGATCCTTAACAAAATATTGGCAAACTGTATCCAAAAACATATTAAGAAAATTGTGCACCACGATCAAGTGGGGTTCATTCCTGGAATGCAAGGATGGTTCAACATTCGTAAATCATTAAACGTAATCCATCATGTCAGTAGACTTAAGGATAAGAATCATATGGTTATTTCAATTGACACAGAAAAAGCATTTGACAAAATACAACACCCCTTCATGCTCAAAACACTAGAAAAAATAGGGATAGTAGGAACATACCTGAACATTGTAAAGGCTATTTATGCTAAGCCCATGGCCACCATCATTCTTAATGGAGAAAAACTGAAACCATTCCCTTTAAAAATGGGAACAAGACAGGGATGTCCTCTTTCACCACTTCTATTCAACATTGTCCTCGAAACTCTAGTCAGAGCAATTAGGCAGACTAAAGAAATTAAAGGGATACAAATAGGAAAAGAGGAACTTAAGGTGTCACTATTTGCAGATGACATGATTCTATATTTAGAGGACCCAAAAACCTCCTCCAGAAAACTTCTAGACCTCATCAATGAATTCAGCAAAATAGCAGGCTATATAATCAACACACATAAATCTACAGCATTTTTATACATTAGCGACAAAATAGCTGAAAGGGAAATGAGGAAAACAACTCCATTTGCAATAGCCTCAAAAAAAAAAAAAATACTTGTGCATCAGTCTAACCAAAGAGGTAAAAGATCTCTACAATGAAAACTACAAAACATTGAAGAAAGAAATTAAGGAAGACCTTAGAAGATGGAAAGATCTTCCATGTTCTTTGATAGGCAGAATTAATATTGTCAAAATGGCCATACTACCAAAAGTGCTATACATATTCAATGCAATTACAATTAAAAGCCCAATGACGTACCTCACAGAAATAGAGCAAGCAATCATGAAATTCATCTGGAAGAATAAGAAACCCAGAATAGCTAAAGCAATCCTTAGCAGGAAGAGTGAAGCAGGGGGCATCGCAATACCAGATCTTCAACTATGCTACAAAACAATAGTAACAAAAACGGCATGGTATTGGTACCAAAATAGGTAGATCAATGGTACAGAAAAGAGGACACAGACACAAACCCAAATAAATACAATTTTCTCATACTACACAAAGGTGCCAAAAATATGCAATGGAGAAAAGATAGCCTCTTCAACAAATGGTGCTGGGAAAACTGGAAATCCATATGCAACAGAATGAAACTAAACCCCTATCTCTCACCCTGCACAAAACTCAACTCACAATGGATCAAGGACCTTGAAATCAGACCAGAGACCCTGCATCTTATAGAAGAAAAAGTAGGTTCAAATCTTCACCTTGTTGGCTTAGGATCAGACTTCCTTAACAGGACTCCCATAGCACAAGAAATAAAACCAAGAATCAATAACTGGGATAGATTCAAACTAAATAGCTTTCTCTCAGCAAAGAAAACTATCAGCAATGCGAAGAGAGAGCCTACAGAGTGGGAGAATATCTTTGCCAATCATACTTCAGATAGAGCACTAATTTCCAGAATATATAAAGAACTCAAAAAACTCTACACCAAGAATACAAATAACCCAGTCAACAAATGGGCTAAGGAAATGAACAGACACTTCACCAAAGAAGATGTACAAGCAATCAACAGATTTATGAAAAAATGTTCAACATCTTTAGTAATAAGAGAAATGCAAATCAATACTACACTAAGATTCCATCTCACCCCAATTAGAATGGCGATTATCAAGAATACAAGCAACAATAGGTGTTGGAGAGGATGTGGGGAAAAAGGTATACTCATACATTGTTGTTGGGACTGCAAATTAGTGCAGCTACTCTGGAAAGCAGTGTGGAGATTCCTTAGAAAACTTGGAATGGACCTACCATTTGACCCAACTATCCCACTCCTCGTCCTATACCCAAAGGACTTAAAATCAGCATACTACAGAGATACAGCCACATCAATGTTCATAGGGGTTCAATTCACAATAGCCAGACAATGGAACCAACCTAGATGCCCTTCAATTGATGAATGGCTAAAGAAACTGTGGTGTATATATATATATAATGGAATATTACTCAGCCATAAAGAATAATAAAATTATGGCGTTTGCAGGCAAATGGATGAAATTGGAGAATATCATGTTAAGTGAGATAAGCCACTCTCAAAAATCGAAAGGAGGAATGATCTCACTGATCAGTGGATGATGACACTTAATGGGGGGTGGTAGGGGGACAAGAATGGAGGAAGGAGGGACTGTATAGTGGGAAAAGAGAGGTGGGGGGGTGGGGAGGAAGGAAAAAAAATAACAGAATGAATCAAACATCATTACTCTATGTAAATATATGAATACGCAAATGGTATGCTGTTACTCCATGTACAAACTGAAACAACATGTATCCCATTTGTTTACAATAAAAATAAATTTAAAAAAAAGGGAGTGGAAACTACTGGGGAGACAGCTTAGTTAGTAGAGTGCTTGCAAGGCCCAGCACCTCAAAGAAAGGGATGGGGAAGAGTCTATAAATAGTGGGGAACAAATTTGAATTGCTCAACTGTATTATTGAAACGATTTTTTTAAATGACCAATACTTCAATCATTAAGTTCTTATTAAAATTTTTAAGAAATAGGAAAAAAAAAATAGAAGGTGGTCTTGTTAAGAAAGTCTGGTCCTAAGCCAAAATGATGAAGATTCAGGCCTATTTTTTTCTTCTATTTGGTGCAGGGTCTCTGTTCTAATTCCTACATCCTTGATCCATTTTGAGTTCAGCTTTGTGCACCTTGAGAGATAGAGGTTTAATTTCATTTAACTGAATATGGATTTCCAGTTTTCCCAGCACCATTTGTTAAACAGGCTATCTTTTCTCCATTGTATGTTTTTGGCTCCTTTGTCTAGTATGAGGTACCTGTATTTATGTGAGTTTGTCTCTGTGTCTTCTATTCTGTACCATTGGTCTACCTATTTTGGTGTCAATACCATGCGATTTTTGTTACTATAGTTCTGTACTATAGTTTTAGGACTGGTATTGTGATACCTCCTGCTTCACTCTTCTTGCTAAGAATTGCTTTGACTATTTAAGGTCTCTTATTCTTCCAGATGAATTTCATGATTTCTTTCTCTTTCTGTGAGGAACATCATTGGGATTTTAATTGGAATTGCATGAATCTGTATAGTACTTTGGCAGTGTGGCCATTTTGATAATATTAATTCTGCCTGGAACATGGGAAATCTTTCCATCTTGTAAGGTTTTCATTAATTTCTTTCTTTAGTGTTCTGTAGTTTTTATTGCAGAGGTCTTTCATATCTTTTGTTAGATTGATTCCGAAGTATTTTATTTATTTTTGAGGCTATTGTGAATGGAGTGGTTTTTCTAATTTCTCTTTCATAGAATTCATCACTTATGAATAGAAATGCATTCGATTTATGTGTGTTGATTTATATCCTGCTACTTTGCTGAATTTGCTTATTAGTTCTAGATGTTTTCTGGTGGGATTTATTGGATCCTTTAAATATAGGATCATGTCATTGGCAAATAGTGACAGCTTGAGTCCTTGTTTTCCTATTTGTATCCCTTTAATTTATTTGGTCTGCCTGATTGCTCTGGCTACTCTTTCAAGATCTCTGTTGAATAGAAGTGGTGAAAGAGGGCATCCGTGCTTTGTTCTAGTTTTTATAGGGAATACTTTCAGCTTTTCTCCATTTAGCATGATGTTAGCCATGGGCTTATCATAGATAATCTTTAAAATGCTGAGAAAAGCTCGTACTATCCCTATTTTTTGTGGGGCTTTGAGCATGAAGTGGCGCTGTATTTTATCAAATGCTTTCTCAGCCTCTATTAAAATAATCATATGATTCCTAAGTCTATTGATATGATGAATTACATTTATTGATTTCCAGATATTGAAACAACCTTGTATCCCTGGGATAACTCCACTTGATCATGGTGCACTATGTTTTTAATATGCTTTTGTATGCAATTTGTCAGAATTTTGTTAAGGATTTTGCATCTATGTTCATCAGGGATATTGGTCTAATGTTTACTTGATATGTCTTCGTCTGGTTTTGGTATCAGAGTGATACTAGCTGCATAGAATGCGTTTGGAAGGGTTTCCTCTTTTTCTATTTCCTGAAATACTTTGTGGAGTAATACTAATACTAATACTTTGTGGAGTAGTACTACACAAAGTATTAGTTCTTCTTTAAAGGTCTTGTAGAATTTTACTGAGAATACATCTTGTCCTGGTCTTTTCTTCATTGGTAGGTTTTGGATGACTTCTATTTTGGAGTTTGACATTGATCTGTATAAATTGTGTATGTCTTCCTGATTCAGTTTGGGAGGATCATATGTCTCTAAAAATTTGTCAATGTCTTTGATATTTTCTAAGCATAGGAAATGAAAGCAAGAATCAATAAATGGGATTGATTCAAATTAAAAAGCTTTTTCTCAGCAAAGCATACAATCAATAATGTGGAAAAAGAGCCTACAGAGTGGGAGAAAAAGTTTTCCACATGCACTTAAGTTAGAATACTAATCTCCAAAATTTATGAAGAACTTACAAAACTTTACACCAGTAATACAAAGAACCCAATCAATTAGTGGGCCAAGGAACTGGACAGACACTTTACAGAAGAAGATATATAGGCAATTAATAAGTGTATGAAAAAGTGTTCAACATCTCTAATGATTAGGGAAATGCCAATTAAAACAACTCTAAGATTTCATCTTACTCCCATTAGAATGGTTCTTATCAAGAACACAAGCAGTAATACGTGTTGATGTAGATGTGGGGGAAAGGGCACAATTTTCATTGCCAGTGGAGTTGCAAATTGGTGCAGCCACTCTGGAAAGCAGTATGGAGAAACTTGTAATGGACTCATCTTTTGATCCATTTATACCATTCCTCCGTTTATACCCAAAGAACTTAAAATCATACTACTGTAACACAGCCACATCAATGTTTATAGCAGCTCAATTCACAATAGCTAGATTGTGAAATCAACTTAGATGCTGTTCAACAGATGAATGAATAAAGAAACTGTGGTACATATACACAAAGGAATATCATTCAGTCATAAAGAAGAATAAAATTAAGGTATTTGCAGGTAAATGAATGGAATTGAAGAATATCATGCTAAGTGAAATAAGCCAATCCCAAAAAACCAAAGGCTGAACATTTTCCCTGGTGAGGTGATTTACATAATGGGGGTGGGAGGTTGGGTATTAAGAGAAGAATGGAGAAACTTTAGATTACATAGATGAAAATGAGAGGTGGGGGCAGGGCATGAAAGATGGTGGAATAAGACAGACATCATTAACCTATGTATATGTATGATTACACAAATGCTATGAATCTAAAAAAAAAACAAAGATTTTCTAAATGGTAGAATGACACAAACATCATCACCCTATTGTACATGCATGATTACATTAATGGTGTGACTCTTCGTGTACAACCAGAGAAATGACAAGTTGTACTCCATTTGTGTACAATGAATAAATAAATATTAAAAAAACTAATAATGAAAATGAATGTAAAGGAAATTTAGGAATGTAAAGGAAATTTAGGAATATAATCATATTTAAATATATGATTAAGTATTAAGATACAACACATATAGCACAGCTGATGTAAAGTAATGGAATGTATTACTTAAAATAGTTGTGTGCAGGTGCATACACATGTAAACCCCACCCATTTTATGCTTATTGAAATCAAGGGTATTAGAGTTTTCAAAGCAATTATGTCACTCACATTTGGTGCACAAGAAATCTACTATTTCTTGTGAAAGCAAAAATTCCACATCTAGATATATGTGACCATATTTTGTATTTTAGGAGAGACAAGTTTGAAATGTATGCTCTGTTAGATCATATAGAAGATAGTATTCTCTGTAGGTAAATAATCTAGCAGAAATGGAATGAATGCAATTTTTTCTTAAGTATCTTATTATTCTTTTTTGTAAGTTAAAATTACCATTAAGAATTCTGAATCAGTAAGAAATTTTTTTCTAAATTTATGCAGCAAAGTTTTCTCATCCTACCAATGATTGCTTAGGAAGTGAGAATGAATTAGGACAAAGTATATATTTTATAAGATCATCTTCAGTTATTGACCATGCTGTTCAATTTCCAGTTAAAATTAATTAGATTCGTGGAATGGGATATAGAAATTGCAGTATGTCTCAGGGTATGTGCCCGTCTTGTGCTTATATGTATAATGCATTTTTTTTATTTAGAAAGTTCTGCAACTATCATCACAACCAAACTTAGGCAACCACTAATCATACTACTAAGACAAAACATATTTTTGTAATTGTACTTTTTCTAATTTATGTCTTTAAACAAAGGAAATGACATTATAGGTATAGATTTATTTGCATTGATATGAGTATTTTTAATTTATTATTCCTGGTTGTCTTCATTTATTTCTGTGTATTTTGGGACTATCTGGTGTCATTTGCTCACTTTTTATATCTTTGATTCCAGCGGTCTCTTTTGTGCTACTAATTTAAAATATATAACATTTTTAATGCTATGAATACTCTTTTTCATAATTGCTTTTTAAATCAGTTAAAGAACAGAAGGAGAAGAGTTTAAATTTATGCTCTGTTTTATAAACACATAAATGTTTTTTCAGTTTTTTTTGCTTATTTGTATGGATCCTGACTGTTGTCTGTGACCACTCGTCTTTAGCAAAGAACTTTCCTTACTCTCTTTTCTAAAGTTGATCTACTAAAAAGAATTCTTTTAGTTTCTGTTTTCCTGGGAACAGATTTAATCTTATTTCTTAAAGATAGTTTTGTTACTGGATGCATTTGCACACACCTGTAATTCCAGGTATTTGGGAGTCTGAAGCAAAGAGAATTACAAATTTAAGGCCATTCTCAGTAACTTAGGAACTTTAGTGAGACCATCTCAAAAATAAATAATTAATTAGTAAAAATAATGACTGGGGATGCAGCTCAATGCTCAGTGGTAAAGCATCCATGGGTTTATTCCTTATACCCCCCCCCCCACACACGCACACGCACACGCACACATATTTTTAGATATAAGATCCCTGGTTACCATTATCTCCTGACTGCTTTAAAATGGCATTTCACTAAAGTCTTGTTTATTGTGGTGAGAAGGTAACTATTAATTTTCACTTAAATGTAATGACTTATATGAGTTGTTTTTCTCTTCCCACTTTTAAAATATTCTCTTCATCATTGTCCTTCAACATTGTTACTATAATGTGTCTCAGCATGGATATCTCTGTGTTTTCCCTACTCATAGTTCATTGACTGCTTGGTACCTAAATTGATATTTTTAACCAAAGCTGGCAAGTCTTCCATTGGTTCTTCAAATTTTTTATTGTTCATTTTTCTTTCTTCTTCTGGTGCTCCTACTATGTATGTATTCATGCACTTAATGTAACACCATATTTTTCTGAAACTTCATTCATGGTATACTCTTTTATTTTTGCTGTTCAATTGCATAATCTTCATTATTTTTAATCCTTTTAGATTCTTTGAAATTTTCATTTGCTTGTTTAGGTTTGACATCTGGGGTTTCATACAGTTTTTTTTTTTTTTTTTAATCCCTCTATGTATGGATTAACATTGCTTTCTTATATCTCATAAATTAACTTTGTGGCAAAAAGTCGAAATTTTAGAGAGTATATTTTGACAACTCTATAAATTGATGCTCTGGGGCTGTTTTTGATGCTGTAAACTTCTTAGTACATATGTGTCCATATATATATACACACACATACATACACAAACACCTCTTGTTTATATATTCATACATATAGATGTACATACACATGTGTATATGTATATATGTGTCTTGTATATATTATTTTAGTGTCCCACATATTATATTGAAGTAGATATTACATACATTGTTCTGTATAACTATGCTTGTACACTTTATATAATGTATCACATATGACCTACTTGTGAATGTGTATTTTCCTCAGGTCCTGACAGCCTTGCAACCAATAAGCCATGCTGTACTTCTTTATGCAGTTCAGGGTCCTCTTGCAAGATCATTCAGTCTGTCAGCAAAATTCAGTTCCTTAGAGTTTAGGGATCGAGACCTTCAGTTTCTGCATGTTTTCTGTAATTTTTCAAATTCTTGTGCTTGACCCTTTCCATAGGTAATTTGTAACATGGCTCTTTCTACCTCAAGGCCTGTAGATTTTAGGAAAGTCTCTGACTCTATATCTCTGTCTCAGAGTGTTTCTCTCCATCACACACACAAACACACACACACACACACACACACACACACACACACCCCTCCTATTTCTGTTTGCTTCTATTTTTCTGGATAATCATGACCGACACAGAAGTAGAACAAATGCATTACCTATGCTGCCTGACTTACAATGGGTTTATGTCCTGATGAACCGTCATAAGTTGAAAGTATCTTAAGTTGAAAATGCATTTCATATATTGATTTGCTAAATATCATAGTTCGTCATAGCCTACTCTACCCAACACATGCTCAGAACACTTACCTTAGCCAGAAATTAGATATCACAAAACTGGGGTATATCACTAGTCTGTGGAAAGAAAGTGTCACTTGTTCTGAGTGTATATAACTTCACCTTTTAAGTCAGGACAGTCTACATTTCTTATTCATGAATGGGTGGATTGATCTGCTGTTTATGGTGTCAAAGGGAGAATTGTACACTTTTAGAAATCCAGGTAGAGAATGGCTGTAACAAGCAGAATGCTCAAATTCCTGCTGTGGATTAGTGAATTGTTCCCATGCTCATCCTCTTATCATTACTGCCTTCCATTCTTCCATTCTAAGTAGATGTAAAACTGAAGTTTGGCATTTTTCCATACCATTTTCTCAAAAGAACATTTGATGACATTCAGGGAATTTTTGTAGGCTCTTTATGTGAAAACTTAAGAGAAACTCATTGAACTGTTTCGTTTTCCCACTTAACCTTGAGAATTCATTTTCTGCTTTTAAGCGAAACAGAAAAGATAAAACTACTTATAAAACTTATTCTTTTTCTAACTGATAAGAAGCACAACTCTGACTTGATTTAGAGAAAGGACTTGGTTCTTTCTGCAGGCAACATCCTCAATATTAGTGGAGTAATAATTAGCGTGTAATGTTAGAGTGTTCCTAATTCTTAAATCCCTGCCAGATAACAGGTGATGGCTGGGCCAAGTCTGGCTGCCTGCATTAGTATAGAATTGGCTAAAAGAGCCAAAATGAGGTTTGGGAAGAGCAATAAATTGCAGGGACAAATCCTAATTAGTTAGAATATATATATATTCTAGAATTCTCCAGAGGACAAAACAAATAGGAGGTAGAGATGATAGGTAGATAGATGATGATGATGATGATGATAGATAGATAGATAGATAGATAGATAGATAGATAGATAGATAGATAGATAGACAGATAGACAAATAGATAGATATGCTGAGAGGAAGTGATTCACATAATTACGGAAGTTAAGAAGTTCCAGGCTGGGCTTTCTGTTTTCAGGGTGCTGGTAGCATGGCTCAGTCCAAGTCTGAAAGATTCAGAATAAATGTTGTAACTCTCACTCCCAGGGAAGGTCTGAGAATCTGTGGAGTTGCTTATGTAATTCATGAAACCCAATAGATGAGAGCCTAGAGTTCTTGAAGTCCAGGGGTAAAAGAAATGTGCCTCAGCTCTAGAAGAGAGAGAGGATGAGACTTTCCTTTGCCTTTGTTCTGTCTGGGTCCCCAGCTGATTGAATGGTGACTGCCCACATTGAGGGTAAAACTTCAACCCACTGATTTTCACCCCCACTTCCTCTGGAAACACTTTCACAGATACACCTGGAGGAAATGCTTTACCAGTTTTCTGGGTATTCCTCAAGCCAGGATGCTTGATACCGCAAATTAACCATAACAATATTATATACAAATAAGAAGTAATGGTATAATGAAGTTCTTCCTCACAGGGTATGGCTTGTTAGAACTGGAGGATACAAGTCAGAAATTAAAGGTTCATTATTCTTGCTTTCGAGAGTAAAACTCTTCCACAGGCAAAAACCCTATTTATTAACTCATGTTTTCCCAGAAGGTAGCATACCATTGTGACCGGTTTGGGGAGAAATTACTGCATGGACTATAAATTTACACGCTAATGAATAAATATATGAATTTATTCATGCATGAATGAATCAATCAATGAAAGAATAATTAAAAGCTCAGGCCAAGAGTCTGTCAAGGTAATGAAATTTGATCCACATCCCTAAAGGCAAAGCCTTTCTGTGTCTGAGAAGCAATGCAGACTTTTACAAAACTTACTAACAAAAGGTTTTGATCACAGAAACACAATAAAAAATTCAGAAGATATAACAGGGCAGTTATAATGACTCGATTGCCAATATAAGAGTATCTTAATGGAGCTTAGTAAAAATCTCCTGTTCAGGGCAGAGATAAATCCTTGACAGTGGAGAGAGACTTAGCTTATGAATAAAAGTTAAATGACTATAGTTGTAGGGCTTATACACCTTCTGACAGTTTTCACTTTTCCTTTTCTACATCTTTAAGTCATGTAATGCTCAGCTAGTATTTCAGTGCTGAGTGATGTTTCTTTTGCATGATTATTCAAGGGTTGGAGTGAGAGTAAAAAGTAATAGTTAATAATAAGATGTTATTAAGGATATTGATAAATAAATAATAATGCATCCTGGCAATGGAATAGTACTTAAAATACAAATAATTTACAGTAACTGTATTAACACTAAAGTTAAATTTTCTGTTTATGTGTTTATGACTGCACTACCATCTAAATCATACATCAAAAATTTTGCATGACTTATGTCAAAAATTAATGAATTTTAAGTATTTTGCTTGATAGTAAATATATAGATGATTTATTTGTTCCTACTAGTTTTTCAGTATTATCCAAATGGTCTATAATGAGTTTATATAAACATTACAGTGAAAAAATTATATTTACTTATTTTTATTTAAAAACATAGTGTATTTATAGGTTTATTCAGTTATTGCTAAATTAATGTTGATCTTATAAGCCCCAGATTTGACTTTGAAACATGAATAAATTTCTCAGAAATTATTTTAAAGTGTATGTGTGCGTGTGTGTGTGTGTGTGTGTGTATGAGGTGCCGTCATGATGCACCGTTGATCCTAATAAATTTTCTGTGTCAAAAACAAGAACTACATTCGTAGGAAAATGAGTTAAATAGAAGGAGCTTAACCCATATTTATTAAGTGAATTAATGAGGTGAAAAGTGGAGAAAATTTCACTCTTTCAGAAAATATTTTGACAGACAATTCCTGAATTACTTACTTTTATCAAGGTTATAATCATCATACAAAAATATTTTTCTTCATAATGACTGTGTTTTATTAGAATTTTATGTTGTACAAAGAAAATGAGCAAGGTACAACATGAGAAGGCAGTTTCTAAACTACTCTGTAAATTACTATGTGATTTTTGGCAATTCATTTCCACTCTCTGAACCTCAGAGTTTTCATTAAGCATGACATTGTCAACTCACCAACAAACCTCTAAATTCTCTGCCACCTTTGAGCCATGTGTTCCATGCATTTATCTTTTCTAGAATGTTTATGACTGGCAAAATTTTCGAACAAAATATCAGTACAGATATTCTAAAAAACAAAGTTTCCTTGATATATTTAATTTGATGAAAAACCAAAATGTACTACAGTTATATTAAACAAATTTGCTTTTTAAGAATAAAAACATCTCATGACAATTTCTGGAAAGAATTTATCATCACTGTTCTATTGATTTTTAGTGTTAAAATTTTAGGACTTTTGAAACAGAAAGAAAATCAAAATCCTATGTTCTGGATTCCATATCATCATTTTATATATATTAGTATATTTCACTATCTAACCAATGAGATAATATGTGTGTGTCTATATCAACACATACATGTATATAATGTATATAAATATATATGTATATATATTTCCTGATGAAACACACACACTCACACACACACACACACACACATATAAATTATTTTTAAAAATTAATTTCAAAAAGATTGACTACCTACCACAGCTATATTTGGAATATACCACTCTCTGATTCCTAGTCATGAATTTTACCCCTCCGAGATTCTCACATCCTTAAAGACAAGCACTACGTTTCATTTACCTTTATAATCATCTCCCTTGATCCCAAAATCAAAGTAACAAAATATTTAATTATTGTTTTCCTAAATGAAATGACATAGAATGAAGTGGAAGTTTACAGTATTGACTGGAATGAGTTAGCTTGGAGTAGTGGAATTACTTAAAATGGAATGGAATGAAAAAAGTAAAATAAAATGGATTGCACTAAGAGAAAATATCTTATTTCCTTCCTTCCCTCTCCTGCGTCTAAAGTGGATCCCTGTGAGAACCTGCTAAAGTATATAAAGATCACTAGAAAGACTTTCCTCTGACCTACTGCAGCAGCTAAAGTAGATGGGATTGAAGTATGCTGAAGTATTTATTCTCTTTATTATTGGCACTATTTATCAATTTCTTCATCTCTTAGTTTTAACCCTCATATATTACCATTTTCTTAATTAGACAGTCGATAGTAGACCTGCTTTTGTCAGAGATGGTACATGTTGAACTGTCCTAATGATGTTCAGGGTTTCCACATTCCAAAGTGAAAGCCATTGCATTGTGACAATCACTGTGGAGCCACCAGAAAGCAGGGGATATAATTTAAAATTCAGAACACTGATGATCCTATTTTGATTTTGCTTCATCTTCTGTAAAATGCAGGTAATAGTACCACCCACACCATAACTTATTTGAAGGATCAACAGCATTATGTATAAAGTGTTTAGAGCATTGCCTCCATCCAATTAGAAGTCAATAAATGTGTTTATTATTGATCAGCTTGCTTTGTGAAATTACCTTTCTTCCTTTTATCCAATTCCACATATCAAAGAAGAATCACTGATAGAAATTATTATCCATGTTTTGGTTTGTTTTCAGAGATACAAAGGTGAACAAATGAAGCAGATGCATCTCCCATTGGGCCTCTATTCATGATGTTTGTATATAAATGTGTACCTCAATGCAGATGCTGTAACTGCAACCACAGATAATATAAATGAAGAAACCAAGGAGTGAAATATTTCCACAGGTATAAAGGATTTCATGAAGGTGACTGCAATCAGGGAGGATTAAAATTCTAATTGGAGAGAGGAAAAGAAGCCTGAATTTTGGAGAAAATGGCTGAGCTGAAATGCAATGGGTAGATAAGAAGGTACCAGTCATTCAAAGATCAAGAATAAGAGCAACCTAAAAAGAGAATAGAAAATTAAGATGGGAAACATCTTGAAGTATTCAAGGGACAGAAAAATAATGAGTGCAGCTGAAATATTGTGAATCAGATGCTATCTTTATGCAAGATGTAAGTGAGAACAGCAGGACTTGAGACAACATTGGAGAATGAAGTAAGGACAATAAAGTCTGTAAGATCTTGACAGTGAAAGGAGGTTGGGTTTCACTCTAAGATAAAGGGAAAGACATTAAATTTTTCATGTTATGATCTGATTTGTGAAAGGATATCTATGAATATTGGGTGGAAAATGGATTGCAAGGAAGTTTGAGGAGAGAACAGAAAGTAAACAAAGGGTAGCACAATAATTCTATTGATATAATATAGAGCTTTGATTAGGATGTGATGAAAGACAGTGCCATTGGCTTGCTAGATGGTGTGCATGGATCAAGAGGGATGAACCAAGGTTTTGTTTATGTTTTAGAAAAGGATGAAACTAGAGTATTTAATATGCTGATAAAAATAATCAAGCAGAGAATAAAATTGATAATGCAGAATAGAGAGGGTTGACCCAAGGGAATAAATCCTTCCAATTAATTTATTCTATAATCAACACATCCAGCACTTTCCTAGGACCAAAGGTGTGGTTAACAAGATGTTTATCAAAACACAACACATCTTTTGCCTTAGAATAAGAACTAGAGATATCCAAGGAGGAGGAAATGGCTATGGTGTTAAAGCATACCTGTAGAACAGAGAATAAAATTAAAAAGTGCCAAAAAGATAACACTTTTAACCTCTATGAACATTCTCCTTTGAAATTATTGCCACACTATCAGCCTGCTCCAACTAAACCTCATTAACAAAATAACCTTGTTTTAAATTGTACCAGGGAAGAAAATTCAGTCCATTTGCTCCTTAGGCAAAAAACCTGCTAACCATCTTCCAAAACTGTGACCATCAGACAAGCTCTGTCTAATCCATCCTAACATCTCTTTCTCCCTCCCTTCCTGAAAGTAAACACCTGAGACTTTCTGCTCCATACTTACCGTTTAATAGCAATTCCCTAAATCAACACTGAGCAACTGGTAGAATAAACTCTTGAAGATTCCATTCAAAAAAACACACTACTCAATATCTTATTTGTGTGGTAATCACAAGATGAAGTTAGAATCAGTTCTAAATGAAAACTTCTTTCAATGTAAGTTATAGCAAAATGAAATACAGCTGATGCTCCAGTGACAGGAAAAGCTCTTTATGACCCTGCTGATTAGAAGATCACTGTGGCAAAATACAGTAGATCACATAGACCTAAATAAAAGCAACTTTCAAGTTCAACTGCAGTTGACTTCCAAATTGATCTGTGGTCACTTAGCACAAAGATCTGCTTTTCAAGGAGTGGAGATTGGGCCCTGCTGCATAAGGTATTCCTTTCAAGTCACATATCCGTACTACATTATTTTAAGTGTGTGACATTCTAGAATGAAGCAAAGAAAAGTTACCTACAGTGGTATTGGAACACTCATTTATTGCTTTAGCTGTTCCCATATTCACATTATTTTATTTCCTGATGTGTGAGGTGCATCACACAAGAGTAATTACAACAACTAGTGATTTGCCCTCCATTGTCCTCCGATTATAAACTATTTTATGTATCTAATTCAGTAAAACTGTCATCAGCTCCCTGAGAATGACTGCATTGTAAAACAGATTATTCTTACACATTTGCCAAACTAGCATTTTATATGGGCATTCATGACTGCATTATGGACACTAATGTATCATGGAAATAATTCAGAACAGAGAAAGGGCTGAATGTGATTCAATGCATTTCTTAAGAAACAAATACTTCTTCTTTCACCCCTACACTGTACTGTGCTTCCCTGATTGTTCCAGGGGGTTGGAAGGATGGTTTGAAGTCATCATCTGGCAAACATCAAAAAGCAGCACCACAGATGTAGCCACGGTTTAGTTTCCTAATAGTAATCCCCCTACCTCTTGTTCTGTAACACTTCTTTCCCCACAGCCACAGAGGTCCAGTGAACTCAGTAATGGTCCATGAGACATGAAAAACATGCTTGCTGTGTATTTTCTGGAAAGGTTTTGGCTACTTACTAAAAGAGAGAAACTTAGCCAGGTTCTCTGTCACATACTAAATGATTCAACAATTGAAAATATTTTATTAAGACAACTTATTTTTTTATACTCTACCTCCAATCATTTAGCAAGATAAGTAAGATCCATTTCCAACAATATCACCAAACCATGAGTTTTTATTATCTCTACTATAATAAACCTGGTCCAAGAAATCACTACATGTAACTTGGACTAGAGCAATTGATTCCTACCTGGTGTCCCTTTTTCTACTCCGGTTCTTCAATCTATTACCTTCCAAGAAGAATAATATTTAAAAAATATAAATCTGATGATATCACACCCTGGATTAAAATCTATAGGAAGGGACCACACAATGATAGAGTAACCCAAATTCCATTTTTAGGCTTCTGCTTTTAGCTTTAAATTAAAAACAAAGATTTACCTTTCCACCTCCTACAACCACAACAACAGACAAAATGAATGAAATATATAAAACAATATATTTCAGCCATTGGGAAAACAATAGTCAAACAATAATTCATAAGAGAAAGTAAAATAAAGTTACAAGCCTTACTGTTGTACTGGCTCTGTGCCTAGAGAGGATTTCTAGGCCAAAGGGAGGGAGAGTCAAGCTAAAGTTTGTCATCTCCCTCATTTGTAGAAAAGGAGTTCAGAATCCAGGAGGTCAAGGAAGTCAGAATTCAAGAACAGGAGAAAACTACACAGGAACTCCAGCATTCTGTGAGATTTCTCTTGAGCTTGAGCTCCTATCTGCTCCGGTATGTGAGGAAATTACTGAGGTGGAGAAAGAACCAAGGGAAAGGATGAGGTAGAACAATCCTTGGAGTTCATACAGAGCTGGATTTAGTTCATGTTTCCAGTCAGAATGAAAAGGCTCACAATTCACCTCAGGGACAGTACCCAGAATGTCTCATTAATAGGACCACAGGCAGACTACAGGCTGTTCTGATTTTATATAACAAAGTTTGTAAACAGACTTTGAGGGAATCAAATTGATTCCAAGTAATTATACATTTTAAGACACAAAAATATTTGAAGGAATACAAAGAGAAAACAATCTACCACCCAACAAAGTAAAATGCAAACATTCTGTCATTGTTTTACATTGGATTGTGTCTGTTGAAAAGATAAGTTGAAGTCCTGATACCTGTGATATGATCACATTTGGAAACAGGATCTTTGCAGATGTAGTCTATTTAAAATGAGGTCGAATAATCCTTAATCCAATGACTGGCAATCTCATTTAAAAAGACAAATTTAGGACAGACATATACAGAGGGAAGATAGCCATGTGAAGAGATTCTCTCTTTTAGTAAGAAGTCCTTTATGCTGCTGTCAATAAACTCCATTTCATAGGAATGTGTTAATTAAAACTTCCCTTACTTCTTTGGCGTAGGTCCATTCCAGTAGGCTACCACAGAGCCCTGCGCTCCTGTGTATCGCATTCTGCTTGCTTGTCTCACTCCAGGATGCAGACTTCTCAAAGCTCTTTAGCCAGAACCCATTTGATTGCTACTATTGATTCTCAAGCACGTCATCCCTTTAGATTTTTAGGAGCATTTCCATCTTATGGTGTTGTGGGAATTAAAAACTTACATTTATGTCTAAAGTATGTGTGCCTGACAGAGAGAAGTAAATAAATCCTAGCTTGAATGTGTCCCTCTCAGCAACTCTGCATGGAAATCCAAATTATCAGTATTCTAGGTAATCATGAAAATTAAGCGTGATTTAAACTAATTTTAACAATCACTTCTAAGTTAAGTAGTTTGAGGATTTCTCACCTATGTTAGAAATCCTGCAGTTACAGAAATCAGAATCTTTTCCTTTACTTCATATGGATACTAACAATGTTTATTTCTCTCAGTCCCATAGTTCTTAATTTTATTTGATGAACAAATTCCTTTTCTTTCTGAAACTTTCCCTAAATGTGTAATATGGTTGAATTTTGGTGTATGCAAGCACAGTCACATTTTAGTCCAGCTTCTTAGAGCTGGCTCCAAATTAACCTCAATGGAATTGCAGATATTTTCAAATTCTGTGCACACAAATTTATGACACATTTCTTTGATCTCAAATATAATTAACATATGCATTGTTTTTAGGCATAAATTTTGTCTTTTTTTTTTAAATTGGAATTCATTCTATAGTTGGTGTTGAATGGCAATTTTAATGTTAGACCCTCCCCAACCAATCTGTCCTCCAAACTTCAATGAGTTCTTAAACACAATCTGTCTTACAGTTGAATAATTACTAAGGTCTATTATTTATGGCCTACCTATTATATTATTCTTGAGACTATCACATATTGTCTCTGCATACTATTAAAACATTTGTATACCATATCTAAAGATAAACATTTATAATTTTTCTATGTGCCATGCCTGAAAAGTTTGAGAAACATGAAAGTAGGACCTTCATAAAGTTTTCTGTTACATTCCTGTATATCAAAGAAATAGAATAGTGGTCTTCTTGTTTCCCCTTTAAGTAAGATTTTATTGAGCAGCAAAAGAAAAAATACACATAAGTGCCTTCTTTTTCTCTCTGTAACAATAAGTCAGAGATTCTGTAGCTTCCCTGTTGTGCCTTTGAATAGTTCTTACATATGTACACAATTACTCAAAGGATCTTGGCAATACAAGCTTCAGTTGTAGGTTCAATCCAGCAATTTCATGATTTCAGTGCCAGAGTTCTAAATTCTCTTGACCTTCTTCTTTTGAAGGCAAGAAGGCATCTGACAATTAGCTCTCACAGCATTGTTCTGATGAGGAAAGCAAGAGACCTTCTGTTTACATCTTACTGATAAGAATTACATAGTAAATTGCAAAGGAGTCTGTGAGGAAAAATGTAGTTCTCTAACCTCTACTTCAGAAATAAAGAAAGCAAGAAGGAACTTAGAAATGCATGTTGAACAAGTCAACCTAAAATATTTGTGATGTTTATTATAGAGATTTAATTTCAGATCTCATTTTAGGATTGTTTTACCTTCCCATCATTTTTAGTAGCTGCAAACCTACAAGCAGGAAGTTGGCTGAAAAATATACTCAGCTGAAAACATGGACCATTTTGTTTTTGATAGAAAAGCATGATGACTCTGATAATAGTGCCAAAACCTAATTTATAGAACAAGACACACACAGACCACACACACACACACACACACACACACACACAGACACACTCACACAAAATCACTAACAGGGAGAAGTTCTGGGTCCTCACACAGGAACAGGGGACATTCCTGCTGGATTTTAGTGTGGCCACAGACTAAGACATGCTATAAATGGTATTCCTGTTATGTTCTGTACTTTTCGGATCAGAAAGTCTACTGTGGTTATCTATTCATATCTTAATATCATATGTCAGTGTGTGAGGGGCAAATGCCTCTCCCTTCAGTTCAAAGACATTCAAATTTGTAGTGACTATAGTAGAGAAAGTGGTATCCTCAAGGAACTGTGCCTGTGGAGCTTTATGCATCCTGAAATTTGGTTTAGATGAGTTGTAATTTGATCTCTACAGTGGGTAAATATTATATTGCATATGAAAAAAAAAATCGCTGTGAGTGATGTGTGAAATGGTAGGGGCTAGGTTTTCCAAAGATGACTATATTGCTGCCCCTGATTCCGTAAAATGTTTTGCAATAAAACTTACCCAAACATTCAAAAAGCTGAGAGTTCCTGCTCTTCAAGAATGGGCAGGCTGTGAGACTGCTTTAATCAATAGAATACAGCAGCTATTCTACTGTGTCAGTTGAGACATAATCCTGTCATGGGTTGAGTTGTGACCCCCAGACACAATATGCTCAAGTCTTAATCTCCAGGAACTCAAAATGTGACCTTATTGTGATATAGGGCTTTTACAGATGTAATGAGATTCTAGGAAGGCCCTACTCCAATATGCTCAGTGTCCCTGTTCAAAAGGATGCAAAATTATACAGACAGATGCATGCAGGGGAGGCCGAGGTAGATATCACTCCATACTGATAAGAGACAAGAAATGCCCATGGTATCAAACAACACTTTCAGAGGACGTGTAGCCTGGCTGACAACTTGATTTTGTACTTCTGGTCTCAGAAGTGGAGTCAAAAAAATTCTGTTGCTTTAAGCCACCCAGTGTATGATATTTTGGTACTGGAAACTTGGCATCCTCTTGGTATACTCATGTTGAGGATCCTGCTTCCTAGAATCACACAACTTGCTTTGAGAATTCCAAGTCAGTTGGAGAGGCCACATGGAGGCAATGTTTTGAAATGATTGTTTAAAAGCCAAGGCCATGTTCCCCTTTAACAGCAAATGGGTTTCCAGTCATGAGTGGGAGCCCTCTTGGATATCCACATCAGCTGAGCCTTCAAATAACTAGTCACCACCTCAATCCAACTGCATGAGGGATTCTATGAGAACTGCCCAACTATGCCTGGTCAGCCCACAAACCTGGAGATAAAATAGAAACTATTACTGAAGTCACAAGCTCTTGGGGAATTTATTATAAAACAACAGATAATGAGACTCACAGGCTCGATGTTAACAATTCTAAAATTTCCCTAACAATTTTCAACAAAAAGCTGCATCTTTAATCTAGGTACTGTTGTTTATCAGTCAGGATTTTCAAACATTTGAATTTGAGTCATTGTTTTCAATACTGCATTTTAAAGGGAGCCTAGTTCAAATAGATTAAATAATTGCAAAACAAGGCAGTAATAATTATAACTCAATCATTTCTCCAGTATGAAAATGTGTTACAACGTCTATAAAAAGCATCTAGCATTATTATATTATTACTCGGCTGCCTTTCAGCATGTCACTATCTAACTAAAACAAATACAGCTGCTGCTACTTCTATGGCCAGATCTATAACATACATATTTTTTTTGTTTGTCTAGTAAACATGTCTTTTGTCCATGTTTCTAGATTCTTGTGAAGCTCTGCCAGGTAATTGCAGTATGTTTCACCCTGCCCTGCAAGGTTAGCTCAGTTTAATCTTCCTTTGAACTGAAATTACCATCACCATCATTTATACTAATCAATATTTACTCACACACCTCTAATGAGTTCTTGGTCTACTTAAGGAACCAGGCAAGTCACTGTTTCTGCCTTTAAGGGAAAAAATGAATTAAGCATTAAATACTGGTTTTCAAAATCAGAAAGACTCAAGAGAAATTTAACTTATTCTGAATCAAGAGATAATCTCAATTTATACTGCAATCTTATTTCCTATTACTATTTTTTCATACCTTTTATTTCAGGCACACTGCAGGAACTTTTCTCCCCACCTCATATATTGATTTTTCAAATTACCACTGAAAGTTCTACAACCCTTGGATTTTGCATAGTCATTGAATATATCTTACAAAAATTGTAGGATTTTATGTAGATGATTTTGTAAATTTAATAACAAAATGTTTCTGCATAGATACCTTATTTATGTTAATTCTTATGAATTAAATATTTTCTCTGCCCTCCAAAATTTGGTTATTCAAATGATATCCATCTCAAAACCAAATTTCTGGGCTACAATTTCAAGGAAACCTTTTTTTCTTCAGCAAAATAAATCTTGTCATGCATTTGATCACTTGCTGGTATTTGCCTTCTATTTTGCGCTTTTAGGAGTTTACCATAAATTTTAGGTCTTGATTCACAGCAGTAAACTCACATCATAAAAATTCTACAAATTCAGTGTCTTAAGGAACTAATTGATTTCAGCATTTCTAGTGTCACATATATATATGTATATTATATATATGTATACTTGTCATAGGTATATATTTATATAAGTGTACTTACTAAATGAATAACTGATTGATAGACAAACAGGTTGTGAAGAATTGCTTTCTCTATGATGCTCATGAAGTCAATAATTTAGTTATAGCAAAAATCTTGACAAAGTTAGCACTTGTATTTTTCAGAATGTATACCATCTAGATAAAAGGAACAAATCAGTAATTAAGTAATAGAAGTAAGATCATTCATTATTTATAATAATGAATGATTATTAACAACCAAAAACTGGATAAATATTTAGATAAACTCAAAATGGGAAGATGAAAAGCTATTGTGGAATATTCAAACAATAGTACACTGAAAAGCAATTTAAAAAATTTTTAAATTCACTTGGGTGAGTCTCAAAAATATATTTAGTGATTACGTGAGATATAATAAAATGCAAACTGCATTATTACACTCTTTAAAAGTTCAAAAACTGGAAAAAATTGTGTTGATAGAAATATATTATTTCCAGTGCTGAGGCTATTCAATGGAGCAAAATAAAACAATTTTAAGTATAAATCAGTATATCCACAAATACATGGAAAAATTAACATAAGGAGAGAAACAATGATTACCTATAAAATAGTTATATAATAAAGAGAAAGTATGGTTTGCTAGGCATATAACGAATATCCAAAACAACAGACACTTATTCTTTTGATGCTTACATAACATTTGCAAAAATTGGCCTCATAAATTCCATGTGAGAATTCTCAAAAATTTCAAATTAGCAGTATCATAATATGTCCTTCATGAAATTATATATAACATATTCTCTAAACATAATAGAAACAATGACTAAAAATAGTTTCATATAGATGTATACATTGTACAAAAATACACATAGATGTGTATACACATATACACACACAGATCAATTGATAGATAGAATATTTGAACAAAACACACTACTAAATAAGCCATATATTAAAGAGAAATAAAATTTGAAGTAGATTTCAAATGGAACGTTTACACTGTGAAAATATGTGACAATGGAAGCTGTATATCAAAATGTTGGGACTTAGAACATGTAGAGATTAGAGATAAGGAAGCCAGAATAACTGATGACAATGCATCTCCCTGGTATCAAGTGACTGCTGCTTGGTTCAAAAGGTTCTCGTTTTGTGTGGATGTGATCACCATGCTGACAGAATTTCTGATTTTGTTTTATCTTGTTAAGAGTATCCAGGGAAAAGAACTTTGTATAAAATCTCCCAAATGATGTATATTGGGAACAACTTTTTAAAAAAGTGTAGTGTATATGACAAGACAAGAAAAAATGTATCTACAAGAAAATTGTTCCAATGGAATGGTTCTTAAAGTGGGCTCCTGGTACAGTCCTGTCAGTATCACCAATGAACAAGGTGTCCTCATGCAGCCATTAGACACTCTGTGAGTGGGGCCCTGTTTGGACTTTAATAAGATGTTCTTATTCTTCTGCACCCTCAAGGTTCATAAACACACCCAAAGTGGTCTAGAAGTTTCCATGTGACTTCCTGTCTTCCCAATTCAGCTAATTTCTTTTAACCTTATAGTACTTCACAATGGTTTTCTTTTTATGTATAACATCAAATTTGGCATCACTTCATGATGATCCAAAATTAGACATTCTATTAAAAAAGTTTGAGCACTTAAGAATACATTTATAAATTTTGGAAAAAGAATAAATAATGTAAAAGAATAAAGAGAAGTGTCATCATCATATGGGTTTTTATATCAAAAAGCAGGATACTCAAGATCATGTGTACACAGCAGGGTACTCATAGTTACTGTGTCAGTTTTATTCAATCAACAACTCTTTCCTTTCCCTGGATTCCCACTGATCCAGATCAAGAGAGAAAAGTTTATGCCAATCAAGAAGTAAAGGATGTTATGATTTAAATGGGAAAAAAATCAGATATTCAAACAGGAAGGAAGAGAGATATGCTTATGAAGAAGTACCCTCAATAAGCTCCCAAAGCAGTTTGCTCCCAAACTACACAAACTCTGGTTGGGTTTTATAGTTATTGGTGTTCCAGAAACAAAAGACCTTTATTTTTGCTTTCATAACACCAGCTCTGTTGATTTTCTTTCTAAAAAAAGCCTAAGCCCTAACAAGATAATAAACAACCATATAAATCTAATAAAAACTAGACTACTTGATTTTCTACTAAAAAGCATTATGGTGAATAATTAAATACAGTTTGTTTGCTGAGACTTTAGTATCAATGGTGCTTTAGGGGAATAAAATGTGTTCCATAAATGTGTTGTTTGGGTTTGGTGTGCAAATAACCATTTGAATGCTATTTGTTAAAAACAGAATCTCAATTTCCAGTGACATGGGACAAATTTTCCAAGACCGAGACACAATAATTACAACTAAAGTGCAGATAATAGATAACACACACAGTCATATTTTCATCCCTTATCCTTCTTTGTTTAGATGTAAGGTTAAGCATAGACAAAAATGAAGTCATTAGATTTTCTCAAGATATATATCTACCTGACTCACTGAGCTTTGAAATTAGCCAACGATGCTTTAAGTTATAGCTTCTTGCTCTTCTCATTCTAATCGAATAGAATGACTCATTTATGAGTAAGTTTGAATTTACCATCAACTGAGGACAGATAATACTTGCGAAAGCATCCTGAATATAATATGTTCAAAATGAATCTCAGTTTGAGATGCAGTAGATTACAGTGAATTTAAAGATAGTATGATCAATTATTATGGAGTAGAATGATCTATAATAAGTTCTAAAACAACTAGTTACTTGAGATAGACTTGGAGGGATATAGGTTTGAACTGATGAGGGTGAGGAGATATGAGAAAATAAATGCACAGAGATGAAAAGTAATATGACCTGGTACAAAACAATTACAAAGGGGTCACACTGATTCCTAATGACAAAGCTGTTCATTTCTCTCAACACTTTAAATTACTAAAACATAAACCAGTAGGTTTATGACAAAGAACAATTGGTCTTCTTGTGTCAGGTGAAGGTTTTTTTTCCCTTCAGCAACATTAGATAGATGATGCTTCACCCTATCAAGAAGACAAACATGATAGAATCATGTGTTAAGGCTGTGGAATCAAATAAACTTGCTCTGGGGTCTAACTATCACTTCCTAGCTGACTGACTATCAACCATTGCTTGATGTCTCTCTGCCTCAGCTTCCCAGTACATGATATGGTGACAGATATCATTGTCACATAGAAGAGTGTAGACAATTTCCCTTACTATCCAATAAGCAAGATAATATAATAGGTACTTGGTAATTTTCCAATAGCTGTTATCATTTTATGTGTATTAGTACTAGTATTATAATGATCATTATTATCAAAAAAAGAGAGAGACCGAATAAACTGTTGAATCTCCTTGGAACAAAGGCATTGCATAAAAATTCATCACCAACGATAGCTTTATTCCCACAGTAGCTAAATTGAACAGGGGTCGGTGACACAAAATTTGTTGCCGGTCCTGTGTGGACATCTGTTCATTTTTTTTAACAGTTACCTAGTCTTTTGTTGGCAGCTGGAGTGACTGAAGTTTCACTATACATTATAACTGGAGACATATGAGTTGCAAGGGTTGTACTTATTTTCCTTGTTTTTGTTTTGTATTTTTTTCAGTGTTTGATGCCTATGTCACCTAGTTGATTTTTGCACAAAGGGAGTTGCAATGCCTTTATTATCCTGACTGAATCTTTCATGAATATAAATGCTCTAGATTCCAAGCTTTAGTAAAAATACTATTTACTTATTTAAAACTGAGTTTTTAAAATAGTGTATTACAGCGTGAGTGCTTTGGGAAGCAGACTCTGGGATGAAGATTAGCATGAAAGAATTTTTTCAGGAGTACTCCTGGAATGACTTCCTGGGGAGGGAAGGAATTAAGAAAGTATAGAAGAAAAAGATGATCTAGAGTTCAGTCTCAGTGAACCAACAGGCAACCCAAAGCTCAAACCACTCCTTAGAATTCCTAACATTTGCGGGTGAGGAAGTAATCTTTTATGCTCTGACATTGAATAGTCATTGGTTGTGATGCATGTTCTTAAAAGCTGTGACTTTGGGGAAGGCAACTTTCTTAGCCAAGACAATTCCAAAATACAGCTGGGAGTGATGAAGAGCTCAGGCAGCCATTTCAACTGCCAGGAGAATTAAACCTGTAGGCCTACACTGGAATCTATCCAGCATATCATAACATTAGCACACATCACAGGGAGAAAGATAAAATAAATACAGATTCCTATCTATCTATCTGCACACACCTGTGCATGTTTGTATACACACATTTAGACTTATATATATAGATATTTCTTTTTAACAAATATCTGATCACTAACAGAGGCTGCTATATCATGATCCAATTCAATTAAGTGAAAAATCATAGCCAGATAAATAGCAGAGTGATAAGTAAATATCAGGAAGACTAAAGGCCACGACTTCAATGTTTATTTATTTAATTTTCTTTACTCATTTTTTCCTTTTCTTTTCTTTTTTTATTTGTCCTGCAGATTGAACTCAGGGTCTCAAACGTGCTAAGTATTTGATAGATGCTTCACATTACTAGTACTCAACAGCATAAGGTTTTGGAAATTTTTTTAAAAATTGATAATTTTGGTTGAGCCTTGATCTGTTTTCTTCCTAAAATATTCTTTGAAGAAGAAGAAAATGAGGGTTTGATTAATCATTTAAATTTTTATTTGAATTTTCTTCTAAGGGCAAGATAAGTGATTTCCTGGGCAGCACAAAATGTGTTTTCCAGAAGAGAGAAAAGAGAAATGACAGTTTTCTTAGTGTAATAATCGCTTGTACTCTGCCATGCACTCCACTTATTTAGATACATCTGTAATCAGTAGTAGTGAGCACTTGGCTATTGCTGTGCTTCAAAGTAAATGCAAAATCTTTCATCTTCTCAGGTTGAAGAGCACTACCATTTATCATTAAGTGAAACACTGTACTGTGAGGATAGTTTTAGCTTAGTCTTTTCTCACCTTTCAACCTCTCAGCTAGAAACATGCCCATTTGTCTTTAGAAGGAACATTACACTGAGGATGGTTTAAACATGAAAGCTTTTTGTTTCTGAACTAGCAGTGCCTCAAAACTTAATCACAGATCTTTCTTCTCTTCTTTTTATACCTTCACTCCTTAATTTTAATTAGTTTCTGCATATCAGAAACATCATTTGATCTTTGGCTTTTGGGGACTGGCTTATTCCACTTAGTATGATAGTCTCTAGTTCCATCCATTTACTGGCAAATGCCATGAAGTCATTCTCTTTATAAGAATAGAAGAAAGATCAGTAGAGGAGACAAAGGGAATGAAGGGAAGGGAAAGACAATGGAATGAAACTGACCTAACTTTCCTACATACACATATGAATATACCACAGTGAATCTCACCTTCATGCCCACCCACAAAACACTAAAAAAAAACAACAAACAAAAACTATAAGTAGATAGCAAAAAGATGAATAGAATAGAGGGACCAGAACAGGAAGAGGGAAGAGGGTAACAAATAAAGGGGAAGTACTGGGGACTGAATTAGAACAAATTATATCCTATGCTTTTATAATTATGTCAAAATGAAATCCATTATCAAGAATAACTAAAATGAATCAATAAAATCTTAATCACAGAGGTATAGAACTTCAAAAAAAAATTATTTAAGAATTTGCCTCCACTTACATAATTAAGACAACATAATTGTATCCTAAAATACTCCTATCCATATCTCTTTTCTGGGTAAGTCAGTGTCCATACTCAAAGTGTTGAAGCACTTTGATTATAGTGTAACCTATTTATGTATGGTTAAGTTTGAGTTGTTATAGAGCAGAAATTAAAGAAAGCATGAAGCAGAAAGTTTTTAAAGTGTTTCTTCTCTAACTGATCTGGGAGGAAATTTTATACATAATTTTTTAAGAAAGGATTTCAAACATAAGGCCCCAAAATTAATAGTATACACTGTTTTATTTTCAATTTTAATATGTTTGTAAATGTATACATTAATCTATAAGTTGCACACATATACATGTCAAATTCAAAATAACTAGCAAGTAGCATGTTCCAGATATTGATTTCAATTATTTCCAATTAATATATAGTATCTCTATTAAATAACAATTAATGATACCAATAAGCAAGGATGACAAATACAGTTCAAGTCATAAACCAATTCTCAGAATTTCACAGAAACTCAATGGATCACACTATTACAAATTCTGACCCTATAACCAGACTAAATGAGGAAACTATGGTAATCATTTACAGATATTTGTCTTGGGTACAGTGTGGTGAGAATTGGCATCTCCTCAGAGGAATCAAACCAATAATTACAAATAGAATTTTGTTTCCTTGAGTAGATGAACTAGATAAGAAGCACCTGTAGGTTTGTTTCCTTTATTTGTTTTGAGTGAGGCAAATTTATTCCGACTCAAATAATATCACTTCAATTCCACAGAAATGTGCCCGGCAAAGAAATGATCCTATAGTAAATGGGAAAGAGGACATTCTCCTTGAAATCTTGGAGGATTTCCTGTAAATTTGAATATATAAATAAATAAAACTTGACCCTTAAATATGTATTATTTAAATATAGTAGTTGGAAATAAATCAAACCAATATGTGCTCAAAAATAGTAAAAGCAAAGCCAAGTTCCTTCCTCTCTGATACAATCATTAAGGTCTCTTTGTTCCATATACTTCACACATTAAATCTAAGTTTAATGCAGAGATGCATTAAAAAGGCAGTGTGATATATAGATTTCTACTATGAAATTGTTATGGGGTGCAACTTAAGAAGAGACCAATCACCACTGAGAAGTCCAAATTTGAGAGTATTTATATTAAGCCAACTGGCTGACTGTCTCACACAATGCCCCAAAAATGGCTACTGGGAGAATAGCACCTACCATAGGGTTGTAGTGGTTCTTATACCAAAAATGACATCATTCATAAGTGTCTGTTGCTATGATTAGAAATTACAAACTAACATCATGGGATCTGAAATCACTAGTAGGGGGGAAGTGGGTCAAAATGACCTTACTTAGGTAGAAACTAAAGAATGGTTACTAACATCCACACAATCACCATTCACATGGTGCATTGTTGAGGAGCAATAGAATCAAAAGAGAACAATTTTTTTTTATTAATAAGAATTGTCATTTTGTATTGCTAAACATGTCATGCTAAGCAACTGTTGACAGGTACAGAGGTGGGGCATTCCCATGGGGGAAGCATTTCCTACATAACATGGAGTCTCAAGGTAAGATGGAATCTGTTTAGTCATTGTCCCATATAGCCTGGCCTATAACATTTCCATGGAGTCAAATATGTCAACCCATCACAAAATCAACTCCAAAATATCACCTTTATTCCCCTTCAGGTACTACTATGAAATTTAGTCTCCATGGTTTATTTCAAGAACACATTTTAATCTACTATTTTTGCATACCTTGATCTAATTAATGATAGTCATAAGCAAGTAAAACATTAGCTGATTTCTTTCCCTTGAATACATTGATGTGAACTTGACTGCAATGCCGGTCTTTTGTACTTCATTTTATTTGGATGACAAAAATATACCATATAACTCTTGAATAATGCTAGTTGCAACTCTAATATGAATCCCTGACTGTGCTTTCTGTTTACAAGGTGGGACCTCGATGCTGCATCCTTCTCCATATGTGAGAAGAGATAGAAGAGACAGAAGGTGAGAAAGGAGTAAACTCTTATCAAGGCCTTTCATAAGGGCCCTTAATCCTATTCATGAAGACTCTGCTCTTGTGACTTAATCTCCTCCCAAAGGACATGCCCTCCAAGATTACTGCATTGAGTATTAAGTTTCAAAACGAATTTTTGAAGGAACAAAAGTATTCAAACTTTAGCACTCACATGACTGACACCTAGGCTGAGAAAACTCAGAAGACTGAGATTTCAAACTGTAGAGTCTACATGCATCCTCTCATGTGACTTTGCTTCCTCAGAAGATGGTGATTTCAGAGTAGTCAGATTTCTTGTGTAGCTATTCAGGTATTCCAGAAAGAATGTTCCAGTAAACAAAGCAACAAGCCACAGGGTCTTTTATAACCAAGATTTAGATGTTATCCATGTCATTTCCACAGCTTGCATTTTTTATAAGCAACCCAAGAGCTCACTAAAATTCAAGATAAGAGTACAGACACCTTACCTCGTAAAAAATACAGTGTTAAATGGAAGAGAAATATTGCTATGATCATTTTTGAAAAGCATAATCTGACACAAAATATTTTATTGAGTACAGATCCATTATTAAGCAAAACCATAGCATTAAATCACAAATAACATTTATGTGTTTAGTTAACAAATATCTACTATTATACACTTAATAAGCTCTGGTTCAGGAGTCACCAGATTTGAATCAAGACTAATTCATAGATTTTGCCCTCATGAAGTACACAATATAATTAAACATAAAAGTGGTGTAAAATTATTGAAAAAAACTTTTTATACTAAAGGGTTGTAGATACTCGGTAATGGGCCTGAAAAAGAAATCAAGTAGAGAAAGTCTGTGATCTTGGCATATGAGGAACCAATTCTACTCGTCAAGGAGCCCTACTGTGAACAATGACAAGTCAGAAAAAAGTGCTTCTCTCAAAACACAGAAAAGACAAGACAACTGGGAACATAAAAGAAGAAGACATAAAATCTCAAAGGGGAGCATATGAAGAAGAAAACATTTGAAAAATGCAGATTTGATGGAGAAAAGAAAAATAAACACAAATGATTTTCTAGACAAAGCTTATACAGAAATGTTCATGTAGTCTACTGTGGCAAGAGTATCTGTTTATAGTAAAATGTTGGAAGGTGAGAAAAAAAATATGATCACGAAATGGTGAACTTAATACTTTTCTGAATAGAATGTTTAAGTAGCAGGGGTGGTGGCCTGATGGGAGATAAGCTTCACGAACTCATCTCAATTCAGAAGTAGTGAAGGAAGCAGTGAAATAGTAAAAAAGATGGTAATAATGAAATCTACTTGGTGTCTCTTTTTGTAGTTGGAATGCTTGTTTTTTATTCCAGTGAAGCCACTTTTTCAACCAGTAGTTATGCATATAAAAATATTCCACAAAACATTTATTTCTTTAAAACAATAATAAATAAGTGTTTCTTTAACAGTAAAGAATTTTTATTATTTTGAAATTTCTTTATTACTTCTATAATTTTTTTAGTGACTTAGAATAAAGTTGATATACATGTATGTTGTAACTGCCATTCTGTTTTAAAATAAAATCACTCTCTCATAAGCGGATGATGATACATAAGGAGGGGTGAGAGGGAGACAAGAATGGAGGGAGGAGGGACTGCACAGAGGGAAAAGAGGGGTGGGAGGGGTGGGGGGAGGAAAAAATAACAGAATGAATGGAACACTGTTACCTTATGTAAATGTATGATTACACAAATGGTATGCCTCTACTTCATGTGTAAACAGAGAAACAAGTTGTACCCCGTTTGTTTACAATAAAAAAATAAATAAATACATAAAATAAAATCACTCACAACAAATAGTGTAAATTGAGACATCTTGAGACTTTTACACAATGTTTATAGTCTTATGCATTCTACATCATGTGATACTGACTCTGCTCAGGATATCCTTACTATTTCATGTGAGATACGGACATCTTCCATAGAAAATAAATAAAGGTACTAATATCAACCTATTTACATCAAATATAAGTAGATAAATGTGTACTATAAAACATATGTATATATGTTATGCATGCTGTATTAAAGATTATAAATACATGTTCATTTCAAATTAATAATCTTTATTTCTTTATTTTTAGACAAAGAATAAATGTTGACACAAATTCTAGGATATTTTTCATGTGCTCTTCTATATTATATTCCAAACTCTTAAAACTGCATTAATTTCACTTTGGATGTCTAGTGTGAATGCATGGAAATAAAAATATTAAGAATGAAATGGAGAAGAAAGAAGAAGCAGGCAAAATGGAATTGTCATATCAATGAATATGGAGATTTAGGTGTTCCTTTTCAGAACTCTCAGAGGGTTAGTGTATGTTATCCTGAAGGATGGGATATTGGCTATTCTGAGCCTAAACTTGCTACAATTAAAATGAATATCAAAAGTTCTGTCTTGGTGCTTAAAGGTTATTTCTGAAATGCATATGCATCATCTTCAATAAAAAATCAAAATTATATACATTGTCAATACTATACCTATCAAGAAGTGAATGTATCAAGTTATAGAAGTCTTCTGACTTGAAGATTTAAATAACATGACAACATACACAATAAATCAGTGTGTATTTTATATAATTTCTACCATAATAAATAATTATCTTTCAAAGAAGAAAAGATGCCAAAACATTTGTTTGCTGAAAGACCCCTGTAAGCTAAGTGCTGGTGCAATTCATTCAGACACTTTTCAGTATTTACCCTTTTTCAGCTTACCTCATCCAAATGATCCAAAGTCGGTATACCAGAAGACAAATGCATCCATCAAGTGGGTTTTGGAAGGAAAGCAGAAGATAAAAACGAATGTCTATGAGTTTGGAACATAATGCTGTGAAGGATCAAATTTAGAGTAGGAAAGATGTGCATGAGAACACACAGGGGAGAGGTGGATGGGGACCAGGTTTGTCTCAGAACAAGGAGAGTAAGAAGTTCTTTAATGCAATATTGTCCTCCCATTCACCAAGGACCTTCAAAAATGTCTGAAATTTTTTGCATCTCTATGCTTTGATGACACTAGCAGTTTCCTGTCCACTCTGACTTACCTTGTTTCACATAACTAAAACAGCCTTTTTTTTTTTTTTCAAGTGCTAAAAAGTTCCTTCTTTATAGCTTCTGCTTTGGGGGAATGCTTAACTCTTTAGGTTTTATACATTGTCACATCTTTGGCATGTGTGGTCTGGATTTATAACCCTCTGTTTCCTCCTGACCACAGGTTCTATGCAAAAGTCTTTGATTTTCTGGACATTTTGTTTTGTAACTGTTGGAACCACTACTTGTTTTCTGTCCCTGACCCCAAATCTAATGCCCTCTGATATTCTTTATTAAATATCATTTACCTGACAAAAAAAGTCCACTGTATTCATCTCCAAAGAATATTTCAAATGTTATAGTTACCAAACTGGTGTTGTACTTTTAAAAAAAAAAAAATACTTTGATTGATTTAATTGATTAAGAGAAAAGTTCACAAAACAGTAGTCCATTCACCAAATCTAGTCTAATCTCTGTGTTTGTTTATTTTTTTATTTTTTAAAATTTTTTACAGACTGCATTTTGATTCATTGTACACAAATGGGGTGCATCACTTCATTTCTATGGTTGTACACAATGTAGATTTATACCATTCGTATAATCATACATGTACATAGGGTAATGATGTCTGTCTCATTCCATCATTTTTCATACTAATCTCTGTTTTCATAAAGAAAGTTTTATTGGAACATAGTTACATCTGTTGATTTAATTATTGTCTGTGCTGTGCTTGCACTACAGAGCAGAGTAGTTGCAATGAGACCAAAGCCTAAAATGTGCACTAAATGATTCTTTACAGAAGAAGTTTACTAATTTATGATTTGAGTGCTTAGTGAAACAAGGAGACCAGTTGCATAATGCAAATATAGGGTACTGAAATTCTCCAGAAGAATGGGGAAAGGGAGTAAAGGTAACTATGGAATCCTCTTTATTTTATTTTTGTTATTTCCATTCAGTATTCACAAAAATATTTAAATATTCCACACTAATTAAGACATTGGAATGTATCTTATCAGAAGGCTAAATTAAAGAGAGACTCAGAATAAAAATAAAAAAGATTTTGTATAGCTTAATATAATGAATTCAAATCTTCTTCCTAATCAAAGATATCTGGGCCCCACAAACTGATTCAAAATAAATTCATTCTTTGTTTTCGTTTTAGTTATTTTTATTATTATTATCTTGAACAGAAAACATAAGGGTAAAACTCAGAATATTCTAGAAAAGACAAGTCCTGTTTATCAGATGTTTTTCTTCCCCTCTTCTCTAGAGTCAGGTCATTTCTGTTCTTTCTTTCCCCTATGGCTTTAAGAAATGAGAATTTTTTTGAAAATACAAAACACAGATAGTTCTGGACAATGCAATCAATTTCTTTGCTCTTTTCCTTAAAAATTAATTTGGAGATGAGTTTAAGAAATTTTCTGTTGTGGTTTGGATATGTGGTGTCCCCCAAAAGCTCTCAGGTGAAAATATGAATGTTTGGAGGAGACATGATTGGATGGAGAAAGCTGTAATCTAATCAGTCCATCCTAATTCGAACGGACTAAGTGATAGCAGTAGGCAAGTGGCTGGACGAGGTGAGTTACTGAGGGTATGTCAGTATGAGGGTGTGAGGGTTCATTTTCCCCATGACTCCATCCCCCCCCTCTCTGCTTTCTGGCTGCGAAGAATGGAGCAGCAGCTCCTCACATGTCCTTCCACCAGTATGCTCTGCTTCATCTTGAACCCAGAGTGAAGGAGTCAGTACTCTGTAGGCTGAACTTCTGATATCATGAGCCAAAATAAAGTTTTCCTCCTCTAAGTTGTTCTTATTGGGTTTTTTGTTTTTATGTTTTTCCTGTTCCAATGATGAAAGTTTAGCTAACCCATTGTCCTTGCTCTTTAAGGACTGTACAGTATATTATTGCTTTTAAAATTCTTACTATTCCTTTGTCAAAAATTAACTTAGGCTAGGCATATAAAATGTAAAACTGAATCAAGTTGCTAGCTCATAATACATTACTTTCAAGTTATTGTATATTCACTATTTTCCTTGAATAATACCATTTGATGAGAATTATGTCCTGCATGCATTTCTGTTACACAGCTGGTTTTCTGCTACTGCAAAATGAGAGACCAAATGGACTGTTAAAGATGGGTAGAAATTTCCCTACAACAAATAAGAACCTTTTGTGCTGAGCATCTGTTGAAATGAGAAGAGGACTCTGACTTAAACACTCTGAGGCTATGCTGAGTGATAAATTGCCTATAGTAATTCTGTAGGTGGAAATTTGAATGAAAAGAGCATGAAATACAGACTAAAACTGGGAATAAAATTGATATCCCTACTCCTCACCAATTTTTCCTTAGTAGACAAAGTACCATCCCATGAGAAATAATTGAGAACAGGTCATGTGAAAAAACTAGGTTTACAAAAAGTCAGTAAAAACTAGAATAGTGACTCTAGTGTCAGCCCCTTGTATCCTTTTGGACAGCTGCCTCATGTTGAGGTGTGAACGGGTTTCACAAAACAAACCAATTTATCACTGAACCCAGAATGTTAGAAAATTATGAGCAACTTTAAGCATCTATAAATAATTTACTTAATAATAATAACAATAATAACTTTTTTTTTTTTTTTTTTGCAGTGTAGTGTATCTCATTGTTTCTGGCCTCTATGCTACTGACCCACAGTAGTTTGGTCCATTAGGAATCATAGTTGCCAGTAATAGAATCCACCAAAGATAGTTTCATCAGAAAGAGATTTACTGGAAAATATGAAAAGTTTGAAGAACATAAAAGGCATACCAAGAGAGACCCTAGGCAAGATTCATTGCTATCTCCATGATTAGAAACTCTGATTAAGGAAACTAGATCTGTCCTCTTTCCTTAGGAAGGAAACTGTAAGAACTGGAAGAACTGGAAGCCAAAGCAGCTATCTTTTTCCTTTGTTCTTTTTGGAATGTAGTACTGATGCTGCCTCTGTCATGAGCATAAAGTAATAGACTCAGGAATTTGTCTCCCTAGTGGCTGCTTCTAAAATTCAGCTGTCTTTGCTAAACTCAAGCCAACAAAAATGATTGCCCTTGGTCCAGCCTTTTTCTCCATTTTACTCAGTTCTAAGTCCCATATGTGTCTTCTTCATCAGTAGAAGCTAAACTACAATTATCTGTCTTTAGAAGCAATAAGTAATGGAGGCTGAATGGTGTGTCTTGAATTTGTTTTGTTTTCAATTCTACATTTTTTACAATTAACATATGAGGTATCCCCAAAAAAAGCTCACATATGAGAAAATGCAAGAATGTTCAGAGGTGAAATGATTAGATTGTGAAATATTTGACTAATCAATGGATTAGTCCACTGTTATGAATTAACTGGGTGCTAAATGTAGGCAGGTAGGGTGTGACTAGAAGGAGCAGGTCACTAGGGTCGTGCCTTTCCAGTGTACATTTTGTCCCTGGCAAACAAAGCTCTCTGCTTCCTGGCTGTCATGTCCTGAGCAGCTTTCCTCTGCTATACCCTCCTGCCATGATGTTCTGACTCACCTTGGGCCCAGAGCTATAGTTAGTTGACTATGGACTGAACTTCTGAAATCCTGAGCCAAAATAAATCTTTGCTTCCCTACACTGTTCCTGTCAGAAATTTTGGTCACAGCTAACTGAAACAACATTGGTATAACAGAATTTGTACCTATAATATTACAAAAACATGAAAATTGTATTCAAAACATAAGACATACACACTTTTTTATCAGAGAAAATGGGGAACGCTGGGTTGTGTTGCAGTTGGCCAAAATGTTTTGATATCAACTATTTAAAACAAAACTGAGATAATACATGAAAAGAGCATAGGGTTGATTTTAGATGTAAGCATCTGTTATGGTTTGGATATGAGGTGTCAGCTACAAAAGCTCGTAAGTTAGTGAAAGAATGTTCAGAGGTGAAATGATTAGATTATTAGAGTTGAAACATAATCATTGGATTAATCCATTTACTTCCTTAATAGTTTTAATGGTTACTGGGTAGTAACTGCAGGAGATGAGGCGTAGCTGGAGGAAGTAGGTCACTGGGGTTGTGCTCTTGGGCATTATATTATGTTTATGCTACTCCCAAATTCATATGTTAAAAATTTTTTTAAAGTTTTTCCCTTTTTTATTTTTATTTTTACAGACTGCATTTTGATTCATTGTACGCAAATGGGGTACAACTTTTCATTTTTATGGTTATACACAATGTAGATTAATATCATTCATGTAATCATACATGTATATAGAGTAATAATGTCTGTCTCAGTCCACCATCTTTCCTTCCCCTGGCCTCCTTCCACCAATTTTCCTCCACAAGGGGGCTGGGGATAATGCTCAGTTGGTAGAGTGCTTGCCTAGCATTCACAAGGCCCTGGGTTCAATCCCCAGCACTACCAATAACAATAATAATAATAATAATAATAATTCCACTACATATGTTGAAATTCTTAACTCCTTGTTGATTATATTAGGAGCTGTCCCTCTGGGAGATGATTAGATCATTAAGACAGAGCCTCCTGGAGTAGAATTAATCCCCTTACTGAAAAGACTCAAGAAAAGTCCTTCTGCCCTTCTCCCAAGTGAAGTTAAAGTAAGAAGGTAGCTGTCAGGAGTAAAGAGCCCTCTCACACAACGAATTTGCCTTGATCTCAGATTTCCTGGCCTCCAGAACTGGGAGAAACAAAATTTTTGTTGTTTATAAGTGACCTAATTTAGCATGTTTTCTTATAGCAGCTCTAATAGATTAAGAAAATGGGTGTTTGTATCTTGTTCCTAAATTTCGTGGCAATACTTCTAATTGTTTTTTACATGATTTTAAGTCCCAATAATGTCTCTATGGCAGATTTTAGCAGACTATGACCAATAAACCAAATGCCCAGTAGCCTGTTATTAAAAATGAGGTTTCCTTGGAACTCTGCCATCGCCAGTTATTTACATATTGCCCGTAGCTACTTTTATACAACAATAGTGGGGAGAGTCAGATATGGAACACAAAGCCAAAATTAATTTACTGTCTGACCCTTTACAATAAAGTTGGCTGAAATTTTATATATATAGATGATGAAGATATATATTGATTCTATAGATGTATGTCAATATTTGTGAAAATATTCAATAATTTTTACAAATTTTATCAGCATATCATGAAGTTTTAAACAAGTTAAATGTTGAACTATATTACATAGCTTTTTCAACTACCGAGATTACATTTACAACATTTTTCATTATTTTAATATAATATTTTATAAAAAAACAACAGTATAGAAATACCATTTTATCACTAGGATAATCTCCAGTTTATGATTGCTTACTATAATATATTAAAACAGCTTAAAAATGTATTTGGGATATTTGGATTTCTATAAATAATATTATTTTATAAGATTTGTTACTATTTCCCTAATTTTTGTATCATAGCTGATCAAACATGTCCTATGGGGAAGTAAGTGCATTATGAATACTTAATATGGCATATTAAACAAACATTCTATACTGGATGGTTTGATCAAAAAGTAATCCTGAACCTTTGTAAGCCTACTACATTTTGCAGCATTTTTATTTCTATTTTCTTTTTTTCCTAACATATTTGATCTACTAGTATGTTCTCTGAATCTTGAATTAATTTGTTATTTTCTAAAATATGTTTATTTCATGTAGCTTTTACAAATTCATTAATAAGCTTTATACAGCAAAGGTCATCTATACACACAACTTCTAGCAGGTCATAAGAATGTTTACTTCCTCACATCCTAGTTAATACTAAAGGAGCCAATTTAAAAGTATGATAGCTGCAAAAGGCACATCATTATTTCAGCAATTTCCATTTCCCTGAACCTGAGAAGGTAAACAGAAAGGCAGCCGGCTTCCCTCTTCTGTGAATGTTTTATTTATATACTCGAAATGCTTTTATTTATATACTTGAACTGCTTTTTTTAATTGCCTTTTCCCCTTATGCTCATTGATTTATAAGTGTCTTGTTATAATCCATACAACAATAATATTGCAATTACAATAATCATAACAATCTTCCGGTCTGTGCCTCTTCTTTTAACTTGGTTTATAATTTGAGCAGGAGTGGGTGTGAATATGGGAGATGATAAGGTCTAAAGTTATATCAGTTCCATCCATAAGTGGGCAATTGCAAATTTTCTCCAGTGGATCCAATCTTACCTCCTGCAATACACAGGCTGCAGAAGTTGTGCCTACATTCTGCAAAGAGGTTGAGGACCAGGCTGCTATGTCCACTTCTTATTGTATATAGCTTCAGATTCCAATCACAATTTAACATGGTGGATTTTTTTTTTACATTTTTATTTTAATCCCTGGAAATTCACTTTCCCTTTCATTTTAAAACCTTTTTTATTTAAATCATCCAGTATTCAATTTTTAATGTTTACAGTAGAATGAAACACAAAGTATCTTTAATTCACAGCAAAACCTCAAGAAAGTCTTATTTTCTGCTTCTGTCTCAATTCTTTAATTCTGCTGTATTTTCATATGAGGTCTGCCCTCCATATCTGAGATCTATATCTAAAACCAAATATATTAAGGAAAACAGTTGCATCCGTACTAAACACACACTTCCCTGTCTTTATTCCCTAAGCAATAGAACTACTATATAATTAATTGTATTTACTAATGATTAAATACAACTATGTATCATTTACATTGTATTAAGTATGATAAATAATCAATTTGAAGTATACAGGAGAATGTGTATAGGTATATGCAAATATTATGCCATTTAATATAAGGGACTAAACCACCTGTGGCTTTTGGTATCCGGGAGAGGTTCTGGAATGATTCTCCATGGATACTAAGGGATGATTATCTCTCTCTCTCTCCTTACACACACACACACACACACACACACACACACACACAGAGTTTGTGTTTACCTCTAGTTCCCTTTTGAGGGTGGAATGGGGATGGGCAGTGTCTAAGTCCCTCATGCTCATGGATGTATTCAAGACTATTAATTCTCCAGATTGTTTCTTTTGTAGACATTCTTTAAATACAGAGGGTTTTCTTTCCACTTTCTCTTTAAGTAGTCTACTTTTTTTGCTAGCATTTTTTAAATTCTAGTGTTACTTTTTTAAAACACTACAAGTGATTAGTTTTATTTCAACCTGTTAAATTCAATTCTGGCTTTATTGAGTTTTTGTCAGAGATTATATCAAGTGAGTCCTGAGTTTGGGCAGTTATTGAGTTGGTGTGTGTATTTATGAGTGTGCATATTCACACCAGTTCATACATGTGTGTTTTCTTGTAAATGGGCTTTTCCGTTGAATTCCAACACACACTTATGGACGCTTACCGAGCATCAGAAGACCACAGAGGCTTGAGTTGTTCTAGGGAAGAGAATCAGTAACAGTGGTGATATGAACTCAAAGTTTATTTTTCTCATTTGTTTTCTCAAATTTTTTTTTCTAGCAAGGATGCAAAGCAAATGCACGAGATGAAGAATCCAGGAACATACAAAAAGCATCATTCTTGGGGTTTTTCTTCCCCTTTCACAGAAGTGAGTTTGAATTTTGGCAGTCTCTAGGAACATATTAATAGGCAATCAAAATTATAACAGTTTCTTGGTCAGTGTCTTTTAAGTATCATAAAGAAATTCTACAGTCTAAAATGTTTCTTCATTTCATATATAAGATTATTTTAGTTTGTTTATCTCACTAATTTTAAAGTTTTGCAGAGTGAAAGGTCTAACTTGTTTAATATCTTTCTTATACTTCCTAACAAATATGTTTGAATATTTTTCTGTCAAAATAACTGATTTTCATTTAAAGTATTCTTAACAAAGTATATTAAATCAATCAAAAAAAAATTGTGGCCTCCAGCTGTGATACATTATTAAACTTTAACACATCAAATTATTCAAAAGTGTAGAGGATCTTTTTAAAGATGTTAATCTCCATTGGCCTTTAGCAATGAATGGATGCAGTTTTACTGTGCCTTCTCCAAAAATTTTAGTGGTATCTAATAAGCTCATAGATCCTGTTATTCCATAAAAGATATCTTCAATGGTATGTGGGACACAGCACTTCAATAGCTGAACTTTACAGATTTTATTTTGTTTATCTTTTTTATTCAGTTATCTGTTAGCATATAATTTAAGGTAGCAAGTCTTTGGTAGCCTGCTAGGCATGTGAGGCTTGGAAATCCCAGGTACCTTCATAAAAATCACACCCTTAGATAAAAGTCATCTCCTATATTTTATGTTATCTATAGGTTTTGTTTCAATCTCTACCCTTAACTCATCTGATGCAATTTTATCAGTTATACCATTTCTGAGAATGAGTGATTATCAATCATTATGCAGTCATACAAACTGCACAGAAAGGGCCTGTTCTGCCAGCAGCTGAATGGCCAGCAAAGCTTGGTCTACTCACACAGGCTTTGTCTCATGTCACAAAGGCACAACAGAAGCTTAGGCATAAGTAGCAAGAAGTAAAGCCTGTGAACCCCAGGAGGAAGCTGAAGCTCATTATGTCTTTCTGAACCACTGAATCTAACCGAATTACTTTCGTATTTTGAATCTTGTTAGTCTACAGGACTACTTGAAGTTTCAGAGCAATGACCACAGCCAAATACACACAAGTTTCATATCCCATTGTACCTATGGGTCTCTAAAGAAACAAGATTATTGCTTATCTTGTTCTTCTATTTCTAAATTTCTGTGATCATATGTATTTTCTTTGCATCTAAAGTTCTTAAAAGTTCCTCTCCAATGGAATTTATCTTTTATCAATCAGAAATTTCTGTTCTTGTTTCATTAAATTCTTTTAAACTTTTATGTCATATTCATAGCTACTCCACTATATTTTGTTATTATTTGCATAGTGAATCATATATCTTTTTATTTCTAATTTTTTGCCATTATTTTTGTTTCAGGTTTGTCTTTCAGAAATAGCTACATTATTTTTATTATTTCCCCAAATATTTGCAGGATGATAGCAACAGTAATAGGTAAAAGTATTGTTCACTTACTGTGGTCAGAAGCTGTTCTAGGTGCTTTAAATGTAGTGAAAGATTGAATCTCTAGAACAATTTTAATAGGTCATTATTAATTCCACTCTCACTTTGGATCATTTTTTTTCTATATGGTGCAGTGAACATTCACATGCAGCTGTCTGACTCCAGAGCCCACTTTAACCACAATACTCCTTCACTCCTGCATGTTTTGGTTTTATTTGATTCATTTGTTTTTACTTCTCCATGTAAATTTAGTTGGTAATGAGAAAGGACATTCAAGGGAATATTAATTTCCCATGATCCTAACTGATTCATTTGTTAGACATATTTAGCTATGTGCTATAGCATAAGAGAAGTTATAGCTTGGCTTTCAAAGAATTGTAGTACATCAGGAATTTAGGGTTGGCAGATGTACATAGACAAAAGAGTTTTATGAGAGTCTAGAATTGAATGCTGAATTATGTCTCATCCATTAGGCATGCTATGGAACTCAGAGAGGATGGAAAGCATAATGAATAGTTTTATTTTAGGTACGTTGAATAATAGCCATATATTCAACTTGCAGTTAACCTAGTACACATTTGTCTTTGCCATGCTAAGTAGTTAAGTATTTTGCAGTACAATAATTTAGAAGCATATACGCATTTATGGATATCTAAAGAAAGATGCGTGTGCAGGCATGTGTGCAAAGATATTGAAGGAAGGCTGACTCATGATTTTTTTTCAGTAGCTCCTTAAGATTTAAATATATACGTTCACTTGTTTAATGATCATAACTATCCTGATGGCAGAAGAAATAAAGGGAAATGGAATGAATGCTTATTAACCACTTTTGTGCAAGGCAGCACCCTTTTTACTTATTTATGCATTCATGAAATTATGTGTATATTAATACCATATTTCCAAAATAGTTTTGAATCCCCTACTATGTGCCTGGCAAACTTAGAGATAATGGAATGCAGACCAGACAATGAAATTCTCACAACAATCCACTAAAATATTATTGCACAATTTACAAATGATAAAACTTACATTCAACAGAGAGAGAATAGTGACAGCTAAGCCAAAAAGTCATGTATAATTTCCCTAACTGTGAAGTTCATGCTCTTCATTACCATTAGTTTCCAGAGAAAGCTGCTTAAAATATTGTAATGGTACCTATACATTTGAGTGACAAATATCACTTTGCTTTCCCAACAATTTACGCATAATAATTTAATATAAATAAACTAGATTTAAAGGATTCCTGCTTGATGGACTCATTGGATAATCAAAGTAACCAAACTTTATCACTACTTAAAATTCGCAGTTACTTATTTATCTCTTATTTACTTTATGTGTGTATTTAGCATATGGTCAGAGGTACTGGATTTTCCTGTTTCTCAGACATCTGACAAGGTCATTTTCAGCAACTGTTTTAGCTAACACTGTACATCCACCATTGTTTCAATCCCTCATAATGTTTCCTTTTGAATACACTAATAATATGGAAAGACTGATAATGCTTTTCATCAAGTACTGTTGGAGAAATTCTAATGAAACTAATTTCAACTCCAATATCCCTGGTTAAAAGAAAAATTATATAACTTACAAATCTAAAATGGAGATGATGTCATATATTTTTAAAAGTTTGAAAGAAGCAGAGCAACAAAATCACTCAGAATTATGGAGAAGTATATAGACAATAACCAGAAACCTATTTCTTGAAGTTAAACAGCAATAAATTCACCTCCTTCATGATATATTGTCCCGTCCCAGAATATCCATTTTCTTAATTATTAATGCACATTAAAAATCCCTGACAAGGTGATACTTTCCTGGAGACTTGAAACTAAATAACTGCTGTTATTTTCTGATTAGAAAATTCTTGATATATATGAGATTATGTAAAAAATGAGAATGTTATGAACAGAGATAAACCAAGTCACACCAGTTCAAGGAACACTTCCAGGAAACTCAGCCTTGTTCTCAAAAGCTGAAGACAACCCTCTGGTGGCCCTGGAGACATGCTAAGTCTATTTAGATCACCATGCAATTTAAACTGAGCCCAATATATTTTATAGTGAATGACAGTCATCTGTCCAGAATGAAAGATGGTCATAGCAAACCCTCTGCATTGTGTTTCATTTCACACCCAACTCACTCATGCTTATTTGGGATGCTGGGTGATGCTCTCAAAAATTACAGAAGAAAAATATATGAGGTGAATTAGCTAATGAGACATCTGTCTATTATTTTTTTCCTTGCATTGTAGAGAATGCACTCCCTATAAAATATCTTAAAACCCTCTCTTTAATTGCTATCATTATAGACCTAATGTTCAACTCCTCCCCATCTGGTAGTGTTTAGCTACTTTTTGTATAAAGCTTAATTTACAAAAGGATTTTAATGCAACCAAAACAGCACTGTGTTTTAAATAGTTGAAAGTTGAAACTAAAAAAAATAATAATTCAAGTATACCTTTGGATAAATTTTAATTAAAAGTTTTACATATTCAGAAACTAATAGAGAATATTATAATAATAAACATGCATACTCAATTCTTATATTTAACAAATTCTTTCAAAACTGTTTTGAAGTCAAACATGACTGATTAAAAACCATTTTATATTCCTTTCCATCCCAATGCACTTTTTCTCCTAGAGATAACCACCATTATAAAAATGATATGTGTCTTTGCAGTAATGTTTTCATAGCGTGTTACATTTGTACATATCTATAAAAAATATTTATTGTTGTTTTGCATGTCATTAAATCTATCATGCTTTATATATCATTCTGGGTCTTGTCTATTCACCGCAATATGAGGTATTTCTATTTTTTTATTAAGTTGAGTTGCTCTCTGGTTTATACCTTATGAATATATCATAACAGATGACATATCCTTCTCCTGATAGACATTTATATTGATCAGCAGTCTCCTATTATAAACAATTTTGCAATTAGGTCATAGGCTTCTTAGGTATATAAAAAGGCTATGTTATGATCTCAGGTGATACTTCTATTCATCTGCAAATTGACTTGATATCACAAAATTCTTCTGCAAAGTAAGTATACCAATTTAAACTAACACCAGTTTCTACAAGTTCCTATTTCCCTAAATTTTTGTTCACTTTTGAATTGGTCAATAATTTTTCCAAATCACTTTAAGAATTACATTGTTCAGTCTAATTAGCTCTGTTATTGAAATAATACTGAAGTTTTAGGCTTACTTTTGGGCAAATAACATCAGTATAGTAGTGAGACTTTGTAAACAAATGAATATATCTCATAATTATTTGACTTTTCTTCCAAGCCCTTCAATAGCATTTTGTCATTTTCTCCATAAGGTCATTGCAAATTTATATTTGCTCAATCCTGAGTAGTTATAATTCTTAAACTACAAGTACATAAAATTTTATTTAAAAATTACAAAAAGGTTTTACTATAGTATTTTATATTTTCACAATTTTTTCAATTATTTTCTTTTTTCAACATTGCATAATAGAATCTCAGATTAAATAATAATGATGAAGATATGTCTGACTATATTTTGTTTCTTATCATAAAAGTTTACACATCCACTATTTTATCACTTAAAGTATTTTTTTGGAGTGAGGTAATTTTTGGAGTGAGGTATTTTTTGGAGTGAGGTGATTTTAGATAGTTTTTAGTATGTTAGAGACATTTCCTCCCATTTCTAGTTGTTTTTATTTTTGTTTTTGTTTTTAGTGTTTACTCACCAATCTTTATTATGCTGCACAATTTTCTTTTATTTTAGTCTAAAAATAAATGCTTCATATTGAAAAATCTTAAATATTGATTATTCCTTTCTTGTTTCCTCAGCATCATCCATGGTATCATGATATTATAAAGGAGGTTTTACATTTAGAAGTACACCAAGTGAAAAAAATTTTCCAGTAGTGTTTGTAAAAGTCTGTTTAACACTTTTTGAGGGATGATGCCAGGTGGGGTTGGTGCCAAGCTGGCCATGACTCCCATTCCTAGTTTAATTCAAGTTTTGTTTTTAATTAGTTTTGAATTTTTAAAAAAATCAGTTTTGAATCTTACAGAATATTGTTTCTTCCTCCATCTAATTTAGACTTTATACATTTTCATGTTAATATATATTTTAGTTGAGTTTTGAATCTTATTACGTAATATTTCCTGTATCAAACTAGATTTTTATCCATTATCCATTATTTTACTAATACTGTTTAATTATGTTGTAGGACTTACTAGGTTTTTAAAAGGACTTTACTATTTAATACAATGAATGCCTTGGTAGATTCTGGAATTAACCAAATCATTCCATTTTATCTTAATAAAAAACAGTATGAATTTTGGTTGCAAGTAATTTTTTAGAAATCTCTCTTCTATGTATTTATATGTAATGACATTTAGGTTCAGCTCATATAGCCATCAAGATTTTCTCACTTTATGAAATGATTTAGAAACATTTCTTCCTCTTCCTATTCTACAATCATTTAATATTTAAAAGGAATATATGATTTTGAGGATTTGTAAAAATACAATAGTACTGGACCAGGTGTGTTTTGAGGGTATGCAAATAGATCCCTAACTATGGTCTTATTTTATTTTATTTTGTTAGTGTATTCCAGGTTTTCTAGGTTCTTTCTGTCACTTCGATTCATGCATTTCTTTAGTCAAGAATTGCTGTTGCTCCTGCCTAGCATCTCCATAGTTTTGGTGTTACCTGTCACTGCTACACTGCCCTCTGTCCTCGTCCTGAACATCGTCCTCCCTGGAGCCCTGTGTTATATTCCCAGTCTCATAGATTTCATGGCTTCCTCTTGATTAATTCTTCCTGATTTTTCAGAAGAAATCCTGAAATAATTAGAAGAAAGGAAGATAACATGTTTGAAAATTTCAAGAGGCAGAATATCTTTTTCTATTCTCTCCCTTGAGAGATAATTTGGGCATAAAATTCTAGGTTGAAAACAATTTCTTCTCAAAATTCAGGAGGAATTTCTAATTCCTAGTTTCACTTTTGCTATTCAAATATCCAATGATGTTTTCATTTTCTCTTTTTGTCTTTCATATGACTTTTTTTTTTTTTGTAACTCTCTAAAAGCTTTTGGAATCTTCTCTTTATCTTGATATTCTAAGCAATTGCAATAATGGGTTTATTTCATTCAAGGGAATAAGCAAAAGGCACACTGTGGCCCTTTCAGCTCAGACCTGATTGAAGTTCTTTAGTTCCAGGAAATTTTCTAGTTATTGTTCAACTTCCTTTCCTTTGTTTTCCTTGTTTTTACTAGGATTTTATTGGTATGTTGTGCCTCCTGGTCTGATTTGTTTTTATTTTAATTTTTTTATGTTTTTCCTCACATAAATTCATCTCCTCTTTTCAATTGCCTACTGAAAAGTATCAAATTTTTCTTCCCCCTATTCTGTGTACTTTTTAAATAATAGTTCTCTTTTTTCAATATTGTTATTTTAATACAAACTTATATTTTTAATAGCACCCTATTATTTTCATCAATAAAATGTATTTTGAACATGTAAATTAAAACACATAGTTGACATATTCATCTATCTGAGATATTTTTGTTTTTGATATTTGTTCTATAACTTTCACATTAAGAGCTTTGTTTAATGTTCCAGATGTCATGGAGATTCTTTGTTTTTATTCTTTCTTTCAGTCCTTCTCCCTCTCCTCCCTCACTCTCTCATACTTCCTTCTTTAGGTTTACTTGCATAAATGTACAAAGTGAAATTTTTTTAAAAGTCAGACAGTGGCACAAGGCTGTGGTTTTTTGACTGATAGGCTTAAATGTAAATGATCAGTCAGAGGGGACCTGACCGTTTCTTGCATCAGGTCTGAGATGGCAATAAGCATTTTCTTATGAGACCCTCTTCACTCCTTTTGTCATCTCCCAGATTTTGTCAGTGTGTGATGTGGGATAGTAATGAAAGGGTAGTGGTCAGATCCCTAACTGACAGTATTCTATAAAGTGGACTGAGAAAGTTTACTTCCATCTGGTTTCCAAATGGCACTCCTCATAAACTCATAAAAATATTAACATTAATCTGGAAGATATTGTTCATATTTCAAAAAGTTTCATAGATATTGTATCTAGCTGTACAAGCCAATAAAGCTTTATGTTCTTTGTTTCTGAAATCGAGTTTTATGTAAACCAGGTTTCAAATACATTATGTAACATTAAAACCAGAAGGGAAAAAGAAACCATAAACCAGTTTATTACTTCACATGGCACTGGGCAGCTGTTGCTAATGAGCTGCAAACTCTGTAGCTAGTTACAGGACCGATAACATCAATTTGGTATTTGTTCCCTTATCAAAAACTTGACTGATATTGAAGCTGAGGGAAAAAAGGACAATCAGTGAAGGTAATAAATGACTGAGTCAGGAAGATGGAGGCTGATCCTAGAGGAAATAAAATGCTAATACCTCCAGAGCACATCCCCTTCCTCCACCTTGTTGCCAAGGTTACCTGCTTCCAGGGAATTTTTCCTCCTTACAAGAAGTTGTTAATTAACAGCCCCTGGATGGCTCTCTACCTGCCTTTGGTCACTTCACCTTTTGATCACTGGTCACATAGTCAAGATAAGGGGAAGGGGAATGAGAACAATGGAAATTTGAAATCTATAAAAGGGGCAGGACACCCCCTCTCCTTTGGGTACCAACTTGGATCCCTCCTCTGTGGAGGAATCTCTGTCTCTGTCTCTGTCTCTGTCTCTCTCTCTCTCTCTCTCTCTCTCTCTCCTTGTGTGTGTGTGTGTGTGTGTGTGTGTGTGTGTGTGTGTGTGTGTGTGTGTGTGTTCTATTCGTCAAATAAAACTTTTTGTTCTTGCCTCTAAGTTCTAGCGTGTTCAACACTGGGGAAATGGAACCCAAACCTGATTCTCAGACTGGTGACAATATTAGGCTGGCCTCACATTCTGTTGCTTTGGACACCCCTTAGCTACAATATGTCTAGTCAAACAGAAGAACTTGGTGGAAAACCAGGTAATTATACTCATTCAATGAAGTTACACTAGTCATCTATCTATTGATAAGACAGTCTTACAGATGATTAATCTGGTTATTAATTACAGGTTTTATTTTTAAATGAAATTAAATATTTTATAACTCCCAATCCCCATGGACATTAGATGTTAAAACACATAGAACTAGATGTTGGGAACAGAACCTCTTTCATGAAGTATTAATGTTAGGTCTGTCTATATTTTTGTGTTACATAATAGAGTCTTGGACTATATAAACAGGCTAAAGGGAGTAATTTTCACAGTCTGGCTAACGTGCCTATGTGCCACTGCCACAGTTATCCTAACATGGCCAGTTTATAGGTGTGTCAAATGAGAAGGAGATTATGTGATTATACACAGCATAATTATACAAAAAGACCATATATAATTTTTGTAATTTATTTCTGAGTTTGAACATTGAAATTAAAAGGGGAATAACTTGATATTTTCTATTTTAGTGGCTTTCAATAAAATAATATATTTATAAAGCACTTTCAGAAATAATATGTGGCAATGGTATAATATGTGGAAAATAAAGAAACCTCTGGAAACAAAATTATAATCTCCCACTAAGATGTAATCACTGTTAGACTGTTGGTATATTTCTCTCAAGTCCTGTAACCATGAGGAACATTGTATAAATGACAATGAATATTACTTTATTTAACAAATAATTCTAGGCAGGGCTGTCCAAGATTTGGGGGATCCAATGAGAAACAAACCACCCTGCTTTTCCATGTGTAGTTTACATTGTAGTCAGAAAGACAGAAAACAACCTAAAAATGAAAGTGCATGATGTGCTACTGGCAAGGACTAAGTAGAAAAATAAAGGAAATCAGGGGGAAAGGAGTATAGTTTTAGATAGTATTGCCACAGTCCTCAAAGAGAACATAATTGTGGATTTATAATGGACAACTGATCTGATTTGAAATAAACCAAATAATTAATTTGAAGTTCTTAATGGTATTTCCCTGCTATAGAAGGAGTTAGACTCAGATTTTTTCAGCCAAAGATGTAAGGCCAACTGTCACAGTGCATTTTATGGCCTGAGATGATGCGCATGTGGGCTTTAGGGTGGGGTTTAGGGCAAGTCAAATCAGGTTTCCCCACACCTTCATTTTTTGTCTTAGTCGATTCAGGCTGCTATAACAAGATACTTTAGACTGGATGATTTGTAAACAAGAGAAATTGCTTTTTTTTCTGGAGTCTGGGAAGTCCAACATCAGGGTTCCCAGTAAATTCAGTGTCTACTAAAAATTTCTGACAAGTCCCCTAGCTTTTGTACCCTCACATGGCAGAAGCAGCACACTAAATGTACTTCAGTGTCCTTTAAAAGTATTGATCTCATTTATGGGAAACATCTAAATCACTTACCAAAATGTCCACCTCTCAAAATTAACCATGGAGATTAGGATTCAGCAAGAATTTGGGGCACAACCGTTGATACCATAGCATCATTCTTCAGAGATTTTCAACTAAAATTCTGGGATATTTACCAATATCTCTTTTAATTAAATTTAATTTTGTCCTTTTCTGTTTATGTATAAAAAATGTTCTATACCAAACTGATCTGCCATCACTAGAGGTAGAAAATTCTGCGAATTCTTCAATACAGTTTTTGTACATAATTTTCCTTCTCAAAGTAGGCACTCTTTCTTAGAACTTAAATCTTCATGGGACTGTGTGAGAGAATGCATTTTAACAAATGAGATGTGGCAATGTAAGTAAGGCCTTAAATTACCCTCATTTAACCCTACCCCTCATTAAGCACCTGATATTCTCCACTAGGAGCTTTGTAGTTGCATATTGCTTAAATTGAAATATTTGTTCCTATTTCCTTGCAAGGAGCTTTGTCTATTTTCATTTCTCTCATCTTTTTATTCTATATCCCACTCCTTCCTACATTCTAATCTTCATATACTGTAATTCATTGCACTTCCTAGTCTTATGCAAAACAGAATATGTGTTTCTCCTGTTCATTGTGCTTATTTATTTAGTAATTATCAAAATCAGATGTTGTTTAAAACAGGATGTTAATATAGAATACATTTCTGTTACATTAACAATGTAATGTCCAGAACATGTCTGCTTTTCCGTATGTATGAATTAAGGAGTAGAAAGACAGTCTTCTTTGTCATGTGAGAAGTCCTAGTTCATTTGTCAGTCATCTTTACCTGAACAGTATAAGCTCTGTCGATTGTGGGTTGGGACTATCACCCTGCCAAGTTTCAGAGTAGGCTGTCTGAGTGTAGAAAACACTGGTTTAGACTCTTCAATTCTCCCGCCCTCTTCAACTCTCCAAAAGCAATATAAGGAGAGCTGTCCTATGGCACCAGAGTTTCTCTAGGTGATGTATTCCCTTCTCCTTTTTTCTTTCTCCTGCTCCTTCTCCTCCTCCTTCTACTTCTACTTTTATTTTATTGTAAACAAATGGGATACATGTTGTTTCTCTGTACATGGCGTAAAGGCATACCATTTGTGTAATCATAAATTTACATAGAGTAATGTTGTTTGATTCATTCTGTTATTTTTTCCCTTCCCCCCACCCCTCCCACCCCTCTTTTCCCTCTATACAGTAGTTCTTCCTCCATACTTGCCCCCCTCCCTAACCCTAACTCTACCCTAACACTAACCCTTCCCTCCCCCCATTATGTGTCATCATCCACTTATTAGCGATATCATTTGTCCTTTGACTTTATGAGATTGGCTTATCTCACTTAGCATGATATTCTCCAATTTCATCCATTTGCTGCAAATGCCATAATTTTATCATTCATTATAGCTGAGTAATATTCCATTGTATATATATACCACAGTTTTTTTATCCATTCATCAATTGAAGTTCATCTAGGTTGGTTCCACAATCTGGCTATTGTGAATTGAGCAGCTATGAACATTGATGTAGCTGTATCTCTGTAGTATGCTGATTTTAAGACCTTTGGGTATAGGCCAAGGAGTGGGATAGCTGGGTCAAATGGTGGTTCCATTCCAAGTTTTCTAAGGAATCTCCACACTGCTTTCCAGAGTGGCTGCACTAATTTGCAGCCCCACCAGCAATGTATGAGTGTTCCTTTTTCCCCACATCCTCACCAACACCTGTTGTTGCTTGTATTCTTGATAATCGCCATTCTATTTGGGGTGAGATGGAATATTACGGTAGTTTTGATTTGCATTTCTCTTATTACTAGAGATGTTGAACATTTTTCCATATGTTTGTTGAGTGCTTGTAGATCTTCTTCTGTGAAGTGTCTGTTCATTTCCTTAGCCCATTTGTCGATTGGGTTATTTGCATTCTTGGTGTAGAGTTTTTTTGAGTTCTTTATAGATTCTGGAGATTAGTGCTCTATCTGAAGTATGAGTGGCAAAGATTTTCTCCAACTCTGTAGGCTCTTTCTTCGCATTGCTGACAGTTTCCTTTGCTGAGAGAAAGCTTTTTAGTTTGAATTTATCCCAGTTATTGATTCTCGCTTTTATTTCTTGTGCTATGGGAGTCCTGTTAAGGAAGTCTTGTCCTAAGCCATCTTGTTGAAGATTTGGACCTACTTTTACTTCTATAATCTGCAGAGTCTCTGGACTGATTCTGAGGTCCATAATCCATTTTGAGTTTAGTTTCGTGCATGGTGAGAGATATGGGATTAGTTTCATTCTGTTGCATATGTATTTCCAGTTTTCCCAGCACCATTTGTTGAAGAGGCTATCTTTTCTCCATTGAATATTTTTGGCACCTTTGTCTAGTATGAGAAAAATTGTATTTATTAGGGTTTGTGTCCATGTCCTCTATTCTGTACCATTGATCTACCTATCTATTTTGGTACCGAATAACATGCCGTTCTTGTTACTATTGTTTTGTAGTATAGTTGAAGTTCTGGTATTGTGATACCCCCTGCTTCATTTTTCCTGTGAAGGATTGCTTTAGCTATTCTGGGTTTCTTATTCTTCCAGATGAATTTCATGATTGCTTGTTCTATTTCTGTAAGGTACATCATTGGGATTTTAATTGGAATTGCATTGAATCTGTATAGCACTTTTGGTAGTATGGCCATTTTCACAATATTAATTCTGCCTATCCAAGAACATGGGAGATCTTTCCATCTTCTAAGGTTTTCTTTAATTTCTTTCTTTAGTGTTCTGTAGTTCTCATTGTAGAGGTCTTTTACCTCTTTTGTTAGATTAATTTCCAGATTTCCAAGTATTTTATTTTTTTCGAAGCTATTGTGAATGGGGTAGTTTTCCTAATTTTTCTTTCTGAAGATTCATCACTTATGTATAAAAATGGATTGGATTTATGAGCATTGATCTTATATCCTCCTACTTTACTGAATTCACTTATGAGTTCTAAAAGTTTTCTGGTGGAATTTCCAGGTTCCTCTAAATATATAATCATATCATCAGCAAATAGGGATAGTTTGAGTTCTTTTCCTATTCGTATCCCTTTAATTTCTTTGGTCTGTCTAATTGCTCTGGCTAGAGTTTCAAGGATGATATTGAATACAAGTGGTGAAAGGGGGCATCCCTGCCTTGTTCCAGTTTTTAGAGGGAATGCTTTCAATTTTTCACCATTTAGAATGATATTAGTAATGGGCTTAACATAGATGACCTTTACAATGTTAAGGAATGTTCCCACTATCCCTATTTTTTCTAGTGCTTTGAGCATGAAGGGGTACTGTATTTTATCAAATGCTTTTTCTGCATCAATTGAAATAATCATGTGATTCTTGACTTTAAGTCTATTGATTTCTGGATGTTGAACCAACCTTGCATCCCTGGGATGAAACCCATTTGATCATGGTGCACTATCTTTTTAATATGTTTTTGTATGCAATTTGCTAAAATTTCGTTGAGAATTTTTGAGTCAATGTTCATAAAGGATATTGGTCTGAAATTTTCTTTCCTTGATGTGTCTCTCTCTGCTTTAGGTATCAGGGTAATATTGGCTTCATAGAATGAGTTTGGGAGGGTTCCCTCGTCTTCTATTTCATGGAATACTTTGAGGAGTATTGTAATGAGCTCTTCTTTAAAGGTTTTGTAGAACTCAGCTGAGAACCCATCTGGTCCTGGACTTTTCTTTGTTGGTAGGCTTTTGATGACTTCTTCTATTTCATTATTTGAAATTGATTTATTTAAGTTGTGTATGTCCTCCTCGTTCAGTTTAGGCAATTCATATGTCTCTAGAAACCTGTTGATGTCTTCGAAATTTTCTATTTTGTTGGAGTATAGATTTTCAAACTAGCTTCTAATTATGTTTTGTATTTCAATCGTGTCTGTGGTAATATTTCCTTATTCATTTTGAATTTTAGTGATTTGGGTTTTCTCTCGTCTTCTCTTTGTTAGTGTGGCTAAGGGTTTATCAATTTTGTTTATTTCTTCGAAGAACCAACTATTTATTTTGTCAATTTTTTGTATTGTTTCTTTTGTTTCAATTTCATTGATTTCAGCTCTGAGTTTAACTATTTCCTGTCTTCTACTACTTTTGGTGCTGGTCTGTTCTTCTTTTTCTAGGGCTTTGAACTATAGTGTTAGGTCATTTATTTGTTGAGTTTTGCTTCTTTTATTGAATGCGCTCCTTGAAATAAATTTTCCTCTAAGTACTGCTTTCATAGTGTCCCAGAGATTTTGATATGATGTGTCTTTATTCTCATTTAGCTCTAAGAATTTTTAAATTTCCTTCCTAATATCTTCTGTTATCCATTCATCATATAATAGCATATTGTTTAATCTCCAGGTGTTGGAGTAGTTTCTGTTTTTTACTCTTTCATTTATTTCTAATTTCAATCCATTATGATCTGATAGAATACAAGGTAGTGTTTCTATCTTCTTGTATTTGATAACATTAGCTCTGTGGCATAATATATGGTCTATTTTAGAGAAGAATTCATGTGCTGCTGAGAAGAAAGTGTATTCGCTCTTGGTTGGATGGTATATTATATCAATGTCCGTTAACTCTAAATTATTGATTGTGTTATTGAGATCTATGGTTTCTTTGTTCAATTTTTGTTTGGAGGATCTGTCCAGTAGTGAGAGAAGTGTGTTAGTATTATTTTGTTATGGTCTATTTGGTTTCTGAAATTGAGAAGGATTTGTTTGACATACATGGATGCGCCACTGTTTGGGGCATAGATATTTATGATTGTTATATCTTGCTGATTTATGCTTACTTTAAGAGGTATGAAATGTCCTTCTTTATCCCTTCTGACTAACTTTGGCTTGAAGTCCACATTATCTGAAATGATGAGGGATACCCCAGCTTTTTTGCTGAGTCCATGTGCATGGTATGTTTTTCCCCATCCTTTCACCTCTAGTCTATGGGTATCTCTTTCTATGAGGTGAGTCTCTTGCAGGAAACATATTGTTCGATCTTTCTTTTAATCCAATCTGCCAGTCTATGTCTGTTGATTGATGAGTTCAGGCCATTAATATTCAGGGTTATTATTGAGATATGATTTGTATTCCTAGTAATTTGGCTCATTTTTTTTTTTTTTTTTTTTTTTTTTTTTGGGTGCTGGGGATCGAACCCAGGGCCTTGTGCTTACCAGGCAAGCACTTTACCGACTGAGCTATCTCCCCACCCCTGGCTCATTTTTTAAATTTATTTATTTATTTTTTGAAACGAATTGGTTCCTCCTTTATATGACAATTCCTTGAGGATAGTTCCTCCCTTTGCTGATTTGCTTCTTTGTTTTTCATCTCTTCCTCATGGAATATTTTGCTGAGAATATTCTGTAATATTGGCTTTCTTTTTGTAAATTTTTTTAGCTTTTGTTTATCATGGAAGAGTTTTATTCCATCATCAAATTTGAAGGTAAGTTTTGCTGGGTATAAGATTCTTGGTTCGCATCCATTTTCATTCAGGGCTTGAAAAATGTTCCAGGCCCTTCTAGCTTTTAGGGTCTGGATTGAAAAATCTGCTGATATCCGTATTGGTTTCCCCCTGAATGTAATTTGGTTCTTTCCTCTCACAGCCTTTACAATTCTGTCTTTATTTTTTATGTTAGGTATTTTCATTATAATGTGCCTTGGTGTGCGTCTGTTGTAATTTTGTGTATTTGGAGTCCTATAAGCCTCTTGAACTTGATTATCCATTTCATTCTTCAGATTTGGGAAATTTTCTGATATTATTTCATTCAATAGATTGTTCACTCCTTTGGTTTGTTTCTCTAAGCCTTCCTGAATCCCAATAATTCTTAAATTTGGCCTTTTCATGATATCCCATAGATCTTGGAGATTCTGTTCATGATTTGTTTCCATCTTCTCTGTTTGGTCAACTTTGTTTTCAAGGTTAAACATTTTGTCTTCAATGTCTGAAGTTCTGTCTTCCAGGTGTTCTATCGTATTGGTTGTGCTTTCTATGGAGTTCTTAATTTGGTTTACTGTTTCCTTCATTTCAAGAATTTCTGTTTGGTTTTTTTCCAATATCTCTAACCCTTTATTGAAATGATCTTTTGCTTCCTGTATTTGCTCTTTTAACTGTCGATTGGTGCAATCATTCAATGCCTGCATTAGTTCCTCATCTCATTGTTTGCTTCCCTAATCATTTTTATTATGTACATTCTGAACTCCTTTTCAGTTATTTTTCTACCATGCTGTCATTGAATTTTATTGATGTAACATCTAGATTTGTTTGGGGCATTTTCTTCCCTTGTTTTCTCATATTGTTCAGGTATCAGTGGACCGCTGAGATATTGCAGATTTCCTCTATTGACTTATAATGTCCCTGAAGATTTCTAGTATATCCCCTCTTAGCTTTCAGTAGCCTGAAGTCTTGGAGGAAGTTGATAATGGGGTGCTCCACAAGGAAGCTGCCTCTCTAGGAGTGGTGGCATTCAGGTGGGGTATATTCCCTGCTAGTGGGCAGAGGTGCCTCCACTTGTTGACCAATGATCATCCAAAGGGGAACTAGGCTGCGGGCTGAGGCAAGGCCTGTTTGGTCCTGTGTCTCTGGTTTTACTGTCCTTGTGGGAAAACCTCACCCAGCGGAGAAGACTCACTTGGTGGGGAGGTCTCCCTGGTCAGTTCCCCTCCTAGAGGTTTCCCTCAATCCACTACTGCCTGGGCTGGGCAGCCTTCCTCTGCAATGCTCCCAGGGGCCCAGACCTACCTCCTGGGCCTGCGAACCTCACCCTTTGCAGACGAGTCTCCTTAGGCTGCCCCTCCTCAGAGAAGCTGCCTGCAGACCCGGAACCTTCGCTCCACCTCTAAGCGTGTCTCTCTACGGCTCTTCCACCAAGAAGTTGCCTAGGTCCTGGGACCCAGCTCTGCACCTAATCGCCTGGCTGTGTGGCCCCTCCTTTGAGCAGTCACCTGGAGCCCCATACAGATGCTTTGAGCCCCAGCGACCTGCTGCACACCTCTTCCTCCAGGCAGCCACCTGGAGTTCCGGTGCAGTCGCTACGAGTCCAAGCAACTCACTGCACACCTCCTCCTCCTCTGGGCAGTCCCCTGGGTGTTCAGTAGTGGTCGCTCTGAGTCCAAACAACTCACCACTCACCTTGTCCTCTGGGCAGCCGCCTGGAGCTCTGGTGCAGCCGCTCCAAGTCCAAGTGCTGTGCTGAGCGGTCTCCTCTCCAATGCTCCCAGTTGTCCGAGTTCACTGCTCCAGCGGGGGAAAAGTTGTCTTGTTGGGCAACTCTACTTCACAAAGTTCTCTGCACTCTGGGACTACCGCCCCATCCAGGACACCTCCTCAGTGGGAGAGACTCACTCCGTGGCTTTGAGTTGGTCTCAAGTCTCTCAATATCTCCTCGTTTGAATCCTGAGTCCTGGAGCAACATGAAATGCAGCCACCCTCTAGTCTGCCATCTTGATAACCTTACTTCTACTTTTTTTTTAAGGAAGTGTCTTTGCTGTAATACCCATCATAACTTGGAGGAAACTTTTCCGGATAGACTTTTCTTTAATTTATTAGCCTTTGTCATCACTACTGTTTATAATCTGACAAGCTATGGTTCTGGTCTGTAGTTTCCCAGAGGCTTTTCCAGCTCTCACTTGTACAGCAGCTTTCAGTACCTGGGTTGGACTATGCTCATTCCAAATTGCCTACATTATTTAATCCATTCTTCATCCTCCAGAAACTTGTCAAATTTCTAATTCACTGATGTCCTCACTTCCCATTATTGGTACAGATACAAATGACTTATCTTTTATTTCTTTCGTTTTTTTTTCTTTCAGAGGCAGTTTTGAAGCTAAATGAGGTAAATATCTACTCAATTATTATCCTGAACTAGAAGCCCTGCTAGAAATTACCACACATGATATCTTATACAAATCAATTGATAACTCCTTTTAATATTTATAAAAGCCTCCTATATTTGAAGATCATATGTGTGTACAACAGATTTTTTTTTATTTTTGACTTTAGACATTTAACTTCATTAGACCTGTGACACTTATACTAGTGTACTCAAAAAGATAAGGATCTAAATTTTGGTTTACAAATAAAGACATTGGCTCAGGACCCTTTAAAGAGTAACTCAACCTTTTTCATACTAACTGGACCAGCATCTTTTAATTATAATTCAATCTATTTCAGGGAATTTTATACCTCGTATTTTTTTCTTGTGTAATATTCTATTATTTCACTTACTTTACATTAGCCTTTTAATATTTGGTAAAATCATGGTTCAGAGTTCTTAAGTCAGGTACATTTCCTATAGGTGTTTTCCTATATTGCTCATATATTCTGCTGTGACTATCCTGTAGTCAATTGCCACAGAAACCAAGGCTAAATCCACAAACTTCTGACACCAGTTCATGTACTCTCTCCATCACTCACTGAAACCTATTCTATTCTCTGCTTTCCACCAAATATGTACTAAAGCCTTGAAAAATATTATCTGCCACATGTTTGTTTCTTTCCAGGAATACACATAAAACATGAAGACCATTGTTTGAGCAGCTTTTATTAAACAAGAGTTCCACTTTAAGAAGAATTAAAAAAAAATGGAGACCACTAGATGCTACAAATCTACATATTGGATTCTTTGTTATGATTAAGCAGAGAGCATTAAAGATCATTAAGCACATAATATATTTCATTCAGTGCACTGAAGATAATTGACAACTCCTATTAACAGCCTCATTTAGAAGTCCTTGGGCCTTTACTCTATTTGTACAAACAGCATTTTTATGAATTAAAAACATGGGAATGAGTGGTATGCAGGGGCAGTTTTCATTTAGAAGCAATCAAAAACAATCTTAAAAGTGAAGTCATTTAATTATCATTTGGTATAAAACATGGCAAACTTGGCTGGACTGTGAAACTCATTTGCAAATGTGGCCAGGCTCCAAATGAATACTTGCCGTTCTTGGAAATAGCACATTCTTATTAATCCCAGGACATAGAACTATAGGGGACAAATATTTGTACTACTTGACCCCATATTTCAAAGCCAATTGTTAATATGTTATTATATTTCACTAGATCAAAGATTCTACCAACTATTAGAAATACCATTATTTTATGTTTAAGAAAACAGTTCTAATAAAACTTCTATATCTTATCACTCTGTAAAGCAAATCAATTTCAGGTGAGTTAAAAATCATGAAATTGACAATTGTCAGGCCAAGAATGATCAAATATGGGGAGAGTGAAGTAATTCCTGTATTATCAATTACTAGAAGTGTGTTATACTTGGAATTGTGACATCTTAACACTGAACCCCAGTAATAGCAAACTTCCACCAGCACATTTGACTGCAGCAGGACTTGCCATACAACAGTCCTACATCACAGATGGGTACAAGGGAATTTACACTCTTCAAGAGGAAGGAAAAAGAAAAATTCAATTTCTGCAGAGAATTCTAGTTCTATATAGTAAAGACAGTGAAGGACTTAAAGCATAGAGTATCAGAAACAGTAGGTTCAATTCACTCATTTTAAACAATTTTTTACCCAAAAGAAGGGAGTCATACTGAAGCTGATAGCAGACCCACAGCTGAAACAGTGTAGTCTCCTGTGAGACTTACAACACCTAATCGGCCAGTAATCTAAAAGCCAAGAAGGACAGAATGATCCTTTTGTCCAGAGCAGTTCACATTTTCCAGGCATTATTTATAACCTGTTCCTAAGAAAGCTCTGCCTCACAAGCAGCACAGAGAACTTAAGGGGTGATGCCTGAAAGATTCAGCTGGCATTTCTGTTTTAATTGTTTTGTGTTCATCTTCTCTTTTGCACTAACATTTTGCCTCTTAGATTTCAGACTATTCTTGCACCCAAACATCTTCTACTCACTCAAGTTCCATTTTGTTTGGGGGAACTCAATTGTCTACTTACTCTTTAGCTGTTTCCTGTGCTACTTTGAATACTATAAAGTAGTGTTAATAAATAATAGTTTTTATTGAATACTAACTTAGGCTTCATAGTCAAAAGATTTGTAAGAAGAAGATGTAAAACACTAGTGATTTTTGAGAGATTTCTTCTTACTCCTTTAACCATTTCTGTTTTGTTCTATGTCTGGGGTATATTATTACAGAACTCCATGCCCAATAACATATGAGTGATATATAAGAAATCATCCCAATTACATTTTACTTTGCTCAAACCTCTATGGACTTACAATCAATTTGCAAAATTAAAGTTAAAAACATAAAATTACATAAATAATTTATTGAAAACTCTTCTAAACTATAAAAGATGAAACATAATAATAAACAATTATTTATCAAATAGAGATCACTGAATGATTATCCTTCTTGCAGAATTTCATAAAATTCATCTACAATGACTGGAAAGGTGGGAAAAGAACCCAGAGAGGAGAAAATTAGAGCCAGGCATTGAAATATGAGATCTAGAATAGATAGAAAAGAGTGGTGAGGGAATTTTACAGGTCAAGATCCAGGAGTTTTTGTTTTTTGTTTTTTTTTTTTCCTTTTTTTTCATATAAGATCAGTAGTCCTCCTGTGTGTGACAGGTTTTCTTGGTTTTTATCCCTTTTTTCTAGTTCATTGAATAGAAGATGAGGAAATTGCTTGATCTCTGTGTTCCTCAGTTTCCTCACCCACAAAATATAAAAACTGTACATTGTTTATTGCATTACTGTGAAGATTAAATGAGCTCATCAGTGTCGATTGCTGAAAACACAGCTGCTCAGAAGGCAATACTCAATAAGGCATCTCTATTAAAGTTATGTTGTTTAACTAGTTAGCATCTACTAATTTTTCATATCTATGATCAAATGTCATTTCTTAAACTAAGCCTGATCCACCTGAGTGGTTCTCATTTTAGCATTTATCACTTTAGCTTTTACATTTATTTTCACCATTATTTGATCAAAGTTTCTTTCCCCCACTTGACTTTAAGCCAACAATTTAAGAATCAATTTCAGAACTGAGTCTGCTTTCTGTTCAAATCTATCTTCCCTACTCATTCACAGAAAAACACAAACTCCCTACAATACCAAAAAATCAGAAAGGAGTTTACCACCTCCTCCTCACCTTTAACACCTCTTCCAACTCTTTCGATGTTCATTCTCAGTCTCTTTACTCCAGCACAAAGGGCCTTCTTGCTAGTACTTTGACATAATAGGCATATTATGTCAAAGACATAAATACAGACATTTCTGCTGGCTTCTCCCTCAGCCTACAAATACTCTTACCCACATTTTCAAACTGCTTACTCCTTTATCTTCTTAGTAATTCATTCAAATGTCATCTTCTTAGCAAAAACTTCTATTGACCACCTTATTTTAAAAATACAAACTACAAAACTTGCTATCTCCATCCACACTTACTTTCTCTATTTCCATAGTGTTTATCTGAAACATTAGAAGCTTAATTAATTACTGTATTTATGTTCAATCTTTCATATCAGATTTCATGCTACATGACAGCAGGAAATTGTGTCCTCCACGACCCATAACTGTGCCTGATACATGCCAGAGGTTCAGTTAAATATTAGAACTGTGTTAGATACTGCATCATGAATTTGTTCTATATGTCTTTCATGATCATTGTAGATCTTGAGGATATAAGTGAAAATACAAGAAGTAGTTTATTATAGTGAAAGAAGATGGAGAGAGACGATACGGTTTCATGTTTATTTTGTGTGTGACTATGGGGAAGAACATTACCATGATATAATAAGATTAACAAGACTGATATCTTCACTCACACAGAATTGTCTTAGAAATGGAATCCTTTGAAGTCAGAAGATTCTGGGCTTTACTAGTAGCCATCATTACTATCCTTTGCCCCCCCCCCCTTCATTTATAGTTTTCCCTCATTGGGGTTTTAAGTTGACATATAAAAGATTTCTTTGTACAAAAATACTCAGGTGATACAATAATGTTTATAAGACTCCCAATCTTGCAATAACTGGCTTTGGCATTTTAAGGGTTATAAATACTATTCAATGGGAAAAAAAAATCTGTTAAAGAAATGATTCTGGAATAATTGAATGTCCATGTATATAAAAGCAATGCATGTCTGATATCTAACTTAAGTGAGTTAATTTCTTTTCACCAGAACTTTAGACTCCACTGACATTGCAAAATACTTTCCTGTTTTATTATTCTTCACCACCCCCTATAATCATCATAAAAACCTACAACCCATGAAAAGCAGTTGGAGAAGTACACCCATAAATGAGCCATACATGCCAATGATGAAATACTGGACTTTAGAGACACATCTAGTCCTTAAAGTTTTATTCACTCCTCATTATTTGTGACATATAGCTTTCGCCTATGATATACTGAAAAAATAAATGAATAAAAATATCCAATACCCATAGACTTCTTAAAGGAAATTTTTGGACAAGTCTCCATATTAAACCTTGACTGAGAAGGCAAAATAATCGTCTGAAAAATAGTATACCACACCTGGGGGTCATGGAGAGCAAAATATATTTATAAAATTAAAAATGCAGAGAATTACTACATAAGCAATATTAGTGAGGATTATCAGGGGGCTATTCCAGCACCTAATCCTACTTTACCAATAGAATGAAAGCTATTGAGGCAATGAGCACTCAAGTTAAAAAGCAAAAGAAATGGAAATAAATAAACAAGTAGGAGCAAAATATATACTATTTTCATGGATAGAAGGGAAATTTTGTTAAAAATGTCAAATTCCATGAAATTATCTATAAATTAAACACACTCCAAATCATAATCCTAGAAGGATATTTAATGATATTGAAAAACTAATTATAAGATTTACAAATAAAGACAAAAAATTAGAGTAGCCAATATATTTTGAATTTAAATATAAATAGCAAGAACACTCACACAAATCCTTCAATATTTACTGCAGTGAATAGTGCAGTGATAGAGATGAAAAATTGATCATTGATCAATGGAACAAAATCGAGAACTTTGAAATAGACTCAAATAAATATGGCTAATTTTTGAAAAGGTTATAAATATTATTCAATGGAATAAATCTGTTAAAGAAATGATACTGGAATAATTGAATATCCATGTATACAAAACAAACATTGACCTTCAACTTATAATATAGAAATTGAAAAATATTTTAGTAAATCATATACCTAAGTATAAAGTATAATACTATCATAATGTTTTTACAAAAAACTTTGAGAAAATATTTGTGATATTGAGTAAGCAATGAGTTTTTAGAACCCCAATTGCATGACTCAAAAAAAAAGGATACATCAAAATTAAAATTCTTTCTCTGTTAAAGACACTATCCTAGGAAAGAAGCTCTATTAAAACTCAAAAATAGGAATATAAAAAGACTAATTAGAAATGGACAAAAATCTAGAACTGGGACGGAAATATACAAAATGAGACTGCAACATCTTAAAGTGCCAGAAAACAATGAAATTATTTAAAATGCACCTTGACTACTGTATCTCAAAGGAACACCATTAGCCAAATGAAGTGATTCCCAATAGTCAAACCTTGGAGGGGAAGGGAAGACAGAGGAAAGAAAGGCAGGGGAGAGGAGGAAAGGAGAATCCAGTTCCTGGCATTACCAAGACTGGGAAGGAAGTGAGGTAACTGGGACGTTCATACATTGCTAGTAGGAAAGCAAAATGACACTCTAGCTTTTTGGCAATTTCCTATGCAATTAGTAATATTTTTACCCTAATGATTCAGCAATAAATCTTAACTACTAACCCCAAAGAAATAAAAATTTATGTCCATGTGAAAATCTGTATGTGTTTATATAATCTTTATACATAACTGATAAAAGTGGAAACAACTGAAAAGCCCTTCAATTGGGGATGGATAAACAACAGAATTTATATCCACACAAGTAAATGCTACTCAGCAGGAAAAAGAAGAAATTATTGTTATGCACGTTAATATGAGTGAATCTTAAGTGAATTAGTAAATTTAATAAGAAAAACTAGCAATATCACCTGTCTGGAAACTATATGGATTGACTTCAAAGTGGCATCACAAGATCATTTTGCGAGTGATGGAAAAGCTCTGTGTCTTGATTGTGGCAGAAGTCGTATGATTCCATGTATCTGTCAAAACAAAGAACTATACAACAAGAGTGATAGTTACAACAAACAGATTAAAAACTGAAGAGCAACTGACCAATGCCTATAATCCCAGCAGCTTGGGAGGCAAGGCAGGAGGATCCAGAGTTCAAAGCAACCTCAGTGATTTAGCAAGGCACTTAGCAATTCAGTGAGATCCTGTCTCTAAATAAAATATAAAAAAGGTCTGGGGACGTGGCTAAGTGATTAAGTGCCCCCGGGTTCAAGCCTTGGTTCCCCAGGGTGGTGGGAACTGAAAAGCAAAAAAAAAAAAAAAAAAAAATTGGAGTTTTGCAAGTCTTATAAAAAGTTTCCATTTGTTCTACTCAAATATGAGCATAGTTTGAAACAGAACAACATTGATATAAATAAATCAATAAGATCTGGGCCCATTTATTTGAAATGTAATAATTCCTCATTTTTTTAACCTAGTGATGGACTTTGCACATATAAAATTCATGTTCGTTTAATTTATCCCATTATTTTATACCTGGATTTTTGAAAATTCACAGAGAAAAACAAATCTCATATTTATATCTCTTTTCTTAGGCAAATTCAAAAGGCATTAAGTGAAAGAAATACTATGATTGTCTCTTTAATTTATTTACCATCTTATGCAAGTGTAAATACATTCTGCCCTGATAATTCTGGGTCCTTGCCCACATTAAAACATATGCTCATTCTTATTTCTTCTAAGGCTATTTTGACTAAAACTGATGTAGAAACAACATTTAAAATGTTTCCCATTCAGAAAAAGTAGTATTTATTGGTTATCTCAATCCTAAAAAGTGTGCCATTGATAACTTGCCTGGATTTCCATTCCTTTCCAAATGCAAACCCTTGAAAATCCAATTAGAACAAGAGATTATGCTACATTGATCTCAATTATGAGAGGTAAAACTTTAATCAGACTTTTAAATTAACCAGAAAATGAGACCTAGTGAACTTAGAAATCACTCAGTTTATGAAGGAAGATAGAGATTTATTACTGATCTACATATTTCTAATTGCTGTAAGATATTTGAGGTGAGAAAGAAGAACCCCAATTGGTTCTTAGAGTCTTTGCTTGGTCCTGGAGATTTCTGCCCTGCATAACTGCCTATCCAGATTCTACAGTTCTCAGTAAGATTGAGACTCAATGATACATCTAATGGTCTTTCCTTTAGTAGATATTATTAACTCTAGCTAGTCTCTCAGAACATCCTTTTTTTTTCCCTTTTCCCTATCAAGAGAACCCAATGTTTAGAAGTGTTCCTACCCACCTGAAGCAAAGATTACATTTCCAATCTACCCTTGCAGCTAGTCATGGACATGGAAACAACAGCAGAATGGAAAGTGACTGAAATTCCTCAAAGAAGTGTTTTAAAGAGTATGACATGTGCATTCTCTGCTCTTCCTTCCTCCTGATGGTTGTATTTAGAACATGATGACTGAAGGTTAAATAGCCACCGAGGACCATAAGTAGGAAGCCCAAGATGACAGGCCAGTAGAGTAAGAGAAAATCTAACAAACGTTTTTCTGCAATGAGGCAGAGAATAAATATTTTTGATTTTGCAGGCTAGATTGTCTTAATGTCAACTACTCAACTCTGCCTAAGCCACAACAGAGAGTATATAAATGAATGGGAATGGCTGGACACTAATAAAATTTAATTTACAGATATAGGCAGATGTGGACATAGTCTGTTGACCTCTGGAAATAATAAGACTGGATTGCTACGCAAAGCAGAATGTCATATAATCTCCAACCTGCATCTATATTTTTGTGAAAGAAAAATAAATTTCTGTATTTAGACATTTTTGTTAAAGTTTTCTACTATATGTGAGTTAGTGATTCCTCAAAGTGTAAAACATAGAATGACTCCAAAATTTCACTTCTAGGTATACAGTCAAAATAAATGAAGACTGGTATAAGAACAAATATTTGAATAAGATGTACACATGAGGACCATCAGTAGAAAAAGAAAGTGTGGTATGTGTGTACAATGGATATTACTCAGTCATAAAAAATATTAAGTACAGATATATATTACAATGTGAATTAACTTCAAAATCATTATGTTAAGTAAAAGAAGCTATACACAAAATGTCACAAATTATATGATTTCATTTTTATAAAATGTCCAGAAAGGTGAATCCTTAGAAGTAGAAAGCACAGGGGTAGTTTCGGCGGACTAGGCAGAGTGAGAAATGAAAAGTAATGGTCTAGAGAATACAGGGTTTTATTTTGTCATGATTGACATGTTTTAGAGTCAGAGGTTATATATCAAGTGTCACTGATTTGTTCACTTTTAAGTCTTTAATTTTATGGCACATGAATTATACATTAATAAAAACTAAATAAAAGCAAAAAGAATGAATGTTAACATAAGTCTTCTCTCTTTACATGGTCTGTGTGTTGCATCAGTTACTTTAACTATGTTTAATTAACTAATAGCAGGCTGCTTTAAGAAATCATTCTTCCTACATGTTGTTTACTGTCTCTGGAATATTTTATCCATCAGGTATGCCTGGAACATATCTATTCTTTACTATCCAGCTCAACAATGTCATATCCTTTTACACATCTTTTTAATAATTCTAACCACTTTCATCAGGTAAAGTTATACAGTTCCTTTGTGTCACACTGTACTATAATTACCTTTTAACATGTTCTCTCTCATAATAACTTGGAGACCTGAAAAAACAAGGATCAATTAATAAATCTGCACATTGTCGTTAAGGGGTTATAGTAGATACTGCACAGCATTAGTTGAACTGATTAATGAAACCATGGATTCACCCACATTTATGTTTGTTGTTATTTTGCTAAGGACTAAGCTAAATAGAAGAAATCTGGGAGCAGCACCACCATTATGATTATCATGTTTGATAATCTTATAACCATTTAATTATAAATTAGACTATATGAGTCCTTCAAATGAAATGGGTAGGAAATTGGACTTGTCAAATTTCAAAACACAAAAACTTCAAATATAAATACATAAAAAATATGAGCGTGTATATATATATATATTTTTTTTTTTCCAATCATTAAAAAAAAAAAAAAAAAACATTTTGTCTTCACTTGTCTAACCTGAGGTTTTATTTGGTGTCAAAACATTTTCTATGGCTTGGACAAAGGCCCATGCATTGAAGTTTGGTCCCAGCTCATAGAGGAAGTGCTAGAACCCTTAGGAAGTGGTCCTGGTGGGAGGAAATCCAGTCACTGCAGGAGTCCCCTTGAGGGGATATGACTTTTGTCCCTTCCTATCTCTCTGTTTTCCAGCCACCACGAGGTGAACAGAATCTTCTACCACTCATGCCTTCCACGATGTGCTGCCCTGCAGCAAGCCCGAAAGCAACGGGGCCAACTGAACATGGACTAAAACCTCTAAAATTATCAACCAAAATAAACCATTGCTCTTTTTAAGCTATCATAGATATTTTGGTGTAATAATGGAAAGCTGACTAACATGCCATTTAATTAGGAACATGTGAGACAGACTCAAGCGTAACAGAATTCTTACCTGCTTTCTGGTTCTCTGACCTCAGGAAAGTTCTGACTGTATCTGTTTCTCAGATGGTTTATCTATAAAATGTAATAGTTATACATTCAAGAACAAAACAGTGATAGAAAAGATACCTATTGGCATATTATATAATAGCATTTAACAATTTAAGTTGTTTTAGCACTATTTTTATTGTAACCATGGAAATTTATTTTCATTACTATTATCATTGCTTTAAATCCTCTGTTATTGCTCGATTTATAATCTGTGGCTTTCCATCACATTTCTTATGTCTCTGTTGGATGGAGACTAATGTAAGTCACAGATGGAGTTTGTATTTTATTATAAGGTCAATACAAAGATATGTGAATATTTTAATCAGGGTGAAAATTATCTGATTTATGGTTCCAAACAATGACTTTGCCCTGTCTTTATTATAGGTTCAGAATGGATAAGGTTTGAAGTAAAAAATTTTAAAAAGAAAGTTAGAAATATAGTATAATAATCCTAAGACAGAATGTTAGTGTCAGTTGTGGGGGTCCTCTCTGTCACATTCTGTGTGGAGAGAAGGGTTAACTGCTGAGGGAGGATGTTGGCGGTTTTCTATCTATTACCCAAACCATATCTACTCAATAAACACACAAGAGCCAATACTCTTTTTATATGAGAAGTGGCGTGACTGGTCAGGCTATTCCAGCTCTGGCCTCTTACAACAACTCACCCAACACTCCTTTATGTGATGGACAAGATAGGGTGGAGGTAGGGGAGCGATCTTAGAGGGAAAATTCCAGAAGGAGACAGGGAACCACTCCCACACAGTGCCACCTACTTCCCAGGCAGTTCCTAGAAGCCAGGCCTCTGTGTCCCATGGCTCAACCTTGTCTGATTCTGCTAAATAAGGACAGCGTCCCACAATCAGTGCCTCAGGATAGCTGATCACAGCAAGGAGATGTGAACCTGAAATGAGATGATGCATTAGAAGTCTACATGAGAAATAGCTTTAGCAGTTTCCCACTTGCAAACAAGTAAGCATCCCAACACTAAAAGTCTGCAAAATCTTCTCTAAACAAATTTAAAATTATCCAAATAGAACTAAATTTTCTGGTACCCAAGAGTAAAGCCACATCGTTTGGTGTTCGAAGGGCCTGCATCCTGGCATCAGAGCTATTCTATTAAGTATGGTGGTCCTTAACGACATGTAGCTATTGAGTGTTGAGTAGTATGAATCAAGCTATGCTGCTAATGTGACATATACATTTGATTTTGAAAATTTAATATGAAAATGAGAATATAAAATGTCTCATTAAATTGATTACTAGATGAAATACTATTTTTCATATGTATGTACTCATATATACAGATATATGTCTATACATATGTGCATATATAAATACTTATGAATATATAATATGACTACTAGAAAATTTTAAATTGCAATGTGTCTCAAGTTGTATTCCTATTATTCAACATCTTTTTAGGATAAATGTGTCATTTTAACATGCTCCGTTTAAGTAGACATGGTCTATATCCAGTTTTCATGTGACAAAGATAAACTCACCATTAAACAGAGCCACTTAAGTAATAAAAAGGAAACCCACATTATTAAATAAAATAGTGAATGAAGGATGTCTTGATATGATAAAAGTCAACAGTAAATATAACAAAGTACTAAAAATAAAATGAAGAACAGAAAGCCGATGAAAGGAAAAATAAAGCTATTCCAAGGGGCAGACAAAAAGACGAAAACAAAATTGAAAACAAACAAGCAGAAAAAGAGAGAGAGAGGGAGAAGAACAAAGAAAAGACAGGGAAAATAAAATCAAATCTCTAACTAATAATGGATCCAATTACCTAGGAAAAAAATGGAACTGGAGGCTTGTATGCAGGTGAAACTTTGGTGAGTGCTAAAATTGGGTACTCTGGTATGCTACCCAGACGTACCTTCAGTACCCAAGACTGACTTTCCAGTTTCCCAAAGCATTTCTGTGGGCAGCCGAAAGCTGAATCCTCCTCAGTAATTTTCCATGACCAAAGGAAGCTGTTTCCCAAGAGTGTGCTCCATCTCTGTGCAGCCCCTACCTATGCATGAGTGTAAATGCATGCCCCAACTCTTGCCCAAATTCAGGGCATCTCTAACTTTAATATTCTTCAGGGAGTGAGCTATGACCTCTGTTCCAATTGCCCAATAATTCATATTTCATTCTTTACCCATCAACCCCCAAGCAGTGTTCACAAGATCACTCTCTAATGAAAGTCTTTCATGCAAATCTTCATGACTTAGTCCAACTACTGTTGCTAGAAGTGGTCTGAGGAAACTGTCCTAAAGTAGGACTTTAGAGTTGGGTAACATAATTCTAGTGGACAAGGAGAATCTGGTCGCTATGATAAGTTCACTGTGGGTAGCCTATGGCTCATTGGATTTGGTGTACTTTAACAGGTGATTGGAAGTTTCAGGGGAAGCAGTCTCTTGCAGTATACACCGGAAAAGACAAAGTAAGGGTGAGGATGAATCATCATAGATTTAAGACTGTGTGTGGAGGCTGGAGGGATTCCTAAGGAGTACATGAAGAACCTCATATTTTAAAAATATAGGTCAGAAAAAAAAAAAAAAAAAAAAAAAACTTGAGTCCTTGAACTAAGTTTTAGGAGCAAGGAGCAAGGGAATACTACCAAAGTTTGAATTATCCAACTTGGCAAGTCTTTTTTTTTCCAAGGAGAGAATCATAGTTAGCAATGGAACCTCTGAGACTAGGGATAGGGATATGTGAGTTGACACACTCGAGAACCATAAAATTTGGGGGGTACTTCTGTCATGTATCACTCTTCCCTGTCTAGGGCTCCACTCTTACCTGGAAACAAAGAGGTATACATAACCTGAAGATAAAATCCCACCTCCCCTTCTAGATTCTAGAGTAGCAACTTAGGTTTGTTAACATGACCTAGATGTAGAATTTGTGGCAACTGGCGAGGGAAGAAAGAGACAACTGCAGGAGCTAGGCAACATTTTCTGACAGAAGCAAGTAGAGAATGTTTGGGACTGTTTCCAGAGATTTCATGGATCAGGAATTAGACATGCTGTTGGCTAAGTGAGAGATTGTTGTGGGAACATTGTCTCATGAGGTAAATTTAACACCTAGACAATGACCTGAGATTTAGTGCTAATGTGGTGCTGGTACAGCTCTTGAAAGCCTACTCTCAGTGAAGTGGTAACCCCAATAATGCTGAGACAGAGGAAGGAGGAGACTGAGGTTCAGAAAAGGGGCACATCTGCATGGCAATACAACACATGACCAGAAACCGCACCAGTGCGAAAAGACATTGAGAACACTGTTCACTAAGGTGGGAGAATATGCTGCTGAGCAGCACCAGCACCACTAAGAATCCCAGAAGTTGTTGTCCTCTGTAAAACAGACTGATGTCAGAGGACACAACTATATAAATGGGCTAATGAATGGCAATGGAAATGAGAGGTTGCTATGATAATGGAATCCAGATGGTGGTCTTAATCATCACTACGAAGTCTCTGGCAATTAAGGTAATTGCATTTTGAGAGAAGTCCAAGCTTGGCTCAAAGTGGCTATTGATTTCTTAATCTTCAAGCTGCCAAGTTGACACCAAGAAGAAGTAGATTATCAAACATAGCAGTTAGCAGTTTTATGGGTAATTCTCCTCATTGTCCATCTCAAGTGAACAATAGGTATTGGGGATCCTCCCTAATAGCTGACTCAGATCCTTTCAATGGTCTTTGCTACACTACCAAAAAGGAAATTCTTATTATAGCTTTTTAAGGATATACTATATAATTGTCAAACTGCTCAATTCTTCACCTCCTTTATAAGTGATTTTTTTCCCTATTTAATACTTTTTTATGTCTCATCAGTTCTAAACATAGGAAAATGAATGATGGACATCACTCAAAGATCCTAGACTTAGAAATACAGACAAACTGATATTGTTTTTCTGAGAAAATAAAGTGAATACATTTTTAGTGGTATGTGAAGTCATTCTGTGACATTAAATGGATTCTTTTTTTTTTTTTTTAATGTGTCTAATGGAAAGAAATACATATGATCTTGGTGCTACCAAGACATGGAATATAGTGGATGACTGTTACTCTCTTCTGCCTAGTATCCTTTCTACCTTCTTTAACAGGGTCCACTGTGGAATGACCTCTGTCTTACTTTCATTCCTGATTTAGCTGAGGCTGATTGTCACTTCATACACAGAGCTAGTTATAATAGAGATGACTATCCATCCTGTGCACATTTTATATAGGTGACCCAAATGGAAATACAAAACCCCAGTGACTGTTTTTAATGCAAGAATTAAAGAAATACTATTTGGCCATACTTGCTGAAGAGTGTCCTTTGGAGAAAATCTTCATGAGAATCAAAACACCAAGGCAAAACATTAGAGGAGAAATCAGAAAAGTACTAATACCTAGGATGTCATTTGAGCACCCAAAACTAGCAATGTCCTTAACAGTCTTCTCCAGACTTAAAATTAAAGGTAGCCAATTCCTTTCTCTGCTGGCTTAAGAAGTTTTGACTTTTTAAATGGATTTCAATAAATTGCAGCCAAAGATTCTGGACAATTATGTCATTTATTCATTATTTCTTATATCACAGATTCCAGATTTATTTTTAATCACATGGAATAATCACAGAAGATGACGTTAATAGTGTTTCTTTTAGAAAGTTCTTCAGAAATAGATGTACATTTTACACATTGTTACAGTCATCACTCTGCCTCTTTGGAAGACAGATTTATTTTTTCCTTTGGTGCTATTTCTCTTTACTTCTTGTATCTTTGATCTCTCTTGCTGGCTCTCTCACTGTTTCAAATCATCCTTAGTTGGAGCAAAGCTACTTAGGAATATAGGTAGCTGCATTCTTCTGGAATGTCCTCCCTCCTCACTCAGTTGCTATGAGAGCACTCTTATTCTAACAGCTCTTTAGGTAGGCTGGCAGATAGAAATGTAAATAAGCAGTTCAGTAACACAGTAGCCTAAGGGAAGTTAGGAGAGAGCCAGGTCTTTGGTAAAGCTGAAAACAACTCCTTCTCTATGTTGAAGAAGAAAATAAAATCATACCAAAAGCCAGATAACTGAATCCAACTTTGAATTTGGCCTCCACAACACATCAGATACACATTTTGGCAGTGTGCTGCCCACCTGTTCAGTGACTGTTTCCAGGTACATTGACTGGTCCCTGCTTCTTTCACCATCATAGGAGATCTCCATTCTTTCAGCACTCCCACTAATTAATGTTGTTACTAAGGTGTTTTCACATAGACGTGTTCAAGTGCTATATGGTGATTTAGCCTAATCCTGGCCTATGTCTCCTTTTCTTCCTCATGTCTAGTATGGCTTAGATATGGTGTCCCTCAAAAGCACAGCTGTGAGGCTATGTAAGAATTTTCAGAGGTGAAATGATTACATTATGAGAGTTGTGACCTAATTAGTGGATTAATTCACTGACATGGATTAATTGGGCAGTAATGGTAGGTAGGGTGTGGCTAGAGGAAGTCGGTAACTGTAGGTAACTGGAGGTGTGCCTTTGGGGTTTATTTTTTGTCATCTGTGAGTGTACTGGTCTCTCTCTGCTATGCCCTGAGCTGCTTTCCTCTGCTATACACTTTTTCCCTGAGGTTCTTCCTCACCTTGGCCCAGAGTGATTCAGCATAGACTAGATTTCCGAAACTATGAGCCAAAATAAACTTTTACATCTCTACACTATTTTTGTCAGGTCTTTTGGTAACAGTAACGTAAAAGCTGACTGAAACAATGTCTAAAGAGAAGTACACCAAAATAGGATCTTTCCCTTTGATACCTTATAATCATGTTTTGTTTCATTGTATTTCATGGTATCCTCTATGAATAGCATTCTATTAACATAATATTTAATAAGAAAGGCTTTAAATATGTTGTATGTGAAAGATATCTTTCCCCAATTCCAGAACTTTTCACTAGATTTGTAAATTTGATTTTTTCAATTTGATAAATAAGGCCACAGGGTAAGCATGTTTTAAAGTTCATATTCTTGCTTTTATCATACCTGAAAGTTCCAATTCACATACAAAAAGTGCTAAGTAGCAGGAAATAATGCCAATATTTTCTAAATTCACTCATATTTAATATTTTCATTCAATTGGCATTCCTTATCTGCTATTTAAATTCCCTTTGATTTAAGCTTTGACCTTTAATTTTGTTGAAATTGTGTTAGTCTTGGTTCATCTCACCTAAAAACTATTTTCACTTTCTGCAAATTGTTTCTATTATGAACTTGTATCCTAATATTCCTGCCAGAATAGTTTCATTATATATACCTTGATGAAGGTGTATAACAAGTGTCTTTCTCAAATATCTTTAATGATTCCTTTCTATCAACAAAACAAAAGTCAGTATCGGCCTAGCATCGACTTCTATAACCTCTTTTAAGGTTTTTATATTCAATGCAATACTTAAAATGTAGCAAATTTTCATTCTTATCCAACATTCTTAAAGGGGAAAATTTGGTACACTGAAACCCCAAGTGGTATTTTGGTGCTTAAAAATTCCACAGAATATATCCAACTTTGGGTGAGTTGTATGTGTTCTTTGTAATCTATCTTTCATAATCTTGACACAGTGATTTTGAGAATGACAATGTTTTATTTACTCTTCAATTCCCCAAGTTGAAAAATGGCATAACATTCCCCTTTTCTCACTTTTCCATCAACACTCAATACTCAGCTAAAACACATATTCCTTTGCGAAAGCTTTTATTCTTCACCCCTAGAAGGACTCAAGGAACAGTTATCTCTCCTCTGTCTCACTATAAACTGTCTTTAATTCCATATTACGATGTATCATGTTGCAAAGTTCTTATTGATGTATTTATCTGTCTTTGTGATTGAACCTGAATGCAAGGAATATGTCTTTTATCTCTGTGTTCATCCTAAATATTATATTTCCTGGTAATATGTACATAGTTGAATGAAGCCAAAAGGATGGGCTACAAAAACTATTGCCTTTGCAGTCTGATAGGCAAGATAACTAAAGTGAGTGGAAAGTAAATAGCAAAACAATATCATCCTGAAATATCTTGAAAAAAAATCAGTCAAAAGCCAGACCCATGTCCCTATTATTTCCTAATGACTAAAGAGACCTGAACAACAGGTTCAGCTAAACAAAAACAAAGAGCATGTGATTCTGGTAAAGCTAGCAAGCTTACATGCAGCAAACCTTCCCAAGGACAAGGAGAAATATTTTACATCAATATCAAGACACATTGCACAGTCAGAAGTGAAATTCTGTACCATGGATTTTTTTTTTTCTTTTTAATGTTGGAACAATGTCCAAGTAAGTGCAAGAGATGTGGAAATTATTTGACTGTAACTACAGAAGACTAGGAAGTAACAGATTTCTTTGTTAAGGGAAACGAATGTGAGGTAGTCACATATTATGTAATAAGTTTTTCTCACTTTGAAAAAAACAATGAGGCAGCATTATCTGCAATTAGCTCAGGAACAGTGACATATGAAGTGAGTGATCTAGTTAGGTGAAGATGGTGGCAAAATTCTGTGATCAAGTTGGGTGTGGCAGTGCATGCTTATTAACCCAGTGACTTGGGAGGGTGAGGCAGGAGGATTGCAAGTTCAAGGGCCAGCCTCAGCAAATTAGCAAGGCCCTAAGCAACTTGGTGAAACTCTGTCTCAAAATAAATAAAAAGAGCTGGGGATGTGATTCAGTGGTAAAGTACCCATGGGTTTAATCCCCAGTACAAAAAAGCTTCTCTAGAACCTCCGCACACCCAGAAGAGGAGAGCTGGGAATGCAAGAGACTCATCAGTAACATGACATTGAAATCATGAAAGCGGAGGAGAATCAAATGAGCATGGGCAAGAAGGTCAGTGGCTTTCAAACAGAAGTGAAGTCAAAGGGCATGAAGGTTCAGTTAATCAATACCCTGAGATTTGAAGATCAAAGAGCACTGGTCTAGATGCTGGTTGAATAGTGTAATAATTTCAGTTCCACAATTAATTCGTCTTATGATTTTGACAAGTCCATGGCTTTCTTTGCTCTTCTGTCCTTTGATGTATAAAATGAAAATATTTGACTAAATGACAGCTGAACCATAACTATGCAATAGTTTTCCTTGACCAATGGTTCCTTAGAGTCAGAAAACCATCATTTTCCTCATTTCCATGGGTGACACGTTATTGCAATTCCTGGCACTTAGTAAGTGCTGAGTCAGGGCTTTCCAGGGGACAATTACTTTTGTTTCATTCTCTGTGCTTTAAAATTAATATCCAAAGGGTTTCAAATGTCTGACCCTCTGTTTAATGTGGTTTGAAGAAAAATGGGAACTTTCTCCCCTCCCCTAAGAACTCAAAGAAATTGACATTTGAACAGCTGATATGGGGTTTAGGGGCTGGAAAGTTCTGGAACCAATGACCATATAGAGAAACTTCTAGTATTTTACATTAATTTTTTTGAGACATAATATTTGTACATATTTATGAAGTATGGTGTAAATTTTAATGTATGTGTACAGTGTGTTATGATTAAATTAGAGTAATAGGTACTTTCTCACCTCCTCAAACATTAATCACTTCCATGTGTTGATAAATTTATTACTTTTCTAGTTATTTTGAACTATATCATAGATTTCCATAGACAATAGTTACCCTGGTGTTGTATAGAAAACCAGAACTAATTGCATCTGTCCAACTGGTTTGATCTCCTTTATCTAACCTCTTCCTGTTCTAGCTTCCCTGCCCTTCCAGTTTCTAGTGTTCACCATTTACTCTAGCTTCTGTGAGACTGACTTTTTAATTGTCTCAAGTGAGTGAGAGCATGTGGTATCTGCCTTTCTGTATCTGGTTGATTTTACTTAACATAATGATCATCCATTCACACAGTTACAAATGACAAGACAATATTCTTTTTAATGGATGATATTTCATAAAGTGTACATATGTATTTGTATGAAAATAAATATTTATTTTTATGCTGGATGTATACTGAAGTTGGAAAACAAATGTCACATGGTTTGTAACAGGCTGATTCAGTGTTGAAAGATAATGATACCTCTCGTAAGTTATGTCTAATGTGGGCTCAGAAAGCATTGAAAGGAAAAGAAAACCTTAGACCTTGAGTCTAAGCAGTGGGATAAATTGCTTACTGGAGAATCTTTTTATATTAAAGAGCTCAGAAAAAACTCTTTGTTCTTCTAGGCAACAATTGAGTTCTATTCTGCAATTGTTCTACAGTTTGCTCAGACCACATCAAGAATGCTTGTTTGTAACACATCCCAATCTCAACTTAATCTCATGTGAACCTCAAGTCTCACTAGGATTTTAAAATTTCAATGCAGTAATAAATATTAGGCACAACGAATAGGTCCTAATGCTTGAAATGACTCAATAAAAATAACTATAATTATGAAGGAATATATAATTTCACCATTTGTTTTACAAAAGAAAATGTGTTATGCCAGAAACTAAGGAGCATACTACATTTTGCTAACATTCTTCTCATTCCCTGCACATACTTTATTTGCATATGTGATTTTATTTCAAAATAATATGAAATGATCCTTTATATGTCTCAATAAACTTTATCAATATTTTTTATTATGCCAGTAATTTTTGAGAGCGAAAAGTCAGAAATCATAAATTAATACCTGTCTTCACTATGAGACATGTAGAAAATTCTAGACTGAATTTCTCTGAAGGCCAGATAAATGAACTCAGGTCCATCCTTCTTGCAGGTCTATAATTAAGGCTTTCTCTTCCTTGGGAGAGAAAGGAAGAAAAATTCGAATGTCATCTCAGTTGGTGGAAATCATTTATTGAAACCTCAGAGGATACTTGAGATATGTTCTTCTCATGGCAACAGCAGAAGCACAAGAGTGTAGGCCCGAAAAGCATTCTTAAACCTCTTGCATAATATCTGCCAACATTCTGTTCATGGCCAAGCCCAAAGTCAATGGGTAGAAGTGTGAATATCTTGCATTGGGTGTGAAGAATTTTAAAATGACATCGTAAAGGGTGTGGATATAGGTGAGAAGGGTGAGGAATTGGAAAACATAATTCAATCTACCTTGGATTTTCTTAAAAAGGAAAAGAATGGAGAAGAATTTTTAAAAAAGAAAAGACTGGAGAGAGGTTTAAGATAGCATTACAAGGAAAAGGGAAGTAGTAGGTAGATACAGAAGTTCTCTAGATGAGATCCATACCGTAGAGCCCATGAGGGGGATTCCAGGGTCATTGTGTGTCCTGCATGACCTCCCAGATCCAGGTTTCCCAGTGTCCTTCCACACTTGAGGCTTGGCATTATTACCTTTCTTAGGTATTCTGAGGAATGATATCAAGCACAAACTTTCTGTTTGTACATTTCAAATGTATCTTTTCCTATTAAAGACTATGGCTGATGCAACACTCAGACTCTATATTTGAGCTTAAATTTCAGTCCTTCTTTTGTGTGGAGACTGTGAAGGAAAAGAGAAAAGAATCACATTTCTTGGCCACAGTTTTAAACCCCTTCCTTTACGTTCCTTCTTTTTTCTCTGTCCTTCAGGTCTACTTATTCTCTTAGCCTCTCCCACTTCTCCTTCCTGTCGGTGCCTTGCTTTTTCCTCTCTTCCCTTCTTTCTTTCTCACCAATTTCCACTTCTTTCTTCCAAGCCATTCTTCACCTCTTTTTTATTTTACCCTTTACCTCTTGTTCAATCATTATCACTTACTTCTATTTTTCTACCTCATTTGTCATACACTACTTTCTCTCCTTCCTCTCAAAAGGCTCCCTGAAAAAGTTTAGTCAATGGACAAAAATCATTAGAGTTGTATTTAATTTGACCATTTCTCATTATTACAAGTACTTAAAGGGATTTCAGGGGGACAATTTTTCTTCACAGCTAGTAGGGAGAACATTTTAAATCTCAGTACACTTTGAAGTATGCAACAAGGGAGGAATGGTCAAAACAATCCTAATTTCCCAGGTGAACACTGGTATCCCAAACAAAGCAAAACAAAAAAGATCAAACAAGTGATTATGACCTAAAGTAGTCTCCAGGGCCAAGTTAGAGAATGACCTTATCTTCAGAAAAACTTGAACCTTCAACATCCTGTGTATTTTCCAGGAAGAAACGTCTTCCTGTTCCTGGCTGTCCTTGAAGAAAGAAAAAGGTTTTATTATTCCCTTGGACCTGGAAACTTTCATATTAAATCTCAAAGGCAAGCTACAGATTTTTCTACTATTACAGAGCCCTATAATTACTGTTATTAATCTTAACATCATGGGCTTTAACTTCAAAAGGTTCTTGTAACCTGAAAGTCTTTCAAAATATAATGGTGTGAAAAATAAATCACCCTTTCCAAGTGGCATCTAAGCTTAGTAAATGCCAGCACTAAGAAGGGTATACACACATTCCCCAAATGGGTACCATAAACTGGGAAATGACACAGTGTCAACCATAAACATGTCTTTACCACAGTCTTGCTTAAAAATGTTTTCACTCATGAACTTGAGAGAAGCCTTTCAAATAGTATTTCAAAAAGAAAATCAATAAACCTGCAGAAACTCTACTTGGCCTCAAAAGTTCGAGCCCTGCCTGCTGCATTTCCCAGTGGCATTCTCTTCCCTCCTTTATCAACCTCCTTCTCTCCAGTCACAGCTCAATCACTGGGATGAGACAAGTACCTCTCAGAACCCATCAACAGAATGTGGGCCTTCACTAGAGAAGAGTAAACCCTCTTTCCTAAATTACTTCACTTCCTGCCTGCCTGCTGGCCTGCTCTACGCAAATGCACTGTGGCCCTGCACATACATAGGTGCAGTGTGTGTACGCACATGTAGTGTGTGTTACAGATACACTCTGGCAAGGGAGAGACAGAACCACTGATCTTGCTTAGTAAATTAACTGATCTAATTACTAGCATCAAAGAATAGAATTGCTAAGGGAATAGGGCAAGAAAATGACAAATATTTAATTGGGAGAAGCAAGGAAGAAATCTGAGTCATGGGAGGTGGCCTCAACATGGATGGAGAGTCTAAAATAGGGATGCAAAGTAGCATGGGAGCCCCAGGAATCTGCTCACACTTGCTTTCCTCTCATCTCTGGCTCCCTGGCTAGTCAGTCTGCTTACCTGTTCCTCTTACCTGTTCCTCTGATGTCACTAAGTGCCTATCTGCCTTAGCTTTCTTGAATGTAATTCTTTGCTGGTGTATATTCTATTCCAAACTAGGCATATATAGGCATATATATAACCTATCAAAATTTCTCCTATAGCTCTCCATTATTCACACTGTGTTGGGACAGTGTGAATTCACCCTTTGACTAGAAAGATGGTGATGAAGAGACAGTTGGACTTTATCATTGACAGACTAGGACTCTTGAACTCTTCAAAACCAAGGTACTGTACACTTACTGGCTCTACTACACTTCCAGTGTTTACTGAAAAATGATAACATGCAGAAACACTCTATTATATGTGTATTTTTAAGTGGGAGAGATGGGAGAAAGCAGGAAAACCAGTTTGATAAGATGTTCTAGGATTTTGTGGTTGTCTTGAGAGTTTAAAATCTTTATCCAAAATAATTTAGAAAAAAAAAATGAGATTTTATTTTTAATTATTTAATATTGATAAAAACTACAGTCACTGCCTATAGCCCTTATCTGAGGGCTTACTTTAAAATAAAGAAGGGAATCTTTTACTGAAGTAAATATAGCCACTGGCACCCATATAAGTATTTTAGTTTTTTTCACTGCTGTGACCAAAAGACCTAACAAGAACACATAGAGGAAGAAAAGTGTATTTGGGGGCTCATGGTTTCAGGGGTCTTAGTCTGTAGACAGCTGACTCCATTCTTTGGGACCTGAGGTGAGGCAGAACATCATGGTGGAAGAGTGTGATAGAGGAAAACAGCTGGGAACATGGCACCAGGAAGCAGAGAGAGAGAAAGAAAGAGAAAGAGAGAGAGAAAAAAAAGGGTAATAGGGGCCTGTGCTCAACAAGGATAAAATATATATGCCAGAGGCAAGCCCCCAGGAACAAACCTCCTCCAGCCCCACCCTACCTGCCTATAGTTACCACCCTGTTAACCCCTATTAGAGGATTAAGACTCTCATGATCCAAATCATTTCACCTCAAAGTTTCTTGCATTGGCTTATACATAAGCTTTTTGAGGACACCTAATATTTAAATAATAATAAGGTACAACTACTTGAAGTACCCACATTATAAGGGGAAGGAAGGACTGGATTAGCTAGGAATCAGGAAAGTAGTTTATAATTTGAAAATGCTTGATAACCAATTATTCAATGCTAAGATTTAATCTTGGTGTATATCAGGGAATAATAAATTGGTAGAACATAAGAAATGTAGTGATTATGGTATTTCTTTGGGGAACATTTTTCTCACAGAATATATAAAAACAAAATGTGATAAATAGATTTGCAGATGGAAAAAGTTTAAAGATATTTTGGAATAATTTTGTCTATACCCTAGATAATAGGCTTAAGATTTAGTATGGACTTGTCTGGTTTCTTTTTTCATCTACAACAAATTTAACTAACTGGATATGTTGATTGAGTATTTTCATTTATATTGTTAATTCAGGTTAATATTAAAGTTTTCATTTATAATTCCATAAATTGAATTTATATCCCCTCATTCAATTTTTTTCTTTTTCCTCATCTTCTGAATTAATTTTCTTTGAGAATATTTTGAACAAGAGTAATAGAATTCTTCTGTGTTTACTCAGTGTTTATTTGCTGTAGTGAATGTAATCTCTTCCTTTGTCTAGCATCTTGTTTTATTCTCTTACAATTTAAATTTCTTTTTGCTCTTTGGTAAAGGTTTTAAACTGGTTTTGTTTGTTTTTGTTTTTGTTGTTGCTCTAACTGAATACTGTAGACCAGCTTATGGAGAATAAAGTTTTATTCAGCTCACAATTCTAAAGACTGGAAAGTTCAAGGCTGGCTGGCTGCACTGGGAAGCTCTTTCTTGTATAGTGAAGACTGCAGATACCCAAGGCATCACACAAGAAAGCAAAGCATTGTAGCTCATGAATCTTCTCTTTGTAAAACTGCAGTGCCATTGGGCTAGCAGTCCAACTGTTGGCCTCATTTAACCCTAATTACCTCCCAAATCTCCCATCCTCAGATACCAGAGATTACTCTTACAAGCTCAATACCTCACCATGGAGATTAAATTTAACATAAATCTTAGTGGGGGCATTTAAATAAAAAAAGATTCTATGTAAATTTGGCAAGCGCTTAAATGAAAATGTTTGTTCAAAATTTTCTTCTAGTACCCCCAAAGGAGGAACATCACATAGTTTGTATAGAGCAGGGTTTAACATCAGATTAACTTCAATTCTGAGTCTGTTTTGCTCCTTATTAAATGTGTGATCTTAGATATTACACCATCATTGAATTTAATTTTTATGTTTTGTCAAACTGAACAGGTGTAATGTTTGTCCTTCTAATCTCACAAAATTTATGACAATCCACCAAAGATGTGAAATATTAAAGATGTGACAATTTATCTCAAATAATGAAGTGTATTACACATGGACATGTACACATTAAATATCAGCTATAAATTTTAGATTTAAAATCATCTCAATTAATATGTATGGACATATATGTAATTAAAATCTTTATTGACTCAGAAGGCATTTAAAAATCTCACTTTTTATTACCTTTGTTGTGATTACCAAATGTCAACATATTAAATATGTTCAAAATCGAATTTTTTTCTAACAGTTTTTTTTTTTTTTTTCATATAATGGGAAACAAGGTTGATATAATCATCACACTCCTCAAGGATGTAAGACCTTATGAAGTCTAAACACTCAGGTTTTTAGTAGAGAATAAACAAAAATCTTAGTGAAGTCTAGAAAGTCACCAATGGATTGTAAATTATTACAACCACAGTGAAAATCAGTGTGGAGGTTCTCAAAAGACTAGGAATGGTACTGGCATTTTACCTGACTGTATCATTCCTATGTACTTATTCAAAAGAACTGAAATCAGAATACTATAGTGGTGCATGTATACCCATGTTTATGACAGTGCAACTGAAAATAGCCAAGTTATGAAACCAACTTAGGTGTCCATCGACAGAAAAATTGATAAACAAAATGCAGTATATATAAACATATACATATATATACATAGTGTATATATACACATACATGATGTATATAACATGATAAAATGCAAGATGCGATATATGTATACATATATGTGTGTATATATGTATATTATATGTATGTTGTGTGTATATATATATTTGTATATTATATATGTATGCATATATATATATGAAACCAAAATACCTGGTAAAAGAACTTAGAGAGAAAAAAGTTAATTTTGGGATCATAGTCTTAGTCTATCCCTGGTTGGCCAACTCCACTGTTCTGAACCTGAGATGAGATAGAACATCATGCAGGATGAGCATGGTGGAAGAAAGCTGCTGAGCTCGTGGCAATGAGGAAACAGCAAAGATAAAGAGTCCAAGGGCATGTCCCACATATACCTCCTTCAGTCACACCCCACCTGCCTAGTAGTGCATTCAAATTATTAATCTATCAAATTAACTAATCCAATGATATGATTACAGCTCTCATAATCTAATGATCTCACCTATGAACATTCCAAAGTTGCCTAACATGTGAGGGGTTTTTTAGGGGGTGGGCATTAAAGATTCAAACAGCAACACCCACACATAAAAAAGAACACAATTAATATAATTTGCAGGAAGATGGACTAAACTGGAGAATATCATGTCAAGTGAAATAAGCCAGATTCAGAAAGTCAAGGGCATGCGTTTTTTCCTCCTATGTGGAAGATAGAAAAAGGGGGCAAAAGGACTTACATGAATAAAGAAGGAAAACCAGTGTGGTAGAAGATGGGGATCTGGAAAAAGGAGAGAAGGGAAAGGGAGTATGATGGGCAATGAAATTTGCCAAATAATGTTATGTGGATATAAGAATATATTAATACTTCCCACTATTTTGCATAAGTATAATCCAGCAATAAAAAAAATCACCAAATCTAATTGTTATGGGCTAAAAATCTTATCCTCCACAAGTTCATATGTTGAAGTGCTAACCCCCTCTACCTCAGAATGATGATATTTGGAGGTAGGGTTATTAGAAAGTTAATTAAGTTAACATGAGGTTATTGTGATCATTAAATCATTAGGATAGTCCCTTATCCAATATCATGATGTTTTTATAAGAAGATGAAATTAGGACATGTGAATACACTGAGGAAAAACACCCACCTACAAATTAAGGAAAGAGCTGTCAAAAGAAGCCATCCCTTTCAACACACTGATCTTAAACTTCTAGCCTCCAGAATTGTGAGAAAATAAATTTCTTTTGTTTAACCTATCCGGTCTAACGTACTTTATTATGGAATTCCTAGCAAACTAATACATGAAAGCAGATGCAAACTAAATCTCAGGTATATCCAATCTTTATCCAATCTTTCTACTGTTTTATAATTCTCCCCAATTGTCTTTAAAAGAGATTCTGTAACTAAGATAATAATTACTTATGTGAAAAAACAAATAGAGAATCACTTAGCAATGACATGGTAAAGGAAATACCCTGAAAGAGTGATTACTTTAGGATGGCATCACGTCAGATGACACAGTTAGCCAATGTAGATATCAATTAACAGCTGCAATGCCTATAGCCAATTGAGGTTAGTACACACAGATAAGAATGCTCTTTATAAAAATGGTTGTATTATAGAGTCTCCCCTTGTTTTACTATGCTGCAATATTTTTCTGTTTCTATATGCCACTTTGAATATGCTTTATATTGTATCAGATCTTATGGCCATCTTGAATTACAGATCACAGATGCTGGTTAGCTTTTCATCGCTGTGACCAAAATACCTGACAAGAACTATTTAGAGGAGGAAAATCTGATTCGGGGGTCATGGTTTCAGAGGTTCAGACTATGGTCAGGTGGCTTCATTGCTATGGGACCAAAGTAAGGCATTACATCACGGAAGACAGGTGTGTTGGAGGAAAGATTCCCAGTTCATGGCAGTCAAGAAACAGAAAGAGTGAATGAGTAAGAAGCCAGGGGACAAAATATAATCCCCAAAGGCATGTCCTCAGTAATCTACTTCCTTCAGCCATGCTCTGTCTGCCTAGAGTTACACTCAAAATTTCATTCAAATCATTAATCCATAAAGTGTATTAATATATTGATGATGACACAATTATCATAATCTAATAATTTCACCTCTGAAAATCCCTACATTGTCTGCCTAACATGAGCTTTCTTGGAAAACACCTCATATCCAAACCATCACAGATGCTGAATAAATATTTTTTGTGTATGCAGAAGAGACCATTAGTTGTCTGTTCTATCTATGCTCATAGAAGGCACGACCACCAGGACCTGAAGAAAAAAAGAAAAGGAAAGGGAAGGAAAACCTGTGCTGGCAATGAGGAACACAATACCAAAGAATACAGAAATCAAGAAGAGATAAGAAAGTTAATCATGACTCCTTTGAGACAGCCAGTCCCAAGTAGTCAAATCAGGATTGTTGTCATGGATTTCTTATGAAATTTAAGTGATGAAACTTGGGCCAACTTGTGCTTCCACATTGAGAGCTTCTGTTCAACTCTCTTGGTATACTTCTGCATATAAGCTTTCATTTATCCACTTCCATGACCTTAACACTAAAATTAACTCTTCTTGTATCTTATTTTCCTGGCTTTAAGTTCCATTCAGCTTAAATAAAGTCAAATATTTTTTAAAATGCCTTTCTTTCATAAGCAGCTACCATTAGTTATTGCCTAACTCACGAATTCAGTGGTATTCTCCTGAAAGAATTTATTTTGTTTTTCAATGTAAATACTGCAACTTACTAATGACTACAGAATTTTTTCTTGGATACAAATATGTATATATATATATGTGTGTGTGTGTGTGTGTGTGTGTGTGTGTGCGTGTGTATACATGTATAATTTTAGATTCTTTAATAAATAGCATAGAAGTGTCACAAAGATTCATTAAAATCCACAGAAACAGTTACAAAAGACAGTGTGAGAATGCATGAGCTGTGTAATTTATTCAGTCCCAATTCTTAAAAGTAAGCTGTAAAACTTGATACAATAGTGAGACTTGCTTTCCATGTTGATAAATATTGAAATTACAATTCTCAGTTAGCATTTGAAATGAAATAGAATCCTGATGGTTCTGTGATGGTCGTTTGAGCTCCCCGCTCTCAAATCTGTGCACTGCGCTGGCTGTTCACACCTAAATATCACCAAGAATCAATTTGCAAGGGAGTCATCTTTATTCTACTTAGATGAACTAATTTAACTTTAAATGAATGTACTAGAAAATCTGCTCAGAGTACTGATATCCATTACATTATAAAGGAACTATTACATCTTTCATTGGGTGATGCAGGAAAACTTTTTAAGAAATCTTCTAAATTCGTGACCGTATTTTACTATAACTACTTGAAAAACAGTTGGATTATAAGCAAATGATACAGCAGGCTGGCAGTGGATTGACGACATTCTGGACCTCATAGGATTTTTCATTATTATAGCAACAATATTATTGCAAACCTACAATAGCAATTGTATTTGAAATATGAGGGACTTTATCTTCAATTGTTTCATTTTCATTTTTTGAAAAAGGCAAGTAACATTAAAATGATTAAAATGCATGAGGTGGTAAAAATATATATATAAGAATTAACGAAAACAGGACATGGGAATTTTTCTTTAAATAACTATAACCACTGAAATTCAAATAAGCAACCAGAGAAATTAAAGTGGTTGTTTCCTTAAAGTCCAACATTTTTAATTAAATCTACACATTTTATTGTGGGCATAAACATTACTTTCCTGCAAGCAAAATTATAACTTAGAAAATTCTTCTACAAAAGGAACACAAGGGCCTTCAACTTATGGATTGTAGCAGAGTTTGCTTCAGTTAAATTTTGTAAATCTATGCTCTTTCACAACTAGAAAACATAAACTACTGGAAAATAGAAGATTTAAAAAGTATTTTCTCATATACCCCACAGTACTTAATAAAGATTTGAGTAACTAGAGGCTCTACTAGCCACAGTTTAAAGCTATTTATTAGCTGAAAATGCTAATATCATAATAAGCTAGGGCTATTCAGTAATCCTGGAATCTCTCAGTAAGTTCCCAGGAAATTTCAGTAGCCCAAAACTCTGGTTTGGGATCACAGAGAATTGAATTTAAATTGCAGCTTTATACTTTCTGCCCATGTGATCTTGCACAAGTTACTTAGTTCCACAGTTCAAAGAGTGTTGGGGTTCTACAGAGGGCAATCCCAGGGTAGTTTTATTTCCCAAGGGAAATAGTCATACTCAACAACTGCCAGAATCAGGACAATGACTAGCTTTGGTCAGTTCCGTTTTTACATCAGATCCCACACTGTTTCTTTCTATGATGCATCTTTCCTGAAACCCTGTATGTGGTAAATAAAAAAATTTTTTAAAGTACTATGTGAAGATCACTATAGAACAGGCAAAGAAATGAGTGTGTCCAATCTAATTCCATGACTTGAGAAGGTGGGAAGGGCTCAGGAGACAATCACATCCCATTGCTTATTGTTGTTAAAAGTAACAAATTTATCATTTTCCTTTTAATTTATATGTATGGTTTTGGGGTGATTTTTGTTTGTGTTTTGGTACTAGGGATTGAACCCTGGGGACACTTATCCACTGAGCCACATCCCCAACCCTTTTTTGTATTTTGTTTAGAGATAGGGTCTCACTGAGTTGCCTAGGGCCTTGCTAAATTGCTAAGGCTGGCTTGGAGTCTCTCTAGGGATACGGTGTGGATGTGGGGTAACAAGATGTCTCAGATTCCAGAGCCTCTAGGATTACAGGCATGTGCCACTGCACCCAGCTATATATGTTTTTAAATAGCTACTCATTTATTAGACCCACCAACACCTAAGTTGTTTGGATCTATCACCATTTAATAACTGAAACTTAGGCATTTATTCTGACCTAGCAGTCATGAAAAAGATAATGAACTACCAAGAGCACTGTGATGAGAACTTTTGGGAATCTCTGATTTCAAATTGCAGTTTTCTTATCTCCAAAGGGAAGCAATACCAATTTTATGAGGCTTAAATTAAGAAATGTTTCTATAGTGCTTGTAATATACCAGAAACTCAATAAAAATAAATGACTAAATAAATAAAGAATTCTTGTTTGTATTTATTTTAGGTGCAAAGGGGTTTTAAGTTAATTTAATACATTAATTTTATTATGCATGTGTTTACCTAAAATCCTCAGTATTTTTCCTTCATTTTTCCATCATCACATAAGCAAATTAACAGCAAATTGTGAACTGCTAATGGGACCTCCACTCCCTTGATTCTGTCTGCCTAAAACTGCAACTAAACAAGTCAGTCTAAATTATTCACAATGTATAATGTCTTACATTATAGGTACTAAAATCCACCAGAATTTGGATTTCAACAAGCAGAAGTAAATCAGGAGACCCTAATGTCACATGTACATTTATTTTTGAAATAAAATCATAATCACATCCTTTTGTGATTGTTTTAACTCAGTTAACGTCAAACTCAGCTAGAATGTATACTTCACTAATTGTGACCACACAAAAAAAAAAAATGTTTATATAGAATGGGGACAAAGAGGACCAGTCAATCTTCAATTAAGGAAAATCCAATTATGACCAGTGGGCCATACATGAAGAAACATGACATAAGGTATTTGGAAAGCATTCTTTGCAGTTGAGGTTCAAACAAGGTGTTTTTCCCTGAAGTTTTATTAAACTAAAAATGCAATTTCTGGGAGCCTGTCCAGTTGTTCTATAAGCACTATTAATGTAGTTTTATATTAATGAGCTCATTCTCTCTTTTTCTCTCTCCTCTCTGTAAAATATGTATTTGTACTTGGATATATAGCAGTGAATAGGATACAACGTAACTTTTATCTTCAAGAATTCACAGCATAGTGTACCTAGTAATAAAAATTCATTTGACTGATACACAAAAAAATTTAAAACTTTGGAAAGGTGTACTTTGGAAGCTCTTTTGTCACTTTTATTATGAGTTTGAAATAGTCTGTAAATATCAAATGACTTAGATTATCTAGAAAATATGGGATGGAAACCAAAAAGTGAGGACGACAACAGAGCTAGAAGGGTGTGTTTATCTTGATGCTTGAATTTAAACCTGTGGGTTATAAAAAAACCACTGAGTGATTTTAATAAGAAATGATACGATCAAAATTCAGTTTAGAAATATCATTTGGGTGAAGTATGGGAAAAGTATTGAGGGAGAGTGGATGTCTTGGGGAAAAGACACCAACTTCAAGATTATTTCAGTATCCTGGGTGAGAATAAAGCAGGGACTGACAGGATGGAGAAGATGCAAAGAATGACGTGTATGTTTTGTACTCCAGGAACAGTCTCAGCTCTCCACTGCCAGTGCTCTCCACTCCATCACTTCCTGTTGGGGGCTATGCCATGTGGACTACGCCAAGATGGCATCTGGCAGCCAGCCAGAAGTTGTTTTGATCACATTGGTGGTGAGGAAGTCAGTTAACATAAACACATCCAGGTGCTTTATCATTGGCCGTATTCAAATAAGTCCACGCACACAATGGGTGCACATGTGTTCCCAAGTGCCCCTGCTAGTGGCTGCTCGTTTTGACCTTTACCGTGATTGGACAGCTAACTCCTCGCCTGATCTTCGCTTAACTAGCGTGGCCCTACCCTCCACCTCTTGGAGGGAATATAAGCTGGCTCTCCTTGAGCACCGGTGTTCCCGGGTTCCTGAATCATCAATAAACTCCTTCAAATTCAAGAGTCTCGCTACCCATTTGTTTCCCGCACCAAATTGACTCCGCTGGACGGTGTCAACTTCCTGCATTTCTGTATCACAAAATTGTACAGCTCAGAGACCCCTGAGGCATGGTTAGTGTTATGGTTTAGAAGTGGTATCCCTCAAAAACTCACATATGAGACAATACAAGAAGGTTTGGAGGAGAAATGATTGGGTTATAGCCTTAACCTAACCAGTGAATTAATCCCTGATTAACTGTGCAGTAACTGGAGGCAGTTGGGGTGTGGCTGGAGGAGATGGTATATATTTCGTATATGGTGAGTGAAATTTCTCTGTCTGCTTGCTGATCACCATGTGAGCTGCTTCCCTCTGCCACACTCTTCCTCCATGATGTTCTGCCTCCCTTCAAGCCCCAAGGAATGGAATTGGCCTTCTATGAACTAAGACTCTGAGACTGTGAATTCTCAAATAAATCTTTCCTCCTTTCCTCCTGTACAATTGTTCTGGTTGGGTCCTCTAGTCACAGCCGGGAAAAAGCTGACTAAAACAGTTGGTAAGTACTGCTGTACCTTCTGCCCCTGAGTCCCATCTCCAACACCATCAATTTACTCTGGGAAGCAATAAATAAGGGAATGGACAGGTTGCTACAGATATGTTTGTGGTCATATTCCATTATGACAATATTACTGTCACTGTAAGACAGAGTCTCCACCTTCCAATCAGAAAGTCAAAACCTGTTTTGTCTTAAATGAACTCCCTTAATCCCAGCTGCAGCAGGGCCATGGACAGGGGAAAACTGCATTCTTTCTTGCTCATCTTTTTTGCTGCTTCTCTCACACCCACATGCTTACAAAGGGTTCTGATTCCTCTAGGAATAGTTTACAAAAGAAAAATGATCAGGGACAGGGAAGTCTTACCACAAGGTAGATTTTTCAGTATCAAGACTTTCCTTATAGGGATGCTCCTGTAGGTCCCTAAAAGAATCTCATCACTGTCCCTCTCTTATTTTTTAAGAGAGCAAACATATTCTCCCAGAAGTCACTTAGTTTCCTCACAGTCCAAACAAATCCAGAGTGCACCGTCATTACCCTCCATGAAGACCTACAAACACAGTCTAAGGCAATGTCACATCTGCTTTCTTTGCATGCAACCTACTGAGGTAATGAGGCAGGAAGGCAGATCTCCCATAGGCAGATAGGATAAGGCGTTGGAGAAGGGAGGGAGGGGAGAATAACATGCCATTCTAGAAGGAGACATCAGGGTCTGAAGAACATCTTGTTACTTTGCTGGCCCTGACGGTTTCATCCACAGTGGCTCCTTAATACCTATTACTGTTCCTAACAGCTTCAACCACAATAGCTCTTCCTTAGTTACCCGTATGCCTATCCCTAGCAATAACTGACCCCCAAATCTACCCTTACCTGAAGCATTTCCTTGCCTTTACAGACATGCCAAACCACAAGACTGGACCTATTCTCTTAATTATATAAATAAGGGATATCACAAACTTCTGATTGGCTCATTAAACTCGGAGCTTAGAAAGCTTAATTGGTCCATGCTGGCATCCCTCAACATAGTCCCCACCAATCTAACAGATAAAGACCATAAAAACCCCTAGACAACAGACACCTATAGGCATCCCCCTCTTGGAACCCTCCCTCTTCAGAATAATTTCATCCATAAATATGTCAGTGTGTGGTTTTATTAGTTTTCTACTGATGTATAAAGAATTACTCTAAACCTCTTAAAATAGCACCCATTAATTAACTCACAGTTTTGTAGATCAGAAGTTCACGTAGGCTGGACTGAGTTTTCAGTGCAGGATCACAGGACTATATAAAATCAAGATGCTGGCTAGACTAGGCTTATTTATCTGAAGATTTACAGGAAGAATCTGCTTCCAAGCTCATTTGGTGGCTGTCACAATTTATTTCTTTGCAACTGTAGGTCTGTGTCAGTGTCTAAAATTTCTCAAAGTGGCTGACATTCCATATTGTGATCACCTTCAGCTTCAACCCATCAACATGTCCTTCTCATGCTTCAAAGTTCTCTGACCTCCCCTTCTTTATTTCTGTTATGCCTACTAACTGGAGAAGAAGCTTTACTTTTAATGTCACTTGTAAGTGCACCAGATCCACATGGATAATCCAGTATAATATTCTAACTGTAAGGAACAACTGATTAGTAGTAACCTTATCACATCTAGAAATTCTCTTTTGTCATACAATACTCATTGTATTCACAGGTTCTAGAATTAGGAAAAGATACCTTTGTGGTACTAGTTATAAAATTCTGACTACCACATGAACCACCATTAGTAAAGAAGTAAAGGAAGTTTTTGCTCTATACTCATTCCAAATTCCTAGGGTCCTCACATGCCCTCCCAATATTTCTGAGAATATATATTTTATAAGTGCAGTATAATTGATCCATGGAACCATTTACAGTACAAAAGAATCAAAATTGAAGAGTATAAAGTTTTGTTTGGAGTGTACAGTTGTGAGGAAAAAATAAAACTATGAAGAGGCTGAGCTTGACCATATCCACGTGGCCCATGCTTCTGCCCAACCTCGACAGTTGTTTTAACCACTTGATGCACCGAGTGCACTTGTAGTTCCCAAACAGGTGTAAAGATGGCAAAAGAACAAGCTGAGTAGCTCTTGGAGAGATAAGATCTATTTTGTACTTCATCAGGGGCATTTCTGTGAGAGAATTTCATGCTAATTTTCTCCTTTCTGTAATTCCCATATCATCACAGTTTCCTTAGTCACACTACTGGATTAAACTCTCTGTGCTGAGTCCACTTTCAAGTGTGAACTGTGTAGTATGGACTTTTCTACCTCTATTCTTGTCAACAACTGTTTTCTAAACTTGTGGTCATAAATTTTTTCCTCTTTGAAGGAAAGCAAAGTTCATAATTCCTTTTGTGTTCTCTTGTCAAAATTTATGTTCCTGGGGTTGGGGATGTTGCCCAGTGGTACAGTGTTTACCTAACATGCACAAAGCCCTGGGTTCAATTCCCAGTACCACAGGGGGAAAAAAAAAGCAACAACTTAGGTTCCTGTGTTTCAACAAGTTCTGTCTTGTATCTTGGGTATACTAATTCATGAAGCTATTATTAATATTTGGTCATTACTCCTATCTCAAATACCATGTTGATTCTATAACAGCAGCCATGTTATGCCTTATCCTAAGCTGAAATAAACAAGGAAACTTCAGAAACTCTAAAATGCAGATTCTGGAAATATTTTGAGAAAGAGATTTCATCATCTTTGCCCCTAAATAGGTCAAATATATTTAAAAAATCTTGTTTTATGGCTGAAAGAAAGCTTTTCATATTTTGCCAAATATAATTTTGAAACTATTTTTGTTCACAACAACATCATCTGCTACATCTTTTTTAACCTTTAACTTTTAAAAAGTGCCTTGTATAAACCAGACATTTAGGGGCATGCAAAAAAAGAAAATCTCTGTACCCTAGGAATTTATAGTTCAATAAGAAAAAAAAAAAAAAGCAAACCTATCAGTGCAATACAGGTTTGTACACAGGATTTTGAGATTAAGAGCCCCATGTTCCCTGTCTGAATAGGATTTTCAAACCAAGGTTATTCAATTCTATAGATTTATGACATGGAATGAATAGGGAGAAAATAGTTTTCCTCAGTCCACAAGTTCTATTCATGTTGAAAGACGGAAGTCTATTCAGTTATTATCTTTCTGTCAGATTGCCAACTTCTGTACTGTTGAATTGATTACATTCAATGTTTGAAAATTATAAAAATATTTTAATAAAAAGGGCCCAATACACAGATTGTGTTTAATGATTTAAGTTCCAATGGATTTGCTTCAATTTCTATGTAGTTTTTTCTTATAAGGTTAAATTAAAACCTCTATGACTTTTGTTTGGAGTTCTCAAGCAATGTTTCTCCTATTAACCTTGACTTTCTTATTAGATTTCAGATTGACTTTGTCAGTACATTTCTCATGGATGCATCCTAAGAGACAAATATCTACCCTGTTATTTTCTCTGATATGTTTTGAAATGTTCACTACAATCTCTGACATCCAGTCTCCTAAAAAATAATAATAAGGCTGTTTTCCCTATGCCCTCTCTTTGATCAGCTCCAAACCAATGCTGTATGAAAAACCTTTGTCTCCTAACTGCTCTCTAGTATGGAGCATCTTCCAAATCAATGTCAGCTAGTTGTTACTCATCACCTTGAAGATGCCCAGCGGGCTTACAGCTCTGAGAAAAATGACGGGGGGAGACTTTCAGAATTTCTTTTAAAATACTGTGTAGAAAGAAAGAAAACAAATTTATGAGATATACACATTTTTTATAAAAATAAAGGATGATATAATCAAATATTGACTGTTTCATTATCACAGCAAATGTGTGAAAAGATCAGAAAAGGCAGAAACAATTGTCTGAGAGAGTCTTAAATTGGATTTATAAGAATGGGCAGAAATTACACAGGCTGGGCAAAGGACGGGGATACAATCTACCAGATATCAGAAGCATAGGAATAAGGTCATAGGAAGATAATTTCCACAAGGTCAAAGAGAGATAATTTTCTTATTTGGAGTAAACTAAAAGACATGGAAGAAGCACTTGCATGTGCCAGACACTGGGCAAAGCACTGAGAATAGACCAAATAAGCAATATAGAAGAGGAACTATCGACACAGGGCTTAGCGTCCAGATCAGAAGCTAGATATTAAATAATTTCTACTAATTAATAATAAAATTGATAGTGTGCCAAGGACTTCAAGTTTGAGAGAATTAATGAAGACTAGTGAAAGGAAAGATGGCAAAGGGGCAGACATGAACTTAGAGTGCTTACCAGAGACCAAAGCATGCTAATCATCTTTATACATTCTGGAATCTATTCTAATTATTACAGGAAACCCTTTGAGGGATCAAAAACTCCAATAACCTGATTAGATTTATATAATTTTGGAGATTAAATTAGAATGCTGAATTTTGATTAGCAGATTCCAGTTCTATTCCCCTTCCCTCTCCCCTGCCATTAACCTTATCTATTACTTGGGTTGGTCTCATCATTTATAAAATGTGATGTTATGTATGTCAGACAATATCATGTAATTGAATGTGAATTATAAAGTAGCATTTAGTGTGAACATGTGTCCAAAGGATCATTGTTTCTTCTGTTATTCAGCCCTGTCTCATTAGCCACTAAGAACATTCCTGTATAATCATTTGGGACCCAATAAATGTTTTTGCAGTGAATATATAGGATCTATCTCTGTCTTTCTCTCTGTCTCTCTGTCTCTGTCTCTCTCTCTCATACACACACACACACACACACACACACATGCATCTAAGATGCACAATCTCTAGACTGCCTCTCTTCAAATCTCACCTTCCTCCACTGTATTTAGGAAAGGAGATTTTGGAATCATATCCCTCTCTGTCTCATTCTAATGGACACCTTGCTGCCCCAGTACTGTTAAAAATTCATTCCATAAAATTTGTGCTTTCCTTTTTCATCATTGCAATCACACCTTGAGAGTCCCGGAGTCCTGTATTGGACAAAGAAGAATCCTATGCTTCAGGATTCATTGTTACTGCTCAGTTGTGGGTGTGATCTCAGTCATTCCCAGAGAACTTGTGCCAATTCTGACTGCATAGAGACTGGTAGCAGTCATACACTATTTCAAATCCAGCTATCCCACAATCCTCTTGGCCTCATGTTGACATTTTCACCAACGCAAATTCCCCTACATCATAGGAAATCCCCCATGCAGATCATACATGTTCTTTTCTCCCAGTTAACTGCAACCTCTCAAGAATATTTCTACTAATGGTAAGTTTCAAAAGGGAAGAATTTCAGAGTTCAGTGAATTTGTTTCCAGTGATGGTTCCTTGGTCTTGATAACAAGATATTTACCTCTACTCAGAAGGTAGGTCTGCAGAGATAGAAGTATTAATAGGAAGAATCTTCGCTAAATCATAAAAGGTCTTATAATCTAAACTTTGAACCTAAAGCTATCTACCCTCATATTGCTTAAATATTATGCACACTACCTTTTCAGAATAATGTGGTTTGTTTTCTTAGGTTTATCTTAACCACATAGACCTCATTATTATTTTGATTCTACCTTGTGTCAAAATCTGACTTTGTATGTTCTATATTCCCATTAAAGAAATTTTCTCATGATATGAGTTATTTAGCTAATTTCGGGCACCTACAATTTTATACCTCTATGATAAACATTTCTACAATTTGACGAAACAATTCTGCAAGGAACTACTTTCATGGTCTAATTAGCACTATGTATTTTAGAGCCTTCTTTGGGAGCAATATAACTTCCTAAACCTAAGGATCCTTTCTCCAGATCCCAGCATCTTTATCTGCCCTATATCTAAATGACATACAAATCTAAGAAATGTAATTGAGGTTTCCTTCACTGAGGAATGACTTATTCCCTGATGATAGTCATTAATCAGCTAAAAATAATAATGAGGTCTTAAAATTTCTTGCAAATATTCCCTGTTGTTGCAAGTTGATCATGCATGTGGCTGATGGGGAGGGTACATATTTTGTAACACAGCATTGGTGCTAAAACATTTGCTTATTTTTAAATGTCAGAATCCCAAAAGAAACTTTTGGATAAGTTTCCCAGCACTGGTAATAATTCTCTTGCTTTGCTCTGGGGAGTAAGTCATTCATTTTCCATTTAACATTATTGGTCCAGCTAGGTTGATAAGATGCTGATGTAGTTATGTCCAAAGTCCAAAAATCAGTCATCTTTCTATACACTAACAATTAAATATCTAAAAAGAAAACAATTCCATTTACCATATTATGTCAAAAATAATAAAATAGTTATGAAAAATCTAACTGACTAGGTGAATGATCTATATACTGGAAACTTAAGACAAAGATGAAAGAAATTTAAAAGGACATAAGCAAATGGAATAATGCTTCAAGTTCATGGGAGAGAAAAATTAATATTGTTAAAATGTCCATACTACCCAAATCTTTCTATAAATTCAATACAATCCTTATCAAAATTTCAATGAATTTTTTTCACAGAAATAGAAAAAAAAAATTATAAATTCATATCACATTTCCTAATTCCAAACTTTCTAACAAAAGATATAGTAATCAGCACAATATTCTACTGGCATAAAAACATACACATGAACCAATGAGCAGAATTAAGGGCCTGTATATTTTTGGTTTTTAATTTGGATTGGTTTCTCCTTTGAGTGGTTTTTCTCTAAGGTAGTTCCTCCTTTGCTGACCTACATTGTTGTTTTTCATCTCCTCCTCATGGAATATTTTGTTGAGAACATTCTGTAGCGCAGGCTTTCTATTTGTAAATTCTTTTAACTTTTGTTTATCATGGAAGGATTTTATTTCATCTTCAAATCTGAAGGTTAGTTTTGCTGGGTATAGGATTCTTGGTTGGAAACCATGTTCTTTCAGAGCTTGAAATATATTGTTCCAGACTGCTATCTGTATTGGTCTCCCTCCATATGTAATCTAATGCTTTTCTCTCACGGCCTTCAAAATCCTATCTTTATTTTGAATGTTAGGCATTTTCATTATGTGCCTTGGTGTGGACCTGTTGTGATTTTGTGCATTTGGTGTTCTGTAAGCCTCTTGTATTTGATTTTCCATTCACTCTTGAGGTTTGGGAAATTTTCTGCTATTATTTCATTGAATAGGTTGTTCATTCCTTTGGTTTGTATCTCTGTGCCTTCTTCAATCCCAATAATGCTTAAATTTGGTCTTTTCATGATGTCCCATAGTTCTTGGAGATTCTGTTCATGATTTCTTACCAGCTTCTCTGTTTGGGCAACTTTATTTTCAAGAGTAAATATTTAGTCTTCATTGTCTGAGGTTTTGTCTTCCAAGTGGTCTAGACTTTTGGTGATACTTTCCATTGAGTTTTTAATTCGGTTTATTATTTCCTTCATTTCAAGGATTTCCATTTGTTTGGTTTTCTTCTTTTTTTCTTTCTTTTTTTTTTTTTTTTTTTTTTTAGAATCTCTATCTCTTTGTTGAAATGATCTTGTGCTTCCTGCAGGTGCTCTTTCAGCTTATTGGTATTATCATTCATTGCCTGCCTTTGCTCTCTTATCTCATCCTTTGCTTCTCGAATCATCTTAATCATGTATAATCTGAAGTCCTTTTCTGACATTTCTTCTAACATACTGTCATTGGATTCTATTAATATAGAATCTAGATTTGTTTGGGTCATTTTCTTCCCTTGTTTTTTCATGTTGTTCATGTATCTTTCCCTCTAGCAGTGCAGATCTGGGGTATTGAAGATTTCCCCCTATAGGCTTATAGTGGCCCTATAGGTTTCCAAAACCCTTTCTTTAAGGGGAGATCAATATTAGCAGTGCCCAATTCAGACACTATGCAATCCTAGACCAAATAGCCCCTATGAGGACAATAACGAAATTGTCATAATAAACAGAATAAGTTCAAATATTATCTTCAATAAAACAAACAGATTTGCAGTAAGGTCTGCAGTTTCTAATGGAGGACAAAGAGGATGCAGAGGGATGTAGAATGTAGCTGTTAATGGGATAAGAAAAGAATATACAGAAGTTCTAGATAATATAAAGCGTGAGAGTGTAATCAATAGAAATTGGATGTTAGCATGCAAAAAAGGGAGAAAGAGACTGAGGAAACAGGTAAACAAAAGGAAAAGAAAGCAAGAAAAGTAAAGAAATAAAACCTTAAATTTTTTCAATAAGGAGAAAAAAGAAAATCTACAATATAACACTGTAATGAAACCTCCCAGTCTTTAGCAGCCTGATGCATGAGAGGTACCTGACAATGAGCTTCAAGCCTCTAGCAGGCATCTCAGGATGGGATTTGCCCCACCTAAACATCGGAGCTCCTGCTTCCAGGATTATCCAAGATGGCCGCTCTGGCTTGGAAATGTGTTGGCGAATGGGGAGCTGCAGCTCAGGGTGTGGACATGGTCGGCTGGAGGTCCTGGAGGCAGGGTGCGGTTGGTCCAGCAGGGGTCCTGGAGGTCAGGTGTGTTTGGTGTGGTTGCGGGATCCTGGAGGCTGGGTGTAATCAGTCGGTCTGGGGTCCCGATGATAGGGCGCAGTCAGTTGGTCTGGGGTTCCTGGAGGCAGGGAGCAGTCAGTCTATGTGAGGGCCCCAGAGGCAGGGAGTGATCAGTGGGGCTGAGGTATCCTGGAGATGGGGCTCAGTCAGTTCGGCCAGAGGTCCTACGGGGCCTGGCTGTTTTCTCAAAATGGTGGCAGCCACGTGTAATCAGACCTGCAAGTACTGTCACAGTGAACTTCCAGGCAGCAGCAGGCAGCTGGTGCTCCACTGGAGTTCGGCGATCAGTTTGCTGACTGTTGTCAGATGATCGGGAGGTGAACCTCGTGTGTTGGGTGATGGATAGGTGAAAGGCAGGTGATGGACAGTTGAGAGGCAGGCAAATGGCCAATGACAGTGAGCAATCTGCACTCAAAAGAGGCGTCGATATGCTGGCAGACTGTAGGTGATCAGGGCAGACAAAAGGGGTAAACAGCAGGGGATCAATAAGTAGCAAAAACTGCCTCACCAAGAAACAGATATCCTCTGCTTGAAACCGGAGTTACGAAGCAACAAGGAACGCAGCCTCCCTCTAGTCCGCCATCTTGGATCTCTCTCTTGAGGGCCTATATAAAAAGACACTCATGCATATACAGTCAACTAATACTTGACAACAATTTGGACCCTTAACGTATACAACCAACAAATATTAACTCAAATATAAATATATTTAGAAATATAAAACAAAAAATCATAAAACTCCTTGAATAAACCATAGAAAATAGGTTAATTTGACTTGAAAATGCTCTGAAAGCAGAGACAACAAAAGCAAGAATAACTAAATGGGGATATATTAAAGTAAAAAATGTTTTGGCAAAGCAAACAATCAGCAAAATGAAAAGGCAACCCATGGAAAGGAAAAAAATACATGTAAACCATATATCTAACAAGGCCAATACCCAAAATATATAAGGATTTCATATACTTCAATAGTCAAACAAACAAACAAAAAATGCCAGATAATATTATTTAAAATATGAGCAAATATTTGAATTATCAGTTCTCCAGAGAAGATGTACAAATGACTAACAGACAAATACGAAGATGCTTAACATCACTAATTATCAGGGAAATGAAAATCTGAACAACAATGAGAAAACACTATATACCCATTAGGGTGGTTAATATGAAAAAGATATGAGACTCAATGTACAGTTTTCAAATAATATCATGTTAAAGAACAAAGCAAAACAGGAAAGTATATCTCCTAAGATCTTGTGATAGATCTAAACAAATGATTTTAAAACAACTATTTTAAGCTGTTTAATGAACTAAAGGAAATGTGCAGAAAGTTAAGAAACCAATATGTTAGAAAAATAAAAATATCAATAAATAGAATACCTAACAAAATATTCTGGAGCTGGAAAGTTTAATACCTGATATGAAAAAGAATAATTCAAAGGCCAGTTTGAGAAGGCAAAATAAATAATTAGGAAACTTGAAGATAGGACAACAGAATTTATTGTGTATAAGGAACAGAAAAAATAAAAATAAAAAAGTGAACAAAGTCTAAGGAAACTGGGGATACTTTAAAGCAGAACAACATAGCCATTGTTTGAGTATTAGAAAAAGAGGAAGAGAGACAGAGGGGTCATAGTAAAGCACTAAAGGTTGAAAACTTTCCAAAGATGAAAGATAGCAGTATAAACATCCAAGAAGCTCAATGAACTCTGAGTAAGAGGAACACAAAAAGACCCTTACTAAAGCTCACTATAATCAAACTTATGAAAGACAAGGACAAAGAGAGAATATTTAAAGCAGCAAGAGAGAAACAAGTTGTCACACATAAAGGATCCAAATATTATAATCAACATATATCTCATCAGAAACTTTCAGGACCAGAAAGTAGTAGGCCAATGTATCTACAGTGTTAAAACAAAAACAGAAAAAAAAAATCAACATAATTAACATATAATTCAAACCTTGGAACACTATCTCTCAGAAGCTATAGAGAAATTATAAATACCTAGATAAACAAAAGAAAATGAGTGTGTTACCACTAGATCTGCTCTGCAAGAAATAAGGGAAAACAAGGTAAGATTGAAGGACAACAAACAGTGACTTACTTAATACTGAATGAAGAAATAAAGATCTTAATAAAGTTCTGTACTACAAAAGCTAGAATTATTGGAACAATAATTTGTATTTCTTCTTTCTTTCTACATGTTTTCAGAGACTAATTTTAAAAAATCAATTAGTCTTCAGACTTATATCTATTGTAACTTTGATTTGTGACTCCATATTTTGTTTTTTACATAATAGAGAACAACACATTTAAAAATACTAGTTTGGGGACACACATTGTTTATATTTATAATTCCGTAACAACAAGAATCAAAAAAGGGTAAGAAAATGCCATTAGAAAAGAGATTTTTGTATGTTATTAAAACTAAACTGGTATAAACTCAAATTATAGTCCCATAGCTTTAGGATATGAAGTGTATTCCCCATGGTAACAATGAAGAAAATAACTATTAATAATATACTAAATGAAATGAGAAAGGAATTTAAGTGTTTCACTACAAAAAACATCAACTAGAAACAAAAGAAGACAGTAAATGTAAATGAAAGATAAAAGAAGCTAGAAGGCATAAAAAAATTAAAACCCAAAATGACATAAGTCTCTATCATAATTAAAGGTAAATGGATTAAACTTTTGGAATAAAAAAAGTAGGTTAACCAAATGGACAAAAAAAAAAACCATGAGCCAACCAACCATACACTCTCTATAAGAGATTTTAGATTCAAAAACACAATCAGCAGGGCGGCCAGGGACTTCCCCAAGCAGCCTGGCTACCTCCAGCAGGAAGCGCCTTTCTAGGCTAGCTTCTCGGAGCACACTGCCCAGTGAGAGCCTTTCTACACAGAGCCAGCCACAATTCCCCAAGCCAGCAGTGACCTCTGGCCCGCCAGCAGCCTCTGGGACGAGGGCAGGGCAGCCAGAGACCTCTTCTGGGAGCCCTGCCCCCTCCGACCTCAGGCTTTTTCCACGGGGCGATCCAAGATGGCGGACTAGAGGGTGACTGCATCTCCAGTTGCTCCAGAATCCAGGATTCAAGAAAGGGAGGCATTAAGAGACGGACTAAAATAGAACCACGGGGTGAGTCTCCCCCACCCAGTGAAGCTTGCCTGGGAGACAGGCCTGGATTCAGGTGGCTTATTAGAGTAGGGCAGGGCAGCTAGAGTCTTTCCCAGGCAGCCCTGTGCACGCCGGCGGTGGGCCCCTCCCACAGGGCCAGATTCTCCAGCTTCTCAGAGCAGGCCCCACAGTGAGAGCCTTGCTGCACACAACCAGCTCCAAGTCCCTGATCCAGCTTACAGTGAGCTCCGGCCCACAGGTTGCTTCAGAGACCAGGAAGGGCAGCCAGGGACTTCCCCAAGCAGTCCGGCACCCTCCAGTAGGAAGCAGCTTTCTAGGCTAGCTTCTCGGAGCAGACTGCCTAGCGAGAGCCTTTCTACACAGAGCCAGGGGCAAGTCTCCAAGCCAGAGGAGAGCTCCAACCCACAAGCAGCCTCTGGGACCAGGGCAGGGCAGACAGAGACCTCTCCAGGCAGCCCTGCCCCCTCCAGCCACAGGCTTTTTCCACAGGGTGATCCAAGATGGCTGACTAGAGGGTGAATGAATTTCTAGTCGCTCCAGAACCCAGGATTCAAGAAGGGGAGGCATTGAAAGACTCAGACTAAAATAAAGCCACAGGGTGAGTCTCCCCCACCCGGTGAAGCTCGGCCTGGGCGGCAGGCCCGGATTCCAGCGGCTTATTAGAGTAGGGTAGGGCAGCTTCTCCAGGCAGCACTGCGCACTCCGGTGGTGGGCTCCTCCTACATGGCCAGCCTCTCGGAGCAGGCCCCCCAGTGAGAGCCTTTCCACACAGAGCCAGCTCCAAGCCCTGGAACCAGTAGTGGACTAGGGGCAGCTTTCTTCGGAGGCACTGCATTTTCAAGTTACTCCAAGACATCAGGCTACTGAAGGCTGGGAGGTGATACATTGGAAATCTACTTGGACACAATAAGCCAATAGACGAAATCTGCAATATCAGAGTCCCACTGACATCTGACCAATATGAGAAAACAAGGGAAGAAAATGTCCCAAACAAACCTACACACTATATCAATAACACCCAATGACAGCACAGCAGAAGAAATGTCAGAGGGAGGTCAGTATGTACATAATTAAAACAATCAGGAAAGCAAATGAGGAGATGAAAGAACAAATGCAGGCATTGAAGGAGGAGATGAAAGAGCAAATGCAGGCATTAAATGATCACACCAATCAACAGTTAAAAGAGCAAATACAGGAAGCAGGAGATCATTTCAATAAAGAGTTAGAGATACTGAAAAAACACCAAACAGAAATCCTTGAAATGAAGGAAACAATAAACCAAGTTAAAAACTCCATAGAAAGCATAACCAAGAGGACAGAACACCTCAGATAGTGAAGAAAAAATATTTAATCTTGAAAACAAAGTTGACCAAACAGAGAAGATGGTACAAAATCATGAACAGAATCTACAAGAATTATGGGATATCATGAAAAGGCAAAATTTAAGAATCATTGGGATTCAGGAAGGCTTAGAGAAACAAACCAAAGGAATGAACAATCTATTGAATGAAATAATATCAGAAAATTCCCCAAATCTGAAGAATGAAATGGAAAACCAAGTACAAGAGGCTTATAGGACTCCAAATATACAAAATTGCAACAGACCCACACCAAGGCACATTATTATGAAATTACCTAACATACAAAATAAAGACAGAATTTCAAAGGCTGCAAGAGAAAAGAATCAAATTCCATTCAGGGGGAAACCAATAAGAATATCAGCAGATTTTTCAATCCTGACCCTAAAAGTTAGAAGGGCCTGGAAAAATATTTACCAAGCCCTGAAAGAAAACGGATGCCAACCAAGAATCTTATACCCAGCAAAACTTACTTTCAGATTTGATGATGAAATAAGATTCTTCCATGATAAACAAAAGCTAAAGGAATTTACAAAAAGAAAGCCAGCATTACAGAACATTCTCAGCAAAATATTCCATGAGGAAGAGATGAAAAACCATGATGCAAATCAGCAACAGGAGGAACTAGCCTAAAGAAATAGCCAAATATAGGAAAAACCAAATCATGTCAAAAAACAAAAATGAACCAAATAACTGGGAATACAAATCATATCACAATAATAACCCTAAATGTTAATGGCCTGAACTCATCAATCAAAAGACATAGACTGGCAGATTGGATTAAAAGAAAAATCCAAAAATATGCTGCCTGCAAGAGACTCATCTCATAGAAAGAGATACCCATAGACTAAAGGTGAAAGGATGGGAAAAAATACACCATGCACGCGGACACAGCAAAAAAGCTGGGAGTATCCATCCTCATTTCAGATAGTGTGGACTTCAAGCCAAAACTAATCAGAAGGGATAAAGAAGGACATTTCATACTGCTTAAGGGAAGCATAAATCAGCAAGACATAACAATCATAAACATCTATGCCCCGAACATTGGCTCATCCATGTACATCAAACAAATCCTTCTCAATTCCAGAAATCAAATAGACCACAACACAATAATACTAGGCGATTTTAACACACCTCTCTCACCTCTGGATAGATCGTCCAAACAAAAATTGAATAAAAAACCATAGATCTCAATAACACAATCAACAATTTAGACTTAACCAACTTATATAGAATATACCACCCAACAAAGAACAAATACACTTTCTTCTCAGCAGCACATGGATCCTTCTCTAAAATAGACCATGTTTTATGCCACAAAGCTACTGTTAGCAAATACAAGAAGATAGAGATACTACCTTGTACTCTATCAGATCATAATGAATTGAAATTAGAAATAAAACAGAATAAAAAACAGAAAGTTCTCCAATACCTGGAGATTAAATAATACACTATTATATGATGAATGGATAACAGAAGACATCAGGAGGGAAATTAAAAAATTCTTAGAAGTAAACGAGAACAGAGACACATCATATCAAAATCTCTGGGACACTATGAAAGCAGTACTTAGAGGAAGATTTACTTCATAAGGCGCAAGCAATGAAATAGAAGAGGTCATCAAAAGCCTACCAACAAAGAAAAGTCCGAGACCAGATGGGTTCTCAGCCGAGTTCTCCAAAACCTTTAAAGAAGAGCTCATTCCAATACTTCTCAAAGTATTCCATGAAATAGAAGAGGAGGGAACCCTCCCAAACTCATTCTATGAAGCCCTGATACCTAAACCAGATAGAGACACATCAAGGAAAAAAAATTTCAGACCAATATCGTTAATGAACATTGATGCAAAAATTCTCAACAAAATTTTAGCAAAATGCATACAAAATATATTAAAAACATAGTGCACCATGATCAAGTGGGTTTTATCCCAGGGATGCAAGGTTGGTTCAACATCTGGAAATCAATAAATGTCATTCACCATATCAACAGACTAAAAGTTAAGAATCACATGATTATTGCAATAGATGCAGAAAAAGCATTCGATAAAATACAGCATCCTTTCATGCTCAAAACACTAGAAAAAATTGGGGTAGTGGGAACATTCCTTAACATTGTAAAGGCCATCTATGCTAAGCCCATGGCCAATATCATTCTAAATGGTGAAAAATTTAAAGCATTCCCCCTAAAAACTGGAACAAGACAGGGATGCCCTCTTCCACCACTTCTATTCAACATCATTCTTGAGACTCTAGCCAGAGCAATTAGAAAAACCAAAGAAATTAAAATAGTACGAATTGGAAAAGAAGAACTCAAACTATCCTTATTCGCTCTTGACATGATTATATATTTAGAGGAACCTGGAAATTCCACCAGAAAACTCTTAGAACTCATAAGTGAATTCAGTAAAGTATCAGGTTACAAGATCAATGCTCATAAAACCAATGCATTTTTATACATAAGTAATGAATCTTCAGAAAGCGAAATTAGGAAAACTACCCCATTCACAATAGCATCGAAAAAAATAAAATACTTGAGAATCAATCTGACAAAAGAGGTGAAAGACCTCTATAATGAGAACTACAGAGCACTAAAGAAAGAAATTAAAGAAAACCTTAGAAGATGGAAAGATCTTCCATGTTCTTGGATAGGAAGAATTAATATTGTCAAAATGGCCATACTACCAAAAGTGCTATACAGATTCAATGCAATTCCAATTAAAATCCCAATGATGTACCTTACAGAAATAGAGCAAGCAATCATGAAATTCATCTGGAAGAATAAGAAACCCAGAATAGCTAAAGCAATCTTCAGTAAAAAGAGCGAAGCAGGGGGTATCGCAATACCAGATCTTCAACTCTATTACAAAGCAATAGTAACAAAACCAGCATGGTATTGGTACCAAAATAGACAGGTAGATCAGTGATACAGAATAGAGGACATGGACAAAAACCCTAATAAATACAATTTTCTCATACTAGACAAAGGTGCCAAAAATATGCAATGGAGAAAAGATAGCCTCTTCAACAAATGGTGCTGGGAAAACTGGAAAACCATATGCAACAGAATGAAATTAAACCCCTATCTCTCACCCTGCACAAAACTCAACTCAAAATGGATCAAGGACCTTGCAATCAGACCAGAGACCCTGCGTCTTATAGAAGAAAAAGTAGTTTCAAACCTTCAACTTGTTGGCTTAGGATCAGACTTCCTTAACAGGACTCCCATAGCACAAGAAATAAAAGCTAGAATCAACCACTGGGATAGATTCAAACTAAAAAGCTTTCTCTCATCAAAGGAAACTATCAGCAATGTGATAGAGAGCCTACAGAGTGGGAGAATATCTTTGCCACTCACACTTCAGATAGAGCACTAATTCCCAGAATCTATAAAGAACTAAAAAAACTCTACAATAATCCAATCTACAAATGGGATAAGGAAATGAACAGACACTTCACAGAAGATGATCTACAAGCAATCAACAGATATATGAAAAAATGTTCAACATCTCTAGTAATAATAGAAATGCGAATCAAAAGTACCCTAAGATTTCATCTCACCCCAATTAGAATGGCGATTATCAAGAACACAAGCAACAATAGGTGTTGGCGAGGATGTGGGGAAAAAGGTACACTCATACATTGCAGATGGGGTTGCAAATTAGTGCAGCCACTCTGGAAAGCAGTATGGAGATTCCTCAAAAAGCTTGGAATGGAACCACCATTTTTGACCCAGCTCTCCCACTCCTTGGCCTATACCCTAAGGAATTAAAATCAGCATACTACAGAGATACAGCCACATCAATGTTCATAGCTGCTCAATTCACCATAACCAGATTGTGGAACCAACCTAGATGCCCTTCAGTTGATGAATGGATAAAGAAACTGTGGCATATATATACAATTGAATATTACTCTGCCATGAAGAATGATAAAATTATGGCATTTGCAGGCAAATGGATGAAATGGGAGAATATCATGCTAAGTGAGAAAAGCCAATCTCAAAAACTAAAGGATGAATAATCTCGCTGATAAGCAGATGAGGACATGTATTGGGGGGTAGGAGGGGTTAGCATTAGGGTTAGGGTTAGGTTTAGGGTTAGGGATAAGGAGGGTGTTAAGAATGGAGGAAGGAAGGACTGTATAGAGGGAAAAGAGGGGTGGGAGGGGTGGGGGGGAAGGGAAAAAAATAACAGAATGAATCAAACAACATTGCCCTATGTAAATTTATGATTTTTAATTTAAAAAAAATAAACACTTTCACTTAAAAAAACACAATCAGATTAAAAATGAAAAGTTGAATACATATTCATACACATATAAAAGTTGAATATATGTATGTTCCATACAAACTATAACTGAAAGCCAACAGGAATGGCTATACTAATAGCACATGAAATAGATTTAAGATAAAAATCTATGAGACAAAGAAAGGCATATTTATTAATAAAAGTTTCAGTGCAATAAGAAGACATAAAAATTTTGAATATTTATATACTTAATAATAGGTCATCAAATATATGAAGCCCAAACTGATAGATTGAAGATATACCTGTTTACTAATAATATTTGGAGACTTCAATACCTACATTTCAATAATGAATACAACCATCAGACCGAAGATAAATAAGAAAACAGAGCACATATAACACAATAAACTAATTAGATCTAGCAGACATATAAATTACCCAACATTATCATTCTGGAGTTTGGAGCCGGAGTGCCCACATCAAATCCTGACTCTTTTAAAGTCTCCCTATGTAACATTGTGTTTCAGTTTATATAAACTCGGGATCAAGAAGATGAATAAATTGCTGATTAAACAACCTGTATAGAACATTTGAATTCCAGTGTAACTTATATTAAGTACTATGCAAATTTCAGCTATTTGCTATTTTACTAATTTATATTTTAAAAAGAGTGATGAGTTAAAAGTCCTGAAACTCTTAAAAAGCCTTTCTTACTCAGTGGAATAAGCTTTATTATTTCTCTAAGTAAATGTGAAAATCTGACCTGAAAAAGAAAATCCATCCAATTATATCAAATTTCTCCATTTTCAGACTTTTGATGCCAGGGTCCTAGTGCAGCTTAAATACCATCAAATAGTTCATAAAATAAGGAAACAGATTCACCTGAAAAGGCTGGTGCAATTGACTGCTGTCTTTCCTGTTCATTAACTATGTCTTCAAGAAATTCTAGCAACGGTGTGGATCACTATCTAGACCCTCATGTTAACAGTCAATTCTTTAATTTCAATAGGAATTTATTTTCTATGCATTTACCTACATTCTTTCCTTAATTTGTATTTGCTCATTCACTCATGAATAATTTTGACTTATGCAATCATGTGAATTCTGACCCCTGTGTTTTATACCTATGGTAATTGAGAAGCCATAGTTCATGACTTGATACATGGTTCATCCTAAAATTGAGTTGGCGTGGGGCCCTCTGTCTCAAGATCACCATTTTATTTTTTATTTACATATTTATTTATATTTTCAATGAAGAAATATTTTAATACCTTTCAAGGACAGAGCCCCAAGTGACTCAAGGGACCCATAAAAATTTCCCAGTACCACCCCTGCAGGCCAGTTCTCCAATCACCAGGATGCCTTGGGCACATGCAAATGATACCAAACCATAGCAGAACCCACAGGCAAAGGGGACAAAGTTGGCCTTAAGGGTCTTTTCTCCCTGACCTGGTTTTACTGTTGTTGTTTCTTTGTTTTTTGGTTTTGGTTGGGTTTGTCACTGTTTTTTTAAATTTTTAAATTTTAATTGTTCTAATTAGTTATACATGATAGTAGAATGTATTTATACATTTTGCTAAATCACACATAGAGTATGATCTCTCATTTTTCTGATTATACATATTGCAGGATCATGGAGGTCACGCAGTTATATATGTACATGAGGTAATAATATCTGTTTCACTCTTCTATCATTCCTTCCCCCATACCCCTTCCCCTCCATTCACTCCTCTCTGCCTAATATAAAGTAACTCTATTCTTCCCTATATCCCCTCATTTATTTTCTTTTCATTTACCTATATTCCTTATTCTACTTATTGTGAATTACCTTTCGCATATGAGAGAAAATTTGAATTTTTGGGTTTGGTTTATTTTGTTTAGCACAATATTCTCCAACTCCATACATTTACCTGCAAATACCATAATTTCATTCTTCTTTAAGGCTAAGTAATATTCCACGGTGTATATATACCACAGTTTCTTTGTTCATTCATCTATTGAAGGACATCTAGGTTGGCTCCACAGTTTAGCTATTGTGAACTGAGTTGCTATAAACATTGACGTGGCTGTATCTCTGTAGTATGCTGATTTTCAGTCCTTTGGGTATAAACCAAGGAGTGGGATTGCTGGGTCAAATGGTGGTTCCATTCCAAGTTTTCTGAGGAATCGCCATACTGCTTTCCATAATAGTTGCATCAATTTGCAGTCCCTCCAGCAATGTATAAGTGTACCTTTTTACCCATATCCTTGCCAACATTTATCGTTCAGTTTTTTTCTTGATAATTGCATTCTGATTAGAGTGAGTTAAAATCTTAGAATAGTTTTGATTTGCATTTCTCTAGTTGCTAGAGATGTTAAACATTTTTTTCATACATTGTTGATTGATTGTATATCTTCTTCTGTGAAGTGTCTGTTTAGTTCCTTAGTCCATATATTGATTGGGTTATTTGGGTATTTTTTGGTGTTAAGTTTTTGAGTTCTTTATATATCCTAAAGATTAATGCTTTATTTTAAATGCATGTGGTAAAGATTTTCTCCCAATCTGTAGGCTCTCTCTTCACATTATTGATTGTTTCTTTTGCTGAAAAAAAACTTTTTAGTCAGTCCATCCTATTTATTGATTTAACTTCTTGTGCTTTAGGGGTCTTGTTAAGGAAGTCAGCTCCTAGGCTGACATGGTGAAGATTTGGGCCTACTTTTTCTTCTAGTAGGTGCAGGGTCTCTATTCTAGTGCCTAAGTCTTTGATCCATAGTGAGTTGAGTTTCATGCAGGGTGAGAGGTAAAGGTTTAATTTCATTTTGTTACATATGGCTTTCCATTTTTCCCAGAACCATTTGTTGAACAGGCTACCTTTTCTCCAGTGAGTGTTTTTGGTGCCTTTTTCTAGTTTGAGATAACCGTATTTATTTGGGTTTGTCTCTGTGTCTTCTATTCTGTACCGCTGGTCTGTGTGTCTGTTTTGGTGACAATACCATGCTGTTTTTATTACTGTAGCTCTGTAGTATATTTGAGGTCTGGTATTGTGATGCTTCTTGCTTTCCTTTTCTCGCTAAGGATTGCTTTGGCTATTCTGGGTCTCTTATTTTTCCAAATGAATTATATGATTGCTTTTTCCAGTTCTATGAAGAATATCATTGGGATTTTAATTTGAATTGTGCTAAATTTGTATAATGCTTTCAGTAGTATGGTCATTTTGACAATATTAACCGTGCCTGTCCAGGAGCATGGTAAGCCTTTCCATCTTCTAAGGTCTTCTTCAATTTCTTTCTTTAGTGTTCTGTAGTTTTCATTGTAGGAGATCTTTCACATCTTTTGTTAGACTGATTCCCAAATATTTTTTTTTGAGGTGATTGTGAATGGGGTAGTGTTCTTTACTTCTCTTTAAGTGGTTTCTTTACTGATGTATAGGAATGCATTCAATTTGTGGTTATTGATTTTAAATCCTGCTAATTTACTCAATTCATTTATTAGTTCCAGAAGATTTTTGGTGGACTTTTTTTGGATCTTCTAAATGTAGAATCATATCATCAGCAAATAGTGATAGTTTGAGTTCTTCTTTACCTATTTGTATACCTTTAATTTCTTTCCATTTTATTTTTAATCTTAATTATTCAGAATTCAAAATTCAAGTATTTTGTCTTGACTACATTTTCTTTAGTCCTCTGGTTGGTGAAAAGAATGTCCTGAGAAGCATTCTCCCTCTCCTGCAGGAGAAATGTCTGTGAGCATGTGGGTTTGTGGGAGTAGAATTGTACATAGTGAAGAGGGAGAGAAAGCATTGCTCGAGGCAGTCAAAAAAGTAAAACAATTACCTGCTGTTAGAGATCAGTTTATTCAAGACAAAGCCAACTGACATGTGAAATAAAGAACATTTCCTAGGGTTTTACAACACGTGTTGCTGACAGCTATAGTGCACAATTTATCTACAATCCACTGAGAATTCCGCTGAACAATATAAAAATTAGGTTTTTTTCTTTATAAATCCTCCTTTAGAAGAGGACCTGGGAAATGAAGATGTCAGGGAGATTAGTGTTTTCAGGTTGCAGAATAAATAGATTAAGCTAGAGACACTCCCACCCTTACCTGTGAGCAACTCTTTCACTGGGAGGCTTGGACATTTTGAGAGTATTGTTGCCTTTCACTGCTGTTATCATAAGAGGAGCTAGAATGCTTCACTCCCAATGAGAAAGCGATAAGAGGAAAGCAGAGCCAAGATTACAGAAGAAACAGTTTTTCCAGTAAACTCCAGGTTAAAACATAAATGCTCTCATATAGGAAGTAAAGGTACTGATCATTTAATTCCATGTATTTGATTAATATTCAGAAAGTCTTTGAAAATCAAGGTGATATAACACATTATCACTGTTTTCAGTTAGTTAAATCCCTTCAGATTAAAATTTGAAATCAAATAGTAAGATGCACTATTTTTTCATTAGTCATCTACTTTATACAAGGCATTGCTAGGCACTGGGAGGTTAAATCTATTTTAAAGATAATTTGTTTAACTCAATTGTAGTTAAGTGCCTAAAACTAAACCAGCATAATTTTGTGCCAATCTATTATTAATAGCAATTGTAAAACGAATATATTTTCCTTTTTTTTTTTTTTTTCCTGAACAAAGCTGGAATCAGGAAAGAAAAAAATTACCTATTTACTTAAAAAAAAGTTTGTTCCTGGAAAATCAGTGAACAAACTAAACAGGTTATATAGTAAGAATAATAGCTTGCTTGGCATTAATCACTTATAACCCTTGCCTTGTTGTACCTACCATTCCAAAGCCATTTGTCATAAATTCCACCCTATCCCAGATAGTTTCTTATTTTGAAAAACCTACTCTTTAGTCCTTCAAGTAAAAATGACCCTTGCCCCAGTCTTGCTTTAAATATTGTCTTCCCAATTCCTCCCTTCTGAGACACATTAAGATTTTTCCAAGGTGGTATTTTTCTTTACCACAGTAGGTCTAATAAATTTAACTTTACTTTTTCTGTTTTTAACAGGTTTTTCTGGTTGTCAGTTTTGCAAACTGAGCACAGAAGTCAAATGGTAATGTTACAGTTTTATTTTTTAAACTATTGAATATACTGGACCAGGGCTTACCAAGCCATGGCCTGTTTGGCACAACACAGTAGCTAACAATAGTTTTCTATATTTTTGGAAGGTTTTATATGCAATAAAATATTATGAAGGATAGACTAGTGCTTAACAGAAACAGTTTGACATATATGATATTCTAAATATACAAATGGACATTGGCCAGAGCATATACAACAAGAGAGGTCTGTCCTATGATACTGGCAGCAACCAAGCCTGGAAAGTCAAACTGCAATCTCTGCAAGGAATTTATCTGGAATAATTAGGACCTGGCCAATGCCTATAATTAAACATATTCTCTTTGATTTTAACTCAGGACCAACAAGAGAAAATCAAATACAATCTGAAAGCCATCATATAAAACGTCCTACTTCTAGTTAGCCCCCTACAGATTCCTCACACCAGCAGCCTCTATTCAGGGCACCCTGAAGCACTCCCTTTCTTCCACTATGAACCTTGCCTACTGTCCTTTTTGTCTTTGAATTTCAGCCAAAAGTGATGGCAGCTCTCTTGCTATAGCAAGCTCTGAATGAATACCCTGTGATCTCATTTGGGTGGTCGTCTTTTATTTCCACTCTATTTTAAAAGGTTAAAAACAAACAGAAGTGATCTATGTGCCTTCTCCTTTGCTTTTGGTTTTTGTAATCGATTAATCAGTATGTTATCTATCCTTCTGGAAATAACCATTTCTCTTCTTCCTGGGGCTAGCTGTGAACCAGGTATGTGGGCAAGGTATGCATGCTTTTGAATATTCTGAAGTTACATTTACTGGAAACTGAGCAGAAGGTGAGATATAGCGTTAAGTCTTGGAAACAGGGGCTATCAAATACATGACAGGACAATACTTTAGAACGACAATATTGTACATTTCTTCTCCCTGTCTTCCCCCACTTTTTCTTTAACTTTATTAATGTATCTTGATTTTTCAGTTTACATCAATTTTTTTCCAGGATAAGTGAATAGTGCAGAAACACTATTAACCAAGAATAGAGAATCACAGCTTAGAAGGAAACTAATGAAACACTAATAAAATAATGAGTTCTGAATCTACTTGATTTCTATTTCCATACAAAGTGTATGGGTAACTGTGTATTGTATGAGTTAGAAAGAGAAATACTGAAATTTGTGAAAAAGTGTTTCAGAGAAGGATATGAATGTTTCATTGAAAATGAGGTAGTAGCAGAGGCGATGCAGCAAGAATATAACTTAAAATTATAATGAATATCTCACAATTTTTCTTGAATTTATTTCTGCTCCATTCATAACTCAGAGACCTCCCATAATGTCTAATTCAAAATATCACCTATCTTATAATAAAAGCCTTGTAGTGTGATTAAAATTAATAATAATAATAATGAATAAAATCCACACATACATATATATGTTTATTTTCTTGATTTTAAAAAACTTTTTACCCTACTTTGAATTATATTAAAACCAAAATATATCTTCACTCTCCTGTCAAAATAACCTGCCCAACTCTGGAAGGAAGAGATAAGTGCTCATTTAGGCCTCAAAGATATGCATGCATTTATTCCACCAGGTGGAAAATATATTCACTTCCAAGAGTATTATTTTAGTTCAGTTATTTGCACAACTATCACCACATGCAATTAAACGGACCAAGTTTTTGCAAATCTGAGGAGATTGGTGTGACTGATTCTTACTGCATGAAACACCAAAAATCTACCTATCAAAAATTCCCAGAAGCCTCTCAAGAAAATCCATTTAATTTTCAGTGATACATAATTCAACTTAGAGAAAAAAGGAAAACTATTATTTTACTCAAATTAGAAATGTGGATAAAACTTCAATCTTCTTCATTTTATCACACAATTATCCTATTAATTTTATTGGTATTAAATGGTTCACAATCACAGATCAACTAAATGTTCCCATGTTGCCCTGCAAAACAGGCAAGCATTAAAAGTTATTTCATTTTAGAACCTGAATGCAAGACATTTTAGATTCTAAGATATGATATTTAAAATTTAAATGATATTTAATTACGTTAAAAAGTTATGCTACTATCTAATTCAATTTTTTTTAATTTTTAGTTTTTCAGAAAGCATTACCTTTTCCTGGAAAAGTTGTTATGGTAATGATGGTAGTCTTAATATCACATGTTATAGTTTGGATGTGAGGTGTCCCCCAAAAGCTCACGTGTGAGACAGTGCAAGAAGATTCAGAGGAGAAATTATTGGGTTGTGGGAATCTTAACTTAATCAGTGAATTAATTACTGATGGGATTAACTGAATGGTAACTGGAGGCAGGTAGGGTGTGGCTGGAGGGAGTGGTTCATTAAGGGTGTGGTATGGGTATATATTTTGTATCTGGAGAGTGGAATCTCTCTCTCTCTGTCTGCTTCCTGATGATGTGAGCTGCTTTTCTCCACCACCCTCCCCCGCCATGATGTTCAGCCTTGATCCCTGAGGAATGGAGTCAGCCTTCTATGGACTAAGACCTCTGAAACCCCGAGCACTCAAATAAACCTTTTTCTTCTTTAAAATTGTTCTGGTCAGATCCTTTAGTCACAGCAGCTAAAACATCACAGATATCTTAAAAATAAAATATTATAACAACACTTTAAAAATCATTATCTCAAATTCCACTTCTAGACACGCCCTTGGAATTTTGACCAAAATAGTGTTAAAACTGTAAATTAACATCGGATTATTATATCAATGTATTATCATGCCTTATAATATAAAATCAGCGATTTATCTTGGGTAGCCTCTAGTACACATGCTTATTTCATCAGTAAAAATGTGAAGGATGCAAAAATACCTCCCTAAGACTGTATATATGGCCTTAGATCCCAAGATTGGCATCACACATGTGAATATGACATCAGGTATTAAGTCAACTCAGACCTCAAATCACCCAGGGATGCAAAGACAGAGACATATCCCAGACATGGTCTGACTCACAGGCCAAAGGTTTTTTGGCTATGCACACCAGGTCATCGAGCTGTCACTGCAGTTGAATGAAGGTGTCAGTAAAGCTGGGTCAGAACCTGCCCTAACTATAATTTTGCAAATGACATTTTTATTTAGCAAAACACAGTCAATGTCACTTCTCACTGTCGTGAGAGCACACTGGAGTTTTTAACCAGGAATCCGTATTGATCCTTGGACAACGGCGGTACCAGGGTTATACAGTCTCATTGTTTTGGTTGCAATACAGTCTATGATTGTCATTCCCAAAGAGATGCTGCAAGTTTAGATGAGGTTCAGAAAAGAGAATGAGGATTTGGGGGTGGGGGCAGATTAACGTGTCTCAGTTTGCAAAGTCTTGCATATCGGATTAATAAGTTTTCAGGGTATTATGCTACTGATTTATAAGGAAAGCTTTCAAGGTACCATACCCAATTACAATAAAATATGCTGTTTGCCTGGGACTTTTATCGTCTACGGTGACACACAATGTTATGGGTTCTATAAGCAGAGGTCATAGAAGGGTTATATAGAAAGGATAAAGTGAAAGTCAGAAGCCTCACATCTCCCAATTACAACTGTGTAACTTTGGATAGTATCTTCTTTAGATCCTTATGTTGACATCACTGAAATTAAGAGAAAAGGTAAATTGTTTGACTCTCAAAATTGATGTGCAATGCAGGTAAAAGAAGACCAAAACAACAGCAGCCATAACTGTGATGGTATTTCTTTTTGCATTTATATTCTACGGATGACAAATCTATGGCAGTTTGTGATTTGGTGGGTTAACATTAAAGACTATCTGGCTCTGAATACTTCATTTTTCCTATTATATTCCCCTGTCTCTTACTATTGCATGTGAAAACAGTCAACTGCAAAGTTTTCTATAAACAGAATATTGTAACTTTATAAACTAACACAGAAAATTTGATTACTTCACTTTGCTTTCTCTCTCTCCCAATAAAATAGATAAAGGCAGTTCATAGAAACTAATCCCAAATTTGAAGTTAATAATTTGAGAATATGCTTCAATGGTAGGGTTTTTACATTACTGAGAAAAAGTATGAATAGCCAGTTGGAGAACCATTTGGCTAACTGTTGCTAAGCATCTGTCATACCACTCTTCAAAAAATTGCAAATAAGTAACCATCGTTTAAAACTGAGGTAAAGTTTACAGAACACAAGATTCACCATTTTAAACAACTTTTTTGGGGGGGTGCTGGGAATCAAACCCAGGGCCTTGTGCTTACAAGGCAAGCACTCGACCAACTGACCTATCTCCCCAGCCCCCATTTTAAATAACTTTAAAGAGTACAACTCAGTGATGTTTAGTAAATTCTGTGATGTGCTTTATCTCATTGTTATGTTCAGAAATTTTTCATCATCCCCCCAAAAATGTTGTGTAACCATGAAACATTCATTCATCATCACCTCCTTCCTTCGACTGGTTACTGGAAACCACAAGTGTTCTTGTCTTTTGGACATTTTAGAAATATGGGATTATGTAATAATCGGCCTTTTGTGCCTAACTTCTTTCACTTAGCTTAATATTTTACAAGTTGATCAATGTTGTAGCATATATCAAGACTTCATTCTATTTTGTGAATAAGGAATATTCCATTGTGCAGATATATTACATTTTGTTTTTATTTTTTACTTATCAGTTAATGAATATGTAGGTTATTTCCTACTTGGAAATTCAAAAGAACAATCAAACTTTTCCATAACAACTGTGCTATTTTATATTCCACCAGCTATATTTGAAGGTTACACATTCTCATCAATAATTGTAATTTCCCATGTAATTTACTACAAATTTAGTGGTTATAAAGTGGTACCTCATTTTGGTTTTCATTTGAATTTTCTAATGATCAATGACGTTGAATATATTTTTGTGTGCTTAATTAGACTTTTGTACATCTTTGTAAAATATGCAAGTCTTTTGTTGATTTTTTCATTTTGTCATTTGTTGCTGTTGTTATTGTTGAGTTGTAAGAGTTTTTTATACATTCTAAATGTAGTCCCTTGTCACATGTATGATTTCTGAATACCCATACTCTGGGTTATATTTTAATTTTTTTTACAGTAACCATTGATATGCAAAAACTATCAATATTTATTATACCCAATTGGTCTATTTTCTTTGTTACTTCTATTTCTAAGACTCCACTGAAAAATTCAACTTCATGAAGATTTACTCTTAGTTTTTCTTCAAAGAGTTTTATGGTTTGGGCCTTTGTATTTAAGCATTCAATCCATTTTGAGTTCATCTTGCACATGGTATGAGGTAAGGAATCAATTTCATTATTGTAAATGTCCTCATCCATTTGTTTTGTTATCATTTGTTAAAGAGAAAATACTTTCCCATTAAATGGTTTTGACACCCTTTTTGAAAATAAATTGGCCACAGGTTATGGAATTCTTTCTGTACTTTCAATTTTCTTTGATTAATCTATCTGGCTATTCTCATGCCTGTCCCATATTGTTTTAATTATCATAACTTGGTAGTGATTTTGAAATTGCAAAATAGGAGTCCTGCAAGTTTTCTTATTTTTTTAAGATTAACTATTTGGTGTCCTTTGTGATTCCTATGAATTTTAGCATCGGCTTACCTATTCCTACAAACAAAATGCCATTGAAATTCTAATTCCATTGAATCTGTAGATCAGTTTGAGTATTACCATTTTGTCTTTTTTTTTTTTTTTTCTTTTAAAATCAGGCATTTATAAACAAGAAAGCATACATTAATTACATAAAAATAGTTTTCCAATAGCAGCAGCATAGGACACCAAGTGCGGGGAGCAGGTTATAAAGGTAGAGGTGAGGTCTGCTTCCTTAATGGAAAAACATGAGAATCCTGGCTGAGTGGGAGAAGGGGCGCCTCCTACGTCCGGAGGATTAGGGCGGGTGGCGAGGGCCCCAAGGACCTGGGTCCTAGGGTCCCGGAGGGCTGACCAGAGGCACAGCCCAGGGGCTGCTCAGTCCCCTGTAGCAGACGAGCATTTTTTTTTTTCCTCAGTTAAAAACAACCCAGAAAATAAGGCAATTAACAGGTAAGAAAAGTTTCTGAAAAAAGAACCACCATATACAGATGTAATAAGGCTGTGTAAAATGAGACAGTATTTACAAGTCAGCTGCTCTGCACTGGCTAGTTCTGTAGGAAAGCACGGCCTTGGGATGAGTTAGCTGCTCCACAGATCCGAATGTTATTGCTCTCGTGTTTCCCTTCCTTAAAAATCTTCCTTCGTATGGAAACAATGAGCGATGAAGCCGAACACAATCACCTGCACAAGGACAGCTGCCTCCGCCTGGCTCCCCCTCCCTGCCCGAGGCCAGGTGGGCGGGGCGCTGGTGGTCCCTGCGGCTTCCCTCCAGGGGCAGCCCTGCTGGACCAGGGTGTTCCAGGTCCCCCGCCTTGCCTGCCTGCTCCCCTGTTAGTGAGGTACAAGAGAGTTTCTTTTCATTAAAAAGGGAGAAGAGGTATCTCTTGCATTGGCTGTTGACTCTCCCTTTGTGTAGCTCATTGTCTTAAATAAAAAAACAGAATTATTTTTCATTTATTCAACTCTTCTCTAATTTTTTAAAGAATATTTTGTAGTTTTTAACATACTGATCTTACATTTTTTTGGTAAAAATATATTTCCAAGTGCTTCATTTTTTCAATTCTATTCTAAATGGAATGGTTTTATTAATTTTATTTTGGGATTATGAATTTCTATTTTATAATGACAATTGATTTTTGTATACATAGATCTTATATCCTGACAGCTGAATTTGTTTCTTAGCTCTGATATGTTTGTGTAGCTTACAATTGTAATTTTTAACATAACCGTTATTTGCATATATCATTTTACTTCGTTCTTTCCAGTTTGGATGTCTTTTGTTTCTCCTCCTTACTTAATTCCTTGACTATAAACTGTAATTTCTTATTAAATACAAATGTCAAAATGAGACACTTTTGTTTTGTTCCTAATCTTGGGAAGAAAGTTTTCAGTTTTTCACCATTGAGTATGATGTTATTGGTTTTTGAAGATAAATGCTTTTATTCTAATTGAAGAAGTTCCCTCTTATTCCTAGTTTCTTGAGGACTCTTACTGATACTGGTGCAGTGCAGATCAGGAACAGGTTCTTATTCACTGGTGTTGAAGAATAAAACACCCAAGAACTGCTAAAGCAAGTGTAGCATCCCTTTTTAAGAAAGGGATAGAGACAGACTTCTCCAAAGAAAAGGGACTCCAGAACTGGGTGTCCAGGGGAGGGGCTGTGACTTGTTTTCTTATAGACTACAGGAGCCCCCCCCTTGAATTATTGTCTTGTTTTTCTTACCTCTATACCTGACCAAGGGCAGGAGAGTTTAATTGTTAGCAACCCAGAGTGCCCAGAAGCACAATCCTGGAGGTTAACCCTTAGCAACTCATTGTTCTTTCTTTCTTTTATTATTATTATTATTATTTTTTATTTAACTTTTAATTTTTTACAGACTACATTTTGATTCATTGTACACAAATGGGGTACATAATTTAGTTTCTATGGTTGTACACAATGTAGATTCACACCATTTGTGTAATCATACATGTAAATAGGGTAATGATGTCTGTCTCATTCCACCATTTTTCATATTGTTCTTTCTTTGATAACAAACTGTCACTCTCTGGACCCCTGTCCTTCCTTACCTATATTGCCTACCGATTTCCTGACCTTTGCCCCTGCCTCAGTTTGCTGAAGAATGTAACATATCCTGTCCTGGTAGGCCAGGAAGGGCTACAAGCAAATCGCTTTTGGACAAAGAAGGTGTGTCAGGGTCAGCACAGGGGGCCTATTTTATAGAATTGTTCTCTTAAGCTCTGTTCCCACCATTCTCATCTGTCTTCTACCATTATCATGAAAGAGTGTTGGATTTTGTCTTGTTCATACTGCTCTTACTGAGGAGACCACGTGTTTGCTTTCTCTTATTATATTAATATGCTGTATTAAATTTGCTGATTTTCATATGTTGAACCATTAGACATGAGGCATACTCCTGTGCTATGAGATTAGGTTTGCCATCATTTCGTTGAGGATTTTCTCATCTGTATCTGTAAATGATATTGTTCTGTAGTGTGCTTTTCTTGTGGGATCTTTGGATTATGGTGGTGGTATCATGGTGATGCTGGCCTCATAGAAGAGTTAGAAATTATATTTTTGGAAATTTAAGAAGGTATAGTGACGAATTTTTATAAAAAATTTGGTCTATTCAGTAATGTTCTCTTATTTTAACTTCTTCTCATTTTCAGGTTCCTTAATGGAGAAAGATTATTGATTTGATATCTTCTTTTAAACATAGGGGTCCAAAAGTGTAAATTTTACTCTGAACATGGCTCTCTTTGTATCTGATATTGTCAAGCGTGTTATGGTTTTATTTTTATTCATTTGAAATGTATTCAAATTTCCATTGAGAAAAAATCCCTATTTTTTGATGTTTTATTATAATCTCTGCATATTTTTTAATTTCCCATATTTCATTCTGTTATGAATTTCTTATTACATTATAAACTGAGAAGATACTTCTAGGATTTCCATCTTTATTTTTTTTTTTATTTTAATCATTCATTCATTTATTTTTGGTACCTGGGATTGAACCCAAGGATGCTTAACCGATGAGCCACATCCCCAGCCTTTTTTTTATTATTTAATTTTTATTTACGTATTTATTTTCGAGACAGAGTCTCACTAAGTTGCTGAGGCTGGCTTTGAACTTGAACTCGAGATTCTCTTGTCTTAGCCTACTGAGCTACTGGGTTTAGAGGCATGCACCACCATATCCAGCACAATTTTTATCTTTTAAAAACAAATTTTTGGCTTATTATAAGATTTATCCTAAAATGTGTATCATGGTACTTGAGAAAGATGTGTGTTCTGGTTTTTTTTGTTGTTGTTTTTTTGGGTTTTTTTTTGCTGGGCAGTGGCAGGGCTGTGGAGTAGAATGATATATAGCTGTCTGTTAAGTCTAGTTCTTTTTTGTTTTCTACTTTGTTTTCCTTTATTTGTCATTAAAATATACTTGTTGATGTTTCTAATTATAATTTTTATTTTGTCAGTTTTGTCTTTAAATAATTTTATACTCTGTCATTAGGTATTTATATGCATTTTTAAAAATTTTTTTTAGTAGAGAGGCTTTCTGATTTTGAGTAGGGGCTTGAGAATGGGGAGAAGACATTTGAGGGGTACCAAGGGTTCATGTACTTTCCTAAACTAGTTGGAAGTGAGTGTCTTCACACTTTGACTTTATATTGTGGAATATTTTAAGGGGACGACGAATAAGTGAGGATGGTGGGAACATGGGGTTAAGGGAATAATCTACAAAATGACCTCTCTGTACTGACTCCCCACATGCTTTCTTTGCCAAAAAGCAATCTGCTTACACCCCGCCTGGCCTGAGGGAACAGGAAATGTCACATCCCTCAACAAAGAGAGGCAGGGGGCAGAAGGCTTGTCAGTTAGTGTAGATAATGAATTATGGGGTCAAGAGAGGGTGATGGCTGGATATCACATGGTTCCTAATAGCTAACTACTGGGATCACACTTCCCCACTCAAAGGGTATATGCAGAGAAGAAAGAGAAGGTGGGGAATTCTGAGGTTTATAAAAAAGCAAGACAAAGACACCCCCACTCCCATGAGCATCCAGGTCTGGGTTCCCTTCTCTCTGGAGAAATCTCTTACCTCTACCACTGTCCCTCTCTTAAAATAAAACTTGTTTTCTATGCTTGCCAGTATTCAAGTGTTCAATCTTCAACACCAGGAGAACACGGACCCATTCCTGATTGCTAAGACTGGTATCACTCTATCACATAATAAGTGAAAATAATGCACCATGATGTAAGCAACAATAGGAAAGAAAATCACACATGTAATTTTGAATGAAGAAAACCAGACCCAAATAGTACACACTGTATGATTTCATTTATATAAACAATCAAGTTAGGTTAACAATCAGGTTAATCTAGAGTGTTAGAATTGAAGACAGCATTTTTCTATGAAGGATGAAAATAACCATAGGGACAGGAATTTAAAAAAGTAAACTTTCTGGGTGAGATATTTTTATATCTGAGTGCAGGTGACAAAGGTAGAGTTGAAGCCAGAGTTTTGAGATAAGAGTAGATTCCCTGCTTTGCCAATTTCCTCTGAGTTCTTGTCTTAAAAACTTTGAAGAGTAAAATCCATGGATGATCATGGAAGGGAAGAGTAAACGGAGCAGGATTTACTTAGGTTAAAAGAGATAGAGTTCCCACCATGCAGGAGGGGGCCTGATAGCAGAAAAAAAAACATTTTGGTGTGTCAGTTTAGGAGTTTACATATGGTCCATGAAGAGCATGGAGTAAAACCTCAGTAAAATAGGCATTGAAAAAGTATCAAGTCTTCTCCCACCTTTCTTCCTATAACTACCATATGGATTCACCCCCACCTTCTGTTTTCTAACTCAGACAAAATACTTGGTTGGAAAAAATATGAAAAAAATGTTCATTATCTCTAGCATCATCTACATGTTTATTTTGGTGCCAATACCATGCCATTTCACAGAAGAAGATAATCAGTCAACAAATACATGAAAAAGTATTCAATATCTCTAGCAATTAGTGAAATGCAAATCAAAATTCTAAAATTTCATCTCACTCCAGTGAGAATGACAATTATCAAGAATACGAGCAGCAATAAGTGTTGATGAGGATGTGGGGGAAAAGGCACACTCACACCTTGCTGGTAGAACTGCATGTTGGTGCAATCACTCTGGAAAGCAGTATGGAGATTGCTTAGAAAACTTGGAAAAATCCACCATTTGACTACTCCTCAGTCTATACCCAAAGCACTTAAAATCAGCATACTGCAGTGAAATAGCCACAGTCAATTCACAATAGCTAAACTGTGGCACCAACCTTCAATATGCCTTTCAATAGAAGAATGGACAAAGAATCTGTGGTATATATACACAATGGACTATTACTCAGCCTTAAAGAAGAATGAAATTATGGCATTTGCAGGGAAATGGATGGAGTTGGAGAATACCATGCTAAGTGAAATAAGTCAATTCCCCAAAACCAAAGGCCAAATATTTTCTCTGATATGTGAATGCTTGTCCATAGGGTTGGGGTAGTAGGGAAAAATGAAGGAATTTTGGATTGTGCAGACGGAAGTGAGGGGAGGAGAGATGTGGTGGGGATGGGAAGGATGGTAGAAAGAGACAGACATTATTACCCTATATATATATATGTATGATTACATTACTGGTGTGACTCTGCACCATGTATAGCCAGAGGAATGAGAAGTTATTCTCCATTTTTGGACAATGTGTCAAAATGCATTCTATTGTCATGTATAACCAATTAGAACAAATTAAAAATTAATTAAAAAAGGACTTGGTTGGAGGTGTTCCCACAGGTAAGACTCAAGATCTTTTACATTTAAAAAGGCCTTGATGGTGCTAATTAATATTTCTATGGGTTAGCCTCCAGATGTGGTACCTCTGTTTGGAGAAGACTGAGCATTGATAATCTTGTTCAGAGTCACTTCTGAAAAGTCCTTCAAGTGTAAACTTATGTACACTTTTCCTTATATGTTGACAAAAAAATTGTGAAAGTCACTGTTAAGGGATGGACAGGTGACCATGGTGGGAAAACAATCAAACTACCTGACTACCTGTTATCTTCAAGGAAATGCAGGCAGGAAATAACATTGATAAGGAGAACCCAAGTTACTTTGAAGGGAGAGAGATTTGTGTTCCTTTTCACAGACCAGCTTCTGAAAGGTAAGTGATACCAGTCTTGGAGATCTGGAATGGGTCCTTGTTCCCCAGTGTTGAAGATTAAACACCCAAGAAATGCTAAGGCAAGCATAGAAAGCAAGTTTTATTTAAGATAGAGAAGAGGTAGAGGTCGTAGACTTCTCCAGAGAGAAGGAGGTTCAGAGCTGGGTATCAGCAGGAGTGGGTTTGTCTTGCTCTTTTACAGACTCCAGAATTACCAGACCTTCTCTTTCTTCTCTGTGTATGCACCTAGGGGCAGAAAGAAGCAGGATCACAAGGGGTAATTGCTTGTGCTGGGAAGTGAGATCCCTGGAGGTGTTAACAACCCAGTGGTATTTAGCCACCATCCTTTCTTGACCCCCTTCACTCATTATGTCCCCTGACTGCCAGAGCTTCTGCCCCCTGCCTCAGTTTTTTGAGAGATGTAGCATTTCCTGTCCCCTCAAGTCAGGCAGGGTACAGGCAGATTGCTTTTTTGGCAAAGAAAGCATGTGAGGAGTCAGTACAGTGGACACATTTTATAGAATTATTCTCTTAACCTTGTGTTTGTCCCCCAACACAAGGATAATTTCTCTTAACCATAAAGCCTGTAAAAATAATTAAGAATCCAAATAGAACTGGTCATCATACACCAAGGTAACATAGAGTTGTCGTGGCAATGGGGACTTCAAATTCTGATGTTACTCTGCTGTCATTCAAAAGTCAAGAAGTGGAACTGCATGGGACTCTGGAAACCTTCCTGGGATTCCCCAATAAAACCAGTGTGCAGGAGAGGCAAATTGTCTCTGTCCTCTCTGAGAGGATCAGCTCTCTCATTTGAGAGTATTCCCTTTCCCTTTTCCTACCCCGTCAGTAAACTCATGCCTGTTATTCTGAATAACATGTATCAAATCTTTCTGACTTGATCACAAGAGTTGGGGTTTGAAAGGGAATCTTCACACTGCCTATCTTTCTGAAGGCCCCAACTCTGTAACAGTCACCATATAAGAAACTATATAAAATTAACTTATATGTGTTAAAATATTGAAAAAAAAATCATAAAGGATACAGCTTTACATTGATCACATGAGATTTAAAGCACAAAACATATATATCAAATGGAAGGTAGAAGAAATATTGTGTGGGAAGAATTTTGAGTTTATGTATCCGATTTCCCTAAAATAATGTCAATATAACCCTCCCTTATTAAAATCCCATCTTGTTTTAAAAATAAAATCACAGTTTTGAAATAGTGCCTTACTGTGCCTTCAGATCTTTCAGAAAATGAGTGTAATATAATTCCTTCCCATCGCATTTGGGTAAGACGAATAGAGGAAAAAAATGAAAGATACAAAGGAATCATGTTTAAACTATTCAAGCCGAGGGACCAGAAGTTCCTACATTGTACCTCAGTGACTGTTACTGATGGCAACAGCCTAGAATAAACATTCTCTGATAATAGACAAACCTACAATAGCATACACAGGAAGATCAAACAAAAGTTTATTTAGAATGGAATAGGCCTCCAGGGAGAGTTTAAAGTTCTTGGGTTTTTTTGTTTTTTTGTTTTGTTGCATTGTTGTTGTTTGTTTATTTCTTTCTCTTACTCTTCAAATTCAACTGCTGCTTATGCTGGTTTATTTTTGTTGTTGTTTGTTCTGTTTTGTTTTTGTTGTTTTTTTCCCATTGCATTGTAATTTACTTTACAAATTTCAAGTTTTTTTTTTTAATTTAGTTTTCTGAAGACAGTTATATTAGAGTAAGCAGATAATTACCTTGTAAACATCTTTCAAAAAAAATTCACATTCATCATCTCAAACGCCTGCTCTGAAGGAATTACATCTATTGTACTTCTTTAGTGCTGAACACCATTATTTGACAAATGCCTTTAATAAAAATGTTGATCTTGTGAGTCTCTGAGAATCAGAGAAATGGCAGTGCCTCTGCTGTTTTCCCTTGTGGGAATGGCACAGAAGAGTTGGCAGCATTCTGCTTACTTAGTTGTGATTCCCCATCTCCCAGAGCATAAGCAAGCCCAGCATCAGAGGCTGGTGAGAAAACCCTGAGGAAAAGGACTCACTTGAGACCCAGCACAGATTAGGGGGTTACACAGCCTCTGCGTGGAGGGTCTCAGATTCCCCCAGGGAGAGCAGCCACCACATGACCTTATATATATTCCCACTGCGTCCACTACAACTCACAAATTTCTTTGCCTCTCTTCACCAATGTGAGAAATTCTTGAAAAGATATTGTTAGTCTCAAACAACCTATCAATTTTTTTTATTTGTTCTAATTAGTTATACATGACAGCAGAATGCATTTTGACTCATTGTACATAAATGGAGCACAACTTTTCTCTGGTTGTACAATGCACAGTCACACCATTCATGTAATCACACACATACTTAGGGTAATAATGTCCATCTCATTTGACCATTTTCCCACTCCCATGCCCTCTCCCCTCTCTTCACTATCCTCTGCCCAATCTAAAGTTCCTCCATTCTTCCCTTCCCCTCACCCGCCCTTATGATCAGCATCCACATATCAGAGAAAACATTTGACCTTTGGTTTTGGGAGATTGGCTTCTTTCACTTAGCATGATATTCTCCAACTCCATCCATTTACCTGCATATGCCATAATTTCATTCTTCTTTAAGACTGAGTAATATTCCATTGTGTATATACACCACCATTTCTTTGTCCATTCATTTATTGAAGGGCATCTAGGTTGGCTCCACAGTCTAGTTATTGTGAATTGAGCTACTATAAACACTGATGTGGCTATGTCACTGTAGGCACAGTATGTAGCCACATGTATGCTGATTTTAAGTCCTTTGGGTATAGACCGAAGAGTGGGATAACTGGGTCAAATGGTGGTTTCACTCCAAGTTTTCTAAGAAATCTCCATACTGCTTTCCAGAGTGGTTGCACCAATTTGCAGTCCTACCAGTAAGGTGTGAGTGTGCCTTTTCCCCCACATCCTTGGCAAAACTTATTGTTGCTCGTATCTTGATAATTGCCATTCTCACTGGAATAAGATGAAATTTTAGAATTTTGATTTGCATTTCACTAATTGCTAGAGATGTTGAATATTTTTTCATGTATTTGTTGATTGAATATCTTTTTCTGTGAAATGGCATGGTATTAGCAACAAAACAAACATGTAGACCATTGGTGCAGGATAGAAGACACAGAGACAAACTCACATAAATACAGGTATCTCATACTAAACAAAGGCAAGAAAACATACATTGGAGAAAAGATAGCCTCTTCAACAAATGATTCTGGGAAAACTGGAACTCCATATGCAGCAAAATGAAATTAAACCCCTATGTCTCACCCTGCCCAAAAATCAACTCAAAGTGGATCAAGAACCTAGGAATTAGACCAGAGACCCTGTGCCTAATAGAAGTAAAAGTAGGCCCAAATCTTCATCATGTCTGCTTAGGACCTGACTTCCTTAACAAGACTCCTAAAGAGCAAGAAATACATTCAAAAATCAAGAAATGGGATAGATTCAAACTAAAAAGTTTCTTCTCAGCAAAGGAAACAATCAATAATGTGAAGAAAGAGCCACAGAATAGGAGAAAATCTTTGCCACATGCACATCAGATAGGGCACAAATCTCTAGAATATATAAATTCAAAAAACTTAACAAGAAAAAAACCCAAATAACCCAATCAATAAATGGGCTAAAGAACTGAGCAGATACTTAAACTATTAATTTTTAAAAGAACATCATTATAAATGGAGAAAAACTGAAACAGTCCCTCAAAAATTGGAACAAGACAAGGATGCCCTCTTTCACCACTTCTATTCAACATAATCCTGGAAACTCTAACCAGAGCAATCAGACAACAGAAGGAAATTAAAAGTATACAAATAGAAAAAGAAGAACTCAAACCATCCCTGTTTGCTGACAACATGATTCTATATTTAAAAGACCCAAAGAGTTCCACCAGGAAATTTCTTCAACTCCTAAACAAATTCAGCAAAATAGCAGGATATAAAATTAACACCTATAAATCAATTGCTTTCCTATATACCAATGATCAATCACCTCAATCACCTGTAAAAGAGATTAGGAAAACTATCCCATTCACAATAGTCTCAAAATATAAAATAAAATGTTTGTGAATCAATTAACAAAAGAGGTGAAAAACTGCTATAATGAAAACTACAGAACACTAAGGAAAGAAACTGAAGACTTTAGAGGATGGAAAGGTCTTCCACCTTCTTAGATAGGCAGAATTAATATTGTCAAAACTGCCATACTGCCAAAAGCACTACACAGATTTAATGCAATTCCTATTAAAATTCAAATGATGTTATTCATTTTAATAGAAAAGTAGTCATGAAATTCATTTGGAAAAATAAGAGACCCATAATAGCCAAAGTAATCTTTAGCAAGAAAAGTGAAGCAGGGGGTACTACAATATGAGACCTTAAATGTACTATAGAGTTTAAGTAACAAAAATGGCATGGTATTGGTACCTAAACAGACATGAAGAACAATGGTACAGAATAAAAGACAGATACAAACCACATAAATACAATTATCTCATACTAGGAAAAGGTGCCATAAACATACACTGGAGAAAAGATAGCTTCTTCAACAAATGGTGCTGGGAAAACTAGAAATTCATATGTAGTAGAATGAAATTTAACCCTATCTCTCACTGTGCACAAAACTCAACTCCAAGTGAATTAAGAACATAGGCATTAGAACAATGACTCTGCTCCTGCTAAAAATAAATGTAGGCCTAACTCTCCATCATGTCAACTTAGGTACCAAATTCCTCAACAAGACTTGTAAATTGCAAAACGTAAAATCAAGAATCAGTAAATTAGGTGCCTGGGGTTGTAGTTCAATGGTAGAGCTCTTGCCTAGCACATGTGAGGCATAGGGCTCAATCCTCAGCACTACATAAAAATAAATAAATAAATAGATAATATAGACAAAGGTATAAAAAAGAATCAATAAATGGGATGCAATCAAACTAAAAAGCATTTTCATAGCAAAGAAAACAATCAAGAATATGAACAGAGAACTACAGAATGGAAGCAAATTTTTGCCAGCTACACCTCAGATAGAACATTATTCTACAGGATATATAAAGAACTCAACAAACTTAACACCAAACAATATATATATAACTGAATCAATAAATGGGCAAATGACATTGTGCACAATCATAGAAACGAAATGATGTACCCCATTTGTGTACAATGAATCAAAATGCAGTCTGTAAAAAGTTAATAACTAAATAAAAATAATAATAATAAAAAAGTAAAAAATGGAAAAAAATGGGCAAATGAAATGAACAGGCACTTCACAGAAAAAGAAATATAAATGGTCAACACATATGTTGAAAAAATGGTCAACACAGATGTTGAAAAAATATTCAACATCTCTAGCAATTAAAGAAATGAAAATTACTACCTAGTGGAATGAAAAAAATCCATAACTTTATACTAGATCTCCTTGAATACTGCCCTAATTAGGGAATTGGAAAAACCCCATAATAGCCACATGAAGGGAAATCCTAGGCCCCTCACTCAGCCTTTTCTGGTGAATTGGAATTTGAACCAGTTTTTTCTTTAATGTTTGGGTGCAATTAAACAGTGATCTCTTCAAATATTTGTTATGATATGCTACCTCCTTCATGATTCTTTACAGTGAACATGTTTGGGAAGTTCTTGTCTGAGTATGATGGTTTTGGCAGATTTCTGGCTTCTCTGAAATCAAATTCAAAACCAAGCAAATTCTCTGTGTACTGCCCAAAGTCTAAAGCTCAGAGCCTTTTCAAATCTAGTGCAAATTTCTTTCTCCCCACCCACCACTGGTCTCATGTGAAAAAGCATTCATGGCACCAAAGTTAGACTAATAATTGATCCTCAAATCAAAATTTGGAGTCCATTAGCCCCTGCACCATTGATAAAATGGTATCTCTAAATGGAACAGAGGAAAAATGAGAATTATCTGGAAATATAGCTTCATCAGAACTAGCTAGATATTTTATGATGGGTGTCAGAAGACAAGTCAGGTATAGTTTACTGTTATAAAGTGACTAATAATAGGTATTTGATCCAGACTTGACAGAAAAATTGGCATTTCAGAAAGATACAACTAGCGCTTCCTGATGTGCCTAATTACATCTGGAGAGGAACATAGGACCAGGAGTGATTCAAGCTCAGAATTAATTTCACATTGGAATAGCATCTTTCTCCTGAGATGATCGCCAGATATTTTATAAACCTGAAATTTCCCAGTAGGCAGTAATTCTCACAAAATCCTTTCTCCACAGGTCAACAGTGAGAATAGCAGAGCCAAAAATGATCTCTTCATTCCAATCAGAGGATATGTGTGTATGTGTATGTGTGAGTGTGTGGATGTGTGTGTATACTCGATAATCAAGAAATCCAATTCGTTCCTACTTACTGAGTTAAGGCATGTGCTTGTGGTGCATGTAAGTCATCTATTCAATAAATTATGCATTTGACTTCCAGGTACTGTCATTATTCAGCTATCAAGTATAATATTTTTTATTTTTAAAAATTTTCAACTGTGTGTTTTTAGAGGTCTAGCTGGCCAAATTAATGCTGACTCAGGTCGTTTATTTACCAAATAAGACTCGCTCATAGATTAATCATTAGTTATTTGAGACAAATGATCTCTCCATCTATTTACAGATTTCATTGCTGCACTAAGATCTTTTCCTTCAAGAGTCACTGGTGTCTCTAATACAGACATTCAACTGTCTTTTAATTTCTTACCTTTATTGGGTTTTATATGTGAAATTTCCTCTTCTCTTTCATTCAAACAAAACAATCCCCACTCTCCCACCCCAGGTATCTTTTTCTTCTTTTAGGCAATGGAGCATCTATGTACATCAAACAAACCTTTCTCAATTTCAAAAATCAAATAGACCACAATACAATATAACTGGGAAGCTTTAACATACCTCTCTCACTACTGGATAGATCCTCTGAACAAAATCTAAATAAAGAAACTATAGAACAAAGTAATACAATCAACAATTTAGACTTAACAGACATATATAGAATATTTCATCCATTGACAAGTGAATACACTTTCTTCTCAGCAACACGTGTATCCTTTTCTAAAATTGACCATAAGTATGCTACAAAATAACTCTTAGTAAATATTAAATAATGGAGATAATACTCCACATTCTATCAGATCATAATGGACTGAAATTAGAAAACAATGATAAACTAAAATCCAGAAGGTACTCTAAAACATGAAGACTAAATAATACACTACTGAATGACAAATGGACAGTAGAAGAAACCAAGGATAAAATTTTAAAAATTCCTAGAGGTAAATGAAAATACCAATACAACATAACAAAATCTCTGGGAAACTATGAAGGCAGTAATAAGAGGAATATGTATTGCATTGAACTCTCATATTAAAAGAATAAAAAGTCAACAAATAAATGTCCTAACATTATATCTTAAAGTTCTAGAAAAAGAAGAACAAATCAACAACAAAAACAGTAGAAGACAGGAAATAATTGAAATCTGAACTGAAATCAATGAAACTGAAACAAAAGAAACAATTGAAAAAATTGACAAAACAAAAAGTTGATTCTTTGAAAAAAAAATCAGTAAAATAGATAAACCCCTAGCCATGCTAACGAAGAGAAAAAGAGAGAAAATATAAATTACTGAAATACATGATGAAAATGAAAATGTTACAATGGACCCAACTGACTTACAGAAGACATTTAGAAACTACTTTGAAAACTTACACTTTAATAAAATAAAACCTATCAAAGACTGACAAATTTCTAGAGACATATGACTACCCAAATTGAATCAGGAGGTCATACACAATTTAAACGGATCAATTTCAAGTAATGAAATAGAAAATGCCTTCAAAACCTACCAATCAAGAAAAGCCCAGGACCAGACAGATTCTCAGTTGAGTTCTACAAGATCTTCAAAGAAGAATTAATAGTGATATTCCATGAAATAGAAAAGGAGGGAACCCTTCCAAACTCATTTTATGAGGATAATACCACCCTGATACCAAAACCAGATAAAAACAGATCAAGGAAAGAAAACTTCAAATGAATATCCCTGATGAATACAGATATAAAATTCTGCCAAATTTCATACAAAAACATATTAAAAAGAGTGCACCATGATCATGTTCATTCCAGGGATGCAGGGTTGGTTCAACATAAAGAAATCAATAAATGTAATTCATCATGTCAATAGACTTAAAAACAAGCATCATATGATCATTTCAATATATGCAGAAAAAGCATTTGACAAAATACAGCACCTCTTCATGTGCAAAACACTAGAAGATCTAGGGATAGTAGTAACATACCTCAACATCATAAAAGCTACACGTGCTAAACCCAAGGGCAGCATAATTCTAAACTGAGAAAAATTGAAAACATTCCTTCTAAAACCTGGAACAAGACATAATTGCCCTCTCCTGCCACTTTGATTCAACATCATCCTTGAAACTCTAGCCGGAGCAATTAGACAGAAGAAATTAAAGACATACAAATAGGTAAAGAAGAACTCAAACTATCACTATTTGCTGATGACATGATTATATATTTGGAAGATGCAAAATATCCCATCAAAAAACTTTTAGAACTAATAAATCAATTCAGCAAAGTAGGAGGATATAAAATCAACACCCATAAATCAATGGCATTCCTATACATCAGTTATGAATCCATGGAAAGAGAAATTAGGAAAACTACCCCATTCACAATAACCTCAGAAAGAAAAATACTTGGCAATCAATCTAACAAAAGAGTAAAGACCTCTACAATGAAAACTACAGAATACTAAAGAAAGAAATTGAAGAAGACCTTAGAAGATGGAAAGACCACCCAGACTCCTGGATAAGCAGAATTCATATTGTCAAAATGGGCATACTACCAAAAGCTTTATATGGATTTAATAAGTCTTATATGGATTTAATGCAATTCCTATTAAAATCCCAAAGACATTCTTCATAGAACTAGAAAAAGTAATCATGAAATTCATTTGGAAAAACAAGAGACCCATAATAGCCAAAGTAATCCTCAACTAGAAAAGTGAAGCAAGAGGTACCACAATACCAGACCTTCAACTGTACTTTAGAGCTATAGTAACAAAAACAGCATAGTATTGGCACCAAAACAGACACATAGACCAATGGTACAGAAGAGAAGACACAGAGACAAACCTACATAAATACAGTTTTCTCAAACTATCACAAAGGTGCCAAAAGCATTCACTGGAAAAAAGATAACCTATTCAACAAACAGTGCTGGGAAAAATGGAACATGGAACATGAAACAAAGTGAAATTACACCTTTATCTCTCACCCTGCACAAAACTCAACTCAAGGTGAGTTAGATTTAGGCACAAGAACAGAGACCCTGCACCTACTAGAACAAAAAGTAGGCCCAAATCTTCACCATGTAAGCCTAGGATCTGACTTCCTTAACAAGACCCCTAAAGCACAAGATGGACTCAAACTAAAAAAGCTTCTTTTCAGCAAAAGAAATAATTATGTGAAAAGAGAGCCTACAGATTGGGGGAAAATCTTTACCACATGCACCTCAAATAAAGCATTAATCTCTAGGATATAAAAAGAACTCAAAAAACTTAAAACAACAACAAAATTTCAAATAATCCAATCGATAAATGGGCTAAGGAACAAAACAGACAATTCACAGAAGAAATACAATCAATCAACAAATATATGAAAAAAAGTTTTGTCATCTCTAGCAACTAAAGAAATGCAAATCAAAACTACTCTAAGATTTTATCTTGTTCCAGTCAAAATGACAAGTACCAAAAATATAAACAACAATAAATGTTGGTGAAGATGTGGGGAAAAATGTATACTCGTACATAGATGGAGGGACTGCAAATTGGTGCAACCATTATGGAAAGCAGTATGTAGATTCCTCAGAAAACTTGGACTGGAACCACCATTTGACCCATCTATCCCACTCCTTGGTTTCTACCCAGAGGACTTCAAATCAGCATACTACAGTGATGCAGCCACATCAATGTTTATAGCAGCTTCATTCACAATAACTAAACTGTGGAGCCAACCTAGATGTCCTTCAATAGGTGAATGAACAAAGAAACTGTGGTATATATACACAATGGAATATTTTTCAGTCATAAAGAAGAATAAAATTATGGTATTTGCAGGTAAATGGATGGAATTAGAGAATATCATACTAAGCAAAATAAGCTAATTCCCAAAAAACAAAGGCAAAATATTTTCTCTGATATGCAGATACTAATTCACAATGGGAGGGAAGGTGCTAGGGAAGAATAGAATTACTTTAGCTCCAGGGAGTGAAGAGAGGGAAGGAGGTATGGGTATAGGAAGGATAGTAGAGTGAAACGGACATTACTACCTTATGTACATACACGACTGCTTGACTAATGTGATTCTACAACATGTACAATCAGAACAATGAGAAATTATACTCCATTTATGTATGATATATTGGAGTGCATAAATGCATTCTACTGTCATGTATAACTAATTAGTACAAGTTTTTAAAAATTCATAATAAAAATGACTGGAATGAATCTAATAGACTTAATGAGTCCAACTTCTTATTAAAAGCCTATGTGTGATTTTTCAAGCCTGACAAATGCTTTTCATGGTAAGTCTTAGAGAGGGGAAAATGCCTTCCCACACCAAACTTCATATAAAATCCAGTGCATGGCAGTCTCTGTAGAAGGTTGTGGTCATGAACTGAGTACTCCATAGCTGGTCAACCTCGTGGGCATAATTGTATTCCTAGTCCATATGCCCTCATTCCTAGGTCTCTCCCTCAACGCCTTTGCCAAAGACTCTTTTGGGGCAGGAGGGAGGGAAAACCTTGAAGATGCTTTTGCATACCTCTGTTCTGTATTCCAAATTTTCTACTCTTAGCATTCTCCTTACTCAAGCCCCAGGGACTTAAATCTTTAGATGAAGTGGGATACCCTAGCCAAAAAATGAAAGGAATTAAGTACAAATCAAACCAATAAATACGGCCTTACTTTAAAACATGAAATAGTCATCTGTTATTTTTTCAGTAAAAATTATCCAAAATTAATAATTTCATATGTTTCAACATAATGTGATCTTTGATAATCTGTGCAAAGAGGAACACATTGTTCCATAGAAGTATAGGAATGGAACCACGAATTAGTCTTTTAGTGTAGGAGAATAAGCAAAGTATATTTTGAAGGGAAAACAAAATGTAGTCTTAGAAGTGTTTGAATGATTGGCAGATGCTGACTGGTAATGAACAGAAGGGCATTCCAGGCAGGGAGACCGCATGTGCAAATGCTAAGCTATGAAAGGGCTAAGCAGGAGTTAGGGAAGCATAACTCAATGGCCACAGCCACGTTTGAAGACAAGAACTAGAAAGCAAAGTGGAGACAAGACGATTTTAAGCTAAGAACTACCCTGAAGCGCGCTGATGAAGGTGAAAGCCAAGAGAGATATGCATGTAAGAAACAGCATCCTAAAAATAGAGAAAGGCACCTTCACAGAGAGGTGATACAGGAGTCAAGAAGACCAATGAGAGGTCACGACAGTCATTCAGGTTTTTAAATCTTACTTTCTCATTCTGTATGTATGGGAATTGGGGTTTAAACTTCTTATATATCTGTAATCTAGTTACATAATTCTCTAGTCAAAAGTTCTTGCCTCTAGGCTATATATATAATATTTTTTATTCAGTGGGTTTCTTTCTCTCTCCATGCCCTACCTCAGAGTAACACACACACACACACACACACACACACACACACACACACACAGACACAACACAGACATGTATATACACACAATTTAAAAAAAAAAAAAAAAACATTTTATTTATTTAGCCAGTTTATGTCTTCCAGGGACACATGAGTTAAGATGGAATTTCAAACTTCAAGATTAGAAGAAGCAGACATATAAACCAATAATGCATCAACTGTATGACTTAAATCTAAACTAAAATACAATCATGTCTGCAGAAATTCAGAGACAGGCTTCTAGTACACCTGCCCTTTTGAGAAAAACCCTTTGCTGAAATTTGAATTGAAAACAAAGGATAAACTTCTGAAGGAAAGGGAAATTTTAACTAGAAAGCACAAGCAGCAGTCTGTCAAAGTATAACAAATCCAAGAAATACAAGGGAAAGTCCTTCAAAAAATAATTTAATTTATATGCCAAAAAATTATCATGTACTTATTGTCTACCATATGCCAGGTCCTCTGCTAGGTATTAGAGAGGCACTGAAGGAAAAAACTGACAAGATTCCTACCCTAATGATTCTGATCCTAATTGCAATAGGAAATATTTTGTATTTTTCAAATAGATTCTCAAGAAGTAAGCATAAGGAGTTTTTCCAGTAAATTCTATAAAAGCCTGAGAACACAAGACATCAAGTGCAAGTCCAATGGCAGCGTTGAGCACGATAATATTGGTGTGACTGAGATTTGAGGACTGGACCAGGTATATAGTACTGACACCACCTACTGACCAATAAGGTACTTTTGTGAACAGTGTTCTTGGTCTTTACTATTATGATTTTGGAGATGGAAAAGTGAAACCTCAGTAGCAGAGTGATATCCATACATCTGAACAGAAGCACAAGGTAACTTTAGTGGCACTGGATACATCACATCAACTTTTTAAATGGTGCCGTAAATCATAGAAAATCTCTTCACATAGTGTCAAAAAGAAAATAGCAGTTTCTCACTAGGTTAAGAAAGAGGTCTGATTTTTACTGTGCATGGGAGACATTTCCCATGATGTCCCAACATTGGACATTTTCTTAGAAAAATCTTGGGGCCATCTGCTTCTGACTAGTAAATAAAGTGAGTGAATATGGCCAGTGAATTACCCAGAGGAGGTAATTCTCTGGTTGTTATCACTCAGGGAATGTTATTTGGATGTGAGGTGTTCCCCCAAAGATGTTTGTTAATGCAAGAATGTTCAGTGATAAAATGACTGGATTGGGAGAGATGTAACTTAATCAGTCCGTCCTAGTTTGGATGAACTGAATGAGTATTAACTGCAGGCAGGTGAGGTGTGGCTGGAGAAGGTGGGTCACTGAAGGCATACCTTTTAAGGTTTCATTTTCCCTGCAGCTCCTTCCCCTCTCTTTCTCTGCTTCCTTGCAACCATGAACTACAGAGCAGTGCTCCTCCACCATGTCCTTCTTCCATGATGGTCTGCCTCATCTTGGGCCAGAGCAATGTCATTGACCAGTCATGGGCTAAACCCCTGAAACTGTGAGCTAAACTTAACTTTTCCTTCTCTAAGTTGTTCTTATTAGGTATTTTGCTCACCACAAGGAGACGTCTACTAATGTAGGGAAGTAGCAACTCATACTATTCCTTACATGTTTTTTGCTCAAGACCTTGTTTGTGTGTGTGCACATGCACCGCAAACTTACTTTCACCGTGATGAAGATGCAAACTTACTTTTACCATGATGAAGGGTGGAGGGTTTACACTAGTCCATTCCCAAGATTGGAAATGTTGCTGTTAGCTTGGAATAGACGTTTGAAATCTCCTGATGTATTAGAATGGAAGGAATAACTCACTTGCAACAGTCCCAGCATTGCCATTGGCGAAATCCAGTTTCTGAAACCCGGCTGTAGCTAGATGTTTATGAGACCATAATGATATATCAGAGAAGATGGGTAGGATACACATTCCTACACACCATTCCACACACACACACACTCATATGTCATAAGGTCAATTATTTCAAGATAACCTGTAATTTAGTAATAAGACCTCATAGTTAGAAAATGGGAGAGTTTGAAGGAAGTTCTGTCCCAAGCATCCTAACAGGTAATTATAACATGAAATGGGAATTCAATCAGTACAGAAAATTCACAATTTAAATCAGCAAGGTATTTGAGACTTTTTTCCACAGAAAGAGCAAACAATACAAATATGGCAGATGATTAATCAAATATGAACAAATATGACAGCAATTAATCTTCAAATGGGCAGAATAGCATCATGAAAAACCTCAGTTCTAGAACTAGAGGTACAAATCCAAATTCTGTCATGGTACAAAGTCATTAGGGTAGATTCTAGTTATCTCCAACAGGTACCAGCAGTGCTCATGAACATTGCTCTCTTTAAGGTGCAGGGAGAATGAATGTATTCTTGACTTAAGTACAGTTTGTCACTTGCTATTGGGTAAGCACAATCCCAATCAGCAATTTATGAACCAAACCTATAATTTAGTGTGATTTGAGTCCTACAGTTGGATTCATTCTTAGCTTTCAATCCATATGTTTCATTCACAAGAAGGCAACATGACTAGATTGTTTCAATCCTATACTACTGTTTCTTTCCTAATAGCAGGGCAAATTTACTTTATGACATAGCCCTCAGTGGTTTCTCATTAAAATATAGGTCACAAATATTCCAAACAAGGTGCAGTTGATAAATCACACTTCAGTACTTTTCTTAAAACTAAAACTAGTATATTACTTTTCTTACCATTACTACAATTTAGTATAATGATTTGAAAATTACTCAGTGAAAGTTGGATAATGAATTGATTCTTTTCGAGTTTCTTTTCTAAATTGCTATGTAACCTTAATTTTCAGAAAATCAGTCAGATATGCTGGCAGCTTGAAACTTTGTCTGACGTGAACAAACTAACATGAAAGTAGTTAATAAATTCCTTTTTCCCATTTCAATGACAAAATCATATTCGGCCTACAGTCATGAAAGTTTTCTGGCTTATAGATTTCAAAAACTCTTAAATAAATTAGAGATAATGAGGTGCTGACCAGGTATCTTGGTTCTTGTCTTGGCTTTTCTATTAACCAGCTGTAAAATCTTCAGCAATCTGTTCAGTCTCTTTGGACTTCTTTAAAACTATTGTTGAGTTAGACAAAAGCCATTCAAGGGGAATTGTTATGGTTTGAATGTGAGGTGTCTCCCAAAAGGTCATGTGTGAGACAATGCAAGAAGGTTCAGAGGAGAAATGATTGAGCTGGGAGAGTCTTAACCCAATCGGTGAATAAATCCTCTTACAGGGATTAACTGGTAACTGAAGGCAGGTGGTGTGTGACTGGAGGAGGTGGGGCATTGGGGGTATGGCTTTGGAATATATATTTGTATCTGGCAAGTAGAGATCTCTTTCTTTCTCTCTCTCTCTCTCGCTCGCGCTCTCTCTCTCTCTCTCTCTCTCTCTCAATCTTTTCCGAACATCATGTGAGATGTTTCCCTCTGCCGTACTTTTCAGCCATGTTGTTCTGCCTCATTTTGAGCCCTATGGAATAGAGCAATCCTGCTGTCTATGGACTTATGGACTGAGACCTCTGAAACCTTCGGTCCCCAAATAAACTTTTCCTCCTCTACAAGTGTGCTGGTGGGGTCTTTTAGTAGCAGAAGCTGACTAAAACAAAGAGTGACCTCAAATATAGGAAGATCCAACAGAAGACATTTTCTTCTGTAGCAAAAGGAAACTTGGATGATTGTGAATTATTTACATACATCTCACTAAACTCAAGGATTCTACAAATATGCAAACTTCTTTGTGAAGATGCCTGTTTTTGTTACCTTTGCATTGCTATGACCAAAAGAACTGACAGGAACAATGTAGAGGAGTAAAAGTTGATATGGGGCTCACGGTTTTACACATCTCAATCTATAGTTGGTTGCTCCATAGCTCTAGGCTCAAAATGATGCAGATCTTATGGCAGAAAAGCATGGTAGAAGAAAGTAGATCACAATATGGCAACAAAGAAGCAGAGAAAGCGCCACTCACCAGGGACAAAATATAAACCACAAAGGAACTCTCTCAGTGACCTACCTTTCCCAGCCACACCCTATTTGCTTATAGTTATCATCCAGTTAATCCATATCAATGGATTAATCCAGCAATTAGGTTACAACTCTCACAATCTAATAATTTCATCTCAAAATTCTTCCATTGCCTCACATGAGCTTTTGGGAGACCCTTCATTTCTAAACTGTAACAATGCCTCTAATAATAATATTCTTCAGATACTCAAGATACTTTAAGACAAATTTGAATCCTTTATGGCAATACGTTTGTGTCTTCCCCATCCCACAGCCCACCTGGAAATTACCAACCTTTGAGTTGATCTCTATATTACAACCCACAAATGAGTGGTCCTTGGATTCTTGGTAGATGTGAATATATTATCTAAATGGTGAGGAATATTAATGAGGCTAAATAAGATGAGAGAAGAAGAATATACTTAAGCAGAAATGGTAATTCATGAGATGAAGATTCTCAGAGCTTTGAACATGCTTTTCTCCTGCCATACATTCTCACAAGAATGAAATGATTACCCTTTAATTGAGATTTGCTACCACTGATAATAAATTAACATATTATTGAGTGTAAACAAAAAAGTAAATAAAGTGTGTAGGGACAACTTAAAGCTATCATTTGAGAAGCAGCCAAAAAATAATAGTGCAGTCATTCAGTGAAGTGTTACGCTGACATTAGAATAAATTAGGTATTTTAGTATTGATAAAAGAAACATGCCCAATATTTATTGTCAAATAAAACATTAAATAGTAGGTTGTAGAAAGTATCTATGAAATGATCAATTTTTAAATATAAAATATAATTTGTTTATATAAATAAACAAATAAACATAAGACTTTTAAGAATGGTTTCATCTGGGGAAGTACATTGAGAACACAGAGTATGGGTAAAGGGGCTATTATTTCTCATCTGATGTGCTTCTGTGTAGTTGATCTTTTACCATAAGCACAAATGGCTTTTGTAATTAAAACAAAGTTATTTAAAACTCAGCATGGATCATTTGTTGTGGCCAGGAAATGCTCACATGATTTTTATGATCCCAGTAACATTTTTATTATGAAACATTACAGAACAATACCAGAAACACAAATGTTTTCATCCAACTTTAAGAAATCTTAATTTGTTTTTATTTCAAAAGGAATTGGTATAAAGATTGCTAGAAATTCCTGGGTACCCTCCCCTTTTCCTCCTACCAGATATGACCAATAATCTGAACTTAATTACCTAATACTATCACTATATATAAAAGTATCTGAGACAATATTTAGAATTATTTTCCTTAAGATTTTCTATTAAAGATGTGACATAGTTCCATATTATTCTTCAACTCCCATTATTCATGCAGTAAATTTATTATGTGTCTCCCAGCTTCCCTTTCAAGACCTAGGGAATTTCTGCCCAGTTACTGGAGTATCAGAATGGTAAGACCTCAGCTATCATACCCCTCTGGAAACATACCTTTGCTTAAAAGAGTCAGCTTCCCTAAGGTCACATTTATGACCAGGGCAGCTTGCTCAAAAGGACAGCAAGCCAGGTGAATATGTGTGTAAAAACAACCCTCTCAACCCAGCTGAAGAAGTTTTCAAATGCTATCCCAGCTTTAGAACTCCTTGGAGAAGGTCACATGAGGCCTTTTTCTGAGAAGAACAGAGTGTAACTGGGTGTAACTGTGAGGAAGCATTAGACTTTTTTTCATACTGATGAACAGACTGAAAAAGAATTGACCTACATTCTTCAGAAACAAGAATGTCATGAAAGATGAGAATCAAATAAGTTTTCCATACTAAAAAAGACTAAAGCAATGTGAAAAAATGGAGCACATAAGGGATTGTCTTGTACTACAGAAATTATTAGGATAATTTGTCATTGATAAGCCCTACATGGTACTTACTATAGAACAGACACTGTTTTAAATGTATACCATCTATTAATTAATTTAATCCACACATGAGTCTTATGAGTTAAGTAGGATTATTATCCACATTTACAGATAGAGAAACTGAGGCACAGGGAAACTAAGTAACTTGCCCAGATAGCACAATGAGTAAGAGGCAAAGCTAGCACTGAAGGAATGCAGGTGCCTGTGGAGTCACTACGCTTAAATACAGCTTCTAACACTAACTCTAATGAGATCCCTAATCCATCTCCATGATCTAGAAAAATCTAAAGACTTATTACCAAGTGTAGATGAGAATGTAGCAAAATGGGGAATCCTGTGTTTTATTAGCCAAACTGGTATTTGTGTAACAACAATTTGGAAAGCAATTTGGCAATATGTAATAAATTTTAGGATGCAAATTCCCTAAAACAGCAGTTAGAGGGCTTAGCCTAAGCACAACACTTATACAAGAATGTTAACGATTATTTTGTCAGAAATACCTAATTAGTGAAAGAATAGATAAATTATTGTTTAATCATATAATGAAACACAAAAAACAGTAAAACCCCAACGTAATGTGCTAAGTGGGATCCTAAAGTTTAATTGTGTAAAATATGGGCCACGTTATAAAAAACTAAAGTAAAGCAGGTTTTTTTTTTTTTTTTTTTTTTTGTCTATAGTCTTTTTCAAAGTGTGAAATTAAAATAGTGAAACATGGCAACAATGATCATACATTTAAGTGAGAAAATCACAAATTGATATGTCATCTTTTAAGAAATTACATAAATTTGCTTGTATATTCTCATACACTCAAGAATAGTTTGGTTGGGTTTTTGTAAATTTCCATGTTGAAAATTCTTTTTGTTTATTTTGATATTACCTTATAGTTTTATTACCTTACAGTTAAGGTACTGCTTATAATATTTTTTATTTTCTTGGTCTGGTCAATGATTTTTTTTTCCCCTAATATGTGATCAATTTTGTGAATGTTTCATTGTGCTTGATCATGTTTTATTCTCCATTATCTGTGCATAAAATCTGATGTATAATGTTAAATATATAATGAATAATGCCCTGTTCATTGTGTTTTCTAGGTCTGAAAATATCTTTTCACCCAATCTGTTGTATGAAAAGAGTATATTTGTCTTCTTAATAATATCTCTCTTTCCATGTCTTCCTACATTGCATTCCTACATAAAGTTTTGACTTTATGAAGGGGCCGCTATGTTATTTGCCAATATTTGTTCAGAATATTCTAAATTATGGCTTTTAGTATTAGGAAGTATCCTATGTTATGTGAGCATGTTTTCTTATAAGTCTGCTCTGGACCCAAAGACTCCTTTATACTATTGATCAACTTACATTTCTGTTTTGGTTTTTGGTACAGAATGATATTCACCTTAATTTTTTAATCTAAATATGCTTTATTAAATGTATCCCTTTATTATATTATTCCTTGGAGATTATATAGAGCAAATAAGGATATTCAAAGTCTAATATTCCAGCACTAATTCTATAGGAATCTGTCATTTAATCAATTATTTTTCCTTTGTTTGAACTCAGTACACATATAAAATTTTGGTCACAGAAAATAAAGTACAATTCTACTCACTTATTTTCAACTAATCAATGAAAGTTTTCCCAACAATTCTACCCAGTTTTTTTTTTTTTTTAATTTATTTATTTATTTATTTTTTGGTGGGGGTACCTGGGATTGAACTCAGAGACTCTCTACCACTTAGCAACATCCCCAGTCCTATTTTGTATTTTATTTAGAGATGGGGTCTTACTGAATTGCTTAGTGCCTCACTTTTTTTTTTTTTCTTTTTTTTTTTTGGGTGCTGGGGATCGAACCTAGGGTCTTGTGCATATAAGGCAAGCACTCTACTGACTGAGCTATCTCCCCAACCCCAGTGCCTCACTTTTGCTGAGGCTGGCTTTGAATTCACAAACCTCCTACCTCAGACTCCTGAAACCCTCTGGAATTACAGGCATGAGCCACTGAGCCCGGCTCTACCCAATTTTTAGTGATTCCATAATTTTTTCTGATTCCATAACATTTCCTTGTCTCTTGCATTATCAATATGTCATCATTTATATAGTTAATGTAACATTTCGTATAAATTAATCTTATCTCTCAATTAGTACTTGAGTCTTCCAATCAAAGTCTCCTGGAGGTAGCTTTGTTATTAGGCAAATCTGGAGGCCTCCTGGGGGCTAACAATTAAGTTGGATATATGAACAAACAAAAGCAAACAAACTATTGTGGATACACAGAGGGAAAAGTCAATGAGGAAAGGATATAGGTGACTTCAGAGCTGTGTCTTAAATTTGTAAGAAATCTATTCATTAGATAAGTGGCAGAGACAATCTGAAAAAAAAAAAAAAAAGAAAAACTTGCTCAAAGGAACAAAGATATGGTAACAAATGGCATATTCAGAAAATGGTGATAAACCCAATGTGAATGGAACCCAATGTGTTTCCACAATAAAGCCCTGTCTTGTATGCCCCATGAAGGGATCATTCTGCTGGTACTAGAGGTTAAAGGGGAAAGTTAAAATGCTCATCATCAGCTTGGGGAAAATAACTGCCCACAGTGTAAGGAATAAATCTCATGAGGCATTTCAAAAGAAAGCATTGGTATAAAGTCACCTCATGTAGTCAGGGAGACATGCTGAACAACTGAACTAAAGCAGCAGAGGTAGGAATTGGTAAAAGAGATTAGATCTGATACCTGTTTTACAGGTAAGATTGCTAAAGTCTTATATCTAATTTGCTGTTACTCAATAAGCAGATATACAAAGTGACCAGTATTTCTGGCTATAAAGATTTTGCACCTAAGAACAAAGAAGGCAGATAAGAACCATAGAGAAGATTTAAAATTAAAATTTGTGGCAACACAAAGAACAAGAAATTTCTTTCTCTCTTTCTCTTTCTCTCTTTCTTATTCCAACTCCCTCCCTTGGCTTCAGTTTGGATATGAAGAAATGACATGAAAGAAAACAATTAAATATCAAAAAATGCCAGTGATTATATTCTTTTCAAGGATAAACAGGGATAAATTAAGTTGCCTTAAGATTAAACAGAAGAAGATTAGACTCCTAAATAATCTTCTCTTTCTCCATCACTTTTACAGTGTTTTCACAAAGGCTGTTAATACATCAAACCACACAATTTGAAAAACTGAAATAAGTCAGGAATATCAAAATCCTAGAGGGATCTTGTGCCTGGGACAGAAGCAGGTAATTAATAGTTTGAATAAGTAAATGGCCAGAATTTAGAAGCAGATTTCAAACAGTGCTCATCTCCCAAGATGAAGATTCTGCAAGGAAATATGGTTAAGATGCTCTTAAGCCATTAAATTACATTGTCATTGGAATCCTGATGCCCTGGGCACTCCCAGAACATATGGCAGGAAAACATCTTGTTGAGAATTTCATTGCCAGCATCAATTGCAGCTTTGAGAGGCACAGCTGCCATGTTGGATAGGGTCCAAGGATGTCTCAGGACTGCCTGTTCTTGAATGAGATAGATGGAAAGGTTGAGGTTTGGTCCCACAACTTTGTTGCATCTTGCTATAGAGATTGTGACTTACAATCCACAGCCTGGTGCCCTGTTTCTCCAGGTCTTCTGGTACATCTTCCTAGTAGAAAAAACAAAGCAACTTTGTGACCCAGACCAGGCATCCATGATTAGAGTGAGGAACATGGCTCTCTCAGGGAAGCCAAATTTCTTGGTTCTGACCTCAATTATAATGAAGCAGTTAAAAATAAGCCATGTAATGATGAGTTGAGTGTGGGTGTTTTGTTTTGTTTTGTTTTAGCGACGCTGGGTACAGGATTGAATCTGGTAGTCCTTTTCTAGAAACCTGTTGAAAGAATAAAAACGGAGTGAAACTTGGAAGAATCTTACTAATACATAAAATATGCAGTTACTTAAAATCACATAACATGCCTAGCACTTCATTTGCTTCTTCTGACAATCTATATTTGACCAGTAGGTGTGCCTGAAACTCCAACTCTTAGATTCACTCTTATCTGAAATCAAAGAAACTACCTCATCAAACCCTCTCCTAAGATGAAAATGTTACCCTTGTCAGGAATGTGAGTTTATTATTTTGTTTTGTTTCATTTTCTTTTTGTCTGTGCTCTCAGAGAGAAAAGCTTAACTGTCCTTGTACTTTAACTGACTTTAGGTTCCTATGCACTGACCACAAAGGGTTGTGTATTAGCAATAAAATGTCAACTCCTTTTGGTATTTGAATTTATCCAGCTTAGCATAACAATAAAATAACACAAAAAGAATGATATATGACCTTGCATGTTTTATAATGGGGGAAAAATCAGGTTGGAGAGTTCAAGGGCCAGAAGCCCTAACACAGGAAGGCACTGTGACCATAATGGAGCTATAAAAGTACCAGGGATGCCATACAGAACAAGGAAGCAAACACTGCTTTCATCTTTTCTAATTCCCAGAGTAGAGCAGATGCTCGGAATGAGTCAGTCAAATTTAACTCTCAAGAGATGATTGTTGCCTCCCAATTAGGTCTGGTCTATATAGTGGACTGCTAATAACTAATATTAAAACCTCCAATTTAATATTGGAAATGGCAATTTTCTCTCTATATTTGCCTGTACTGTATGATTTTCTATATCTCTTTCTGCCATTATGCTTTTCTCATAAATTTGAATTTTAGACAATGAAGAAAAAAATATGTTTATCACTTCTTTATCCTTCCTTCAGGGACACAAATTTGTATCCAGGAAGGATTATAACTTGGTGCAAATCAGGCTGAGAATTCTAACCTTAATAACATAAGACATTTATAATAATAGGTAGAATCTTTCTGGATTAGTTCTTTGTATGTTGAGCTTAGAGATATATTATTTTATTCTCACATTTTACTGTTTCAGAGCATACAATCAAAATTTTAAGTGCAATGAAAGTTTGCTTGATAAGCTGGGTAAATAATTAGATATTTTAAACTAGCTAAGCAAAGACAAGGAAATTGAAAATCTCATTTTGTACTAATGCTACAGGTATGAAATGAGGGAAAAATGTTTTTGAAAACAATTAATCTTCCTCAAAAATGATTTGTGGCATTTAAACTACTTCTAATTTAGTAAAAATACAGTGGACATAAATGTATATGAGAAATTCAATCAGTCAGGTGTTTTTATGTGGAAATAGTAGAAAAAGAAATTGGGAACCATATGAATAAGGTAAATTGGTGATTTCATCAGTGTTATTTTCCCCCTGAATTTTGTCAAATTATCTTATTTGAGAAGTTACTCATTATGAAAGAATCGATAACACTATAAATTAAAAATGAGATACTATCCAAGCAGAAAATTTTGTTATCTATAGCAGGATAAAGAAATGAATTTTGCCTTACAAAGATTAACCCATCCTTCCAATGTTTGTTTTAGTTGTTTTTCCTATATTTCATAAGAAATGTTTCAATCTCTTTGAGGATGGAATGCAAATAAGAGAGAGTTCATTGTTACTTGAAGCATAATTCTCATGAATCATTTCACTGGAAATGGCAATGACCCTTCAGTACTGCCTGAAGATAGGAGAGAGCAGAGAGCTCTGGAATGAGGGGATCAGAGTGTGAGTAGCAAGTCAGGTGCTGAGTCTAGTGAAGTGCTTAACAAGGGTTGGGAGTCTAACAAATTTTAGTTGAAGAAATCTCGCTCAATAAAATATGAGCAAAATATTTATTTATGTAAATACCACCAATGATGTAATATCCACAAAATCATCTTCAGTGTTGTTGAACATTTTTATAGGCTGAATTCTAAACACTGATTTTGACCTCTATATATATCACAGGTATAGGAAAACTACAAGTGAAAGACAGCATTTTTGTAATCCTTGTCCAGAAGAGCCTGAATATCACATGATTCAGATTTGAGTTTTGTCTTTACTGTCAATCACCATGTTATAGGTTCTATTTTATGATATATGAAATGAAAATTTGCAGTCCAAGTTATCAGTTAGCAAATCACATTCACCAAAGAGTAACTGTCTAATCTATTTTTCTTGAGACAAACAGATTTGTATTTTGTTCCTTTAAACTTGTGGTTTCATGGAAGATGCTATTCAAAGATACAGTGTGACCTTGTGAAACATTTCCCAAGACTTCAATCTTAAACTACCTTTAAAGAATAAGAAAGGGGAAAAAATAAACCTGCTAGCTAAAATCCAAAGTAACCTTCCATGTGGAGTCAAAATCATCCATCAAAGGTGAATTTCCTAAGGTTTACTTTGTGGTAGTTGCCTTCCACCCCTGACCCACACACCTTCCTTTTATTTTCATTCTTAATTATTGAGGTCTGAAATTTTTCTGAAGAACATCTAAGTTGTCCATGCCTATATTTTTAATGAAATGAAGGTATCCTAAATGCCAATTTTGAGAGTTTAGAATGTTTATATCACAATGACTCAGAGCAAGCAGATTTCAGGATACAGATATGGGCTGCGAATTTTACTTTTGTTACACTCAAATATTATTTATTTAAATCTTGTGGATATGATAATCTTTGTGACGTTCCACTTTCCATTAAAAAATGGCAGGAAGAAAAACTTGATCTGGTTTATTTGAAACTCAGCTCAACTTAAATGATTCAGATCAATGTTTATTCTTCAGTGTTCTGGACCCTTTTCTTGCTCCTTTACAAACATGCACTTAGTAGTCCAGGTTGAAAAATTCTTGGGAAGAAGCTACTTGATCATGTGCTTATCTTGACATCAACCAAATATAAAAAGGGATTAGAAGTACCACTTAGAGAAAAAAAAAAAAAACGAGGAATTAGTTCCAGAAGCATTCATGAAATTTTGATTATCCCATCCTATGAAACACAATGTCCTTCTTGAGGCAGTTAATCATCCCCCATAGACCTTTTTCTGGCTTCTGTCCCCCAAAATGGAAACCCAAGTCTCTCTCTTAAAGAAGACAAAGTTCAAAATAAAATGCCCTTTTTCTCCCTACAATCCCTGTACCCTGAAACACACATACATCAGAGCTTTCTTTCTCTAATGCATTTGTGAAGAAAAAGATGGTCAATTAATTTGCTGTACAATATAAATCATGTATAGTTCCTTTTAACCCTCTTAGGATACTTGCCTTCTGAAAGCACATGAAGAGAGATTAAGGAAAGTACCTGTTACAGTGTTAAAGTAATAGGGTATTACACCCTGTAAATAAAAGACCCTGATAATTACCTTTTTTTTAAAAAATTGAACTATAATTAATAGTTCTCTACACAGCCTAAAATCATACAATTAGGGAGAAAACTCATAATAAAATATAAGTGCACTGAAAGTTTAACTGAAATGGGTTAGAATTCATTTATACTCGAATGCAAATTAGTTACTAGGCTTTTACTTTTTTCCCATGAGAATCAGTAACACAGCCTTACCAATCTGTTCTTGTGTGATTTGATTTCTTGATGCTTTTAGCATATTTGCAACATGAATATTAGTTACACAGTATCTTCCTGAAAATATGATGAGTAAAAGAAAGTCATCCTCATGTACTTTGAATGGCATGTAAATGGGTGCAACCTTTCAGGAGTACATTTGTTGACACCTGAAAAAAATGTTTTGCATGTGATGAAGATTTTATTTTTCAACTCAATTTCATTTTAACATTCTGAAGTTGACAAAGCATTTTGATATACAATGTGGAATAGTTAAACATATTCATTACCTTACTTCATCATCATTTTTTAGGTTAAACTTTACTCTCTTAAGCAATTTTCAGGAATGAAATATATCGTTAATAACTATAATCACTGTATTACAAATAGGTCTTTTGAACTTATTTCTCCCACTGAAATCTGCACCCTTTGACCAATATCTCTCCAATCTCCCTCCCTCCCCCATGCCTGGTAACCAACATTCCACTGTCTGCTTCCTTGAGTTTGACTGTTTCAGATTGCATATATAAGTGAGATCATGTTTTATTTGTCTTTCTGTAACTGGCTTATCTCACACAGCATAACGTCCCCCAGGTTCACTCATGTCACTGCAAATGACAGAAATTATTTTTTTTAAACTTTCTAGCATTCCACTGTGCCATACATACCACATTTTATTTATTCATCTTTTGTTGATGGACACATAGGTTGATTCATATCTTGGCTTTTGTGAATAATACTTCCATGATTGTGAGAGTACAGATTATCTCTTTGACACGCTGACTTTGTCTCCTTTAGATATATACCCACATGCGAAATTGCTGAATCATGTGACAGTTTTATTTTCAGGTTTTCCATAATGATTCTACCAAGTGACTTTCTTACAAGAGTGTACAAGGATCCCCTTTTCTCCATATTTCTCACCATTAACTTTTCATCACTTGCTCTTTCGATGACAGTCATCCTAACAAGTGTGAAGTGATATCTTGCTGTGGTCTTGACACCTATTCCCTGATGAACAATGATATTGAGCATTTTTTCATACACCTGGACAAATGTATGATTCTTTTAGAAATGTTTCTCAGATTCTTGCCCATTTTTTAATCAGGTTATTCATTTTCATGCTGTCAAGTTGGTTGGACTCCTCATATATTTTGGATATTAGGCCCTCATCAGATGTGTTTCCCAAATAAAATTTGTCATTCCATAGGTTGTCTCTTCACTCTGTCAATTGCTTCCTCTGTTGAGCAATTTAATTTAATTATATGTATATTTTTTTGTTTTGGTTGCCTGTATCATTTCTGATCATCTTTATCCCTATACTTTTTGACATAGGAGTTCTATTGCTAGGAACTTCCTGTGTCAATATACTCAAATTAATTCTGCTTCATCACTTCATATGTTACTCTTAAAAACAATGAAATAGTCATCTCTCATGATGACATACATGTGTCCTAAGAGGGAAAATGTATATATTAGTGAGTGAACATAACACTGTTAACCTTTGCTTATCTTTTGTTTATTTTATTGTATATTCATCCTTGCCTATTTGTTTCCTGGCATATGAGGTTTTTTTCCTTAAAGCCAGAAAATGACAAACAGTTGTTAACGTTAGAAAGAATGATATTTGTTACTTTATGTTCTTTGGTAATATTTGGATTTTATCCCCAGCACCGCCAAATAAAAATTAACAAAGGGCAAAGAATCTAACATATTTGTTATGATTTTTGTTTTTTGGTTGGTTCGTTCACTAAGAAATCAACCTTCAAGCAATGGGTTATTTGTGCATCCCTATTTATATATTTTGCATTAAACAAAAAATGAAAGTGGAAAAATGCCACACGTAAAGCATTCTGTGGGTGTACCACTTCCCCTCTTTGAACTAATTCCTAAGAATTACACGAAACCTAGAGACTAGCTTGTCTCACTGCCTTTCCTCAGATGAAAAAGATTTCAGGGCAGCTTAGAAAACCGTATAAAATACAATAGAATAAAATAAAAGTCTTTAGGTAGGCTTTTTCAAAGTGGTATTTCACAAAGCACCGTTCTGCAAAATGTTTTGCTGTAGCAAAACGTGTATGAGAAAAGCTGCCTTCAAAAATAAATTATCTATCTCACATGCACGCTGCAGATAACGTAATATATTAATATAATTTGAGAGTATCAAAGAAGGCCATATGCAGCTTTTCATTACTCAGCTGTAGTTCCCAGAACTGAGTTCTAGGTTACATCCATTTTAGAAATGCTGTCATAGAAAAATCGGTCAAGAAAAAACTAAGAATTAGAACGCTGTCTATAGAAAAGTATACCAAATGACTTCCTACAATTGGTGCAAGTGAGGCACAGATTTGACTGTACATCCTAATGCCTATCAAAAGAGTTTTCAATTCAAACACTTAGTGGAAAAAAAAATATTTTAGAAGCACCCTTTTCCAATACTGAGACTAGTGAGATCGTATTAAACAGGATACTAGATTTTATTGTTAAAAATCAATATGGCAACAAGCCCACTGCTCCTACTTTGTGGTTAATGAATGAGCTGTAGGAAATCTGACAACAGTGCAGATTTCCACAACCTCCATTTGTGACCTCCGGGGTCAACTGGACAGTAAGCACCTTTTAGTCCAAACGTGCTCCTTCAACTCTCCTCAAACCTGTTGGAGATCACTTTCTTCTCTCACCAAGTGAAGTTGTCAGCTGTATCTTCTTTTAATTCTCCACCCCTGCTCATAACCTCCTTCATAGATGCAAACACCTCACATCTTAGCAAAAGTTGAACAAAGGGGCATCCTGTATGTATCAAAGTTGAATCTTCCTCTTATGCTTTTTTTTTTTTATTGTATACAAATGGGATACATGTTGTTTGTTGTTTCTCTGTTTGTACATGGTGTAAGGGCATACCATTTGTGTAATCATAAATTTACATAGGGTAATGTTGTTTGATTCATTCTGTTATTTTTCCCTTCCCCCCACCCCTCCCACCCCTCTTTTCCCTCTATACACTGCTTCCTTCCTCCATTCTTGCCTCCCTCCCTAACCCTAACTCTAACCCCTCCCACCCCCCATTTTATGTCATCATTCACTTATTAGCAATATCATTCATCCTTTGGTTTTTTTTGAGATTAGCTTATCTCACTTAGCATGATATTCTCCAATTTCATCCATTTCCCTCCAAATGCCATAATTTTATCATTCTTTATAGCTGGGAAATATTCCATTGTATACATATACCACAGTTTCTTTATCCATTCATCAATTGAAGGACATCTAGGTTGGTTCCACAATCTGGCTATTGTGAACTGAGCAGCTATGAACATTGATGTGGCTGTATCTCTGTAGTATGCTGATTTTAAGTCCTTTGGGTATAGGCCAAGGAGTGGGATAGCCGGGTCAAATGGTGGTTCCATTCCAAGTTTTCTAAGGAATCTCCACACTGCATTCCAGAGTGGCTGCACTAATTCGCACCCCGACCAGCAATGTATGAGTGTACCTTTCTCCCCACATCCTCGCCAACACCTATTGTTGCTTGTATTCTTGATAATCGCCATTCTAATTGGGGTGAGATGGAATCTTAGGGTGGTTTTGATTTGCATTTCTCTTATTACTAGAGATGTTGAACATTTTTCCATATGTTTGTTGATTGCTTGTAGATCTTCTTCTGTGAAGTGTCTATTCATTTCCTTAGCCCATTTGTCGATTGGATTATTTGCATTCTTGGTGTAGAGTTTTTTGAGTCCTTTATAGATTCTGGAGATTAGTGCTCTATCTGAAGTATGATTGACAAAAGATTTTCTCCAACTCTGTAAGCTCTTTCTTTGCATTGCTGGTAGTTTCCTTTGCTGAGAGAAAGCTTTTTAGTTTGAATCTATCCCAATTATTGATTATTGCTTTTATTTCTTGTGCTATGGGAGTCCTGTTGAGGAAGTCTGGTCCTAAGCCAACATGTTGAAGATCTGGACCTACTTTTTCTTCTATAATCTGCAGGGTCTCTGGTCTGATTCTGAAATCCTTAATCCATTTTGAGTTTAGTTTCGTGCATGGTGCAAGATATACGTTTAGTTTCATTCTGTTGCATATGGATTTCCAATTCTCCCAGCACCATTTGTTGAAGAGGCTATCTTTTCTTTATTGCATATTTTTGGCACCTTTGTCTAGTATGAGAAAATTGTATTTATTTGGGTTTGTGTCCGTGTCCTCTATTCTGTACCATTGATCTACCTTTCTATTTTGGTACCAATACCATGCCGTTTTTGTTACTATTGCTTTATAGTAGAGTTGAAGATCTGGTATTGCGATGCCCCCTGCTTCACTCTTCCTGCTAAGGATTGCTTTAGCTATTCTGGGTTTCTTATTCTTCCAGATGAATTTCATGATTGCTTGCTCTATTTCTGTAAGGTACATCATTGGGATTTTAATTGGAATTGCATTGAATCTGTATAGCACTTTTGGTAGTATGGCCATTTTGACAATATTAATTCTTCCTATCCAAGAACATGGGAGATCTTTCCACCTTCTAAGGTTTTCTTTAATTTCTTTCTTTAGTGTTCTGTGGTTCTCATTGTAGAGGTCTTTCACCTCTTTTGTGAGATTGATTCCCAAATATTTTATTTTTTTTTGAGGCTATCGTGAATGGGGTAGTTTTCCTAATTATTCTTTCCAAACATTCATCACTTATGTATAAAAATGCATTAGATTTATATGCATTGATCTTATATCCCACTACTTTACTGAATTCACTTTTGAGTTCTAAAAGTTTTCTGGTGGAATTTCCTGGTTTCTCTAAGTATATAATCATATCATCAGCAAATAGGGATAGTTTGAGTTCTTCTTTTCCTATTCGTATCCCTTTAATTTCTTTGGTCTGTCTAATTGCTCTGGCTAGAGTTTCAAGAACCATATTGAATAGAAGTGGTGAAAGAGGGTATCCCTGCCTTGTTCCAGTTTTTAGGGGGAATGCTTTCAGTTTTTCACCATTTAGAATGATATTAGCCATGGGCTTAGCATAGATGCCCTTTACAATGTTAAGGAATGTTCCCACTATCTCTATTTTTTCTAGTGTTTTGACCATGAAGGGGTGCTGTATTTTATCAAATGCTTTTTCTGTATCTATTGAAATAATCATGTGATTCTTGACTTTAAGTCTATTGATATGGTGAATTACATTTATTGATTTCCTGCCTCTTATGCTTTTATACATGGTTCTTTCTATAGTTTCTACCTCTTTAATGATATTCTGAGGCCTAAAATCTCCTAGATTGGTTCTGGTTTCCTCAGGCTCTTTAAGCATATTTAAGACAAATGATTTAAAATCTTTGTCTAGCAAGTCTAAAGCCTAGTATTCCTCAGGAACCATTTCTAGTCTTTATTTTGATTTCTGAGAATAGAACATACTTTATTGTTCATGTGACTCATTAACTTTTGTTAAAGCAGGACAATTCTTAGTGCTATAATGTGGGTATTCTGACAGTCAGAGTTTTCCCCTCTCCCTAGGGTTTACTGCTGCATGTTGTGGGCTGTTTTTCTAGTGCCTTTCCTAAACAACTTTTGCAAAGTTTATATGCTTATTTTGTGTGACCATTAAAGTCTGTGTTCCATTTACTTGATGGTCAACATATATTTTGAGGGAGATTTCCTTAAACTTCTGGAACTAAGCAAAAAAGAGAAAGAAGAAAGAAAGAAAGAAAAAAGAAAGAAAGAAAGAAAGAAAGAAAGAAAGAAAGAAAGAAAGAAAGAAAGAAAGAAAGAAAGAAAGAAAGAAAGAAAGAAAGAAAGACAACAACAAAAAACCTCCCAGGTTTTGCAGATTGTCTCTGTGTTGGGGAGCTCCTTCACAATTAGCCAGACCATTAAGGACTCTGCCTTAACTTGCACTTCCTGTTTGTGTAAAAGATAAGCCAGAGATTAAATTTTGGTGTCTTTTCAGGCATTTGGCGACCACGAATCAAGTTCCACTCAAGCATAATATTCTTGTTTCCCTGGTGTACACAGAAACTTAAAATAATTTTTTATTTGTTATTTTTTTATATATATACTAGTAAAGTGTATTTTGACATATTATATATACATGGAGTATAAGTTATTCTAATCAGGATCCCACTGTTGTGATTGTACATAATGTTAAATTACACTAGTCATGTATTCATATATCAGCATTGAAGGGTTATGGAAAATAATATTCCTATAACGCGGCCCGGGAAGAAAAGTGGAGAGAGGTGCAGTTTGGGAGGCGGGAGAGGGAGAAGAAACTAGCCAAGGATTAACCTCCCAGTAAATCCTTTCCTAATAACAATAGGCCCTAAAGGAAAGGGGCAGATAGTGAATGCTGAGTCCTGGACTTTGACCTTCCCCCTTCACAAATTATTCCTAAATCAAGGCATAGCAAATATTGAAACTCTGGGAAACAATCCATTCCAGAGAAAGAAAAGCAATGGGTAAGATTTGGGTACTCATCTCTCAGGATCTGGACTCCTCTATCTCCCCAGGTAACAGTGAGTTTCAACCTTTTTACAACTACCCTCCTAAGTTAAAGTTTTAACCTGTATGACTAATCCCTGACTGTCCACAGTTTCCAATGATTAAACCATCCTCATTGTACCCTATAAAACTAAAATCCTCTCTGTAACTGACAGCCATTTTCGCATCCAGAAAATGAGACCTGACAGTGCCCTATTCCACAAATGAATAAAAGACTTCTTTAAATCTGTTGAAGTCTGCATCTGTCATTTTGCACTTACAAACAGGAAACTTATGTCCGATTCATTCTATTTTCTTTTCTGTTCCATTCCCCCTCCCTACCCTCCATTCTCCTTTGTCTAATCAAATGATCTTCTATTATGCACCCCCTCGTTGTGTGTTAGCATCCACATATCAGAGAGAACATTTGACTTTGGTTTTTAAAAAAACTTTATTCCCTCATATATTTTCTTTCCTAATCCCTTCCATCTTGATTTTCCAGGCCATCTCTTTCTTATCTGGGCTGTTTTCTCCTGCTAGTAGCTGTTATGGCCAATTGTTGGGGCAGGCCAAAAATGGCTATAGTTAGGTTCCCTCATTGGGGTTTCCAGTGGGCTTCGTCATGTTATTAGCATGTAGCCAAGACCATTAATTGGCCATGTTATAGTCACTGTGTAGTCAAGGTCAGAAACATTCAGCAAATACATTCAAAGACCATAAATACTTGCTTGTGAGCATGTGCCCACTTATGTAACCTGTAGGCAGGTTACATAACCAACAAAGACCTTCTTTGTCTTTGGCCTACATATAAAAAAGACCTCTGAAAATGGCTGGGAGGCACAAAATTGAACTGGGTTGGGGCTGAAGCTGAAGTTGAGGGCTGACTAAAGACCGTTGCCACTCCAAATAAATCCTGCCTACTATCTTAACTACATCTTGCATCTTTTTCCACCTGCCAGGATTCCAAATCTGTTTCCTGGGTCTGAGCCCCGACAGGAAACCAATACTGTCTTTTAGAAGCTTTTAGCAAATCCTATCCAGTAAGCTCAGTCCCCAAAATGCTCTGAGTCATGCTAAACAAAAGCAAGATCTTTTGTTGGCCTTTCAGGAAGCTACCAGGATGACTAAAAATACAACTTCTTGAGAATAAGGGCTTTTTTTGCAATCTCTGGCACTGACAACCTGACCCAGCTGTGTGAGCTGCCATCTCATGGTCACTGATGATCGGCAGAATGAGGGTCGATGAGCAAGACCCTTAAAATATCACAGAGCTCTCTTCCTGGATGCAGCCACTTCATTATTCATTAAGGTCTCAAGTGGTAATTATAAGCTCTTGACCAGATTCCAGTGTTCTGTAAGAGATGGTTTTTGACCGTTTTTGTGAGCTTTTTGGTCACTTCTATAGAGGAATGAAGAACTAGATTTCCCTAATCTGCCCTTTTTGGTGATGTCATTCACCTCAAGATTTTTGGTCTGACACTTTAAATAAAGTAGTACTCCATCCGGTATCTCTTTTTTGTTATCTACTTACCAACACTTTAAAAGCCTGTTCAGATATTCCCCATCATGAACAAACTAAATAAACTCCTTCTTCAACATAGGTAATACCCTACTCCGTTTTCTTCTCTGCATCCAAACCACTCAGAAAGATGAAACTTCTTTTAATGTCTGTCTTCTTCTTTGCTACGAAGACCTTCCTGATCATTCAGGTGGAATCAGACTCTTGATTAACTTTACCTTACTGTTGCCATTATGTAATGTGGTCACGCAGATACCTCTTTGCAATTATTGATTTATGCTAGCCCTACAGGTCTGTATCACTTAGAGGTAAGATTATATCTTAATGTTTTCTGTAAATCTAGAGCTTAGTATAGAATCTGGCATATGCCAAGGACTTAATACATGTACTAAATAAAATTCTTACAGTGTACTCTAATAAAATCCTTACAGTTGACTGAATTCACAACACTTTCTGAAATGTCCTTTAGTGTAAGTCATTTATATAGTTCCAAAATGGAATATATATTAAATGTTTTTGTTAGAAGATGTGATGCAAACCTGATGCATGGTTTTCTAATATTTTGATTTAATTTAATAATGCCTTTTAAACATGTATAGGAATGAATGGACTCAGTGTTCTTCGGGAACTGTTAAAGCTTTCAATAAAAGTCCAGAACTAGAGATTTGAGGTTACATTACAAATATAAACCCAAAGTGCAGGTATTATATATTATGAGTTCAAGGCAGATTTACACAATAATAATCACACACTGGGTAGTTACAAAATTACATTCTGACCATGAGGTAAAACTTAATGAATGACCATCTCAACTCAAAACAAGTATGGTAAGGAGATCCCTCTGGATAGGCAGAACCAAAGGATTATTCAGAAGACAATTTGGAGATCAATCTTATGCAAAAACAAATGATGATCACCTTTCCAGAATTTTCTACCATTTAAACCAAAATCCTTTTCACATGGAAAATTTCAAGGCAGGCATTGCCAATCACCCAAAAAACAATGGAAAATAGTGATCTAAAATAAGAATTATGAGAGATAAAAATACAGCCATCAGGAACATGAACAGGGAACTCATTTGTTATAGCAAATATAGGAACTCATTTGTTATAGCATTTGTTAATTTCTAGTTTAAATACTGTAGCAAAAGATCTAATTTTAAGTATACAAGTCTTCCTGTCTTTGAAACAATTATAACATTTGTATAGCTTTTGAGCCAAGCACTGATTTAAAATCTCACATCCATCCTGTGAGGTAGATACTATTTTAAAATGAGAAAACTGAAACTTGAAGTGTTTTGACCATACCTATAATGGTGAGAGTTAAATCAGAATTTAACCTAGGTGGTAAGAATTCAATTCCAAAGGGGCTGGGGTTGTGACTCAGTGGTAGAGTGCCCTGGTGAGGCCCTGGATTCCACCACATAAAAATAAAATAAAGGTATTGTGTCCACCTACAACTAAATATATGTATGTATATATATAATTATATATATATGATCAATAAATAAAAGTTCAACTCAAAATACATGCTATGATCCATTACACTCTATCTCTAAGCAATAGTGATTGCATACTGATAACCATCATTTAGGATTATTTCAATGGTTACATAAATAATGTAGGCATAATATAGACATTACTAGTGCCTCAGAAAAGAAAAGCCCCTGCAATTAACTGATGTTAAGAATATAATATCCAAGGCACACTTCAACCTATATTGATTTCAAATTATAGTGATTGACTAAATTATTTTTACTTGATTCTTAGATCAAGTATTGGCAAACTTTTATTTTATCAAGGACCAGAGAGTAAATATTTCAGATATTTTTTACAGTCTCTATCTTGACTTCTCAGCTCTGCCATTGTATAAAACAATTTGCAAATAATGTATTGCTAACCAATAACATATAGTTTAATATCATTTGCCAGTAATAGTACAAATTGAGATGAGTAACAGCAAAAATGCTTGGGTTAAAGAAATGACTCTAGATGGCAACTTAAATCCACAAGAACAACTGAAAATAACAAAACACTGAAAAACTGAAATATTAACCAAAATAATTATGAAAACAAAAGCTATAAATAATGTTTGTACTAAAGTCTTCTACTACTGTTTTCAGAAATATGCAGTTATAGAAAGCAATTATTATAACAATGGACTGGTGGGTAGTAACATTTTTAGAAGCAGTACTATACCAAAAATATATAAAAACATAGGGGAGGGAATAGAGATATATAAAAATAATAAATACATAGTTAATTGGAATAAAGTTAGTATTAATCTAAAGGGGATTCTGATAAGTTAAGGCATATAGTAAGTCGCAGAGCAATCATTAAGGAAATGACAAAACTAAAGTGTAAAAAAAAAAATTGAAAAAAACAGAATACTACAGTTTATTAATTTAATACAGAAAACAGTGAAGAAATAATGACGACATATGAAATACATAAAAAACAAAAGGTATAATGACAGACACAAAGTTAACTACATCAAAATATTAAATTGAACAGATCAAATGATCCAAGCAAAAACCATACATTGTCAAACTGGTTTATATGATATGATCCAACTATGTAATATCCGCAGGACACAAACTTTAGATTCAAAGATACCAATAAATTAAAAGTAAAGGAGAAGAAAATGTTATCATCCAACCGGAATCATGAGAAAGCTGTAATGTCTACAGTTATTACGGCACAAAACAGACTTTACACAAGAAAGTTGTTAGAGATTAAAAGGAACACTTTATAAGGATAAAACAGTCACAGTTCAAGACGGAAAGGTGTTGAACACAGGTATGGGCATGCTCAGCTCAAAGTTATCGTTTGAGTAGTAGAAAAACTGCATTGATAAAAGGTTAAAATGGCACTCACAAATGTTTAAAGGTGGAATAAATGCTTCCGGGCATGCTCAGTTACTGTCACAAAGATGGAGACATGAACACTTCTGGGTATGCTCAGTTCAGTGTTATAAACATCCAAGTTTACTTTCAGAGACTAAAAGAAAAAGAGTGGTTTGATGATCTTGGAGAGCATGCCTGGTTCTTCATAAGTTTCTTATTTTTAGCTGAAACAAAGTAAAGGACATTCTGAAGGTGTATGAATGTAAGAGCGTGCCTCTAAAGGAGCCCATCTTGGTTTAGTGGCTAATAAAATAAAGAGAGAAATAGACCATTGAACAATAATAGTTGGAAACAGTAATATGCCATTTTAAATGATGGAAAGAATGACTGACAAGAAAGGTTCAATGAGGAAATAGAAGACAAACAATACTCTAAACCACTAGAGCTAAAGGACATTGATAGAACACCGCTATATCCAACAACAGCAGAATACATATTCTTCTTAAGTGCACTTGGACTATTCTGTAGGGTAAACCATATGCTAAGCCATAAAGCAAATCTCAGTGCATTTCAAAGGATATAAATATCATAAAGTATGTTTTCTGAGCACAATTAAATAAAATCAAGAGCAAACCTGAGAAACCCAAAAGTATGTCAAAACTCAGTAAGTCACTCATTAAAAACCAATGGTCCAAAAATGAAAAAAAAAAAAAAATGGAAAAAAAATGAAAATGAAAACACAATATGCTAAAATTTAACAGATGCAAGTTAAGCCACACCCAAAAGAAAGCAAGCAGACTGGTGTGGTGGCACATGTTTGTAATCCTAGCAGCTCAGAAGCTGAGGCAGGAGGATCACGAGATAAGACCAGCCACAGGAACTCAGTGAGCCCCTAAGCAACTTAGTGACACCCTGTCTCAAAATAAAATATAAAAAAGGGCTGGAGATATGGTTTTGTGGTTAAACACCCCTGGGTTCAATCCCTAGTGCAAAAAAAAAAAAAGCAAGCAGACAAGCAGAAGGAAGGAAATAATTAACTTCAAAGCAGAAATTATTGAACTAAAGAACTAAAGGGGTTAAAAAATTAATTAATTTTAAAGTAGTTTCTTTGAAAAAAAATCAATAAAATTCAAATATTTAGCAGATTGATCAATAAAAGAAAGAAGATTCAAATCACTTAAACTCACAAATGATAGAGGGGACATTACCCACTGACCTTAACAGCAATAAAAATACGTTAAAATTTCTGTTTCAGAGAATTCATCACATATATCCTGCTACTTTGCTGAATTCATTTCTTAGTTCTAGAAGTTTTCTAGTGGATTTTTTGGATCTTGTAAATATAGGATCATGTCATCAGCAAATAGCGACAGCTTAAGTTCTTCTTTTCCTATTTGTAACCCTTTAATTTCTTTGGTTTATCTAATTGTTCTGGCAAGTGTTTCAAGGGCAATGATGAGTAGAAGTGGTGAAAGAGGACATCCCTTTCTTGTTCCAGTAGTGTACAATGAATCAAAATGCAGTCTGTAAAAAATTAAAAAATAAATAAATAATTTATGTCGCCGCTCTTGGCAAGAGTCGCGCGGATAATTTGTTGCTGCCTGCAGCAACAATTGTGCAGGTATTTATCGGAAGTGAAGTGGAAACTGAGCTATTTCTACTATCTTTCTCTTTAGTGCGCTGCTTTCTTGCTTGTTCACTTGTTCCCTAGCTTATAGAGGAAGAAAGGCTTTGAGAGGAGAGAGAGAGAGAGGCTTTGCATAAGAGAGAAAGAAAGACTTCGCTTAAGAGAGACTACACTTTCAGAGATCTGTATCTTCTTAGTTCTGCTGCTTCTTCTTAAAGATGCATCCTGCATCCTGCGTCCTTCACTCTGCTATCTGATGTGGCTTTACTTCTCCACTTTGCAATCTGCAACCTGTGTTCTGCCATCATTCAGAGGTGCTGCTTATCCTCCGCCCAGGGATCTAGAGGTGTGGCTTAGTCCTGCGTTCTGCGATCTACAACTTGAGGTGCTGCTTATCCTTGGTGCTTCCTATAGGTCTGTGTCTTATATACCTAAGGCAGCCAATCAGCTTAGGACTAAGTAGCACTGTTGGAGCATGCACTATGGTACCAATTAAGGAAGAATGAGGAATATCTGTTGACCACTAGCACAAAGGAGACATTAACTAATTAGGCAAAGGTAGTTCACGCTGTGTTAACATTAATTATGCGCCACACCTCTTAGCTCAAAGCCAGCCGTCATCTCAGGGTTACCCAAACATGTCTTCTGCAAATTTGAAAAAAAGAAAATCAATGAAGAGCAATAAAACACACAGAGCCTGTAACACACATAGCCAGTTATTAACTTATCAACATGAAAAAAATTTTAAATTAAATCTCACCATCTAAATGAAAAATATATTAGAATAGCATGTTATGTATAAAAAAATAAAATGCTATGTGCAAAACACACAAAAAAATTAAAAAATATGAGTAATTTTATACTTAGTGTCCACAAGGAAAAGCCCAATCCCAAGTGGCTTGACTGTCGAATGTTACAAAACACTTTAATAATGGCAATTCTTTTTTTATTTTTTTCAAAAAAAAAAAAAATAGAAGAGAAGGTTTACTTCCTCGGAGATCTGGATTCCCTTGGTACTGAAACAAGATAAAGACACCACAAGAAAACTATAAACAAATATCTTGTATGAATATGCATGTAACAGTTGTTAAGAATATAAGTGCAGTGTTAGGTCATTTATTTGTTGATTTTTTTCTTCTTTTATTGAATACACTCCATGAAACAAATTTTCCTCTAAGTACTGCTTTCATAGTGTCCCAGAGATTTTGATATTGATATGATGTATCTATCTTTGTTCTCATTTACCTCTAAGAATTTTTTTTTTATTCTCCTCCTATTTACAATAAAAAAAAAAAAAGAATATAAGTGCAAGCTGAATCCAAAGTGTGGTGGTTAATTTTGTTGTTGTTGGGGTGTCCTCTTGAGTCCAGGTCTTTGGTGTCCTGAATAAAGAGTCGAGCAAGACATACACAAGCAACAAAGTAACAATTTATTAAAGGTGAAGGTGAAAGTAGGACTCCATGAGGTAGAGCAGAGTGGACCCAACAAGAGAGAGAAGCTCAAGACCCCAATGTCTGGAAATAAGGATCTTATATGCTGAGCTGTGAGGTGTTCTCTTCCCTATATGGACCAGATTGAAGACCTTACTCCATTTGTTCCCATTGGTTATTTACTGATACCTTTTTAGAATATTCTCCAATTTTTCCCATTAGTTACTTTAGAAAACCTAATTAGCATACTCCCCAATTTGTACCCATTGGTCATTTAAAAATATCAAACCTATGATTGGAGTTGTCATGGTAAAGGGGCTTGTCTCGCTGTCTTGTACTCCAGTGGCATCTTTCTTATGCCCTGTCTCCACCACCTATTTTATGTGTCAATTTGACAGGATGCAGGGGATGCCCAGATATCTGGTTCTGGGTATGCCTATTGGATATTTCTTTGAGGATGAGATTAGCATTTGAATTAGTGAACTCAGTAAAGTAAATTTCTCTCCCAGTGAATGGGCATCATCTAATCCTTTGGGGTTCAGAATAGAAGAGAAGGTGAAGGAAGGAAAAGTTTACCTCTTTATTTTCTGACTCATTGCTTAATCTCTGATATTTTGTCTTATCTTTACCTACACTTGTCCTGAGATTTACACCACAGGCTCCGTTTCTTAGTCTATTTTCTGTAGTTATGAAACAAAATACCAGAGAATTGGTAATTTATAAAGAACAGATATTTATCTCTTACAATTCTAGATGCTGGGAAACCCAATATTTAAGTGCAGACATCAGATGATAATCTTGTTGAGTCATGACTTGGTGGGAGGCATCACATGATAAGAGAGCAAGTTACCAACACAGGTCTGCCTTCCTTTTTTTGTAAAGCCACTAATCCCATTATAGGGGCCCTACTCTCATGACCTCATCTAAGTCTATCTTCCAAAGACTCCCCTCTCCAAATACCATCAGCATATAATTTTGTAGATATTTCCAAAACATGATTTGGGAAGGACACATTCAAATCATAGCATCTTAGTTCTCAGGTCTTTGGATTCAGACTGAATTATACCATCAGCTTTTCTGGTCCTCCAGCTTATAGACTGTAGATCATGGAATTTCTCATCACTATACTTGCACGAACCAGTTCCTAATAATAAAACATACATTCTCTCTCTTTCTCTCTCTCTCTCTCTCTCTCTCTCTCTCTCTCTCTCTCTCTGTCTGTCTGTCTCTCTCTCTCTCTCTGTCTGTCTGTCTGTCTCTCTCTCTCTCTCTCTCTCTCTCTCATACACACACACACACGCACACTAGGTAGATAGATTACTAGGTAGATAGATTATATAAAATTGGTTTTGTTTCTTTGGAGAACCCTGACTAATGCAACAGAATTTTGTAAGAATTAAACACTGACCATATGGGACTTATTTCAGCAATTCAAGATTGGCTTAATGTCTGACCATAATTCATGCAGTATTATCACATCAATAGAGTACAAACCAAATATCACATGATCAAATATTCAATACTTTTTCATGATTAAAAAAAATTAGGGGCTGGGGTTGTGACTCAGTGGTAGAGCATATGCCTGTCATGTGTGAGGCATTGGGTTCAATCCTCAGCGCCACATAAAAATAAATGAATAAAATAGAGGTATTGTGTACAACTACACAATTTATCTACAACTAAAAAAATATTTAAAAGAAAACAGAAATAAAGCTGGGCACGGTGGCGCACACCTGTAATCCTAGTGGCTCGGGAGGCTGAGGCAGGAAGATGGCAAGTTTAAAGCTAACCTCAGCAACATCATGGCACTAGCAACTCAGTGAGACACTATCTCCTAATAAAATACAAATTAGGGCTGGGGATGTGGCTCAGTAGTCGAATGCCCCTAAGTTCAATCCCCCTAAAAAATAGGAATAGAAAGTAACTTTCAACCTAGTAAAACAAAACAAAACAAAAACTATGAAAATCCATAGTTAATAAAACTCCTTAATGGTGAACAGCCAAATACTCTTCTGTTTGGGAACAAGACAAGGATGTATTCTCTTACCTCTTATATTCAACATTTTTCTACTGTGGACAATTAGGAAATAAAAAGACACAAAAGACATGCAGACTGGAAAAGAAGAAATAAAATTAGCTATTAGCAGATGGCATTATCTTGTGTACAGAAAATCCTGAAAAACACATTAAAAATTATTGAATAAGTTCAGCAAGGAGGTTGTAGGATAAAACCTTAATATACAAAAATCATAACATTTATGTAACATTTCCCATGAACGATCAGAATGAAGTTAAGAAACTAGTTACATTTATAACAACATTAAAAATAATAAGGTACTTTAGAGATAAATTTACACAAAGTCAGGTAAGAATTATACATTGAAAACTGTAAAATATTGTTGAAAGATATTGATAAAGGTCTAAATAATGGAAAAATACCATTTTCATACATTGTAAAATTTAATGTTAAGATAATAAGATTACTCAAATCATCCCATAATTTTAGTGCAATCTGTATCACAATTCCTCAATGACTTATTAGCAAAAATGCACAAACTGATTTTAAAATTTGTATGAAATTATAAGGAAATGAGAACTAAAACAGTCTTCAAAAAGGAAGAACAGAGTAGGCAACTTCATACCTCCCAATTTCAAAACTTACTGCAAAGAAAATTAATCATGACAATATGATATTGGCATCAGGGTGATGTATAGGTCAATGTAAAGAATCCAGAGAAAAAAATGTGTAAAATTAATTTTTTGTAAGGTTGTCAATGAGCAAAGAATAATCTTTCAATAAACTGTGGTGGGGCAGCTGGACAACAAGAAGCAAATTAATCAAGTAAGATATTTACCTCATACCACATTGCACATGTTAACTCAAAACGGGCCAAACACCTCTTTAGGTAAGAACTAAAAATACAAAACTCCTAGAAGAAAACATTGTATAGACATAAACATTAATGTCCTTATTTAGTAATGATTTTCTAGTCATGATACTCAAAGTTCAAGAAATAAAAATGATTAAAAATAAATAAGGCTCAAAAAATAAAATACTGAGGAATAAATTTAACCAAGGAGGTGAAAGATCGCTAAAATGAAAATCGTAAAACCCTGAAAGAAGAAATTGAAGAGGATCTTAGAAGATAAAAAGACCTTCCATGTTTTGGAATAAGCAGAATTAATATTATCAAAATAGCCATGCTACCAAAAGCAATATACAGATTCAATGCAATCCCCATTAAAATACCAATGACATTCTTCACAGGACTAGAAAAAAATTCTAAAATTGACTTGGAAGATTAAAAGACCCAAACAGAGAAAGCAATCTTGAGCAAGAAGAGCAATACAGAAGTATCACAATATCTTCAATTATCTTCAATTTTGCTACAGACCTATAGTAATGAAAACAGCATGACATTGGCATTGAAATATACACAAAGACCAATGAAACAGAACAGAAGATGCAGAGACAAACTCACATACATACAGTCATCTGATATTTGAAAAAAGTATCAAAAGTGTCAAAAATATATGCTGGAGAAAAAGATAACCTTTTACCAAATGGTGTTGAAAAAACTGAATATCTATATGTAGAAAAATGAAAAAAGAGTCCTATGTTTCACCATGAAAAAAAGTCAAATCAAAGTGGATCAAAGACTTAGGAATTAGATCAGAGATTTTGCAACTACTAGAAGAACACTTAGGTTCAACCCAGCAATACAATAGCACAGGCACTAACTTCCAAACAAGATCCTAAAAGTGTGAGAAATAAAACCAAGAATTAATAAGCTGGATGGCATCAAATTGAAAAAGTTTTTGCACAGCAAAGGAAACAATAAAGAGCATGAAGAAAGACTCTACAGAAAGGGAGAAAATATTAATCATCTACTCCTTTGACAGGGGATTAATATTCAGAACACATAAAGAACACAAAAACTCAACCCAAAAATTAAATGGCCAAAAAGAACTGAATAGACATTTGCCAAGGAAGAAATACAAATACATAAAAAGTGTCCCACATCCCTGGCAATGAAGGAAATACAAATCAAAACTACATTGATATTTTATCTCATTCCAGTCAAAATGACTATTAAGAATACAAATAATAATAAATGTTGGCAAGGACGTGGGGAAAAGGTACATTGTTGCTAGGACTGCAGATTGATATAACCACTCTGGAAAGCAGTATGGAGATTCTTCAACAAGCTGGAAATGGAACCACCATATGACCCATCTTATCATGTTTATAGCAGCACAACTCAATATAGCAAAGATATGGAACAAGCCCAGGTGTCTGTTAATAGAGGAAAAAGAAACATGGTATATATACATAATGGAATTTTACTCAGTCACAAAGAGGAACAAAATTATGACATTTGTGGGTAAATGGATGGAACTGGAGAACACCTTGCTAAATAAAATAACACAGACTCAGAAAATCAAGGCATGAATGTTCTTTCTCGTATACAGAAGTTGTAAAAAAGTAAGGGGGAAAAAAGGAGGAGATCAGATACCATAAAGACGTAGGGAAGATCAATGGAATAGAAGATTGACGGGGAGAGAGAAGGGGTGGGAAAGGGGAGGAAATGCAAAAGGAGTTTAATGAAAATCGCACCATGTTCATGTGTAAAAATACCACAGTGAATAGCTATAAAGTACCAATTTAAATGTGCAAAGGAGTCAGACATGGTGACACAACATCTGGGGAAATTGAGGCAGGAGGATCGATAGTTTAAAGTCAGACTCAGCAAGTTAGCAAGGTATAAACAACTTATCAAGAACCAATCTCAAAATAAAAAATAAAAAGGGTTGTTACTATACCATATATACCATTGATATATATATACATATATATGTGACATTTTATTAAATCTATATAACTAGAAAGGCAAGCAGTACTCCTTTTTTTTTTTTTCTTTTTTATTCAAAATTATTGAGATGTTTTTAGTTTTGTTTGGTTTGTTTGGTTGGTTTTCTTGTTGTTTATTTGTTCCTGGGGATAGAACCAGGGATGTTTTGTGACTGAGTCACATCCCCAGTTCTTTTTATTTATTTTATTTTAAGATAGAGTCTTGCTAACTGGTTGAGGTTCTCACTACATTGCTGAGGCTGATCTACAACTTTCGATCCTCCTGCCTCAGCCTCCTGAGTTGCTAGGATTATAGGTGTATACCACCTTGTCCAATTGTGCTGATATCATTTGATAGTTTGCTTCCACTAGAATATTTTAGAATCACCTTTTAAGTTTGTAAATAATCCTGTTTAGATTTTGATTTAAAATGCATTTAGTTGATAGGTCAATGTTAAATGTGTACATTGACAATGCTGCTATTTAGGTCTCATTTATTGGTTTGTAAATAAAATATTTTTCTTTAAAAGTATGTTGTGTTAGATGTGTTTCTGTGTAACATCTTACAAATGATAACTTTTTAACAATTCACATTACTGTGTGCTCTGAACATAATATAACATGTCAATTTTCATATATTGATCCTACATTCATCCTATCTACTGTACTCTCATAATAATTTTCATGATTTGACTAAAGATTTCCCAGTAGATAAAAATAAAATCTTGAATGGCAATTTTGTTTTTTGCTTTTCAAAAATTAAAAATTTGTCTTTTTTTTTTACTTTGTTATTTCATTTCCTGGAATGTCTGGTAAGTGATGAACAGAAGCAATGATTTGGGGGCCAATCTTTAAGAACAGTTTCTTTAATTCCATGATTAAATATGATTTTAATAGTCAAATATTGGTTTCTCTGCTGCTTCAGGATGTTTCTATCAAAAAGTTTCCTAACCAGGCGTGGTAATGCATGCCTATAATCTGGTTGACTCAGGAGCCAGAGGCAGAAGGATCTCAAGTTTGAAACCAGCCTCAGCAACTTAGTGAGACCCTGACTCAAAATAAAAAATGAAAAGACATGGAAAAGTGTCTCAGTGGTAAAGCACTCATGAGTTATAGCCCTGGTACGAAAAAAAAAAAAAAAAAATTCTGAATTTTATCAAAAAGTGGTATTGAATTTTAACAAATGCCTTTTCTTTACCCACTGAAATTATCAAATTTCTTTTCCCATTAATCTGGTGACATGCTAAATTACATTAACAGTTCAGAAAAGGAAAACATCTCTGCCGTCCTAAATTGAATCCAACTTGATTAGATAAACTTTCTATTTCTATTTCTATTTCATTCTATTCAAAATTTAGTTTGCTCACATTTTTAATAACCATGTTAATTTTTCTTTTTGTTATTGAGGGTTTTATTTTTAAAGTCCTTCCTTTCTTTCCTCTTTCATTATTTTCTTCCTTCCTTCAATTTAGTATAGAAGACGTTATGTGGAAAAATCAAGCTAGAATTTCATCACGGTGGGGTAGTAAAATCAGTGGCCAGGTGAGGGGTAACTTCATGGTCCTCATGTCAGCCCAGGTAGGGTAGGAAAGGAATACATATGCATCACTGGTGGTGGGGCAACGAAGAAAAGAGCTCTTCAGAGACGTCTAGCAAAGCCTGAGTTATGTTCAGATGTCCTCAATAGAAGTAGCAAAAGGCAAGTAATTATACACCAGAAGACTTGATCCAGTTAGTAAATATGTTAAGAATAAGAATCAGTTTTCTAACGATAAAAGGAAGGATCAATAAATACAGGTTTCTTGAAAACTAGAGTCAGCCCTGTGTTAACTTGGTTTTATTGATCTCATGGTTTTCAATATGTGCATGTACATGAGCATACATGAACACAAACACATGCATATATTACTTAGTTCTATCAAGTGAAAGAGTCTAAGAGCAAGTACATCCCAATTTTATGCAGTAAGCCTCGTTTCTAGTTCTTGGTTTATAAATACCAGTTTCCACCACTAGAAACAGGACTCCTTGGAAAAAATGGATCCTAGATTGTAAAAGGGAAAGGACAAGATTAGCCTAGCATAAAAGGAGTTATTTTTAGAAAAATTGAGCATGCCATACAAGGATCAACGATTCAGGTTAAAGAGCTCCTAATAGTCAAATGTGAAATTATTTCATCATCAAAATAAAAAATACAGTAATGAAAAATGACCTATTTAGTAAAGTAGTGATTCAGAAGTCCATTATAAAATGAATAAATAATTAAGAAAGGGAGAAAAACTTTTTACAGTAGAATACTAATGAAGTAGAAGGAATGATAGAATTAGGAAATCTCCATTTAACAGCCATAATAGTAATGATGAACTCAGTTGAGTGAACACTAAAATTAGTGAATGGAAATTCTATGAGGAAGTATATTTCCATAGTCTCAAGATAACACCTCACAAAAGTTTTATAGATTAAAAGAGGGGGAAAATTACAGCGCAGAAACCTGGTAGAAACCTGGTGGAAACCTGGTGGACACAGTGTTTAAAATTAACACTACCAGTAGTAGACAAATCAAAATTTTATACTATATAATAGAATTCAGTCAGAATAACATAGCATGGCTTCTACTAAAAAGCAATACTATAACTAGACAGATTTATATATTAGTCTCACTAAAAAAGTAATCAATTAATTATTAAATGCAGATACAGTTGAATTGTTTTTTATGCTTGTTTTACAATTTATATTTGTCATTATTTTTAAATTTTTCTCATTTTCAGATTTCTTTTTGAATAATTTTAAGTATATGTATTTGATTGTTTCTTTTTAATTTAGGTGTTATCCTCCTACTTTTGAATTGCTATTCTATTAGTTTGGATTTCCTTTAAATACAATATATTTGACTCTCTAATTCTTATTAGTTCAAGCTTCCTCTCAAGGCATACAAGGAATTTAGAGTGCTTAACCCTTGAAAATCTTCATAATTTTTACGGGTTATTTTTCTCCATTGTTCTCTGGTAATGGAAGACGTTATTTCATTATCTTCTCATTTCTGATGTCTTGATTGAGATAATTGAGTGATGTCAAAAATAATCAGTTTTCTCTAAAGTTTGCTTTAAAACTTATACTTTTCTATTTATTAATGGTATGATCTCTCTCTATATATAGATTACTACAGGCTTCCAAATTAAGATGTTTAAAATTTAAATAAACAAACTGTATAACTCAATGGTAGAGTACTTGCCTAACATGTGCAAGTGTTTAATCCCACAAAAAATCACATTTTCTGTAATCTTTGTAATTGTTTTGATCTAATACACTGATTCTTATGAGATATGTTCAAATACTTTACTATTTTACTATTTATCTGTCTCATAATTGTGTCAGGTTGCTTTACATATTTTGACTTTTACTAACTGAGGATTTAAATTCATAAAAGGAAGGTAGCTATGCACATATGTAATATATAATATCATGCTAAGTGCTATGTAATATAAAATAGTTTTCGTTTCCTGAGTAGACTGAGGGTTTTCAAAGAAGGAAGCAAATTTTAGAGTTTCAGGCAAGTTATAGAATCAGAGAGGTTGAGATTAGAAAAATGTTAGAAGTGAATTGCTTGATTTGATCTTGCCTAAAGATTTTTAGAATAAGTCTTTTTTGAGTAGACAAGGGCATAAAATGACAGCAGATGCATGAATTCATGACAAAGCACCACACAAGCTCTTTTTAGGAATGCCATAGATGGATGGATCACTGGGTATATTGTTTTCTTATTGCTGGTTTTATCTTTTTTGTTTCTTTCTTTGTTTCTTTAGGAGGGTAGGTAAAGAGGTAGGTGAGGGTTCAGAGTTACCAGCAAAAGAAAAATATGAATCTTCCAGTATCATCCACTGATGTTGCACAAAGGAAGGAAAGATAAGATCAGGCTAACTGCACTCCTCAGGGTCAAGGTCAGTAGTGATTTGATTCAGGAGGAAATATGTATGCTACTATGAATCGCAGCATATAAATTTATATGTTCTGCTCAGGTGGTCACCGGCTGCTTCTGATATCTCACAGTCTATGACAGAAATGTCCATAGGAAGGAGATTTAGATTCAGAAGAATATCATAGCTGTTCAGAGCACAAAATTGAAAATCAGATATATTTTATATGGAATGTTGGCCCTACTAATTTTGAGCAGGTCACTTATTCTCTTTAAAACAAAGCCTCTGATTCATAGCAGGGTGTAATAACACGTATTTAAAATTGCTTTTATGAAAATTAAACTGAATCATTTATCCAAGGTTATTTTTATAATGCCTGCTCATGGTAAAGGATCAGTGAATGTTAGCTACTTCCATTACAAAATAAATAAATGATGGATTTTAAGTGGGGACCAAACTGTAATATAACTCAACTGCAACAAGTATTAAGTTTTATGAAACAAGTTAACAAATAATCTTGATCTACTGACGTCAATTTTAGCAGGCTGCTTCTTTGTATGTCTGTCACTTTCCTTTTCTTCTCAGTGTTTACTGTCAGAAATAGCACCTCATTCTTTCTACTCAGTTTCACTTCCACCCTATAGAGTGACTTAAAATATGTCTTTCTACCCAAAAAGATAATTTGGTATCTTTGTAATCTAAATTTTTTTTTAAAAAGTCAGGTTAATTTGAACAAAAGTATCTAGATGCTTTAAAATAGATAGTGTATAGGTTTCGTGAGCAACTTGGGTGGAAAATATACTAGAGTAACTCCATGAAAGAACATTTTTCACTTGTCTGATTGTGACAGGAAGTTGCAAGTTGCTAACAATCTTCAAAGACTTTTATTTAATTTTATTAGTGTACTATAGTTATACCTCAAAATGGGATTTATTATGGCATGTTCACACACACACAGCAAAATTTTATCAATCTCATTCCTGCACCTGCACCTTTCCTTTTCCTCTCAACTCCCCCCCACTCCAGCATTCTTCTTGCTCTACTGATCTCTCTTCTTTTATTATTTTCATTTTAATTCTTAGATTACACACACACACACAGATTCCTGTAGTATACATGGACATAGCATATTTTGGTACATATCATCCCTCAGTACTTTCCCATTTTCTCCCTTCTTTCCTCTTTCTTCTTCTTCCTCTACTCCATTTGTCTCTCTTCTATTTGTCTCTCCCCTTTTTTATTCCTTTTTCAAATATATTTAGAAAACGCTTACTGCAATATAAAATGTTTTCACACAGTACCATTGCTTTTACTCATGTTTCTTTAAATAATAATAAACCAAGATCTAAAAGAAAAAGAAATCTTTGCTTATGAAAACAGAGAGAATGAAATCAGGCTAATAACTTAATCCCTAGTTTTGCTACTGAAGTGAAGGTTAAAGTTGCATTTATTTAAGAATGTTATGTTATGTCACAGGAATTCTCAGCCTTGGCACCATGGACATATGGAGGTACATATGATTTGTTTTGTGGGCTGTCCTATACATTGTTTGATGTTTAACAGTCTCTCTAACCTCTTCCCCAAATGTCTTTAGAGTTATTACAGAAATTTAGACTGCTTTTGCTAAAAGCAGTGACTCAGACCTGAAGATGCCCAATGGGTAACTAAAGTCAGGATAAATCTTGGTATCTCTGTCTTCATTTGTATCTGTCTCCTTTGTTCCCTTAAACTTGGGTCAGATCCCTGTTGAGTTTTGCATGTAAGCCATGTCAATCATTTAAAATATGTTTATCTAAAAACTGGTAATACAAAGTTTATTAGCCCTAAAATTACCTAGCCTATCTCACTCCCCTTTAAGGTTGAAGCAAGATCTGGAATATCCTGTTTTGGCCTCCTGGAGTGGTGTCTAGAAGTCTTCAGACCTTGTTTTACAATCCTTCCAGGAATAGCAGGAGGCAAGCACATCTCCCCAGGATAAGGAGGAACTCCCTATGTGGGAGCAATCATCTCATGGACACTGAATTGTTCCCTTCCAAGGATCACAGATTTGATAGATAAACATCCTGAACAACAAGTGGAAATTTCCAGTAAAGTAGTAAGACCTAAACTGCCTAATTAGTTAGCCCTTCTTTAGGAAACCTGATTTAATACCACAGACCCCTACCTTTTGGATTGTAGATAACTATTCCTAGGAATCTAATTACTCCCCTTTGAAGTATAAACCCCCCTATTGAGGCTTAATGCCCAAGGCTAGAGATTTAGGCCTTGTAAGAGGAGCTAGTTCTTCCCCTTATCACTCTGCCCCTGTAAACATGCTTCCCACTGGAAGCTCCCATGCATGACCATACACAGTAGAGACTAGAAATTTTATGGCACCAGATAGCCTATTAATGTTACAAGAAACTGGAGATGGGGAATCGGAATTTGGAGTCCGATTTCTGGGCCCACCAGCATAAAACAAAGTTTGAGTTCTCCCCTCTTCCAAGTGCTGTTTGTTGCTTCTTGAATGATCCCCAACATATATAATATTAAATTATTGTTTTCATTAGCACTTACGTTTTCATGTGATGCCAATAGACTGATCGAGAACTTACAAGACCAACATGAATTTTTCAGTTACTAATGGAGCACTGTTTTTGTATACTCAACATTTTCCTCATTTTCTCTTAATCATGGATACCATATAGGATCAATAGAATCCTATCAATCCAATATGAAGAGGGTTTTGAAAAAGTTAAGATTTGGATATAAAAATAACAAGGTTTTCTTTGGATGCTACCTATTCCTTCATTTATCTAGCACAAGCTGAACTATTTTTCAGTATTAATGTCAACTAAGTCCAGTTCTGAAGGTCTTCTCAAGGTTATTTAACTTTTCCTGTGGGTACAGGCCATTGAGACTTGTGTTTTGTAAATAATTATAGAGATTTTCTAAAATTTTATTAAAATAATTAAATAGTAATTGAACCAACTCTAAGTGTGCAACCTTTGCAGTCAGAAAAAGTTCTACTTTCCCTTAAAATTTTATCTCAATTCCAGAAGAAATGAGATCTCATGTGAGAGGTACATTATTCGGCTTTTCATCTCTGTGACAAAGTACCTGAGAAAATGATTTAATGGAGGAAAGACTTATTTTGGTTTGTGATTTCAGAGTTTTGGTCCATAGTCAACCTCAAGTTTTGGGCCTTAAGTAAAGCAGGACATCACAACAAAAAGATATGGTGAAGGAAAACTGGGTGACCAGATCTTGTCCACCAGGAAGGGCAGAAGGAACCAGGGATAAGATATACTCTTTACATCTCTTCAAGGGCATGCCTCTAGTAATCTATTTTCTCCATCTAGGCTCCATCCACCACTTGAATTTCCACCACCTCCCAATGGCCCATGACATTATAAATCCATCAATGGATTAATCCACTGATCATGGATTAGAACCAATGATCCAGTTATTTTCTTTATTAACATATCCATGTGCAGACTTGAGCAGAAATCTGACCCAAAGTTTAAGGTAGCAAAGGAGACAGATGCAATATGAAGACAGGGATACCAAGTTTTTTATCCTGTCTTTAGTTACCAATTGTACAATCTGCAGGTCAAGTAAAGAGTCAGTGCTTTGAACAGAGGTCTGTTAGGCCGTGACTTCAGTGGCTCCGTGGGAGAAAACTAAACAACTGAGGCAGGAGGCAGCGCACCAAAGAGAGACCAATCAAACATGGACAGATAAACTCCACTCACCCTTATGTCCACCTGTCACTCAGCAGGACCCTTACTTATTCCAGCCTGTAAAGACCCTGGACAGCTGGGGTCACATGGGATCTTCTCTGGCTCTCCATCCTGACCTGTGGGTGTTCAGGGCTGGGGGCTGGGAATTTTGCCCAAGAGCTTTTGCCAATAAAGCTTGCTTCTGGCCACTTTCTGTCTGCTTCTCTTTGGCCACCAGCCCTCACCCTCAAGTTTACAAGGTTCCTGAAAATCAATGCAGGCAGACATTACCATTATAGAAATATTGTCAATGTCACTAGAGGTATTGTCCACAGCAAAGCTAGTAGGAGACTAATAATATATTGCTTAACAATAAAAAATTAGTAATTTTTTAAAGTCAACTCAAAGCAAGTGAAGCTAAAGGGTTTATTTAGATTTCTCTCAAAAACTGGATGTCTGGATATAACACCTCTGTGTATCCCTGGGGAGCAACATCAGAGGCTCACCAATGTGTATGTGTCAATACAGTCTTATGAAGAAGAACAATGTAGTAGAACTCACACTTCCTGACTTCAAAACTTACTGCAAATATGTGTTACTCAAAATAATTTGGTACTGACATCAGTATAGACCTCTAGGCCAATGGGATAGATTGAACATACAGAATAAACTTCTACTGAATTTTGACATGAGTACCAAGACCATTCAATGGTGAAAGAATAGTCTCTTCAATAAATAGTGCTGACAGGCACAAACAAAAGGAAAAAAAAAAAAAAAAAAAAAACATGGATCCCTACCTCATATCACACACAAAAATTAGCTCAAAATGGATCAATGACCCAAATGTAAGAGCTAAAAGTATTAACTGTTTAAAAGAAAATATAAGGGCAGGTCTTTATGACTTTGGATTTGACAATATGATCCCAAGACATAGACAATGAATGAAAAAAATAAAATGCACTTCATCAGAATTAAACCTTTTAAAACCAAAAGACATGATCAAGAAAGTAAAAAACAACTCACAGCATATTTTCCAATAACTTATCTGACTTCAGTTTAGTTTCTGAAATATATAAAGCACTCTAATAATTCAACAGCCAAACATAAACACACAATTAACAAATGGATAAAGAGCTGAGTTAGGTGATGCACTCCTGAAATCCCAGTAGCTCAGAAGGCTGAAGCAAAAGGATATGAGTTCAAAGCCAGTCCCAGGAAAACTTAGAAAGAAAGAAAGAGAACTTTATACTAAGATAACAAAAAGATATAAAAATGACCAATAAAAACAAGATGTTTGATATCATTGTTCATTATGGAAATGCAAATCAAAACTTCAATGAGATATGACTTCACACCCATGAAGAGGCTATGCAAATAAACATCATTTAAAAGGAAATAAATAGCAAGTCTTGGTGAGGTGGAAAATATCTCAGATAAAAGAGCTTGTTCTTTATTTTAAAATGTTCAACAAAATTATTACACAAATCAGCTATTTTATTCTTAGAATAATTGGAAATATATATCCGTACAAAAACTTATACATGAATCTTCATGGCAGCATTCTCCAAAAAAGGAAACAGATTCATTGTCCATCAATGGACAACTGGATAAACAAAATGTGGTATATTCATACAATGGAACATTTATTCTAGTATGAAAAAAATTAAGTACTACTACATGTTACAACATGGATGAAACCTCGAAAACCATTATGCTAAGTAATGGAAGGCAGACATAAAAGTTCACACACTGAATTATTCTATTTTTCTGAAAAATCCCAAATAGATCATTCTATAGATTGAGCAAAGCAATAGTTTTTTTTTTCTGGGTTAGAAGAGGGGACATAGGACTATACAATGGTACAAATAACAGAAATTTTTTAAAGACAAAGAGATGATAGTTGAGAAACATTCTGAATGAACTAAATGCCACTGGCCTTTTCATTTTAAAATGGCTAATTTCGTTAGTGACTTTCACCTCAATATATTTTAAAAAGAGCCAATAGAAATAGTGGATTAATGCTTGCTTGAAATTAGAAGTGGGAGGTGATAACTGTTTTCTTTTCTACAACATATAATTTTCAAAATCATACTGATGTGATGATCGCACGTCCATATCACATGATATTGATATTGCCGTTTACTGATGACGAGTTTAGCTCCCTCTAATGGTAAAGTTTGAACACTAGAGAAGCACATTGAGGCAAGCATATTAAGCAGGTTTTATTTAAAGGTAATAATACGGACTTCTCCCGGGAGAGAGAAGGGGACCATGGCTGATGTTCTAAAGTCCCAAGAAGTGAGCGCACCCTACATCTTTTATAGGTTAAGGTCTCTTTTGTTCTCCAGTTCTCTCCCCCCTTATCTCTCCTTCCTGCCTAAGTGACTAGGCCTGGTTTTGCAGGTGAGATGCATAAAGGTGAGAAGCGGATGGGGTAGGGGGAGGGCCAAAGTGATTCAGCCAGGCAAGGGCCCAAGGGGCATTAATTAGCAGCTCCATACTTGCAGTCCTTGATAAAGGCAGGTACATTTGGTAATCAATGAGCTCCGGAGATCCTTAACATTCCATTCTCCCAGGGGCAGTCTCCAACTTCCAGAGGCAGATGGCTTTCATGGCCTTCATTTGACCTGATCCCCTATTTCTACACTAACTGCTATTTCCTTGATTTGACCTGATCCCCTATTTCTACACTAACTGCTTGTCCCCAGTTCTGGCTTCATTCCCCTCTTTTGCTTTAGGAACTCCTTACTGCTGTAAGGAAAGGGGGTGGTGATCACTCTGGCTGCTTCAAGCTGGAAGGGGGCAATGAGGGGCAAGCAGTTTTGAGTTCCCTTTTAAAAATCAGGTCAATCAAAGGATCCAAGGTAGAAGTCTGGTTGGGGAAGAGCAGGTTGTAAAGTCATCTGGGGGTGGGTGTTTCTATGACAGAGAAACAAAAATACGTGAGTACTGAAATGAGATTAGTACAAAATAAATATCGTAGCATCTGGAACATGTCAATAAATATCATGAAGATGACAGAAGTCAATAATCCCTCACCAGGAGGTGGAAGAACTGAGAAATAGTTCCCATAACAAGGCCAAAAAAGGCTGGAGAGGACAAGGTCTTTATTTGGGGACTTTAACATTGTCCAGGTTATCAGGAATGTAAACACAACATTTAACTCTTAATGTCATTGATGTCCCCAGAAAATATAGTTAAGCTACTATCCCTTTATTGATATAGCCTGTGTTTAGTAGATATCTCTATACTTCTGTTACTTAGGGCTAGATAATCATACTATCAAACATAGGTTAAGCCAACTTGTGTAGTTTAGGAAGGTCTGCAGGCCTTAAACTGACTAAAAATTTCTGACTCTAGCAGTTTCTCTTGATAGTTATCAGGCACATTAGCCTAAGAATCTCTCTTTTGTAGCTTCCAGTCTTTATTCTAGTGGGCTAACACAAGCGTACACTTTAAGTTACATTTAACTATTGTTTCTTTTAAATGCCCAAGAATGGTTATATTTTGGTTTTAACTGTTTTGCTAGGTTTCTAAGATCAAGCTGGTCAAATTGACCTGTTTCTGTCTTTTTAAAGAGTCAGCTGAGTTCCCACAGGGGTCACTCATGGGGAACTTGAGAGCAGCTTCTTAGCTCCTTAGTTGGATAGGCAGGGTCTCCTCGATGAGGTGGCTTCCCTTGAAAGCATCAAGTGATATCTCCCTTTTTCCATGACCCTCCTCTGCACTGATTGGCTTTTCATCCTCTAGTGGTCTCATTAATCTCCCTGATCAGGAGGTTGTGTGACCCACCCAGAGTTGCAAAGCTCCTTAGAGAAGTCCTCTTGTTCCCTGGATTCAGGCTGACTGAGGGCAAGATCCAAATACTGGTCTATCTTGGCCTCTGTATTTAATCTCAATCTCTAAGTTTGATCTTAACCATCCAGCAAACCAGTCTTACCAGTCATAAAGTAAGAGTACTGGGCTTTAACTTCAATGTCTATAACTTTACAGTTATTTACCCTTTTATTTAACTGGAGTCTTTATTAGTACTGGAAGTTACCACTATCTGTTCTGTAGGTGATGGTTCATTATCACAAGTTACCTAGGTTGTGTGTTCTTGAAGCAGTTACTTCTGCAAAACATTAGCAGGTAACAGTTTTACAAAATGAAATTAGTAAGAGTAAAAATATATTCAGCTTGTATAATAGCTATCTTGAATTTTAGCTGAGCGCCACATTACATCCCCTGTTTGAGATCACGGTACTTTTACAACAAGAATCAATCTTTTGACTATAAATTTAAATAAGCTGAAGTCTGGCTTATTTTGGAGCCACTCTAACATACAGTAAGGTGGGAGGCAAAAGCCTTATCTCAGGCAAGGTGTGGCCCTTTACAAATCTTAAGTGAAGTGTTCTAATTCTGATGTTGATCTTTGATTTTTAAATGTCATTTAAGAAGTTTACATATATTGATTCCTTTGTTATATGAACATTAGTTAACACAATTTAACATTATATCTAAAACATGAATTAAAGAAAGGCTAAGAGCTTTTAACTTTCCTTTTGTATGGCAAAGTGGCAAAATGCTTTTATGTTTCATGATATTAACCTTTTGTTGTTAAACAAATCAGGCTCTCATTAACTTTTAGAACTACATTTACATTTAAAATATTTTATGTCAGTGTAAAAAGTAACAAACTTTACATGTACCCTATTGATAACAGGTCCTATAATAGAACATTAAATGATAGAAATCAATCCCCAATAAAATTTACTCTTTATAAGTTTACCATTACAGACAAGTTTAGTTTAGAGAATAGCAGCTTGATAAATTCCTTGCTTTAAAAATTTGTATACCTGGAAAATATGAACACATTTAATATACAAAGAATGACCATTCCACAATTACCTTGATACTTTTATATTACCAAATTTAGTTTTTAAAGAAAAATTTAGACTCTATAACATAGTACAATACTCTAACAGTTGTTTAGTCATAATTGTATAAACCCCAATTTTTAAGACTAATTGTTCTAAAGAATAAAACAATAGACACAAGAGTAAATTAGTGTTTCTAAGAAATTCTTGTCATTTTAACATATAGATTAAACTTTGGTTTATATCAGTACATTAGTATTTAACCTTGGGAAAATCTTAAATAGCTTTAACTGATTGTCTCACACAACCAACTTAGTTACATGCAAACTTGTTGAAATTTGCCCTTTACTTACAGACTTTCTTAGCACTTACTTAGACCCTCACGTATTTCATCACATAAACACTTTCTTACCCAAAAAGATTTTGTTCTTCACTAAATATATTTCCATATCTAGCACCTTTTATTTTCTCTTTCCTATCTGTTGATCCCTTTTTGTTCACATTCTGAAACAACTCTTAAGAAATTTCTGAATTTAGATAAATTACTCCATTTTAATAAGATTAAATATTTTGTTATTTATAGCACTCTAATTGAAACACAGTTGAAAATTTGGAACCATTTGTATATAGAATTGTACATGTTAGGACATAACTCTTAGTAAACTTGTTTTTGGTTTAGTGATGACACAAAGCAATTTTAAAGCCTTTTATTTACCAACCTATGAAAACAACAATAATGTTTAAGTATGTTACCCCATGGAATTTAAGGAGTTAAGAGTACTCAATGTTATTTAACAATTAGCATTTTAGCTATGTAAATTAATCAGATGTAAATTTGTTTCTACAAACAAATTTGAGTAATCCCATACCTGTTAACTCTAATTCACTTATTTTTGTAAAAACCCAGATATCAGACAAGTGTCCTGAACAGTATTTGCTATCTCTTTCCTGTTGAAGAAAAGTCCTAGAAATGATTGATATTAGACATTTTTTTAACATCAACATTTTATTAGTTTGACCACCTAGAGACTTGCAAATTATTTTTAGAGACATTTTACTTTTATTAGTTTACCCAATTTAAATTGAACTTTTTTAAATCATGTGAATTAAAAGTATCTGGATCCATTTTTTAAATTTTAATTTTAGGAGTGCTCAATTTTGATACAGACAAAACATGACGTCAGACAGCACAACATACAAATAACACAAAATCAAAGGCCTTGTAACTTTATAGGTGAATCTCCATTACAATATAACAGATGCTCAAAAACTCTAGATGAATAAAAAAAATAGAACTGATCAAAAAGTCATGAGCTCAAAAAATATAGAATAAAAAAAAAAAAAGAGTCCTGGAAAAATGATACGGCTGTTAATTACTTTAGTAAAGCACCATAAAATTTACTTTTTCTGGAGTTCAGGTAAGACTCTTTTTGCTTTCTTTTTCTTGTGTGTGAGACCAGTCTCCTACTGAGCTTTTAGGCTTCCTTTATTTACATTTCAATGTAAGCCTTGACTGAGATCTAGAAGGAGTTATCAGGTTTTAGCAGAAACTTTGTGCCTAGGGCATTTTTGCCATTTCTATCTGGACAGGCTAGGATGGCAAAGAAATTATGAGACCTTATTTTCCATTACTTTTGAGAATGAAGCTACTATGCTAAGTTCCTCACTGAGATGCCATTAGTTATTGAGCTGCCTATGGCTGCCTATCTAGGATTTATTTTCCCCTCAGTACAAACAGGTTAATCTTGCTTCATAGGTAAGCTGAGGACAGGAGCTTGAAAGTAAGGCCTCTTTTTGATATTCCTGGGGCAGAATATTGTCCTATGGTGGCTATTTTCCTGTAGAATTGAACCGGTTGATGACATAATTAAGCTTTATTTTTGAGATCTTATAATTCCTATTAGCTAAGAAGTTTAGCTCTGTAATGGCCTTTTGATATTCCTCCTGGGTGGAGGCACATAAGGATGTCATTTACATACTGGAGAACAATTACAGATGTTTTATCTCTGAATTTTGTTAAGTCCTTAGCTAAGGTTTGTCTGGAACAGGTGAGGGCCATCTCTAAATCCTGAGGCAACAGTGTCTAGGTTAGTTGAGACACAGTATCTGGTTCCTCAAAGGCAAACAAAAATTGCTATTCAGAGTCTAGCATATATAGGAAAAGTCATCTTTTAAATCTAACTTAGTAAACCAAGCAGCAGCTGGAATTTCAGATAACAGAGTAAGAACTACAGGTTGGGGGAAATTACTGCTAAATTATTCTAAGGTTTTGGACTAGGTTAGTTTGTTTTTTTAACTCAAAATGGGTGAACTGCATGGGCTTGTTACAAGGCATTAAAAGTTTTCTATCAATTTGAATGATCTTTAAGATTTGAATGATCTTTAATAAGTCCTTTTTCTTGTCTTTATGCTCCCTTTCTTTCTTTTTGATCTCTATAAAAAATGGAAGATGCAAGCTGGAGAAGATCATCTAAGGATTGGTAAGGACCATGTGCCAATTTTTGTAATTTCCTCTAAATGTTTGGGGTTGAATTTGTACTTAGAAGTAGGTGGCCCTTTATGGATTCAGGTTTCAGGGTGGTGTGTTTTCTTATTGCCTCCCTGAGTCTCTCCATGAAAACAGCAGGACTTTTCCTGAAGGCCTCATAATAGTTTTCTAGGCATCCTACTCATTATTTGGAATTCCAGTTAAGATGGCTTCTGGGAACTGTCTGTGCTCTAGATGGTAATAGCATAATTTTTCCAGGTGAAGTCAAATACCAGGCGTAAGTTTTGAAACCATCTCAATATTTATTAGAATCCTCCAAAAACCTCCCTAAATTTATTTTTATCTGTCTTAAGTTGGGGGGCCCCCTTGATCTTCCTCCCTTACACAGGCGATTCTCAAGGCTTTCTCCTCTCTGGTAGAGATTATTGATGCCAACTGGTAACATATGAAAGGCACTTTTTCTTGATTATTTGCAATTTAGCAGTATGCAAGCTAGTAGTGAACCTGGCAATACTGTTGAGAGAGAAGCTCTCTTCTGAGTTAGAAGAATTAGGGACATCTCCCTAACTGAGCTTCCTTATGGTCCAGAAAAACCCATCTCTCACTACCTGGCTTTGCCAAAGTTATTTCTGGCTTCTTTGGCAAAGTGCTAGGGTCCTAGTTTGCCCTGTGCTAGAGACCCTTGGAGGATTCAGACTTAAGGGCCTTACTGCTTTCCTCCTGCCACTATAAACTCCTAATTACAAAGAAAACAATGACAAAAGTAAAAAGCGTGCCTTTTGCTTATCTTTTTGCCCTGTAGACTAAAGGACTCTCCGGAGGGTGAGGGTACATCTATTGGTTCTTAGGCGTATAACGCCCTTTTTTGGAGGGTCTCACAGGAGGGTTGATTTTAAATGCCTCCCTATTGCAGCTTAAAGAGAACAGAGTAAGCACATTTAAGCACAGGACAGTAACGGGGAGACTCTAGATAGACAAGTAAAGGCTAACTTTGCTAACAAAGGGAACCTGGGCATTTTCATACTAATCATCCCAGGTCGTAATCCTACAGTTGAATTCCTAATGTCTGACTGGCAAGGGAAGAGGAATATCCAGGAGGGAGTGGATGTGGGGGAGTACTGTATGGTCCATACAGAGGCAAAGGTAATTGGTGCTTTCCCTCAGTGCCATTCGTCAACCAGTCACCCTGGATACCCCTTAGAGTGGTCGGGAGGGGGGGTCAGGAGAAGGAACCTTTGGGGTCCTGCCCCAGAGTAGCCTGGGCCAGAGAACCCCACAGTTGTTCCAACCCTTCCTCCACCTCCACGCGTCCTGGGTAGGTCAGGACTAGGGACACTGTGTGCTGAAGGCAATTGCGCTCTGGCGGCCTGGAGAGAAAAGTAGGAAACCAGCTTCAGCAGAGTCCAAAATACCTGGTCTGTACAGAGCAGGTGATTGGAAAACTGCCTAAGCCAGAAACTCTCACCCCAAGTCTTGAAGGATGGTGGCCTGCACTAACTGCATTAAGTAGCGTGACGGGTACCCATTTTGCCCTCCAAAATAAAGAGATAGAAAGATGCACCTCAAACAGATGTGGGGTGTTGTGGAGAGAGAAGCTCACTTACCTTGGCATAAATCTCAGTGGGACTCCTCCAAATTGATACCACCATTTACCTGTGACAAGTTCGTTCCCTCTAATGTTAAATTTTGAACACTAGAGAAGCACATCGGGCAAGCATATTAAGCAGGTTTTATTTAAAGGTAATAATATGGACTTCTCCCGGGAGAGAGAAGGGGACCATGGCTGATGTTCTAAAGTCCCAAGAAGTGAGCGCACCCTACATCTTTTATAGGTAAGGTCTCTTTTGTTCTCCAGTTCTCTCCCCCTTATCTCCTCTCCTTCCTGCCTAAGTGACTAGGCCTGGTTTTGCAGGTGAGATGCATAAAGGTGAGAAGTGATGGGGTAGGGGAGGGCCAAAGTGATTCAGCCAGGCAAGGGTCCAGGGGGCATTAATTAGCAGCTCCATACTTGCAGTCCTTGATAAAGGCAGGTAATATTGGTAATCAATGAGCTCCGGAGATCCTTAACATTCCATTCTCCCAGGGGCAGTCTCCAACTTCCAGAGGCAGATGGCTTTCATGGCCTTCATTTGACCTGATCCCCTATTTCTCTACACTAACTGCTATTTCCCTTGATTTGACCTGATCCCCTATTTCTACACTAACTGCTTGTCCCCAATTCTGGCTTTAATATGAGAGGACAAGAGGAGGAGAAAAACTACCAGAGGAATTATACTGTTGCTTCCATCTACTTGCTTCCTTCTAATTTAAAGGTATAGCTATACCTTGTGCTTGGTGACTGTGCCTAGTTGCTTAGTTTGCCAGTAATTCAAACAACATTTCTCTTCACTTCTGCTGACTCTTGCCAATGCAGATTATTGTTTCTCAAAATAGAAATATTGCTTGAGTCAATCACTGTGTGCAAAGAATGGGAAACAGAGGCCAAGGACAGAGAAAACACAAAATAAAAACAGAAACAAAAAATAACAGTCTTTCCAAAGAGTTGTCATATGATGAAACTTTAAATTTCAAACAACTGAAAGTATACAAGTGTGAAAAATCACAGTAATGTAACTGAGAAGCTTAAAACTGGTAAAGACAAAATTCAGTTATTATAAAGTAGGTGCAAGAAAATTTCCTTTGAGTAAAGGAAATTTCTCCGGTTCAAGTGGATTTACAGACTATCCAATGTTTGAAGTCTATCAAGTGAAGCGAGAAGGACACTAAGATTGTTCCCTTTTGACCTCTTCTTTGAAGACAGGCCTTAATCTTAGTTAAATATAATTTTACCAGGAGTTTCAGTAGGTGAAAGTATCAAGATTTGGGTATTACTGGTAAATGGAGCTTTGCCAGAATTCAAAGTTGGAGATTTCAGTTTAATGCTCTGTCATAGAGCATTAGACACAGTGCCACAGACGTGATCTCCAAGGAATTTTCAGACAGTGATGACATGTTGATAGACTGTGCAGCTTAGCTTTCATTGATGCATAGGATCTAGCAAAACCTAAGACTGGACAGAACAGTAGGTTATCACAATAATATGACCTCATAGGTATTTGGGAATAACTGTTAAGGTTATAAAAGTCACATAAATACTTCCCAGAACTGCCCAAACTGGGAAAGACCCTTTTGTCAGGAACTTTGAAGTCGCTTCTAAATAAGAATGCTTAAAGTCAAAACAACTATAACAAGAGAAACCACAATGGTTCTTTTCAGTCTCATTCAGTCCTTAGTATTGTATCACAAATATTCACAGCACAACCTGCATGTTTATCCCTAGCATCTGGGTCCTCCCATCTTTAATGATTTAAATTCTGAGGCAAACACTGCAAAACTTCTCTTCTTATCCCCTCCTCTCCCTTGCATACACTGCCTGGTGCTATCTACTTTCTCCAATTCATCTTTTCAAAACCACGGTAGTCTCTCCCAGTTGGAATGTCTCCCAATCGTAAGTTTCCATCATATCTTTGTACATGGTCATCAGTTCTTTTCATTAACAAGCATTTGAAAATGTTATGAAATTCTACTTTGTATAGCAACTAATTAGGATAATCTTTGCCAAATGTAGTAAAAATCTCCTCTATCCTTGAAACACATTTTTCTTATAATAGTTTCTAACAAAGACATCTAACAGTTGGCCAATAAATGCAGATTGACTTGATGATCAGAAAAATATCTTTGTCCTCCTTTATGCATTCAAGTTTTATCATCAATTGTACTTTAGCTGAATAGTAAAATCCATATAGGAAAATCTATACTTTAAGAATATGCACTATCTAATTAGAATGCTTCCTCACTCCAACTACTGGCATAAATGTCATATTTTTATATTTAATACCCCTATTTATTTTCTATGTGTGCACATACATAATTTTAATAATAAATTTGATATAGCTCATGGTACAAAGTGTAAGTATTTCTAATTAGTTTGATCAAAGATACCATAGTCTGTGCTGAGTAATGAAAATTGTTCCAATAAAAATTCTATTGCTTTTGACAGGAGGAAAAATGACCATACATTGATTCAGCACTTCCAGCCTTCCAGAAAAACATTTACATGTGATGTATTTATAAGGGCATATAAATGTATATGTAGTCACAGTTGTAATATTTCCTGCAGCAGAAGCAGCAGGACCACAAGCTATTTCTGCTGAGTTTTATTATTTTATTATTATCTTTGCAGTTTTTGACTCTGGTCTATTGTGATTTTAACTCTTGCACTCTTCTGGGAGGTTGAATAGGGCAAACAAAGAAATGGATGTAGACATCCAAAACAGCTCTCTTATGTTATCCTTGCATTCTGGAGCCATTGAGGTCTGAATGAAAGAGATTATCCTTACTAAAACAATGATTTATACAATGGATATTTGGGTAAGAGAAGAAGTAAACTAACGTTTATTAAGTGCATAAAGTCTGCGGGGAAATCAGTGGAAAATGAACTAAAGTCAAGTATCTAGGGATAAAACTTAAAAGACCTGATTTCTCTGGATTATGAAAGATTGAATCGAATTGCAGAAGGGCCCACAATGCCTAGAGAGCAGAAATATACTTAGTTACTATAGAGGCTAGTTCTTGGAGGCCGGTAATAGTAGATAGTTCAAAGAAGTATTTTTGAGGATTCCACCAGCCATTGAGGTTACCTTTGCAGACAGAACTATACAATTTCAAGTCCTTCCTCTTCTATTAGGCACCATATAGTCTTAAATAAGTCTGATCTTTGTTGAATCTTAGTTTCTGTTTTAGTCAGCTTTTTTTGCTGCTGTGACTAAAAGGCCTGACAAGAACAATTAAAGGAGGAAATGTATATTTGGGGGGCTCATGATTTCAGAGGTCTCAGTTTATAAAATGGCTGACTCTATTCTGCAAGGCCTGAGGTGAGCAGAACATCATGGTGGAAAAATGCAGTGGAGGAAAGTGGCTTAGGACATCGTGCCAGGGAAGCAAGAGAGACAACTCTGCTCAACAGGGATAAAGGACAAATATATACCCCGAAGCCATGGCCCCAGGGATGCACTTCATCCAGTCACACCCTACCTGCCAGAGTTACCATCAAGTCAATCCAAGATCAGGGAATTAATGTACTGCTTAGGTTAAGCCTTTTATAACACAATCATTTCACCTCTAAATCTTCTTGATTTGTCCCTTTTGAGGGGTACCTAATATATCTAAACCATAAAAGTTTCTTCATCTAGAAAATAATAAGCTAGAAATAATATAATTGGCATGCAAATATAAAGTTGTGATTCCTACATGTCCTATTAAAGGAAAATATTGGGTATTGTACAAAGGACCCGTGTCTGGGTTTTCAGAGACAATTTTATGGAAGTGACATTTAAGGAAAGATAAGAAGCATAAATAAGACTGAGAATGAGAAAAAATTTTCCAAGGCAAAAATAAGAGCCAGAATTCTAAAAGATTTTGGCAGGTTTTAGAAATACAAAGGCCAGGATGTAACAAAGAAAGTGAAGGTGTAAACAGGATGATATGAGGCAAAATGGTAGGCAGATCATAGGCATATTAATTGCATGACTCAATTACATGTAAAATCAATTTTATCCTTAGTGTAATCTGAAAACTTTAAAAGGAATTAAGTGAGTGACATTATCATCTTTTATTTAAAAGCAGATTATTCTGGCTATCTAGTAGATAACCACAAAATTAACCACAAAATTGCAAATAGTCATATGGGAAAAATTTTCAGACTATTCATCTCTGAGGTGAGAATTGATGATAGCTTGGAATAAAATAGCAGTAAAGGAAATAAAAACTCGTTAGTAATTTAAAAACATGTTCAGGAATGAAACTTGGAAGGATTTGGATTGATTTAATATTTGATTTGTCATGGGGGAGAAATGGAAGTAACATCCATAGACAAAACTTCAGTTTTTCTTATGCTGAAAACTAAGAAATGTGTCATAGGTAGAGGGAAATGCCTATCCAAGGAGTTTTGGTATGGTTTTATTAATTGTGTTCAAAGCCTTGAGATATGCCTATAGGCTGATGAATACAAAATGAATACAAAAGCATCTATTAAAATTGCGGAAAAGTAAGGAATAATCGGGGGAAAATAATTGGGGGATAAAGTCAGAAGAAATGGGACTCCAGAGACTCCAGAGACTGATCCAGATTATTCCCTTGAACATGAAAGAACTAGATAGAAAGGATGGGAAGGAAGATCAGGCGGGGAATTTAATAATGTGAAGATGAAATCTTTTCAATCAACTGAGAATAGAAAGGAAAAGTAAAAGGTCTAAGTGATTGGAAGAGCAAAAGAAAATATAACTGACTAAGATTATAGAGGAAAAAACAACGTAGAGAAATAAAATATACCCCAGCAATATTGAGTTAACACATTTTTTTTTTTTTTTGGCAAAAAAATTAAAACCTGATTTCTATGGGTTTAATCAGGATTGAAATTTTTCAGAAGTTTTTTTCCAATAGAGTTGAAGAAAATTGCAATGAGGTGATAATTACAGTGGATCAAGGAACCCAAGCCAGATAAAGTAGGTAAAGAAGACATGTTGGAAGGATGGATAACAGAATAGAAAGTTGTAATGAGTAAACTCTGTGGTTCTTGATGTGGAAAATGTTAGACTGAGAGATATGCAGCAGTATGCTGTGAGATTGGGAGATAGTGATCTGATTTCAGAAACTGCATATTTTTTGGTTAAGGCGTAGTGAAGAATGTGACTATGAGAACAGAGTAGAGGAAATATTGAGATGAGAAAACCATGTAATTGGAAAGCTGATGTGTATAAGGTATAAAGTGTCTTATGAAGAACACACAAACTCTTAAAGAGTTTTACAGTAGGTAAAAGACCACATCAATTTCAAATAATAAATTGAAATAATCAATAATCAATTGAAATAGACCACATCAATTTCAAATAGTAAATCTACGGGTAAAGACATGGGAGAGCCATTTAACTCAACCTGAATAAAATATACGACCTAAGGCTATTGATATGCCTCTGTACCTCAGTTACTTGAATTGATCTTACCACAAAAACCCATTTATTCATGAGCTAAATGCCTCTTAGAAACCACAGGCCCTGATCTACTTCATGTTACAAATGGAATTGATTCTCAGAGGAATAAAGTGTATCCCACTGAAGTAGGACAGAAAAGGTGGGACACCTGAGGAATTTTCAGGAAGCAGGTTTATTGACTTCAGGGTTCAGAGGTGGCTTTTGCCTAAGAATTCTTCCTCTGAACAAAGATTTTGGAAATTTTTTGAATTTTAATCCAGTGGGAAGAGGGGCTTGGAGGTTTTACATGACAAGTTTTTTGTTGTTGTTGTTGGTCCATATTTTTTTGTCTCATTTTACACATTTTACCCCAAAAGCAGGAGTAGTTTGTGGTTAAACTTAGCTTTTGCAAGACAGAGCAGAGCAACAGGAAATAGGGCGTCTAATGACATTGAGCCCTTCTGCAAAGATCTTGACTGATATGACAAGAGGAGAAGCTTAATTATGCAAGAGTCTTTTGGATGGGGATACGTGGTCTGCTTCACCAAGATGATGCCTTGACTTTGTAGGAAATTTAATCATAAACTCAATCAAGCTGTTTTTCTATACCATCAAATTAAGGCACTATTTCCCAGGTTCATAGTGCAAATGTTTAGGGTTTTGAGAGCAGATAAATGCATATTACTTGTCTTTTGCTCTCAAGTTCTGAAAAAGATGGGGGGAAAGAGCAAATAGTAATGCAGATAAGAAACAAAAAGCATTCCCTTACTTATGTCACCTAAATTAGAGCAATTTATTCCCCCAAACTGAGCATACTCAGGGTATTTGTCCAAGATTTACCAAAGTGATGTCACTCTCTTAACAGAGGACAGTTGATGTAACTAAAAGAAACCAAAAGTATTATAATACATCATCATCTTGACATGTAAAAACTATCAGGAGTTGGGAGTGTATACCACCTTGTCCAATTGTGCTGATATCATTGATAGTTTGCTTCCACTAGAATATTTTAGAATCACCTTTTAAGTTTGTAAATAATCCTGTTTAGATTTTGATTTAAAATGCATTTAGTTGATAGGTCAATGTTAAATGTGTACATTGACAATGCTGCTATTTAGGTCTCATTTATTGGTTTGTAAATAAAATATTTTTCTTTAAAAGTATGTTGTGTTAGATGTGTTTCTGTGTAACATCTTACAAATGATAACTTTTTAACAATTCACATTAATGTGCTCTGAACATATATAACATGTCAATTTTCATATATTGATCCTACATTCATCCTATCTACTGTACTCTCATAATAATTTTCATGATTTGACTAAAGATTTCCCAGTAGATAAAAATAAAATCTTGAATGGCAATTTTGTTTTTTGCTTTTCAAAAATTAAAAATTTGTCTTTTTTTTTACTTTGTTATTTCATTTCCTGGAATGTCTGGTAAGTGATGAACAGAAGCAATGATTTGGGGGCCAATCTTTAAGAACAGTTTCTTTAATTCCATGATTAAATATGATTTTAATAGTCAAATATTGGTTTCTCTGCTGCTTCAGGATGTTTCTATCAAAAAGTTTCCTAACCAGGCGTGGTAATGCATGCCTATAATCTGGTTGACTCAGGAGCCAGAGGCAGAAGGATCTCAAGTTTGAAACCAGCCTCAGCAACTTAGTGAGACCCTGACTCAAAATAAAAAATGAAAAGACATGGAAAAGTGTCTCAGTGGTAAAGCACTCATGAGTTATAGCCCTGGTACGAAAAAAAAAAAAAAAATTCTGAATTTTATCAAAAAGTGGTATTGAATTTTAACAAATGCCTTTTCTTTACCCACTGAAATTATCAAATTTCTTTTCCCATTAATCTGGTGACATGCTAAATTACATTAACCGTTCAGAAAAGGAAAACATCTCTGCCGTCCTAAATTGAATCCAACTTGATTAGATAAACTTTCTATTTCTATTTCTATTTCATTCTATTCAAAATTTAGTTTGCTCACATTTTTAATAACCATGTTAATTTTTCTTTTTGTTATTGAGGGTTTTATTTTTAAAGTCCTTCCTTTCTTTCCTCTTTCATTATTTTCTTCCTTCCTTCAATTTAGTATAGAAGACGTTATGTGGAAAAATCAAGCTAGAATTTCATCACGGTGGGGTAGTAAAATCAGTGGCCAGGTGAGGGGTAACTTCATGGTCCTCATGTCAGCCCAGTAGGGTAGGAAAGGAATACATATGCATCACTGGTGGTGGGGGCAACGAAGAAAAGAGCTCTTCAGAGACGTCTAGCAAAGCCTGAGTTATCAGATGTCCTCAATAGAAGTAGCAAAAGGCAAGTAATTATACACCAGAAGACTTGATCCAGTTAGTAAATATGTTAAGAATAAGAATCAGTTTTCTAACCATAAAAGGAAGAATCAATAAATACAGGTTTCTTGAAAACTAGAGTCAGCCCTGTGTTAACTTGGTTTTATTGATCTCATGGTTTTCAATATGTGCATGTACATGAGCATACATGAACACAAACACATGCATATATTACTTAGTTCTATCAAGTGAAAGAGTCTAAGAGCAAGTACATCCCAATTTTATGCAGTAAGCCTCGTTTCTAGTTCTTGGTTTATAAATACCAGTTTCCACCACTAAAACAGGACTCCTTGGAAAAAATGGATCCTAGATTGTAAAAGGGAAAGGACAAGATTAGCCTAGCATAAAAGGAGTTATTTTTAGAAAAATTGAGCATGCCATACAAGGATCAACGATTCAGGTTAAAGAGCTCCTAATAGTCAAATGTGAAATTATTTCATCATCAAAATAAAAAATACAGTAATGAAAAATGACCTATTTAGTAAAGTAGTGATTCAGAAGTCCATTATAAAATGAATAAATAATTAAGAAAGGGAGAAAAACTTTTTACAGTAGAATACTAATGAAGTAGAAGGAATGATAGAATTAGGAAATCTCCATTTAACAGCCATAATAGTAATGATGAACTCAGTTGAATGAACACTAAAATTAGTGAATGGAAATTCTATGAGGAAGTATATTTCCATAGTCTCAAGATAACACCTCACAAAAGTTTTATAGATTAAAAGAGGGGGAAAATTACAGCGCAGAAACCTGGTAGAAACCTGGTGGAAACCTGGTGGACACAGTGTTTAAAATTAACACTACCAGTAGTAGACAAATCAAAATTTTATACTATATAATAGAATTCAATCAGAATAACATAGCATGGCTTCTACTAAAAAGCAATACTATAACTAGACAGATTTATATATTAGTCTCACTAAAAAAGTAATCAATTAATTATTAAGTGCAGATACAGTTGAATTGTTTTTTATGCTTGTTTTACAATTTATATTTGTCATTATTTTTAAATTTTTCTCATTTTCAGATTTCTTTTTGAATAATTTTAAGTATATGTATTTGATTGTTTCTTTTTAATTTAGGTGTTATCCTCCTACTTTTGAATTGCTATTCTATTAGTTTGGATTTCCTTTAAATACAATACATTTGACTCTCTAATTCTTATTAGTTCAAGCTTCCTCTCAAGGCATACAAGGAATTTAGAGTGCTTAACCCTTGAAAATCTTCATAATTTTTACGGGTTATTTTTCTCCATTGTTCTCTGGTAATGGAAGACGTTATTTCATTATCTTCTCATTTCTGATGTCTTGATTGAGATAATTGAGTGATGTCAAAAATAATCAGTTTTCTCTAAAGTTTGCTTTAAAACTTATACTTTTCTATTTATTAATGGTATGATCTCTCTCATATATAGATTACTACAGGCTTCCAAATTAAGATGTTTAAAATTTAAATAAACAAACTGTATAACTCAATGGTAGAGTACTTGCCTAACATGTGCAAGTGTTTAATCCCACAAAAAATCACATTTTCTGTAATCTTTGTAATTGTTTTGATCTAATACACTGATTCTTATGAGATATGTTCAAATACTTTACTATTTTACTATTTATCTGTCTCATAATTGTGTCAGGTTGCTTTACATATTTGACTTTTACTAACTGAGGATTTAAATTCATAAAAGGAAGGTAGCTATGCATATGTATGTAATATATATCATGCTAAGTGCTATGTAATATAAATAGTTTTCGTTTCCTGAGTAGACTGAGGGTTTTCAAAGAAGGAAGCAAATTTTAGAGTTTCAGGCAAGTTATAGAATCAGAGAGGTTGAGATTAGAAAAATGTTAGAAGTGAATTGCTTGATTTGATCTTGCCTAAAGATTTTTAGAATAAGTCTTTTTTGAGTAGACAAGGGCATAAAATGACAGCAGATGCATGAATTCATGACAAAGCACCACACAAGCTCTTTTTAGGAATGCCATAGATGGATGGATCACTGGGTATATTGTTTTCTTATTGCTGGTTTTATCTTTTTTGTTTCTTTCTTTGTTTCTTTAGGAGTGTAGGTAAGGAGGTAGGTGAGGGTTCAGAGTTACCAGCAAAAGAAAAATATGAATCTTCCAGTATCATCCACTGATGTTGCACAAAGGAAGGAAAGATAAGATCAGGCTAACTGCACTCCTCAGGGTCAAGGTCAGTAGTGATTTGATTCAGGAGGAAATATGTATGCTACTATGAATCGCAGCATATAAATTTATATGTTCTGCTCAGGTGGTCACTGGCTGCTTCTGATATCTCACAGTCTATGACAGAAATGTCCATAGGAAGGAGATTTAGATTCAGAAGAATATCATAGCTGTTCAGAGCACAAAATTGAAAATCAGATATATTTTATATGGAATGTTGGCCCTACTAATTTTGAGCAGGTCACTTATTCTCTTTAAAACAAAGCCTCTGATTCATAGCAGGGTGTAATAACACGTATTTAAAATTGCTTTTATGAAAATTAAACTGAATCATTTATCCAAGGTTATTTTTATAATGCCTGCTCATGGTAAAGGATCAGTGAATGTTAGCTACTTCCATTACAAAATAAATAAATGATGGATTTTAAGTGGGGACCAAACTGTAATATAACTCAACTGCAATAAGTATTAAGTTTTATGAAACAAGTTAACAAATAATCTTGATCTACTGACGTCAATTTTAGCAGGCTGCTTCTTTGTATGTCTGTCACTTTCCTTTTCTTCTCAGTGTTTACTGTCAGAAATAGCACCTCATTCTTTCTACTCAGTTTCACTTCCACCCTATAGAGTGACTTAAAATATGTCTTTCTACCCAAAAAGATAATTTGGTATCTTTGTAATCTAAATTTTTTTTTAAAAAGTCAGGTTAATTTGAACAAAAGTATCTAGATGCTTTAAAATAGATAGTGTATAGGTTTCGTGAGCAACTTGGGTGGAAAATATACTAGAGTAACTCCATGAAAGAACATTTTTCACTTGTCTGATTGTGACAGGAAGTTGCAAGTTGCTAACAATCTTCAAAGACTTTTATTTAATTTTATTAGTGTACTATAGTTATACCTCAAAATGGGATTTATTATGGCATGTTCACACACACACAGCAAAATTTTATCAATCTCATTCCTGCACCTGCACCTTTCCTTTTCCTCTCAACTCCCCCCCACTCCAGCATTCTTCTTACTCTACTGATCTCTCTTCTTTTATTATTTTCATTTTAATTCTTAGATTACACACACACACAGATTCCTGTAGTATACATGGACATAGCATATTTTGGTACATATCATCCCTCAGTACTTTCCCATTTTCTCCCTTCTTTCCTCTTTCTTCTTCTTCCTCTACTCCATTTGTCTCTCTTCTATTTGTCTCTCCCCTTTTTTATTCCTTTTTCAAATATATTTAGAAAACGCTTACTGCAATATAAATGTTTTCACACAGTACCATTGCTCTTACTCATGTTTCTTTAAATAATAATAAACCAAGATCTAAAAGAAAAAGAAATCTTTGCTTATGAAAACAGAGAGAATGAAATCAGGCTAATAACTTAATCCCTAGTTTTGCTACTGAAGTGAAGGTTAAAGTTGCATTTATTTAAGAATGTTATGTTATGTCACAGGAATTCTCAGCCTTGGCACCATGGACATATGGAGGTACATATGATTTGTTTTGTGGGCTGTCCTATACATTGTTTGATGTTTAACAGTCTCTCTAACCTCTTCCCCAAATGTCTTTAGAGTTATTACAGAAATTTAGACTGCTTTTGCTAAAAGCAGTGACTCAGACCTGAAGATGCCCAATGGGTAACTAAAGTCAGGATAAATCTTGGTATCTCTGTCTTCATTTGTATCTGTCTCCTTTGTTCCCTTAAACTTGGGTCAGATCCCTGTTGAGTTTTGCATGTAAGCCATGTCAATCATTTAAAATATGTTTATCTAAAAACTGGTAATACAAAGTTTATTAGCCCTAAAATTACCTAGCCTATCTCACTCCCCTTTAAGGTTGAAGCAAGATCTGGAATATCCTGTTTTGGCCTCCTGGAGTGGTGTCTAGAAGTCTTCAGACCTTGTTTTACAATCCTTCCAGGAATAGCAGGAGGCAAGCACATCTCCCCAGGATAAGGAGGAACTCCCTATGTGGGAGCAATCATCTCATGGACACTGAATTGTTCCCTTCCAAGGATCACAGATTTGATAGATAAACATCCTGAACAACAAGTGGAAATTTCCAGTAAAGTAGTAAGACCTAAACTGCCTAATTAGTTAGCCCTTCTTTAGGAAACCTGATTTAATACCACAGACCCCTACCTTATGGATTGTAGATAACTATTCCTAGGAATTTAATTACTCCCCTTTGAAGTATAAACCCCCCTATTGAGGCTTAATGCCCAAGGCTAGAGATTTAGGCCTTGTAAGAGGAGCTAGTTCTTCCCCTTATCACTCTGCCCCTGTAAACATGCTTCCCACTGGAAGCTCCCATGCATGACCATACACAGTAGAGACTAGAAATTTTATGGCACCAGATAGCCTATTATGTTACAAGAAACTGGAGATGGGGAATCGGAATTTGGAGTCCGATTTCTGGGCCCAACAGCATAAAACAAAGTTTGAGTTCTCCCCTCTTCCAAGTGCTGTTTGTTGCTTCTTGAATGATCCCCAACATATATAATATTAAATTATTGTTTCATTAGCACTTACGTTTTCATGTGATGCCAATAGACTGATCGAGAACTTACAAGACCAACATGAATTTTTCAGTTACTAATGGAGCACTGTTTTTGTATACTCAACATTTTCCTCATTTTCTCTTAATCATGGATACCATATAGGATCAATAGAATCCTATCAATCCAATATGAAGAGGGTTTTGAAAAAGTTAAGATTTGGATATAAAAATAACAAGGTTTTCTTTGGATGCTACCTATTCCTTCATTTATCTAGCACAAGCTGAACTATTTTTCAGTATTAATGTCAACTAAGTCCAGTTCTGAAGGTCTCCTCGAGGTTATTTAACTTTTCCTGTGGGTACAGGCCATTGAGACTTGTGTTTTGTAAATAATTATAGAGATTTTCTAAAATTTTATTAAAATAATTAAATAGTAATTGAACCAACTCTAAGTGTGCAACCTTTGCAGTCAGAAAAAGTTCTACTTTCCCTTAAAATTTTATCTCAATTCCAGAAGAAATGAGATCTCATGTGAGAGGTACATTATTCGGCTTTTCATCTCTGTGACAAAGTACCTGAGAAAATGATTTAATGGAGGAAAGACTTATTTTGGTTTGTGATTTCAGAGTTTTGGTCCATAGTCAACCTCAAGTTTTGGGCCTTAAGTAAAGCAGGACATCACAACAAAAAGATATGGTGAAGGAAAACTGGTGACCAGATCTTGTCCACCAGGAAGGGCAGAAGGAACCAGGGATAAGATATACTCTTTACATCTCTTCAAGGGCATGCCTCTAGTAATCTATTTTCTCCATCTAGGCTCCATCCACCACTTGAATTTCCACCACCTCCCAATGGCCCATGACATTATAAATCCATCAATGGATTAATCCACTGACCATGGATTAGAACCAATGATCCAGTTATTTTCTTTATTAACATATCCATGTGCAGACTTGAGCAGAAATCTGACCCAAAGTTTAAGGTAGCAAAGGAGACAGATGCAATATGAAGACAGGGATACCAAGTTTTTTATCCTGTCTTTAGTTACCAATTGTACAATCTGCAGGTCAAGTAAAGAGTCAGTGCTTTGAACAGAGGTCTGTTAGGCCGTGACTTCAGTGGCTCCGTGGGAGAAAACTAAACAACTGAGGCAGGAGGCAGCGCACCAAAGAGAGACCAATCAAACATGGACAGATAAACTCCACTCACCCTTATGTCCACCTGTCACTCAGCAGGACCCTTACTTATTCCAGCCTGTAAAGACCCTGGACAGCTGGGGTCACATGGGATCTTCTCTGGCTCTCCATCCTGACCTGTGGGTGTTCAGGGCTGGGGGCTGGGAATTTTGCCCAAGAGCTTTTGCCAATAAAGCTTGCTTCTGGCCACTTTCTGTCTGCTTCTCTTTGGCCACCAGCCCTCACCCTCAAGTTTACAAGGTTCCTGAAAATCAATGCAGGCAGACATTACCATTATAGAAATATTGTCAATGTCACTAGAGGTATTGTCCACAGCAAAGCTAGTAGGAGACTAATAATATATTGCTTAACAATAAAAAATAGTAATTTTTTAAAGTCAACTCAAAGCAAGTGAAGCTAAAGGTTTATTTAGGATTTCTCTCAAAAATGGATGTCTGGATATAACACCTCTGTGTATCCCTGGGGAGCAACATCAGAGGCTCACCAATGTGTATGTGTCAATACAGTCTTATGAAGAAGAACAATGTAGTAGAACTCACACTTCCCTGACTTCAAAACTTACTGCAAATATGTGTTACTCAAAATAATTTGGTACTGACATCAGTATAGACTCTAGGCAATGGGATAGATTGAACATACAGAATAAACTTCTACTGAATTTTGACATGAGTACCAAGACCATTCAATGGTGAAAGAATAGTCTCTTCAATAAATAGTGCTGACAGGCAACAAACAAAGGAAAAAAAAAAAAAAAAAAAAACATGGATCCCCCTACCTCATATCACACACAAAATTAGCTCAAATGGATCAATGACCCAAATGTAAGAGCGTAAAAGTATTAAACTGTTTAAAGAAATATAAGGGCAGGTCTTTATGACTTTGGATTTGACAATATGATCCCAAGACATAGACAATGAATGAAAAAAATAAAATGCACTTCATCAGAATTAAACTTTTAAAACCAAAAGACATGATCAGAAAGTAAAAAACAACTCACAGCATATTTTCAATAACTTATCTGACTTCAGTTTAGTTTCTGAAATATATAAAGCACTCTAATAATTCAACAGCCAAACATAAACACACAATTAACAAATGGATAAAGAGCTGAGTAGGTGATGCACTCCTGAAATCCCAGTAGCTCAGAAGGCTGAAGCAAAAGGATATGAGTTCAACGCCAGTCCCAGGAAAACTTAGAAAGAAAGAAAGAGAACTTTATACTACGATAACAAAAGATATAAAAATGACCAATAAAAACAAGATGTTTTGATATCATTGTTCATTATGGAAATGCAAATCAAAACTTCAATGAGATATGAACTTCACACCCATGAAGAGGCTATGCAAATCAACATCATTTAAAAGGAAATAAATAGCAAGTCTTGGTGAGGTGGGAAAATATCTCAGATAAAGAGCTTGTTCTTATTTTAAATGTTCAACAAAATTATTACACAAATCAGCTATTTTATTCTTAGAATAATTGGAAATATATATCCGTACCAAAAAAACTTATAGCATGAATCTTCATTGGCAGCAATTTCCTCAAAAAGGAAACAGATTCATTGTCCATCAATGGACAACTGGATAAAACAAATGTGGTATATTCATACAATGGAACATTTATTCTAGTATGAAAAAATTAAGTACTACTACATGTTACAACATGGATGAAACCTCGAAAACCATTATTGCTAAGTAATGGAAGGCAGACATAAAAGTTCACACACTGAATTATTCTATTTTTCTGAAAATCCCAAATAGATCATTCTCATAGATTGAGCAAAGCAATAGTTTTTTTTTTCTGGGTTAGAAGAGGGGACATAGGACTATACAATGGTACAAATAACAGAAATTTTTTAAAGACAAAGAGATATAGTTGAGAAACATTCTGAATGAACTAAATGCCACTGGCCTTTTCATTTTAAAATGGCTAATTTCGTTAGTGACTTTCACCTCAATATATTTTAAAAAGAGCCAATAGAAATAGTGGATTAATGCTTGCTTGAAATTAGAAGTGGGAGGTGATAACTGTTTTCTTTTCTACAACATATAATTTTCAAAATCATACTGATGTGATGATCGCACGTCCATACACATGATATTGATATTGCCGTTTACTGATGACGAGTTTAGCTCCCTCTAATTGGTAAAGTTTGAACACTAGAGAAGCACATTGAGGCAAGCATATTAAGCAGGTTTTATTTAAAGGTAATAATACGGACTTCTCCCGGGAGAGAGAAGGGGACCATGGCTGATGTTCTAAAGTCCCAAGAAGTGAGCGCACCCTACATCTTTTATAGGTTAAGGTCTCTTTTGTTCTCCAGTTCTCTCCCCCCTTATCTCTCCTTCCTGCCTAAGTGACTAGGCCTGGTTTTGCAGGTGAGATGCATAAAGGTGAGAAGCGGATGGGGTAGGGGGAGGGCCCAAAGTGATTCAGCCAGGCAAGGGCCCAAGGGGCATTAATTAGCAGCTCCCATACTTGCAGTCCTTGATAAGGCAGGTACATTTGGTAATCAATGAGCTCCGGAGATCCTTAACATTCCATCTCCCAGGGGCAGTCTCCAACTTCCAGAGGCAGATGGCTTTCATGGCCTTCATTTGACCTGATCCCCTATTTCTACACTAACTGCTATTTCCTTGATTTGACCTGATCCCCTATTTCTACACTAACTGCTTGTCCCCAGTTCTGGCTTATTCCCCTCTTTTGCTTTAGGAACTCCTTACTGCTGTAAGGAAAGGGGGTGGGTGGTGATCACTCTGGCTGCTTCAAGCTGGAAGGGGGGCAATGAGGGGCAAGCAGTTTTGAGTTCCCTTTTAAAAATCAGGTCAATCAAAGGATCCAAGGTAGAAGTCTGGTTGGGAAGAGCAGGTTGTTAAAGTCATCTGGGGGTGGGTTGTTTCTATGACAGAGAAACAAAAATACGTGAGTACTGAAATGAGATTAGTACAAAATAAATATCGTAGCATCTGGAACATGTCAATAAATATCATGAAGATGACAGAAGTCAATAATCCCTCACCAGGAGGTGGAAGAACTGAGAAATAGTTCCCATAACAAGGCCAAAAAAGGCTGGAGAGGACAAGGTCTTTATTTGGGGACTTTAACATTGTCCAGGTTATCAGGAATGTAAACACAACATTTAACTCTTAATGTCATTGATGTCCCCAGAAAATATAGTTAAGCTACTATCCCTTTATTGATATAGCCTGTGTTTAGTAGATATCTCTATACTTCTGTTACTTAGGGCTAGATAATCATACTATCAAACATAGGTTAAGCCAACTTGTGTAGTTAGGAAGGTCTGCAGGCCTTAAACTGACTAAAAATTTCTGACTCTAGCAGTTTCTCTTGATAGTTATCAGGCACATTAGCCTAAGAATCTCTCTTTTGTAGCTTCCAGTCTTTATTCTAGTGGGCTAACACAAGCGTACACTTTAAGTTACATTTAACTATTGTTTCTTTTAAATGCCCAAGAATGGTTATATTTTGGTTTTAACTGTTTTGCTAGGTTTCTAAGATCAAGCTGGTCAAATTGACCTGTTTCTGTCTTTTAAAGAGTCAGCTGAGTTCCCACAGGGGTCACTCATGGGGAACTTGAGAGCAGCTTCTTAGCTCCTTAGTTGGATAGGCAGGGTCTCCTCGATGAGGTGGCTTCCCTTGAAAGCATCAAGTGATATCTCCCTTTTTCCATGACCCTCCTCTGCACTGATTGGCTTTTCATCCTCTAGTGGTCTCATTAATCTCCCTGATCAGGAGGTTGTGTGACCCACCCAGAGTTGCAAAGCTCCTTAGAGAAGTCCTCTTGTTCCCTGGATTCAGGCTGACTGAGGGCAAGATCCAAATACTGGTCTATCTTGGCCTCTGTATTTAATCTCAATCTCTAAGTTTGATCTTAACCATCCAGCAAACCAGTCTTACCAGTCATAAAGTAAGAGTACTGGGCTTTAACTTCAATGTCTATAACTTTACAGTTATTTACCCTTTTATTTAACTGGAGTCTTTATTAGTACTGGAAGTTACCACTATCTGTTCTGTAGGTGATGGTTCATTATCACAAGTTACCTAGGTTGTGTGTTCTTGAAGCAGTTACTTCTGCAAAACATTAGCAGGTAACAGTTTTACAAAATGAAATTAGTAAGAGTAAAAATATATTCAGCTTGTATAATAGCTATCTTGAATTTTAGCTGAGCGCCACATTACATCCCCTGTTTGAGATCACGGTACTTTTACAACAAGAATCAATCTTTTGACTATAAATTTAAATAAGCTGAAGTCTGGCTTATTTTGGAGCCACTCTAACATACAGTAAGGTGGGAGGCAAAGCCTTATCTCAGGCAAGGTGTGGCCCTTTACAAATCTTAAGTGAAGTGTTCTAATTCTGATGTTGATCTTTGATTTTTAAATGTCATTTAAGAAGTTTACATATATTGATTCCTTTGTTATATGAACATTAGTTAACACAATTTAACATTATATCTAAAACATGAATTAAAGAAAGGCTAAGAGCTTTTAACTTTCCTTTTGTATGGCAAAGTGGCAAAATGCTTTTATGTTTCATGATATTAACCTTTTGTTGTTAAACAAATCAGGCTCTCATTAACTTTTAGAACTACATTTACATTTAAAATATTTTATGTCAGTGTAAAAAGTAACAAACTTTACATGTACCCTATTGATAACAGGTCCTATAATAGAACATTAAATGATAGAAATCAATCCCAATAAAATTTACTCTTTATAAGTTTACCATTACAGACAAGTTTAGTTTAGAGAATAGCAGCTTGATAAATTCCTTGCTTTAAAAATTTGTATACCTGGAAAATATGAACACATTTAATATACAAAGAATGACCATTCCACAATTACCTTGATACTTTTATATTACCAAATTTAGTTTTTAAAGAAAAATTTAGACTCTATAACATAGTACAATACTCTAACAGTTGTTTAGTCATAATTGTATAAACCCCAATTTTTAAGACTAATTGTTCTAAAGAATAAAACAATAGACACAAGAGTAAATTAGTGTTTCTAAGAAATTCTTGTCATTTTAACATATAGATTAAACTTTGGTTTATATCAGTACATTAGTATTTAACCTTGGGAAAATCTTAAATAGCTTTAACTGATTGTCTCACACAACCAACTTAGTTACATGCAAACTTGTTGAAATTTGCCCTTTACTTACAGACTTTCTTAGCACTTACTTAGACCCTCACGTATTTCATCACATAAACACTTTCTTACCCAAAAAGATTTTGTTCTTCACTAAATATATTTCCATATCTAGCACCTTTTATTTTCTCTTTCCTATCTGTTGATCCCTTTTTGTTCACATTCTGAAACAACTCTTAAGAAATTTCTGAATTTAGATAAATTACTCCATTTTAATAAGATTAAATATTTTGTTATTTATAGCACTCTAATTGAAACACAGTTGAAAATTTGGAACCATTTGTATATAGAATTGTACATGTTAGGACATAACTCTTAGTAAACTTGTTTTTGGTTTAGTGATGACACAAAGCAATTTTAAAGCCTTTTTATTTACCAACCTATGAAAACAACAATAATGTTTAAGTATGTTACCCCATGGAATTTAAGGAGTTAAGAGTACTCAATGTTATTTAACAATTAGCATTTTAGCTATGTAAATTAATCAGATGTAAATTTGTTTCTACAAACAAATTTGAGTAATCCCATACCTGTTAACTCTAATTCACTTATTTTTGTAAAAACCCAGATATCAGACAAGTGTCCTGAACAGTATTTGCTATCTCTTTCCTGTTGAAGAAAAGTCCTAGAAATGATTGATATTAGACATTTTTTTAACATCAACATTTTATTAGTTTGACCACCTAGAGACTTGCAAATTATTTTTAGAGACATTTTACTTTTATTAGTTTACCCAATTTAAATTGAACTTTTTTAAATCATGTGAATTAAAAGTATCTGGATCCATTTTTTAAATTTTAATTTTAGGAGTGCTCAATTTTGATACAGACAAAACATGACGTCAGACAGCACAACATACAAATAACACAAAATCAAAGGCCTTGTAACTTTATAGGTGAATCTCCATTACAATATAACAGATGCTCAAAAACTCTAGATGAATAAAAAAATAGAACTGATCAAAAAATCATGAGCTCAAAAAATATAGAATTAAAAACAACAACAACAACAACAAGAGTCCTGGAAAAATGATACGGTCGTTAATTACTTCAGTAAGCACCATAAAATTTACTTTTTCTGGAGTTCAGGTAAGACTCTTTTTGCTTTCTTTTTCTTGTGTGTGAGACCAGTCTCCTACTGAGCTTTTAGGCTTCCTTTATTTACATTTCAATGTAAGCCTTGACTGAGATCTAGAAGGAGTTATCAGGTTTTAGCAGAAACTTTGTGCCTAGGGCATTTTTGCCATTTCTATCTGGACAGGCTAGGATGGCAAAGAAATTATGAGACCTTATTTTCCATTACTTTTGAGAATGAAGCTACTATGCTAAGTTCCTCACTGAGATGCCATTAGTTATTGAGCTGCCTATGGCTGCCTATCTAGGATTTATTTTCCCCTCAGTACAAACAGGTTAAATCTTGCTTCATAGGTAAGCTGAGGACAGGAGCTTGAAGTAAGGCCTCTTTTTGATATTCCTGGGGCAGAATATTGTCCTATGGTGGCTATTTTCCTGTAGAATTGAACCGGTTGATGACATAATTAAGCTTTATTTTTGAGATCTTATAATTCCTATTAGCTAAGAAGTTTAGCTCTGTAATGGCCTTTTGATATTCCTCCTGGGTGGAGGCACATAAAGGATGTCATTTACATACTGGAGAACAATTACAGATGTTTTATCTCTGAATTTTGTTAAGTCCTTAGCTAAGGTTTGTCTGGAACAGGTGAGGGCCATCTCTAAATCCTGAGGCAACAGTGTCTAGGTTAGTTGAGACACAGTATCTGGTTCCTCAAAGGCAAACAAAAATTGCTATTCAGAGTCTAGCATATATAGGAAAAGTCATCTTTTAAATCTAACTTAGTAAACCAAGCAGCAGCTGGAATTTCAGATAACAGAGTAAGAACTACAGGTTGGGGGAAATTACTGCTAAATTATTCTAAGGTTTTGGACTAGGTAGTTTGTTTTTTAACTCAAAATGGGTGAACTGCATGGGCTGTTACAAGGCATTAAAAGTTTCTATCAATTTGAATGATCTTTAAGATTTTGAATGATCTTTAATAAGTCCTTTTTCTTGTCTTTATGCTCCCTTTTCTTTCTTTTTGATCTCTATTAAAAAATGGAAGATGCAAGCTGGAGAAGATCATCTAAGGATTGGTAAGGACCATGTGCCAATTTTTGTAATTTCCTCTAAATGTTTGGGGTTGAATTTGTACTTTAGAAGTAGGTGGCCCTTTATGGATTCAGGTTTCAGGGTGGTGTGTTTTCTTATTGCCTCCCTGAGTCTCTCCATGAAAACAGCAGGACTTTCCTGAAGGCCTCATAATAGTTTTCTAGGCATCCTACTCATTATTTGAATTCCAGTTAAGATGGCTTCTGGGAACTGTCTGTGCTCTAGATGGTTAATAGCATAATTTTTCCAGGTGAAGTCAAATACCAGGCGTAAGTTTTGAAACATCTCAATATTTATTAGAATCCTCCAAAAACCTCCCTAAATTTATTTTTATCTGTCTTAAGTTGGGGGCCCCCTTGATCTTCCTCCCTTAACAGGCGATTCCTCAAGGCTTTCTCCTCTCATGGTAGAGATTATTGATGCCAAACATGGTAACATATGAAAGGCACTTTTCTTGATTATTTGCAATTTAGCAGTATGCAAGCTAGTAGTGAACCTGGCAATACTGTTGAGAGAGAAGCTCTCTTCTGAGTTAGAAGAATTAGGGACATCTCCCTAACTGAGCTTCCTTATGGTCCAGAAAAACCCATCTCTCACTACCTGGCTTTGCCAAAGTTATTTCTGGCTTTCTTTGGCAAAGTACTAGGGTCCTAGTTTGCCCTGTGCTAGAGACCCTTGGAGGATTCAGACTTAAGGGCCTTACTGCTTTCCTCCTGCCACTATAAACTCCTAATTACAAAGAAAACAATGACAAAAGTAAAAAGCGTGCCTTTTGCTTATCTTTTTGCCCTGTAGACTAAAGGACTCTCCGGAGGGTGAGGGTACATCTATTGGTTCTTAGGCGTATAACGCCCTTTTCTTGGAGGGTCTCACAGGAGGGTTGATTTTAAATGCCTCCCTATTGCAGCTTAAAGAGAACAGAGTAAGCACATTTAAGCACAGGACAGTAACGGGGAGACTCTAGATAGACAAGTGAAGGCTAACTTTGCTAACAAAGGGAACCTGGGCATTTTCATACTAATCATCCCAGGTCGTAATCCTACAGTTGAATTCCTAATGTCTGACTGGCAAGGGAAGAGGAATATCCAGGAGGGAGTGGATGTGGGGGAGTACTGTATGGTCCATACAGAGGCAAAGGTAATTGGTGCTTTCCCTCAGTGCCATTCGTCAACCAGTCACCCTGGATACCCCTTAGAGTGGTCGGGAGGGGGGGTCAGGAGAAGGAACCTTTGGGGTCCTGCCCCAGAGTAGCCTGGGCCAGAGAACCCCACAGTTGTTCCAACCCTTCCTCCACCTCCACGCGTCCTGGGTAGGTCAGGACTAGGGACACTGTGTGCTGAAGGCAATTGCGCTCTGGGCCTGGAGAGAAAAGTAGGAAACAGCTTCAGCAGAGTCCAACATACCTGGTCTGTACAGAGCAGGTGATTGGAAACTGCCTAAGCCAGAAAACTCTCACCCAAGTCTTGAAGGATGGTGGCTGCACTAACTGCATTTAAGTAGCTGACGGGTACCCATTTTGCCCTCCAAAAATAAAGAGATAGAAAGATGCACCTCAAACAGATGTGGGGTGTGTGGAGAGAGAAGCTCACTTACCTTGGCATAAATCTCAGTGGGACCTCCAAATCTGATACCACCATTTACCTGTGACAAGTTCTGTTCCCTCTAATGTTAAATTTTGAACACTAGAGAAGCACATCGAGGCAAGCATATTAAGCAGGTTTTATTTAAAGGTAATAATATGGACTTCTCCCGGGAGAGAGAAGGGGACCATGGCTGATGTTCTAAAGTCCCAAGAAGTGAGCGCACCCTACATCTTTTATAGGTTAAGGTCTCTTTTGTTCTCCAGTTCTCTCCCCCCTTATCTCTCCTTCCTGCCTAAGTGACTAGGCCTGGTTTTGCAGGTGAGATGCATAAAGGTGAGAAGTGGATGGGGTAGGGGAGGGCCAAAGTGATTCAGCCAGGCAAGGGTCCAGGGGGCATTAATTAGCAGCTCCATACTTGCAGTCCTTGATAAAGGCAGGTACATTTGGTAATCAATGAGCTCCGGAGATCCTTAACATTCCATTCTCCCAGGGGCAGTCTCCAACTTCCAGAGGCAGATGGCTTTCATGGCCTTCATTTGACCTGATCCCCTATTTCTACACTAACTGCTATTTCCTTGATTTGACCTGATCCCCTATTTCTACACTAACTGCTTGTCCCCAATTCTGGCTTTAATATGAGAGGACAAGAGGAGGAGAAAACTACCAGAGGAATTATACTGTTGCTTCCCATCTACTTGCTTCCTTCTAATTTAAAGGTATAGCTATACCTTGTGCTTGGTGACTGTGCCTAGTTGCTTAGTTGCCAGTAATTCAAACAACATTTCTCTTCACTTCTGCTGACTCTTGCCAATGCAGATTATTGTTTCTCAAAATAGAAATATTGCTTGAGTCAATCACTGTGTGCAAAGAATGGGAAACAGAGGCCAAGGACAGAGAAAACAAAAATAAAAACAGAAACAAAAAATAACAGTCTTTCCAAAGAGTTGTCATATGATGAAACTTTAAATTTCAAACAACTGAAAGTATACAGTGTGAAAAATCACAGTAAATGTAACTGAGAAGCTTAAAACTGGTAAAGACAAAATTCAGTTATTATAAAGTAGGTGCAAGAAAATTTCTTTGAGTAGAAGGAAATTTCTCCGGTTCAAGTGGATTTACAGACTATCCAATGTTTGAAAGTCTATCAAGTGAAGCGAGAAGGACACTAAGATTGTTCCCTTTTGACTCTTCTTTGAAGACAGGCCTTAATCTTAGTTAAATATAATTTTACCAGGAGTTTCAGTAGGTGAAAGTATCAAGATTTGGGTATTACTGGTAAATGGAGCTTTGCCAGAATTCAAAGTTGGAGATTTCAGTTTAATGCTCTGTCATAGAGCATTAGACACAGTGCCACAGACGTGATCTCCAAGGAATTTTCAGACAGTGATGACATGTTGATAGACTGTGCAGCTTAGCTTTCATTGATGCATAGGATCTAGCAAAACCTAAGACTGGACAGAACAGTAGGTTATCACAATAATATGACCTCATAGGTATTTGGGAATAACTGTTAAGGTTATAAAAGTCACATAAATACTTCCCAGAACTGCCCAAACTGGGAAAGACCCTTTTGTCAGGAACTTTGAAGTCGCTTCTAAATAAGAATGCTTAAAGTCAAAACAACTATAACAAGAGAAACCACAATGGTTCTTTTCAGTCTCATTCAGTCCTTAGTATTGTATCACAAATATTCACAGCACAACCTGCATGTTTATCCCTAGCATCTGGGTCCTCCCATCTTTAATGATTTAAATTCTGAGGCAAACACTGCAAAACTTCTCTTCTTATCCCCTCCTCTCCCTTGCATACACTGCCTGGTGCTATCTACTTTCTCCAATTCATCTTTTCAAAACCACGGTAGTCTCTCCCAGTTGGAATGTCTCCCAATCGTAAGTTTCCATCATATCTTTGTACATGGTCATCAGTTCTTTTCATTAACAAGCATTTGAAAATGTTATGAAATTCTACTTTGTATAGCAACTAATTAGGATAATCTTTGCCAAATGTAGTAAAAATCTCCTCTATCCTTGAAACACATTTTTCTTATAATAGTTTCTAACAAAGACATCTAACAGTTGGCCAATAAATGCAGATTGACTTGATGATCAGAAAAATATCTTTGTCCTCCTTTATGCATTCAAGTTTTATCATCAATTGTACTTTAGCTGAATAGTAAAATCCATATAGGAAAATCTATACTTTAAGAATATGCACTATCTAATTAGAATGCTTCCTCACTCCAACTACTGGCATAAATGTCATATTTTTATATTTAATACCCCTATTTATTTTCTATGTGTGCACATACATAATTTTAATAATAAATTTGATATAGCTCATGGTACAAAGTGTAAGTATTTCTAATTAGTTTGATCAAAGATACCATAGTCTGTGCTGAGTAATGAAAATTGTTCCAATAAAAATTCTATTGCTTTTGACAGGAGGAAAAATGACCATACATTGATTCAGCACTTCCAGCCTTCCAGAAAAACATTTACATGTGATGTATTTATAAGGGCATATAAATGTATATGTAGTCACAGTTGTAATATTTCCTGCAGCAGAAGCAGCAGGACCACAAGCTATTTCTGCTGAGTTTTATTATTTTATTATTATCTTTGCAGTTTTGACTCTGGTCTATTGTGATTTTAACTCTTGCACTCTTCTGGGAGGTTGAATAGGGCAAACAAAGAAATGGATGTAGACATCCAAAACAGCTCTCTTATGTTATCCTTGCATTCTGGAGCCATTGAGGTCTGAATGAAAGAGATTATCCTTACTAAAACAATGATTTATACAATGGATATTTGGGTAAGAGAAGAAGTAAACTAACGTTTATTAAGTGCATAAAGTCTGCGGGGAAATCAGTGGAAAATGAACTAAAGTCAAGTATCTAGGGATAAAACTTAAAAGACCTGATTTCTCTGGATTATGAAAGATTGAATCGAATTGCAGAAGGGCCCACAATGCCTAGAGAGCAGAAATATACTTAGTTACTATAGAGGCTAGTTCTTGGAGGCCGGTAATAGTAGATAGTTCAAAGAAGTATTTTTGAGGATTCCACCAGCCATTGAGGTTACCTTTGCAGACAGAACTATACAATTTCAAGTCCTTCCTCTTCTATTAGGCACCATATAGTCTTAAATAAGTCTGATCTTTGTTGAATCTTAGTTTCTGTTTTAGTCAGCTTTTTTTGCTGCTGTGACTAAAAGGCCTGACAAGAACAATTAAAGGAGGAAATGTATATTTGGGGGGCTCATGATTTCAGAGGTCTCAGTTTATAAAATGGCTGACTCTATTCTGCAAGGCCTGAGGTGAGCAGAACATCATGGTGGAAAAATGCAGTGGAGGAAAGTGGCTTAGGACATCGTGCCAGGGAAGCAGAGAGAGACAACTCTGCTCAACAGGGATAAAGGACAAAATATATACCCCGAAGCCATGGCCCCAGGGATGCACTTCATCCAGTCACACCCTACCTGCCAGAGTTACCATCAAGTCAATCCAAGATCAGGGAATTAATGTACTGCTTAGGTTAAGCCTTTTATAACACAATCATTTCACCTCTAAATCTTCTTGATTTGTCCCTTTTGAGGGGTACCTAATATATCTAAACCATAAAAGTTTCTTCATCTAGAAAATAATAAGCTAGAAATAATATAATTGGCATGCAAATATAAAGTTGTGATTCCTACATGTCCTATTAAAGGAAAATATTGGGTATTGTACAAAGGACCCGTGTCTGGGTTTTCAGAGACAATTTTATGGAAGTGACATTTAAGGAAAGATAAGAAGCATAAATAAGACTGAGAATGAGAAAAAATTTTCCAAGGCAAAAATAAGAGCCAGAATTCTAAAAGATTTTGGCAGGTTTTAGAAATACAAAGGCCAGGATGTAACAAAGAAAGTGAAGGTGTAAACAGGATGATATGAGGCAAAATGGTAGGCAGATCATAGGCATATTAATTGCATGACTCAATTACATGTAAAATCAATTTTTATCCTTAGTGTAATCTGAAAACTTTAAAAGGAATTAAGTGAGTGACATTATCATCTTTTATTTAAAAGCAGATTATTCTGGCTATCTAGTAGATAACCACAAAATTAACCACAAAATTGCAAATAGTCATATGGGAAAAATTTTCAGACTATTCATCTCTGAGGTGAGAATTGATGATAGCTTGGAATAAAATAGCAGTAAAGGAAATAAAAACTCGTTAGTAATTTAAAAACATGTTCAGGAATGAAACTTGGAAGGATTTGGATTGATTTAATATTTGATTTGTCATGGGGGAGAAATGGAAGTAACATCCATAGACAAAACTTCAGTTTTTCTTATGCTGAAAACTAAGAAATGTGTCATAGGTAGAGGGAAATGCCTATCCAAGGAGTTTTGGTATGGTTTTATTAATTGTGTTCAAAGCCTTGAGATATGCCTATAGGCTGATGAATACAAAATGAATACAAAAGCATCTATTAAAATTGCGGAAAAGTAAGGAATAATCGGGGGAAAATAATTGGGGGATAAAGTCAGAAGAAATGGGACTCCAGAGACTCCAGAGACTGATCCAGATTATTCCCTTGAACATGAAAGAACTAGATAGAAAGGATGGGAAGGAAGATCAGGCGGGGAATTTAATAATGTGAAGATGAAATCTTTTCAATCAACTGAGAATAGAAAGGAAAAGTAAAAGGTCTAAGTGATTGGAAGAGCAAAAGAAAATATAACTGACTAAGATTATAGAGGAAAAAACAACGTAGAGAAATAAAATATACCCCAGCAATATTGAGTTAACACATTTTTTTTTTTTTTTGGCAAAAAAATTAAAACCTGATTTCTATGGGTTTAATCAGGATTGAAATTTTTCAGAAGTTTTTTTCCAATAGAGTTGAAGAAAATTGCAATGAGGTGATAATTACAGTGGATCAAGGAACCCAAGCCAGATAAAGTAGGTAAAGAAGACATGTTGGAAGGATGGATAACAGAATAGAAAGTTGTAATGAGTAAACTCTGTGGTTCTTGATGTGGAAAATGTTAGACTGAGAGATATGCAGCAGTATGCTGTGAGATTGGGAGATAGTGATCTGATTTCAGAAACTGCATATTTTTTGGTTAAGGCGTAGTGAAGAATGTGACTATGAGAACAGAGTAGAGGAAATATTGAGATGAGAAAACCATGTAATTGGAAAGCTGATGTGTATAAGGTATAAAGTGTCTTATGAAGAACACACAAACTCTTAAAGAGTTTTACAGTAGGTAAAAGACCACATCAATTTCAAATAATAAATTGAAATAATCAATAATCAATTGAAATAGACCACATCAATTTCAAATAGTAAATCTACGGGTAAAGACATGGGAGAGCCATTTAACTCAACCTGAATAAAATATACGACCTAAGGCTATTGATATGCCTCTGTACCTCAGTTACTTGAATTGATCTTACCACAAAAACCCATTTATTCATGAGCTAAATGCCTCTTAGAAACCACAGGCCCTGATCTACTTCATGTTACAAATGGAATTGATTCTCAGAGGAATAAAGTGTATCCCACTGAAGTAGGACAGAAAAGGTGGGACACCTGAGGAATTTTCAGGAAGCAGGTTTATTGACTTCAGGGTTCAGAGGTGGCTTTTGCCTAAGAATTCTTCCTCTGAACAAAGATTTTGGAAATTTTTTGAATTTTATATCCAGTGGGAAGAGGGGCTTGGAGGTTTTACATGACAAGTTTTTTGTTGTTGTTGTTGGTCCATATTTTTTGTCTCATTTTACACATTTTACCCCAAAAGCAGGAGTAGTTTGTGGTTAAACTTAGCTTTTGCAAGACAGAGCAGAGCAACAGGAAATAGGGCGTCTAATGACATTGAGCCCTTCTGCAAAGATCTTGACTGATATGACAAGAGGAGAAGCTTAATTATGCAAGAGTCTTTTGGATGGGGATACGTGGTCTGCTTCACCAAGATGATGCCTTGACTTTGTAGGAAATTTAATCATAAACTCAATCAAGCTGTTTTTCTATACCATCAAATTAAGGCACTATTTCCCAGGTTCATAGTGCAAATGTTTAGGGTTTTGAGAGCAGATAAATGCATATTACTTGTCTTTTGCTCTCAAGTTCTGAAAAAGATGGGGGGAAAGAGCAAATAGTAATGCAGATAAGAAACAAAAAGCATTCCCTTACTTATGTCACCTAAATTAGAGCAATTTATTCCCCCAAACTGAGCATACTCAGGGTATTTGTCCAAGATTTACCAAAGTGATGTCACTCTCTTAACAGAGGACAGTTGATGTAACTAAAAGAAACCAAAAGTATTATAATACATCATCATCTTGACATGTAAAAACTATCAGGAGTTGGGAGGTAACCAAATACCAAAGAAATCATTACAGTAATGATAAAGTACAAAGAGACAACTCTTCAAATCTATTAATAAGGTAAGTAATATTGGCAATTCATACATGAAATCTAAAACATAAATAATTTAAAAGTGCTTTAAAGAAGTATAATAAGTGCCCTGAATCGTAACCAAGTCAGAAGAAGTATACCATTCTCAAGGTGAGTTAAGAGTTCTGTAAGCCTGGGAGGCAAGGGAAGAATCAGATGCAAAATGGCAGTGCCAATTTCCATACCGTTTAGAAGATTGAATGTGTGAAGCAATATTTTTTTTACTACAGAAATCATAATTTTGAGAATATCCCTTTTGACAAGATAGATGTTGCCTTTAATTTTAGTCAAGGCATAAGTAACCCATCCTTTTAAAAAAAAAACTTACACTTTTATATATGAGTTTTTATCTCAAGTAGGTATGATTACAGGAAGAAATTTTGCAAAATAAGTTGACTCGAAAACACCTACCTTCACAGTTCTTTGATTTCCTTTATGTTGTAAGGCCCCCAAAAAGGAAACCCCAACTCTGTCCCATGGATCCACAGCAACCCCAATCAACCGCAGGAGGCGTCACTTGATGCAAACCGCAAGAGGTGTTTATTCCAGCGCGCTGGGACCCAACTCGAGGAGTCGAGTCCCTAGCAGAAAATCTTGTAGGTTTATAAAGGCAGAAACCACACATCGGGAGGGGTCGCACATGAAAGGGAAAAGGGGGACAAAGCTGCCGGGAAATTTCAAAGGGGGTCTGGGTTTGCTGATAACATACAACATGTTTCACAATGTTTTACAACAGGGCGTAGATTCTGGTCAGTAGTTTCTGGTAATCCTACTGTTTGAGCACTATCTGGCTATCTGGCTCAATTTACTCTTTTACTCTCTGTTTGGGGCTGTTTCTTGGAACAGCTTTAGGGACTTTGTTCCCATTACTGGGAGGGTGACCTTAGGGAGTTGAGACAATGGGAGGGAGACCTTAGGGAGTTGAGATAACTGGGAGGGTGATCTTAGGGAGTTAAGATAACTGGGAGGGTGACCTCAGACAGCTTAAAAAAATGTCCATTCTTTCAATGTAATCAATCAGAGTGCTTTAAGCACATTAATACATGGGTTTGGTCACCTTGATATATTAACATAGTACTTCACTTAACTCTTAAAAAATATACTTCTGCCTAAAATATAACACCCAGAAATGGTCCTTCTGAGCCTATTTGCATGATATATGTTTCTATTTTAAATTTCGTCATGAAATGAAAGATTTACATGATCTTATGTTGAAAACACAGATCAACTTCTTGAGGAATTGATCTATTCAAAGCAGAGAATGGAGATTTAGGATCTCCAAGATCCTTACCTTACTGTAATTAGTCTTAATTCCATCTCCTAATGCAGCCAGAATTGGGGACAGGCAGTTAGTGTAGAAATAGGGAATCGGGTCAGATAGAGGAAATGGAGGCCATGAAAGCATCTGCCTCTGGAAGTTGGAGACTGCCCTGGGACAATGGAATGTCAAGGACCTGCAGAACCCATTGATAACCAAATTTACCTGCCCTTGTCAGAGACTACAGGCAGGAAGATGCTGATTAATGCCCCCTGGGCCCTTACCTGCCTGAATCACTTTGGCCCTCCCCCTGCCCCATCCTAGTCTCACCTGCAAAACCAGGCCTAACCTGTAGGCAGGAAGGAAAGAGATAAGGGGAAGAGAATGGGAGAATAAAACCCATAAAAAAGACAGGATTTGCTCATCCCACGGATTCCGCCTTTGGGTCCCCTTCTTCCACCCGGGAGAAGTCTGCTTTTACTTTTCTTTAATAAAGCTGCATTTTCCACTCTACATTTTCCTGGGAGTGCTTCTCCGGCGTTATACTTCAACACCTGAGGAAGCAGGACCGGTAAAGAGCGGTATCACTTACATCTCAGTGGGAACAATTCCCTTTGAAAATTCCTTTTGCTCTTTCTCTTTTTCTCAATATCTTTTCCTTTCACTTTTGAAGCCAAAATACAGAATGTGAATTTTGTGAATAAGAAATTTTAAGAAATTGGAGGGCGTATTGGCAAGTGTTATTTTTATACACCCCACAATGAAGGAAATCAAGAACACAATTTAGCTCTATGAAATACATACAAATAAACAATTTGCTTGTATTTCCCTATAAATTCAACAGTGGGCTCATTTGTGGAGAAAAATCAATATAAACCAGTTGTTTTAAAGGTAGTAGTAAGGAAAGCATGAGAGGAGACTACATCCATATTGTTTTGCTTCATGGTAAAATATTTATGAATGGTTTAAACTCATGAAAGCTTCTAATCATTCTTTATGCTTTGCTCCCACTACATACATACAGGAATTTAAAGGGAGTACTAAAATGATCAGAAGCTGTGACTTGGTCTGGGTCGAAGAACCAAAGCCCCATACATACTATTTAAAAATCCTGTTTGATTAACCACCTGGGGAGGCATCCAAGATTCATGTATAGGCTGCATAGTAGAGTTTGGATACTGTGAAAAGATGAAAGGTCTGCAAGTGCTCAGGATCAGAGCAATAAGGACATCCCATTTACCCTTTCCATGTAACAGATTGTGTCCTACAGAAATGTGCCACGGTTATCTCAGATGCCAGGTAGCCAAGTGGAAAGCAGTAGTGAGGATTTATGGTTTAAGTAAATTACTTCCAGAAGTTATGTTTCCAAGCTATTAGTGTGGAAAAAATAGTCTGAAAATCTGGGGAAAGAACATGTCTTCCTGTAAGCAAGTCAGTGGAATGAGTAAGAGTGTCACAACTTTGCCCCTTAAAATCACTTTTGTGCATCTGTTTTATTACACTGAATTAAAAATACTGTGCTGAACACAATTAGCAATTAGATAAGTAAACATGCCCAAGCAAAAAGCAATGCCCTATCACGTTTTTTTCTTGCCATAGAAGATAGTTATTTATAAGTAAAAATCTTGTCAGTTATAAATGAGGATAATAAAAGTCACCATTTTTCTTTTTCATTTTATTTTTCCTAACTCAAATTAAATTTGTGCTAGAGTTCCCATTAAAGTAATAAAAAAAGTCTAACCTGGGTCATTGTGGAAGAACATAATCTTTCATAAATCATGTCAGAAGAGGCTAAGTGAAAACTCCAATCATTTAGAGCAGACTAAACTAAAAATCCCAAACTCTTAGTAACTGAACACAACAAAAGCTCATTTATTTCTCACACTGCATGTCCAATGAGGTAGACCACAAAACTATACTCATTGTTGTCTTTCCAGATACAGTTCAGTCAACAGATACTCAATCAAACTGTGAATCACTTTATAACCACGTACTTCCTTGGTTACAATCACCATAATGGAGAAGAAAGAGCTCTGGATAACAAATGCTCTGGATTAAAAATGCTCTGGTCTGGTGTAGATATGAGGTGTCCCCCAAAAGTTCATGTGTGAGAAAATGCAAAAGGGTTTAGAAGTAAAATGATTAGGTTATGAAAGCCTTAACCTAATCAGAGTATTAATCCCCTTTTAGGGATTAATTTGAGGGTAACTGTAAGCAGGTAGGGTGTGACTGGAGGAGCTGGACACCTAGGGGCATAACTTTGGGATATATATTTTGACGTGTTGAGTAAAGTTCACCTCTCTGCTTCCTGGTTTGATGTCTTTGAGCTGCTTCCCTCCACTACCCTCTTGCACCCTGCTGTTCAGTCTCACAACAAGCCCTGAGGAGGGGGGTCAGCCATCTATGAACTGAGACCTCGGAAACCGTGAGCCCCAAAATAAAGTTTTCCTCCTCTGAAACTGTTCTTTTTAGGTCTTTTGGTCACAGTAGTGAAAAAGCTCACTAAAAGAGAAATTGGTACCCAGAAGTGGGGTCATTGCTGTGACTAACCTGACCACGTGGTTCAGAAGATTTTGGAGCTTTTTGGATTGTGGGAGAAATTTTGGAAGTTTGATAATGCTTGAAAACTTTAGATTCTTGTAAGTGGAGCTCAGTAGCTGATTCTGGTGGGAGCTCAGAAGACCAGGACAACTGTGGAGAGTAAACAGTAGGCTCATGAGGTTTCAGAGGAGGAGGGCTATACTGGAAGTTGGCCTGTAGGCCATTCATGTTACATTCTGACTACGAAGTTACCTACATTTTACTGGTGTTCTGAGAATTTCTGTGAGGCTGATTTTAAAAGTGATGGACTTCTTACTCTGGTGGAAGACATTTCTAGGCAGTAAAATATTCAGGCAGTGGCATAGGTGTTGTTGGCAGCAGTTAGCCAAGTTAATTGTGATATTCAGGAGCAGAAAGAAGAGCAGAAAGATTTGAAAAACTTTAAAACTGGGACTAAGGAAATTACAGTCATTAAAGACATTGGTGTCACTAAAGGAATGCTAATGACTTTGCCCATATAAAATAGATGGTTTGAGGGCATCTCAGGAATTGGCAAGACCACACCCATCTCAGGCTTCTGGGAGTCAAAGTAAAAATTCCTTTGAGAAGAAACCATGAGCCCCCAAAAAACTTTTTCCCCTCTAAATTTGTTCTTGTCAGGTTTGTTCATAGCAGTGAAAAAGCAGACTCATTCACCCATTGTTTCTTGCTTGGTGAGCACTAGGCACCCAACCATGCCTAACTTCAAAAAGATGGAGAATTAGAATTCCTTATGAACCTTGAAGTAAATGAGAATCAGTAGTGAATAGTATTGGTAGTTATTAAAATGCCAACCACAATTCAATCTTTGGGTCACTCTACATTTGATTTACTTTGAGCTCTTCACCAAAGGAGGTATCCCAGAAGTCCAGCACATACCTGTGATACAAGATGGTGTTTACAACTACACCAGGTGTGACTCCTCTTATATAGATAATTAGAAACTATAAAGTGAGCTATCTGTGTCTACTAACCCACATATACTGGCAGAACTAGAACAGAAAATATATGTTCAATTCAGAAAGAAGAGTGACATACATAAAAGTCATTGGTTCATAGCAGTTCTGAAATTCCATTGTGCAGACATTGTTGGAGCTTCTCTGTAAGTAGAAAAATCTTGTGGTCCTTCATATTTCCTTAATTACTTCTTTTATTTCTCTCTGGTAGTTACCTGCCTGAAGTGGATGCCTCGTCCATTTTCAAATATGAGTGAAATATCTCACAGCAGAGCATGGAATGTGGTTCTCTATCAGCCACACTTGGTGTCAGATGAGGAGAATATGAACCACATCTATAGGGGAATTAGCCCCCAGTGGAATGAATTTTGTCCAGTGGACAACAAGGTAAATGAAAAAGCTCCCTTTCCCTCTCCCATGGTCTGACTCCAAGTATGGTTCCCCCTCTTTATCATCCTTTCCAAGAACTACTTTTGAAATAATACATGGAAGAAAGGAAATGTGGATGACTTATATTTAGTCTTCTTCTATCTCTCTGTTGATGACCATCTCTACATAGTAACTTAATCAATGCAAGAAAGTCAGATACACTGCTCTCCTACTCACTTGTCATTGTCCAGCACAAGGAACGTGTCATATAAAACTCCAAGAGCTAAATAATTATAATCCTCCATGTAGCTGAAAGAGGAGATGTCTGTCTCCCACAGACGTCCTCAGTGTTCAGACTCCCCAAGCATATCCTCTCAACTCTTCCCTTTCCTGGGCTCTGGTGCAAATGAGGCCTAATCTCTGTCACCTCAGAAATTCCCATAAACTACTTCAGGCTTTCTCCCACTTACTCCCATTCACTCTCATTTGGGGACAATCTTCTCACTGCTCTCTATTCTGTCCTAGTCTTCTTTGCTTTACTTGTTAGTGGTTCTCTTGGCCAGTTGAACAACTATTGTCCAAGGACCACACCTACTACTCTTCTGTATTGGATCTATTGATTCCATGTTTTTTTCTTTTTCTTAATGTTGAACTCTAGTCCTCCTGACTTGATATCAAAAATGTAAGTTGAAAACAATTTATCTTGGAATTTTGAAGACATTATGGTATCTGATCTCCAGTCTCTCAGAAAACTGTTATTTTTAAATTTAATCCATCATGTCATTCATTTCTAAAAGTTCTGTATTACTCTCTGAATATTCTGAGAATATAGAATATTTTAAGTTTTCCTCTTAGATTATTTGTTTCTTTGTTATCTATCTTTCATATTGGGAAATTTCTTAAGATACCAATCATTTTTTTTTCTCTTCAGTCATATTTTAAAAGGTTGATTGGAATTTGTTTGCTCCTGAAAAGTTCTTTACAACTTTCAGGTTTTCCTGTGAGATTTTAGGCAAAAGATGAACATTGGTTGCTTCACCTATAAAGGCCAGCTTTGTTTTGTTTTGTTAAGAAGCTTCCAGTCTCTTTCCTGGAGCAATTTTACCTGTCCACCAGTATCACAAGGGCAGTATGGGTAAGGTGGTTGGGGTTCTTAGCATTCAGCATGCAGATTTTCATTTGCCCTCATTCTCATATCTCATCTCTAATTTCTACTGTGCCATGGACCAGAGACTGACCTTTTGGGTTTGACTTCTCTGCAGAATATGTCCAATTCTTTCATGAGTCTGGGAAGGAGTAATTGTGAACTATTCTTGGATGAGCCTATCACAACCTCCTGTTTTAGTTACTTTACATTTAATCAGGCACACCATCCATGGGTCTAGGAGATCCTCTTTTCTCAATCTATAGTGTCCTCTGCTGTTGGTTCTCTTTCTTTTCCCCAGCCCTATCATTTTTCTATCTTCCAAGATTGTGTTGACATCTCTTGTCCATTTTTGTTCTGTCTTTCCATTTTCTTAATTTTGTGAATATGTGAATTATAAATCAGTTTTGTCATTTGATGCGTTTGCTCAGAAAACTAAATTAGTGATTTAATAATTTCTTTTCTAACACACTAAAGGAACATAATTCTATCAAGTAAGTCATACAGAATTATAGAGGGCTGTGAAGAAAACAAATGTAGTTGATTCTGTATCCAGGCTTGGTTTGCATACTGAGAAGTCTGGCCCCAGGCTAAAAACTCTCATGTGATTATTTTTTTCAGTCCATGCCACAGGAAATTATAAGACTTTACCTTGTATTCCACAAGAGAAAGTTGCCCACCCCCACCCTTTCCCTCATACCAGAGAGTGGACAGCATGAGAGTTTCTAAGGGAAGTTATTGTTAGGGACTCACATCTCCATTCCCAGCCCAGGATTCTTCATTCCAAAGCTTTATTAGAGTCTTGAGTAAAGGCCTTCTTCAGGTGCCTCTATTGAGGCCTCCCTATATACTTACAGGAAACACATTTTCCCCACTCTAACTCAATACCAAGTAATTATCCATACCTAACTCCTCCCCATTCACCTTTCATCTGACCTCAAAGATCATAAGACTATAGGAACCTTTCGTTCAAGGCTTATGTTCCACATAAGTTGATCCACGTGACCCCCAATCACTGTGCTTTCCCTGAAGGAGACTGGCACATTAAGTTATTACTTTCTGTGGTGTAACCTCTTGCTTTTACTGTTGTGGAAATTGACTAAAGTCTTGACTATTAATATTTTGATTAGTAGCTTTAATGTTTTAATTGGATACTCCAATACCTAGTAGCTCAGCTCTCTTCATATTCTTATTGTGGGACTCAAAGAACACCTACTGCAACAAGAGCAAAGTTTTGTGTCTTTATAAAAATTAATTAACCTCCATGAGCCTGTGATTTTTATTTTACTATAGCAGTAAAAGCACTTACTTTGTTCAGCTTTGGGAGAATTCTATGAGATGGCTCTCGTAAGAATCTTAGAATATTTTCAGTCACCTAGTAAGTAGTGAATCAGTTTTAATGATGCTATTGAAGATGATGATGATGATTTAGATTGTTCAACACCAAATCCTTTTAAAGGCTTTAACCCTGTCAAACTTCTCGGTAGAGGTATTTGTATCAAGCAACTAATTCATTTCCTCTCACTAAAAAATCAAATATAAATGTTTAAATAATGATAAGCAGGGAGTTCCAGAAGAATAAATATTTTGTGCCTTGGGTCCTCAATTGAAATTTCATTTGAATTCTGGCAAAAAGATGTATCAGCTCAGATTACAAATCAAGTTCTCACCCTGAAGGCAGGGCCTTGGGATTCACATGAGGCCTTCATTTCAGCTTGCGTTCTATTTACTTGTGTTCTGTAAAAATGTTTTCATGCTTTCCTATTTGCATTATGGGTTTTTCTTAAGATTTACACTGTCCTAAAAGATTATCTTTATTTTTCTCCCCTATGCCCATGATCATATTTCATAATTCAACCCCATTCCTTTATGTGAAAAGGGAAGAATAAAAATATTTGACAGAAGAGATCCTGACAGTTGAAAATCATTTCCCCTTCTGGCTCTGCCACATTGTCAACCCTCTCAGAACATATTGCCCTGATTGCTAGGACTTTTCCAAAATGGATTAATCCTAATACATCATTGTGAATAGTAGAAGTTTCCAAGATGCATCTGTATGTGAAGGCATAGTAACCAACCAATTCAATAAACAAATAAAAGATATATATATATATATATATAACTCTGCAGAGAAGCAGAAAAGACATTCCCAAGAGATGAAATTGGTTAGATTCTTGGTTTAGGTAGAAAGATTTTCCTGGTATTTGTTCACTCAGTCATTATTGTGTATGTTTCTTTAATTTAACTTCATCTAAAACTTCTTCAAGGTAAAAATGGAATAGGCATCTACAGCTCAACTTCTTGCGTAAACAGTTTTATGTGCATTGATTACTAATTCTCCTTTAAAATGTGATCCATTCTGTATAAGCTTCTACTTTTTGTTGTGTATTGTATTGAATTGACTCTTTTGGGAAGTTATTTTGGTTATTATGAACACATAACTTCAATCAAATAGCTAGTTACATTTATAGGGAAACAAACTATAAGTGATTTTTATGCCATCAGACAAGACAATCATTTGCCAGATTCTTTTAGTACCTACTACTTGTGGAAGATTCTTGAGGGATATTCTGTTAAATTCTGAAAGCATCATGGAAAGGGAATAATATTTAGGATCCAGTGTACAAGAAGTTTTGTCCTTTGATAGATTCAGGGAAGTAGAAAATTAATATAACAAACAAAATATAATATTGACCTAAATTTTGATTTATTTCATAGTCCAGAAGATGTGAGTTATAAAGATGGAAACATGTCTTAGGATGCATTAATTGTCATACTGGGCCCAATAACATCAACTTATTAGGTGAATAATGATTAGAGTCACACCAGTTTGGAATTATTTTCTTAGGAAATTATTCAAGGTGAAAATTAGTAAAAAAAAAAAAAAAAAAAAAAAAGCAGAAAAGTAGAAATTTGAGTATTTTTAAATCACAAAAGAAATTATTTAATTCTTTCATTATTTAAGATGAGATCTTGGATGCATATCTAAGCAAACCAGATACAAAAGATTGAGCTACATGTAGGAGCTAAATTTCACTTAAATTATTAATAGGAGCAATAGAAAAGTAAACACTTATAGTGGAAAGTAGACAAGGCATATGTTGAGGTTAGATTTTATGAAATGTAAATGTCGCTGTTTCTTCCAGATGTTTATCTCTAATAGCAAATAGAATAATTCAGTTCTATGTATGTTAAAGAAAAGCATGCTCTAAAATGACAGCCAATATTGATTGATCAGATGCCTAGAACTGGTGAATCAGTTGGGAACTGCAAAAAAAAAAAAAAAAAAAAACAATTACAGTTCTTGTTTTATTTAAAAGGTTTTAGCAGATGTCCTTGGGGGAAAAAAAAATGAAATCCAAAATATCATTTATAATACCAGATGGGCTTTATGAGTCAAGTGTCTTCCCCTTTGGATGAAAGTATTCACAATTATCTCTTTTTTTAAAGATTAGTTCATGATTTATTAATGGTTTAGGGTCACTCTACAATATCACAGGTATGCAGCCAGATTGTTTCCAGTGAACACCCAGCACCTCTTGGCTTGGTATTAACTTTAGTCTTAAAGCCAGTCTAGTGCTCAAGTTTACTACATGGTTATGTGGGTATTCACAGAATGGTAGTTGTGACACAAAGTAGGAAATACAAATAAGATTAATACAGACATAAACTTTTAAACAAAGAAGGAAATCAGAAAACATATTCAACAATAATTATTAAGCTCCTTATGTATGTCCGAATGGCAGGAATGTGTTAGCTTGTAAGGTTTGCCTCACATCATCAGGCCTAAATTTACTACACCATATGATTGCCAACTGAGTACAAAACGTGAAAATGGAATCTATCCTTCATTATGCTAGGTAGGTTTAGATGGAAAAAAATGTTACTTTTCCAGATTTTCTGATGATCTATATAGTAACACAACAATTATCTTGCTCCATCCATTACATTGGCATTTTTAAATCCTGTCCAACCACCAAATAATGAATTGTAGGTTGCTTTGCCCTGTAAGTGTTAGAGTACCCTGGAATTAATGCCTGTTATCTCCTAAGCACCTATAAGCTCCTGACGATTTCTCCTGGTTCAGCAGTAACATCCATCATCCAGGAACTACTCTTCATCACTGCACAAAGGACTTGCCTGGTGGAAGCTGACACAAACTGCACCCTGCTTCTAAGACAGCCTTTGATGGAAGTTGCTCTGTCCACAGATGAGCCTGCAAAAGCCATTATAAACAAAGAAATTCATCAAGCAAAACTTCCTGGATTATCTATGCCCTACCCCTTCTTTCTCTCATTACAACACACACTATTTTGTTCTGTAATGTCAGACTTAGAATCATGTTTTGTTTCTCCATAGTTATCAGCCCTGTCATACAAAAACCTCTAAATTATATAAATCTTATCTGCCCTTCTTTTAATTTCCATAGTAATTGACTTCATTTAGTACACCTTACTATTTTGTGTAAAATATGTCTATGTTAAGACTAATATAAGTCTGACTATGTTATTCAATGTCTAAATTCATGTCCGTGGAATCTGGGAAGTTCTCGATAAATACTAAGTGGTGATTTTATTTGAATTTTTAAATATGGGTAAATTTTCTTACCTACATTTTTGTCTGTCTTCTTAGCCATCACCATGAGTTTCCCCTTGTCTTGCTTCTGTGTGTTGCATTTCATCACAGAACAATTAAATTACCAGTCAACAGGATGAGATCAGAGGGAGTCATAAATTTCACTAAGATGAGATCAGAGAGAATCATATTTTCTGCCAGAGTGAGATGGATGTCTATATTGGGGTTTTCCAGAGAAACAGAACCAGTAGGACATATAGAAAGATATATAATGGGGATCAGTTAAGAACATTGGCTCACACAATTATGCAGCCAGAGAAATTTCATGATATGCCATCTGAAATTCAAGCTGGAGGCTCAGGGAAGGCAGTGATGAAATTTTGTCTGAGTCCAAAGGCCTAGGAATTAGGGAAGTTAATAGTGTAATCATCAGTCCAAGGACAAAGGCCTGAGAAACAGAGTAGCCACTGGTGTAAGTGACTGAGTCTGAAGGCCTAAGATCCTAGAGTTCTGGTGTCTGAGGATAGGAAAAGATGAATGTTCTAGTTCAGAAAGTGGAACAACTTTATCTTTCCTCTGCCTTTGTGTTCTGTGTAGGCCCTCAACAGACTGAATGATGACATCCCACATTGATGGGAGCACATCTTTTCTTCTGAGTCTGCTGATTCCAATGCCAGTCTCTTCCAGAAGCACCCTCACAGAAATATTTAGAAATTATGCTTTCCCAGGTATTCCTTAACACGATTAAGTTGACACCTAAAGTTAACCATTACAATGCCACTGTATATTGTTACGAGATCTGCAATCTTGAAGAAGAGAGCATTATTTTATAAAATCTACAAATAATTTGAAAGCTGTACTGGCATTGCTCTAGTTAATTGCTTTTGCCAATTTCATGTGTTTACAAATATTTGTATAATTTATAGTCTCTTGGCTTTTCTGGATCTCATCTCTTATGTCTATACTTTGGGCCAGAGGTGTAAAAATAATTGGTTTATTCAGTGATCCTATCCCTACTGCTTCCAAGGACATGATTTCAAAAGCCATCTCTTCTCTCCCTATTTCCAAGTTCTGTGGCCTTCTAGAAGGCCCAGGAATCAGCCCTCCATCCTCACCTCCTTATTCCTTTGTCTTCAGAATTACTAACCCTGCCTTGAACAGGAGAATTCAATGAGCTGTTTCATTAAATTAAGAAAGGTAATCATAGAATTGATCCAGAGAAATAGACTCTATATGTAAGAAAAATGGCAGGAAGAAATCTAAGAAATGAAAGAGAGGGAGAGAGGTGTACAGAAAGGTGGTAAAGAAAAATCAGTGTTCACAGTGAAACATGGAGATGAAAGATAAGATGTGTCTAAATGACCATGATGGCAGGACATGGTGACCTGGGGACAAAACCTGTCTAAAGAGGATGGGAACAATGAAGTAATGAACATCAGTATCTCCTACCCAGAACACCATTTTGCTTGGCAGTCAGACAAGTGATATACGAAGTTCTTAATGTTCACCACGAGTAGATACAATTCCACAGGGGAAAAACATTCTTAATATGAATATAGACAAAGGTCATGAACAGGCAAATTGCCTCCTAAGACAGGTAAAATGGCTAATAAGCACATAAAAGTATCTTTAAAAGTTGTAGGAATCAAATAAATCAAATTAAAATGATATACCATTTTTCATTCACAGCATCATTTTGAATATAAAAGAACAGGTTACCAAATTTACCCACCTCTTTCATATACAAATTGTGCTTCTTTTTAAAAGTTTAACATCTACTCTAAATAAAAGATAATTTGTTAATTCTATTGAATAGATTGTACCAATGCATCTAATGTTATGGTCTTTTAAGGGCAAACTAAAAATTTAGTTAACCAAATCAATTCTTGTTTTGGCCAGTTTTGGGACAATCGTACCAAGGGTCCCAAGAGGACTTAAAGAGAAAAAAGGAAGACCTTGTGGCGGGGGGTGGGGGGGTGGGGGGGGGAATCTTCAAGAAGTGGGTCAGCATAGTTATACCACTGCTTGATTTATACTAGGTTTTCTAATGGGTTAAGAGGAAGTAAAAAACAGAGCAAAGTGAGAAAAACAAAAATGCCAGCTCTCTACTTAGTCTAGAATTTAATATGCTGTTGCTCCTTCCCTATATTTGCCTTAACAAAGAAGATGCTAGCCTGAGTAACTTTAGATCCCACAACACTCCTTTTATAAACAGAGTCCAGGCTAAGTTCTTAAACTCACATTTTGCCAAACACCATTGCATTAAATATTTAAAAATCTGATTATAATTTTTAATGCACTTAAATTTCCCTGATCTTAATAAGAAAGATAGGGATGTTTGAGAACAATATCATGGCATTCTAAAGATCATGGATATCATTCCAACAAAACCCCACCCTTATTTTTGTGAAGGAATTCGGTAAATATTTCAGCCTGTTATGAAATTCATCTCTGACCATGTTCCCCAAGCTGGATGCTCATAAGATATGCCCCATAGCTAAGTCTTCATGTCTCTCTGTTTCTTGACCCTTGGACCTAATGAGTTAGAAACTCAGTAAGCAAATTATAATTGGATACAGAGGAGAAAGTAAAGGCCAGCCCTTGTAGAAGGAAGGGTACACTCAGATGAGAGCCTGGAAAAGGAGAGAACCTCAAGAGCTAAATAAGGTCTGTGACAGAGTCATCTCTCCATCACTTTCCTGGAGGCTAGTCCAAGAAAAGTCCTATAATATTTGACCAATCTTAGCAAATCCAATATTTTAAGATATGTAATATATATTTACGTATTTAATATGTAATATTAAAATATGTAATACATCTTAATTGGCTTATGACATCCTGTCTGAGACCCAAAATTGCATCTTGCCAGGCTGTAGCCCAAACTATCTGAGTGATGATGTCTTCATAATTTTACATATTTTTTCAAACAAGACATTCAATTAGTGCTTATTATGATAGAAGAGATTTCTTGGCAGCTTATCATCCCTTCTTTTGCTGCCTTCAAATAGGCAGAGACCTCTGGAAATCTTCTTTACACAAATTCATGCAAGACATGTGCTTGCTACTGAACCATTACAGCCTTGCTTGGAAAATCTAGGGGAAGGAACTATTCTGGTCCCAAAAAGCACAAGTTATAGATGGTCCTGTCACCCGGCAATGACCTGCAAATCTTTTAGGTTTTAGAAGGACAGAAAGACTACTGGAATAACTGATTGACCACTGTCAAAAACAGGTCAGTTCCCTTCCCAAACATTCAACTTCCTGTTAGTTTTGGCCTTTGATATAAAACCATCATTAAGCTAGCTACTATATATTCAAGATCTACACATGCCACGCGTTGCATTATGTGGCTTAACATATATATTGATGTGGCACATGCTCAGTGAGGCAAGTCCCCAACTTTCTTGCACACATGCTACAGAAAGAATGAAAAAGGGACCAAATGAAACTTGTAGCAAGGAAATTTGAATTTTCCAAGAGAGGATCCTGGTAGGATGATATTTAAAGTGAAGAATTTAGTAAAATTAAATAAAAATGAATTTCAGAAGAGACTAAGTTCCTGCTGTTAAAGATTGTTTTCAGCAACTATAGGTCTACGCAGCATCCTTGTAGAGTTTCCTCCAAAGCAAAAAAGATATTTCCATTGTCATCATTCTTGGGAAAATCAGTCCAGGAGCACAGCAAGAAGAGAGGGGAAATAATGATTAGATAATGGAAGTGTTCCACCCAGAGTCCTGTGGATAATTTTGTCCATTTTCCTGAAACCTCTAACCCTACTTGTTTTTGCTTCAAACTACTCCCATTATGATTTTCTTTGTATGGATGTTCTAGGCTACTGGAACTAAGAAGTGCCTCCAAGGTTATGTGGAACTGATGTGGCCATAGCCAATGACTAATAGTCAAACTTGATTCAGAGCTTCCTGTGGACCATGCTGGTGCTAGAATCTTGCCTTTAATGGTCTCCTTTCTTGACTCCTTGATTTCATTAAAACCATTTCTCCCAGGAGCCATTCTTCTAGATTCTTCTAAATCACTGGCACATGAATCCTTTCCTTGGGAACTTAATTTAAGTAATGTGGACTGAAGCAAATGATATGAGTAGGAAATATCATGATATGCGCAGTTTTCTTAGAAATGGCCTGTACACGAGTTTAAAATTACTCTATAATATTTTATTTTCATTTTATCAAATCTCTCAATAAAATCTTGTTAAAATTTATGCTAAGTTTGCATACAGCCTCTAATTTATAACAGTGTCTTTCAACAGAAGACACCAGGAATATATTTATAGTTTTAAAAACTGAATTTATTACTCATCGTAATGAGGGAGAACATATACCATGGAAAATCTTGGGTTATCCCAGAGATGGGTCATTAGAATTACCTATTCACAGATTTGGGACTTAGGGTTGGCATGGTGGAAAGTCTAAGGAAGCAAGTTTTCATGCTAAATTATATGCTGTCAGGAATAAGAGACTATGTTTATGAGTGAATGTTTCAATAAAGTATACTACCACAAAGATAGAACTGTAATTAATAAAGAAGAGGCCATATGTGTATGGGGGTGGTATACTATGTGTCGCAGAGTGAACTCCTTTTTACCTGTGCTGAGATGGTAATTAGGAGGTGGGCTTGCTTTGTTTCATTTTATCACTATCTCCAAATAGTAATGCATGAGTTTGGTATTGTGTGCAAATGTCCATATTTAATAAGAGTACTTTCACTTTGCTGTGAGTGCCAGGAAAACTTTCCAATATCAGGAGATACTCTTTTTTTTTTTTTTTTTTTCTTCTGAGAGACTCATTATTACTCTTGGAATTGAGGTAAACATCTTAAATAAGCTCAAAGCCCGCTGTAGTCAACATCCTGCCAAATCTCACAGTGAGTTCTATCAATCCTCACTTCCTCCACTCTAGCTATGAGGAGTACTTCTGTCAGGTCCTCATATGCACAATGCTTCCTTCCACCCCAAGTTCTTAGCATATGCTATTCCACATATTCATGTTTTAGTTTCTGGTCTGTAAGAAATATTGTGATTTTCCCAAGACTTAATATAATGCCTGGTACATAGTAAATATGTGATAAATATTTGTTCGATGAATAAATAAATGAATGAAGAAATAAACAATGAATTCAGGTATGCATGACCCAAGATTATATTCTTTTAAGTACATGGTGCTGTCTCTCATTGCCTGGTTAAAGGGTGAGTGGGAGTTGTTCTACTTTTCGTCTTCCTAGAGTTTGCTGAAACTTGGAAGGAAAGTTGGGCTTTATCCAGTTTCTATGCCAGCTGTTCACACAGCAAAAATAAATTCAAGGAAAGAAAAACAAGTGAAAAAAAAAATAAAGATCTTAAGAAAGAATATACTTTCGCTTTTAAAGGAATTAATAGGAGGAACAAAGCATCCTTAATGGCAAAAGTAAGGTGAGAGAGGACCGATAGAGAAGACGTGACTTATCATTCAATCCAATAGTGAGGATGGGAATATAAATTCCTAGATCTAAGTATTTTAATCTTTGGTAATGAAAGTGTTTGATTCTTTTTTTAAATGAATTACATGAGAATTACTTTTGGATTATAAAAGTAATATATGTGTTTGTTACAGAACATTTGAGGAGAGGTAACAGGAAACCATGAAATATTAAGATGAGTACTTTTCATACAAAGAGTACCATAAATGATAACATTTGGGTGTGATTTTATTCAAATTATATAGATAATGGCAAATTTTCCTTGGGACCATGCTGTTAATAAAATTCCACAGCATGCTTTTTTATTTTTATTTGTTTTTTTAGTCTTTATAGTAGTTCATATGAATGTCTTTATGCCATTACTCTTTGAGATTATGGTTTTAATTATTGCACAATATTTTATCTTGAACCTCACAATACTAATTATCTATTATTATATAACAAATTACCCCCGAACTTAAAATGACACACATTTATTATGTCACACAGTTTCTGAGCATCAGGAATTCAGGAGACATGTGATGGGTGGTTCTGACTCAGGGTCTTTTATGAGGTGGCTGTGGATTCCAGCTGAAGTCTCTGCAGACTTGGCTAGGGTTGGGGAATCATTCAAGCTCTCTTACCTGACTAATGCCTGGAAGCTTCAGTTACTCACCACTTGAGCTTCCCTGATGGCTATTCCCAGCATGGCTTATCCCAGCCTGAGTTATTAGAAATGGCCAGGGGAACATGATGGAGTGGTGTGTTTACACTGTCTTTTATAATCTTGTCTTCAAGTCATACACCAGACCTTCCACAATATGTGATTCCTTAGAAACAAGGCACTAAGCTCAAATGTTTTTGTAATTGACACGTAATAGTTGAACAATGGGCACCAAACAATATTTTAATACATATATACATTGTGTGATTTTGAACTAAAGGCAAACATCTGCCTCCTGACTTCTATGATTTGTGATTAAAAACATTAAAAACCTTTTTTTCAAGCTTTTTTGAAATATACATTATCATGGTCTATAATCACCTTACTGTGTAATATAATGTCAGTACTTATTTATTTTATCTAAATTGCAACTTAGAATCCATGAACTAATCTTTCCCTATCCCCTTTCCTCCCTTCTTCCCAAACTCTGTTAACCACTATTCTCTCAACTTCTATGCAACCAAAATTTTAGTTTCTGTATATAAGTGAGAATATGTAACATTTGTCTTTTTGTATCTACCTTACTTCATGTAACATATGGCCCTTCAGCTCCATTCATGTCGTTACAGATGACAAGACTTCATTGTTTTTATGAGTAAATAACATTCTATTGAATGTACATGTGCTTCATTTTCTTTGTCCATTCATTACTTGGTGGATCCTTAGGTTGATTGTTTTTGTTGGCTATTCAAAATAGTGTTGCAATTAATAAAGGAGTGCAGAAGTGTCTTTGACATATAAATTTCATTTCTTTTGGATATATTATTTAGTTAGCAAGTTTTCTCATGTTTTAAATATCTTCATAAATATATAAACTTCATATACCCATGTTTGCTACACCAGCTCATTTATACTAAATTTTGCATTTTATAAAGTGTTTAATATTCAGATATTTTATATTTTTGAACCATTAAATATTTTGATCTTTTATTTCATTTTTTGCTTATGAAATCCCAAAGACACTGACATGACTCTAATTTAAAATGTTCTTAGTTAATCCAAAGGACTTTCCCTCATGTCTATTGTTATTTTATATATTTTCTCTTCATATTGATACTATGCATATTCTGATTACGATCTTCTTGGTTACTTGATTGTTTATTAACTCACTATTCTCTTATATAATAACTTCTAAGACAAAGCTATTTTTTATCTTCTATGTAAGAACTTCCTAATAATCTCCTGGTAAATTCAGTGGTTTTATTAGATTTTTCTATCATTTCTACATATATAATATCTGATAGCAGTGATTTATTTTATCCTCAATAGCCTAATGATTATATCTTATTTTTTCATATCATATTATATTGATCAGAATGTTAGGATATGTTTAAAAGTATTGAAATCAGTGATGAATTTATTTTATTTATAAATATAATGTGACCATTTCTAGTGTTCCACTATTCAAAAAAGATTAAGAAAGCTTAATGTTAAAAAAAAAAAAAGTCTACTTTAAAAAAAGCAGGAACAGTGATCCAAGATGGCAGACTAGAGGGTGACTGCACCTCCAGTCACTCCAGAACCCAGGATTCAAGAAGGGGAGGCATTGAGAGACTTAGACTAAAATAGAGCCACGGGGTGAGTCTCCACCACCCGGTGAAGCGCCGCCCGGGCGGCAGGCCCGGATTTGGGTGGCTTATTAGAGTAAGGCAGGGCAGCTAGAGACTTCCCGAGGCAGTCGTGCACACTCCAGCGGGGGGCTCCGCCCACAGGGTCAGATTCTCCAGCATCTTGGAGCAGGCCCCCCAGTGAGAGCCTTTCTGAACAGAACCAAGCTTCAAGTACCTGAACCAGGGCGGCGAGTTCCTGCCCACAGGTTGCTTCAGGGACCAGGACAGGGCAACCAGGGACTTCCCCAAGCAGCCCGCAGCCCAGTCCCCTCCGGTGGGAAGCGCCTTTCCAGGCTAGCTTCTATGAACAGGCCCCCCAGTGAGAGCCTTTCCACACAGAGCCAGCTTCAAGTCCTGGAAGCAGTAGCGGGCTAGGGGCAGCTTTCTTGGAAGCACTGCATTATCAACTTACTCGAAGACTTCAGGCTACTGAAGGCAGGAAGGTAATACACTGGAAATCTACAGGGACACTATAAGTGAATAGAAGAATTCTGCAATATCACAAAGTCCCACTGACATCTGACGAATATGAGAAAACAAGGGAAGAAAATGTCCCAAACAAACCTAGATACTATATCAAAACCCAATGACAGCACAGCAGAAGAAATGTTATAAAGGGAGTTCAGAATTTACATAATCAAAACAACCAGGGAAGCAAACGAGGAGATGAAACAGCAAATGCAGGCATTGAAGGAGGAGATGAAAGAGCAAATGCAGGCATTAAATGATCGCACCAATAAACAGGTAAAGGAGCAAATACGGGAAGCAAGAGATCATTTCAATAAAGAGTTAGAGATATTGAAAAAAAAAAAACAAACAGAAATCCTTGAAATGAAGGAAACAATAAACCGAGTTAAAAACTCCATAGAAAGCATAACCAATAGGATAGAACACCAGGAAGACAGAACCTCAGATATTGAGGACAAAATATTTAATCTTGAAAACAAAGTTGACCAAACAGAGAAGACGGTAAGAAATCATGAACAGAATCTACAAGAATTATGGGATATCATGAAAAGGCCAAATTTAAGAATTATTGGGATTGAGGAAGGCTTAGAGAAATAAACCAAAGGAATGAACAACCTATTCAATGAAATAATATCAGAAAATTTCCCAAATCTGAAGAATGAAATGGAAAACCAAGGAAAAGGGGTTTATAGGACTCAAATATACAAAATTACAACAGATCCACACCAAGGCACATTATAATGAAAATACCTAACATACAAAATAAAGACAGAATTTTAAAGGCTGCGAGAGAAAAGAATCAAATTACATTCAGAGGGAAACCAATAAGAATATCAGCAGATTTTTCAATCCAGACCCTAAAAGCTAGAAGGGCCTGGAACAACATTTACCAAGCCCTGAAAAAAACATGGATGCCAACCAAGAATCTTATACCCAGCAAAACGTACTTTCAGATTTGATGATGAAATAAGATCCTTCCATGATAAACAAACGCTAAAGAATTTACAGAAAGAAAGCCAGCATTAGACAACATTCTCAGCAAAATGTTAATAGCCTGAACTCATCAATCAAAAGACATACTGGCAGAATGGATTAAAATGAAAAATCCAACTATTTGCTGCCTACAAGAGACTCATCTCATAGAAAGAGATACCCATAGACTAAAGGTGAAAGGATGGGAAAAAACATACCATGCACACGGACTCAGCAAAAAAGCTGGAGTATCCATCCTCATTTCAGATAATGTGGACTTCAAGTCAAAACTAGTCAGAAGGGATAAAGAAGGACATTACATACTGCTTAAGGGAAGCATAAATCAGCAAGACATAACAATCATAAATATCTATGCCCCGAACATTGGCTCATCCATGTACGTCAAAGAAATCCTTCTCAATTCCAGAAATCAAAGAGAACACAACACAATAATACTAGGCGATTTTAACACACCTCTCTCACCTCTGGATAGATCATCCAAACAAAAATTGAATAAAGAAACCATAGATCTCAATAACACAATCAACAATTTAGACTTAACCGACTTATATAGAATATACCATCCAACAAGGAACGAATACACTTTCTTCTCAGCAGCACATGAATCCTTCTCTAAAATAGACCATGTCTTATGCCACAAAGCTACTGTTAGCAAATACAAGAAGATAGAGATACTACCTTGTACTCTATCAGATCATAATGGATTGAAACTAGATATAAATGACAGAATAAAAAACAGAAACTTCTCCAATACCTGGAGATTAAATAATACACTATTATATGATGAATGGATAACAGAAGACATCAGGAGGGAAATAAAAAAAATTTTTAGAAGTAAACGAGAACAAAGACACATCATATAAAAATCTCTGGGACACTATAAAAGCAGTACTTAGAGGAAGATTTATTTCATGGGGCGCATTCAACAAAAGAAGTAGAAATAAACAAATAAATGACTTAACACTACAGCCGAAAGCCCTAGAAAAAGAAGAGCAGACCAACACCAAAAGTAGTAGAAGACAGGAAATAGTTAAAATCAGAGCCGAAATCAACGAAATTGAAACAAAAGAAACAATCAGAAAAATTAACAAAATGAATAGTTGGTTCTTTGAAAAAATAAACAAAATTGATAAACCCTTAGCCACACTAACAAAGAGAAAGAGGGAGAAAACTCAAATTACTAAAATTCGGAATGAACAAGGAAATATCACAACAGACACGAGTGAAATACAAAACATAATTAGAAGCTCTTTTGAAAACCTATACTCCAACAAAACAGAAAACCTCGAAGACATCAACAAGTTTCTAGAGACATATGAATTACCTAAACTGAATGAGGAAGACATACACAACTTAAATAAATCAATTTCAAGCAATGAAATAGAAGAGGTCATCAAAAGCCTACCAACAAATAAAAGTCCAGGACCAGATGGGTTCTCAGCCTTTAAAGAAGAGCTCATTCCAATACTTCTCAAAGTATTCCATAAAATAGAAGAGAAGGGAACCCTCCCAAACTCATTCTATGAAGCCAATATCACCCTGATACCTAAACCAGACAGAGACACATTGAGGAAAGAAAATTTCAGACCAATATCCTTAATGAACATCGATGCAAAAATTCTCAACAAAATTTTAGCAAATAACATACAAAAATATATTAAAAAGATAGTGCACCACGATCAAGGGGGTTTTATCCCAGGGATTCAAGGTTGGTTCAACATCCGGAAATCAATAAATGTCATTCACCATATCAACAGACTAAAAGTTAAGAAACACATGATTATTTCAATAGATGCAGAAAAAACTTTCGATAGCATACAGCATGCCTTCATGCTCAAAACACTAGAGAAAATTGGGGTAGTGGGAACATTTCTTAACATTGTAAAGGCCATCTACGCTAAGCCCATGGCCAATATCATTCTAAATGGTGAAAAACTGAAAGCATTCCCCCTAAAAACTGGAACAAGGCAGGGATGCCCTCTTTCACCACTTCTATTCAATATCGTTCTTGAGACTCTAGCCAGAGCAATTAGACCAACCAAAGAAATTAAAGGAATACAAATTGGAAAAGAGGAACTCAAACTATCCCTGTTTGCTGATGACATGATTATATATTCAGAGGAACCTGGAAATTCCACCAGAAAACTCTTAGAACTCATAAGTGAATTCAGTAAAGTTGCAGGTTACAAGATAAATGCTCATAAATTCAATGCATTTTTATACATAAGTGATGAATCTTCAGAAAGAGAAATTAGGAAAACTACCCCATTCACAATAGCCTCGAAAAAAATGAAATACTTGGGAATCAATCTCACAAAAGAGGTGAAAGACCTCCACAATGAGAACTACAGAACACTAAAGAAAGAAATTAAAGAAAACCTTAGAAGATGGAAAGATCTCCCATGTTCATAGATAGGCAGAATTAATATTGTCAAAATGGCCATACTACCAAAAGTACTATACAGATTCAATGCAATTCCAATTAAAATTCCAATGATGTACCTTACAGAAATAGAGCAAGCAATTATGAAATTCATCTGGAAGAATAAAAAACCCAGAATAGCTAAAGTAATCCTCAGTAGAAAGAGCGAAGCAGGGGGTATCACAATACCAGATCTTCAACTCTATTACAAAGCAATTGTAACAAAAACGGCATGGTATTGGTACCAAAATAGACAGGTAGATCAATGGTACAGAATAGAGGACATGGACACAAACACAAATAAATACAATTTTTTCATACTAGACGAAGTTTCCAAAAATATGCAATGGAGAAAAGATACCCTCTTCTACAAATGGTGCTGGGAAAACTGGAAATCCATATGCAACAGAATGAAACTAAATCCCTATCTCTCACCCTGCACAAATCTGAACTCAAAATGGATCAAGGACCTCTGAATCAGACCAGAGACCCTGCATCTTATAGAAAGAAAGTAGGTCCAAACCTTCAACTTGTTGGCATAGGTTCAGACTTCCTTAACAGGACTCCCATAGCACAAGAAATAAAAGCTAGAATCAACCACTGGGATAGATTCAAACTAAAAAGCTTTCTCTCAGCAAAGGAAAGTATCAGTAATGTGAAGAGAGATCCTACAGAGTGGGAGAATATCTTTGCCACTCATACTTCAAATAGAGCGCTAATTTCCAGAATCTATAAAGAACTCAAAAAACTCTACACCAAGAATACAAATAATCCAATCGATAAATGGGCTAAGGAAATGAACAGACACTTCACAGAAGAAGATCTACAAGCAATCAACAGATATATGAAAAAATGTTCAACACCTCTAGGAATAAGAGAAATCAATCAAAACTACCCTAAGATTTCATCTCACCCCAATTAGAATGGCAATTATCAAGAACACAAGCAACAATAGGTGTTGGTGAGGATGTGGGGAAAAGGTACACTCATACATTGCTGGTGAAGCTGTAAATTAGTGCAGCCACTCTGGAAAGCAGTATGGAGGTTCCTCAGAAAGCTTGGAATGGAACCACCATTTGACCCAGCTATCCCACTCCTTGGCCTATACCCAAAGGACTTAAAATCAGCATACTACAGAGATACAGCCACATCAATGTTCATAGCTGCTCAATTCACTATAGCCAAATTGTGGAACCAACCTAGATGCCCTTCAGTTGATTAATGGATAAAGAAACTGTGGCATATATATACAATGGAATATTACTCTGCCATGAAGAAGGATAAAATTATGGCATTTGCAGGCACATGGATGAAATTGGAGGATATCATGCTAAGTGAGATAATCCAATCTCAAAAAACTAAAGGACGAATGATCTTGCTGATAATTGGATGAGGACATATAATGGGGGGTAGGAGGGGTTAGCGTTAGGGTTAGGGGTAGGTTTAGGGTTAGAGATAAGGAGGGTGGTAAGTATGGAGGAAGGAAGGACTGTATAGAGGGAAAAGAGGGGTGGGAGCGGTGAGGGGGAAGGGAAAAAATAACAGAATGAATCAAACAATATTGCCCTATGTAAATTTATGATTTTTAATTAAAATGAATAAATAATAAAAATATCTGGAAAGATTTAAGAAAAAAAATTTTAAAAACAACAAAAAAAAGAGCTCAAATATTGACTTTTCACTTATATGAGCTAATTCTTTTACTTCAAAAAATTCTCCTTTTATTAATAACATAACTCCAGGTTACTATAGCATATTTACTCTGAAAAGTTTTTGACATTTTGATTTTGTTAAAATATCCCTTAGTTTAAAACATAAATACATATATTGTTGTAAAAAAAAAAAAAACCCATTATCGAATTATACTCTTAGTTGATAGTTTTTAGTTTGTTTTATTTTATATTTGATTTTTATTCTTAAAAATCTTTTAAAAACTTTAAAAAAGCACACATGAGCCAATAAATATTTGTTTTCTTTACCCTCAAAAAAAAAAATAAATCAGGAACACTAGCATTCTCCATATCTTCCACCTCCATCACTATTAAACATTTAATTTTTCTCTGAAGAGGGAATAAGGTTGATATCAGACACTTAACATACAGACTTCAGTTTTGTTCTTCTAATCTGTACCAGTGATTATCATGCTTTTACGAATTACCATTCAGGCCTGTGTTTGCATATTGGACCTTATGCGTAATTTATGGTATATTCACAGTTATTCATTGCCTATGATGATTTGAGCTTTTTATACTGACTTTAGCACATAACACAACTCTTTACATATAAATAAATATCCCAAAGCTTACACTCCAGGCATATACAGCTGTTGCTTTATATTGATGTTCATTTTTATTCAATGATGTTAATTCTTATTCAATGATAATTTGCTTTCAGCACTATTAGAGCAGAATTCAGGGTCTTTTTCATCCATTGTCATGCCTGTATTACTTTTCAACTGCTGATGTAATAAATGGCCTCATGGGGCTGGGGATATAGCTCAGTTGGTAGAGTGCCTGGTTCAATCCCCAGCACCACAAACAAACAAACAAACAAACAAACAAAAACAAATTTCCTCATGTTTAGTGTATAAAACTACGTTTATTATTATAAATTCTGTTCATCAGTTGTCTGACACAGGTCTCACGGGCCTAAAATTAAGGGCTTTGTTTCTCTTTGGAGTCTCTAGAGAGAATTTGCTTCCTTGCCTTTTCCAGCTTTGAGAGAGAGGCTCTGCATATCTTTGAATTTTGACTTGCTCCCTATCTCTTTAAAGCTACCAGGGTTGGGTCAAGTCCTTCTCACTCTGTCCTGTTCAAGTACTTTTAAAGACCCTTGTAATTAGGTCAAGTGCACCCAATAATACAGGATAATCATCTCTATGTTAAGATCAATTGATTAACAACCTTAATTCCATCCTCAATCTTAATTCTCCTTTGTGGTTTAAGTAACATAATCACAATTCTAAGTATTAAGACAGGGACATTTTTAGGGCACATTATTCTCCTTATCACAATGCCTAAAATACTCAGCATAATTAGTATTAAAAAATTGCTTTAGAAGTAAATAAATGAGTGAATGAAACCTATGGAGTTGGTATATCATTTTGGTAAGAAAGCTCCTCAATATTTTTAATTTTCAAAAATACTTTTAACAATAATGGCTGTAGAAGTTTTATTTTTATACATTTTCATGATTCTGTTATTATTATTTTTATTATGGAATCTAGAAATGAGTTAATGGATTAGTAAGCCATCATGCTTTGTGGCCTAGTCATTTTTTGTTATTTTTTAAAGATGCTTGCATGGGGGAAAAAAAAATGCCCAGGAGATAAGCATTAGGGAGAAAGATAAAAGACTTTATTGAGGATGCTTGCAACCTGGAAGGAGACAGACATTACAATGCCTCAAGCATCATTTTTACCTTTGGGAAGTGGGGAATAATTATATGAGGATCAGGTTAGCGCTACTTGCAAAAATCAGATTTCCCTGGGGCTTGAGTCAAGAAGTCTGGTAATTTGGCACCTACCACAGGTGGTGAATCCTTGTGATGGCATTTTCTTACCTTGAGGGCAGAATGTTTCTTTTTGGGGTTAACTCTTATAGTTAGGAGTCTATACTGGATTCAGCTCAGAAAGACAAGCAAGACTACAAGAATGCAGGGTGAAGACCACAGTCTGAAAATAGAAACAGAACAGAAAAAGTAAAAAGTTTTTCTGGGGAACAATTTTACCCTGATAGGCACCTTTGATCAGTGATGTCATCTGCAGCAAAGTTAATGGGAGAATAATAATATATTATTTAGTTGCATGACCTCCAAAATTTGTGATTCTTAAAGTCCACTAAAAACAAGTTAAGCTAGAAGTTTTCACTGTTACAATAAGATACACGTAATTTGGATTTTAATCTCGCTGAAGTAAGCTCAAATAGGTTTATTCATTTAACATAAAATGAAACTAATATCTTACATTTGATAAATGTTTATTATCTTCCCCATACTGAGATAATGTATAAATATTATAAAGTTTTTCTAACTGTTCTGTCCTGTCATATTTGTTTTATGTAAAATTTTATAATCAGTGCTCACAATAACTATCAGGCTTTATTTTTGTCTTCATTTTATAGGTGAATAAAATGAAGTTTATAGATGTTAAGTAGTTTTCCTGTTGTATCCCTGATAATGGTAAATACAACACATCAACTATGATTCTTTTGGAACCACAGTCTGTACTATTAACTACAGTGTTCTGCCAGTTGGTACATTCCCTGCCATGCTCTTTGTTCTGAAATAGGCAATGCAGCAGCATTTCTTAGATAATTTGAAAGAATGCACTTTTAAAGTTGGGATTTTGAGGTCTTTCCAGTACCAGATTACACTGTAATCTTGAACGTGACTTGTTTTCTCCTGGATCAACCTGGCCTGTCTTCCTGATGTCCTATTTTTTAATAAGTTAATTAAATACTTTCACAATGTTTATCAAATAGTGACTTTTTGCCAAGAAATATGTTGAGTGCTATATTGTCCTTGTCTTCATAGAGTTATGTTTTATCATAAGATCCACAGAATAAAATGAAACTAAATACTAATTAAAAACAACAATTACCACTGTGAAGGAAATTAATAAATTGCAAAGGGGTACACTAAAAGGTAATTTACAAAGAGTTCGGGAAAATCTTCCTGACCTCTACATCTTGAGAAGATGATATTTTTTAGTCTGAGATTGGAAAAATAAGGAACCAACACAGTGAGGAGGGGCCAGGCATCTTTCCATCCTCTTGATAATATACAATATTGCCTGAAATTTTCTTTCTGTTAAGGAAGTAAAAGTAAAATTATAAACATATTCTCTCCCTCAGTTATCTGTGATGAAAATCCCTTTCCTATCTTTTGCAACCTGTGTTTCATGGCTTCCATTTGATATTTCTATTTGTTCATTACCTAGATTCCCCTTTGCTGAGAGCTGATCAGTCTTGCTTTCTGTCGTTTCAGGGTTAGTGAATTAGGGTGTGGGAAAATGTAATCAATTTAGGTAAAATTTTACTACAATTTTAGGTGTTAACATACCTTTTCACAGGCTAGCTCATCATACTTTCACAATTTCAAACACAATGTCACACTTTGTTATTTAACAACAGGCCTTAGGAAGGCATTTTGCTGGATTCTATTGGGCTTTTTAGTGGACAGAAAAGAGTGGTATTACTTAGTATAGTCCTATCAAACTTGGATAATAAATCTGAGTCGTTTTCCTTTGTCATTTTTTCTTTTTCCTTTTTTAATTCTCACTGAGTGGCTAATAAAATCATTTACAGTGAAGCATTTTGTCTTTGATGGCAGTTATTGATACTGCTAGCTGGATCAACCCAGGATATATATTGGAAAGGTAAGCATCATTACACACAATTCCTGATAGATTAGGTTGGTTTTAAAATACCAATATTGGCATAGTATTGGAGGACTATAAGTCAATAAAAGGAGTAATGAAGCAGTGTAATAAACATGGCACACTTATTAATCTAGGAAATTAATTACAAATAGCAGAATATAAATTCTATGTGTTAAGGCATCTATAAGTTTGGGACAAATTGTGGGAGTTTCTGTTGATGTAATTAAATGTGCAATTATTCTGTCTATATGCTAATCCCCAAATTTTGGGAATGCAAAATAGTCAAGGGACTAGCAATTCATACAGGAAGCTATAAAAATTTCACTTAGGGCTAGAGGGTCACACTAAAGAGGATTGTAAGTAAGGTCCAAATATCAAGCAGAATATTCATATGCTAGTCACAACCACCAAATTCTGGATCTTTCTTTTCCTTTGTAAGATTCCAAAGGGAAACATTCGGTGATTGCACATAGACTGTTCACTTGTAACTGACACTGAATGATTTCCAGAAGAAGAAAGTTCAAATGACTGCAAAGTCATTTGAAGATCCCTGAAATGCCCCCTCCTCCCATAAATATAATAACATCCACTGAAATAAATAAATTTCAAAATACTATAAAGTAATCAATTTTGCAAAGTAATGGTAGATACCAAAGAATAATACAATTTATTCATACAATTTGCTGGGACTCTAAGCATCACTTTCCTGATTTGTAAGAGAGGAAACCATGCACACTTCACATAGAGAATTTATAAGCATCTAAAATGCATTGATACAGTTGAAGACTATCCAGAAAGCCAGATTCATTGAAAGTGCTTGACAAATACTAACCTAATCATTTCAAAATCCTTAGTCTGCTACTTAAATTCCTTTTCAATATTTAGAAACTTTTTTGCTGCAAAAGACTCTATTAATAAAATAAAACACCACAGACTTGGAAAATGTTTAAAAACACATATTTAACCAGAGTATGATGGAAGAATGCAGTTAGAGAAACTGCCACAGAGATGATGAAAAGGTTGAAACAGGCTGGGATTGGTGAGGATGGGTGTGAAGTGAAGGAAATGCATTCCCCACATGCCAGGGCTCAAAACAGCTTCACTTCACCTGCACTGGTTAATCTAGTGCTCTGATACTGTTAGCACTTATTTGATATGGAGGACTGATTAATTTAAGAAAACAGAGCTAAAAACTAATCCCGCTACCTTGGGGTGATAATTATTAAGAATCAATGTTCTTTTCAAAGAAAAAAATAGGTGAAAATATTTACGATACATTGTAATATCAAGAGATAAGTTTTCTCACATAATAGAGCACATACTAGACAGCTAAAAAGAAACATTTGCATTCGGGATATAATAAATGTTTGACTATAAGATACCTGAGAATTCAAAATCTACCCAAGAAACAGTATTGAGGATGGAAAAGGAAAAAGTTCTCTGTAACAGTTCTCCATCATGTAACTCATTAAAGTCCAAAGTAAGAAAAACAAAGCTCTCCTCATATGAAGTAAATGAGCCAACTTTGTGGTCCCTGGGTTTCATTACTACAGTGACTTTTAGAAAAAAATCATATATAAATAGACTTTTTTAAAAAAATGCTCTGAGTTCAGTGCTAAGGATTAAATCCAGGGTACCACACATACTAGGCAAGTGCTCTACCACTGAGCTTCATCCTCAGATCTACACCATCCATAAACAAAGGCCTTTCATAAAATCACAGGGCAGTTTATTAGAGAGACATAGCCAGAGAAAATACAAGGAAACCATATTTAAGGATCCACTTTCTCTTTTTCTTACTGCTTTTCTAAAGTTCTAAGAAATAAGTTATTTGTAGTTTCTTGAATCATGCTGGGCATGGCACATATTGCTCCAAATCAATGAGTATTCTGCAGGCAATTTTGTTCTGAGACCACAGAAACCCAAACAGCTTCTCCTCAGGCCTGCCCCTTGTCTGCATTTTAATGACTTGTGATGCTACATTGAACCAAGGAGATATTTACCATAGTTTTATGCTACATGGGAATATTCAGATAACAGAAGGCATAGTAGATAAGCACACAATCTTAAAGTCAGTTTTGTTCAGTGGGATTGGACTAGGGATGTAGCTCAATGGTAGCATGTTTGTACAGGAAAAGACCTGGGTTTGGTTACCAGAACTGGAAAAAAAAAAAAAAAAGAATTTGACTCATAGAATAATGATCCCTTAAAAAGCCCACACCTTAATCCCTTGAAACTGTGATGCATAGATTATCCTACATAGCAAAGGGGATGTTGAAGATATGTGGATATGATTTAAATTAAGAATATTGACACAGGCAGATTATCCTGAACTATCTGGGTGAGCCCAATCTAATCATGCAAGTCCTTAAAAGTAGAATAAGAGAAAGAGGGGAAAGAGAAAAGGTAGCATGAGAAGTTTGCACACCTTGGTGCTGGTAATGTAGGAAGTAAGAACCATAGAGGAGCTGGGGAGATAGCTCAGTTGGAAGAGTGCTTGCACTGCAAGCACAAGTCCCTGAGTTCGATCCCCAGTACCACAAAAAAAAAAAAAAAAAAAAAAAAAAAAAAGCCCAAGAACCATAGAAGGAATTCCAGAAATAAAGGTAGGTAACAGCTGACAGTCAGTCTTATAAATGATGGATCTGAGTTTCTCCAACACCCAATGAACAGGAAGTAAATACTCTCCTAGAACCTGCAGAACACAGAACGCTGCCCTTGGCTTCACCTCAGCCCAGTGTGACATGTCAGATTTCTGACCTACAAAAATGTAGTAAATTTGTATTACCTAAACTTCTATGGAAGGGAGCAAGGAAAAAATAATAGAATGAATCAAACACCATTACCCTATGTAAATGTATGATTACACAAATGGTATGCCTTCACTTCATGTACAGAGAAACAACATGTATCCCATTTGTTTACAATAAAAATAAATTTAAAAAAAATAAAGTGCTTCTGTACCAAAAAAAAAAAAAAACTTCTATGGAAATTCATTATGGCAACAAAGGAACGCTAATATAGGCTCAAACCCTGATTTTCCACTATTTACTGTTTAACCTTAGGTAAGTTACTGAACTTCTCTAAGCCTCACTTCTCTTATCAGTACAATGATGATAATAACAGTATATATCTAAGATGGTTGTGAGGATAAAATTAGAAAATATACAAAAGTACTTCAAATGGTGTCTAGCATATAGTATAAGTTAAATTATAAATGCCATTATATGAAATCAATGTTTTAAAGGAATATAGAAATCTAATATTCAAGAGTCTAAGAAATGCTGGATTAACTTCTTTATTGAGATGTGATGAAAAACTACACATATGTAATTTATGTAATTTGATGAATTTTGACACCACAATCAAGATAATAAATAGTAGATGCTGGCTTAACCTCTTTGTTGCAAATCTACTCAGAAAATTTAATAAGACTTTTTTTTTTAATTTTTAAGAGGACATACACTTTGCAGTGTTTCTCAAATTTTTGAGAAGAAAACATTAATTTCCAAAGAATCATTTTATGCCACTGGGAATATGATTGAGGACTAACTTTTTAGGACCTCACTACCATGGACTGAATATTGGTATCCTCCCAAATTCGTACATTGAAGCCATAAACCTCAATGTGTTGGTATTTAGAGGTGAGGCCTTGGGCGCTAATAAGGTTTAGATGAGGCCATGAAAATGTAGCCATCACCATGGCATAATAAGTCCATAACATGAGAGAACTTATAACATGCAGAGCAACCTCCTCTCTCCGTCACATAAGGACGCAGCAAGTGATTGTTTGCAAACCAGGAGCAGACCTTTTACCAAACAGCAAATTTGCCGTCACCCTAATTGTGGCATTTTCAACGTCTAGAAATGTGATAAATTAATGTTTTGTTGTTTAAACCACTCCGTCTATCATATTTGATTACGGCAGCGCAAGGTGACTGAGACATGTGAAATGCATTCTCTGGAAAGGATAATAAAATCATTTACTATTGGTGTTTTTGGTATATAGGCATATAAAGATTTAAATAGGTTATAAAGAATATTATTATTCTATGTTGAAGAAAAGATTTTGCTGACATTTCCTTCACAGCGAAAGAAGTGGTAGTGATCCTCAGAACAGCAATCACTGCTAAGGTAGGTGAAAAATATTCCAACTTGCAAGACATCCTGTCAGGGTGGTCTAGAAATTGCTGTATTGCTCAATTCAGAAAGATTGTAGAAGAAAAATGTCACCTCCAAGATAAACTTTTAGACTGAAGTGTGCGGACAATGTCAAGAGGCTTTGAAAAGTGATGTCCTACTGTGCAAAACGTTCTCTTCTAAAGTATGCTGATGATATAAAGTAAGTTACAGATGAAGTTGAAGGAAAAGATTATAGTGCAGTCTTCCCACAGTGCAAATTCACTGTACTTTCCCTTAAATAAACAAGTATGTAGTTTTGGAGTTAGTCTAGTTGATAGAGGGTCATGTATCAACTGTGCAACCTTGAGAAAATATCACTCAACCTCCATTTATCAATTCACAAAATGGAGAAATGTTGTTTAGCAAATTCCTATTAAAATGAAATGAGACATGTATGGTAAACACAGTGCACTGGGCTAAGAGAAGAACATTTATCATGGTTCAAAATATGAAAATACTGATTAGAAATCAAGATAACAACAAAGAAAATTAAACATACACAGCTAAGTTAGAAACCTAAGAATATAAGTTCTTATGTGACAAAAATAAAAACTCTAAGCAATGGTCCTAAAACAGGAATTGAATCCAAAAGCTCATAATTATATTAGAACCAAAAGATATTCCTTAACATCTGGAGGGTGTGCTTCTTGGGGCTTTTCAGGAGCAGTATGTAAGGCCTCCAGATCATGCCTAAGAGGTTGGTGTCCCGAAAATAACCTCACCAAAAGCAATAGAACAAAGGCTTCTCTGAGAAATAGAGCCAGAAAAATGAGCTCATTACCTTGTGAAGGGACAAAGAAGTTTAACAAGTTTGCAAAGCATTTTGTCAAGGGTTGTGAGGGAGAAAAGGATCACCTAAGGAAGACCAGAACACCATATCTGAGACCAAAACATAGGACAATAAGAGCCACCACATTCATGACGTCCAACTGGGTCCTGAGAAATTTGCAGAAGAACTGGTTCAGACCTGGTGAAAAGAAGAAGACCCCATTAGAGATGGACTAGGAACTTCTCTGTAACTGGACTTGCTTTCATTAGGACAAGTGTTATTTCCATAGGAAGCAAATCCCTAGAAAATGATCTTAGAAATGAATAACCTATATGAGGAAATGACCAGAATGAAGAACATCAGCCAAGTCAAATCTTCAAAAGTTTTATCCCAAAAGCAGTCATGCTAAAACAATGGGAAAGAGACCATTAAATGTGTGTTTTGAAACTTTTTATCATACAAAGAAAGAAGGGGTTAGGATTAGATTTTAAAATAAACCTATATATTGGACTGGAGTATGGCTCAGTGGTAAAATAATGACCTACCATTCACAAGGGCCTCAAGTCAATCCACGGCACAAATAGACAAACACACACATAAATTTGTTATGTCATCTGTGTATGTGTGCATGTATACACCTATGCTTTGAAATGAGCAAAAATAATTCTGTGTGGATAATTTGAATAGTGGAATAGGAAAATAAATGAGTAAATAAATGAACAAGATGTTGGACCCCAGAAATCACACACATTATTACACATATTGATAGAAAATAAGAAACAGAAGTGATGTGAAGATAGACTGAAAGTCCCAATGTAGAACTGAAAACATAAAGAGAGTGAGAGAGGTAATTTCTAAGAAGATGATGGTTTGAAGTTTCCAGAATAGTAAGAAGAGTCTCTGAAAAGACCAGAGAAACACATTGCATGCTTTGATAAGGAAATGTTTAAAATTTCTCAGGAGTGCAATAACATTTGCTGAAAATGGTGAGGTAAATTTGGACAATGTAAGAGTCAAGTAAAGTTAAAAAGGTCATTGGATTTAATTAATCAAGTGAGTACAACTCATGGCAGATTGGTAAGAAACAGCATGATCAAACATGAGATTTTGAAAAAGTAACGTACACTCTTTTAAAGGGGGATGCTGATGGAGAAAGTAGGAATGTATTGGTACCAAGAAAAAGAAATGATCAGAAACAATACATCTACAACTGAATATGCACACTGGCAACAGGAATTTAGTAGATGGAACAGAGTTAAGGGTTGTAGGGAACATTCCTCAAGCTTATCTGACAGCAGTCACTGACACCATGGTCTAAGTAAGCCAAACAGTCTGGACAGAGAAACTGAGGTAATGGTAAGGACTCACCATGGAATGAAGGTCTTTGCAGTTGCTGCGGCTGAGTTTGAGCTTAGGAGACGCCTGGTTCTGACATGCATCACATAAAGCTGTGATGTGAGCTCACCTGTGCTGCCTTGCTTCATGCTGTGTGCTGGAGCTTGCCATTCCCCCAGTGCTTTGTCTCAGACCTGTTGCTGGGCAGAATTGCTTAGGCATGCTTGGTTTGTTTACACTACCTGGACTATCGATGTATAGTTCACCTATAGGCTGACTCTGGTATACTTTAACTAGCGTGTTAACCTGATTGGATAATGTGCCTATATATGTCCTGTGCAACCCTAAATAAAATTAGATCCGTGCCCTCAGAGCTCGGTCTCCGATGCCTGGGTAAGTGCGCTGGGTAAGGATAGGCATCCTCATCCTCGCTCTCAGCAAACCCATCTCTGAACTTCTACAAAGGGTGACCAAATGGCTATCAATAGCATCATTCTGGAAAAAACAGTAAGACTTGGGCAACTATGTAAATTGAATTGTTCAAAATAATTTAGTGATTCAGATTTATAAATCATTTAAAAATAAGGATTACAATAAAAGAAACATTAAAGTAAGGAGTATAAACGGATATGCTTTCATTTTGTTATTTTCACTTGGAGATTAGGTATGAGGAAGGGAAGGAAGAGAGAGGGAAAAGACATCTCAAATTTATTTATGCTGAATTTGAGTTAAACATCATGTACTTAATATCCAACTGTCAATAATAACAGGGTTGGTGGCACAGCAACAAATGTAGACCAGGTGAAAGGTTCAAAAATAAACCAAAGGAGTGTGAAGTTTATCACAAGTTTATATGTATAATATTTGTGATCATAAATAAGCCAAGAAGAGGTATTGGTAGAAATCTATCAATAAACTTCATGTACTCTGACAGCATGGAGCAATCCTTCTAGAACATAGACTGTTCTCAGAAAACAGTGCTTTACTGATCTGGAGTCCATATGGAACTATTGCAGACACTAGGAGATACCTGTTCATCTCTCTCTATAGTTGCTTCTCAGAATCATTCCATTAGCCTCAAACCAGATCAATGACTCTCTTCTCCCTGGTTGTATCATATCAATTATTTTAAAATATATATTATATTCTATGCTATTTCAGAAACACGATTTTATAATTATTCCATTAAAGTGCACCTTATAATTAGGTGTTAGGGTGTAATTTAGTATTTTCGTATAGATTTTTATGAAGAAAAATTTAATAAATTTGTATGGCTTTTAATTGTATTGAAAATTGGTTGCTAGATTTTCAACAGAGGAATAAAAAACTGTATAAACATTGTTACCACAGGTGCACTCAACCCTTTGAAAGGACAAGGTGGAAAGGCAGTCACCATGGTTTGGTCATAGGGACATTTTTAAAGCAAGAATATCAACCAGAAAGGAAATGAAGACTCCAGACTTGACACAAATTTAGTTGCAAATTAAAACATAGTCAGAAAAGCATTCGGACTGATAATGATGAAAATTAATTAGTGTTCAGCTTAGCCAGATAATAAAAGTGTGAACCCAGACTACATTCTTAATTAATTGGTACACAGTAGCATATTTAAAATATGTAGTGATATTAAATCTTAATATTTGGTAGTGTGAAATTCCTTGTTTAATCATTCTATCTCAAAATTGCCCTGACTATTCTTGACATTTTGTTTTTTCAGCAAATTTTGAAAACAATTTGCTAGTAAACATGTTGAGTTTTTGACTGAGATTTCATTAAATCTGCAGATCAATTTGGTTAAACCCACTAGCTTTATAATATTGAGTTTTCTGATGCATGGAACTTGGTGTAACCCACCATCTTATAGGGTTTTCTTTAATTTTCCTAAAATCTATCTGTAGTTTTTGATGCACAAGTTTTATTAATCTTGGATTTATTCCTCAGAATGATTTTGGATTCCTTAAAAATGAAAATTTCATTTTCTACTGTTTGCATTAAGAGATAAATTTGAGATCTATGCATGAGCTTCTTCAAATACTTGCTCCATCTTGATTCAGTTTCTAATTCATAATTCCATAGCACCATTGACAAATGATAATCAAGTCTGGTGTGTGTGTGTGTGTGTGTGTGTGTGTGTGTGTGTGTGTATGTGTGAGCATGCATACATATTATTGACTACAAATGGAACTGTGCTTTGAGTAATTCTTATTTTTAGATAAATAGATCACTTTCTTGGTGATGTGCATGGTATAACATCAGTGATGAAGCATCACTAACTAGGGATGAAGCATGTATCTTTACTGTGCCACATGCTGAACAAAACATTTAGTGAAGTGCTTTTGGATATCTCAGAATTTGTCTAATAAAGTCTTAAAGAAATTAAGCTAATGAGAAAATTGAGATCAAGATATTTCACATTTATATCATCCAGTTTTTCTGCTGTGGTTAAAGGCTCAGAAGATTATGAGAAACATTTTTAGAAGCTACAGGAAAGGGAATCCTTGGTACATAGTTACATAAAATTACCTGAACACTGAGTTCACATAGAAAGTATAACTCGTGACAAATTTACTTAGATATTTAGCTGAAGAGATTTCCAAACAAATTATTGAAAGTGTGGTCTGGGTTTTCTTGCTTATTATTATAAAACATATGTAAAAATAAATAAAGGGAAGATCTCTTAGGGAAGAAGACCAGAACTTGATGATGTAAAACATCCTCAGTCTAATCAAATTGCAAAAGATCCTAAAACCCTAAGATCCACTATCTAGAACACATGCTCTGGAGGGAAAGGGTGTGCCTATACAGTTTTTCAATTGTGCCTTGGAAGGACCCAAAGGTACAATATTCAGTCACACAGAGAATTTCTAAAAGAGATTAGGTAATTGACTCATAGATTCTTTCAACTATCTTAGGAGAAGACAGGAATATAAAATTATCCAGAAGAGATTTGTGGAGGTGCTTAGTCTAATTGAGTGAATCAGTGTGCCATGAATGGAAGATTCACAGGTCCTGGAGAATGTTTTCCCATAAGAAACCCTGTGATCTTGGATCTGAAAAGGGACAAAGTGAGAATGGAATAAGAGAAGACAACCAGACCCCCCAAAGCTATGGACAGAAAATAGACTGATAAAACTACACATCAGTCAGTAAAGTCTTCAATTGATGGAAAAAGAAAGATGTCTCAGAAATTGGAACTTTGAGCCTCAAAGACATAGTCTCAGGTCATAAACCCTAATAGAATGTGTCCTTCTGGATTTCAAAATTATTTCAGAACCAGCAACAAATTTCCTCTTCCTGTTACTCCCATTTTTACCCTTTTGGAATGGAAATGCCCATAACTGTAATTCCATTTCTATCCCATTACTATCTTTTGGAAATTAATTAACTTTCTTGTCTACTTTTATGGCTTCATAGATGGAAAGAAAATTTGCCCCACTATTGATGATACTAAGTATCACACTTTACTAATTAAGACAATGAAATTCTGAATTTTGGAGTGGAGCATATTTAGATAACAGTTTGAATTTTGAGTGGACGTTTAATAGGTTGACACTCTCGGGTATGTTAGAATAGGATAAAGATATTTTTCACTTCAGATGACTGACTATTTGGAGATCAGAGGACATACTGCAATAGACAGACTGATGGTCACCCAAACATACCCATATTCTTATCTTTAGACCTTTTGAATATGTGGCCTTACATGGTAAAAGGAACTTTGCAAATGAAATTAAGTTGAAGATCTTGAAATGGGGAGATTATTCATGAATTTTCTAGGTAGGCCCAGTGAAAGCTCAAGCGTCTTCATAATGGAAGGTGAGACCATCAAAGGAAATAGAAGGTGATGTGACAATGGAAACAGGGAAAGCACGTGATTCTCTAGCTATTAGAGAAATGAAAATTAAAATTACACTGAGATTTTATCTCACTCCAGTCAACATGACAACAATAAAGAATACACGTAACAATAAATGTTGATGAGTATGTAGGGAAAGGGTACAGTCATAAATTGCTGGTGGGATTGCAAATTGATACAATCATTCTAGAAAGTAGTATGAAGATTCCTCAAAAAACTAGGAGTGGAACCACCATTTGACCCAGTTATCCTACCCCTTGGTGTATATCCAAAGGAGTTGAAATCAGCATATTACAGTGACATAGACACATCAATGTTTACAGCAGCCTAATGCACAATAGCTAAGCTATGAAACCAACCTCCATGCCCTTCAACAGATAAATGAATAAAGAAAATGTGGTATATGTACTTAATGGAATATTACTCAGCCATGAAAGAGAATGACTTTCTGACATTTGCAGGAAAATGGATGGATCTGGAGATTATCACACTAAATGAAATAAGCCAATCCCCCCACCCCAGAAAAAGGTCAAATGTTTTCTCTTTTATGATAACATAAAACTGGGGATGGGGGGAGAGAAGTTCACTGAATTAGACAAAGGGTAATGAAAGGAAGGGAAGGGGATAGAAATAGGAACAATAGTGAAATGAATCTGACACAACTTTTCTATGTACATATATGAATACTACAATGAATCTTCACATCATGTACAACCACCAAACTGGGGTCCTAATTAGAATAAGATATACTCCATGTTTATATCAATATGTCAAAATAAACCTATTGTCCTGTATATCTTAAAAGAACAAATAAAATTTTTAAAATAGAAAAAAAAATAGAAATCTCATATATTGCTAGAGAAAGCATAAAGCTATCATTTTGTATAGAGTACTTTGGCAATATCAGTGTAAGAAGTGCTAGCAAACCTCTATTTAATACAAGATCTTACTATTGGGAATTAACCCTGCAAATGTATTTTCACTTGTGTACAAAGGATCATCAACAGCCATTATCCTTCAAATGGGAAAACACTATGTGCTTCTAAATAGAATGCAATTTTATGAAGCAAGAAATAATAAGATATACCTTTATATCAAGTTTCTATATTGTGTAAGAATTACAACAAATTTCACAGTTTACAAGGCAAAAAAAAAACCCCAGAATGTGAAAAGGCAAGGAAGAAGATACTTCCCTAGGACCTCCAAACAGAAACAACTTCACAGACACCTGATTTTAGGCTAGAGAGACTTACTTTGGACTTCAAATCTCCAAGAGGGTAAGATAATAAATTTGCATTGTGTCTGGTGTCTAAATTTGTAGTAATTTTTATAATGCCAATGGAAAACTGAACCAGATGACATATTACTTTGATTAGTTTGAGGATGTTAAACAAATCTTGCATTCCTATGATAAATCTACCTTGATGGTTATATATAATCCTTTCTATATGTGACTAGATTCAGTTTGCTAAACAAACTGAATCAAAAGTAAAATATTTTTAAATTTAGAAGTACAAGTATCTTACAAACAATATATGCAATCTGTGTACATTTCTTTTGTTTGAGATGTTTAACCTACTTGCATTTTATTTAATTGCTGACAAGATAGGATTTATTTCTGCCCTTTTATTGCTTGTCTTATTTATGTCTTATGACATTTTCCCTCTATTCCTTGATTTCTGTCATTGTTAAATATATTTTTCTAGAAATATATATTTTCTATATATTTACATATATAGCGTCTATTTTTGCTGTATGTTTTACTATTAAGTTTTTTTTTTTTGTGGCGATTATCCAGATATTACAATTAGCACCTTAATTTTTGTATGTTAAGTTCAATAGCCTACAAAATTTTTTTCTCAAATATTCTCACTCCCTCTCACCACTTTATACAAATGACATCTGTACACATTGTAAACCTATTAGCACAGATTTACAATTATTGTTATATAATTATTGTTTTAAAAGATTGGAAAGGAAAAGAATGATATAGATAAATAGATTTATACTGTCTTTTATAAGCACTTATGCAGTCACCCTTTGCTGTATCATTTTCCTTTAATTTTGTATACATCATTTTCTATAAATCTTTGAATATATTTGAATATTTATACATTTAAATAGTTTAATTAAAGTCCTCTAGTAAATTCAAAATATGGCTCCCCTAAGGAACATTTTCTGCTGGCTGTTTTTTCCTCCTTGTGTATGGTGTACATAATTTCTTGTTTCTTCTTACATTTCATTTTTTTTTTTCTTGTTCCAAAGTTGTTTGTAACAACTGTGGCATTGGAATTCTCCACTTCCCACTGACAACCCCTCTGAATGAATCAAACAGGTACTTGAGAATAGAAATTTCCCAGGAACCGAAAGTTCAGCCAAAATATTTAGCATGCACTCGCAATGTTATTTTTAATGGAGCTCACAGAGATCTGATCTTTTCTGTGTCTGTGATGCTTCTGTTTTTTGCCTACCATACCACCAAATTGAAGATAGAAAGAATATCCCTAAACTAAAATATCACGGACCATCTTGAAAAAATCATTAGTTTTTCTTGAATAAATGATGTGTGTTTCATTTTAGTTAATTGCCACAGTTTTGAAATGATTGATTTTAATTGTTTTACTTACTTTTTTGTTTGTTCTTTTTAGAGGGAGAGTAGTCCGTCAATGCTATCATTGTGGCAATCTATGAGGTGATTGCTTCCTTGGTTAACAGCTACATTAAGTGTTATATATCTGAGGATATTACTAATCTTAATGCATTGCTTGTAAAATAGAAAATACAGCTGAATTCGGTGCTGAAAGGTTTTTTTTTGTTTTTTTTTTTTGGAAAGTTTGTCATCATTTAGAAGAGAAAAAGAACTTGAAATAGCTAAGTAGTATAGTTAACAAGGAAAAATCAAAGACACATGTATAGAATTTCCCCTCTTTTATTGGTATTCAGTTAAACTCCATAAAAAAGAAATGAATAAGTTTTTAAAAGGATATTAGATATTAATCCCAAATAAGATTTATCAGATGGAGGAGCCAGTAGCTTCTTCTGGATCTTAACTTATTTTTCAATTTTACAATTCATAAAATACTCACCAAGGCATGACAAAAGTTTGGAGTTCAAGCACAGTGCACTTTATGTTGCAAGATCCATTAAAAGCAATAATTTTTAATATCCTCAATAGGAAAGTGTGCATTTAAAAATACTTCAAAGAGGAAAGTAGAACCCTCTAATCCAATTTTATGTAAAAGTAATCTCTTTTTCATCTGTGGCCACTTCTCTCGAATGATTATGGTTGAAGTTAGAATGAGCAGCACCCCTTCATATCAGTGGTTCTTCTTCAGAAGTATGAAATAACAATCTGGCTTTTCCTGGAGAAGCAGCCTTAAATCTCACTCCCTGGACAGGAACAGAGGAGACTTTGACCCTGAACTCATCCTGCTCTGTGTCACCTTCATCTATTTCTTTTCTTAGTTGCTTAAAGTCAGGGTATGAGCATGGCTATTAGACAGAATTCCTTTAACTTGCATCATTACCTTGCTGACATTCCTTCCTCCTTGAAAAGTAGAATCCTAATGTAAAAAAGCAGTGCCAACAATGGTTTTGGAAATGTACTAGCCCAGCTTGCAATCTTGCCCAGTTCTGCGTATCCCCAGGTCTATGAAGTTGGACTTTCTCTCCTGAAGTCTCGCTGTCCTCATTTGGAAGTAGGAAGCTACTTGTTTCTCTCACATGATCCTTATCATGTTATCAAATTCAATGATGTATAGCTCAAAGCATTGTTAAATACAGCACTCAATATAGTGTTGTGACTACTAATAGAATTAACACAATTTCATTAGAAAAATCTTGGAAAAAGGAGATCAAACTTTGTATTAATATTCAATACATTACAACATTTTTCCAGATAAGAAGACTTTCTATAAGTAATGATCAATCTTTACTCTCCTGCGTGTTACTATTTGTTTACTTATAGTTTAAGCCATTAAAACAAAATTACAAAGGATTGTTCCACACAGTTTGTAGATATTCAAATATGAAACCAAAACACAAGTTTCCAAAGTCAGGTTAGTTTATAGGAGAGCTACAAAACCACGAAGTTTGTTATCTTTCCTCAGTATCATATGGAAAAAGAGACACCTAAAAGTTGGCATTGTCATAGATAAACTTTATCTACAATTCTTTTTTAAAAAATGAAAAGAATATACTAGTGTTTTATATATATATATATCAATGAAGAGTAGACAAAAAGTTGACTTTTGTAATTTATAAATCAATGGAAATAAAGAAAAGATCTAGCCAAAAACTAACATTTGGAAGAAGAATAATGTGTCTTATACATACGACATTTTCTATGATCCTCCATGGATTTGTCAAGATGTGAAAATGTGGTAACAATGTTCCTTTTAAGTCAGATTTATTCAGATGAAATATTCTTAAATTGTTAAGATTCTTATGCCCTTGGGTTGGTCTTCAATTCCTCATATACGTATAAGTTTATACAATGCTCCAAGCGCTCATCAGAGCACATGGTGATAGAATGCTCAGCAGACCAGACAAGGTCTAGAGTAGGCAGTGACAGAAACATATTGTTGGGCTATCATTGCTATATCTACCTTCCTTTTTGTTCTGTTATTCCCAGGCAAAAAATCATTTGTGCTAGGTAAACTTAGTTTGTTTAATATTTAAGAAGGGTGGTGATATTTGAAATAAATATGCAAAATTTTCAAGACACCACAGACATCATTCCAGATCTTCCTCCTCCAGGAAGACACCTTGCTTCTCTACTTTTCACCCCATCTCACCTCAGTTCTCCAGACAGAAATATCTCATCTCCCCTGTCTTACTTTTATTAATCATACATCTCACATGATCCTTATCCCAATCCTTTACCTTCTGTTAAAATTATTTATGTGTACATTTTATTCTCCCTGGTTTCTTGAAATCTTCTGAAGGTGAGGGTGCATACCTGATTCAACTCCAGGGACATCTATATATTTGATGCATTACACACCTGCACAATTTTCCCCATCTAGACAGTTGGAGCATCGTCTGGAACATAAGAGGTGCTCAATAAAGACTGAATCCAATGAATGATTGCATGATGTCAGGTTAAAGTGAAGAAAATGCATCCATAAATGTATGATGTACTTGTTACTGCCCTTGGCACATTTGAAGACTGCAATAATGACTTGGGACTTTCAAACTGATCTCTTCTTTTCTAGGCAAGAGACAAAGTAGAAAAGTTGAGGGCTCTTTTTAAGTTATGGACACAAAGGAAATATGCAAAAGCATCTAAGAAATTCATAATGGAAATATTTGAAAAAGTCAATGCCTTCCCAAAGAAATTAGTTTCATTCATAAAATTTAAATCTATGGACAAGATCTGAGGTCCTAAATCTTTTAAGCACATACTGGTTGTCAGGTCCAGTAAGGGAAATCAAAGTTCAATAAAAATACAGTTGGGCAATATTCCAAAGACTGCTAAAAGTACACAACCAAATGGAATGTAGTGTTCTTTATCATGATTACTTTTAAAAAAAAAACAATGAAAACATCTCAATTCAGTGTACCATCAGCACTAACTTTTACTTCCTCAGTTTGACTGTTCTAGAAAAACTGGGAAGTTCAATAAAATAAAGCCATATTCTTCTTACTGTATTTTTTCGGTTCTGTGAGGCTATGATGTGGAGAGAAATTATAATTTATAATGGAGGCTTTCCTACTTAAATTCAATTTCTTCTACTTAAATTAGCAACTATCGACAATTGTCATTTCTTCACTACTTCTCTCTTTGTTCATGTATTCTCTTCCCTTCTTTCTCTATTTCTCTCTCTCTCTCCTCCCTATGGTGCAGGAGCTCAAACTCGTGGCCTTGCTCTGCTAGGTAATCACTCTACCACTGACCTACATCCCCAACCCCACTGCATCTTTTAAGAAGTGTTCAGTTTTGTTGTTTTTTGTTTGTTTGTTTTGGGTTTTTTTTTTTTTTTTTTTTTGGTGATTTTTTTGTTTTGTTTTGCCTCCTAGACATCTTAGTGTCTTAAGTTTGTTTTCTGTATGTGACTAAAAAACCAAAATGACAAAACATCAGTAAGATCCCAATAATCTATATTAGAGCCTAATTTGCTCATTCAGAACCCTAGCAGGATGAAAAGGATGTCTCATGCAAGAAAATGGGTGTTAGGAGCAATGAAGAAGGGTTACATGCAGGGGCATTTGTTAAATAAGGATGCAAACAAAAGAAAATTAGAGTTGAGTTTGTTACTGTTGAAAAAGAAAGTTGCACATATGGAAACAGAAAATTGGAATAAACCCTGCAATGTTGAATTGGAATTGGAGCTAGAAATAGTGGCACTCTAATAAAATCAGCATAACTAACATCCACCTTCCTTTTTTAGTATAGTGTGATTTCTAAATGCCTGTCTATAATAAAAAGTAGTTGAGGACCCTTGGAGAACTGGCTCATTCTAAGGCTGATTCTAAAGCTGGGACAGGCAAGTATAAGATGAGTTTTGAACATCTTGCTGTGCCACAAATTAAGAAAGAGCTCAAAGGTTGTAATAGAATAGGAAATCTTTTTTTTTTTTTTTTGAGCAATCCCATTCTTGCATAAAAATTCCAAATATAATACAAAGAATTAATTATACAGAAACAATTAAATGAATGGTTAAATCAAAGGGTATTTGTTGGGGGCTGTGAAGAGCAACTTTAACATTTTTATTAACATGTATTAATTGCCCATAGTAATAAGGTGTAATATATCAATGTGCATACTGTATGCACTAATCAAATCCAAATACCTTTTCCCATCACCACCACCATGCCTAAACCCTTCCCAAGCCACAGCAATCACTATTCTTACTTTTTTGACATCTACATAAGAGAGAGAGAACATTCAGTATCTGTCTTCTTGTATCTTGTTTATTTCACTTAACATAATGTCCTCCAGTTCCATCCACTGAATTTCTCCAATCTTGAAAATGACAGGATTTCATTATTATTTATGGTTAAATAATACTCTATAGCATTTGTGTGTGTGTGTGTGTGTGTGTTCATCTGTTGATGCATGCCTAGGGTGACATCATATCTTAGCTATTGTGAATAGTGCTGGAATAAACATAGATATTCAGACATCTCTCTGTTGTACTGATTTCATTTCCTCTGGATATGTATTAAATCAAAGTTTAATAAGAAATGAGAGTGCATAGTTTTATGAAACTTCCTACAACATACTTCCTAAATACAAAGAGGAAAAAAATCACAACTTCAAAATGTAAAAACCTGGAAGTCTCCATCTTAGTTAAATAATAGAAGTGAATATCATCAGCAATAATATAAAATAAGATTGTGCAATTCCTGACTAGATGTTATGTAATGCCACTTCTTTAACAGTTCTGCTAAAGCTGTACATTGTGGTCCTAATCATGAGAAGACATCACATAAATACAATTTGAGAGACATTCTGAAAATTAATTTTACTATAGCATTTAAAATTATCAAGGTCATGAAAGTCAGGGAAAATAGCAACTTGTTCAGAATGAGGAATAAAAAGACTAAATAAAATGTTTCCTTTTGAAATGTACTTTTTTGCTAAAAATTATATTATTGAAACAATTTGAATGAGGAATGAGATTGCATAATAATAATGAATCTATGCTGATTTTTTATTCTAGTGTTTATATAGTGCTCTGGTAAGGAATATACTTATTTCCAAGAAACACACACTAACAAATTCAGAGATGTGAGTACTATACATAAGCAAATTTCTTTGCATTTTGTAAATGTAAGATTGCTTCAAAACAAAATAAAAGTCAAATTGAATGTACATATTCCTTGAACAACCCCACTTTTAGAAACCTATGGAGATATTTCATAGAATATGAGGGTATCTGTACAAATATATTCACAGAAACATTGTTTGCTATATGGAACAATTGGACAAAGTCTAATTTTCAATAACAGAGGGATTGTTAAATTATGGTAGGTTCATGCCATACAATATCATCGAACTCTCATAAAAATCTTGATATGTACATACAGGCACAGAAATTTTTCAAGGCATACTACTGAGAAAAACAAATGCAAGACTCAGAACAAAATATACAGTACAATCTTATTTTCTTGTCAGAGCAACTCCAAGACATTTGCAACTAAATGTATCCAGCTTGGGGCTCATGAGAAAATTTAGCTGAAAGATAAAAAAGGTACATACCCATGTATGCTTTATTAATCCTGGGTCAATTTTCTATTTAATGTATACCCCAACTTGTTCCAGAAAGAAATTTAAATGACAACTGCTTAGCAAAAATAATCTCAGGATTTGACCTGTCTGTTTTCATTTTTTTGATTTGCAAGTCAAATCATCTTTTCACATCACCATAATCAGCAAATGCTACCTTGTCTTCAATCAAAAATAAAAGCATTATTCTCTTTACTCTGATTTCGGGATTTTCTTAATGGAGAAGCATCACCTAATAATGGCTTCATGGCATTGAGGAAAGGTTAAATTCTTTGACCTTGCAGTGTTCATTTTCTTTTTTCTCCTTCTCTTTCTTCATTTCTTTTTCTCTCCACACAACATAAGCCTTCTTGTAAAGAGAAGCCCAGAGAAAAAAATGCTGCTGGCATCTCTTTTCTGCTTAGAAGAGGAGTTTGGACACAGCCAACTTGTTCTATTAATTCCAAAGCTCAGTAACTTAGCTAAAAATCTATAACATTTTATAAAAGTAAAAATGGTCCTCTTAGAATTTTACACAGAGATATTCACTAAGCCTTTTCAAGCTTAGAAGATAATCCCTAACTTCAACTGTTCTAAACTCACATCTTAAAGCAATTTCACATGGAGCATCACATCAGCTGCTCCCTCTGAGAGGACGAATTCTCATGATGCTCAGAAAAGTATTCAGTTAACCACTGGTTTTCATCAGGTTCTCAAGTTGATCTGACTTTCTTTAATAAAAAATGGATCCACACAGTCCTGGGTATATGTGGCTCAAACTTTGTGACCTCCTTATCAAGACAAAGTGACCCTCCTACCATGCTTAGCTCATTTCCTTCCCATGATTTATAGGATCTTCTTTAAAAATTCACATTCACCGAATGCTAAGTGATTTGAGTTTATAATATAATCACCGCCACAATGATTTCCCAGGAAGGGGAAACATTACCATTCACATTTTACTGAGGGGCAGTCAGAGGTTCAAAGACAGTATATAGTTTGCATAAACTTGCTCACATCTCCATATGTATTAACTTTAATTTTTTTTCATATTGACAAGATTTGATATTTTCTTTATTTCATATGTTTATATGTACATACATATACATGTATGTATATATGTGAATATACACATATATGTATATTCAATTTGTGCATGTTCTAATCTTATCAATGCAATGTGACTTTTCAGTGCAAGAAGGATGATTGTGCTAATGTACATCACAGCTTATTATTCCTTAGCTCCTTCCTGACACTTCAGCGTTTCTGATAAACTTGTCTCCATTTTGCTATCTTAAAAAAGATTATATATTCAATTGTGATGGTTTATTTCATTATCAGTCACCCTCACGGATATGTAAGTATCTGAAAGGGCAGAGATAGTGATAAGGTCATGATCTCTGCCTTATTTTTTTGTCAAGTCCACCATATATTATTACATTTTGAAGGAATGATATAAGCCTTACTCTAATTGGAGAGCATATCATCACAGCATAGATTTTTCTCTTTTTGAATCACAAAATCTGCAGCTTAACTATTGTTTCATTCGCCTTTGCCTGTAATAAAGAAGACATGCTAGGAAACAGTTCGATTCAGTGCTTGAGGGAAAAGAGAACCTTACCCTCAAAGTCATCATTTCTTTGAAGAATTCAATGTGACTTCCGTGTGGGAGAGAGTATGTAAATGTGTCTCAGCCAGCAATGGGTATAAAGTTTCTTTCATGCAAAACGAGCAAGTTCTAGATGACCTCTGTAAAGTATTGTGCTTATAGTTCAAAATATTGTACACAAACATTTCAGAGGGAAGATGTTATGTCATCTATTCATAACGTGTGTTTGTGTGTGTGTGTGTGTGTGTGTGTGTGTGTGGGTGGGTGTGTGTGTGTGTGTGTGCTCTGGGCCTTGGAAGGTTAACAGTTTCAAGCATACTTTGACTTGGGCAGTGTCCCCTAGAAGAAGTGAACTTGGAAGCAGACACAACAGGGCCTAGTGAAGGACATGATCTGGCAGTAGAGACCACTTAGTAGTTATAGATTTGTCCCTCGAAAGACAGAAAAGTCTTGTGAACTTCCAGAAAGAATTGTGCAGACTTTCTTCATTAAATAAGAATCCTGTGTGAGCAGACAAGGGCAAGAATAATTGAGAACAAAAGAATCACATGTGTTAATGGGACTTCATTCATAACTACAAGCTGAAGATGCCCAGTATTTGGCAACCCTGCACTAGTGTTTCAGAAAAGAATATTGAAAACTAGGAGACGAAATGACATCCTCAGCATTGCACAGGAGCACTGTAAAGGCCCAAGACCATGTCTTCCCATGCAAAGCACTGCAATCTTTACAATAGTCAAATTCAACTGTTTTATTAGTTAATGGTTCCCTACACAGATGATCCTCCATTATATAAATTCTACCCATCCTTCTGTGATCTGACAAAGTTAATCCCCCAACACATTTCAGTAGACTCTGATGACATGATTTACTTATGAGTGTCTCAATCTACACATATATTTCTATAATAAACTATGCTTTGATGAACACTTTTAAAAATGTAAAAAAAAAAATCAGGAATGCATAGAAGATATTAAATAAGTGTGGACCAGAAACAATTCTAGGACAACATTGCTTACATACAGAAAGAAGAATAACATGAATTGACTCTATTAAATGCCAGGCCCAATTCTGGTACATTGCTCACACTTGTGGAGAAACAAACATGTAATGAGAACTAGTGTATGCTAGTCAGTATTCAAGAAGAACAATAGTTACATATAAGTGGAAAGAAATAGGCAAGAATCAAGCTTCAGATATCAGCTACTAGTCTAATGCAACATTCTCACAGATAGGGAAAGGAATGACAGACATTGAACTCCCATACTTGACAGGCATGATTTTTATGACATTACTGCTAAAGAAATGAGCATATACTGACTGCTTACTATATACCAGCTACTAATCTTAACAACATTACTCATAAATAAAAGGAAGCAGGTATGAAATAGCAGATACTATATGTTATGTGCTATTCTAATACAACCTAATTAACTCAGAAGGAATGAAAATAAGCATTCATTGAGTATCTGGTATGTCTATTCATATTTATTCACACAAACATGGAAAATTATACTATGTGTTGAGCACAGCATATGTGCTAATTATCATTCTAGTAAAATGTAATTCACACATAGAGAAATGAAACAAGTGTGCTTTAAGCATCTAGTATGTACCGGTTACTATTTCAATAATTTACTCACACATAATACAAGGAAAAGAGTAGACATTGAATGCCTAGTATATGCCTGTGGTTAGTCTGGTGTGCATCTCACACATAGGATGTGAGAGGGGGTGCAGTAAGTGATTCTGCATTGAGAGTTGAATACATGACCCATATTGCTCTAGAAGAGCATTATCCACACATAGCTAAAAAGATAAGAATGCAGTGATCCCCTACTAATACCATTCAGTATTTTAGAACAATACTTCTTACCTGTAGATAGAAAGAAACAAGAAAACTTTAGTACCAAAAATAACCCAAGTTATATTGTAGCCCAACCATTTGTACATGTAGGAACCAGCAATACATGGAGCACCTGTTCTATGATGAACATTATTATAGGAACACATTACTAAAAGGAAAAGACATTCATGACTACCTACCATATGTTAGTAAACATTCTCATTCAACTCTACTCACACAAAAGGGAAGTAAATGAACATGCATTGAGGGCCTAATATATGCCACATACAATTTAGTACAATTGTACTCACACAGAAAGGAAAGAGATGAAAACACATTGACCACCTAGCATACACCAGGCATGATTCTAGCACAATGCTCCTCCCATACTGGAAAAAATGAATATGCATGGAACCTCCAGTATATGCAAAGTACTATTATAATTCATTAATATGTACTTTAGGAAGTAAATATGTATATAAGCCTAGTATCTGCCAGTTACTATTGAGGCACATGCTTGCACACACATTGAGGAAGGACATTAGTATGCACTGAGCAGCGACATTTGCTAGATGTTATTCTAGTACAAACTATCACACATAAGGAAAATAAAATAATGAAATTCCTGGCATATCTAAAGTAGTCAATGCAATACATGCCAAATTCTGTTGTGGTAATACCTGAACACAACACTGCTTCCACAAAGCAGAGTATAAGAAATATGTGAGACTGTCTAGTATATGCTAGGAACTAATTTACTATAAACTCATACATAGTCTTAATAAATGAACTTCTATGAATAATCTATAATATATCTGCTATTTTACTACAATAACTACCACTTATAGTAGGAATGAAAGAAGTATGCTTTAAATATCCAGTGTATGTTGGTACTTTCCTATGGTAGCATAAATCAAAATGTGTTGAAGGAAATGAGCAAGTGTGGAGCACCCATATGTCACTCAGTATTTTACTACAGCTTTACTCACACAGAGAAGAGGCAGAGAAGTATGTAACGAGTAGAAAATATATGCCATGTATATAATCAATATGATATTGCACTGACACAAGTGATGGAAATGAGCATCTATTAACTTGTTTAAGTTTGTATGCACTTATAAGTTAGACAGTATGAATTAGAAAGTATTCTAATGCAATTTCTCTCACACATAGAGAAAAAGGAATGACCATTAGCATTTTCCAAGTTTTATTCCAGTACAGTTACAGAGAGCATAAAAAAGTAAGCATTCACTATATAAAATAAACTTACTATATAAAATAAACAATGCCTGTGGTTAGAATAGTGTGCACTTACTATATAAAATAAATAATTCAATTTCTCATTAATAATATTTAGTGATAAAGAAATAGGTATGCATTGAGAACATTCTATATTTCAGGTGCTATTATAGTAACACATTATTCATATGTAAGGAAAGAAAATAAAATTCCCTTGATCATTTACTATATGCCAAGAAATTTTCCGGGATAACATAAATAACACAGAGGTAAGGAAGCACACATGCCTTGAGTACCTGCTGTATACCACAGAATATAGTAGTACAATATTACTTACAAATAAGGAAAGAAAATTATCTTCATGGGTAAATAGTATTTCCAGGCAATAATCTAGTATAGTATTTCTTAGATGTAGGGGGAAAAAAAGAAATTACTTCCACTTTAAAAAAACTTTACTAACACAGGGAAAAGTTTCCCAAGGATCAATGAGAGTCCAGTATACTTTACACAATTTTTCATTACAACATTACATAATTTAGTTTTTAATATATGTCATACACTATTTTATTACAAGTTTACCCAAACACAGGGATAAAGAAATGATAGAGCATTGAGCAAATATGTTGAAAGAGCAAACAGGAAATAACAAATGACAAAACTAAGTTCTCACTTATCAATAATTACTTTAAATTTAAATCGATGAAATTCCCCACTTGAAAAGCACAGTTTCCAATATTGCTGCCTAAAAGATAATTACTTTAGATTTAAGTATGGACATATATTGAAAAAGAAGAGATTGAGAAATATATTCTATGTGAATGGAAACCAAAATAAAGCAGAGATAATTATATGGTACTTATATAAGACAGAATATATACAATCTCCCAACTTACAATAGTTTGACTTAATAGTTTTCCAACTTTATGATGATGTGAAAAGCAATATGCATTTAGTAGAAGCCATGCCTCAAATTTTGAGTCTTGAACTTTTCCTGGACTAGTGATACATGATATGACATTTTCTCATCATCCTGAGCAGTGACAGTGAATGGGACCTTCCAGCCAGTCATGTGGTTGTGAAAGTAAACAACTGATATTCTACAGTGTATTGTGTAGCTAATTTATATGTTCAGTATGATAGGTATATTGAATACATTTTCATTTACAATATTTTAACCTTAAAATAAGTTTATCAAGATACAAACTCACCAGAATATGGTGGAACAGAGTTAAACAGTGATTCTCAGTTTTTCCACAACACAGAAAGGAGGCAGTGAAGGAAGAGCTTATCTGAGAGGTTGGTGACAGAATAAATGCTTTAAGATCCAATATTACAAAGTCTGAGACCTGGAGAGACTTGATGATTGGTTACTGGAGTAAAAAATAAGGGCAGAGTTGCCTAACTCTGAACCAGACCAGGGAGAGGGAAGGCAGGGAGGTATAACAGAGAGAAAAAGAGGACACAGAAAAACACATTAGCCCACTCTCTTAACATATGTAAAGAAAGGCAGACAATATTAAAGTCTGATGGGAGCAATGTTGTCATATTGAAAGATCACTTTACAACCAAATTGTGGATAGAAAACTTTAGGGCTCCACAGTCATTTTGTGAAACCCATGGGCCACCAGTTTTCCTTTAAATCAATAATGGCATCTCCCCACCTTCAGATAGGAACAAATTAAACCAGAGGGAGCAAAATTTTTACCTGCAGTAAAATCTTTTAAGAATCACCTAGAAAGGACCATAGAGGGATTACTACTAGCCAAGTCATTGAAATCTCTCCTTATCACTTCAAACAAGGAGAATGGGGTAGAGCAACCATACCAGGGAAAGGTGAACCTAACCCTGCATTCCACACAGTCTTCTTGTGTAGCCCAGGCAGAGATGGAGCAGATGACCATCATTCATGGCAGCAGAAGTGAAAGCTCAGATCCAGGCAGCAAGGCAGTTTTTGCACTGAGCAGAGGATGGAGAACCAGAAGAAATACTTACACTACTGATCGCTCATGCACTCAACATCTCTAGCAATCAGAAAATACAAACCAAAACTACATTGTGATTTCATCTCACTGTAGGTAGAATCACAATTGTCAAGAATGGAAATATTAATAAGTGCTGGCAAAGATGTGGGGTAAAATGTACACACCTACATTGTTGGTGGGCCTGAAAATTAATGAAACCACTCCGGTATGTATGAAGCAGTATGAAGATTTCTCAAAAAAAGATAGGAAGGAACCACCAAATGACCCAGATATCCCACTCTTTAGTATAGAGCTAAAAGATCTACAATCAACATACTATGGAAATGCAGCCACAACAATTCCTGCAGCAGCATAATTCACAATTAGCTGTGGAATTAACCAAAGTAAACTTCAACAGATTAACAGATAAAGAAAATGTGATATATAAATGAAATTATGGCAATTTCTTGTTAAAAGATGGGACTAGAGATTATTATGCTAAGTAAAACAAGTCGGACTCAAAAAGTCAAAGATTAAATTGTCTCTCTTATATGTGGAAGTTAGTTCAATATAAGACAATAAAGAGAAAAAGAGCAAGAGAACAAAGAAAAAGTGGGAAGAATTCCACCGAAACAGAAGAAAGATCAGTGAAGCAGAAGAAGGGAAGAGGGGAAGGATGAGTGATAGGATAAGGCAAGAACAGTTGATTGGACCTGACCTTGCTTTTCTATGTACATCTGTAAATATACCACATGAATATCCACAAGACACTAATTTTAAAAAACTATAAGTAGCAGAAAGCTCAGTGAAGTAGAGGGAAGGGAACAGGAGATGAGGAAAGGAAGAAAAAGGAGAAGTACTGGGGACTGAATTAGAGAAAATTATATTTCATGTTTTATAATTATGTCACAATGAATCCTAATGTTAAGCATAACTAAAAAGAACCAATAAAAAAGGACATAGGCTCGTTGTATGTCAAGGAACATCTTACATTTTATGTCAAGAAATGGCAGAATAGTGAAGGTTGCTTTCCAGGCTGCTCTGTGGCATGAAACCTATTAAGCAGGTAGTCAGCTTCTTGGTAAGGTGGATTAAATAAAAACAACTTCACTGGGAATTAATACTGGATATTCAAAGCAGATGGAGGACTCAGGATATTGGATACAACAGAATAAGGAAGAAATCCCATGCTCTACTGTGGTCACTGCCAGTGCCTGCTGGACTAGTCTCTTCACTAGTCTCATTCACTGGCATGGAATAAATACAACCTACATTATTAAGAGGCTTGTGGTGTGTCTTGGTACAGAAAGATCAGAGATCAAAGACACTGCCGGCCTAACTTAGAAGGTATGCTGTGCAAGATTTTTCTGCAGGAAAGAAGCCCTGTCTCTCTCAGCTGCCCACAAGAACAGAAGAAGGAGACATATCGCAGCCATTGTGGTGAGGGTTGGTGGCTGCAGGTGCTGAGTCCTGGCAAACCCGAGGTGGGTTAAAAAACAGTTCTGACAAATTCGTGCCACATCTCAATGGAATGGGCCTAACAGGTCAGGAGAAAATCAGACATGGAGAGGGTTTTACATAGGAGAATATGGGTTATGGAAACCCACCTGGGTACCCAATTCCCTTGAATCTGGCAGGTAGTAGGTCTGACTGGAAGGGCTGAGCTGGGCCTGGAATTTGATAGGGCAGGGGTGGGAATTTCTGAGTTTGGGGACTGAACCCTTGAGTCCAGGAAAGGCAGGACCCATGAGGGATGGAGGAGACAAAAGATTGGCTCCTCCATTGTAGGAGTAGAACTCAAGGGAGATTCCTGGAATGCAGTAGCCCAACATGGACCAGCAACTGCTGGGCCCTAGAAGTACACTGATTTAAAATCTTCAGAGCAATCACTATTCAACAAAGAACCTGGTGCCTATCTAGACCTAAAATCCCCCATCAGGAGCTCTGTCTACAGGAACTCCTCTCACAGAACACTACAGCAACTCCACCCTGAGGGTGTAGCAGACATCAGATTCCAGTCCACTCTCCCTAACACAGTCAAGAAAGGCAGGTGAGAATTTCTGAACTCCAACTTGCAACTTGAATAGTAACTTAAAAAGAAGCAGGACTTGACACTCTGTGACAATACCCTTGTATACACTACAAACTTCAAGAATAAATGGAATATTTAAGAATAGACAATGAACATATATAATCATTGGCAATTTTTGACCACTGCAACAGAAAAAATTCCTTGACTTCTCATTGAGAAATTCTTCTTTTCTGTTTAATTATGAGCTGAAAGTTTCATGGACAATTATACATATTTGTCACTTTTTTCTCATTTCTAGCATTTTTTGAAGGCAGTTTTATTTCATGGTTGTCTTTTGAGGATGTTTGATTAGTGTAGTTCAGTTTTCTATTGTATTTTTTATTCTATTTCACTAAGTAATTTACCTTATCTTTCTGTCTTTCTTTTGGCTAACAGTCAAACTCTTGCTCTCCCTTTCACTATTTTAATTTTTTTACTGCTATTTTTGTCCTTCTCCATCATAATTATCATATCCTACATCTCCTCTGTTCTCTCCTTGTTTACCTGTTGAAATTGAAAAACCATTTGCAAATCTATTAACTGGTCATATCATTTCTCTTTATTGTGACATCATTGAAAATGTTATAATAACTATTTAGTTTAAAGCTGTATATTGTTTGCTTTGGTTGTTGTTATGATTTGTCTCCCCATAAACTACGAGGTACTGGAATCCTTAAAGGACACTATAAGTTCACAAGGTAGAAACTCTACTGCCTCATATCCACACTGAAGGATGGGTAGACACACAAACAACAAGAAAAATCAAAGGAATAAACTGTCCCAAACAAGCCAATAAAACCTCAATAAAACAACCCACAAAGAAAGAAATGTCAGAGAAGGAATTTACAATGTTCATGTTAAACTGATATGTGTAAGGATGATGTAAGGAATAAAATCAGAGAGAAGATACAGGAAGGAAAAGATCACTTTAATAAAGAGATAGAGATTCTGAAAAAAAAAATCAGAAACCCTCAAAATGAAGGAATTGATAAACCAAATTAAAAATTTAATGGAAAGCATTACCAGCAGACTAGACCACTTGGTAGGTAAAGTTTCAGACATAAAACACAAAATATAAAATCTTGCAAATAAAGTTTACTATGGAGAAAAGGGTTTAAGAAATCATGAACAAAAATTTCAAGACATATGGGATAACATAAAAAGATTAAATTTAAGACTTATCAGAATAGATTACAGCTCAGAAAAACAAATCAAAGGAATGCACAGCTTTTTCCCAAATCTTAAAAATGAAATTGAAGATTAAATATAGGAGGCTTATAGGACTACAAATATACAACATTGCAACAAACCCATGCCAAATCATTATTACAAAAATTCCTAAAATATAGAATAAGAATAGAATTTTAAAGTCTACTAGAGAAAAACAACAGGTTACCTTTACAGATAAACCAATCCAGATCTCAGTTGATTTCTCAACCCAGACCATCAAAACTAAGAGGTATTTGAATAATATACACCAAACTCTGAAAGAAAAATGGATGCCAACCAAGAACATTATACCCAGAAAAATTAACCTTCAGATTTGATGATGAAATAAAAATTTCCACAATAAACAAAATTTAAAAGAATCCACAAAAAGAAGTCTGCACTATAAAACATACTCAACAAAATAGTATATGAAGAAGAAAATGAAAAATAAAAGTGAAAACCAGAAAAGTGAGGAACTACACTAGAAGAAAAATCAATCAAAAAAGAAACTAAAACAAATTAAAAGCCAGAAATAAGTAAAAATGACAGGAAGTAAAAAATCATTTCTCAATAATAACATTGAATGTAAATGGCCTAAACTTATCAATCAAAAGATACAGACTGGCAGACTGGATTTAAAAACAAGTCTTAACAATATGCTGTCTCCAAAAGACTCACTTCATAGGCAAAGACATTCACAGACTGAAAGTAAAAGGATGGGAAAAAATACCATTCACATGGATCTCATGAACAAGCAGGGTTTCTATCAACATATCATAAAAAGGTACTTCAAAAAGATAATCAGAAGGGACAGAGAAGGACATTTTTAAATGCTGAAGGGAATATACAACAAGAAGAAATAACAATCATACATTTTCATGCCCCACACAATGGACCCTCTAAATAGATCAAACAAACCCTTCTTAATTTCAAGAATCAAATATACCACAAAACAATAATATTGGGTGTCTTTAACTTGCCTCTCTCATCATTGGTTAGATATTCAAAACAAAAACTTAAGAAAGAATTCATAGAACAGAAAAATAAAATTAATTATTAAGACGTGTGTGTGTGTGTGTGTGTGTGTGTGTGTGTGTAGACAGAGAGAGAGAATATTTCATCTGTGAATGACTGAATACACTTTCTTCTCAGCAGCACATGAAAACTTCTCTAAAATCAACTATATCTTAGGTCACAAAGCAACTCTTAGCAAATAAAAAATAAATAAATAAATACCTTGCATCCTATCAGATCATAATGAAATAAAATTAGAAATCAACAACAAAATAAAAAAAATTAAAACTACTATAACACCTAGAGACTAAATAATATGTGACTGAATGACCAATGGATAGCAGAAGAAATCAGTGATGGAATAAAAAATACTTAGAGGTAAATGAGAATACTGAAAGAACAAATCAAAATCTCTGGAACACTATGAAGGTGGTTTTAAAAGGAAAGTTTATAACATTGAGTCATTCATTAAAAGAATAAAACAGCATCAAATAAATAAGCTAACATTACATCTCAAGGCCCTAGAAAAAGAACAAATCTATACCAAAAGCAGTTAAGATAGGAACTAATTAAAAACACCTGAAATTGATGAAATTGAAATTTAAAATGAATTTGAAAAAAATCAACAAAGCAAAAAGTTGTCTTTTTTGAAAAAATAAATAAATTTGTAAATCCTTAGCCAAGCTAACAAAGAGAAATAGGGGAAAATCTCAAATTACTAAAATTCATGATGAAAAAAGAAATATCATAATGGACACTATTGAAATACAGAAGACAACCAGAAACTATTTTGAAATTTACACTCAAGAAAATAAGAAATCTTGAAGAAATTAACAAATTTCTAGAAACATATGACCTATGAAATTAAATCAGAAGGACATAGAAAATTTAAACAGATCATTTTCAAACAATGAAATTGAAGACACCATCAAAAGCCTACCAACAAAAAAAAGCCCAGGACCAGACAGATTCTCAGCCAAGTTCTATCAGACCTTCAAAGAAGAGCTGATGCCAAATTATTCCACAAAATAAAAAAGGAGGGAACACTTCCAAATTCATTGTATGAGGCTAGTATCACTCTGATACCAAAACCAGGCAAAGACATATCAAGGAAAGAAAACTTCAGACCAGCATCCCTCATAAACATAGATGCAAATATTCACAATAAAATACTAGGAATCCCAAAAACACATTTAAAAGATAATCCAATTCAAGGGATGCGAGTTTGTTTCAACATGCAGAAATCAATAAACACAATTCACCACATCAATAGTCTTAAAGACAAGAATCACATTATTATCTCAAAAGTTACAGAAAAAGTATTTGAAAGAACACAGAATACATTCACGTTCAAAGCACAAGAAAAACTAGGGATACTAGGAACAAACCTCAACATTGTAAAAGGTGAATACACAATGTGAAACCCAAGGCCAATATTCTAAATGGAGAAAAACTGAACGCATTCCCTCCAAAAAGTGGAACAAGAAAGGGATGACCTCTTTTACCACTTCTGTTCAACATCATCCTTGAAACTCTATCCAGAGTAATTAGAGGAAAGAAATTAAAAGGGATATTATTAAGAAAAGAAGAACTCAAACCATTATTATTTGTTGACGAAATGATTCTATATTTAGAAGACTCAAAAAACTTCACCAGAAAATTTCTAGAACTCATAAATGAATTTCAGCAAAGTAGCAGGATATAACATTAACACTCATAAATCAATTGCATTCCTATACATCAACGGTGAATCAACTAAAAGAGACATTAGGAAAACTATCCCATTAATCATAGCCTAAAAGAAAATAAAATATCTGGGAATCAATCTAACGAAAACGTTGAAACAACTCTATAATGAAAACTAAAGAACACTAAAGAAAGAAGTTGAAGAACACCTCAGAAAATGGAAAGATTCCCCATGTTCTTAGGTAGAATTAATATTGTCAAAATAGCCATACTATCAATAATACTATACAGATTTAATGCAATTCCTATTCATATTCCAATGACATTCTTTATTAGAAAAATGATTCATGGAATTCATTTGGAAAAATAAGAGATCCAGAATAGCCAAAGCAATAGCCAGAGGCTTTACAATACCAAAACTTAAATTATACTACAGAGCAAAGACAACAAAAATAAAGTGGTATTGGCACCAAAATAGACATGAAGACCAATGGTAAAGAATAGAAAACACAGAGACAAACCCACATAAATACAGTTATCTCACACTAAACAATGCACTATTAACATACATTGGAGAAAAGATAGTCTCACCAACAAATGGTACTGGAAAAACTGGAAATCTATATGTGGCAGAATGAAATTGAACCCCTATTTCAACTCAAAGGGAATCAAAGACCAAAACCTCTGCACCTCCTAGAAAATGTAGGCCCAGCACTCCATGATGATGACTTAGGAACCAAATACTCAAAAAGACTCCTAAAGCACAAGAAGTAAAATAAAAAACTAATAAATGGGATGGTATCAAACCTAAAAGCTTCTTCACAGAAAAGGAATAAGAGCAGGAAGAGAGAGCCTATAGAATGGGTGAAAATCTTTGCCATCTGCACCTCAGATAGAGCATTAATTCCTAAGATGTATAAAGAACTCAAAAAACTTAACACCAAAATAACAAATAACCCAATCAATAAAAAGATGCTCAACAAATATATGAAAAAAATGATCCACATCTCTACCAATTAGAGAAATACAAGTTAAAACTACACTGAGATTTCATCTCACTCTAGTCAGAATGGTAACAATGAAGAATACAACTAACATAAATGTTGGTGCAGATGTGGGGAAAGGGTACACTTATACCTTGCAGGTGACTCTGCAAATGGGTGCAACTCTAATAAGATGGAGATTACTCAAAAAGAAAAAAAACATGAATGGAACCACCATTTTTCCCAGTTATACCACTCCTCGATGTACATCCAAAGGAGTTAAATCAGCATATCTAGTGACATCACCACACCAAAGTTTATAGCAGCTCAATTCACAATAGCTAATCTATTGAACCAACTAGGTGCCCTTCAACAGATGAATGGATAAAGAAAATGTGGTACATAAACAGCCATACAAAAGAATGACTTTATTACATTTCTCACTAAATAGATGGATCTGGAAACCATCATACTAAGTGAAATAAACCAATTCAAAAAACTAAATGTCAATTTTTTTTCTGATATGTAAATGCTAACACAAGTGGAAGATAGGGGAGAATAGAGGTTCAGTGGATTAGACAAAAGGTAATGAAGGGTGGGGAGGCTGATAGGAATAGGAAAGACAGTTAAATGAATCTGACACATCTTTTCTATGTACATTTGTGAATACACCACAATAAATCTCCACATCATGTACAACCACAAGACTGGGGTCCTAATTAGAATAAGATATGCTTCATGTTTATATAAATATGTCAAAATATACTGTACTGGATGCATATCTAAGAAGAACAAATTAAAAAAGAAATACATCTAGAGAAACAATTTCAATATGTAATTTATTCTACTCAAGAATGGCTATTATCAAGAACACAAGCTATATTAAGTGTCATTCCCCCCATGAATGTGGGGGAAAAGGCACACTCATACATTGCTGGTGGAGTTGCAAATAGTGCAGTCACTCTGGAAAGCAATATGGAGATTCCTCAGAAAACCTGAAATGTAACCACCATTTGACCCAGTTATCTCACTCTTTGGTTTGTACCCAAAGAACTTAAAAGCAGCATACTACAGTAAAGCAGTCACATCAAAGTTTAAATCCACTCAATTCACAATAGCTAGATTGTGGAACCAACTTAGAAGTCCTTCAATTGATGAATGGATAAAGAAACTGTGGTATATATACACAATGTAATACTACTCAGCCAGAATAAAATTATGGCATTTGCTAGTAAATGGATGGAGTTGGAGAATATAATGCTAAGTGAAGTAAGTGAATCCCCCAAAACCAAAGGCTGAATGTTTTCTCTAATAAGTGAATGATGATAAGTAGATGATGATATTTAAGAGGGGGAGTGGGGTGGCCTGGGGGGTAAGAGAAGAATCAAGGCACTTCTAATTATGTAGAGGGAAATGGTGCAGGAAGGGGTGGAGGAAGAAAAGATAGTGGACTGAGACAGACTTCATTACCCTATCTACATGCATGATTACAAGAATGGTATGAATCTACATAGAGTCCAACCACAGAAGTGAAATAATGTACCCCATTCGTGTACAATGAATCAAAATGCAGTCTGCAAAAAAAATTTAAAAATAAACCATCAGCTATAATAAAATAAGTAAATAAACAAACAAGTAAGTAAATTCTAAAAATTGTTCCTTCCAAGAACTGAATTTGGCTTCTGGGAAATAAAATTGTCTGTTAACTAAAAAAAAAAAAAAAAAGAAAGAAAAGAAAAGAAAATTCTACTCAACATGAAAATATAACAATCACACATTTATGTGCACCCAAACAAGAACACAAGCAAATATTGACTGATATAATGGGATTAATTGATAGGAATACAATAATAGCAGGAGACTTCATACCCTACTTTATCAGCAATGGATAGTGGTACATGCTGACTGAAAACAAATAAAAAAGGAGCTCAGTTGAACAATATTATACACCAAATGGACCTAGGGCCATACCGATCTTTCCACTCAATAGCATATGAATGCATATTGTTCTTAAGTACACACAGAATATTCTTTAGGGTGGATTATATGTTAGGTGACAAAACCAAACTTAACAAATCTAGGAAGATCAAAATCATTCCAATTATTTTTTTCCAGTCACAATGGAATAAAATATGGGGGATCCACCAATATGTAAAACTAAACAAGATACTGTATAATCAAAGGGAAAATTTTAAATATATTTCAAAAACACAACATATTGAACTTTATAGGATATAGCAAAGCTGTCCTACAGGAAAAGTTTATAAATAGCTACATTATAGTAAAAGAAAGACCTCAAACTAGATTTATACTTCAATGAAAAGAAGAAAAACTAAGCTTACACTTAGCAGACAAAAGAAAATGATATTAGAGAAGAAATAAATAGAGACTAAGAAAAGCTAAACTGTATTTTTTTTGGAAAAAATAAAATTGCCAAACCTACCTATACTGAGAAAATAGAGAGGAATTAAATTTTTAAAACTCAAATGAAAAAGAAGACACTAAAACATCTGCCTCAGAATTAAAGGATGACTACAAAAAACTATCATGAATAGTTTAAATGTCAATAAATTAGATAATCTGAAAAATGCATACATTTCTTACAATTCTGAAAACACGCAACCTACCAAAACTGAATCAAGTAGAAGGAGAAAGCCTGAACAGAACAGTAAGAAATAAGGACACTGATATATTAATCAATAGCTTCTCAGCAAGGAAAGGCCAGGACCTTCATGAATGAATTCTACCAAACATTCAAAGAATTAATAGCAAGGCTTTTAAACTCTTTGAAAAACTAGAGTAAGGAACATTTCCAAACCTGACTTCTGAGGATAGCATGAACCTGCTACCAAAGTCCTAAAAAGGGCACTATGAAAAAAAGCAAATATCCTTGATAAGCCTAGATATAAAAGTCCTTAATAAAACACTAGAAAGCTGAATTCAACAGCATATTTAAAGGATTATACATCTCTGTCAAGTGGCATTTATCCCAAGGATGGAAGGATAATTTAGCCTATCAAGACAATCAATGTGACATGCCACATTAACAAAACAAATATAAAGAACCACATGATTATTTCAAAGGTGCAGAAATATTTGACAGAATTCAATATCTACCTGTAAAACCTCAACAAAATGTACATAAAAGCAACTTACTTCAACAAATAAAATCATATATGGAAAACACCCAGATAACATCATAATTGATGGGAAAAGTCTTTCTTCAAAATCAAGAACAAGTAAAGGATGCCTACTCTCATCACTTCTATTAAATATAGTACTTGAACCAATTAGACAAGAAAAATAAATAAAAACAAAATCTGAATGGGGATTGGGGGTGGGGGATGAGAGAAGAATATAGGAACTTTAGATTAGGAAGAGGGAAATGAGAGGGAGGAGAGGGCGGGGGTATGCAAGATGGTGGAATGAGACAGACATCATTACCCTATGATGATTACATGTATGATTGCATGAATGATATGAATCTACATTGTGCACAACCAGAGAAACAAAAATTTGTACCCCATTTGTGTACAATGAATCAAAATGCAGTCTGGAAAAATAAATAATAAAGAAATAAAAAAAAAAAAAAAAAAGAAAAGCTCATTCACAGAAGCAGAGTAATGCAGAGTAATGTGTTCATTACAATGGGTTTGGGGAAGCACTGTTTTCAAGGGGAAATGGGAAGATTTGGGACAATGTACAAATTTCTGGTGTAAGATCAATACCTTATAGACATCTAATGTATATCAATGTGACTAGAATTAATATTGCAAGTTGTGTATTTGTAATGTGCTTAGAGGGTAGATCTGAAAGTTTCTTAATTTCTCCAAAGACCATGTCCATAATAATAAAGACAAGAAAATAACAATGTGAGATGACATGATTAGCTTGATATTAGAGATTATTTTACAATTTATAGGTATAGGAAAACATAAAATTATATACCATAAATGAAATATAAATTTTATCATTTAAGCCTCCATAATACTGAAAAAATATGTAAATACAAATAATCCACTATGTTCTGATGTTATTCCAGTACACACATCGCACATATTGGAGAGAAAGATTTCATAGAGCATCTAATACTGCCAAGCAGTATATACAAACAAAAATATGAACACATAGGAAAGGGTATAAGTATTCATGAAATTCCTCATTTATCTGAGGCTCAATTTCTGGTCCAGTACTACTCCCATATAATTAGCATTTACTGGTTGTGTAGCACACACCATGTAGTAGTCTAGTAAAATATTACTCATGTAGGCAGAAAGCAAGCTCACAAAAATCTTTGTACATTCAAGACACCATTCTCAAATATCACTTGGATATAAGTGGAAGGAAATATACATGTATGGAGTACCTAATATATGCGAGGTACTATTCTAGTATAAACTTTCTCACAGAAGGAAAAGAGCATGCATCTAGTACATCCCAGGTCTATTCTAGTTCAATTTTATCAGCACATAGAAAAGAAATTAGTGTGCCTTCCAACTTAATATATGCCAGGTCCTATTCTATTGTATACTGTTCTATGATATTATGATCACAGAAAAGAAGGAAATGAGCAATCACTCAGCATTTATTGAGTGCCAATATTCTATTACAAACTTTCTAACACATACAGGAAAGAAATGAGAATGCATGGAGCATGGGGCATTTGTGAAACACACTTCTAATACAACAATACATATAGTGGGAAACAAACCTGCATGAAGCTACTAGTAAATCTCAGGCACATTATTTAATATTACATTACTCAAATGCAGGAGGAAATAAATCAGCATGCATTGACTGCTTTTTAAATGTCAGGTAATCGTCTAGTACAAGATTACTTACATATGGTAGAAGGAAGCAAGCAAGAAATGAATACCTAGACTATGCCAGCTACTATTTTAGTTCAGCATTACTCGCATAGGTGGAAGGAATTAAGCATGCACTGAGCATCCGGTGTATGCCAGTTCTTCTTATCTTAAACATTTGTGCGTGGAGGAAAAGAGCATTCACTGAACATCCAGTATATGTCAAGGTACTATTCTAGCATAATAGTACTTATACTTACAAAGGAAGGAACCACGCATTGAATACCTAGTATATGCCAAAGAACAGCTTTAAGAAATAACTAATTGTGCTGCACACAATGTATGCCAATTACAATTCTAGTAAAAAAAAAAAAAACTGTTTACACATAAATGAAATAAGCATGCATTAAGCACCAAATGTATGGTAGTACAATTATTGCTTAAGATATTTTATAGATAAGGAAGACAAACAAGGATGGATAAATCTCCTAATACACTCTAGGCACTATTCTCACATTACTCAAAATAGAGGATGCAAGTATCCTAGAATATATCAAGTGTAATATAGCATAGCATTAATCAAACATAAGGAAACTAGCATATTTGAACACCTAGTCATGATAGCACTAGTCTAATATATTACATATATACCAAAATAACGGACATACCTGGAGCACCTAATATAGACCAGTTGCTGTTAGACATTACAAACATGCATAGAAAGAATATGAACGTACTGACAGCTTACCATAGGCCATGAACTGTTCTAGTATATTACTCACATAAAAGAGGTGTGTTATTTCAATATAGTGTTATTTACATATATAAAAAGATGTAATTTACATTAATTACCTTCAATATGCCAGACACTATTACACTTACATATAGAGAAAGGAATGAGCATGCATTCATAGTCCAGTACAGGCCACTGTACTATTATAAAATGTTATTCATTCAGAAGGTCATTGAGCATGAATTTAAAACTTAGTTTAGACCAAACATTTTTCTAGCATACTATTACTCATATTCAGAAGGAAGAAGCAAGATTATTATGGACATCTAGAATATGCTAGGCGTGTTCCAACTGTAGCATTACTCACACATGGAGGGAAAGAAACAAGTATTAATCATCCAACACATAGCAGGTACTACTTTAATATTTACATATATGGGAAGAAAATATGCATGCATAAAATATATAGTAGATTTCAGATACTATTCCAGGAAAATACTATCTTCACACAAGAGAAAGAACAAAGCATGCATTCAGTAAGCAGTTTATGCTGGACACTGTTATAATTTATTATTAATTACATATAAGATGAAGAAAACCCAATACACTGAAAACTTAGAGATTGCAAGGCCATGTTTTAGGGCAAACTTACCAACAGATGGGAGAAGGAAATATGGATGTGTGAAGCACCTAATATATGTCAGAAAGTATTCTAATAAAATATAACTTCCATGTAGGGAGAAAGAAATTACCATGTATTGAATATCCATTATGTGCCAAGTCCTGTTCTAGTAAAACATTACTCACACATAAAAGAAGGAAAACAAGATTGCATTAAGCTTCATTAATATGCCAAGCACTGGTCCAGAATGATGTTACTCACACTCAGGTAGGAGAAACTAGAATGCTTTAATCATTTAGTAAATGCATGGTGATATTACAGCACAACATCATTCTCACACAGAGGAAAGAAGTAAGCCACCAGTATATTCAGGGTGATATTCTTGTACAACCTTACTCCCTACAGAAGAAGCAAATGAGCATGCCTGGTATACCTGGTATTACCATTAGCGTACAACACTTTTTACAATTAGAAGAAAAGTCACAAGCATGCATCTGGTGTCTGTTTATGACAACCAGCATTTCTAGTACAAGTTTGCTTTATCCTAAGATAAAGGGAATAAGACTGTATTGAAGTGCTTAAAATATGCCAAACACTATTATAGCACAACACTTCTTACACACACAGGGAAGAAACAATTTCTAGAATGTCTAGAAAAATTCAGGTGCAGTACTCACACTAGGTTAAAGGAAGCAAGCATCCCTATGTGCTTTTTTATGAGACAGAGTATCACATACATGGGGAAGATGCAGTCATGAATGGAATCCATTATATATATTTGACACTATTATAATACTGCATAGCTCAACATATTAGGGAAAATTTAAGCATGCATTAAGTGTCTAATACAGGTCAGGCACTAATCTAATCAAATAATATTCTAACACAGAGAAAAGAAACCTAGCATACCTAGAACAACAGATATAACCAGGCAGTATTTTAAAAAGTATTACTCGTACACTGGAAAAAAAAGTGTGCATCCATCAAGGACCTAATATGTATTCTTTTCTATACTAGTATAATGTTAGTCTGGCATCAGCTCATGAAATATGCATGCATTAAGTGCCAAGTGTTTGCCAGACAATACTGTAATATAACATTACTCATAGATAAATGAAAGAGTATAACCAGGCATTGAATACCTAATATTTGCCAGGCACTACTCCAGTACATCACTAAGACATAAAGAAAAGAACAAGGATGCACTGAGAATCCTAATAAAGGTCATGCACTGTTCTAGTAATTTACTCACACATATAAAGATCATAAGGAAAGGAAACAAGATCACACTGGGTACAATGTTACTCACACATATGCTTATCTCCTTTCTGATTTGAAGATAAGGTTTCATGATGCTCATACATGGAATGTATTCTAGTACCACATTACACATACACACACATACAGGGATACAATCATGCATAAGCCAGGACACTCTAGCACAACATAAATCATGGGTTGGGGAAAGAAAAATGCATCCATTGTGCTTCTAACAGATGGCAGGTTCTATTGCATTCTAACATTATCTACACATGAGCGAAAGGACAAAAGCATGAGTTGATTGCATAATATCATCCACAGCCCATTCTAGTACAATATTATTCACACATAGAAGAAGAAAATGAGCTTGTATGGTTTATCTAGTTTAATCCAGGTGTTATTCAAGAATAACATTGCTTACACAGTGGAATTAAGTCATAATGCCTTGAGTCCTAGCACCTGCCTAGCATGTACAAGGCCCTGGCTTTGATTCCCTAGCACTGTAAAGTGAAAGAAAAAAAGAATAGAAAATTGATCATCTCCCTCTATTTCATTTGAAGCTTCAAGAGGGAAAGATAAATGTTAACTGAGATCAAAACGATGTTACCCATTTTCCCAGTTGCTGCTAGAGATAAACATTGTTTCCTCTTCACTTCCACTAACTACCTCTTCTTTATATATCTACCAAACTGTGAACCCAAACTCAGGGAAATTATAGAGCAATATAAATTGTGAATGTATTGAAAATAATATTGTGTAATATGATATAATTTCAGGACCAGAGTTTTCTGGTCTTGGACTATAAGTATTTTCATTATCAGAACAAGAAAAAACATTGTTATTTTTCCACTTAATGACTCCAAAAGTAAATAGCTGCCTTTTTTCAGAGTCCTCTACCCCAAAATAAGCCATCTTTCCCAGACCCTCCTTCTTCTCCATGTCATAAGGGAAATTGTAATCAGTATTGATTAAAGCAAAGCTAAGTCAGGTATAGAGTACAGCAAGTTTAATTTGCTGGTGGCCAAGAAATATTAGTTCATATTTATTAATTTCTTGAATAAGAAATTCCTTATTCTGAACCAGGAATCAAAACTGGTAGACTGGTTTCTTGGAAAGGACAATACTCAAACATCTCTTAGTAACAGACTGGTAAAAGGCAGTTGTGCTCAGCAAGGAAAGGAAAGAAATGATTATGTTATATATGTCTAGATTGTTTGATACCAACTAAGACCTGAGAAGAAATTATTCTGTGGCTGGTTTAGAATTCAGGGGTAAAAACATCCTGGAACCATGTTATTTGATGAATTCTGTCTCTTAAATAGGGTTATAGTCTGGGAAAGAGTTGTTATTCCAGAAGTCTAGCCTGGTGAAGCTAAAGCGTAAGAATATCTAAAGAAAATAAAATGTAATAATTCTAAAAAAACAGAGTCCTAGAATATAAAAATGACCCTGTTAGTTACAAACTTACTGATACAGAGCAGAATGACATGAGCATATAGTAGGCACCTAATAAATGTCAGGTCTTATATAAACCATTACTTATGCAAGGGAAAGAAGGACACATAGAACAAATAACATGACAGCAGAATTCCACAGAACTACCAACACATAGGTGGAAATAAAACAGGTATATGTAAACAGCTAGTACATGGTAGTCACATTGACAGTATGATATTTTGCACATGAAAAATAAATAGCTACAAAGTATTTGCTTTATATTATTGTAGCAAACATTAGGCACCATTCTACCACATTACGCCCAAACAGGATTAAGAATCATCCATTAAATTGCTACATATCCCAAGCAGTATTTAAGTACAATCTTACACAGGAAGAAAGGAAATGAGCATGGACTGAGCTTTTACTACATACTGAACACTATTCTACTACAATCTTATTCAAACATAGAAGAAAACTTAAAGGAAAACTAGTTGTGAGAGTTACAATTCTCTCACAACTTTGTTCACATTCATGGGAAGAAATTAAGTCTGCATGGAGTACCAGGTTAATGACAGATAATATTATTCAGTCATGATCATTAATTGAAAACTCTGAAATTGAGTTTCACATACATGGAAGAAAAATGCCATATATATATATATAGTGTGTGTGTGTGTGTGTGTCCTATTCATTCTGTTTATTTCTGCAGAAAACAAAACTCTCACACAGTGTCTATTATATTCTTGATATTATTCAATACATCCTCACATATGAAAAAACACATGCTTAATACGTCTAAACTATATGCTAGAATAACATGATGCATACAAAAGGTAATTAAGTAAGTAGTCATTGAGCACTTCATATATTCCAGAAAATATTGTATTCACCAATATCTATATATCAGCAAAGGTCACAGATTTGTTTAAGTGCCTGGTATGGGGTAGGTACTTTTGTAATTCAGATTTACTCTTATACAGGTGGAAAGAATCATGTAAGCACTAAGTCTCTAATGATGCTTATTACTGTTCTGCACCATCATTCATACTGAGAAGGAATCCAGTGTGCAGAGTATGAACTCTAGTATATCTCAAATACTATTGGAGTACAATTGTACATAGACAAAGAGATAAGCTTGCATTTGGTATCTAGTGTATGCCAGATTCTATTCTACAACAAAGTTGCTCACCCCAAGTGATAGGAAACAATTGAATTGAGCACCAGGTGCTTGACAAGCATGATTCTAGTACTGTGTGTCTCACTAAAAGAGAACCAGCATGTCTTGATCACTTACATAAGGTACTACTACAATACTAGTTAACTCTTGTGCAGGGAGAAGGAAGCACAAATACTTTGATTAACTTGGCAATGCCACACACTCTTTTAGCACAAACAGACACACATATGGGGAAATTAAACAAGTATGAAATGTACTACTGCTATCTGGTACATTCTAATCTAGTACCTTTACTCATGCATGGTGATCATGATAATAATCATCCACTGATAACTTAGTATATATGTCATAATCTTACTCCTATGTACAGAGCAATGAATATTAGCCATACTTTCTCATAGCATATTTCTTACATAAAAAGGGAGCAAGCAAGCATGCCTCCAGTGCTTGGTATGGACCACATATTATTTTTGCAATATTTTCATACATAGTAGGAAGGAAGCTGACATGCAGTGAACAATCAGTATATTCAAAGGTATATTCTAGTATAACTTTATTCACACATGGGGGAAAAAACACATTGGCAATAAGTGACTCCTACATGTCAGATACTATTTTAGTTAATGTTTACTCTCAGATTGTAAAAACTAATGTGTATTAAGTGGTAAGTATATTCTAAGCAATATTCTAATGTAACATCACACTTAAGTCAATGAAACCATACTAGTACATATTACATGCCTAATATTTATCTTCATATTCTAGTTTTTATTCACTCATAGGAGAAAAAACAGGCATGCTTGGAGCATCTGGTATTGTTGAGCAATATTGTAATATAACATTATTCATAATTAATAGAAAGGAGCAATCATTTATTAAGTACTAGGATATGCCAGGCTGTTTTCTAGTACAAACTTATTCTTACACAAAAAGAAGAATATATACTTGCATTAGTACCTAAGGTAAGCCATATCCAACTGGTATGTCAGGTCCTATTCTAGCAGAACATTACTAACATAAGGGGAAGGGAAGAATATTACATTGATCACAATGTTAGTCAGTTTTTCATCACTGTGACCAAAATACCTGACAAGAACAACTTAAAGAAGAAAAATTTTATTTTGGCTCAATTACAGAGTTTTCAGTCACTGATCAGTCAACTCCATTGCTCGAGGTCTGAAGTGAGGCAGATCATGGAAGAAGGGCATAGTGGAGAAAAACTGCTCAGTTCATGATGCTCAGGAAGCTCTCAGTGACCTACTTCTCCAGTCACGCACTATAGTTACCACCCAGTACAGCAGTCCTTTCAAATTGTTCAGGCATCAAATGGATCAATTCACTCATTGGAGTATAACCTTTATAATTTAATCATTTCAATTCTGAACATTCCCAAATCATCTCACACATGAGTTTTCAGGGGGTAAGTCGTTCCTAAACCATAACAAATACTTACAACATGATAGGTAGAATTGTACTTACACCTTACACATAAACAGGAAGCAAGCACACATTAAAAACATTGCTCATGCAAAGTAACAATTTTGAGCAATCTTACTCAGCAAGAATGTATGTAGCACATAATATGACTGGATATTTTCTTGAGCATTCCTACGTACATCTAAATACAGAAAACAAGCATGCTCAGAGTTTACAATATCGCCAGACCCTCATAATATGACATTACTCACACATAATGGAAAAGAAAGATTGTATTGTTTTAGTCAACTTTTCTGTCATAGGACCAAAAGACCCAACAAGAATAACTGAGGATGATAAGTCTATCTTGGCTTACTGCTTCAGAGGTTCAGTCTATAGTTGGTGAACTCCACAGCTCTGGGCCCAAGATGAGGCAGAATATCATGGCAGAAGGGCATTACTGGGGAAGCAGCTCAGGACACAGTAACCAGGAAGCAGAGAGCAAACTCTGTTCTTCAGGGACACAAAATAAACCCCAAAGGCATACCCCAGTGACTTACCTCCTCCAGTCACACGCTACCTGCCTATGGTCACTGCCCAGTTACAGTCCTCATAATCTAATCATTTCACCTCTGAAACTTTTACATTGTCTCACACATGAGCTCTTGGGGGACAGCTCATATCTAAACCATAATATGTACTTAACTAATATATTGCAGATAGTACTTTAGTACATAAACGTACTCTCACATAGGAGAGGACATAAGCATAATGTTTAGTATACTTCAGGTGTTAGTCTATGTTAAAACCTAGAGGAAGGAATCAAACATTCATTAGAAACCTAGCTTAAGCAAGATATAATTTTAGTAAAATTACAAATTTTTATTTTAGTAAAAGGGCAAAAAATTAACCTGGTGGAGCAAGAATACGTCAGGTAGTATTTTAGTACACTATCGACATGTGGATGGAGGAAAGCATGTATCAAGAATTTATTGTATGCCAAATTCTATTTCAGTACAGATTTATCCACAGGCACATAAAGAAGAAAACCAACATTATGAAGCACCTTGCACATTTCAGACACTGATCTACTTCAACTTCACTCACACATGAGATAAGGAAACAGGGATGCTCTGAGCTCCAAGTATATACCCAGGCAATATCTCTAATATCACTGACACATGGTTGGAGGAAGCATCCTCACATTAGCACCTAAAATATAAATGAAACTATTCAATTGCAGTACATTCACATAAAATAAAAGGACAAAAGCTGGATGGATCACTGTGTACAGGCCAAACTATATGATAGGATAATTTTGCTCACATATAGGGAAATTAAATAAACATGAATCAAGGGTCTAGTATATACCAAACACTGTTGTAAATATATTTTTACCTATGCCTCAGCAAAGAACTAAGATGTGGTTTTGAGCACATAATACATAACAGATGATATTATAATTCAAATTAACTCTCAGAAAATTGGGAGAAAATAAGAATGCATTGAGCTTCTTTATGTGTAATACAATTTGTACCACAACATTACAGGTGGAAATTGAGCACATATTGAGTGTGTTGTCTATCCCAGGTATTATTCTAGTATAAAAGTACTCATACAGACAGATAAAAAATAAGTTACACACTTGATATATGTCAAGTCATGGTCTAGAACAACATTACTCATCCACAGGCGAAAGAAAGAAGATTGAATTGAGCAATATATTTAAGCCAGGCACTATTCTAGTGCAACAGTACATAAGGAAATAAACAAGGATTCCTAGAGCACCCAGTATGTAATGCACTCTTATAATGCAACATTACTCACAAAAAGGGATAAAATAAGCACACATTCAGTGTCTACACTAGGTACTAGATTTACATTATTGATGTATATAGGAATATATTAAATACCTAATAAACACCACATACAATGTTAATGTAACCTCATACGCATATGAGAAAATCTAAACAAGCATGGATTTAACTCTTAGACTATGCCATTTACCAGCCTTATACTCAAATAGTGAAAAGAAACAAACATGTTGAGGCTTAACACATGTGAATTTAATCATACATATGGGAAGAAAATGAGCATTATGGAGTACCTGATGTTTTTCAGGCATTATTCTATTAAAACTTTAATGCATTCATTTAGACAGAAGCAAGCTCACGTTGAGTTCCATGTGGTAAGTGGCCTCCTTACCACTTGTTGATGCTGACAATCCTCCCATTATGCCTTCAAGCCAGGAGTGGAAGTCTAGACTCCCCAGCGGTCTCCTTTGACCCTGCTAGAAGGGGGGTCCATAGTAGCATTTGTAGGGATGAAATTCTAGTTCTCTTTGACCTTCTCTGTTTCTACCCTGGTGGCAATAATTGATTGTCTCACTGCAGAGTATTAGAGATGAAATCTAGGCTCCCCATTTAACCTGGTGGGAGGGAGTGGAATCAGAGTTTTTCTGTTTTATTTGGTTGAAGTAGAATAGTTATCATACCCAAATATCTGTCTGGCTACATTGCCTCTTTCCTACTCACTGGCTAGGCAGCAGGCTTTTGTTGGAGCTTTGTTGCTTTGGGGGGCCTGTTAGCATTTCTAGGTTGTTGTCTTCTTTAACTTCAAGTCTAGGTTAAAATCAAACGAAAAACAACAACAACAATGACAACAACTTATTCTAATTAGGACCCCATTGGTATGAATATGCATGATGGTGGGATTCACTATGGTATGCTGTTCTCATAGGTACACAGGAAAATTTTTTCAGATTCATTACATTGTCATTCTTTTCCCTAACCCCACCCTTCCCTTCATTCTCCTTTGTCTGATATACTGAGTATCTATTCTTCCTCTCCAGCCTTATTGTGGGTTAGCCTCCACATAGCAGCAAAAATATTTGACCTTTGGCTTTTTGGGACTGGCTTGTTTCACTCAGCATGATAGGTTCCAGATCTATCCATTTACTTGCAAATGCCATAAGAATAGGGTCCTAATTAGAATAAGATATATTCCAGGCTCATATAATTATATCCAAATGCATTCTACTGTCATGTAAAACTAAAAAGAACCAATAATATTAAATAAAAAAGAAAACCACCAACTACTCAAAAATAGCTGTGTTGAAATAAATGAGATTATCCATTCCAAAGGAACCCATTTTTACTATCATAATTTTTTTTTTGTTATTGTTTTAAAAGGGAAGGAGGGAAAGGCCCAGCTAGCTAATTGATCCTATTTATACCTTACTTAACTCACAAAGAAAAAAATAAAATATTAATTTGCTTCCTGAATTATTCTACATTAGGATGACCAATTATAGTTCAGATGCCAAATCCAATCTCAACCACAAACTGTTTTTTTAAGGCCTACACCTAAGGATGGTATTTATGTTTTTAAAGACAAAGATGAAGATGAAGAAGGGATAGAGAGCTTACATGGTCATCAGAGTCCGAAATATTTGCTCTCTGACCTTTCATAGAAATAGTTTCCCAAATGGTGGAATTATGTATTGATTTTGGGCAGATTCTAGGAATGGTGAAATAATAGTCTTTATATGAAGTCAGAAAAATAGGGTCAAATGTCCAAGAGTCTGCTCACTTTCATTCCTCTTATAGTGAAAATACCATATAACCAATCACCTCTAAAGCAAACATTCTATGGAAAAGTGAAAATACTTTGGGAAAGTGTGTGTAGTTAAAAAAAACAAAACAATGTATTTTGACATATACATACATGGGGTATAACTTCCCATTCTCGTGGTTATACATGATGTGGAGTTATACTGGTTGTGTATTCATATATGAACCTATGAAAGTTATGTCAGATTCATTCTATTGTCTTTCCCATTTCCATACCTGCTCCCTTCCCTTCATTCCCCTTTTTCTAATTCACAGAATTTCTATTCTTCCCTCTCCCCCACCTTGCTAGTTGTTTTATCCTTTTTGATTTGTCTAATTTAGTTGGCTAATTTATTTGTTCTAATTAGATCCAAAATATGTCAACATGCATTCTACTTTCATGTATAACTAAAAAGAACAAAGAAAGAAAACAACTAACACACATCTGAATAAATACCCAGCTTGTCGCTCGCAAGGACGACTCTTACACGATCTTCCTCAAACAGTTTTATTACCCCAGGTTCTTACAGAGTTCCCGTAGATCTTCTTCCCCGTAGATCTTCTTCCCCCTTACCCCAGCAACCACTCCCTTATATAGCGCCCATCAGCCAATCAGCAGCCTGTCCACGTGCACATCTCATGGACACAGCCAGTTCATTGGCAGTTGCCCCGTGGTATGCGGTGTTCCCGTGTATCTCATGCTCTCACTGTCAGACTTCCTGAAAGTTGTTTACCACCTAAGTGCTCCGAGAAACTTCCACTCAGCGCCATCTTAGCTCTCAGACTTAATGGCCGATGGGCGGGGCCCGTCACACCAGCTTAATTAGCAATCAATAGCATTAAATTTTCTTAAAATTCCATTTTTTAACAGCGTTGTCAGAATAGAAAAGGTATTCTCATATACTATAGGAAATTAGGAAAACAAACAAACAAAACTAGTAACTTGTCCTCATGCCATTACTTGGGTCCTGAAGATTCTAGTCACTCACACTTCTCCTTTTCATTTTTGAGCCTACTTGATTTTGAACCTTCTTGAGTTTTCTTTAGACACAATGACCAAGGTAGTTGTCTATAATCATAATTTAAATACTTTGTTTACTCACCTGTTTTTTAAAATTGACACATAAAAATTGTACATCCTTATGGGGTACCATGTTATGTTTGATGCATGTATATATTGTGTAATGTTAAAATCATAGTAAATATATTTATCTCTTTTAATGTCTATCAGTTTATGACTCAAAAAAAATACTGTTAAAATTTTAACTCTCCATATTTAAGTAAATTATTTTACTTAGGTATTTCAAATGCCCACATGTATTCGGGCATAGAATCCTATCTTCTGAAGTTCTCCCAAAGAGTGAAAATTTACATGATATTTTTCACAAATGAGACACATAATTATTATTATTTTGTATCCCAATATTATATCCTTTCTTTTATATCCTAGATATTTTGATAGTCTCTGGTCTTTAAATAATATTATATTATAAATCCCAATATTCTTTTGTGATTTAACCACATTTATGAATTAACATAGATCCTGAATGTTTGCAATTGTGTCCTTCTTTCAGCTTCACTTCTTTACTCCTTCTGCTCTCTTCTACGCCACTCTGATTATCTGTGTTTCTCTGTTTTGTAAATATTCATGGAAGATTTACAATATAACATGATATAAAATTTAAAATATGATACAACACAAAGGCAGTTTCACTTGTTGACTTCTATGCCCTTCATTTCTGCTGGCTTGGCCTTCGCTGTGTTTTGCCTCTGACATGGTTCTTTCCTGTGAAGCTCTCTTCCATGCCACATTCATTTATCAGAAGCTAGATCTCTCAACTGTTTTCTTTTGGACTACTTGTTTTGTTTTCTGTCCATCCTTGTGGCCATTTGAATCCATTTTCTTCATTTTCCCCATCTACTTCTGAAAGCCCCACTCACATTATTATTTTATAATATTGCAACTGATACTAGTACAACAGCATTTATTTCAACAGATCATTAGACTGCCTTTCCAGTTTTTGGTTCTTGAATTCGGGCATAAACCAGACAAAGCCCTTTTAAATGGATCCACTCCAGTTTGAACAGGATGGGACCCAGTTATTAATGGTTTTACTCAATTGGAAGTAGTATGACTTGACTAGAAATTTAAAACTGGCAGAAAAGTTTTAAGTTCCTCCTACAGTTTCAGAAATAGTTTGAACCAAAGACAATGTATTCACTTGGTTCAAGTAGTTTGGATTGATTTAAATGGGTCTGAATGGCCCTGAATTAGTCCAAACTACTGAAAACTTTGAGTAGGCCAGAATTGGTTTAACCTAGTCAAGAAGCTGTGAACATAATGAGTCATTTTTATAATGCTCCTATTTGCTTTTGTACAAGGTTCTCCCAGCTGTGACCAGCACAAATGATTGGAACTGATTTAACTTCTCAGAAAACATTTTCCTTACATTAACACCAACATTAGTTTGTTTACTTCTTTTTTGGTTTTGAAAAGTTAACCAAAACTTATTTATTTAGCAAATCATCACAAAGTTCTCCTAAGCTTATTGCTCCTTTGTGTTTGGCATATTTCCCAAAATAAATCCAGTTCTGGACTGAACTTCAAAGTTTTAATATCAGAAATCTTAAATACATCAAACACCTTTTGGTGTCATCCTAAATGAATTCATTGGTTCTAACCTCAAAATTGTAATTTCTAAAGTTGATCCTATTCCCTTCAAAGTGAACCTCCCTACCTTTTAATGGGCAGGTGGAGAGGCAAGCAGCTGACGATTACAGAAGACTGACAGAAAGTGCAGAGCAATAACTTTACAGACATTATCTCATTCCATCCACTCAAGAACTCCACAAAGTATCCACAATGCTGCCTCAGTTGTCAAAAACATCATTCTTAAAAGAAGCACATTGGAATTATTTCTTTAGAAGTCACTCTATTCAGGCTTGTACCCACCAAAAGAGACTTCTATCATCCTATCATTCTAGAATGCAATTCTGTAGTTCCATAGTCATAGAAATCACTTTTCTCCCCATACTTTTATTTATTTTAACCATGTTATTGGAGTATTATTGATATAAAAAGACACAGGAACTGCATATAACTTGATTTGTTTAGAAATAAGTATACACACATGAAACCATCATCATCATCATCATTAATGCTATAAATGTATCCATATTGTCCAAAGAAATCACTTTTCATGCACAATTATCTGCCTTATTACTGCTTTGGGCAACTCTGGTGCTGCTCTTTAGGCTCATCTTCATACCAGGGAATATCTCTATCCATGTATCTTTACTAACCAGATATAAATTAAAAACCCTAATTTTTTTATTTTTTAAGTTTACTTTGAGAATCCAAATTAATGTTAATTTTTTGGAGGATTACTTTGGACCTTGTTCTTCCTTCTCTGTAAGGACACATGTTTTTTAATCCTCCATCTTTCAAGGTATTGAATGAAAGATCCTAAAATGGTCTCTGGATGTTGCCAAAGTCCTTCCATGATCAGGTTTTACTTCTCTAGGGTTTTTAAAGGTCAATTTACTTGTTCTTAACCTGTACTTGTAGATTCCTCAAAAAATAAACAATACAATATGGTTTAGTGGTTGAGAACATTTGCTGTGGAGTTGAACAGACTGAATTTAAATTCCAACTTTATTACTTAACATCTGTGTTTTCCAGGCAGCTTATTTAACCTGTCCAAACTTTATTATAGTTTATTCATCTATAAATGAGGATAATTATAGGACTTTCTCCTTATGGTGGTTACAAGGATTAAATGAAGGTCTCTAGGTAAAGTGCTTGATCTTGCACAGAACAAGGGCCCACATGTTAGCTCCTACTGCAGCCCTACAACAACAGCTTATACCTTTCATTCCCTCCACTTCTAGCCGTAACTGCTGTTATTCTGTCTTATTAATGAGGAAGCAGATTCAAACAAGTCTTTCTCTGGGTCACACAACAGTAAGTGACATCTCTTTGATCAGACCTGCCTCTGAATGATCTAAAGCCAACACTTTTATTCTTTTTAATGCTACCTTTCCCAATTCGCTGATGTTATCTGGGTATTCTCATATCTTCTTGTTTTCTTTCCCTACTATTCAACTCCTTACAGGGGGCAACAAAGGGGTCAACTTTCTTTTATCTTCTTCTTCTTCATTTTTCCTATACTTCACCAATTCTTTGCCTCTGTTCCTCATCCTTTCTCCCATTTCTTGCACCAAGTATAAAGTGCCCTAGAATCGCAAATAACAGAAATACTTACCTAAAGAAAAAATGTTTTATTCCTGCTAAAAAGAATACCTAGGAGAAGAGCCATTAGACTAGAAAATATGAAGTTTTAATAAGCCAAAGCCATTGGATCATGATCCATGCCACGAATTTAGCAGGCAGTGAGAAGAATTTCCTAAAACTTGTTCACAGAAAACCGTAGAAAAGAAAGGAACCCCATATGGTTCATCTGAATGTTAAAGCGTGTTACCACTGGGAGGTGTCTGAATTTCCAATGGCTCGGGATTAGGCTAAACTTTTTTTTCTAAACTGGTGTTCCTTGAAACACAATTTTGTGGATCTGAGCTAAGAGTTTCAATTTTACAAAGTTTTGGAGTCAAATAAATATAAAATTCTGATTTAAACATAATTAAGCAAGTACATTTTTATAAGGAAACCATTTCAGAGCTTTAATATGCAAAAACAAAACGTGTTTCTCCAAAAGGAAGCAAAAGGAAGTACTTCCATACATAATGATAAAAGGACATCTATCTGCATTTCCCAGAACTAGTCTTTTGTGGGCTAATGTTTGGGAGATGCTCATTTTTATTATGGTTGATATTTGAAATCCAAAATTGCCAAGCAGGCAAGGGCCAAAACCTCTGACCTGTAGGACTCATACTACTGAGTAGATATCACCAATTGGCAGTGTAATATTGTAGAGAGATGTCTATTCACAGCACTGCATCAATGCAAGGAAGCTAAGTTAGAACCTGAACTCCTGGAAACAGTGCCAGATTCTATTCAGAATTCTAATCAAGTGGGATTTAGGGTGGAGTTCTCAATCTATGAAAGAGACCCTGCTTGTGTGTTTCATCTAGACCAAAATAGACGCATTGCTGCTCACAGACTATGCCTTAACAGATACACAGGCTTGGCAGTTGTTCTCCTCCATTCTTATGTGATTAAAGTGCTTTCTAGAATTCATCATTGAATTGATTGAGAAATTAATAATAATAATAAGTAATATAACTCATTGTGTACTAAATGTTTTAACTGAACTCCATTCCAATTTTTAAAAATTACTTTTAAATGTCATAATATCATTCCATTTTTTAACTTATTTTTATTGGTGCATTATGCTTATACATAATGTTTGGATTCATTATACCGTATTTGCACATGCACATAGCATTTCTATTTTTTAAAAAAACAACACTATAACTCAGGTGCTGTCTGTAATTATTTTCATTTTAAAAATGGGGAAAAGATATTAGATAAAGAATTAACTTGACCAACTTCTCATAGCTAGGAATGCCAGGATTCAAACCTAGGCATTTTGAATTCAAATTATAACTACTAAATCATCCACTTGTACCAGTGAGCCTTGGTTATTTAACTGGTAATTTCATACTCAGTTTGGATTGATAGCATTGCTAAATAGACAATAAAGAATTCCCTCTTTTACCAAAACTGCCAGTCTTTAAGCTTTTTTTAAAAATGATGGGCTTTATTCCCAATAGGCATGAACCACATTAATTACAGTGAACCACAGGCTAAAGATAGTACTTTATCAAATGCACCACTAACAACGATTATACAGAGCCTTCATCAACCAAAGTGCCATTAAATAGCCAACTACATAGATTTCTGTAATTTCCCCAAAACCTTTGTCTTTGTTTTTGTTCTGTTATCTGCCTTCTATTTTAGACCTCTTGATCCTGTGAGTTATCCTAAGGCTTGAACAAGTTCAGCCCCGGGGTTCCTCCCTGCTCTCATTTTCACTCTCCCTGTTTGGCAGGGCTTTTGTTCATATCCTCAGAGAGTCTTAGCTGTTCCTAGCAAAGCCCCAGGCAGAGGGAATGTTTTTCAACCAAACACACTTAAAAATTAAGATGATGCCCTTTGGCATGCCTCTACTCTTCTCCCTACTTCTGTAAAGAACAGAGCACTTCATGTTTTAGAACTTCAGATGTGATAGAATCTTCTCCTGAGCTGTATATACTAATGATGCATTTCCTATGATTTTCCAAAAACCAGTTTGGTGCCAAGTCTCATCCTTCAATGGATACTGCTTCCTGCTAGATGAGGATGGTGGCATTTACGTCTCCATAAAATAATAATGAGGATACATAACAAAATCCATGTCTCAAAACAAGGAAGTGACCAGGGGAATAAAATGGTCTCAGCTGAAATACTGAGAGAGTGAAGGATGCTTGCTTAGATTCTCCATGAACAGATATTAACAATATATATACAGTCCTGAGTTCCAGTGTAATAGAGAATTCCTTTAACAAAATATCCTGCAGATCTTTCCTAGTCATTTTTGGATATTTCATGCAAAATATGCAATTCCAACTTTAACGTAGTCTTGAGGAAGATAAACAAGACTAAGAATGGTTAAGTGAAATCCATAAGACTCTTATGAAAGTATGATTTGCTTGCATCTTTGAGAGAAGTTGAACAAAGCTGGTTGGGAATTGTCTAATTTGTGTCAAAATATTGAGTAAAAAAGTTATAAGGACAAAATTATGCCAGATTAAAAGAACACATATGACCCTCAACATTCTGCAATTTGAGCTCCATGTCTTCCCCTTTTGATAAATGCCTTAATAACTGCTCTTGATATTACCTTCACTTATGCAACTTTGAGATCACATCAGAATAAATAATCTATTTCTTGACAGCAATAGGGATTTAATAATTATTTGCTAAAAAATACTGTTTAGTCTATATTACTGTCCTCAAACCACTTCTGGGCCCCCATGTTGGTTATTATAATTCTACCTTTCCTGTGATTTGCTTTATTTCTCCAAAATTTCAACTTTGCATTTTTCTATTCACTTAAGACACAGAATGAGGCTGTTAAAAACTTTTTCACAACAAACCTTAGCAGGTCTGACAGACCATACTCATAACCTTGGCAGTATCAACATGACCCAGCACAAGGCCCAGGATGTGATCCAAGGCAAGGCCCTATGTGCCTGTGAAAGTATGGACTCGATTACTAGAAGTGGGTCCACTATTCCTGCTCAGCTGTTGCACTATAACCCTTTGGGTTCATTCCCAATTGCATCTACTGATTCTGCATTTGAAAATTTCCAGTATGTTTTCTAAACCAGTTGAGAAAATTCTATAAATGCATAGGATATTTTCAGTTGGAAAATATGAAGACTAGAGAGAATGTTCTTTGCTTGGAGTGTAATAATTATTCCTGATTTATCATGAGTCACACCATCAATACCAACAACACTTGTTTTTCCAACACAGTGTATACAATGATATAAACAGAAGGGAAGAATATTCAGAAAGAATATTTTCATCATTGAATACATTAAAAAAAGACAACTTACTTTGAAGAATTAACATTAAACAACATAACAAACTGTGATAATTCTAATGAGACTCTGAAATTACACATTTTCTCAGACTGATAAGTATTTTCTGCATTAAAAAAACATTTTTTTCTGTCTAGAGATATAGCTCAGTTGTAGAGTGCTTGCCTAGCATGAGGAAGGCCCTGGCATCAATTCAATACCACAAAATGTAATAATAATAATAAATAAATTTTAAAAACATAAATGAACTATTTCTTAACTCTAGGAAGCCACCCTGCATTAAGTAGATAAACTTATCAATGGTAATTTGATTTATTTTATTTTTTTCTCACTTATGGCCTTGTTAGAGATATAGAAATTATGAGCATGTAAACAAAAAATAAGGGATGTGTCCACCTTTTTCCTGCATAGAATCAGCAAAGCAATGAATTGTCTACATTTTCTGCAAATGTCCTTAAAGGCAATGCAAGTAAATCTTTCTTATCCCCACAGTCTCTCACCATCCCTCACCTTATCTGGGGTTATTTCAATCCTTGTTCCTAATATCAGTATTTGATGTAGTTATATTAATGAATAATTCACATCACAAAAATGAAAACGATTTTGCTGTAGATGACAATAAGCTTAATGTAAGAAAAACAAAGTCTGGCTTACCTTAAAACCCAACACACTGTACATTTCAAATATCTAGGAAAAAGAATGTTGAAAGATGCCTGAAGAAATGCCATAGACTTGAGGAGACAGGTTTAACCTGATTTAAACAATATGCAATGTATACATATACCAAAATATCATGTTTTTATGTATAAACTATTCAATTTTTAATTTTTAAAAATTCCAATGTTCCCCCCAAATAATATCTCAATAAGAGCTGAATCTGAAGACAAAGACACCAGATCTAAAATTAAGAATTCAGAACAAAGCAAGATTTCTCCAAAGAACCTCCAATATTTCCCACCCCTTTCCATGTCTCAAATCACTCAATTCCTACAGTAGTTACTGAGACCCTGATCATGCTGGCTGAAGTCTCTGTGAGGCAGGGCTGCTCTACCAACATCCAGAACAGACTTTTAATCACATTGAGAGAAGGAATCATCATCTTTACACCAAAAGCATGTTTCTTTCTAAGATAAATAAATTCTGAAATTCATACCCCAAGCAAATATTAAATTCTTTTCCTATTCTCTCCACTTTCTATCATCTTAAGTCCCTTGTTTTGCAGGATTTTGTAGGGATGGGGGAAGTTGGGAGTGCAACCTGATTAATGTAGTTCCAATGGTAACATTTATTATTTTATTTGTGCTTTCTTGGGGTATAGTTGCTCTAAAATAAAATGTTGACTGTCTGCATGGGTTCTATTTTCAGAAAAAAATAGTTACTTTTACATTTTTTTCCTTATCCCTTTTTAAGCCCTGTTCTGCGCACACTGCAGTTTCTCAATAGCACTTGTTAAAGTGAGTGTTTGCTCGGCTGACTGATCTATACTGATGATAAATAGCTCTTAGAGATTGCTGAACTAGAAACTTTTCACCCTTTTGGAGAGTCAGAATTGTGTCAGGGAATAGGTTTTAAGGGTTCAAATGTTGTTTTTTAATCGAATCAGGCAACCTCCCAAGTGGAGAGACAGTCCTTTGGAGGTGGCCTCTTACCCCATATTGGAAGTTGATTCTCTCCATATGTGGTATGACTTGCGCCCATGGTGGAACAAGGGGAACAAAAAGACTGGACATTGACATCATTGTCTTAGTTGTGACTTTTTTGATCCATAAAGGCTCATGTGGTAGATGCTATTGTTGTTGAAAGCAGAATGCTAAGGACAAAGAGAAGGCTATCGTTAGCCAAATTAACAGGCAACAGAAGAATTTGAACCTATATCTATGAACCTAAAATGGAGCCAGTCCTTTACCATACTAGAAAGAACTTAAGTATCAAGAGATAGACTTGGATGACAACTACCTAACCCTGCTTTGTATGACTAGTTATTTGTGTCTTTGTATAAATAAATCTATAAAATGTAGATCATGTGAATAAAACCACTAATAGCAATAACTGAATATTTATTGACTGTTTACTGAGAATCAGGCAGGCATCACTTGACTCTCACAAGGCTATGTGGCAGGTGCAATGATCTGATTCTACATGTGTGGAAATTGAGAGTTCAAATAATGTTCCCAAAGTCACATGCTGGAGAATCCTGGGCTTAAACCTAAGAAGTCTAATCCAAGAGTCACACACACCTTACATTAGGAGTATTTTTGTCCCCTGCGGGACATTTGGCAATGTCTGGAGACATTTTTTATTATTTTTATTTTTTATTATTTTTTATTATTATTTATTATTATTTTTATTTTTTATTATTTTTATTGTAAGAGTACTGCACACATCTAAAGAGAAGGGCACAGGGGTTCTCAGAAATATTCTTCAATACACAGAACAACTTCACAAAGCAAAGACCTGTCTATCCCAAAGTGATAGTGGCACCTATAGTGAGAAACTTCACTACTCTACCCCATCTCTCAAATACAGAAGAGGTACCAAGAAGAGGGAATTTTATCAGCAAATTAAACTGTCACATTTTCCCCCCTTTAATTAGGTGGTTCCCAAAGTTCCTAATGATAAGAATACCTTGCAGCTTCAGCACAGGTCTAGAGTTCCTTCTGGAACTGAAACCATTCCAGTCTCAAGAGTTAAAATTCACCCATGTTTAAAAATAGTGAGCGACTTATTCTCTATCTGTTGATAAGTATTGTGTCTAGCAGTGTTCTTAATAAATCTTGAGTTCAGTAAGCAGAGACCTGGGTAATTAAGCATGTGGGCTACTAACTTCTTACTATGTCAGAATTTTTATCAGACCTCATCATTAATTAAGAAAACTACATTAACCTGCAAACTCCTGCTTCTGGATATAATAGGAAGGTTTAGCCAACTTAATTAAAATGATATCAGCACCAAAAAAAAAAAAAAAAAAAAAAAAAAAAATCAGACCCTTGTGCTGTAAAATTTCACTTACAGGTCTAGATCCATGAAGGTAGAAATTTTTTAGACTATAATGAAATGAAGGAGGTCTCTGTGTGAGAGATTAGCTACTATTTGATAAACCTGATCAGTACAGATAGCCAACCTAGATAATATGGGGGAAGGCCATGTGAGAGTACTTCAAAGAACAAGGAGAGACATTTAAGATACGTTGGTGAGATTTTCAGATAAGCCATCTCATTGGAACTAAACACACATTGCTCCTTCTATTAATCTATTTTAAGATATGATTCATAATTTGCAAATTATCAAAAATTGATGCCTTACAATTAAAAAGTTTAGACAAATCTTTGCTACCACTTATTTAGGGGGAACCTCTTACTTTGCCTATATTCTTTTGCTATCTCTCTCTTTCAATTTTCACTGCTGGACTGTCTCATTACTTTTTCTGAGGCACACATAGTTTTCTGGTCAGTTTTACCTTGTTTTGAGGTGATTGATCCATATCTCCCGCATCCTACAAACCCAGAGAGCATGAGCAGGGTTTTTACAATATCTTTAGTCCTTGACCATACCATCTTAAATAAACATAATGAATGTCTGCTAAAAGGATGGATAAGAATGTGGATGAAAACATGCTTCTTCCGCTCTCTCTTTTATAGCCACCTGCCTCCTTCTTAACATATCAGTCTTTTTAAAAAGGAGGATAATGGGGTGTGGGAGGGGGGCAAGAATGTGGGAAGGAGGGACTGTATAGAGAGAAAAGAGAGGTAGGTGGGAGAGGTGGGGGGGAAGGAAAAATAACAGAATGAATCAAACATCATTACTCTATGTAAATGTATGAATATGCAAATGGTATGCTGTTACTCCATGTACAAACAAACAACATGTATCCCATTTGTGTACAATAAAAATAAATTAAATAAATAAATAAATAAAAAGGGTGAGATAATAGGAGAAGGGAAGGAGAGGAAAGGAGAGAGACACAAAAGACATAGTAAGGGTACATACATAGAGCCTTGCAATATCTGAAATAGGCAAAGAAGGTAAGGAAAAAGATAGTTATTAGCATATAACTCCAGTAAAAGACTAAAGTTTTTAATCTCCTATTTTATATGCAAGTCCTTTCCCATTTTGAAAGTTCAGATGGGCCTATAGCAAAGACTCAGAGGACCAGGGCAGGGGGCAATTGAAAAAGAGGGAGAAAAAAAAAAAAAAAAAATTAAGAGAGAGAGAAAGAAAAAAAACAGGAGAATCAGGCTGAATATCAAGAAAAAAAAAAACAAGAGAATCAGGAGAATAAAGGAAAGAAACAAATAAAAAAAAAATAAAAACAAACAAAAAACCCTAACCCTCAAAAGACAAGGAAAAATATTATCATAAAAAATGCTAAAAATGAAAGAAAAAGAAACAAGTATATGCATTATATATTACATATATGTGTGTGTGTAAGTGTGTATCCACAAACCATTCAGCACAGCAAGAACACACACACACACACACACACACACACGCACAAAGATTCTTAATGAAAAATGAAAGAATTGTTTCCACTGAGGTGATCAAGACAGTCACCAAGGACAGATGGTCACTGTCTATGCCTGACTGTCCTCCTTTCTGTTTCTTCTTGAGCTATGTACTGAGAAAGAGAGAGAGAAAGAGCCGGGGGTTGTTAACCCCTTCCTCTTTCTGTGTTGCTCACTGAGTTGCCAGCTGGAGTGACCTAAACTGAAACTGGTTGAAATAGCTCTCAGCTTCCCTTCTCATCAGTATAAGATAGGAAATAACACCATCAACTGGAGTTTGTCTGGACAACTGGATAGATGCACTCCCAGGGTGGGGCTGCTAGAGAGTTCTATGAAGGGAGGTTTGGTGGCTGAGTCTTAGATTTAATCAGACCTTAGGGGCTTTGTTGAGTGATATCTGCTCTGTAGAGATTAGATCATCATAACCCCAGGGCCCAGAATTTGCTGATCTCTGCTGGGAGTCTGGATCTCAGGAGACTCCCAAGAATTCTACTTCTGGGACAGGGGAGTCAATCCTCCACACACTCTGCTGCCCACAAATATGGCTTAGTTCCTGAGGGTATTCACACTTTCCTGTTCAGTTTCCTGATCCTCTTCCACTGGTCACACCAACTGCAGGACTCAAAGGGAAAGTGAATTTCACTCCCCTCCATTTTTCTGACTTGAATCCCCCTGGATACAATCTACTCTGTGCCTGTTTCACTCACATTCTTGCAGATGCACCCTAGGCCACATGGTAAGCCCTTGCCAGGACAGTAAGGCAATGCTGGCTCTGATCTCCCATGTTCCTGCTCCAGCAGTTGCAGCCTGACCTCCTCAAGATGTCTTCCGCCTCAGCTCTCCACTTGTCAGTAGAGAAACACAGAGCATTTTTCAAACACCAGTTTTCTATGCAACTTCTGAATAGGCTAAGTTTATGCTGCTTTTCTGATCTGCAGACTTTTCCATGACAAATATTTCCCACTGTTTCTCTCTCTGTGTTATCCCTCCCTTCTGCAGTAAGGCAGCAGTAGTGGTGCTGGTTCAATATATATATATAAATAAATATATAAATATAAATATAAATATATAAAATATAAATATATAAAATATATAAATATATAAAATATATAAATATATAAAATATAAATATATAAAATATATAAATATAAATATAAATATATAAATATATATATATAAATAAACACACACTCCTTCTTGCTCTTTGTTCAAGACAACCGCATCTCTGAGAGACTCTGTCTGATGTTGAATTTCAGTGAATTTCTTCTTTAACCCACAATGCTAAGAAGTAGTACTCCTATTGCTTGAATCTCAAGCCTTTGAACACCTGGATGTGCAGCCTTCCTCTACTCCCTTATCTTGAATCCTCCCAGAATAGTAAACTTTTGGAATTAATGAAAAGCAGATTAAATGGGTTCTCATTTCTCTTTTACATTAGCAGAGCATCTTGTTTATCTGTTTCATGTATTAAGGACCTACATTAAATTACATTCAAATAGGGGTTTACAGTCAACAGGAAAACAAAACAAAACAAAACTCTGACTTCCTTAGTTAAATCTTCTAATTGTACCAGTGAAGAAACTGAAGCCCAGGGAGAAACTAATTCCCCATGTTCACAAGGCTAACAAGTGGCTGAACCTGCATCAATACTCTGATCAATCTCCTGTGGACCATTCTTCAATGCTTTGCAAGTGGTTGGTGTGATGGGAAGAGCAAAAGAGGGAGGGATGGGGAAAGAAAGTAATGGGTGGGGATCATGCTCCCCAAGAATTAACTTATTACATGAGTCAACATAACCAGCCCAGCACTTAAATAGATCATGTGCTCTACCATGGTGCTTCCAACACCCATCATACTAGGCTAAAGCATTTAAGAGTTAGGTCCTATTATAAAAGAAATGCACACACTGGGATGGGAAATGCACCAAGTTACTAACAATCTTTAATTTAGCCCCTCATTCATAGATAATTGCAAAGCTAAACAAGGGTTCATTTATCGCTTCAGAAGATAGTGCACAAAAGAGCAGGTGCTGGACAGAGCAAGTCAGTATGGACAAGCATACGTGGTGCCTTGAAGGTCCTGGATGTTGAAGAGGAAGAAAGAAGAATGCCTAATGTGGCCTAAAGACTGTCTTAATTTGGCAGAAACCTGTTTACACACGACTATTTGTTTGCAGAGCTCTTGCTGAAGACAGGACAGATTTAGTGACAGAAGTTCCAGTTTCAGAAACAGGATCCAGAGTTCTGAACTATTGCTCTTTCTTTCATGGCTTTGTGAATGTGGACAAATTATTTCACTTGTCTGAGTCACTGTATTTTCACCTGATATAAAGGTGAGAAAGGTATGAAGATCAGGTAGCACATTATAGGTAGAAGTGCTTCAAAAATGATAACTGACTTTAAAATGACAGCCTATCCCATACTAATTATCATCATAGGATTTAGCAGAGGGAAATGTAATGTATTAGGATCTTTTGTGACTAGGACATTGATGTTAGTTACATTTAGTGCCCAACTTTTGAAGAGCCCAAGGAAGGTTGTAAGACGCACAGCTGCTCTCTTATTCTTTGTCATTCACACTTAAATGCACAGCAAGAGCAGAAATTCCTTTAAAATTATCCTAAGCAAATCAGGAAATCAGTCAATGCTGCACTGCAGACTATGGCTCTGCATCCTTTTATAAAAAGAACACCTTGCCTACTGCAGGAATTCCAGGGACATTTAATGCTTAGTTTAAGGTTTGGGCTTTCTTTCTTTTTCTTTTTTTCCCCTCATTCTTTTTATTTTAAGTGAAATCAGCTAGGTGCTACGGATATTTGTGATGTGACAAAATAATGATTCACTGCACAGAACCAGAGTGTCCTGGCAGCAATTTGCAGGGGAAATAAATACAGGAGCAATCACAAGTATTATCTTCCCAGCCAGCATGATGTGATATAAAACAAAGAATTTCACAGCAGGGAGGAAGTGTCCCTCTGGAGTGAGGGAAGTATGATCTTTTCTGCTTTCCAGATAGAAACTTTGTGAACTGGTTTCCAAATTCAGATATGCTCCTTTCATAGAACAGCCAATGACTCCTTAACTTTCAAAAGGAGCTGCAATTAGAGCAAGGCAGTGATTTTTCCCACTCTTTTTGAAATATAAGAGAGCAGTCCTCCCAGCTATATAAACTGAATGCCTCTCTTAATGCCCTTTCTTCTTACTGAACCAGTTTACTACGTTTTGATTTTGCAAAGTGAGTGAGCAGAATTTAGACAATTAATATATTTGAGTAATTATATGATCAGGCCCCTTAAAAGGAAAAAATGCATATTGGCATTTCCTCAATGTCACAGAGAAAGTATTGAAAACAAATAAGCGTATTAATTGTTCTCTACGTGCCAAGTACTATGCTAAAAATACTTTTAAAGTATTGACAAGAAAATAGATACTGAAATTTTGCCTTTAGAACCAGAAGTGCCTGAGGGATGAACGCTAGAACGCCAACAGATATGGTCAGATGCTGGTGCCATCTCCCAGCCCTCTACTGCCATCACTTGATGTTGACAATGTGGGCTGCCACAATGAATGACATCCAAGAAAATGGTATATACAGCATTGGGTTTTCATCATGGTGACCAAAACACCTGACAAGAACAACATAAAGGAGGAAAAGTTTGTTTTGGCTCACTGTTTCAGAGGTCTCAGTGCATATTTGACTGATTCCTGGGCCCGAGGTGAGGCAGAACATTATGGCAGAAGGGTCTGGGGAAGTCAAGCAGCTCAGCACATGGCCACCAGGAAGAAGAGTGCTCCCTCACCAGGGTTAAAATATAAACCCCAAAGACATGCCCTTCATTGACCTACTTCCTTCAGCTACAATTTGTACACCTACAATTACCACCAACTTAATCTGTGAATTAATCCACTGATTAGGTTTCCCCTCTTATACTTTCATCATTTTACCTTTGAACCCTCTTTAAAAAAAAAAAAAAAATTTAGTTTTAAATGGATACAATGCCTTCATTTAATTTATTTATATGGGGTGCTGAGGATCGAACCCAGTGCCTCACACATGCTAGGTGAGCTCTCTACCACTGAGCTACAACCCCAGCCCCTGAACTCTCTTACACTGTCTCACACATGAACTTTTGGGGAACACCACATATCTAAATCATAAAATTCTGCCTCTACATCCCTTTTATCCCATTTAATGACATATTTTGTCCCACTGAACTTAATCTAGGAAAATGGTCTCTATCAACAGTCAGTTCAGTGGTAATTGGACTTATATGCCTGTACTCCTTGACCCATCTTTCACTGGTGATAGAAATCTATTGTGGGAATTCAGAAATAAATCAGATTAGAGTGTTGCTGTTGTGGTTGTAGTAGTGATGGGAATCATGGTAGTAGCCAAGAAATATAAAAGGAATACTCAAGACTATAAAATATAATAAAAAAGCAATGATGTGACCCACCCATCATGCAATAGTTATAAAATCTAAGATACAGGGATATAGCAACCTTCAGTTGGAGAACTTTGTTTAAAAAGGACAAGTGTGGGTGTTCAAGTTCAGTTATCCAGCCAAACCAGTGATCTTTCCACTAGATTACAAGATTTACTGAGGAGCTTGTGAAGGAGACAGAGAAGGTGCTGAAGAAAGGAGTAGGAGAAGTTTAGGAGATTAGTATGTTTTAGGGAAACTGAAAGGAGAATAAATTTTAAGTAGGAATAATTTTAAACGGACTCTACTATTTCAGAAAATTCAAGGAAGTTAGGGACTGAAAAATAATAACTTGCTTTGGTTATTAAAAAGTCACTGGAAATCATTGAAAGGGCAATTTTAGGAAAAAATGGGATATAGATTAAAACTGAGAGAAAATGAAAGATTGTGGGAAATATAAGTAATGGGAGCCAGCCCTCAAAGGAAAAAGAAAAGATGCACTATAGTGGTTTAAGAATGGGAATGACCTAAGGAAGTTTTATAGATGAAGAGGAATAATTTGGTGTTAGACAAGAGCACTGAAGACCAAGATGTGGGAAAAAGTTGGAAAAGCCAAAGCACAGGGAAGATACAGGAATACTCTGAGGTCGATAGTAAAGAAATTAGGAGAAGTTTCTTTGATTCAGCCATCTTTTCAGTGAGGTTGGAGCTAAAGGCACTCACTGAACAGGAGACAGGTAAGAGTGAGGATGAGATTGGAAAGCTTGGAATATTTGCTGTGGGTAATGTGAAAGGGTGGGAATTCTCCATGGAAATTCTCTAACAGTTTAAGGAGACAAAGATGAAAAGGGGGTGGAATATTTGGAATGTAATCTGATTTATTAACACAGGATTTATTTGACTAAGCTTGATTATTGCTATGTCTTTCATGAAGATTTTGTGACAACGTAATCAGATGTAATAGGAATCCAGGCTGGTTAGTGCATTTTGTAATGCCATGAGTCAAGCTCTAAGATGCTTCCAGAAATACTTTGGAGATAGCCCTTTAATCTTGCCTGACCCAAGACAGAGTGTGATACTATATTCATACACAACACACACACACACACACACACACACACACACACACTAAATTATTACTACTCTAAGTATGGCATTGGAATAGGAAGAGAAAGTAAAGATGAAAGGCACAATTTCTGATTCTGACAGACTTAGAGTCTTCTTGGGCAGGCAGAGTCAGCCCTCATGGGAAATAACTGGAGCACTCAGGCTAAGTCATATGTCAACCATGGTGCTGAAGAAAATGGTATGAACCAAATATCTGAGGGATAAGTGTTTGCACATAACACAGATATCATGGGCTGTCTGTAATCAGAGGCTTCCTGTTTGAATATGAAAAAAGAATATTGTAGTTTCCACAATTAAGTATTAATGTTCTTTTCACCTAGAACAAATAATTTAAATAATTTTTCTATTCTCTGAAGAAATAGAGAGCAGAGTCTGCAATCTGACATGTAAGGAGTCAGTTGAGGTTAATTTAGTATAGATGAAGCTTGTACTTTGTAAGTAAAAATGCACTTGTTTATTACATTTTACCTCTTGATAAATCAGGCATTGGTGTATTTTTAAAAATTGTGGATCCTTTTACTGTGCATTGTTAACTGGCCTATACCTCGGTAATTATTGCAGGTTTTCTTTCCCTATTTAATTAGGTGATTTGATTTGTACTCTATATAATTACAGTATTTGTCTCCTCCTTTGTTCAAGGCAAAATTACAATCATTAGTTCTGCTACCTGAGGCTGCTAAATGAATATTTACTAAAATAAAAAAATAATCCACTGAAAAGGGTATAATTGTATTTGAACCAGAAAATTTCCATTTCATATCCATCATCTTAATTTTATTGTGGCTGCTGAACTTGAAATGAAAAGGTACAAAGGCCTCAGGGGAAGGAAGAACAGTAAGATCATTACATCTTTATAGAAAATAGAAGTTCCTAAGAACTTGGCACAGACAAAAAACTCCTCTTTCCACATGGTCTACACCTGCAACTTTGGTCACTGTCAATATCAAAAAGAAGGGAACAATGATATTGATATGGACATAAAAAAAAAGAGGAAAAGAGCAAACTAGGAGAGAGAAGGCTGTTTTAATATATCTAAATAAGATTCATTCCATTTAAAATAAACCCTAAACTAACAAATACCCTTAAAGTTAGTTAAATTTGCTTTAATCTTGTTACCAGTTTTAATGACTAACTTTATGAGTTAAATTGGCTGAACTGTGGTGCCCAGGTACTGGGTCAAATATTATTCTGATGTTTCTGTGAAGGTGAATTTCAGAGGAGATTAACATTTATATCAGTCAATTTTGAGTGAAGCAGATCACCTTCTGTAACATGAGAAGGCCCCATGCAATCTGATGGAGGCGTTAAAAAACAAATACTGACTTCCCCTGAGCAAGAAGGAACTGTACCTGCAGGCTGCCTTGAGATGAACTGTAACTCTCCCGGGATCTCCCACCTGTATCTCATCCTGCTAATTTTGAACTTGTAAGACCTCCACAATTATGTGAGCCAATTCATTCAAATGAATCTCTCTACAAGCATATGTACACATTCTGTTGATGCTGCTTCTCTGGAGAATCCTGTTACACCAGAGTAAACATTCTTTAATAATAGTAGTATTATCTTATTATTGTTGTTACTTTAATCAGGAAATAATTGCATTTAAGTTGTTTTCAGCAAGGGAGTGAGCAGGGTATATTTACAATGAGTTGTAATCTGTAAACTTGGTTATAATATTTCCCGCATGGACCAAAGTCTCTGGGTATTTTCCTGGAACTTCCGCTTCCTTCCTCTTCTCTAAGATGGTAGGTGGGTGGGCCGAATTGCAATCCCTTGACAATGTGGCATTGAATATGTGACACTCTCATTTATTTGCTAATAAATGCTTGATTTCTTTTTGCATTTTTATTTGTTCTTAATTACAATTAAGTTGTAGTATAACACAATGAAATATGATTTAGTGACAAGAAGAATGAAATTCTATGTGTATTTGTGTAAGCTTTGCATCACTATAACAAATGTCTGAGGTAATAAACTTATAAAGAGAGTAATTTTTATTTTAGCTCACAGTTTTAGCCCCACAATTCTTAGACCCATTGATTTGGGTCTGTGATAGCACAATATAGTGGGTGTTCATGGTGGAACAAAACCACTTACCTTGTGTCCGGGAAGCAAAAGAGATGAATAAGGGGTTGAAGTCTCACTATACTTTCAGGGGCATGCCTCAGTGACCAGAAGACTTTCCACTATTCCCTATCTCTTAAGAGGACTACTTTCCGAGAGGGCCATGCTGTGGACCAAGATTTTACCATAGACTTTTGAGAGACTCTTTAGTTCCAAATTCTAGCATTCATTTGCTAGAATTCATTTTCTAGCAATCATTCAAATGATTGAAACAGAATGCCACTGACAAGTCAGACACCAAAGGACTAATAGTGCATGTTCTCTCTCATGCGGATTTTTTAAAGTCAATTGGAATATATAATAGAGATCACTAGAGACTGAGAAAGGAGGGAGGAGGGGGAACTGGAGGGAGCTTGGATAATAGGTACTGAAACACAGCTAGATAGAAATAATTAGTCCTTGTGTCCTACAGAATAGTGGGGTGACCATAGTTTAGAGTAAACTACTATGTAGTTTTTTCTTTTATTTAATTTTTTTTTTTTTTTTTTTTTTTTTTTTTTTTTTTGCGGTGCTGGGGATTGAACCCAGGGCTTTGTGCTTAGAAGACAAGCATGCTATCAACTGAGCTATATCCCCAGCCCTTTTTTTAAATTTTTACAGACTGCATTTTGATTCATTGTACACAGTTGGGGTACATCTTTTCATTTCTATGGTTGTGCACGATGTAGATTCATACATGTACATAGGTTAATGATGTCTGTCTCATTCCACCATTTTTATACCCCTGCCTCCCTCCTCCCTCTCATTTAACTATTATGCATTTTATGAATCACTAGAAGAGAAGAACTCAAAATATGTAAATTACAAGACAATGACAAGGAGATAAAAAATTTAATTACCCTGATTTGATCAGTACATCTTGAAATATCACACTACCACACAAAAAAATACAATTATCGTGTGCCAATCAAAATTTTTTTCAAATATTTAAGGGGAGGAAATGTTAACTCCCTCATTTGCTTGATTGCTCCACAGTTACACAGGCCATGGCTATTTGGTAACTACTATATGGTTCCTCCCTCATTCAGAAAAAAAAAGTTGAATCCAAATGAGGTATTGCAGGAGAAGTTGACTATTGGAGGGTGCCCTTGTGCCAGTATTGTTGATTCCCTGACCGGCTTTCTTTATAGTTTATATGCATATAGGTTTGAGGCCAATTAGAGACAAGCACTCATTTCTGATTGCAAAGTGTGCTTGGACACTGGCTCTCTAATCTTTAGGTTTGTTCCTTAAACATTTTTAGCTTGTTTTTAAGTCCAATAATATAGTCATGCAATTATTAGATTTAAATGAAATAATAATAATTTAAATAACACCCTAGTTCCTGGCACACAGTAAATGCTCAATAATTGCTGTTGGGAAGGGTTGCCTGATAAAATAAAGCATATGTTATAATATATCCTATTAATTAATTAAGACAAAAATAATAATTATTGGAATTCATACTTAGTATAGAAACCTAACTACTTCTTAACATAGTCCAATATGTTCCCTTTCTGGTAAATTAGCCATTGTAATTGTCACTACCTCCTAGAATTATTGGAATGGGGGTAGAATTAAATAATGTATTTAATATGCTTCAAAGAGTGCTTGGCACATACTAACAATTAATAAAATAATATCTTTTTAAAAGACAAAAAGAGAGCATATTTCTTGTGTATAATTTTAATTAAGCATTAGCTTATCAATCAGTTTATGAGCCAATTTGTATCAACTGCTTACTATGACCAAAATTATGCAGGTGCAACATAGATTTGCACATTTAAAACTACAGGAGTCAACAATACAGAAGAATATGTGAAGGGCTGAAGAAAGTAGCTCTCATTGTGTCTGAGAATGCTTTTTCTACAAATGCAGAGTGCTTCAGTTCTTTCCCAATTATTGCTCCAAAAGGGGCATAATTTCTGTCTAAGGGGCTAGCAATTGAGAATTTGAAAGAATAATGACAACAACTTTGGGAGTTTAAAAAGGGAAAATGTGAGTTGGGTAATTTGATAGTGATTTCTTTTCAAATTTGGGGGAAAGAGTAACTAAAAACAGCAGAGTTTTCTAATTCGTATTTCACTTAAAATGCCACTGGGTGTTTCCTGAAATGTTAATGACAAAATTAGCTCCATGTGATATGAAAAAGAAACCATCCAAAGGCTTGCACAGGAAGGCACCTCAAATGAAATAGTCCCCACTGTGTGTTCCAGATTGAAGCAGAGATGCAGGTGAGCTGGAAGCAAAAGTAAAATGTAAGGGATTATAACTGCAAGCAGTAGTGTTTGGGAAACATTACCAACCATGTGGTAGAATGGAAAAGCTTAATATGAAGATTTAAGAACTGTGAATAAACAATAACATGCTGCTACTATTCACCCTATAATAACACTTTGAACTTCAGAATCTTACTTTTCTTTTACAAACACACACACACAGAGACGGAGACAGAGAGAGAGAGAGAGAGAGAGAGAGAGAGAGAGAGAGAGAGAGAGAGAGAGAGAGAGAGAGAGAGAGAGAGAGAGAGAACTGTTCAGCATGGGAACATCAATTGATCTCCATTGTCATTAGATCAAAGAAAAAGAAAGTGGATAGTTAGCTACATGTCCCCAATGCTTCTTGAACTTGAATGCACACAAAGATAATTGGGGATCTTATTAAAATGCAGATTGTCATGTTAGTTTATTATTTTTCCTAAAATACTAGAACTGCAAAAAATGTGAACCCTCAAGAAAATTCTCACCAAAGACTGAATCTTTGACAAAGACATGTAACATTTATTCCTTCTTAGAAGATCACAGAATTCCCTCCACCTCCAATCTTAGATATCCTATGGTACAAAACTAGCTTAGTGGCACATCCTGAACATGAGTGTAGGTGGGAAACACCTGGGGATCTTAATGATTCTGAGTAGTACTTCTGGAAGGGAGCCTAATTCTGCATTTCTAACACATGCCCAGGTGATATTAAAGATGCTGGTTTATGGACCACCCAGGATTACTCTCTTCAGGTATTCTTTCCCTTGGCTACTTCAATTGTGCAGTTCTAGAACTAGCAATAGAGTTACATTCATATCATTACATCCATAGTATTGTTCTTTCTTACACAGCAAAAATACTGTTTTCCTTTTCAATTTTAGGTATTATTTAATTATTCATACATATATTGGTAGTATATAATAATAATGGCTAATATGTGAGTGTCTGCTATGTTTATCCCTCCCTCCAATATTTCCCTCAGTGGTTGGGCACAACATGGCTAGGTATCCTAGACTCTAGGACTAGTCCTGGGGGTAGGCATATCCTGCCCCACTTCCTCTGGGATCTGTGTCTTCTGGGGCCACTGCAACCAGCCAAGACACCCAAGGTGGTGAGGGAATAATAACAGAAGTGCAGATGTCAACCAAATCACCTTGGAACTGTTTGGGAACCATCTGCCCTCAACCTCACAAAGGCTGGTTTGGAATTGGAGACAAATTCTGAAAGTCATTAGTGCTAAGTTGAAAAATGCTTCAGGAATTCTGAGTCTATTTTTTCTCAATCCTGTTTTACAGAAAGTGAAACTGAGGACCAGGAGAGAAATTCACTTGTCAAATACTCTATTACCAAATACTCTAATGACATGATTAGCCTTGTCTTCTCACTGCAGTCAATCTGAGATCCAGCCCCCTGTGGACCTTGCATCCTAGAGGGAAACCATTCATGGTACTTAGGGGCTTCCCTCAGCTCCTACCTAAAAGTTTGGCTATATCAGCTGGTGAGTGACATGTGTTGCCAGTGGCAGCCTCTGACCCACCATGTGAACCTCTGCTTCCTTCTGTGTCAAAGGAAAAACTAATTACCCATAACTTACCAGCCTGAGAGGATTTAACTGAAATATCTGTCTCTTTTTGTTCTTGCTAATTGTAAAAGTTCCTTATGTTTTGAATACTAGACCCATATCCAATATATAATTTGCAAATATTTTCTCCCTTTCCCTATTTTTTTCTTTTCAAATTCTTGATGATGTCCTTTAACACTCAAATGTACTGAAATACAATGAAGTCCAATTTTTTAAATTTATTGCTTGTCTTTTCAATGTCATATATAATAATTTACTGCTAAACTTAAGGTCACAAATATTTACCTTTATGTTTTCTATGTAAAAGTTTTATAGTTTTAGTTTGCCAAAATCAAAATCTCACCTGCTTACTAAAAGGGAGACATTTTTAAGCTATTAGTTATCATATTTCTTTTATATTCTTCATGCCTATGAATAATTTTCCCACCAAAAACCATTTCCAACACTCCCAAGTGTTCATGTGCATCCAGTCAATGCACAGTTTCCCCTAAGCTACTTTGATTCTGCACAGCAGCAGCTTTGCTTTGCAGAACTGGCTGTAGAATTACATACATACATACCCGCATGCATGTACATCTGAATGTATATGCATGTGTGTGTGTAATTACCATGATGCAAGTATAGGAATGTGTATTTTTAAAGAAGAGAAACCAAATTAAAATAGGGATGGACTACAAGGAGAAAAATGTCTTCCCTCTCCCTGTTTTGCCAAAACCAGTATTAACAGTTACTATGTTCAGTTACTTGAAAGATGGCCTTTTCCTTACATTATTAATCTTCATGAAATCCTTATGGAAGTGACAGTTGCAACCAAGCATTTAAAAATCCTGAAAATGCCAGCCAAAGTTGTGCTCAACATCCCATCTCTGCCATTAGAACTGTTTTGCCAGCTGCTTATTGCAATCTTTCTTAACTTATAAGTGAATGGCTAATTTTTAAGAAGAGAGAACATTTGGGAATAATTTGAATCCAGCTCAATTTTTCTCTGGGGTTTGAACAATGGTGTTCTCACTGTAGATTCATAGACAAATCCCTTAAGCAGAAGTATACAAGTTTTTTTTTTTTTTTTTTTTTTTTTTTTAATGAAACAAGGACTTATCTATATGCACTGAAGCCTGGCAAAGCTCAACTTGAAGAAAACATTTATCCTGAATTTTTGCTCAGCAGGAAGTACTCATCTAACTTAATAACTCCAAACACAGTCTGCCTGGAATCCACTGAACCCTACAGAATTTAAAGGGTATGTGATGATTTGCAAGTATTGGTTGACCCAGAGAGGTTGCTGGGAAAGTAGAAGCTGCAATAGCAGCCTCGTCAAGGTGGAGAAAAGGACAGACATAATTAGATCTACACTGATTTTGAAGAATAATTGCTCCTGGAGTTGTATAGTTGAAGTTAAAGTGGAAAGGAGGTAGAGAGGAAAAAGAGAGGAAGCCAGTCTGTTATCAGTATTGGGGTGCTAGCTACAGTGAAATTAAAGGGTAAGCAGACAGATGCAGTCCCAACCTGACCTAAGGAAGCCAGCTGTTTGTCAAGGATTGGAGTTAACAATGGGATATTGTAGAGAACAGTCCAGAATAAAGAAGGGGACTATACGTGAGCCTTGTCTTGCAGGTTCTTATTCAGTAATTTTTGAGCACCCACCAGAAGCTCATATAAGCATGGGAAGATATATGATGACCAGGACAGGAGGGTTTGTCCTCTTCATTCTCTGTTGTGGTGTAAGGGATACAGAGGGGAACCAAATAAGGAAAATGTACACAGTCCTATTATTTTTTAAATAAGCACAGAATAAAGGGATGTAGAACTCTTGTGAGGTTATAATCCAAAGAATTACATAATTTGATTTGCATTACTTAAAAGTTTAATCTCACAGCTGTGTGGAAAATGAATTATAAAGGGACCAAAGAGACCAGTTAAGCATTTACTACAAAGACCATGTGAGAATCAGTGCTGACCTGAGCTGTAATGTGTAAGTGTGGTATGCAGATGTCGTGTGTGGGTATTATTGTGTTGTGTAGATATAGTTGTAAAAATGGAGAGCAGGAGTTATTGGGGGTATATTTGGAAATAGAAGCCACAAAACTTAGAGAGGGAAGAGGGAAGTTGCCCAAATTTTAAATTCCTAAGTGGGGACAATGGAATGCCGTTAACTGAGATGGAAATGATGGCTCAATGTATTTCTAGTCAGTGGTATCTGCTTAAGGTAGTGCTATTCCTCAAGTGGCAGTGCTACATATAAAAGGACAATTAAGCCTTCTCAACCAACTTCTTTTATTTTAACCTGCCCCAAGAATTAGGAAGTAGCACTGGTAGATTATGCCAGATGTTGAAAATACAAATGTTTTACCTGGGCTCTGCAGCAAGCAGAACCCAAGTCAGCATCTTCACCAAAAGACAGACATCAGCTACAGTTTCGTTCGTACAGGATAAACCACAAGGTTGAAAATCCAACTGTGCAGTGTGGAGAAGAAATGCCAATGTTGAGGCTTCCCATTACTATCAACCTTACCATATGAAACCAGTCATTATGACGATGTTACATTTTACTCTCCATTTCCCTTCCCCTGACTAATATAATTGCAAATGAAACCACATTTTCATAGAATTGCTTTGAATTTCTTTTGGTCAAATAAGGCAAGTCTCAGCAACTTAAGTTAGTTTAGCATTCCTTCACAAGTTAGATGAGCACTTAATGAAAAAAACATGGAGATTTCTTTCCAATTACTGGAACATCCTTAATGATCTGGAGATTAGCTATAGATCAGAATCATAATCGAGGGAGGAAAAAAAAAATGAGATTGCATTGGAATTCTCTCAAAATTAACCTGAGATGACTTTTTAAAAAATGCAAGCTCAGGGTAAGTCACTTAGGGTAGAAAAAAAAAAAATAAGCTTCAATTATCAGCTAGGAGAGAAGTAGGCAATTATGGGTAAATGACCTGAGTAGCAAATAGAGGGAACTCCAGGCTAAATATGAGTGAGATAAAGGGGTTTAAAATTGAAGCATGATGCCCCGAGAATGAATTCAAAGAGAAACCTAGTAAGTTATAAACGTAGGGTTCTTCACTTGAACCCTGAGAATTTGAGACAGAACACCTTCCAGGAGAAAGGAGATCCTTACATAAGGAAGGCTGAAGTCAGAAGGGCTAGTTTGACCCAGCTTTGTTACTAGCAAGCTATGAAACCTTAGTAATTCACTTAGGGTTCTTTAAGTGCTAGGTTTTCTGGTCCAAAATATGGATATGATTATAATGTTCATTGTTTTAAGAATTTTTTTTGAAATAAGTAAGAAATCACTATAAAATACACTCATAATAGCTATGTTATAGGAAGCATCACTGAAGACTACAAATTAAAATGGGATATTTGGGGACACTAGCAAGTGCAATACAACTAGAAAGGCAGAACCAGCTACCTAGCTTGTGCAACCCAGTGAAAAATGTTCCAAAAATATTAAGGATTTTGAGATTGTAGCAGTAGAGCAAAATATCAAGGGTGGGAATCACTTTTCATGAGCCCAATGAGGTAGTGCAGGTTGCATGCCTGTCAAGCTGATCCTGTGGAGAGGGACATGCTGGTCCCAGTGGGGTAGAACTTATATATTACTGCTCCAACACTTGTCGTATAGCATGAAGTGTAATTTCTCTCCTCATAGCCTGCTGCAGCTCCAAAGGAATGGCAAGAGCCAGTAAAGCACTGGTAGTTCTGGTTCCAATGAATAAAGAAGAATAAAAGAGTATGGCAACTGTCCTAGATACTTGAAACTCTGCTATAAAGGAAAAAGACAGGATATTATTTATATTCCAGAGGACATAAGACCACCTGCCAGGGATGTTGCAGAAGGAATCTCTGTGTTTCTACCATAACTTAGAAAGGAGCCTTTTTAGTGCTGAAAAATAAGAAGAAAAAAAAAAAAAAAAAAAAAAACATTAAGGTTTTGGGACGTGAAGAGCCACAGGGATAGGAAGGTCCTGTGGCATTGCCTATAAGGTGGAGGTAGGGATGGGAAATGGGCAGGCAGGAAACAGGTGTCTAGATGACGTCTAAATTTGGAATAACAATGTGAACATATTCATCATATTTCTCCATCTGAATTAGAAATTTAGAGCCAAAGAAAATCAGAGCTATTGTGAATTGAGCTGCTATAAACATTGATGTGGCGGCTTTACTGTAGTATGCTAATTTTAAGTCCTTTGGGTATAAATGGAGGAGTGGGATAACTGGGTCAAAAGGTGGGTCCATCCCAAGTTTTCTGAGGATTCCCCACACTGCTTTCCAGAGTGCCTGCACCAATTTGCAACTCCACCAGCAATTTAAAAGTTTGCCTTTTTCCCCACAGCCACGCCAACATCTATTATTGTTTATGTTCTTGATAATAGCCATTCTCATGGGAGTAAGATGAAATCTTAGAGTTGTTTTAATTTGCATTTCTCTAATTACTAGGGATGTTGAACCTTTTTCATATATTTATTAATCAGCTGTATGTTTTCCTCTGTAAAGTGTCTGTCCAGTTCCTTGGTCCATTTATTGATTGGGTGCTTTGTATTTTTGGGGTAAAGTTTTCTAAGTTCTTTATAAATTTTGGAGATAAGTGCTCTATCTGAAGTGCATGTGGAAAAGATTTTCTCCCACTCTGTGGGCTCTCTTTTCACATTATGGAGTGTATCCTTTGCTGAGAAAAAGCTTTTTAGTTTGAGTCCATCCCATTTATGGATTCTTGCTTTGATTTCTTGTGCTTTGGGAGTCTTGTTGAGGAAGTATGATCCTAAGCCAACATGATGAAGATTTGGCCTACTTTTTCTTCTATTAGATGAAGGGTCTCTGGTCTAATTCCTAAGTCCTTGATCCATTTTGAGTTTAGTATTGTGCAGGGTGAGAGATAGAGGTTTAATTTCATTTTATAGCATATGGATTTTCAGTTTTCCCAACTCCATTTGTTGAACAGACTATCTTTTCTCCATTGTATGCTTTTAGTTACTTTGTCCAGTATGAGGTAACTGTATTTATGTGGGCTCATCTCTGTGTCTTCTATTCTGTACCGTTGGTCTGCAGTTTATTTTGGTGCCAATATCATGTAATTTTTGTTACTATTGCTCTGTAGTAAAGTTTAAGGTCTGGTATTGTGATACCTCCTCTTTCACTTTTTCTACTCAGGATTGTTTTGGCTATTCGAGGTCTCCTGTTCTTCCATATGAAGTTCATTGATTGCTTTCTCTATTTCTATGAGGAATGCCACTGGGATTTTTTTTAAATTTAGTTTTATTGTAAACAAGTGGGATACATCTTGTTTCTCTGTACATGAAGTAGAGGCATACCATTTGTGTAATCTTACATTCACATAGGGTTTGATTCATTCTGTTATTTTTTCCTTCCCCCCCACCCCTCCTACCCCTCTTTTCCCTCTACACAGTCCCTCCTTCCTCCATTCTTGCCCCCCTCCAACCTCCCACTATGTGTCATCATCCATTTATCAGCAAGATCATTCATCCTTTGTTTTTTTGAGATTGGCTTATCTCATTTAGCATGATATTCTCCAATTTCATCCATTTGCCTGCAAATGCCATAGTTTTATTATTCTTTATGGCTGAGTAATATTCCATTTTATATATATATATATATGTATATATATATATATATATGTATGTATATATATACCACAGTTTCTTTATCCATTCACCAATTGAAGGGCATCTAGATCTATGTTGGTTCCACAATTTGGCTATTGTGAATTAAGCAGCTATGAACATTGATGTGGCTGTATCTCTGTAGTATGCTGATTTTAAGTCCTTTGGGTACAGGCCAAGGAGTGGGATAGCTGGGTCAAATGGTGGTTCCATTCCAAGTTTTCTAAGGAATCTCCACACTGCTTTCCAGAGTGGCTGCACTAATTTGCAGACCCACCATCAATGTATGAGTGATCCAATGTGAGTTGATTATTGTGCAGGGTGAGAGATAGGGGTTTAGCTTCATTCTGTTGCATATGGATTTCCAGTTTTCCCAGCACCATTTGTTGAAGAGGCTATCTTTCCTCCATTGCATATTTTTGGCACCTTTGTCTAGTATGAGAAAATTGTATTTATTTGGATTTGTTTCTGTGTCCTCTATTCTGTACCATTGATCTACCAATACCATATTTTGGTACCAATACCATGCTGTTTTTGTTATTATTGCTTTATAGTATAGTTGAAGTTCTGGTATTGCAATGCCCCCTGCTTCACTCTTCCTGCTAAGGATTGCTTTAGCTATTCTGGGTTTCTTATTCTTCCAGATGAATTTCAAGATTGCTTGCTCTATTTCTCTGAGGTACGTCATTGGGATTTTAATTGGAATTGCATTGAATCTGAATAGCACTTTTGGTTGTATGGCCATTTTGAGAATGTTAATTCTGCCTATCCAAGAACATGGGTGATCTTTCCATTTTTTAAGGTTTTCTTCAATTTTTTTTCTTTAGTGTTCTGCAGTTCAATTCACAATAGCTAGATTGTGGAACCAATCTAGATGCCCTTCAACAGATGAATGGATAAAGAAACTGTGGTATATACACAATGGAATATTATTCAGCCATAAAGAAGAATAATATTATGGCATTTGCAAATAAGTGGATAGAATTGGAGAATATAATACTAAGTGAAATAAGCCAATCCCCAAAAACCAAAGGCCAAATATTTTCTCTGGTAAGTGGAGAATGATATATAATGGGGGTTAGGGGGATAGGGAATGAGAGAAGAATAGAGAAACTTTAGATTATGTAGAAGGAAATGGGGGGGGGCGTGAAAAATGGTGGAATAAGACAGACATCGTTACCCTATGTACATTCATGATTACATGAATGGTATGAATCTACATTGTGTACAACCATAGAAACGAAATGATGTACCCCATTTGTGTACAATGAATCAAAATGCAGTCTGTAAAAAAATTGATAATAAATAAATAATTTTACTTTAAAAAACACACAAAAAAAGAAAACCAGAGCTATAAAGAACATCATAAATCACCTAATCCGGATTGTTGAAAAGGAATCATAAGATAAGAAAGAATAACGCTTGTCTCTAGAAATGGCATAACCTGAGAAGACATGGAAAACTCCTGGAAGCATTTCCCTCTTGGCCTGGATGGTGTTCGTAACATATATACACACATGCACACACACGCCCTTTTTACATATGTATACACTTTTTACATATATGTATATACTTTTAACATATATGTTTGTAGCATATATATCAACATATATACAACATATATGCACTTAGCATTTTATATGTAAAATGTTTTAAAAATCACAGCCTCTGAGATAAGGACTAAGGGCTACATATTTCACCAGTTCTTTCAGTGTTTCTTATGCACACAAGATGTTAAGAAACTTTTCACGTTACAAACACAATAAAGCCCGGGGATGTAAACTGATTTTCCAAAGACTACTTTGCTAGTTAATGGCTTGGACTTACAGGAATAAATGGAATACTATTCAAAATAAACTATGACAGTTGGCCAAGTCTACTGACTGATCCAAGACAACACAACAGATTAAGGGCAGATTGAGGCCAAATGAAATTGAGTAGGGGTCATTACTCCAAACCTCCAAGGGCCTAAAAAAGCCAAAATAAGACTATTTGATTTCCTTTTTTTTGGGGTAATTTGAAGATATCAACTGTTCTTGAAGGGAACAAGGTAAAGTAAGAGTCAGACCTTAAGAATAAAATGGATGAAAAGAGTAGATTGGATTAGAACTACAAAAATCCAGGGTGTCAGGAAGACCAGTACTAAATTAAGACAGAAATCAGTACTGAAAGAGAAGAAAAATGTGCAGCTATAAAAGTTGGAGGGAGTATCCATGGTACTTGGTAGTGATAGCAGTAAATATTTACATTTTCTAAGCATTTACTGTTTTTCAGATGTACTCATTTTATCATTTAAACCTGTCCACAACTCCGTGAAATGGGTAGTGTCATTATCACATATTTTATAGGTGAGCAAATGAAAGTAAAGATAGATGATACATGTTGAGGTCAGAGCTAGTAACTGGAAAACTATATTCTTAAGCAGGATCTGTTTGACTCCTGTTGTTATATTACAGAAAAAGGAGGCAGGAAGAAGTCAAAAGACAGTTTGGAACACCAGGTGACAGTAGACTGGTATTCACATTAAAAGACATAGAACATACTGAAGAAAGAACAGATTTGATAGTAAATAGGATAAGTTTAATTTATTCACTTTGAGTAAGAGGGTCATTAATTTCTAATATGCTACTACATTAGCATGTGTTACAATATTACTGAACAAAGGAGAAAGGGACAAAGCCGTGCTTTAGTAACTGATATTTTATAACCTACTTTGCAAACCTTTTGCAAATAACTAGGTTCATTAAAATGCATCTAGTAACAAAATTCTCCCGAAATGTTAATATGCCCTCTACAAAGGAATTACAGGAATTACCATATACTCTCCTTTCTTTTTCACATTCTACACCCAGGTTCACCTTCCTTTGGGAGCACAAGCTTCAGAATGTGATACTACCATATGTATGTTGATTGTACATAACAAGTCAATGCACCTGACCAAGATAGCAAGCTATCACAGTATTATAAGCTGTGTTGTGTCTTCAGTACTTCAAAATGTGATTGTATTTGGAGATAGGTTAAAAAATTAAAAGCAAAATAAGGTTAATAGAGTGGCCCTAATCTGACTAATGTTCTTATGAGAAGTGTGGAACACAGACAGAAGACCACTGAAGACCCAGGGAGAAGATAGCAATTTATAGGACAAGGAGAGAAGCCTCAGAAAATATGAACTGTGCCAACACCTTGATCTTGGAGTTTCAGAACTGCAAGGCAATAAATTTCTATTATTTAAGGTACCTGGTCTGTAGCACTTTATTGTGAGAGCCCTAGCAAAGTTGTACACAGTGTATTTTCACATTACCATGCAGGACCCACAATGACCACTGGCTTACATTATAAATTATTTGTGTAGCATTGCTGTGAGATTAACTTGTGCAACTGGAATCTGAGATGTTGGTGAAATTATCTCCAGGCCCTAACCTATTGAAGTACCCAACTAGCAATCTTCCATCAAAGTCTCCATCAAAGTGGCTTTTCTACAGAATGAGCACAGTTGTTGGGAAGAGGAAGCACTATTCATATTCAGGTTTTGGGACCTGAGAGAGTTCTGTTGGAGTATGACTTCATCTAATCTGTCCTCCATATGAGCGGCAGGAATCTTCTGTATTTCCTGCACTGACTTCCTTTGATCTCCTTTTGGGAAATTATCAGGGTAGAAGATACCTCTAGTGGTTGATGAAAGCTCATCCTTAAAAAGTAGGGTTAAGAAATATAATATATGAAATTGGCAAAATAAGTTGGAACCTTGGAGAGTGACTGATTCTGACTTGGCCCAGGAAATATCAGAATTATTCTGTATTTATCATATTATTGCAAAATTATCCCAAAAAACCCTGATGTGGCTGAGTGGTTAAGCTCCCTGGGTTCAATCTTCAGTCCAAAAAAAAAAAAAATTAGGGTTGGGGATATAGCTCAGTTGGTAGAGTACTTGCTTTGCATACTCAAGGCCCTGGGGTCAATCCCCAGCACCACAAAAAGAAAAAACAAAAACAACAAACAAAAAACCAGAAATACTTTTCAGACTGTCTATGGCAGTGACAAAGTCATGAAGTTTAATAAAGTTTAGCATTAAGCAAAGTAAAATTAGAAAGATTTCTTCTCCATACAATCAGACTCTCAGATATTAAGGGGAAAATTCAGCATACAAGAATGAATGGACAATGATTCCTAAGCCAATCTTTTAGAAAGAGGCATTTCCCTATGATAATGTTTTCAGAATTATAGAAGGATGAGACAATGGGGAACCAGAGAGGTTCATAATATAAAGTCATAAGAACTGAATTTAAATTCTCACCTCCAGTGGAATTCCTATTGCTCAACCAAAAATGCCACATGACAGGGTTCTCCATTGGGAAGTAGCTGCTGTGAGTGACATCTACTGTTCATTTACTTGAAACATCATATATGCTTTTATGTAATTTTTGGCACAATAGGCAGGGAGAAGGGGAAAGGGAAGGTTCACCAGATTGGAAAGGGGAGAGTGGGGGGAAGGGAGAGAGATGGGAATAGGAAAGGCAGGAGAATGAATTGGACATTACTATCCTATGTGCATGTATGACTGTAAGACCAATGTGATTCTATATCATGTACAAACACAAGAATGAAGTTATACTTCACGTATGTATATGTCAAAATACATTCTATTGTCATGTATAACTAAAAAGAACAAATAAAAATATTTTTAATAAAGTTATATATCAGAGTTAAAATGCAATCACTAAATGTGGTCACTTTAATTTTCTATTTAATGGTATAAGTCTTAACTTTTTAATTGAATACAATATCCTTTGGCACAAGCCAAAGAGTAAGACCTAATTAATTACTTACAAAATTCATCTCTTATAAACATAGGCAGCAACCAAGAAGTCCCTCTCAACATCTAAATTTTCCTACACCTAAAAAGTAATTTTGCATGCTAATTTTTAATACAATTTGGAAGTTTTCAAAAAGGAAATCATAAAGTACATATTCATGTGGATCAACTTTTTTTTGCTCAACATTTTTTGTGGGGTTCATTCATACTTTTGCATAAAGTTGTTTGTTATTTTCATTGCTATATGATATTTCATTATTAAACATTGCTCTTGATGAACTTTTTAGGTTACTATCATTTTGTTGATTTTATTAGCAAAAAAACATGCATACATTCCTATTGGATATATACTCAGGAATGAAATTATGGGCCTAGCACATGAATATTATCATATAATAGTTAACATCAACTTTCCAAAGTGGTCAAAAATATACATTCTCACAAGTAATGCATGTGCATGAGATTTCCACATCCATATCCTCCTTTGTTTTCCTGGGATAAACCCTATTGACCCAGAAGGTATTACTATCTTTTTATATTGCTGTATTAGCTTTTTTGCTGCTGTGACTAAAGGATCTGATCAGCACAATGATAGAGGAGGAAAGGTTTATTTGAGGGTTCACTGTTTCAGAAGTCTTAGTCTATAGAAGGCTGGCTTCATTCCTTGGGGCTCCAGGTGAGGCACAACATCATGGCGGAAGAGTGTGGCAGAGGAAGCAGCTCCACATCATCAGGAAGTAGAGAGAGAGACTCCACTCTCCAAATAAAAAATATGTACCCCATAATCACACCCCAATTCCCACCTCCCCTAGCCACTCCCTACCACTTCAATTAATCCCATTAGGGATTAATCCACTGATTAGGTTAAGACTCTTACAACCCAATCATTTCTCCTTGGAACTTTCCTGCATTGTCTCACATGTGAGCTTTTAGGGCACACCTCATATCCAAACCATAACAATTGCTCAATGTAATCAGCTAATATTCTGTTAAAGATATCTGTATCTGTGTTAATGAGAGATATGGGTCAGTAAAATTATTTTCATGTTCTAGGTTTGACTCCTGAATCATTCTAGAATTATACCATGGGCTTTGATCATCTATTATGAAAGAGTTTAAGATTGACATTTTTATCTAAATAACTTGTAAAATTCACTAATAGTGCTATCTCAACCTAGAGTTTTCTTTGTGCAAATTTTAGTTACAAATTCTATTTCATTAAAAGTACTACTGAGAGGACTGGGGTTGTGGCTCAGCGATAGAGCACTTGCCTAGCATGTGTGAGGCACTGGGTTCAATTCTCAGCACCACATATAAATAAATGAATGAAATAAAGGTCTATTGATATCTACAAATTTTTTTTAAAAGTACTACTGAGAGTTTTTTGTCTTTTTTCTTTCATATTGGTAATTTTTATCTTTGATGAACTTGAATTCATCTAAATTTTTAAAATTTATTGGCATATAGTATTTTACAACATTCCCTCATTGTTAAAAAAAAAGTCCTCTAGGAGTGATAGCACACACCTGGAACCCCAGCAGCTCAAGAGTCTGAAGCAGGAGGATCTCAAGTTCAAAGCCAGCCCCAACAAGGCCCTTAGCAGCTTAGTTAGACCCTGTCTCAAAATTCTTTAAATAAAAAAAAATTTTTTCAGAGGGTTAGGAATGTGGTTCAGTGGTTAAGTGCCCCTGGGTTCAACTCCTAGGACCAGAAAGAAAAAAAAAAAAAATTCCTAGAATATCTACAGTGTTATACCCTCTTTCATTCTGGATATGTGTATTTTGAGTTTTATCTCTTGTTTACTCTATCAATCTAGCTGATTTCAGAACATCAAATCTTAGTTTTATCTATTTTATCTTTTGCTTAATTTCTATTTTTATTGATTTCTGCTGTTATCATTGTCATACTTTCTTCTTCTAAATTCTTTGTCGTTTCTTAGCTCAACATGAAAGTTAGATTATTGGTTCTAAAATGTTTCTTCTTTCCAAAGTCAGTATTTAAAGCTATACATTCCTCTCTTGGCAGCGCTATAACAGCATTCCTCAAAACTGAAATGATGTGTTTTCATTATCATCCAATTCAGAATATTTTTGAGTTCCCCTTGAGACTTATTTTTTACTGTGAACTATTTAAAAGTATGTGGTTTAATTTCTGAATAGTTGGATTTTTTTCAGATATATTTTTGCTGTAAGTTTCTAATTTGATTATAGCCAATGTAGATCATTTTAATCCTCTGTACTTTATTTATGGCTCAGCATATGATTCATCTTATTTAATATGTCTTGTGAATTTGAGAAGGGTCTGCTACTCTTGGGAAGGGTGTCCTAGAGTGTTTTGTAGGTCATGCTGACTGATGGTACAGTTCAACTCTGAATGACTTCTTTCCTTGCTCTCTTCTTTATTGAGAGACAAATGCTGACATCTCTACAGTCATGGATTTCTTTTTTTTTTTAATTAATTTTTAAAAAATTTTTACAGATTGCATTTTGATTCATTGTACACAAATGGGGTACAACTTTTCATTTCTATGGTTGTACACAATGTAGATTCACACCATTCATGTAACCATACATATACCTAGGGTAATACTGTCTGTTCATTCTATCTTTCCGTCCCCCACCCTCTCCCACCCTATTTTCCTCTACACCTTCCAAAGCTCCTTCATTCCTCTCTTCCCCCTGCCACTCCCCCTCATTATATATCATCATTCCACCTATCAGAGAAAACATTTGACCTTTGTTTTTTTGGACTTGTCTTTATCTCTTTGAGCTTTGTGGACTTGGCCTATCTTTATGTCTTCTATGAGCTTTAAATGTTTTGCCCTGCCTATTTTGAAGTCCTTTATTTTGTGCCTGCACTTTTAGTATTTGTGCATCTTTTGGAGGAATTATTTTTAAATTATGAAATCTACTTTTGATTCCATTAACATTAATTTCTTATCTGTAATGCTTTGTTATCTATAATAAGGCTCATCATCTTAAAATCAACAGTATCTGGCAACACAGCCACCCCTGATGGCTTATGAATAGTTTATCATATCTTTTTCTCCCTTTTACTTTTAAACTTTTTGTATCTAAATGACATCACTGACCCATAATATCAGACTAGTTCTCACTTCCTTATCTAGCCAATAATTTCTTGTTTTTTAATTGAAGTGCTTGGTCATTTATATGTTTGTAATTCTTTAAAAAGGTAATTTTGATAACATTGATGGGTTGAAGTGAATGATCACACTGTTTGTATTTGTCAGTTTTTGAACTTGTTTCTTTTTATTTTCTGCCTTCTTAATTAAACTTTTTAGCTTTCTGTTTTATCTTTTCTATTTATTTTTAGCTATTCCTTTTAAGTTTTAAGTGGTTACTCTAGGGATTATAGTATACATTCTTACATTCTTACTGTAGACATTCTACCCTGAATTATGGTATACCATTTTATGTAAAATAGACTTTTGACTGTGCATTTCCATTTGTCTACCCCATCCTTTGTGCTACTTTGGCATCTTTCCCTCCAAGCTGAAAAGTATCTCTCTAGCATTTCTTATAGTGTATAGTTCTACTGCTGACAAATTATCAGCTTTTGTTTGTCTGAAAACATCTTTATTTTGTGTTCTCTCCTTTTTTGTGTGTGTGTGTGTGTTCTCTTTTAAAGGACTTTTCTGACAGATATAAAATTTTAGGCTGACATTTTTATTTTTATCGCTTTAAAGATGTCATCCTCTTATCTTCTGACCTGCGTCTTTTTCCACTGAGAAGTTGTATTCTCACTGTTGTGTATACATATTTTTTCACTGACTGCTTTTAAGATTTCCACTTCAACTTTGTTTTTCAGCAGTTTAGAGACGAAAAGCTAGATGTGACTTTCTTTTGTTTATCCTACTCGGATTATGCTAGAGGTTTTTGATCTGTACATTGACCATATTTCTGAAAATACTTTCCTGTCCCGATATCTCTCTCCTCTCCTTTTGAGACTCTAGTTACACTTTATTACAGTTTCACGTTGTCCTTCAAACAACTGAGATATTTCGTTCATTATTTCAGTTTGTTTTCTCTCTGTGCTTTAGTGTGTATGCTTACTATTGCCATCTTTAGAATGACTGAATTTTTCTTTTGCAATGTCCATGCTATTGTTAGATCATAAAGCCAACTATTTGTTCTATGTAATGTCCTTTTCAGTTCTAGAAGTTTCAACCAGCAATATCTAATAGTTAACTATTTCTCTGGTGAAATTTCCTCATCTCTTTATTTATTGGGTCTGTTTTTTACTTTAGACTACAGAACAGAGTCTTTGAGGTCCTGTGGACAATTAAGAGAACCCAGGGGCCTTGATTTGTCACTAATAGATAAGAGATTTTTGTTTTGTTCCATGTAAATAGCTGTTCAGCTTGGAATCCAGAGCATTGGTTGCTTTTACCTACATGTGATTCTTTTAACATTTTATTGAGATGAAATTCACATCATACCCATCATGAACAATCCAGTGGTATTTATTACAACTAAAATGTAGCACAATCAGCACCTCTAAATAATTCCAATAAATTTTCATCACTCCAAATAAAACCCCTTATCTATTTAGCAGTTTCTCCCCACTCTTCCCCACAAGTGGAAATCACTGAGTTATATTCTATCTGTACAGATTTATCTATTCTGGATATTTCCTGTAAATAGTATGATACATATATGGCCACTTGTGTCTGGTTTCTTTCACTTTAGTCAGAAAATTTGGAAGTACATCCACATGTAGTAGCATATATCAGTACTTCATTCATCTTTATGACTGAATAATATTCCATTTTATTTATATACCACAACTTGTTTATTCATCTACATTTGATGGACATTTAGAATCCACTTTTTCACTATAGTGGATAATGTTGCTGTGACCATGCTTGAATGCCTGTTTTCAATTCTTTTGGCTACATACATTGGAGTAGGATTGCAGGATCATATGGTAATTGCACATTTAATCTTTCTGGGAACTGTCAAACTGCTTTCTGCAGTGGCCAAATTATTCTATATTACCACAGCAATATACAAGGATCACAGTTTCTTCATACCCTTACCCACACTTGGCATTTCCCTTTTTGTTCTTTTTATTATGGCTACCCTAGTTTTGGAAAGTGGAACCTCATTGTCATTTTGATTTGCATCTCCACAGTAACTAATCATGTAATTTTACTATTTGTATATCTTCTTTGTAGAAATATCTAGTCAAGATTTTGGGTTATGTGTATTTGTATTGTTGAGTTGTGAGAATTCTTTATATATTCTGATAAAAGACAATCATCAGATCTATGATTTACATATATTTAATCCCTATTTTGTTGGATATCTTTTCACTCTCTTGATAATGTCTTTTGATACACAAAACTTTTATATTTTGACGAAATCTACCTAATTGTTTTTGCTACATATCTAAGAATCACTGCAAAATCCTAAGTCATGAAGATTTACTCCTATGATTTTTGTTATATGTTATATATAAATATATATATATAATCTCCACAAATGCCCATATAAAGAGTGACTTTTCCAATCCATTGATGCATTATGTGTATATATATATATATATATACATATATATATACACAATGCATACATATATATAAATATATATGGGTTATCACTAATTAACCTTTAATGTGGTGTGAAGTAGGATTTCCACTTTGTTCTTTGTCAATGGATGTTCAGTTTTTCTAGAACCATTTGTTAAAGAGACTTCTCTTTCCAATGGAATACTCTTGTCACCCTTGTTGAAAATTCATTGGCCACAGACATAGGATTTATTTCTGGACTCTCAATTCTATTCCACTGGTCTATTTGTTTATTATTATGCCTGTATCACATTGTTTTGCTTAATGAAGATTTGTAGTAAGTTTTGAGATTAGGAAGAGTAAGTCCTCCAAGTGTGTTATTTTTCAGTATTGTTTTGACTATTCAGGACCCCTTACAATTCCTCAACAACCTGAGGATCAACTTTCTCATTTCTGCATATAAGGTCATTAGAATTTATAGAGGGAGTTTATTGAATCTGTTGATGACTTCAGGGAGTATTGATATCTTAAGAATATTTATTAAGTCTTCCAATTTATGAACAGAAGAAGCTTTTCCAATTGTTTATTACTTTCTTTCAGCAAGATTGTGTAGTTTTAATGAAATACATTTTATTCTACCTTGTTTAAATTTATTACTAGAAATTTAATTTTTTGGACATGTTTAAAAATGGATTCGTTTTAATGTTATCAGATTTCTCATTAGTAGTGTATAAAAATAATTGACTTTTGGGTTTTTTTGGGGGGAGGGTACCAGGGATTGAACTCAGGGGTACTCAGCCACTGAGCCACATCCCCAGTCCTATTTTATATTTTATTTAGAGATAGGGTCTCACTGAGTTGTTTAGCACCTGACTTATGCTGAGGCTGGCTTTGAACTTGGGATTCTCCTGCCTCAGCCTCCGAGTTCCTGGGATTACGGGTGTGTGCCACCACGCCCAGCTACAAATAATCCACTTTTCATGTAAACTTTTACCCTGCAGCTTTTTAGGGCATATCTATCAGTCCTAGTCACTTTTATTGTGGTTTTGGGGGGGATTTTTACATTCAAAAATAGAGATAGCTTTCCTTCTTCTCTATTTGTATGTCTTTATTTCCTTTTCCTTTTTAATTACTCTGACTAGCATTTCCAATACCATGTTGAACAGTAGTGGTTAAAGTGTCAGTCCTTACCTAGTTTCTGAAACTAGGGGTAAAGCTTTCAATCTTTCACTATTGATTATAATAGCTATAGATTTTCCACAAATGCCCAATTGTCCATGTGAATAATTTTTTCAAAATTATTGCAAAGACTGCATTCTTTCTCATGCATTATCACTAAAAGCTCTATTACTTCAGTTATTGTTCAACTAATTCTTTGAGTCAATAGAACAACCAAATTGAAAGCTTTGGGTTTTCTCAGGCATTTTTGGAGCATGCATCCAGTCCTAGGTATGCATGTGGCTTTATAAATTCTTCAGTATATAGGGCATGCCCTAATTTCCCAAAGAAACTCTTCCCAGATTTCACTCCTGGACTTTAGACTATGGATTGTATATCTTAACTATAGTGTCTTGCTTCAGGTTTTTATTTGCCTTAAAATGTTTTTGGACACTGCACTTGGCTTTTCTGCCTTGAGTAAATTCCAAATTAAGCAAAGCAAAAAATGGTCCTTTCTGCCAATCTCTCAAGTGATCCCCAGACAGCTTAGAGAAAAAAAAATACAATTATCTACATCACTCTCCTCTAAATAATTTTAATAATTCAATTAAAATAAATTTTAAAATAAATTTTAAATTTTAATTTTAATAAATTTTAATTTATTTTAATTGAATATCTTATTTATAAATCCCCTGTAGATGATACCAATGCCTGATCCATGTTCCCTAACGTGATAACAGAAGGCATTCCTCACACAGCAAAAAAATAATATTTTTATAAAATGCCCTCTCAACTTTATGAATCTATATGTCCCCAGTGATGTTACCTAAGCAAGATTCTGTAACTGAACTAGTTTTGTGCTCACGTTCTTGTTCTTTTCCTCACAATATAGAAGTCTGCACTGTATATTCAACAAAATCATTGCTTGACTTTTTATTTTTAATCCCCATCCCACTTCTACAGGTCTTTCAGAGAGGAAAATTCTTATTTTCGAAGTTAATAAATAGGAATGTCTCCTAAAATAAGGTTTTTTATCTAGGTAATTCTTCCAGTTTCCTCCTTTGTGGTTGTTGGTGGTGTTTGTAATTTGGAGCAATAAAGCCACAAAACAAGGTGAATCTAAATTTCTCATTTTGATCCCCAGGCTCCTTTTATGGTTGTCTACTTTGGTACCTTTCCAAGGATCACACTGAGACATTTTACCTGGTTTATGATGTACTTATGGCTTTATTTTTTAATGAGCTTAGCCATGGGGGCCTCCCAGAGAATGAAGATCTCATTTAGGGGATAAATTGCTCCTTGCTTTCAGAACTCAAGGAAAACTTCCCTTCTGCCAGTTTTCTCCTCACTTCACTTCACCTAATTTGTTCAGCCAAAGCTGATGTGCAAATATGACATCCAAATCGCCATGGGGGAGGGGCAGCACACCATCTAGGAATAACAGTCAGTGAATTAACCTAATCACTGAAGTAGTACTGTGGTCGTAACCACCTAAGGTGAGAGAATTGGTTTTAGTAGCCACTATTACTAGAGATCAAGTGATTGATAATTCAACCTCTCAAAAGGGAACAAAGAAGCACCAATTTGTTTCTGCTGCATCAGTAAAGCAGAGAGAAATGCCATAGAGGGGATAGGTACACTTAAGCAAGGCAGTTTGGTCCACCTAAGATGCTGTAAATGTCAGCCTGACAATCGTAGCAAAAGAAATTAGGAGGGGGTTGAATGTTCCCAGTGAGTTGCAGAACCAAAGTTTCATATTTTTAAAGTTTTATTTGCCTGGATCCCTTTGTACCTGTCCACATAAATGCATCCTAGAAGAAAGGTGAAAATAACCTTATGACAACTTCCCACTCACTGAATTCAACTCTACTTTTGGAGCTTCCACATAGAAAAATATAATTCATACAGAAAATGTGAGTCCCCAATGTATTTGAAACCTGCTACCATGGTCCCAGCCCCTTCTACTTTTCCCTCTTCGAAATAACAGAATTCCTGTGTTTTGTGAGACAAATGATCTGGAGGCATAAAGGAAAAAAGTGCCTAAATTCCTGGAGGTTAGGTGCACCAAATATATAAATGTGAAGCACTAATATGCTCAGATAGGGAATCTATATGAGCATGGGTAAACGTGTAAAGTGTGAATTGCCCCAAGTATGTATTCACTCCTAACCCTTAAGGGAAAGAAAGGACAGAGGCAGAGATGAGAAAAGGAGCCTGAACTTCTTGCACATGCGCTCTCTCGCTCTCTCTCTCTCTCTCTCTCTCTCTCTCTCTCTCTCGCCTTGGTGACCCTGTAATAGATGTGGTTTATAATAGGCATAATGCCTTAGGAAATAGTCATTTTGATTAAGCTATAAAGTTACCCACTTGTGAGAAGGAAATAGTCAGGCTTTTAAATCTTGTAGGGAGAACAGACCACAGGGCAAGCCAATTTAGTTTAAATAATTTAGAGATACCCAGTGAGAAGATTATCCCCTAAATATTTAAGATCCTGAAGGAACAAGTCATTCTCAGTGGCTCAATATGTTCTCTCTTGAGGAGAATTGTCATCAGGGCAATTGTAACTCATCTGCGGTTCTGCTTAAGTCCTTGGGTCTCAGAGCTTAGACCCCAGGAATCATCACAGGATAGGAAAACAAGATAACCAAGGTTTTCCTTGTCTCTTACCTTGAAAGCCATGTATCTCTTGTCTTCAGATAACTGTGCATCCTGTGAAATGTACTACTACAGCTTGTAGGTATCTGGAAGATCCTCTGGATGAGAGCCTAAAGGTCATCTCAGATAATAAAAGTAGATTGTTATGACGAGCGTTGTGAGGCACAAAGAATCACAAGGAAACTGCCATTACTTTCAAAAGTAGGCCATCGAATTAGTGAATCTGACAGAAGAATAGCTTCAACACACACTACTTACGTGGTATGTAGGTAAACCCAATAAACTGATATTTGAGCTGGACTTTGAGTGTGGATAAGATTTAAAATGAATGAATGCAGAACTTTTTCCATGGTGGGAAGAGTTAGGGCTAAGAATTGTCACATACCATTCTCCTTTCCAGGGTCCTGACACATGGTGTACACCCACAGAACACCAACAATCTAATAAGAAAAAAAATAACACATTTGAGCAAGCATCCAGCACCCCAAATGCAGAAATTTTGGTTAAATGTGCTCCATACTGATGCCAATGTGGGCTTTCTACCTGTCTTAGTCTGTTTTTTTGATAAAAGAACAGAATACCACAGACTGGGTAATTCATAAAAATAGAGTTTGGTTTGGCTTGTGAATCTGGAAGTTGGAAAGTCCAAGAATATGGTGTTTGCATCTGGTGATGGCCTGCATACTGTGTCATTCCATGGCAGAAGGTGGAATGGCAAGAGAGCACGCAATATAAAGAAAGATCAGACTCACCACTTCAGGGTCTTTCATAATCAGCATTAAACCATTCAGGAGGGTGGAGCCCTCCTGACCTGCATACTTCCCGTTATGCCACACCTGCCAAACTTCTTGCACTGGGGAATAAGTTTCCAACACATGAATTTTGAGGGACACTTTAAACTATAGCATTTCCTTTCAAATTAGAAAACCAGGTCTTCAGTGCAGACCTGGCCTCACTTCCTATTCAGTCACAATAGTAAGGGATTCTGGTAAGAAACAATCAGGAGTGTTTCCTGCAAGAAAAGGAACACCCAACAGTATTGTGTAAAAAAGTTAAAAAAAAAAAAAAAAAAAAAAAAAGAATACAGAGGCAAGCCTGTTCATAGGCGGAATAGCTACCTCCATCCATAATAAAACACCATTTTTTCTCCATGAAGAAAAGGCAGTAAGGATATGTTGGAATCAAAATTCAGCAAGCTCTGTAAACTAACAGAGCAATCAAAAATATTAAAGTGACAGAGATTTTTGCTTCCCCTGTTGCCATCTACTTTCCCATCATTAAGATTAACTAAGAAGATTCTTATTATTTTTCTTTTCTTTTCTTTTTTTTTTTTTTTTTTTTTTTTTTTGGTACCTGGTATTGAGGAATGCTTAACCACTGAGTCACATCTCCAGCCCTTTTTATCTTTTATTTTGAGACAGGGTCTCACTGAGTTGCTTAGGGCCTTGTTAAATTGTCAAGGCTGGCTTTGAATGTGCAATCCACCTGGCTCAGCCTCCCCAGCTACTGGGATTGCTGGTGTGTGCACTGCGCCCTGTTTAACCAAGAAAATTCTTGTGCCAGAAAATGAAAAGCTACTTAAGAGATCAGAAGACAGATTTGAATCTCAAAGCTGATGCCCTGCAACTATCATTTTAAAACCCTGAGATCTTAAAAATGTGAATCTTGAAAACCTGACATCTCAACCTTATGAAACAAGAAAGAGTAGCATCAGTGCAATAGAAGAAAACACTACAGAGAGAGGTGGTTGCCCTTAAGGAAGCAGCTTGGGCCACTAAAGGTGAGTGTATGTGAGGCCTGAGAACCCTAATGTGAGAAACTTGAAAGGACTGGAGCCCTCCCTAACTTTTTGTGAGTTCTAAAGTCAAAGCCTAATGTCATTACAAATTTTATCTGCAACTCATGTCCCTTTGTACTTGTGGGGAAAATAAATAATGTATCTGTAGGTAATTCTTCCTATAGTCATTTGTAGGAGAGTACTTAGAATACTGGAAAATTGACCTCCCAAAAGGAAACAAAAATGGGAAACCTTGGGCAAAGAAAATAAAAACCAGGGAAGGGCAGAGAAAGAAATCATAATATCCTCCTAAACCGTCTAAATTACCCCCCAGGGACATGACGGTAGTTTTAGAATCAATCAAACTGATTAAGGGACCCCAGAGTACTGACTCTCAGTCCTCTCTTTATCAGGAAAGACTAGGAGTGAGTAGCTTCTTGAACAATCTCTGAAACTGATAAAAGCCTATTTATTAGTGGAAAAGGAACAAATAAGGGAAAAAACTAGGCAAGAGAGAAGATCATATACATCCCTCAGCTCCCTGAATTAGGGATTGGAAAATCCCTACTTGTACCCAGTTGATTGAACTAGGAACTGAAGGACGGCTGTGAGGCTGCCATTGTGGAGGCCCAGCAGGAGTCAAGTGAAACTCATGACTCAAACATACAGATCCTAACATCAGCAAGGAACTGGGTCAGGGCAAGTCAACTGATGGCGAGGAGGCAAGGCATTGAATGTACCAAGAGCACAACCACATATTTCACTGACTAGATTTCAGCAGCTGCTAGCAGAACACTGAATTCTCCAAAGAACAAAAGTCATCTGGTCACAAACCAGGCAGACCCTGAGGTGGAACAAATTTTTTGTGCAAACTAGTCACCCCTCCCTCATTATGAAAAATACATGTAGCATTTCCCCTGAAGGCAGACACCATAGTGGTATTTGAAAACAGAAGGAAGTAATTCCACTCCCAGTGGTGAGCTGAGGTGGTTTACACAGGATCATGAGTGGCAAGAGGAACAGAAAATGTCCACTTTCAGTGTCATCTTATTGGTAGCTTGAAATCAGTCATGATGGTAACATTTACACCATGGAAATTGGAAAGAGCTAAAAATCAGGTCTTTTTTCCTTAAAGAGAGCAGATTGTTCATTTTTTACCAGCATATCATAGGACATATACCTAGTCCTCACCTCCTCCCCCTACCTGAAGGTAGAAATGTTAGGAGAAGAAAGGACACATTTCCTTCTTCATAACTGGCATATCAGCAAATACCTGGAGAAACAACTGCTCGGACTATATTTCTAAAAAAACAGGAAACAAGCTAAGTAGGACGTAGAGTATAATCTTAGAAGACAAGGATGGGCTAGCTTTGGGAGAACTCTAAACACCAAGTCAAAAAGACTGGCCTTTATCATTTAATCTTAAGAAAACATACAGGTTTTGTAGAGAAGAATGCCATTTTGAAATGGATATAGAACCCTTTCACCTTTGGGTAAAGCAGTAGGCAAGGAACAATGTTTCTAGAATCTCTCAATAAGGATTATTGTTAAAAGATTCAAGAGTAAATTGATGAAGGAGTGGGCTATAGTATAGAAATGGCATTAATGTTTTCAAGAATTTAATAAAAATTCCTGAGTCAGGTTACTTCATAAAGCAAAAAGATTTATTTAGCCGCATGGTTCTGGAGGTTCAAGGTCTGAGGTTCTTATTTGGACTTCTTGTTAGTATATGGCACCATAACTGAAGAGACAGAGAGCATGAATGTCTCTCTGTGAATGGTCTCTGTCCCTCTCCTTATAAAGCCAACAAGGTTCAGACATGAGGCTCCATTCTAATAACCCTTTCTAAACCTAATCACTTTCTAGAGGCTTCTCTAAACACCACAGTGGAACTAAGTTTTCAATTTTTTAATGCCATTAACATACAGCTTTGGGAATTAAATGCCTGTATGAATTGGGGGACACAAATATATTCAAACCATAGCAGAGATAAAGCAGAAAGAGAGGAAATGGATGAAGAAATGCAGACTTATAATAATAAACATTCAAAATTTTAGCTATATCTTTATATCGATAGCCTTGCTTTCCTACTGAGATCATAGTTTTCCTAGGTTGCATTTCAGGTCAGAGCTGCTTTGTAGCCAACAAATCAAGCAGATTAGCTGGGGTTGTTATAAGGTAGCTGGGGTCTTTATAAGGTAGATCCCTGGGTTCCACTTCAGACCTATTGAGTCAGAAGCTCTAGAGGTGGCTCCAGGAATCTGTTTTTTAACTGTTATTCCTGGGTGATTTTCAGTCACAGTAAATCTGAGATCGGCTTTCCCAATTTAGTATATGGGCAGTCTGGTACTCCAAATACATTTGATACCCAACTGAGATTAGCCGGAGTAGAATGGAGCTATCAGGTATAACTGCATAATACATATGGTTAATGTAAGTTTAAAGTATGGTGCTTCACCTTATTAACTTTATTGGCCACAGATTGCAAGCTTAATGCTGTCTCTATCAGGGAGTGCCTCCATTTTTCCACTTTCCAGTTCATAGACCTCTTCTTTCAGGTCTCAGGTGTACAAATCACTGTTTGTTTCTTAATTATCTGAATTATTTCTATTCCACATCTATGCTGACTGCCTTTGGCCAATCCCTTACTCACAATGAAGTGGGAAAGTGACCATCTCTGAGTCTTTGGAAGAGGATGTTTGGTGTAGCTGGCTCCAGATTCAGAGCACACTGAGTTTGACTAAGGCTCTAATACTTGCTAGTTTTATAACCTCTGTTAATTTTGAACCTCAGTTTCCTCATGTATGAAATGTAGGGGGAAAATAACTTCCTTAAGAAGATTAATGAGATGACTATGGTCACGTGCCTCATACACTATCTGTTTAAGAAATACTAGTGCCCACTTTCCTTATTTTCTTGGATTCAGATCAGAATGATCGTCCTGGCAGCCATCCTCATAAGCAAGGCAGAGAGGTCAGTCATCATTTTCCAGGGGACATAGTTCAGGCAGTCATTTTTGTCAGCTTGCTTTCAATTTCCCTTTCTCCATGCTTCTGGTATTTGACAAAAAGCTATTCTCACAGCCCTTCTTCCCCATTACCTCCCTCCTCACTGGGCTTCCCATTCTCATGTTAGGGCCCTTTTTTCTTTTCAGAACCTGGCACCATCCACATGCGTGACCTGGGCCAAGTGTCCCTTGTCTCCAGAAAGACTTCTACATTCTTACAGCCACCATCTGGATGCAGAGATGCTTTAACATTGAACTTGCCACAAACACAAATACAGCTTTTATCTTACATCCCCACCATCTCATTCCTGCTTCAGGCCATCGTCACTTTCCTGTCAAGGAATCTTGTTCTCTTTACTTTTGTTTCTCCAGAGCATTATTCTTGGTACCAACCCCCTTCTCCCCAGGATCCCTGTCTCCACCCTGTCCCTAACTCCCTAGAACCCCCATTGCTGTGATTTACAAGGATCTTCCCTGAGACAGTGGCACACTTCGTGTCTCATTGTTCTTCTGGTAAGAAACAGTTAGAGCCTTGGGGTACTGCTTTCTGCTCTACTCATTTCTCTTGGGTAGAATGTTCATATTAGCTTCATACCATCCCCCTCCATCTGGAATAATGACAATACCCTTGAAAATGTCTCAAAAAAGCATGACACATTTTTTTTTGAACACAGATTCTATTTGAAGATTTAAAAGATGAGGAATGATATAGGGAAAAATTTAAGTAGTACAAAAAATAATTTAAATAACAGTTTAAATTTAAATGCATTTGATTATAGTTTGGTTTATCAGTCAAGACCTAGGCAGAGCACAAATGTCATAACCAAGAAGAATAGGAGAGTTTAATAAAGAACAATTTACAAATGTACAATTAATGGTAACCAACAAGAAGATAGTGACTCACTCTAAATGCAGGGGTCTGCTCCTTACTCCAGACTTGAAGAAGGCTAGCATGATCTGCTGCAGCCCAAAGGAAAAAAACACTCAGTTGGATCTATAACATTTGAAAGAGGGACTAATGTATTTGTAACCCAACAGGGAGAGAGTAAAATGGATAAGTACTCTGACCTCTATAGCCCTGTGCACTTTGATCCCCCATTGCCCAATTGATCAGATACAACCATAATCCAGGGGGCAAGGGAAGCCTAGGAATGCTATCCACAGAGGTTGTCTGGGGGCCAGGGAAAGCCAGGAGGAAAGGGGTAACAAGTGCATCTGGAGGAGCAATCAGAGAATAGAAAAATAAGATAAACAAATAGTTTTCAATGGTTAAGCAAGGTAAATGATTTTTTAAGTGGGAGGGCCATACTATGCACAGGATGTTCAGTACCCCAAGTTATATGTGAAGTACCTGATAATTCATCCCACAATATCATCAAAGCCCAGCACCATCTGTGAAGCTGTGACCAAAGGAGTCTGCTCCATCATTTTCTGTGGAATGTATTTCAGAGAAATGTTCTATCTCTACAAAATAAGTTATTTGTCAGATTCATTTGAGAATCCTTAACCATTATATTCCTGGTGTGGAGATTCATAAAGTGGCTGGAATTCTAAAGTTTATTAAACCATAGCTGAGTAAAAACAAACAACAAAAAACAAAAACTGTTACGTTCTGGAGCTGGATTGCCTGGGTTTTAATCTAAGCTCTAACTGACTAGCTCTGTGACTTTGGTCAGTGCTTAATTTCTTGTAGCTTTGTTTCACCACATGACATGGGAACTTTACTATGCTTTCTTCTCTGAATTGTGGTGAAAAATTAAAGAGAAAAATTTTCAAGTGAGCCTTGATATAATATGCACTCAAAAATGGCAGCCATCAGTATTAGTAACAGTGGTGGTAGTAATTGCAATAGTTACTTTAATATCTTCATCATCTTCATTATCATAGCTCATTTAATTTAAGATAATAGAAGCCAGAGTTTCCTAAACTAACCTAAGTAAATCATCCTCAGACCCTAGCATGGGTTAAAATCATCTGAATTTGGTATGCTGTGTTGAGTCAGTAGTTGGGAAATCCAGGTCTGGATTTCCTCTCCCAGACAAGGCAATGGGTCTCAAGATTAGAACTTCTCCAACCCCATTCACCTGGGAGTCTTGTTAAAATGCATTTTCTGACTCAGTCTGTGGCAGAGTCCAGAGTTCCGCATTTTTAACAAATTCCCAGATGGTGCCGATACTGATGCATGGTGCTGCATGAGATGGGCTTAATCTACTTGAAGGTAAAGAAACAGACCCTCCACACACGACTGTTGCTCCTACAAAATTGAACCTCTGGCTCTTGGAATTAGAGCTGCAGAGCAATGTTTTATGTGTGGAATAAACCAAATGAATAAGTACTCTGAGCTGCTAGCACTAGGAGGTGACCTCAGAAAGGAGATGCAGAGATGCCCAAAGACAAACTTGACCCAAGTGTATCCCATTTACAGATTAGCCTTCATTTAAAAAATGCCACATGCCTACCAACACCCACCACACAGAGCTCACATAATGTCTTCCTACGTGCAGTTTCATCACAACATAGTTTTAACAATATCTATTTCACAATCATTTAAAAAACTGTACAAGTCATGCATTCTCTGCCTTATACTGAAAAGCACACTAATATGAATGACTTCACAGAAAACAAGGTCATTCTTTTCAACAGTCAGGAGACAAAGCCTATCAGTATTTTCCTTGCTTCACATCATGATGGCTTTTCCCACTAGCAAATGGAAAGAGTGGGTTTCCATGTGCACATGTGCAAAAATACCCAGACTGCTATGAATTCAGAGCTTTTAATAAGAATAGGAGAAAGGAAATTGATGGGAAGTCATTTTTTTTCTGCCTAACCTATGAAGCAAAAGAAAGAATTATTTCAGAATCAAGTACCCAGGGTAATATATACTTTTCTCTTTAAAACCTGACAATTACCAGAGCTATTTCTGAAATGCTCCAGTGACTACCAGTGGTTAACCCATCCCTTTGCTCCAAATACCCTAATTGGTCTAACATGCTGAGAATTTTAAACTTGTAATTTCTGGAAGTCAGTAAAACACCTTCACACTTGCTCCCTGCCAAACAAGTTGTTCTCCTCACTTTCTTCAAGACCTGCAAAGGCTGTAAAACATGATGACAAGAAGTAAAATCTCTAAGGTTGGATAAAACAAGAGTCCAGATTCTCTCTCCCTAGTTATGACTTTGGACATGTTACTTTAACTCAGTGAGTCTTCAATTCCTCATCTAAATGACAATAATAATAAAGCCCCATCTTAGTGTTCCTCTGAGTATGCCAAGTTTGATAGTGAAATAGTATCCTATGCCTTAGGCCAAAACCAGTCATTCATCAAGTCAAAAATATATCGACTGAAATGTCACTATAATGAGATGATAGAGGAGAAAAGAGACTGTCTCAGTGGAGGCTTCCCTATTATATTTATAAGGATTTTTATTAGCTTTTATACACAGTTCCTGACCAGTGCTTCACAATCCAATTTTTAAACATGCTTTTTCTTCCTTTTTTTTTTTTTTTTTTCTTTTTTCTTATCTAAGTAGTAGTTATCTCTAAAGACAATAACTATTTCCTTATGGCTTTTGGAATCTCCACCCATAGTAGCTATACAAATTATTATTAAATGCTTTCAAACTCTAAAATCTAGTTCAAAACAAATAGGGGATGAAGAAAAAGCAGGAACAAAATATTTACTAGCTGCCTAATCTAATTTTCTCCCAAGATGCCTCATTTTGATTTATTCTCACAGCTCTGTGATGGAAAAGATACCAATCTTTCTTCCCTTCCTTCATTCTTTCTTTCCTCACTCCCTTATCCCCTTCATTTTTTTTTTTTTTTTTTTTCAATCTTCTTTTTTCATCAACGGGAACTCTGAGACTAAGAGAGGCAAATGACTCTGAGGTCATAAAGCAATAAAACTCAGAGCCAGGAGTACACACACAAGTGCGCAAAAAACTCACAGCCCAAGTTGTGTTTACTACCTCACAGAGGAAAATACTGAGTAAAGATCCAGCCATGTATCTCATGTGAATGGACCAGTGAGGCTCAAAGGGAAGTCATTTCTGTCTCCTTTTTTGGTGATCTTATTGAGATATGCAGTCTCTAATTATTAGCTATGCCTGTTCTTTCTACAAATGTGCTTAATCGCCAGGTTACTGAGGATCAGCTTCCTGTCATAAGAAATATCTTGGATGCCAAATGGAATCTCCGAATGATCTTTCAGTCTTTAAGGAAAGACTATGTAGTTATCAAACACAACAAAACCTAAGAATTCTGCATAAGGAATGCATAATCTAGACCAAGAGGTCTAGATTAACAATTTGAATGGCAGAGTTAGACAGGTAAGCCTTTTAAAGGGAAATAAATTTTGTCCAGGGAATGTGCTAATTGGCTCTAGAGTGTGACTAACCCCATAACTGTACTTGATGTGGAGAGATCTAAGGGTCTCATGCTTTAACTCCACAACAAGCCTTAACATGCATCGTCTTGACAAAATAACACAGCCAGTTAACTTACCATTCTGCTCCATAGAATGTGGTGGAATAACCTACAGTAGAAGGAAGGAAGCTAGCCTTTCATTATCCACTCTATATCAGATAACACAGGCCACTTACATTGTGTATTGTTTTAGATAATAGATGTCCATCAAAAGTTCATGTATGAGAAAATGCAAGAAAGTTTTAGAGGTGAAATGATTGGTTATGAAATCCTTAACCTAATCAGCGCGTTAATCCCCTGATAGGCAGGTAGGGCAAGACTAGAAGAGAAGGGTATTTGCGGGTGTGCCTTTGGGTATATATTTTGTCTCTGTGAGTGAAGAAGTCTCTCTCTACTTCCTGGTGCCATGTCCTGAGCTGCTTTCCTCTACCATATTCTTCCTCCATGATGTTCTGCTTCACTAAGACCCAGAGCAATGGAGCTGGCTGCCTATGGACTGAAACTTCTGAATTATCAGAGCCAAATAAATTTTTTCCTCCATTAAAATTGTCCTTCTCGGGTCTTTTGGTCACAGCAGTGTAAAACCTGATTTAAATACATTGTTTTAGTTAATAGTTACTGTAGTGCTCAGTGAGCTGCCGGGCGGGCAGTTCCGCAGCTGCCTACACAGTGCTCTGCCCACGTGAACCCGTTGGGAGTTGCCTGGCCGTGGCAGGCAGCAGTTGGTCGCTGGGTTTGCCCTGCAGTCTGGCTCTCGCCTTGGGCCTCGGGTTGCCTACAACCAGTGCACGCTACCACCTCCATAGCCTACGACCTCCTGGGGCTTCTTCCTGGGCAGTCCAGTGCAGGACACGCGTGCAGGGAAAGGCAAGGAGGCATGACAGCACTCCTAGCTGTCAGTCTGCCATCCTAGCCAGCCATTGGTCCACTCGTCAGCTTGTGCTCTGCAGCCATTGGCTTAATCCCTAACCCGCGAATTTTAACTGCTCAGCAATTAGCCCAATTGTCCATAGCTCAGGAAATTCAACTACTTGAGCAGAAGCTCCTGGGCCTTGCGCTCTCTCTCGTGCTCTCTCTCTCTCTCTCTTCAGGGCAGACGCTGTTCATCTGCCTAATAAAATCTCTTGTGTGAGTTCCCGCCTCAGGAGTGGTTTGTCTGGGCACCTTTTCACTTTTCACTTATAACCCTAGTATTAAAATAAACCCAGCTATTTTCATTTCACACGCAAAGACGATGAAAACACACAGACATTATGATGTGCCCAAAGTTGTACAGGTCACAGATCAATATTCAAATTCAAATGTCTTAAGCTCGACACCTTTTTAATCTTTTCACTGTATCATTGAATCAAATATGATAGGTGGTCTTTCACGTAATGGTGAGCCACTTTTGATTGCCATTTTAAGAAATATGCTTCCTGATTTAAGAACAGGTAACTTTGAACCATCTACCATTACAAATAGCACGTTGGAGTCAATTATCTTCATGTTAATAAAATCTAGGTACTCTTTAAAACCATTATCTGTGCCTTTAATGGAATGTTTACCATACTTCAGAAAAAAACTTCTCTAAGAAATTCTGACCTCATTAGAAAACCTTCCAATTCTTAATTCATTTATATCTTACTTTTATGAAACTATTCAGTTGGCGTACTTCGATGTTCCAGAATGTAATCCCATTTGGGAACTGTTCTATTTTTATATCCCATCCTGATCTCTAAGGCCATGATGGAGGATTGTGTTCTTCTTTTAAATAACAGTTTTATTAAGATATAATTCAGATATGATGAAGTATACAATTTAAGGCTATATTCACACAATTGTGCAATCCTCATTGCAATCATTTTTAAAATATTTTCCTCCCTCCAAAAAGAAACCCAAACCTTTAAATAGTGTTTCCCTATTCTCCCATCTTCTGTACCCTAAAGCAACCATAAATCTATTTTCTGATTCTACAGCTTTGCCTATTCTGGATATTTAATATAAATGGAATCATACACTATGACATTTTGAATCTGGTTTCCTACACCTGATTCCATGTTGCAGAATCTATCAGCATTTCATTTCTTTTTGTTGTGAAATAATAGCAAAAAAATACCATTTTTTTTTTTTTTCCCACTGATCAGTTGGTAAACATTTGAGTTGTTTTTACTTTTTGGCTATTAGGAATATAATGCTGCTGTAAACATTTGTTTAAAAATTGTTTGTGCATGTATGCTTTCATTTCTTTTTGGTATATGCCTAGAAATGGAATTACCATGATAATGAAGGGTTTTAACAGTACTTGGGTTCTGTTTTAAGTAAACTTTTGATGTTAATCATTCAAAAGCACAGTACCTGACTTACAATGGTTTGACTTATGATTTTTAACTTTATGATGATATGAAAGTGATAAGCATTTAGTAGAAACTATACTTTGACTTTTGAACTTTTTCTGAGCTAGCACTACGCGAAACAATGCTCTTGAAATGTTGGAGGCAGCAAGCACAAGGACAAATAACAGATATCCTACAGTGTACTGTGTTGCTAAACTATGATATTTGATAAGTTAGATGTGTTAAATGCATTTTCAACTTGCAATATTTACAATGGGATTACCAGGATATAACTGTCATAAGTAGAGGAGCATACGTAATGATATTTTGTCTCATTCCACTCATTGTAAAACTAGCCAAACAAGTCTAACAGTATTCATAGTATTCATCATGGAAAGTTTCTTCCTAGGCAGAAATGATAAAATGATTAGTCAACAAAGAATGAAGAACCTGTATTCTGCCACCAACTAGATAAATGCCAGTTTTAGTCAGCTTTTTTGCTGCTGTGACCAAAAGACCTGACAAGAACAATTTTAGAGGAAAAAACATTTATTTGGAGGCTTGTGATTTCAGAGGTCTCAGTCTGTATAACTGAGACCTCCATTTCTCAGGGCCTGAGTAAGGCAGAACATCATTGCTAAAAAGCAAGGTAGAAGAACAACTCAGGACATGGTCACCAGGAAGCAGGGAAAGAAACTTCTCACCAGCAACAACTATAAATTCCAGAGGTATACACTACTGACCCATCTCCTCTAGCCACACCCTACCTGCATACAATTACCCCTCAGTTAATCCCTATCAGAGAATTAACGCATTGATTAGGCTAAGGCTCTCATAACCCAAATCAATTCACATATTTGCTTTCTTACATTTTCTCACACATGAGCTTTTGGGGTATCTTATATCAAAATTATAACAATGCCCATATGTACATAACTACCTGTAGCCTCCATCATTCTTATTTGAAAAATGAAGAAATTAGAATTTTCATTATCCTGCTTCTTTTCTCACATTGATATTCTATAATTCTATAAACATATGTGAAAGCATTTTTGACAAGTTACAGGCATTTCTAAAATGTAAGCCATTATTATCTCATCTTGCCTCCTTGCTGAGAAATGGCTATGTCCTATGGTGAAATAACATCAGCATTCAATCTTCAGGAAAAGTATTCCCTAAATAGATCATTTTCTCAAATACTGGACCATATTCTCATGCAATTCTCAGGTGTTTATGGGGTCTCTCAAAGGATAGAACAATATATTTATTTTTCTCTATGTAATTCTATTTCCTTGAACAAAGATAATACTGTAAGAGGAACTCCTGCGTTTTCTGTATTCAATATATTTGCAGAACTTCCATGGAAACATAAACGGCTTTGGAAAAACATTGAGCTCTATCCTCTGGGGTAACTAGAGTCACAGTGAAAATGTCCCATAGAGAACTGCCTTACAGCTTACAGGAAATGAGTATTATAGCAGAGAAGGTTTTAAGTTGCAGTTAACTATGATAAACACAAAGGATACATAGCAGAACATATCAGTATGACTAGGCTTGGGAATCACAGTAGTTTATTGAGTATCCCCTGTTCATGTAAGAAATGAATTGAGGTGTACAGCCCCACCCCAACATAAAAGTTTTTTATTTTCCTTCATGATTCTGTGGGCTGACTAGACTCAGTTGGATTGTTTCAACTTGAGATTGCACTCAGACAATTGAGGAGAAGTTACAAGAATATTTAGTCATTCAAGGTGATCCAAGGTGTCTTGAGCCCTTAATCTTTAGGCCACCTAGTCTCATTTTAAAAACTTTAATTTAGGACAATATATGTCAGGTGCCTTTGGTACTTAAAACATTTGTAAATTAATGTATATCAATACTGTCACATGGTGAATCCTGAGGACAGGCCTGTTAAATAGAAAGAATAAGGGTTAGAAAGCAGATCCAAAGATGTTATTGGTAGCCTAAAACAACATGCCTATAAGCTATGGGACAAGCTCCATAGATTATCCAATGGTGATTTTAGTATTACTTTCATTTCACAATATTACTTCTTTGATTATAAGAAATTGTGGTCAATTTCTGAAAACTTTGATCAAAAAAAAATTTTCCCTTTGTGTACCAAAACTTGCCTCCAGTAATATGCAATAATTGATCTCTATAATGTCCTCTAGATTAAATCTCTCTTCAACCTGAGAGGTCTTCAAATGTTCAAAGACTTCCAAGATATCACTGTCTCCCAATTCTCAACATCTATCTGGTTTATTTCTTTTTTCTCTCCTTGTGTACCTAGTCAGCATGTTTTTAATATTTACATATATTTATTTTGTCTAATCAAATTATGTTTGGGAATCAGAGGCATATTATTACAACTTTACAGCAACAACTATGTTGCTTCATTGTACCTCATTCTTTCCCTCAGAGTGATTCAATAGGAGCTGGATGTCACCCTGCATGTACAAATGTTTGTTTGTTTGTTTGTTTTTCCCTGACAGTACAAGTGTGTAATCCTAAAATTATGTATCTGGAAACTCACATAGGTACTGTTAGATATTGCTATTTTCCCCTCCAGAGAGACGAATACAATTTTGATCCCTAATGTTTTAAAATATTCAGAATTATAAACAGAATCCCTAGGAATTTCTCTCTCTTTGAAATATAAGAATCCATGTACTTGACATAAATATCTTAATATCTCTGGATGTCTCAATCTATTCAATCACCCTTTAATATCCAGTGTTTTATTTAGTTTCCCTTTCTCAAGCTATAATTATGTAAAACACAAACATACTTTCTCTGGGATGCATGTTACAATGTCCCAAGGCTAAGTCTACATCCCATTGGCCATTTCATGCTACAAAACCTGCCATGTGCTTTTATGCACTAAATATGATACAGAAACTATTGAATCCTATCTCTTTCAGCACAAATTCTCCCTTCAGCTTCAGATTTCCAATATGAAATTCTAGTTGACATCTCCATATTATGTTTTCTGGGCACCTAAAACCCAATGTTGCAATGTAAACCAGTCACTTCCCCTTCCTATGTCATTCATCCTCAATTTTAGATACTCATTTATTGAGACTACAGAGTCCAGAAAGTAAAGTGCCTGATAATCACCTGTGTCTTCTCCTGTTTAACATCAGTTCTTCCTTCCTTTTAACAAATACCCCCTGATCCCCTATTGTGTGCCAAGCACCAAGAATGCAGCAGTGAACAAAGCAATCAAATTCCCTGCTCACAGGAGCTTAAATTCTAGCAGCAAGTGAAAGACAATAGGGAAAGAAATGGTTACATAACAGAGGGAAATAAATGCTTTGAAGCAAAATAAAGAAATTCAGATATTTCTATTATCTGTATCACCAGGCAGGGTCATACTCGAAATTGTTAGCTCTGATCTCTGACACAGCTTTGACTTCTAAGACAGAACAGCTGAGTCACACAGGGAATAGACCATTTCAATGTAGCAGCACTGATTAAACTTTCCTCAAAAATACAATTTTCCTCCAAATATAAAGCAAGATAGAGATGATTTGTCTTGGAAGGAACCAGGGCCTGACTCCATCCTCTCCTCTCCATCAGTTTTACTGTATATTCCAAGAGAAGGAGGAGCCCATTGCATTCTTGAATGAATATCAGTCCAAAATAGGAAGCTGAAGAGACAGGGAAAGATGTGAGAGCAGTCATTTAGAGCTCATAGTTTTTCATGCAATTCTTATGGGGAGAAATAAGAATTATAGCCTGATTCATATTGTGCAGAAAGAAATCATATATATATATATATATATATATATATATATATATATATGATCTTGTACGCTCTCTCTCTTTTTCTCTCTCTTACACACATACCTGATTTAAACAATTTGACCACATATTTCCACTACTCAAAGAATCTGACTGAGGCTATGCACAAGAGCATGACCCCCATGCCTGTTTGTCTTACTATGTGAATGACAAATTGATGGCACTATCTAGGAATCAATTAAAACCATGAAAGCAGTGAGACAGATAAGAAACATGATAGACATGACATGAAAACTTAATCTGTGAATAACTAATGGTACATTAGAAAAAACTGAGCAATGGGATGGGAACAATAAGCCAAACTGAAACAGAGGAGCCATAGAATGAGCTTAAATCATAATTGGGAGAATTTGGGGTCCCAGGGAAGATTCAAGTAAGGACACCATTATCTAGATCTACTCTGTTTAAAGTAGTTCAATATTAAGTATAAAAAAAAAAGAAAGAAAGAAAGAAAAGATGAATGGTCTTTCCCCCTCATGCATGCACCTGGATATGAAAATTCTTCTACTTTCTGGCCTTAAGCAGGTGATATTCTTATGTAAACCTGAAAGTGACCCAGGCAGGTGTATATGTTCACCATTTGGAAGTGTAAACAGTGCAATGCAGGAAAATAGTTAATACAACATATTAATAGGCAGAAGCAATAGGATCATGAGAAAAATTGCTTTAAGAGAAATATGACATAAACCAAAGGTGGGAGGACTGAGAAATTCTCAGAAATAGATCATTTTATCCCTTCTTCTAACCAATAATTGATCTAAAATGGAATGAAATGATGATAGATATATGTAGATAGATAATAGATAGATAAATCAGTCTGGAAAAATACAGAAGAAAACTAATCATGAAAAACAAAATTGGATTACAATGTGACAGTGTAAAGAGTCTTGATGGGTCTTTATAAGCTTCAGCCATTTTATTTACTTATCCACCATTGATATTTTTAAAATGAATCCTAGAAAAATTGCTTTAACTTAGATGGCAGAACTGAATACTATCAGTAATATTCAGATGGTTACTTTATCTAATAACCTTAAATGTAATAATGACCACAATTAAGTCTCACCCAGGTTGTTTAAAGAAAGATGAGTGCCTCAAGAGGACAGTCTCATACTTTGTCATGTTTCTCCATCAAAATAAATCATTTTTCTCTGTGTACAATGAATGAAAATGCAGTTTGTAAAACATTAAAAGTTAAATTAAAAAATAATAAAATTTTTAAAAATCATTTTCTCAATACACTGGTTTTGTATCTTTTAAAATCTTTCATATTTGAATCAACTTTCTGGATTGAGTTTCTTTCTTTTTTTCTCTAGAATCTGAACATCAAGAGTTCTGACATTTCTCTTAAAATACTGATGCATCTTAGAGTCTAATTTCCTTTGCTACCTCCTGAATTTGACTCTGTACACTATGAGAAATATGTATAAGATAAGGAGAAGCTCTGGTCAGAAATTTCCACCACTTGTGGTTCAAAGTAAAAATTTTCATAAAGAATATCAATCCATCTACTTAACTCTCATGAAGCTAAAGAGAAATAAACTTGATACCTTGAAAGAAAAATTACTTGAACACTTTGGTAATACATGGTTGACACCTGAACTTTAATACAAAAATGATTCTTTTAAGAACAATATACCATGAGATTTCTGCAACAAGAATTTCTGGCCAGAGAAAATTGGTACAAGAGAATTTTCACAGTAGATGTACTCACTCACATAAAGAAAAAGAAAGCAGGCGAGAACAGCATGCAGACAAAACACTGTGAAAGCATTTTATTTCACAGAAATCAAAATGTTTCTGTGAAGCTGCTACAGCTTCCCCTCTAAGAGTATAATTGCTAGTCTTAAGTGCAATAGCAGCAGAATAAACAAATACGTACATCCATAAATAAATAAATGGCTCAGACGATAGAGGAAATAGGGGAATCCAAAAGGAAAAAAAAAAAAAAAAAAAACATGTTAAGTAAAGATTGACAGGAAATGCCAGTTTTATAGAGCAAATCATAAGGCATATTTGTTTTTCATTTTCTGCTAGATTTGATTTCTCAGAGTTCATATATCTCTTCATATGGAGAATTCAATTTTTAAATTCAGAAACAGTTTTGCTTTTTAGGAGCACAGTGAGCTTTTTAGGAGCCCGGAATTAACGAATCTCTGATGTTTACTCACAGAAAACCTATATTTCGACTCCTACCTGGCAATAATGAAGTGCCAATTTCCTTCTGCTGGGACAGTGTCAAAAAGGCCTGAGAGAAATAAGAGTTTTATAATCATTTGGTGTTACTGAGGTCACCTTCACTGCATTGTCAATATAGAACAGGATCACATGGCAGGTTAGAACTCTTCCTTCCTCTACCCACCACAATAAGAACACCATTCATATATCAACACAAAATTAAAGGCCTGAGTTTCTATAGTCACGTAACAGTAATAGCATAGGACTCTTTGTGCTTAGGAATCCTTCAGCTGGATCATATGGTTGTTCTATTTTTATCTTTCTGAGGAAACTCCATACTGATTTCCATAGTGGTTGTACTAATTTACACTCCTACAAGGATATAAGAATTCATTTTACCACGTATCTTTCATCCTTGCCAGCATTTATTGATATTTTTATTTTTAATGACTGCCATTCTAATTGGAGTTAAATAACATTGCAGTGTGCATTGGATTTGCATTTACATGAGAGCTAAAAATGTTGAATATTTAGTCATATAATTTTTGGTCATTCATGCTTCTTTTAAGAATTATTAATTAACTACATTTGCCCATTTGTTGATTGGATTGTTGATGTTTAGTGTTAACTTTTTTTGAGTTACTTATATATTCTGGATATTAGTCCTTTGTCAGAAAAATAGCTAGCAAAGATTTTCTCACATTCTCTCGGTTGTATCTCCACTCTGATTATTGTTTCCTTTGGTGTGAAGAATCTTTTAATTTGATGACACCTCATTTATTGGTTTTTGCCCATATTCCCTAAGCAATGGAAGTCCTATTCAGGAAGGCTTAGTCTGTGCCCATATATATTACTGTTTCCCCTACTTTTTCTTTTCTACAGTTGCAAATTTCTGGTCTTATTCTTAGATCTGTGACTCATTTTGAGTTGACTTTGGTTCAGAATGAGAGATAGGGATTTAATTTCATTCTTCTATATTTGGATATCCAGTACCAAATAACCAGATACACCACTCCTTGGTATTAACCTAAAAGAATTAAAATAGAAATATATTAGCAATTCATGCATATTTATGTTTATCACAGCACAATTCACAATAGTCAAATTATGGAATCAGCATAGGTACATATCAGCAGATAAATGGATAAGGAAAATGTAGTATACATAAATAATGGAGTTTTATTCAGCCAGAAGGAAGAATGAAATTATGACATTTGCAGGAAAATAGATAGAACTGGAGAACATAATTTTGAGCAAAAGAAGTCAGACTCAAAGAAAAAAGTATCATATTTTCTTTCACATGTGGAAACTAGAGGAAAATACTGGGCAGGGGATGCTATGAAAGCAGAGGGGAAATATTAGAGTAAAGGAGAGGGCACAGAGATAGACAGATGAGGAGGATAGGGAAGATATTGGGGAGTAAATTAATCAAATGACATTTTTTGTGTAGATGATATGCCACAACGAAACTCAACATTCTTCATAAATCATATGTGTCAACAAAAAAGAGTAGGTTGAAGTATAACCTAGGGTCATAACAAAAATTCTCTAGGTTCAATGTTTTTTTTTTTATACAGAAAATCAAGAAGATTTCAAACAAGATGATAAGAAAGCCAGACATGGTGGGGCACCCTTGTAATGCCAGCTAATTGCAAGACTAGGAGGACCAGAAGTTCAAGGCCAGCTTGGGCAACTTAGTGAGACACTGTCTCAAAATGGAAAATAAAATAGACTGGAATGTAGCTCAGTGGTAGAGTACTTGCCTAGTATGCCTGCATCCCTGGCTTCTAACTCTAGAACAACCAATCTAACCACTAGATTATAATACCAAAATTTCAGGGTATTAAAATTATCTGTTGAAGATTTTGAAGAAGCTATCAAAGAATGCTTCCGTAAGTAAATACAAACCCTTAAGTCAAAGAAAAAATAAAACACTCCAGCAGCGAAAAATAGCTTCTCCACAAAGAAATAGATAATATAAAGAAACCAATGCAAAAATTAAAACTGCAAAATTTTATAAGAAGCTCAATTAAGCTGAGACTAATAGCACAGTGGAGGGGACAGCAGAAAAAACTACTCTATCAAAGAATGAGCAACTCAAGAGAAAAGCACTCAGGTTCAATTCCCAGGGGAAAAAAAAATTGAAAAACTGAAATAATTACCTACATAACAACAGAAAGAACATAGACTGGGTGTGGGGGTGGAAACAGAGCCATAGGAAACTGAAATTCTAACAAAAGAACTAATATTTCTGTCATCAGAGCTCCAGAAAGAAAAAAGAAAAATGGAACAAAAAAAGCACTGACAGAAAAAATGGAGGAAGACGTCCTAAATCTGGCAAGTGAGCACTTAAGGAATGCGGAACAATGAATCCCACTATTATATATAATTATAATGCACAAATAAAAAAACTGTTAAAAATAAACTTGGTAAATGACACAAAACTAGAAGTTAAAGAATCAGAATAAATTCCAAACAGGATAAACCTAAAGAAATCCATGCTGAAACATATCAAAAATAAACTTCTAAAAACTAAAGTCAGAAAAAGTATTTTTGAAAGTAGACAGACCAAAAATAAAAAATAAAATAAAATAAAATGGGAAAGTTCTTACCAATAAAGGAAAAAAAAAATATGAATGATATCATGTTTCTTACCAGAAACCATGGGAGCATAGAGAAAATGTCCCAATATTTTTCAGGTACAGAAAGAAACTTTAGCCATTGGAAATATTCTTCTGGAATGAAAGAAAAAGCAAGATATTCTCAGCACAAGAAAATTAAGATATTTTGTTACCAACAGACCTCCTAAAGGAGTATATGGGAAATTCTCTAAAGAGAAAGAAAATGATAAAAGAATGAACCTTGGAAGAAAAGAAGAGAAAAGAGGCTACAAAGGAGTACTACAAATGAAGTAATCATTGGAGAATCTGTAATGGTGGGGACAGGATACTTGGTGCTAGGGATCTAACTCTGGACCTGCACTCTAGGCAAGTGCTCTACCACTGAGCTACCCCCCAGCCCAGATGCTTCTTTTAGACAGAATGGTGAGGAAAGACCTCCACAGGGCAGTGATCTTAGAAAAGTTATAAGTAAACACTACAGGGTTTCCTTCTCTTCCTGAGTTTGTAAATTATATTTGATGGCTAAAATAAAAATTATAAAACTGATTGATGTGGTTCTAAATGTATGGACAGGATATATTTAATACAATTGCATTATAAACAGGGAAAGACAAAGGAATATAAAAGGGAGGTTTGTGTACTTCACCAAACTGGTCATGTGATAATATTAGTAGACAATAATAAGGTGTATATATATTATAATATAATAATAAATATCATACACATGTAATAAGATGCATACAACAATTGATAAAAGGGCTATGTAAAAATACACTCAAAGATGGTATAGATAGAGTGATTTCAGTAAGGTGCCAGAATGAGGACATCCAAAAGTTTTTCACTCCATAATAGGAATGATAACATTAGCAAATTTGTCAGAATCAATTTTTTTGGAGTTCTAGAAATAAACCAAAGACTTATAGTAACCCAGGGAGCATTTGTTCAAAAAGAAAAGAAAAGAAAAAAAAAGTATGATTCTTAATAGGAATATTGAGTTTTATTAAGAAAAAACATAATCTCAGAATAAGGAACTCTGGTACTTTATATTGCCCTATTCCCGTCACTGTGTGCTTGGCTCTGATAGTATTGAAAGCCAACATTCTTAAAATTATAGTGAAAAATGAACAATTTGGGAATAACTGGAGGGAGTAGAATAGGGTTGGGGCTTCCTCAAAGACCCTGGATCAGAGATTTATGTTTGATATGACTTTTTGTTCCCTAGAGGTCTCCCTAGAGAAATGTCTTTATTCCACCTGGGTCCGAGCTCCCCCAGTGTACTCCAGCTTGTCTCCAGGAACAGTTGGCAGTTCTGGAATGCTGCAGAAGCCCAAGGTGTGGACCATACTCAGGAAAAACAATGCATTATTCAAAAACTTAAGAAAAATGAGTGAATTAAATGTTCATTAGGGGGCTTTGAGAAACTCCAAAAGAAATTTCTGTTTTCTGATCTGGCATGTAAGGAGCATGAAAGTTCTCACAAGAAGCATAATACTGAGCAAGTTGAAAAAAATCAGCAAGTCTTTTATGTTCATTAGAGAGGTGAAGTCAGAAAGCAGAAAGCTACCCCCAAAACTTAAGAGGAAATACGGAGATTCACAGTTGTCCAAAGCAGAAACTCCTAAGTCCTTTGTTGGAACCCAGTGTCAGGACAAGGAAACCTGAACTATAATCAAAGAATCCTGACAGACTCAGCATAGACAAATCTCCAGGGGAACCATTCAGAGGAGGAACCCCATTATTTGAGTTTAAAATTCAGTAGTACTACTAGGTGTAAAATGAATATGAAAGAAAAATCCGCTCATATTTCCAGCAGAAGGAAAAAAGAAACCATTTTTTCTAATTAAAAGTACTTTATTCATAAACTTAAAAATGAATGAGCATTAGTGTTCCATGTTATTATTTTTTTTTATTTATTTTTATTGTAAACAAATGGGATACATTTTGTTTATCTGTACATGAAGTAGAGGCATACCATTTGTGTAATCATACATTTACATAGGGTAATGGTTTTTGGTTCATTCTGTTATTTTTCCTTCCTCCCCAACCCTTCCACCCCTCTTTTCCCTCTATACAGTCCCTCCTTACTCCATTCTTGCCCCCCTCCAACCTCCCACTATGTGTCATCATCCATTTATCAGTGAGATAATTTGTACTTTGGTTTTTTTGAGATTGACTTATCTCACTTGGCATGATATTCTCCAATTTCATCCATTTGCCTGCAAATGCCATAATTTTATTATTCTTTATGGCTGAGTAATATTCCATTGTGTGTGTGTGTGTGTGTGTGTGTGTGTGTGTGTGTGTGTGTGTATGTATACATACATATATCACAGTTTCTTTATCCATTCATCAATTGAAGTACATCTAGGTTGGTTCCATAATCTGGCTATTGTGAACTAAGCAGCTATGAACATCAATGTGGCTACATCACTGTAGTATGCTGATTTTAAGTCCTTTGGGTATAGGCCGAGGAGTGGGATAGCTGGGTCAAATGGTGGTTCCATTCCAAGTTTTCTAAGGAATCTCCACACTGCTTTCCAGAGTGGCTGCACTAATTTGCAGACCCACCAGCAATATATGAGCGTACATTTTTCCCCACATCCTCGCCAACACCAATTGTTGCTTGTGTTCTTGATAATCGCCATTCTAATTGGGGTGAGGTGGAATCTTAGTGTAGTTTTGATTTGCATTTCTCTTATTACTAGAGATGTTGGATATTTTTTCATATATCTGTTGATTGATTGTAGATCTTCTTCTGTGAAGTGTCTGTTCATTTCCTTAGCCCATTTGTTGATTGGATTATTTGTATTCTTGGTGCAGAGTTTTTTGAGTTCTTTATATATTTTGGAAATTAGTGCTCTATCTGAAGTATGAGTGGCAGAGATTTTCTTCCACTCTGTATGCTCTCTCTTCACATTGCTGACAGTTTCCTTTACTGAGAAAAAGCTTTTTAGTTTGACTCTATCCCAGTGGTTGATTCTTGCTTTTATTTCTTGTGCTATGGGAGTCCTGTTAAGGAAGTCTGATCCTAAGCCGACTTTTTGAATATTTGGACCTATTTTTTCTTCTATAAGATGCAGGCTCTCTGGTCTGATTCCGAGGTCCTTGATCCAATGTGAGTTGATTATTGTGCAGGGTGAGAGATAGGGGTTTAGCTTCATTCTGTTGCATATGGATTTCCAGTTTTCCCAGCACCATTTGTTGAAGAGGCTATTTTTTCTCCATTGCATATTTTTGGCACCTTTGTCTAGTATGAGAAAATTGTATTTACTTGGATTTGTGTCTGTGTCCTCTATTCTGTACCATTGATCTACCTGTCTATTTTGGTACCAATACCATGCTGTTTTTGTTACTATTGCTTTATAGTATAGTTGAAGTTCTGGTATTGTGATGCCCCCTGCTTCACTCTTCCTGCTAAGGATTGCTTTAGCTATTCTAAGTTTCTTATTCTTCCAGATGAATTTCATGATTGTTTGCTCTAGTTCTGTGAGGTATGTCATTGGGATTTTAATTGGAATTGCATTGAATCTGTATAGCACTTTTGGTTGTATGGCCATTTTGACAATATTAATTCTGCCTATCCAAGAACATGGGAGATCTTTCCATTTTCCTAAGGTTTTCTTTAATTTTTTTCCTTAGTGTTCTCTAGTTCTCATTGTAGAGGTCTTTCACCTCTTTCATTAGATTGATTCCCAAGTATTTTATTTTTTCGAGGCTATTGTGAATGGGGTAGTTTTCCTAACTCCTCTTTCCGAAGATTCATCACTTATGTATAAAAATGCATTAGATTTATGAGCATTGATCTTATATCCTGATACTTTACTGAATTCACTTATGAGTTCTAAAAGTTTTCAGGTAGAATTTCCCGGTTCTTCTAAATATAGAATCATGTCATCAGCAAATAGGGATAGTTTGAGTTTTTCTTTTCCTATTCATATCCCTTTAATTTCTTTGGTCTGTCTAATTGCTCTGGCTAGAGTGTCGAGGACAATGTTGAATAGAAGTGGTGAAAGAAACCATTTTGAAATATGCCAGAGCAGTCTGTTCTCCTTAGCAGTGTCTGTTCAGGAGAAACTATTTTACCGGAGCCCAACATACCCAAGGAAAAAGAAATAACTAATTGTGGTCTCCTTCAGATTTCCAAATGGGGGAAGGGAAGCATACAATTCCAATCCACTCTAGCCATCCTGTCCCACCAGGGAAGAGAGAAAGAGAATCACTGGTCAAGTTCACAATCCAGGGGCAAGGCTAACAGAGATTGACATCTCATAGGACTCAGTCTTTGATTATAATCATAAGACTACAAATGGTTTCCTTCACACCCCACTTTCCCAATACATTGCAAGTGGTATTGCTTTTACCCAGTACATCATACCTGTCTTTCAACAAAAAAAAATGACAAACAACCTGAAGGGCAAAAAGCACATTTTGAAGAGACAGAATAGACGTCCAAACCAGATTCAGATATGACAGGAATGTTGGAATTATTAGATGAATAATTTTCTTATAAAAACTGTGATTAATATGGTACAACCTTCATCCAAGTCTGCCCATGACTCATGGCTCAGGTAACCGTTTGCTCCTGTTCTGGACTTTGGGGAGTTGCAGACTAAAGACCCCAGGTTATTTTCATCCTGCAATAGTGCTTTGGCTCAGCATTTGAACAATAAATTGAACATCTTCAGATGGAAGCATGTACGTGTGGCATACCTCATAATCCATTATGTATCTCCCCTGCCATACCCACCTAGTCCCTGAAGGCATTTACAGCCCAGGGCTCCCTTATCTAGAGATAGTCTTTAAAAAAAAAAAACAAAACTGGTATGTTTGTGTATACCCAAATGTATGTCCTGCTTTCTTTCCCTAAACATTTAATTGTAAAACAAAATATATATATATATATATGGTACAACCTTCAATGTAAAAAGTACACAACACAGAGAATAGTTGGATTGTGTAAACAGAGAAATAGGAAAATTTTAAAAAGAATCAAAAAAATTCTGGACTTTCAAAGCAATATGGCATAAGTGAAAAATGTCTTTGATGGTCTCAATAGCAGATTGGACAAGGCTGAGGAAAGAATTTTTGTGCTTGAGAGTATTATAAGAGAAATTACCAAAAATGAAAACCAAAAAGAAAAAATGACCAAAAAAAAAGGCAGAATATCAAAGAACTGTGAGAAAACTGTAAGACGTAAACCACAGGTATAACTGAATTACCAAAGGGAAAAGAAATAGAAGCAATATTTAAAGATGCAATGACTGAGAATTAACACAAATGAATATCAGGCATCAAATCACAGATCCAGATACTCAAAGAACATGAAGAGGAACAGATGCCACAAAAAATTGAAGAAAATCTCTTAGGAATATTATATTTAAACTGCAAAAATTCATGGATAATTGTTGAGAGAGGAAAAAACACTAACTTAGAATCCTGTAGGTTGTAAAATTATCCTTAAAAATAAAAATAAATAATGATTTTTTGATATGAAAAACAAAAACTGACAAAATAGTGGCCAGTACACCTGCCTTGCAAGAAATGTTGGCAATTCTTTAGAGAGAAGGAAAATGATTAATGTTAGTAATTAGTTTACATAAAGAAAGGAAAAACATTAATAATCTCACTGATAAGTGGATGATGACACATTATGGGGGGTGGGAGGAGGGCAAGAATGGAGGAAGGAGGGACTGTATAGAGGGAAAAGAGGGGTGGGAGGGGTGGGGGGGATGGAAAAAAATAACAGAATGAACCAAAAACTATTACCCTATGTAAATGTATGATTACACAAATGGTACACCTCTACTTCATGTACAGAGAAACAAGATGCATCCCAATTGTTTACAATAAAAATAAATTGAAAAAAACCATTAATGAAGACTATGTGAGCATAAAATAAGCTTATATTTCTTTTTCTTAATTGATATAACAAATATGTTTGAAAGAACAATATAAGCAATTATTTAATTATGTATGTGTGTATGTTTATTCATAAATAAAATGGATGACAATGATATAAGGAATGGGAAGGAGGAATTGGAATTATTTTATTATTATGAATTACTCATGCTACTCGCAAAGTCATATAGAGTTATTTGGAATATGAGAGAAGATGTAATTATATAAAATGTTTAATTTAAATGACAAAAGACATATAAATTATAAAATACAAAAATAGGAACAGAGAACAAGGACAACAAATAGAAAAGTGTAACAAAAATGATGAATATTAATTAAACTATACCAATAATCACTTTACCAATGTTTAAGTATACGAATTAAAAAGTAGAGATTGTGGCCACAGATGAAGCTTAGCTGGCAGAGCACTTGCCTAGCATGCTCAAGACCCTGGGTTCAATCCTCAGTACGGTAATCCCCACCCACTAAAAAAAAAAAATCAGATTTTCATAGCAGATCAAAATATAACATGAACATGTTATATACAAGAAATCCACTTTAAATGTAAAGACAAATTTTTAAAAAATGTAAGTGGATGGGGAAAAATATACCATACTACATTAATCAAAAGAAGTCAGGAAAAGCTATATTAAATTCATAGAAAAGGTTTTTAGGGCCAAGAAGTTTTCAAGGATAAAAAGGCATATTACAAAATGATCAAGGGGTCTGTCTCCACGACATGCCATCCTTAAAATGTATGCAGGTAGTAAGATAACATCAAAATACATGAGGCAAAAACTGATAGGAGTACAATGAGAAATAGCTAAATGTGCTGTCATAGACTTTAATATCCTTCTATAAGCTATGAACAGATCCAGCAGGCAGAAAATCAGGAAGGGCATAATTAAACTGAACACCAGCATCAATCGACTGGAGAAAACTGACCTCTGTAGACTACTTCAACAACAATAGAAGAATATACATTCTTCTCAAGCTCACATAGAACATTCACCAAAACAGACCACTTTCCAGGAGATAAAATGCCTTAACATATTTAAAAGGATAAAAATCTTACAAAGTATGCTTGCTGACCTCATTGTAAATAAACTAGAAATCAATAACAGAAAAATACCTAGGAAATTCTATAATATTTGGAGATTAAACAATTTATTTCTTTTTTATATTTTATTTTATTTATTTTTTATTAAAATATTTTTACACACTTTGATTCATTATACACAAATGGGGTACAACTTTTCATTTCTATGATTGTACACAATGTATATTCACACCATTCATGTAATCATACATATATAGAGTAATACTATCTGTTTCATTCTACTAACCAAACAACTTATTTCTAAAAACACATGGATCAAAGAAATCTCAAGAGAATTTTTAAACTATTTCAACTGAAATAAAGATTCCAACAATTGAAATTTGTACATTCAGCAAATCAAAATTTGTAATTAGAAGGAAATTTGTAGCATTAAATATATATATATTAGAAAAGAGATGTATAACTTAATAATTCACCTGGAAATTAGGGAAAGCATGAGCTAATTAAACCCAAAGTGATCAGAAGACATGACATAATAAAAATTAGAACAAAAATAAATAACTTGAAAACAGGATATTAATAGAGAAAATAAATGAAAATAAATGCTTAAATTTGAAAAGATTAGCAAAATTGAAGATCCTGTAACAGACTGAGAAAGAAAATAAGAGTAATCAGAAAAAGAAATCTTTCTGGAACTAAAAAGCAATTATAACAAGGAATTGTAACACAAGTTCATATCCAAACTCCCACCTTGATCTAGATTCAATGGAGTCCCAATCAAAATAACAGCAAACCATTTTGTGAGTATTTAGTGAATACTAATTCTAAAATTTAGATGGAAAGGAAAAGGACCCAGAATAATTAACACTCCATCAAAGAAGAAAAATGAGGTTGGAAAACTGATACCACCTAACTTAAAACTTACTATAAAAATCTATAAAAACCATGATAATGTATTATTAGCCTAAGGTTAAAAGAGGAAGGGATGATAATGCAGAGCACATAAGGACTTTTAGGCAGTAGAAACTAAGCTTCACAGTACTACAAACATGAGTATATATCATTAATATTTGTCAAAACCCATAGAATGTACAACACAGAGTGAATCCTCATGTCAACTATTGACTTTAAGTGATGGTGACATGTCAGGAGTCTTATTGACTGTAACTAGTGTAAAAATTGATGCGAACAACAAGATTTTAAAGAATGCCAACTAATTCCTGTCCAGTTAAAAAGCCAGTACATACCCAGGGCTATATACATGCTCAGGAAAGAGTTGAGAAAGGCCTGATCTGTCACTGTGTCTAACCTGGAGGATCTGTAAAAGGAGGAAGTGAAGGCTAAGAAGAATTATTAACTTCTTGGCTGTGTGTCAAGGGCATGTACCAACACATGCACAGAACTCCTTGACAAAGACTGAGAGACTTATCCACTATATATATTTAAGAACATCTTTTCCAGTCATTCGCTGTTCACTAAACTAACTGAGCAGAGACTTCAGTGACCACATACAGCAAAAAATACAGCATTAGTTCAGAAAAAGCAAAAACAACAAAACTAACAACAACAAATTTTGGAGTAAGAGAAGTATCTTATTTCCACAGTTGTCATTCATATTATTATGTTAGGTTTGAAACAAACAAAAAAAAATTACTTAATGTGCAACAAAGTAACAACAGAATTGGGCCCATCTCAGGAAAACTAAAATGGTTCTTAAGAAGGTCAGACATTGAGATAACTAGAAAAAGACTTTAAATTTTATCTTAAATATATTCAATAAAGTAACATAAACCATGTGTAAAGAAGAGTATATCTTTCCAAATAAAAAATAAGATGATATAGAAATTATATTTTTAAAAAGAAACAAATAGAAATTCGGGATTAGGGCAACAAGTGTAGCTCAATGGTAGTGATTGCTTAGCACACACCAGACCCAGGGTTTGAACCCCAGTACTGGAAAAGAAAAAAGAAATCTGAAATTACAAAAACAACAATAACTGGAATTAAAATACAAGCAAATGACAAATATGGCAATAATGTGGAGAAATTTGAATCTTCACACACTATCAGTTTTTGGATCACACATTGGGGTGATCCAAAAACAGCACAATTATTATGGAAACACTTTTGACAGTTCCTCCAAAAGTTAAACAGAATGACCACATGACCCAGCATTTCCACTCCTAGGTATATACTCAAGAAACTTAAAAACACATGTCCAAGAAAATCTTACACAGAATTGTTCATAGCAACATTTCTCATGATACACAAAATTTGGAAACAACCCAAATTTCCATCACCTGATAAGTGAATAAAAAAATGTGGAATATCCAAATAATGGAATATTATTCAGTCATAAAAGGAATAAAGAGCTGATTCATACTTCCACATGGATAAGCTTTAAAAATATGATAAATAAAGTCATTCAGACCAAAATGGGCATATATTGTATAATTCTATTTCAATAAATATCCAGAATAAGAAAAACCATTTCAAGAGAAAATAGATTAAAGTTTTCCAAGGGGGCTGAATTGTATCTCAGTGATGAAGCACTTGACTCATACATGTGAGGCAATGGGTTTGATGCTCACCACCACATAAAAATTAAAACAAAATAAATAAAATAAAAGTATTATGACCATCTACAACTAAAAATATTTCTTAAAAAGGTTCCCAGGGACTATAGAGAAGAGAAAATAGAAACTGACTGTTAATAGTTGTGGAATTTCTTTTTGACGTGATGAAAATATTCTGGAGTAGGATAGTGATGCACAATTTTGTAAATATAATAAAACCAATGAATTACACACTTTTAAAATGTAAATTTATGGCAAGTTGATTATATCTCAATGGAACTATTTTTAAACAGTATAGCTAGATCAAGATGGGATATTTTTAAAATGGTCAAATTAACCCAAAGGAAAGGCAAGAAAAAGAGAACAGAGTAAACAAAGAACAAAATGGCAGACAAGTTTTAGCATATCAACACCTAACGGTAAAATTGTATGATCTAAATATACCTATTAAAAGATTTCCACATTGATTGTGGTAGTGCAGTCTAAAAACATGACTTAAATAGATACTATTTATTTAAAAAAACTCACTTCAAATAACATAGTGGAGCAGGTTTATATAAAGGAATTAAAAAAGTGCTATTTAAATTAATCAAAATCAATTCAGTATGACTACATTACTACAGATAAAGTATTTCAAACCAACAAAAATTACCAGATACAATGAGGGAGTTTTAGTCAGGATAAAAGAGTAAATAGAGTAAAGGTTAACAGAGTAAAAAGACATACCATGTCTAAATATTTATATACCAAAGAGCAGAGCTGCAAAATGTGTGGTGCAAAAACAGAACTGAAAGAATAAATTAAGAATTATAGCTATAGACTTCAATACCCCTCTTTCAACAGTTAGTAGAATAACTATAAAGAAAATCTTTAAAGATACAGAATAACTCCACAACACCTTGAAGTGTCTAGTTGATGTTTGACACTCCACTTCAGCGGCATTTATATGACAAAGTAGAATATACATTATTTCCATGTGCCCTCAGCACATTTAACTAGACCATATCATGAGTTACAAAATAAGCCTTAACAAATTAAAATCATTGAAATCCTATGAACTGTATTATTTGACAATAATAAGCTAAACTAGATTCAATATTAGAATGATAACAGAAAAATATTCAAATACTTGGAAACCAAACAACTAAATAATTTATGAGACAAAGAGGAAGACTTGACAGAAATTAAAAAATATATTTAACTGAGTGAAAATGGAAATACACATGCCCAATTTTTAGGAAAGTGTTAAAGGAGTCTCAGAGGGAAATTTATAGAACTAAATGTACACATTAAAAAAAGAAAAATTTTGAATTAATAATCTAAGCTCCCATCTCAGGAATCTAGATAAAAAGAGCAAAGTAACCCATAGTAAGCAGAAGGAAGGCTACCATAAAAATAAAAGCAGAGACCATTAAAATTTAAAATTCTTTATAACTGTAATGTTAAATGTTGTGCAGAACTTCACCAAAGGAAGGGAAGGGATAGAGCTTACTTTAGTTTTCTGTTTGATAATTATTTGCTTCCAAGAAACAGAAACTCAGATAAACTAAAACAAAAAGGAAGATATTGGGAAAGTACAGATCAATCAAGGAGCCCTGTATCAAATATGTAGAGCATCTTGGGAAACAGAATGCTATCATCTACTCTCCTATCACTCACATGGGCCCCCCAGGCTATATCTGATTCTGTTTGAATATTTGCTCCACTCTCTAGATCTTCTCAGTACTTTTAGTTTCTCAGCTCCCTGGTAAATTTGGTCCCACTACTCATTGGCTTGCTCTGGCACCAACTCCAGCCCTGAATTCATAGATCTTACATCTGGATTCCCCATAGCTAACTAAAAACTCAATCTCTGCCTTCAAATGTCTTAAAAGAATTTCTAACTTAAGGCAGATTCTACTTAGTCCAGTCAGACAGAGTCCTATAAACGAAGTAAGAAACATAATATGAGAAATGAAATAAGTGAATGGTAAAGGATAATAAGACACCGAGAAAACTAAAATTTGTTACCTGGTATCTTGGTATATCTTAAAAGAAGGAACTGAATGTTCCTTGTAAGACACTGAAGGAATTAAAATATTTCACTAGAGTATCAGTTTATATAGCATTGTTTCCTAAACTCTTCAACAAGTTAGAATCATTTGAAGACCTTTTAATATTTACACACCACAGAAAAATTAAATAACATTCTCTAGTGTACGATGCGGAAGTCAGTACTTTGTCTTCTTAACATTCTATAGGTGATTTCAATGTGCACACAATTGGAAAACAAAGGCATACAGAGAAGTGATTCTCAAATATTGAGGCATATTAGAATTGCCTGGGGAGCTACAAAAATCCCAGTACTCAGCCTGCTTCCCATATCAACTAAATCAGAATGTCTGGGGTGGGAGCTGGGCCTCAGTAATTTTAAAGCTCTTTAAGTGATGCTAGTGTGGAGCAAAGTTTGGAAATAGCCATTTAGAGTTTAAGAGAACAGAGAGTAAGGGGAAAGAAATAAGGCAAACAAAGTAGATGATGGCAAGACAAGAAATACTTTTGGAAATGGAAGGGAAGGGGAGGGAAGACCACTGAAGAATTGTACAGAGAGTGACACAGAAGATAATGAGGAGTAACATTTGTCTTTGACAAAGATTACCAATCAGTAATGAGGCAAAATCTCCTAAATGTGAACCTTCATAAACTACAAGAAAATCCTTCCGGTACTAGTTATTATTATTATTATTATTTTTTAACAAAAAGTGACTTTAACTTTCAGAGTCACTGAGTCAGTTTGAGTTGATGACCCTGGATCTGCATTTTTCCTATGTTCTCCAGGTGAATATTATACATGAACAGCTTGAAAAGCCTTGGCCTGAAAAAAGGCCAGGTTGAAGGTAAAGAAATCATTTCAATTTATTTTGAACATTCAAGGGAGAAAGACTGGAGGTCTATAATAAGACTGTCAAAATTGGAGGGTGCAATTTGTGAGATAGTAAGAAGTAGAATTTTCGGGACATGGTGATATTATTATTTCTAGGAAAATATGAAAGAGGAAGATATCAAAGGTGGTTTGTGTTCTGTGATTTGGGTGTTGAATGGATACTAGTGCTATTTTCTTCCATCCAAGATGGTCCAGGTTGGGGGCTCAGGGTGGAAAAATAGTAGGATTAATCCAATATTTAAAACAGGGCCTAATATATAGCCGAATTTCTATAAATATTCATTAAGTCAACGTTCTGTCTTGGCCATGTTACATAATGTACATATTACCATACATAGAAGTTAAAGTTCAAAAACTGAGGTACAGGCCAGGGAACCATTATAATCATTGCTAATTAATAACACACATAGAAATTGTGCCATTCATACAAGCAACAAGTATTGGCGAGGATGTGGGGAGAAAGGTACACTCATACATTGCTGGTGGGGCTGCAAATTAGTGCAGCCACTCTGGAAAGCAGTGTGGAGATTCCTTAGAAAACTTGGAATGAACCCTCCATTTGACCCAGCTATCCCACTCCTTGGCCTATACCCAAAGGATCTAAAATCAGCATACTACAGAGATACAGCCACATCAATGTTCATAGCTGCTCAATTCACAATAGCCAGACTATGGAACCAACCTAGATGCCCTTCAATTGATGAGTGGATAAAGAAACTGTGGTATATATACACAATGGAATATTACTCAGCCATAAAGAATGACAAAATTATGGCATTTGCAGGCAAATGGATGAAATTGGAGAATATCATGCTAAGTGAGATAAGCCAATCTCAAAAAGCCAAGGGATGAATGATATTGCTAATAAGTGGAGGATGACACATAAAGGGGGGGAGGGAAGGGTTAATGTTAGGGTTAGAGTTAGGGTTAGGGAGGGGGGCAAGTATGGAGGAAGAAAGTACTGTATAGAGGGTAAAGAGGGACGGGAGGGGTGGGGGGAAGGGAAAAAATAACAGAATGAATCAAATAACATTATTGTATGTGGATTTATGATTACACAAATGGTGTAGCTGTGGAGTTATTACTTGCTTCATGGTATTCTAGATGTAGTCTTTCTTTAAGTATACAAATCTATTACCTACAAGGTTGTGAAGAACATCCCACCAAGCTGATGTTCTTCAAACTAAAGTGTAAAGATATGGAATTATAAAAGTATGTTTCATGGATAAAGTTACAATACAAACTCAATATGTTTTACTCTTGCTAATATTATTATATATCTTCCTTAAAAAAAGAAAAAAGAAATTGTGCCATTCAAATCTTAATCTACAATTTAATGTGAGTAGACCCAGTGATGGAGACACTTGAAACAAGCAGCATAATGACAAATAAAAATCTGTTTGATTTTATAACTGAAAGAGAGAGTCCTGGGGCTGACTATGCAAGCTCTCCTAGTTCTCAATACCTCTTTCTAGCACAGTTGGTAAATTAACTTCCTAGGCTAACCGAAGCAATCTGGGAACCCTGGGGGACACCCCACTGGTCCAGGTCTGTGGGGACTTCCTCAAAATCAAGCTTGACAAGAATATACCTTCCTTGAATGCTGAAACTCACAGTACTTGGAGTAATCCTTCCTTAGACATTCATATTCCAAGGAAAACAAACAGTCTTATTATGCCAAGTTGGGAGACAGTATAGTCATCCACCTGTTTTCCTAAGTGTTATTACTATCCTATTTGTTGTCAGGAAGCCCTATCTACTTACTGTCCTGATCTGAGGGAAGAAAACATTTATAGCTCTCTAAAGGTGATCTGCCTTCCCAAGAGCAACAGGTTTGTTCTTCTAGCTGGATCAGAAATTCACCAAAAATAGCATATGTTAAACAGTCAGTACAGCATCCTGCTCAATATGTTAGAAATAGACCACTTAATGCCTCTACCTATGAGATCTTCTGTCATTAGAATAATAATAATTGGGCTGGGCTGGGAGATAGCTCAGCTGGTAGAGTGCTTGCCTCAAAAGCGCAAGGCCCTGAGTTCGATCCCCAGTACCTCAAAAAAAAAATAATAATAATAATAACAATAATAATAATAATAATTTCCCTTCTCAGCTCCCTTTACAGATGAACATGAACATTATGGATTGACTTCACTGCTGGGATCCAAAAAGCCATCCAGCAAATTAAACACACTTTGAGGTTTAAGAAATAGACTCCAAGATTGTAGAAAGTACATAGGTTAGACTTTATTATGTTAAATCAAACTAAAATTCAAGATGTGTTTAAAACAAAACAAAACAGAGTGGATTCTTCACCTGGGAATGAGAAAATAAGAGAATGTTGCAAAAATATCTGTGATGTTCACAAGGTTATTTGTGCCATCTGTTGGCAATTAACATAATTCCTTGAAGAGTTATAGCAACTCAGGGCCAAGTACTGTTTGCAGAAATGAATATATAATCCCACCAACAAGAACCCAAGCAGAATATTTGAATTGGTAGTCTAATTTCATCTGGACTGGAGTTTTACCTCAAATACAGAATTATCCAGCCATAAGGCCAGTCTGTAAACCAAGATAACAACTACAAAAATGAAGACAAATTTTAGAGTTGTGTAGCTTCCAAGTCTCTGTTATAAAATGACCCAAGCCAATTTGGTTTTCTTAATTATAAGATTCTTTTTGGTAAATGTCCAATCCTCTACTGATTACTAGGCTTGCTACCAGGTGGCATGCTATAATGTTATAATACATTAAGTCTCAGATACACAAACTTATAGATGCCTACAAACATTATCAAACAAGTATAAAAGCCATCACATGATATCCTCATACTCTGTCATTGAATACAGTCACAAGTATTTTTCATGAAAATTTCATTACCAGGCAGATGTAACAATATTTTGATAGCAGGTTCAACTAACATTGTAATCAGATCAAATGCCAGAATCTTCTGCTAAGTGGAGGGAACACTAGACCAAATGAATTCAAGATTCATTTTGAGGTACCATCCCAAAAATTTTCTGGGGGACAGTACATATCAACTATATTGCTAACCAACCACATAACTGGCCATCACTCTTTTCACCAAAGCCAATATTATTTCTAATAATACTTAAGCTAACTAACAAAATGTCCAGTGCAGTGCTTCTCCAATTAAATACTCACAGCATCTGCTGAGAGTCTTTCTAAAATGCACACTCATTAGGTCTGGTTTGGGGACCTGTACTTCTGCATTGAGCTCCTAGGGCATACTATATTTCTTGGATTCTCAACTTTTTTGGGGTATCAAGAAGCTAGTGTAGATTTAGATGTCAAAATTGAATTGACTGCTTAAACCTCCTCTAAAGTGTGGACTCCTGATTAGGAGCTTGGAAATGCTCACTAACCACCTCTGGAATATGGATTTAAATTGGATATATCAAGTTTAATTATTTTGATGTAATGTTAATTTTCTCATACACATATATCACACAAATTTCATGGACATATTTAACAAAAAAACACAACCAAGAGTTCTACCCAAATGGCCTGGGAACAAACAAATAAAATGCCCATCTGGGAAAAAGAAGAGAGAAGAAAGGAGTGCTACAACCCAGGGTAAAATTTTGTGTTACATAAGTGACACACAGTTCCATTTTCTCATGGAAATCTGAGAATTTCCAACACAGAGAAAAAAATTAGACATCTATCTCCTAGTCTAATTCCTTCAGATATGTCCCATATAAGCATCAGAAAGTAAGCTGTATTTTATTTTGTTTTTATTTTTCAATGAGGAAATATAAGACCACTGAATGAAATGCTATAATGAACTTCTTTTATTAACAGACTCATGTTCCCACTCAAGGCTACTGAAACCAATTATTAACTGACAATGTCAATCATCCATCAACATTAAATACAAGACTCTTTTGATATCAATGTTCATTGATTATCTCTTCTACCTAATCAAATTAGATGAATTCTTAACCCGGCTAACTGAAGATTAATACATGATTGTACAATACAGTTTTTTGAAGTACTGTTGCTTTGGTTTGTTAATAAGAAAATACCTTAAGATCTATTTCTACCATTAGACAATATGAATTAGTTCAATGCCATGGACACAGATTCTGGAGATACCAGGAAATAGGTTTGACAGATGTGCAAGTAATTGGATTTGGGGTTGGTGAACAACCATACCCTTGCACTATTAAAGCTTTTATATATGCCACAAGGGATATTTGGAGTGCCCTAGGACTCAACTTGAGTACATGCCTCTATATACTGAGCGGAAATTTTAAAGAGGAAATATGTCTATTGTTAATTCCCTAGTGAACCATCCAGGATTGTGTAAGGCTGTTTGTAATTGCAACCTAAGTGCCATGAATAAACAAAGAAGGATTCATTTTAAAAATACTGTAGCATTGCACAATTCCAGAATGCTTCATTCATATTGTAGTCCTCAGAATTGTGCTTCAGTGAATGAATCCCTGAAATATGGTGATACTGAGCAGGCAGTCAGGGCTGGTGCTCCTACTGAGATCTATTCCCTGCTCTGTCAGTCATAGCACATGCTTTTCTCCTGCTTGCAAGGTAACTCCTAAAAATCTAGGTCTTGTGTTCACATTCTGGGTAGCAATACAGCAGAAGGGTAATAGAGATAGAGGCTTCTCCTCTGAAGTATTTGACTTTGGGGACAACCATCCCAGGAACATTTTCATTTATCTTATGGCTAGAACTCAGTTGCTTTGCCTCCTACAGCTGCAACAGAGTCTAGGTCAGTGAGGACGTGTTGCTCAGAGAAAATCAGAAATGTTATTAGTAAAGAACAAGGGAATAGGGATATTAGGTAGATAACTGGTAAAATTCACTGTACCCAGTAATCTGAATTCTGACACTTCCCCAAGAGACAGAATGAGGAGAGTCTGAAGAACATGAATCTCACACATTTTACATGTTCTGATTTACCATCTTATATATTTTATATATAATTTTTTGATACCTTTCCAATTTGAACATAAGTTTCATATAGACAGGGATTTTTTTTTTCCTTTGGTTAAATTCTAAATTTTCCTATGCTTAGAAAAATAACTGGTAACCAGTAGGTATATGATATTCATTACATAAATAAATTGTCATAACGACCAAAGAATATCAGTGAGTCTAAGGTCTCCTCAGCAACATGGTACAAAAGGAATTAGGGAGAAGTAAATATGTGCTGTTGAGATGGTTTCATGTTTACTTTCTAGTGACACTTGGGAATTTTAAAGAGAAACTAAAACAAATAAACAACAAAAATAATTCATAGATTAGTTGCATGGTCTCACATGCAACTAAAGGACTTTGCCTGGACTCTGTACTAACAAAAATTCAGAAAGGACAAATAAAAAATAATACAGTAGTCCCCCTTTATCTGTAGTTTTACTTTCCATGGCTTGCAGCTATACCTGGTCAACCATGGTCCAAGAATATTGAATGGAAAATCCCAGAAATAAATGATTCATAGGTTTTTAATTATATACCATTCTGACAAAATGTCTTCTCTGACATGTCTCTACCTGGAACAAAAATTTTCCTTCTTCCAACATATGTATGCTTTATATGCTACCTTTCCATTAGTCACTTAGTAGCCATCTTGGTTATGTCCTGACCTGTTTGTCTACACCACATTTTTCTGCCATGATGTCCTTCCTTACCCAGGCCCAGAGCAATGGAGCCAGCCATCTGTGAACTGAGAACTCTGAAACTGTGAACCCCAAAATAAACTTTTCCTCCTCTATGTTGTTTGGGTCTTTGGGTCAAAGCAGTGAAAAAACTGACTTAAACAGTGAATATTATCACACTTAGTACTTCTGAGGAGGTAACAAGACTGCACTGGGAGAAGATTAGCAGAAGCTGTACATTCAGACCCTCCGTCTCAGACTCCACCCCCTGACTCTCTTTTTTTTTTTTTTTCCCCTCCCTAACCCTAACTCTAACCCTAACATTAACCCTTCCCTCCCCCCCATTATGTGTCATCCTCCACTTATTAGCGATATCATTCGTCCTTTGGCTTTTTGAGATTGGCTTATCTCACTTAGCATGATATTCTCCAATTTCATCCATTTGCCTGCAAATGCCATAATTTTGTCATTCTTTATGGCTGAGTAATATTCCATTGTATATATATACCACAGTTTCTTTATCCACTCATCAATTGAAGGGCATCTAGGTTGGTTCCATAGTCTGGCTATTGTGAATTGAGCAGCTATGAACATTGATGTGGCTGTATCTCTGTAGTATGCTGATTTTAAGTCCTTTGGGTATAGGCCAAGGAGTGGGATAGCTGGGTCAAATGGAGGGTCCATTCCAAGTTTTCTAAGGAATCTCCACACTGCTTTCCAGAGTGGCTGCACTAATTTGCAGCCCCACCAGCAATGTATGAGTGTACCTTTCTCCCCACATCCTCGCCAACACCTGTTGCTTGTATTTTTGATAATCGCCATTCTAATTGGGGTGAGATGGAATCTTAGGGTGGTTTTGATTTGCATTTCTCTTATTACTAGAGATGTTGAACATTTTTTCATATGTTTATTGATTGCTTGTACATCTTCTTCTGTGAAGTGTCTGTTCATTTCCTTAGCCCATTTGTCGATTGGATTATTTGTATTCTTGGTGTAGAGTTTTTTGAGTTCTTTATACATTCTGGAGACTAGTGCTCTATCTGAAGTATGATTGGCAAAGATATTCTCCCACTCTGTAGGCTCTTTCTTCACATTACTGATAGTTTCCTTTGCTGAGAGAAAGCTTTTTAGTTTGAATCTATCCCAGTTATTGATTCTTGCTTTTATTTCTTGTGCTATGGGAGTCCTGTTGAGGAAGTCTGGTCCTAGGCCGACATGTTGAAGATCGGGACCTACTTTTTCTTCTATAATCTGCAGAGTCTCTGGTCTGATTCCAAGGTCCTTAATCCATTTTGAGTTGAGTTTTGTGCAGGGTGAGAGATATGGGTTTAGTTTCATTCTGTTGCATATGGATTTCCAATTCTCCCAACACCATTTGTTGAAGAGGCTATCTTTTCTCCATTGCATATTTTTGGTGCCTTTGTCTAGTATTAGAAAGTTGTATTTATTTGGGTTTGTGTCCGTGTCCTCTATTCTGTACCATTGATCTACCTGTCTATTTTGGTACCAGTACCATGCTGTCTTTGTTACTATTGCTTTGTAATAAAGTTGAAGTTCGGGTATTGCGATACCCCCTGCTTCATTTTTCCTGCGAAGGATTGCTTTAGCTATTCTGGGTTTCTTATTCTTCCAGATGAATTTCATGATTGCTTGCTCTATTTCTGTAAGGTACGTCATTGGGATTTTAATTGGGATTGCATTGAATCTGTATACCACTTTTGGTAGTATGGCCATTTTGACAATATTAATTCGGCCTATCCAAGAACATGGGAGATCTTTCCATCTTCTAAGGTTTTCTTTAATATCTTTCTTTAGTGTTCTGTAGTTCTCATTGTAGAGGTCTTTCACCTCTTTTGTGAGATTGATTCCCAAGTATTTTATTTTTTTCGATGCTATGGTGATAAAACCCTTAGCCACTCTAACAAAGAGAAGACGAGAGAAAACCCAAATCACTAAAATTCGGAATGAACAAGGAAATATCACAACAGACACGACTGAAATACAAAACATAATTAGAAGCTATTTTGAAAATCTATATTCCAACAAAATAGAAAATTTCGAAGACATCAACAGGTTTCTAGAGACATATGAATTGCCTAAATTGAACGAGGAGGACATACACAATTTAAATAGACCAATTTCAAGTAATGAAGTAGAAGAGGTCATCAAAAGCCTACTAACAAAGAAAAGTCCAGGACCAGATGGGTTCTCAGCTGAGTTCTACAAAACCTTTAAAGAAGAGCTCATTCCAATACTTCTCAAAGTATTCCATGAAATAGAAGAGGAGGGTACCCTCCCAAACTCATTCTATGAAACCAATACTACCCTGATACCCAAGCCAGACAGAGACAAATCGAGGAAAGAAAATTTCAGACCGATATCATTAATGAACATTGACGCAAAAATTCTCAATAACATTTTAGCAAATCGCATACAAAAATATATTAAAAAGATAGTGCACCATGATCAAGTGGGTTTTATCCCAGGGATGCAAGGTTGGTTCAACATCCAGAAATCAATAAATGTAATTCACCATATCAATAGACTTAAAGTCAAGAATCACATGATTATTTCAATAGATGCAGAAAAAGCATTTGATAAAATACAGCACCCCTTCATGCTCAAAACACTAGAAAAAATAGGGATAGTGGGAACATTCCTTAACATTGTAAAGGCCATCTATGCTAAGCCCATGGCTAATATCATTCTAAACGGTGAAAACCTGAAAGCATTCCCCCTAAAAACTGGAACAAGACAGGGATGCCCTCTTTCACCACTTCTATTCAATATCGTTCTTGAGACTCTAGCCAGAGCAATTAGACAGACCAAGGAAATTAAAGGAATACGAATAGGAAAAGAAGAACTCAAACTATCCCTATTTGCGGATGATATGATAATATACTTAGAGGAACCAGGAAATTCCACCAGAAAACTGTTAGAACTCATAAGTGAATTCAGTAAAGTGGCAGGTTACAAGATCAATGCCCATAAATCCAATGCATTTTTATACATAAGTGATGAATCCTCAGAAAGAGAAATTATGAAAACTACCCCTGACTCTCTTTTGTTAGCTGGTTTCCTTGTAATAAATCAAGAGTATAATAGCTTGCTGTGAGGTCTGTGAGTCATACTTGAGTAAAACAAAAACCAATAATCTTAAATAAAGAAAAAAGAAAAACCCTGTGTACTAATAGTTCACTAGGAGAACCTCATGGTAAAAGATAGACTGGATGATAAGTTAGATGCAGAAGTGTAGCTGGAAAAGAGCAGAGTGAAGTTGGAGACAAAGCAAGGTGCATTCCTGAGTGCAGAGCTGAAATGAAGAAGTCCACACTGGGGCATGACATGCAGTGGGAGCATCCATTCTAAGAGTTTAGTCAGGGAAAAGAACTGCCTATTACATTCCCATCTTCTTGAACCATATGAAAACATTTCAAACAACCCACATGAAAATGCTTCTTCTAAATTCCCCATTAGCTGAACTGAATATTCATAGTATGCAAAAAGGCAAAAGGTAAGCCTCATATATATTAGGAAGAAGCTTCTTTTCAGTAAACTCAGTGGAGGAGGAGGGAGTTTTGGATTCACCGAGGAGGGTCCAGCATTAACTACTTCTAGCACTGTAGATGTGGCAGACTTGCTTCACTGGCCTCTGCTGTCATCTCTTACCCATGCCATGTCCTAATCATTCCAGAACTCAGAGAACCCTGATTCCAGCCCTTGAGTGAAGGATCCTCCTCTGACACAGCCAAGGTTTTATTTATGCTTGTTCCTCTACAGTGATTGGCATCAGATTACAAGATTAGGTCTCAGTTTTGAAACCAGGATAAACACAAAATTGGCCATTACCTGAATAGTGCAAGATAAGTTTAGGGATAATAGTTTAACCTAACCAAGAGCAGCTTAACTCCAACAATCTCTAGAGGAGAAAAAAAGATGTCTCAGGATTTGTGACAGCAAATCCAATAAGATACCTGTTGTCAGAACCTTTATTGAAATAGCACTTCATCTTTTAGTCTCCTTCCTGAGGACCTAGAGAAAAACCAAAGTTCTGAGTGAGCAATCAACTCAACCCATTGTTTTTGGTTTGATTTTAGGCTATCAAAGCTACTTTGGGAGTTGCCCTGGCTCTTTTAAGAATAGTGACTAATACAATATCTATCTGGAGTCTCACAAATTTCCCATTAAGTAGTGTAGGCACATTTCAGCACCAATTACATACCACCAGGGTTTGATCAGATTCCATCTCAGATCCCCTATTCTGGGAATCACAGAAAGCAGAGTAGTGGACGTGGAGGTCTTACCTTTTCATGCTTGTTGGGAGAAATGTGTCAAGACGCCAGATTATTTTTAAAAAACTTTTTACCCATGGGTGAGGTCCTAGAAACTCTGACTCACCATCTTGAAAAACTCTCTTCCTCACCTCTCATGTCACATCCCTCAGGGACTTTGTCCCTGCTTCTATGATGGACTGAAAATTCATCCCTCTCTTGGTAACTGTCTAAAAATCCTTATAACTCAAAGATTATCACTCTCTTATTGATTTCCCCCAGTTCTAATTTAGACCATACTCTCCTTCCTTGTCAATCTTTCTGCAGTATATTCAAGATCTCTGACATGTCACCTGTCAATCTGTTTGGAACTCCTTAACATGGCACGTAAGGTCTTCTAATTCTGGCCTTAACCTTTCAGTTCCATTGTTTGCTCTTGTTCTAAATCTTATACAAATTTATTTACTGTTCCCTAAGTACACTGTGCTCTTGGGTGCACGGTGCCTCTGCCCGTGCTCAGCTGCCTCTTGGGTCTTTCCTTGTGTTATTTGTATTCTTGAAGCTGCTACCCCCATCCTTCATTTTTTTCCATTTTTAAAATTTACTTTATTTTATTTTAAATTTATTTTATTAGTTCTAATTACCTCATGTACATATATGACTGCATGACTGATGTGATCCTTTCCTTCTTTTCTAATACCCAAATACTCTGCTTGGATCCCAATAAAAAGCCAGCTCAACCATTAAGTCTTCCCTGATCCTCTGTCCTGAAATGGCCTACACTTTCCCTTGTGCTCTCTTGGCAAATCAGATTGCATTTTTCACTTAATGTTGATCATATTCTCCTTTAGAATCTGTTAAATTGGGAACTCCAAAGAATGCAAAAATCGTTACCTGATATAACTTAATATCTGTCATTGTATGTATTAAAGCCTGGCACATAACACAAATACAATGAATATTGAATGATTCAATCTGCTCTTCTGGCTTTCCTGCTTTGTCACTTGGTTGTTTATTTAGAGATGCCTTATGGTGTGATGGTTAAGAGTTCATCCTCTGGGAGCCAAACTACCTGGATTGGAATCCCATCTCTGCCACCTACTATCTGCATGATCATGGGTAATTTACTAATATTAACCTCATATGGTCACCACAAAAATTAAATGAGTTGGTAAAAGTAAAGCATTTTAGAATAGTGCCAGGCACACAGAAAACATTTGATATAGGTTAGAAAGTTCATTCAGTTAAACTTTCCACAAACCATAATCATTGAAAAAAAAGTACATGGTGGAGGTTGGCACTGAGTTTTAGAATGAGCCAGAGAATGAGAGGTCTGGAGTAGAAAGGGCCTGGCAGATTCTCAGTTCAGGAAGACAGTGAGCCAGAATGAGGGAGTCCGCTAAGATGGAATAGAGCAGGCAGTTCCAGATGGGCAGAAGTCAGGCAAGGAAGTTAAAGAGCCAAGAAGAGGCACCTCTATGAACAGTGTGGAGAATGTCTACTCCCAGAACAGATTTGGCTTGCTGTCTGATCCACATTTGCTTTCTCTTCCAGGAGTTAGATGTCCTGGAAACACAGGCAATAACAAAACCAAAGAAAAACCGAACTTCATCAGGCACCTTCCTTTGGAGGCAATGACATAGATAAACTTTATTTCAGGCTGACAAAATAGGACTGCATGCATTTCTCACATCCCCTAGGGCTAATCTGTCACAAACAGATCAGTGCCACCCTGATCTTCTACATCATGTCTTGCTTTTTATTTTAAATTCCAGAGTTATAGGTCATCACTTTAGGCAATGTATGAACTATAAAGACTGAAATACAGAATGGCAATTCCTGCACTCTCCCTTCAGTGTCTAACTCATTTTATCCTCATAAAACATTCAAAGCACTTAAAATTATTACTTTATGCCTGAGTCATAACATTGTTAAAGCTTATAAAAATCATTTCCATGTTAATTCCCCTGACTCAACTTTCTTAAATATTCCTTCTCAGAAGCTGTATATAATTTAACCACAGAAGAGATCTTTTCCTTGAAACCAATAGGAGTAATCAGAAAACAGATGATATATAGAAAGTAAAATAATGGATAGGCAAATACAGGATTTGGAGTTGGATGCTGTGAGCTTGGTTCACTGACTTCTTAACTATAACATAATCACTTTTTCCCCCACCCTCCCACATACCCTCCATCCATACGGGCTGAGTGGTATCCTATGCAACCAAATGGAACTATCATTTTTTAAATTTTTTCTCATAGACACCACTGACCAACTAATCTAGAAAGAGTAAAAGTCATGTAGAAGGTACTTCAGAATTAACATGTCAAAGTATAGGCATTTGGTCTGTCTTCAGAATTCATTTCTGCCTCAAAAGGAATCTGTTAAGATTTAGATGGCATGGTGAGGCCAAGGGTAGTCAGAAAAAATGTCCACAGCCACCAACCACACAGTCTGATAAGGGGAAATTGGAATTACAGCCTGAATGAATGTCTCTGCCAGACGCTCAAGAGTAAGAATCACAGACAAAGGATGTCCTGAAACAGTATTTTTTATATTTAAAGGGAACCCTTGGAAAACTCTGGAATGAGCAATTGGCTTTTTCTTTTTTTAATCAGAAGTAGACATTGAACAGAAAACCAGATGACCACCAGATAATTGCCAGGAGTCACATACCATGGAATTAACACTGTAAACAATTTAGTTTGACAAGGTGAGATCCTTAGTTTTGTTGGTATAAAAGAATGAGAAACTGTGGACATTTGCCCAAAAAGCCTCATATATTTCCACAGGTTAGCAGAAGTACTTCTACTGATGGATGTGCTGTATTTATCTGTGCAGTTGGGTGACTCAATTCTTAACACAGTCAGACTACATTTTTCACCATGAAACAGTGGCATTTCACCCCCAGGATAGAGGCAAGAACTGATAGAGAAGCCTGCTGCATAGTATAATGATTTAAGGTGGATGATGACTTTATAGCCTAGGATTACAGGCTTCATAAATATACTTCAATATTTTTGAGAATGTACGTATAAGACCAAAACTCAGTTCACAGTTGCACATAGTCCCCAGTTCAGACATTGTGCTTGAGGATATACCCTCACAGGTGGACAGCTGGCCTTAATGGAAACATTCTGAGCAACTGAATATACCCTACTCCAGCACTCCAACTTATTTTCATATGCAGGCATTAACATTCAGAGTCAAACAGAGATAATGCTTAGACGAGGGGGTTGTTAGAGTCATCACAGTTGACATTGAAACTGACTCTAGGAGCTACGAATAATAATGGAGGCAGAAATTTCAAGTTTCAAGTAACCATTACCTTGAATCACAGAAATAGCTTTGATTGGTTTCTTGCTCATGTGTTTCCCTTTATTTTGGGTGCTTTTTTCCTATCTTGGATGGAAAGAGTTGGTGTTTTATATTTTTGGATTCCTGTTTTGGTTGAAAATCATTCAAACCAATCATTCATTTGGTTTGAATGATTTTAAAAGTTTTTCTCAGCCCAGTTTAGTTCCAATTGATAAAAGTTATTGAATTAATCTCTTAGGCAATTAGAAACAGAAAATGTTTATTGGACTCATCGTAGACTATTTTAGCAAAATGATATTTGAATCATGTGAATAAAACCATAATGCAATTTTTATTTTTAGCATAGAGTTAACTACAATATCATGTTACAACAAAAATCAAATTAGCCTTAAAAATATAAGAACATAAAGACCTCAGTTTTTTCACTGTTTTTCTTTTTAATGGTTATTAGAAAACAGAAAAGTGATATAACATTTTATTGAATCTCCATCGTTTAGGAAACCAATGGGATGTAAAACTTTAGGTTAAAACAAAAGGAATGGACTTAGAGAAACCAGAGTTCTGTACAGAGTTCTGAAATACATTCACTATGTGCTCTCTGCAGGATGTGCTGAATATGTTCTCTATATCTAGGTGCTTTATAAGCAGTGTTCAGTCTCATCCCACATGCAATAATCTTTAAGTTCCAAAAGCATTATAAATTTTGCTCTTTTTAAAATTGGCTACAATAATCAAAGTATTTTCTCTTGCTTTTTATTTGTAATTCAACTCAAGAAAGGCTAAAGAATTTGCACAGGATTAAAGTGCTTGCAGACATACATCCACAGAAGTGTTAGCTATTTCACATGTGCACACCAAGCTTCAGTGGCTGGTGCTCTTTGTACGGTAAGTTGGAGTCCAGTTTAATGCCAGTTTATTAAATAGCATTTTAGTTACCTATGTTTTGAAAACTTAAATTTTTCTCAAATATTCAAAGGATTTATTTATTATGAAACAATGGTGGGCTCCACTTGTTACATAAGTTTACAGGTTTTTCTTTTCAATGTGACTTTTAAAAAAATTTTTATCAGTATACAAGTACTTGGAAAAATTTTGATTTTCTTGTAATTTATTTGGATATTCAAATTCCCTGTTAGACAATCATGACTCCCCACCCCTTCATTTGGCTAATGATAGTGAAGAAGATGTTGTAGAATATAGATGCCTTATCCAACTACCTGGAACAAAATTTAAAAACTAAAATTAAAAGAACAATGCTTCTTGACACAAAGTCCTTCTAACTCTCAGCCCTGTCATGTCCTCCTGACCTTACCATTTGCTTACTTTGTTCTTCTCTCTCTCTCTCTCTCTGCCTTTTATCCATACCAAATATTAACTGCTTTCAAGCTGTGATTTCAGCTGTCCATGCTAAAGGATGCTACCAACTGCATGTGGAGTAGTATTAAAGTGATTCACAATCTTAGGCAAAACCAGTCTGAATGAGAGAAGGAAACTTGCCACATAGTGCTAAAGAATTGTGTTGAGTACTTTGAGAATTATAAAAGTGGTCTGAATCAAGATATAAAACTGTCCTCATTATGCTTTGAGAAAGTTAGTGTTCTTGGAATAGTACCATTAAGATACAATAATGTATTTGAAGGCAACTTACATGTTCTGAACTACAAATTCTTCAAGGGTTCAAACTCATAGTTGTCTAGTAATGACTGTCAAGAACACTGAAGATAGTAGAATTTTGTTGTTGTTGTTGTTGTTGTTTTTGCTTTTTTTTCTCCAAATGCTCTTCTCTGTACAGAGCTGCCTGACCTTTAAAATCTTGTACCATCTACTCTATGCAACTTTCTCTTCACATAAATGTCCTATGCTCTTTTATGACTTGTGTATCTTTGATATGTGATTGCCTTCTATGCTTCCCCTGTGTAGCCAAATCACATCAATCCTGACTCATTCTAACATACTGTCCTTATTGGTCAAATTATATTATTATACTGTATGCATGTACTAACACCTAACAACAAATCCCATCATTTGGTCAATAAGAAGGATAGTGTCTTTGAATGAGTCAGGAATTGATGTGATTGAACTACAGAGTGGGAGCATAGAAGATGACCACATAGCAAAGATCTGCAAGCTCAATAAATGAGCCTAGACACTTATGTGAAGACAAAGTTGCACAGAGTAGATGGCACAAGATTTTAAAGGCCAGGCAGTTCTGTTTTAGGGAGAACTCTAAGTGTCAGAAAAAAGAATTGAGGCATGTAAGGTGAAAAATAAGAAACTGTTATATCGAATTTTAGTTGTTGGTTTTCATTTTTGTTTCTGTTTTTTAAAAAGAATTATGCTATTATGGGATTAGTGCTTTTGTAATTATTATTCTGGAGCAATCTATGGACATCTGCCCATGCAGCTATGTTTCATCAGATTTTAGGATCCTAGTAAAGCATAACTGAGAAAGACTTAAAGATCACCCAATTCATGAATTACCAGCAAGTGGTCCATGAGCAGAATGTGGCTCACAGACATTTTGAGTGACCCAAAGAGGGTTTAAAATTTTGAACAAATATTTTAAAATTGGGAGGTGTTTTAGTCAGCTTTTTCGCTGTTGCGAATAAAAGATCTGACCATAACAATTGTAGAGGAGGAAACATTTATTTCCAGGCTTATAGTTTCAGAGACTTAGTCCATGGAAGGCCAGCTCCATTTCTTAGATCTCAAGGTATGGCAAAACACCAAGGTGGGAAAGTGTGGTGGAGGAATACTCACTGATCATATCATGATCAGGAAGCAGAGAAAGAGACTCCACTGACCAGTTACAAATGTATACCCCAAACCACGCCCCAATTCCCACCTCCTCCAGGGACACCCTCCCACTTCAGTTACCACTCAGTTAATCCTTATCAGGGGATTGATTAAATCACTCACTGGTTTAAGTGCTTAAACCCAATCATTTCTCCTCTGAGCCTTCTTACGTGGTCTCACACGTGAGTTTTGGGAGGACACCTCACATCCAAACCATAACAAGAGGTTTCACATGAAAGTATGGTTTTGTGTGGTATTTTACTCAGTCACAAAGAAAAAATGAAATTATGGCATTTTCTGGTAAATGGATGGAACTGGAGAGCATTGTACTTAAGTGAAATAAGCTAGACTCAGAAAGTCAACTGTTGAATGTTTTCTCTCATATTCAGAGGCTAGACCAAAACAAGGAAAAAAAAAAAGGTGGAGGCATACCCCATGAAAATAGTGAGGAGATGAGTGCAGCACAGGAAGGGAATTGAGGGGAAGGGAGGAGAAATGAGAAAAGGGGAGCTGGGGGATGAAATTGACCAAATTTATGCTATGGACACGTATGAATATACCACAGTGAATTCCACCTTTATGTATATTTATGAAGCAACAATTTTAAAATGAATAAATAGAAGGAATACCAGTAAAGTAGAGGAAGAGGAACAGGGAGGAGGAGGGGAAGGAAAGAGAAAGTTCTGAGGACTGAAAGGGAGCAAATTCTATTCCATGTGTGACTATGTCAAAATGAACCTCACTATTATATACAACTATAATGCCCTAATAAAACCTTCAAAAATAAAAATGAAAAAGATAAAAATATATCAATCTATAAGCTTTACCTACAAAAAGTCAAGTAAGGCATACTATCATCACATCTCTGCTTTAAAATAATGAGCTATAGTACAGCAGTGGTTATCTTCTTTCCATGCCTAATGCAGTTTGACACAGTCCCCAGCTAGAAAGTCTTATTAGTTAGAATAAGCACTATTAAACTAGTAACAAGTAAATATAAAAATTTTAATAACTTAAATCTATAAAGGATTATTTTACATTCCGGTAAAATCTAATGTGGGGCAGATTTTCTCCTTCACCTGGTATCTATGTGGAATATTTGCCTTCTAAGGAGAAATGGAGAAAAGATACTGGCCCTTAATTGCTTGCTTCAGAAGCTATACCTGCCACTCATAGTCCATTGACCAGTTGATGACTCCAATATATCTGCAAAGGAGTCCAGGAAATGTAGGTAGAGAAAATAGACTATTAAAAAAGGGAAGTGATTCATATAAGAAAACCAGAAGTGAACAATACATACATTCACTTAAAACAGAGAATTGGAGTCAACAGTATGAATATTTAGCAGTTAGAAATATGAAACTGGCCCTTGAGAGTGAAGCCAAACTAGAGAGATCAATTTGAAAGCAATAAGCTTAAAGGGGTAAGGGAAATGTGCATTTGAGTGCTAGAGATGGCAAGAACAAATTTTCAGATACAAGTTAAATTGACAAATAGGTGCTTATTTTTATGACTGAGAGAACTAGTTTCTTATATATTTTGACTAAGATATTGAACCCATCTCACTTTTTCCAAGAAGACTTTAGGCATTTCAAATTCATAATATGTGACATCTTGGGGCATGATACTGAGGGAGTTTAGGGGCCTGTGTGCACAAGTGACCAAGTGGAATTGTGAAGGTGCCACTGACTGACATGCCATTGTTATTATAGGTACAAACTTACCAGGGTTGACAGGAGCCTCTTTTACAATTCTTACCAAAAATATGGAGAATTGCAACAGATAATTGGACTTTTAGTAGCATGTGTTAGTGGCCTGTTCTTCATCTTGTTGATAAGGAACGGATTTCTGTCTGGGGTTTATGGGAATGGATGAACGCACAACACCTGACTGGCAGATGAGATCCACTGCAGTTTATCAGTCACATATATTCACAACCTGAGAAGGGAAGACAATTTATGCCATGGAAGGCCACGCAAGGTTGCAATAAGAAAGAAAGCAAACAACTAGGTGCCATAGGAAGCGGGCTTTGTGGTATCAAGAGGTGGGGTGACTCCTAGTTCCCACAGGAAAGGAGTTGATTTATTCAAATAGTTTTGCAGACTGGCGGGAAACTGACGCTGCTTCTCAGGGATAAGCAGGAACTGTGCCAGGACTCTATGAAAAAGAGGTTGACTTGGCTAGATCTGACTCCCAGGAGCTGAGTGAGGATGGAAACTTATAAGCCACTGAAGACACTTCTGTTTGCCCAAATGTCGGGAAAACATAATATTGGGCCTTAAGTTTAGGCTATATTCCACATGAAGAAACCAGCCTCTTGACAAGGAAATAAAATACAAATTGCAACAGGCTAAGAACAATGCCTAGCAAGGGAAAGACTATAGTAGTAGTAAAATATTTGTTCAAGAAGTTCAGTGATAAAAGAAAAGAAGAGAAAAAAAAAAAAAAAAAACTGGGAGGAATGCCGTTTGTTACAGGAACAAAAACAGCACTTCTTTCTTTTTATTTGTGTGAGGAAGTCTGTGACATGCTGTGAGCATTTTAAGTTTTATAGATAATACTTAGATTGTCTAAAAAATGTGAGGTGGTCCATGTGCTCAAGGAAACATTGTCAAAGGGTGTTTTCATGTAGGTGCTTTGGGAAATAGACTCTGAGACCAACATCTGCAGTCACTAATTGTATTGGGAAGAACCACCTGTGGAGAGGTGAGGAGAGGACTGAGCAGAGGAAGAAACGAATTAGATACAGTCTCAACAAAGACCTGAGAATCTCAGAAAACTATAGAACTGGAATATCAGTTCATATTTTTCCAAATCAAATAAAGAAGGAAAGGCTTTGTACTCCTGCATCCACCAATCATTGCAGAGAGGCTGGCCCCAGGGAGGAAATGTAACCTTTGCTGAGGCAGCTTCCTGCCTCTGAGGGCAATCCCCAGAGAGGGACTAAAAGTTGTCAAACACCAACATTATCACTCACTGGGAGAATAGGTGCTACAGTCCTGAAGGAGAGGATCTGAGTGCTGCAACACAGAATCCCCTGACAGAGATTAAATAACTTGTCCATGGTCACATAGTTATTACTTTTTGGCACCAGTACTCAAACTCAGTTCTATAAAATTTCAAATCGATGTTCACCTTAATATTCTTCAAGTAACTCAACTGTGGTTCAGGGTTGGGACAGGCATGTCCTCCTGGAAATGGAATTGCTAAGTGAGTCTGCACTATAAGGTCAAAGCACAGACCCCATGGAAATTCATTCTGGGCAGTACACACTAGAAATCATGTCACATCTCTGGACATTGTCTCTTCTAGTTTCTTTTTTATTGTTGTTTACTCCCTCTGATCTGAACAGATCCTTCTATTCAAAAGACTTTCTCCATCATTTAATTGAAGGCTTATGTTGACCATCTACTTCCTAAAACCGCTACTTGCCTCTGCTGACTTGCCTTGAACCACCAGAAAATACACATAGAGATCATTTAATATATATAAAGATATAGACATGTTTCATGTATATCATACACATAAAACATCATATATATGGCAATATGATACATATGATATATATACATACATATGTTATAGCAAAATTTCTATTTTTAATGCAATTTGCCCTGACACTTTTGTGAAATTTCTATTGCTACCACATCCATGTCATTATGAATCAAAAGTGTTCCTTAGAACACAAAATGATGACAGAAACCAGAATATAGGGGAGTAAACACAGATATCAGTGAATGTCACCAAAATAAGGGAAGAAAATTCAGTTTGTATCCAAGAAATCTTCAGGCAACAAATGAAACCTATAGATCATGAATGTGTGAATGAGGTCTAGGACATAGAGTCAATGCAACAATGTTTGGTCTGCTATTGAGGTGACAAAATAACAAAAAAAAAGATAATTTTTTTGGTCAGTAATGCAACAGATATGCAGGGTATGTGTGTAATCAATAATGTTAAAATCAGTTTTCTCTTTATCTTCTTTTAGTGAAATAGTTTGAAAAAAGAAAAAAAAAAAAAAAAAAAAGAACATTACATTCAAACAATGCACTTAGGTTTACCCAGTGAGGCTGCCCAAGCTGTCCAGTCTGTACTGAAAAAGGAATTTAATCCTGCCGCTTTGTCCTGACTCAGTTTAACCTTGGGAAGCAGGGAAATTTCAACTCCAGGTCTTCCTTACCTAAAAATGAGAGTGAAAGTTTTTTCTCCTCATAAGTTCAGAGCCAACTTGAAAAGCCTAAGAACAATCTTACCAACTAGAGTTTCAGAAAAAATGAACTTGTGTGAAAAAAATAATCTCCTGTGGCTAATTATCTTAGCACTTTGTGCTTACAGACAGTTTCACCTTTGGTGCTCTGCCTACAGCCCACTTTTGCCGATTATGTAACAAAGAGACAGGAAAGTCAGTTGGCTTTCAAGATCAGGAAAACAGATCAAGGGGTTAGATATCCAACTTTCTGATTTCCAGGAATTGAGCTCCTACGGCTAGGTTCAATTGGTCCTGAAATCCTGTTTCTGTTCAAAAGCTGTGCCATTGCCTCTCTTGTATATAACGGCTTTTACAACCTGTGACACCTTTTTGTTTATCAATTTCCTGTAAATTTCTTATAGTTACAGCTTAATTTATATTAGTCTCTAATGTTAAGTGTGCTGTAAAAATGTGCTAATAAAACCTATCATGTTAACTCTGCTGATAAAATCCATCTTCTGAAACCACAGAACTGGAGGACAAATCCTGACCCTTGTGAACCAACCAAGGACAATGCGACCTTGGCAGTTCCCTTGTTAACTAACCCTGAGGAAACACCCTTTACGGTGCCTGCTGTAAGATATGAAATTGTCCAGAGCTACTGGTTACCATGACATTAAAACACAGTCTTGATTTAATGGGCTGTATAGTGGTAATATGTTGTATGAGACTTCCTTAAGTCTGGGAAGCAACCAAGTTCCATTGAAAGCCCAGAAGTCATAGCTTTAATCTGTATAAAATCATTAGATGATCCTTTCAGTTCAAATTCCCTGAAATCATGATTGTACTGTGAATTCATTGCCTAGTACGGTACTTGACCCGTATCCACAGTTTCCCTTTCCATGGTTTCAGTTACCCAATATCAGCTGCAGTCTGAAAATATTAAATGGGAAGTTCTAGAAAGAACAATTTATAAATTTTAAGTTGAGTACCACACTGAGCTATGTGATAAAATCCAGTGCTGTCCTGTTTCATCTCTTGCGGGATGTGAATCATTCCTTTGTCCAATGTATCCAAACTCTGTATTCTACCAACTGCTAGTCATTTAATAGCCTTTTTGGCTATCAGAGTGACTGTCATTGTACTGCATGGTACCCTTACATAATAATGGTCACAAAGAACAAGATGGTGAGCTGGCAATTCATAAATGACAAAGAGAACCTGTAAAGTGCTGTCTTAACATGGAAAGGTAAAAGCTCTCTACTTAATAAGGAAGTAAAAAACTTAATAAGGAAGTAAAAAATATATATGCTAAGGATCTACAATAAGAACTAATCTATCTATAAAACTATGAAGAAGGAAAAAGAAACTGGGGTTAATTTTGCTGTCACATCTCAAACTACTAAAGTTATTGCCATAGTGTTGTGATAGTGCTTGGTTAAGATGGAAAAGCATTAAATCTGTGAATGGAACGGAAAGCACCGAGTCTACAGGAAGGCTTCAGCAAGGAGTCCCTGAAACAAGTGACACCGGGTAATTTACTGCAAATAAGGAGTGGTTACACAGACTCTGGATTAGGTTTGGACTAGAAAATATAAAAATTCTTCTAGAAGCTGCATATGACAATGAACACTGACAAAGATGAAGAAGTTGACTAAGGATAAAGCACATCGTGCAAAGCCAGTCTTCAATTGTGACCCCGCTAGAGTCTTCAAGGAATAACATGGACCCACTTTCATAAAAGTGCAAAGGAGGCATCAGGGCATAAAACATGGAAGGACAGAATAACTCTGAAACTGTGTGACCAGAGTTGGGGACATATCAACAGTGATACTAATGGTGGAGTGTGTATGATAAAGCCAGGTGAAGTATACAAAGCATACATTCCCAAAAACTAAAACAAAAGTTGTATGCCCATGCTCTGGCAGCCTACTTAGAAACTATATAGCATCTGGTTTACAGAATGGTTCCACCAGAGCTTCATCTCAGAAGTGGAAAAAAAAAAAAAAAAAACTTGGGATAAAACAGTTGGAATTTATGTTCTACTTAGACATTGCACCTCTCTACCCTGAATCTATTTGCTATTAAAATGAAAATGTTAGGTCATATGTTCACCACCAAATACAACCTTGTTACTTCAGTCCTTTTACTTGACCAGGGCATTATCTGGTTTGCTAAGGTGGCATATACCTGCCTGTCTGGTATTTGTTAGGATTCAATCAGCAATTGATGTAGATCCTAATCTGGACATGATGTAGTTCTAAAAATCATTCATTACTGCTGATGCAGTAATATTCATTAAAGTTGCAATTGATGAATTAAAACCAGAACCTGTAAATGCCTACTGGAAGAACTTACGGAGTAAAGGCAAGAATGATTTTAAATACTTCCTGGGATTGATGCAACAATTAGGAAAGTCATTCACAAAGGAAGACAAGTTGGTGGAGACTGGATTTGCAGACATGCTTGATGAAAAAGTGAAGAACATAATAAAGGTTATCAAAAATTGTTAACAAATGTTAACAAATGAGGAATTGGAAGAACTTAATGAATTATTTACAGAGGAAGAGGAAGGTGCAAAGGAAGAAACTGGAGCAGCACTAGCAAAGTGTGCATTGCTGAAATGTGTCAAATTGCAGACAATAGAGGACAAAATTATGGAATACAATCCTCAGTTGGAATGTGACTTTAAAGTCACCGTAAGATCAAAGAAGGATTATGAAGCAACATTGTTATGAGTTCAACTCACAACAATATAAGACAATATAAGACAACGTCTTATTATAATTTTGTCTTAAAAGTATTCATTAAAAGATTTTCAACTAATGACGATACTTAACTATGAACATCTCATGTTCCTGAAATTCAGCCATCAACATCCTCTTGCCTCAATGACCCAGGATCATTTGAAGCAGATAATCCTTCTTCTGATACATCATAAGGTCCACCGTAGCTTAACACTATATCACAACATCTAGGTCATTCACTTTACTTGATCTCTTTGTGTAGGTATTTTATGATCTCATATCATCACAGGAAGTATGAGTGCATATTTTGAGAGAGAGACTTCATACACCTAACATATTCTACATTGTTATAAACATTCTCTTTATATACTGTTAGTCTCTTCTGTGCTAATTTGTAAATTAAATTTTGTATTACATATATAAAATATATGATATATGTCTGTATACATGTATATGTAATGTAAAATTTAATATATGTATTCAAGCATCCATCTATGTATATGTGTGTATATATATATATACATATATATATATATGATTCAGTACTGTTTATGATTTCAGGCATGTACTGGGGGTCTTGGAACATATCCCATCAGATAAATGGGGACTACTATAATTCCATCTTTTTCATAACAAAGTGATAATAAATCTGTAACAGAACCTATTCAGTGGCAGTTTTCATTATAATTAACATTATGTTGGTCATCTGTTCATTGCTGTGGACAAAATACCATACAAAAACAACTTAGAGAAGGAAAAGTGTATTTTGGGGCTCATGATTTCAGAGGTTCAGTCCATGGCAGACTGATTCCATTGTTCTGGGCCAAGATGAGGCAAAACATCATGGCAGAAGGTCATGGTGAGAAGGAAAGTGGCTCAGTTCATGGAAGCCAGGAAGCAGGGAGAGTGAGTATGGAGCCAGGGACAAAATATAATTCCTAAGGGCATGCCCCCAGTGATCTAATTCATCCAGCTATGCCCCACCTGCCTAGAGTTACTACCCTGTCAATCTATTTGAGTTATTAACCCACCAAATGGATTAATCCACTGTAATGTTACAGTTCTCATAATCTAACCATTTCACCTCTTTACATTCCTGCACTGCCATATGAGATTTTCAGGGGACATCTCACATCTAAACCATAACACCTACCCGCATTAAATGCCCAGAAACTTCTGATGGATACCGAATTCTAAAAGTGATCTTCAAGTTAAACATTCTTCTTTTTATACTTTCTCTAGTTCCCCATATGAAAATTAAATGACAAATTTTAATGAAATCTCAAGTTGCATTCTAACTTTCTACTTTTTTTGTTCACCCCTTATCAGGTAAGGATGTCTCCCCTTGCCCTGAAGCAGAAGAACCTGATCATGTTCCCAGAGACTCAGCATCTTACAGAAAAAATCTTTCTTAAGACTTATCCCAGAATTCTGAGGCATCATTTTGGTGATTTCTGTGAAATTATGACATCATTTATGGGGAAATTTGGGCTAGGCAATACCCCTTTGCTTGTACCACTGCCTGGTCTTAGTTAAGTGCTAGGCCTTGAATGACTCCATTGACACTTGTAAGTGCCATCATGCCAACTGCTGGCCTCAAGATGCTCAAACTGGAGCATGTCCACCCCTTTCCGGCATGGGGTACTGTGGGAAGCCACCCATGGCTTGTATGTGAACCAAGCTTGGTTAAGCTATTAGACAGGAGGATCTGACCTCAGGAACTGCCTGAGTCATGTGGTTATCCTGCATTGGTTCACCACTAAAGTTCAAATGCAAGCACTAGATGTGGAAGTGACCCACTAGAGCCAAATGACTTGCTTAACTCCATCCCCTATCCTGTTTTTCTTGAAGAAGCTTCTACTGGCCACCTTTAGATCTGTACTGCTATCAATAAAGCAAGCTCGCGCTTATTTTTGTTAGAGCCAGACCCTTATGGACAACTCAATCTGTCATGCCCCTGCCTTTAAGATAATGCTGTCTTCTGTCATTATTTCTGATAAATAAATTTCATAGCTTTTATTTCACAGCCAGCCCATCCCTCCTACAGGAACTCTGTTTTTTGCCCATATGGGATGTGTGGCAAGAGGTTACATCCTCTTCTTCTTTTTTTTTTTTTTTTGGCCGTGGAAAGGTGTATTTTCAGTTTTAGAACAAATCTAGCAAAGCAGTCAATTTATCGTTGGCCACAGTGGCAATGTCTAATATCTGGAGCAGAGTACTCTTGGAATAGTAAAGCACAAGTTTGGTTTCCAACATCAAACAGGCTTCCTTGAGAGTTGTAAACCCATCTTTAACACCATGTGCTGGGAAGAATGGGAGAGCCATGGGGAGTTGGTTCTCCTCTCATAGGTTGAAAAGAGTTTGGTCACTAAGAAGATGAAAGCCACAGATTCACAAGGAGAAAGAAAGGACTTGGAACCTTCAGAATCAGTCCTTGTGCAGTTGAATGATGCCAACCTTCCATCAAGTCGCCTTAAGGTGTAGATTGTGGTTTGAATAAAATATAGGTGGCTTATTTTTCTGTCAAAACTTTTGGTCATAAAATTTCCAGTTCCTTTCTGTGACAAATCCATAAGCTCATTAGTCATAGGTGTATAAAACTTTCAGGACTAGGCATGGTGTTGTCTCCATTATCAATCTTAAGAGGTCTTAACTTCAAAAACTTCTCTGTCAAGTAGTGGGTGAAGTCTGGATGAGGTAGCTTCAATTTACTAGCAGTGGCATCTGATCCAAAATAGGTCTGAAGCTTGTCCCTGTTATAGAGGTTCTAAGGGACAGGCACACCCAGAACCACTGATCTTAGCATGACCTAGTTGTGGATATCTGAAGGAAAAACAACAGAATGCAGGTCTGGTCCTCCTTGTAGCACACAGAGAAAATCCAGGTACTGTAAGAGATGGAATTCATAGTGAAAGAATAGAAGGAAATCTGGCCCACGACATTCTGCAGCCCCATCACAGAACCACTGACTCTCCCAAAGTTTTCTCTTTTTTACCTAAATAGTTGATTGATAACAATTGTATATATGTACATGGGGCAGTGAGATATTTAAGTACATGTATTCAGTATGTACCCAATGATCAAATGAGGGCAGTTAATGTTTCCATTCCTTAGTTACTTTGTATTTGGAGCCTTCAAGTTTCTCTCTTTTAATTATTCATAAATATATTTATTAGGTTATTACAAAGTATAGTCACTCACTGTGCTGCAGAACACTGGAACTGATTACTTCTAATTCTGGTACCTGCATCCAACTTCCCACTTTGCCCCCGCCCCCCTGGTGGATAGGCCTTCCTTAGCCATCCTTGCACACTGGTCAGTTTGGAGGAGGTTCCTTGAAATCGGTGAATCCCTGCACCCTCTCAGAACCCTTCAGACCATCACAGTGGGGGAGATGGCTTTGAGAGGATGCTGCAGCAGTCGCAGGGACTCAGCACTGACACAAGCAGCCCCAGAGTTCCTGGATGAGGTTGCCGCCCCACGCAGCACCTGGTGGACAGGTTTAACAGCTGTTGGCTTGTCTCCCACGCCACAGAGTAAACTAGCCTAAAAGGAGTCTGGAACAGGTGGCTAGAGCAGGAACAGGAATCTTCAGCCCCTGCGCACCTTACACACCTTGTGCATGTTTGCACGGTGTGGCTGAGTAGCAGAGAGCTCCAGAACCCTGCTCGCCTCTGCCTCCTCACTGTATCACATGATCTCAAACCCTATTTTGTTCACTTTAGTCTATAAAAGCTAGTAAAACAGGAATTTTTCTTTTTCCTCTCATTGGACAGAAGACAGAAACTCACAGAGGTCACATATTTGCCTGGTGTTAGCATTTTGGTTAATTTCTTTTCCCACTACTCTATGTCTGTCTTATGTTACATAATAATTTTTCCTTTTCTTTTCCCCTCCTGACCCAGAGAACAAAATGGCCCATTTGCTGGGAAAGTGATGCACATAATTATTGTATTTCAATAATTAAACAACAATTCCTTAACCCTTAAACTTTAAGATTTATTCAAGAACATCTGCAAATTTTGCTTTTTTTCCCCTATTGTGGTTTGACATTTCTATCCCTGTTGTTTATGAAATGCAGATTTTTTAAAATAAATTCAAAAGTTTCAACTCCTTTTTTAAAAAAAATGGAAATGGCTTTTTTTAAATATGTTTTTAGTTGTTAATGGATCTTTTATTTATTTATATGCTGTGCTGAGGATCGAACCCAGGGACTCACACATGCCAGTCTAGTGCTCTACTACTGAGCCACACTCCCAGCCCTCAACTCCTTTTTATTTTTGATGAAATCTACTTTAGATTTTAAAAGGCAATTGTTTTCTATCTTCTCTGGAAAATGTACATATAGAGAAAGAGGTGGCATGCAGTAATGTCCCACTTTAATAAATTGCCAGGATTAATAATTCAAAAATATTTTACATATCTTATCTGCCTTAAATAAGCTTCTAAATCATTTCTCTAAGACTTTGAAAGACTTAAAAATGAAGAAAAATTCTAATTTGCTTTCCTTTGGTTGTCGGGTAATATTCAGTTCACCTCAACTGTTGGGAAAACAAAAGCACAATAGATGAATATCTCCATCTAGAGCCTGTTTAGGAAAAATGTAATCACTCCAAAAAAAGTCATTTGTATTCCAATAAAGGACTGTAATGCAAAATTCATCAGTATGTCAGGATGAAGTATCAACAACACGACCTTAACCTTGGATAGGAATGGACACTGTGCGAAGGGGTTTATAACACCCAGGATGCTGGTTTAGTTTCTATCCATGTGTCTGAAGATTGCTGGGAAAAAAAGTAATTCAATGTTTTATAGCTCAAGTGAAACAAATGGAGCTTTAACTTCTCTCTGTGCTTGATATGATCCCTGCATAAGCAGCAAATAAATACTTTGAAGTCTGTATTGGTAAGTTCCATCATACAAATGAGCAAAGGGTACATTTGAAATAAAAGTGACACTTAAGCCAACCTTAGCAGTTTCATTAAAATCTCCTAGGTAGGTTGATATAGATTTTAAATCATAAAAGAACAGTTTTAGTTTGAATTATGTTTATTTCATTTGTCTTGATGTAGTTTTTCAGCTTTAGTTGTGTATATTGATATCCACATAATCATTGTTATCTCTTCCCGCATCTTATTTTAAAATTTATTGATGCTCTACTTTCTTAACTTCTATTTTTCTCATTTTGGTTAACACCTTCCCCTTAGTCTACCTCTGATGCTGAATATTTCCATAATTCTCAGTTACCCTTTATTTGTTTTTTCAGTCCTGTTGACACTGTTTACTACTTCCTTTTCCCAGAAATTCTCTCTCTCCTTAGTTCTCATGCCACTAAATTGTGATAGTTCTGTCAATGGTCCTTTCCTTTCATACTTCTTAAACACTTAACATTTTCCTGAATGACAGCTCAGACTTTTAATTACTGGGCCCTGATACTCTTGTCTGAGGGCTCTCTCCAACCACTAGAACCCACTCATACTATACATGTGATAGACCAAAAGTACCAGGGAATTCACAACCTCTAGGAATAGTACTAAACAATGACTAAGAGCAATCAGTGCACATGTATCTCAGCTCCTTTATCTCCCAGAAAAATTAACCCTGGGGCCTATGTCTGCACTGGCTCTCAGAGTTCCACATACAAGTTAAGCTTCAGTTACTCCCAACTGCAACTTACTTGATAACATATCCTTTATTGACATTTTCTTCTTCTCTGTCTCACTTCCCTCCTTCCCTCCTGCCACTTCATAGGATCATTCACCAATTAAATTTCTTGTACTTAAATCTTGTTTTGGTTTTGCATTATAGGAGTCTAAACAAAGGCAAACTTTGATTTCTATAATCACTTCTTTACATTTTCTTTTCAGTATGTTTTTCTATCTTACTGGCCCTTCTTATGTGAACTGTAAACAATGACAATTCCCAATCTTCATTCTTTGGTAGAGTTCATCCACATTCCTGTTTTAATCTACCATCTATAGGTTGGTGAATCACAAGTTAATTTCTCTAGTTCTACTGTAATTTATAAAGATTCAGCTTCACCAGAATGTTTCCATCTCATATAAAACTGTGAACTTTTTGAAGATTGCCCCATATCTATTTACTTATTCCCAGATTCTAAAATAGTAACTGACATGACATAGATTTTGAATTAATTAGAAGATGAAAGTACAGAAAAAATGTGACTATTATTGCTTAGAAACAAGTATTAGAATCATTCTCTGCCTATACAGTAACAAAAAGAAGTCTGTCTGGTCAATTCATTAAAAATATATTTAAATAAGTGAATAAGGAGGAGAAAAATAAAAAAATCCCTGCTTTTTTGAAACCTAAATAGTCAGCTAATTGATTGAATTCCCTGTGTTCCAATTGATTATTTGGGAAATTTCAGCAATTTTTGTCGTTGTTGTTGTGGTTGTTGTTGTTTGGTATGAGGATTGAACCCGGAGTCACCTAACCACTGAGCCACATCTCCAGTCCATTTTTTATTTCATTTTGAGAGACAGGGCCTCACTAAGTTGCTAAGGTTGGCTTTGAACTCAGGATATTCCTGCCTCAGCTTCCTGAGCTGCCAGGATTATAAGCCTAGGCTACCACACCCAGGTAAAGTTCAACAATTTGAATATTAATAGCAGAAAATAAATATTAAATATTTTTAGTTTTTGTTTCCTTCTAAGTTAATCAGTTATTCAAAAACAATCTTGCCTAAGTTAAGCCAATTTGTCCAGTTGCCAGGAAATCTGTCAGCTACCTAGAACTATATTTCTTATATTTAAAACAAATGGGAACACCAACAAGACCTCTCCTTTCCATTTAGAAAGTGGAAGGCTGCCAGTAGAAGACCTAGATTAACAGCTGACATTTAAATAGCTATTTGCTTAGTGCCAATAAAATATTTCATGTACAAAAACCAAGGTTGTGGGCAATAAATTAGGGACTTTTTCTGAGTTCTTTAAAGAATCATACTGTAAAATAGCAGACAGTTGGCATTTATTGCAGATTAAGTCTGACACGTTATTCTATAGGTGAAGAAGCCAGCAATTCTGAGACATGAAATAACTTTGTTTAGATCACAGCACAAGTGGCAAACTGAGACTGAGACATCTACATCTGGTTTATAACCAATATCTCTCTATTCCTCTTATATACAATTAGATAAAAATTGTATGGTCAAAGATATACAATTATTGTTTTGCATACCTTGAATTTATAGGGTAAAATTTGATAAGATTAGGAAAAAATTCAGACCTGGAAGAGACCTTAAACATTATTAAATGGAATTATTTTTCTGGATAAATGTGCCCATTCTTTAATATCAGGTTTATAATTATCTGGTTTCTGGCCTAACATGTGAAAAGATGTGGATCATCATTCATCCTCACAACAATAGAAAAGATGGAAAAAAAAAAAAAAAAGAAATGCAAAAACACAGCCTGAAAAAACAAAATGATTCACATGGCAGAAATTTTGGAATTATCAGACCAAAAACTTGAAATATCCCTAATGAAACAAGTGACAACATGCAAGAATAATGATAAGCAGTATGAGCAGAAAGATAGTGACACTAAGAAAGAGTTAAAAGGAAATGCCAGAAATCAGAGGAGGAAGAGAAGCGGGGGACAGGGAGGAGAGATCAGGTACTGAAAATGGAGTAAAATTAAATCCCACGTATGTATGATTTTGTAAAAAATATTCCCAACTATTACATATAATGCATCAACAAAAGAAAAAAAAAGGAAAGAAAATATAGCCCTAGGTAGATTATATGACAAATGCAATAAATCAAACATGTTGAAAGAAGAAAGAGGGGAAAATCACCAGACCTATAAAGTAACATGGATCACAACTAGAGTGGACTTCTCATCCTAAACCATGTAAGCAAGAAGACAGTGAAATGAAATATTTAAAATGTTGAAGTCTAAAAGAAAAAGCTAGAATTCCATATCCAGTGGTATCATCCTTAAATGTGAAGAAAAAACACTTTCTCAGACAAAAGAACATTTCAAATCAAGAATTTGTTGCTCATAAGCCTCTAGTACAAGTAATAGTAAAGAAGTGCCTCAAGGAGAAGAAAATTGATACACATCAGATACTCAAACATCAAGTAAGGACGTTTGAGAAGGCATATAAAAGGTAAACTATTTTATTTTCTTATTTTTAATTGATGTAACAGTTATTAATAGATATAAAATATTCTTGAAAATAATAACAAAGTGACAATATATTGGATGATTGTAGCTATAGTTAAACAAAATGAATGTGATAAGGAACTAGAAAGAAGAAATGGGAATTTCCCAATTACCCATCATAAGGTACTTGTGCCCCTCATGAAGTGTTATAATATTTGAAAGTGAACTTAGATTACTTATAAAGTATATTGCAAACCTGAGGGCAATCGATAAAACATTCTTAAAAGAAGTAACCAATATGCTAAGAGGAGAGAGAGAAAGGAATCATTTTAAATGCTCATTAAAAGCAGGGGAGGCAGAAGAAGAGTGAATGACAAAATAGAAGAAATCAAGGATGTGAACAATGAATAGAAAACTTATATAAATACAATAAATGCTAATCCATCAAAAGACAGTCAGAATGGATTAACACACACACACACACACACACACACAAAGAAAAACCCAATTACATACCGTCTGTAGGAAATCCACTTTAAATCTAAAGACACAGATTGATGAAGAGTAAAGTAATGGAGAATAATAAATCATGCTAACACTCATCAAAGAAGAAAAGTCAGCTGGTGCAGCTGTGTGTTAATTTCAGTCAAAACTAACTACTGAGCAGGGAAAATAATCAAAGATAAACAGGTGTATTACAGGGCTGGGATTGTGGCTCAGAGGTACGCTTGCCTAGCACATGTGAGGCACTGGGTTCCATCTTCAGCACCACATTAAAAAACAAATAAATAATATAAAGGTATTGTGTCCTTCCACAACAAAAAAATATTTTTTTAAAAAAGAGGTATATCATGTAATGATAAAAAGGTTGATCCACCAAAACAACATAATAATCCTTACATAACAACGGAGTGCCCAAAGTTTTTACAAAAGTTAAAAACTGGTAAAATGGAAAGAGAAATAGACAAATACATTGCTGTAGTTGGAAAATGATCCAGAACATAAAAAATGAGTAAAGTTGAACTTATAAGTATAATCAGTGAATTGGATCTAACTGACACAGAATATTCCCATAGAACAACAGAATACATATTCCTCTCAAGCTCAGATGGAACATTCACAATTTTTGACCCTAACACATACCTTAACAAATGTAAAAGAATAGAAACTAAACAAAACATGCTCTCAAATCACAGTGAAATTAAACTAGAAAACAATAACAAAGAAAACTGGAAAAGCTCACAAATCTTCAGAGATTAAATACCACGCATCTAAATAACACATGGATCAAAGAAGAAACCTTGAGAAAGTTTTAAATATTTCAAACTAAATGAAAATTTAAAAAACAACATGTTTGAAACTTGAGGGATGCAGGGAAAGCAATACTCAGAAGGAAATTTATAGCACTGAAGGTTTATATTAGGAACAAAAAAAGGATTAAAAAGAGTAATCTACATTCATCTAAGGTAACTAAAAAAGAGAAGGAAGAGAAAAATTAAACCTAACGTGAGCAAAAGACAAGACAAAAATGAGGGAAGATATCAATGAAATTGGAAACACTGTCACAAGTTTTCTTATATGAGAATGGGAAATGGAATTTTGATAGATTCAGAGGAAGACACACACAGAAAAAAAAAAGGCATGAGCAGAAAGCTGTGTTCAAAGCCAAAGAATGCCACAGACACAAGAAGCCAGAAAGGCAGGGAGCAGGAATTTCCCTAGAAACTTCAGAGGCAGTGCACCACTGCTAACACCATGGATTTTAGATTTTTGGACTCCAGAACTGTGAGTGAATAAATTTCTGTTGTTTTAAATCACCAAATTTGTGGTAACTTATTACAGCAGTCATAGGACATGAATACAATATTCAACAACTAGATTCTTGGACTAACTTCCAACAAAAATACTATGCAGGTAACCAAAATACTGACTAATGACATCAAGATGCTGAATTGTCAGTCTAAATGACAAATACTAACTCCAGCAGAATATTCTGGAAATCCTAAGCACTTTTCTCACAATGAGTTGTGGTTACATTATCTTGTTTTTGTTTTGCTTTTTATTTAGATGCTTTAATATATGTCTGTGCTTCTTTTCTAAAATTTATATTGATGATACTGAATTGGTTCTTGGAAATCCCATCTACCTGTTTGAGTCTAGTCAAACTGCACTTCCTGTTTACAGTAGACTTGAGTAGGAAGAAAAGGATGAATTTATGGTAGTGCTATATCAATTGTGAAAGGCATTGTCAGCCAACTCAGATAAATAGACTCTCATAGTCTTTAGTTTACAGCTCTGCCTTAATATATTTGTACCTGGTTCCTGTACTACATATTTCCCTATTGGATCCCTCTGTGACAGGAGAAAAATCAGTAAACACCTTTTTCCCTTACCTTCTGCATCATCAAAATTTCTGTACTCAGCATTTTCAAGTCTTACTCTGTTCTTACTGCAATTTTCTCATGCTTTGAGGTCCAGTTCAAATATTCTGACTTCACATAGGTTCCTCTGCTTACCAGTGCATGTTAATGAGATATCTTTTTAGAATGAAGCTCATTCTCTCTTGAAGTATATTTAATGCCCATTATATAATTTACCAAGTGACTTTCAATATGGGCTGGGGATTGTGGGGAGTCAGCCTGAAAAGCCTGATTGCACTTCATCTACCTGTGCCTGCCCCTCTCCCTGAAATTCAGATTTAATAGATTGGAATTTCAAGCTCCCCACATGGATTCAGAATCTCCCCTCCCATTCTACCTCCTTACCGTTTGTACCAGCAGATACCAGTGGAATAAAAAACTAAAGCCTGTAACATAAAAGAATTTTGATTTTAAAGTAGGCCTTTTGTTTTTTAGGACACAGAGTCCTTTAGAAATTATATCAAAGCTATGGATCCATATTTTTCAATAGACATATGCACAAAAGTTTGCTTATAAATTCAGGGAATTCATAATCTTGTGAAAATCATCCTTGAACCCTGTAAAAATCTAAGGCCCTTAAGTTATAGCCCTAGGTTAACGTATAATGTAGAAGATAAGATAGCATTACAAAAAAACACAACAAGTATTTGTTTATTTAATGAATCATTTAATGACTCCTTTATGATGATACTTGCATATAGAAGCTCTCCACACACTTTGAGTTGATATCAAAAAGGATACTTATGTTTTCCCATAAGTAGTGACTTAGTACCTCTACTTACGACAAATTACAAAGTAAATATATTTATAAAACTGAGACAAAATGAAAGAAAAAGGAAAAGATACAAAAAAAAAAAAAAAACAGTCATTCTTATTCTTCGTAGGAAAAAAAGAAGCCAAATAACCAGTCTTATCATCCTGAAAACACAAATCCTCAATTATTCTCCAATCATTGCCTCCAGGTTCCTAAGGGAAATAAGACAATACTCCAGAATTACTTCATTTACTTAAATGAAATTATTTTTCTAGACAACATTGGTCTTCCCTGGTTGTTTGGGCAAGGCCTCATAAAGCTATAAAAGAAATCATTGATCCCAAATAAAAGAGCCTAGTACTGAAATTAGAAGCTACCTCATTGGCTTTGTCTGTTCTTCATCCATGGAATTCTCGATCTTCTGATCCAGATCATGGCACTCCAAAACTGAAAAAGCATTCTGAGTAAAGGTTGGAAGACAAGACACTTCACCTGAAGACCCAAACCTGAGGGCCTAAAGAGTCCTTTCCATGGAAAGCACTGTAATTCTCATTGACTTCCTAAACCGAAAGAGAATTTGAAGCCATTTGCTACGCACCTGTAGGGAAGGAAGAGAAGATGGGAATTTCAAAAAGGTTACAACGAGGAACATTGAGTGCAAGGGACAAGAATATCAACCCTTCCCTTCATCACAGGACAAGTCCCACCACAGCCCAATAGTCTGATAATGATCCTTAGACTTGTATTCACCTATGTCGGTGTCTCCTTCTTGTTGTGGGGTGGGCAAGTGAGGGGAGTGGAAGGAACCCAGAGTCTATTGATTACCAAAAGCCCACCTAATATACTTGATCCACAGAAGAGCTGGGATGAAAGTCCAGATACTTGAATAATCAACCCTGTGCTATTTCTATCTATCGCACTACAAATTTTAGTCTTAATTATTTTATGACTTCAAGAGATGAGGTGCATTATTCTCTTGGAAATGGTAACTATTCTGGGGAAAACAGTTTTCTCTTCAGTTGGATATTCCTTAGCACTATGACTCATTCCTCTGCTATTCACAGATTTTTGTTTTCCACCTCTAAGTAGCACTTATTCAAACTTGCATTTTCCACCTATCCAAAGTAAACTTCTAAAGGGCAACATTTAAAACTGATTCACCTTAGAATATCTATTCATCTTAACATAATTGCACACACTAGGAACTTAGAAGAAGTGTTAAATTGGAGTAGGCACACAAAGAGTGGGAAAATTTAACAAAAATAAAGTTTTCCCCAGTATTTCACAAGCCTAATTAATTGGTTTAATGACTTATTTTCAAAGGAGTAGTACAGAAATATGTTTTTATACATCTTAAGTCACATACAGGTTGAAAAAATGCTTTCCAAAGCAGTTGAAATACCGCAGATTATATAGCTCAAATGTTAAATAACTGGCATCAAGATTTGCCACACAATTTTCCTGTTTCTCTTAAGAATATTTGATGGTGTATATATCCTCAAGATAGAAGGGAAAAAGAGGCAAAAAAAAAAAAAAAAAAAAAAAAAAACAGTAACAAAAAAATCAGCCTCTGATCCTCTCAAGAACATCTGAGCTAGAAAACAGAGATCTTCCATAGCCTTTGGATAGCAGTTCACATGCATGCCGTTGGCAAAAAAAAAAGAAGAAAAAAATCAAACAAAAGTGCATAAAGTAAAAATGAGAGGCCTCCCTCACTTTTCCCCAGAGGAACATCATTTCCCAGAGGAAAGCATATAAACTCTCCTGGTTCTCCTGCAAAGTTAGCCCTACCTAGCGCTCAAAACACTCTAGTAGATCATTCTCAGATTTCTGCTCCAGCTTCCATCAGAGACTAGATTTACTTGGGAGTCTCTCACCTCATTTTGGCCTTAATCGCATGAGTAAGCTAAGGTCAGCATAGTCAGCTATTCAACATTGAACAAGTCACTATAATGAATAAATTAAACACTGCTAAGGAAAACTGTATCAAATATCCCTATATTCACTAAATGAAACTAGACTATATGTTTAAAGAACAGAAAAAATCGATGCAAGAATGATAGCTGTTTCTGACCTACTTTCCAAAGACTGACTTGGTCCATTTGGACCTCTCCTATCTCACCAGTGCTAACCTTCATAAGTGTGAGAGGAACCTCTATAGCTGATACCTGTCAAATGCCTCTGTTTACCAGAACAACTTTCATAAAGCAATGTCAACGTTCAAAATAATTTCAGATGTTTTTTTCTTACAAGTGCAATGGCTATGCAATGCACAGTTAGAAGAAGGTTGGTTGAGGTATCTTCTGAGTTTATAGACCAGGGGCTCCACAAGCTTTCCTCTCTCTCATAGCATTAGTCTACCTCATGTAGTTTTCTGCCAGTCCCAATTTGTCTACTTGGGAAGTTTAAGGGTTTGGCAGAAATGAAGTGTGACTTCCCTCCAGCTGGTCAAAAGGGACAAACTGCCACAAACACTGCAAATGGCCCATGAGATATTTTCTTTGACAGTTGATTTCATTCTTTTATGCCAATGTGTGTCTGAGTGAGCCCAATTCCCCTACTCAGGTCTCTTATCCAACTTTAGCCTTGGCAGATATACAATACTGCTTTAGCAATGACTATAAATTATTCCTGCACTTCTTTTTGTCATGGGTACCTAAACAAGACAATGTGACATATTTTTAGAGCACTTAAGCATTTCCTTATAGAATGACTAAAAATGTCACGACCCATTTGAAAATCACTTCAGTACCCATAATGTTTGCCCTAAAAATCAGTGTTGCTAATCTCACATAATTGCTGACCATGTTGTAGCATCACCAAGGTAAACATCTGTTGAGTGGAGAGAAATCAACAACATTTTCAGGAATCAGACAGACCTGTGCATCTTCTTACTTCTCCTCTGCTCCAATTTAAAATTTAAATGACTAGAAGTCAGAGGAAGCAAACTCTTATCACCAGATGCCACTTGCCACATTCCAAGAGCCCATCTGCTCCATTAAATACCTCGATCAAGCTACTTCATAAAATGCTCCAGGAAGAGCTTTTAAATTGATCTGGGTTATCTCCAATTTGTTAAGTCAGTTTTCACAAGCAGTCATCCTTGTGAACATGTCAGTAATTGATATGTCACAGTCATTTCCCTTACCTTCCAGGACCAACATGTGAAATTTTTCCCTCACTGTCATTATGTTGAGATCTATAATGTGAGATCTCATTAGAATGTGAAGTCATCTTGGAGCCATAGCGACAAAGAGGAAAGAAACTTATATTTACACCAGTCAGGCAGAATATTTTTTTTTAAACATGCTTTGTAGTTCAAGGAAAGACAGACACAACAACCTGAGAGGTGCCAAAAATAAACAGCTTCATTAGTTGCCTGGTTTCATAGAACAGACTTGAGAATTCATGGCTACATTATCCAGGTCCTGTGAGATCCGATTCCCATCTCCTGTGTTCCATTCAGGCTTCACATACCACTTTCCAGCTCTTCCAACAAGCTAAGATCAAGATGTCCTGTGCTGTGAGTGTTGGTGGGTGTGAGAAGAACTTGTGTTGAAATTCTGATTGATATCTTTTGGTTCAGATGCCTCTGAACAGACTTACCAGTGCCTTTTCTGATGTCCCACCAATTTCAGGCATCGCTAAGTCTTTCTCTTTCCTCCCAGTCACATCCAAAAACACATGGAGAAAGCTATGCTATTTGATAATAAATTCTAATGTTCCTTTCTCTATTGTATTATAGGATGTTTTATGTATAAAATCACTGCATGAAAATGAGAGGTATGCCTTTTTTAAGAAGCTCTCAGTTTGTTTTTACTCCATTTTTCAAAACCTTTGGTCTATCTAATTAGACCATTTGAAAACACTTCAGCGCCTTATTCTTGGCAAGTCACCCACTATTATTTATTTATTGACAAAATAACCTTTATTGGAGAAAGAAAAAAAAAGTGAACATCAGCACTGACAAGATGCAGGATTAGGTTGCTGTTAAAAAACTTCCCTTTAGTCTTTCAGATCACTTTCACTAGGTTTAATACAAATAGATGCCTGACATTTTAGTTTCCATCTTCACCTTGACCTTGGACTTTGACATTACCATGTTACCTTTTCCCCTGATATACGTGTGAAATAAGGCAAAGATAACACTGAGCAAACTACATGACTTAGGTGCAAGCAATAAGGAACTCATTCTTCTCACTCACCAAGCTTACTTTGTAGACTCATTCTTTCCCAGTGGTAGCTGAAAATATGTTAGTTCTCCAAGATTTTCTTTTTTAAAAAATAAAATAGATGTATAGAACTAGATTAACTATAGCTTTGGTTTATGACCTCTTGTTGCTTCATGCATGTGCCTTCATATTGTATTATGTTGTACCTATTAATTGATGTTAGAAAAATAATGAGCCCTCACAATCCAGTCAACCCCAGAACTGGAATATTGCCAGTAGCTCACTTCCTCTCCTAACCCATCCCCCTGCCTTTCTTCCAACCCACCCCACTCTGAGGTTAGCATGATCCTGCCGTATACCTCTTATTCTTTCGGCTTCTTTTTATAATTTGCCACCCAATGTACTCATGAACAATGTACTGTTTCATTTTACATTTTTTAACCTTGTAAGAAAAGGTTAAAACCATATGTGGGACTTATTTTTCCCCATTGACATTATGTAATTCAACTTTTTTTGTTAAAGTTACCTGGGTTTTATTCATTTTCACTGCTATAAAGTATGCCATTCAGTGAGACACCACAATATGTTTTTTGTGGTTTTTTTTTTTTTTTTATCAATAAGCATTTGTGTTGTTTAAATTTTTTTCTCTATCATGGATGCTGCTTCTGTGTATATCCTACACTTATTGTCTAGTTCATATATATACTATAGATAGATAATAGATGTAAAATTTAAAAACACTGTCACTCTCAAGTATTGAAGAATCTAGTCCAGTAAAAGCAATAAAATACTGCTTTTACAAAATATTATCTGATTTCAAATCCCACTCTTTCACCTAAGGCTATTTGAGGGCATGTATAGCTATAGTGAGGGAGAGCACTGGTAGGTTTTATCAGTATTTCTTGCTTCCCTCCCTTCCTCACTTTCTGGTTTTTCAGAACCCAAGGGGAGAGAGAATAAGAATGGACATAATCATATGATGCTGGTACAATTGTAATCAATGTTATCACTTATTTTTTTCTCTGTGTCTTTTTCTTTTTTAAAATCTGATAGGGACTCATTTGGTTTTCTCAGTTTCTTCTGCCAGAGCATGCTCACTGAAGCCTGAACAGTAACAGGCTTTTCCACCAATTCCACTCTTGCTGGGTCCCTTGGCTTCTCTGGGCTGCCATTATGGGAGAGCACTTTTAAGACAACTTCAGGTCAGCTCTGGGTCTAGCCTCTAGTAGATGTGTACCTTGGCTTCTCTGTTGGTGGGAATATAGCATCTTGTTCCCACAGCATTTAATTCCTTCTCTCTCCTGCCTCATGCTCACCTAGCCAAACCTTTTGCTTTTAAGCCTCTCCCAGCAGAATCGGACAGCAGTCCCTGTCTGCTCCAACCTTGAGTGATGCATATCAAGGCCTCTGAGGAGTTTTGTTTATGCATTTTCACTAGGCTTCATATAAAAAGCCTCCACCTACCTTGACACTCACTAGAGGAAAGGAAAATAGCCTCAATGCTTCAATAGCTCTTCCCATAGAAAGTCTCTCCCAAATCTAATCATACTCTTCCACACAGGCTGGAAGTGAAGATTCGGTTTACACAGGCAGAGCTTATTTTTACAATCTTGCATGTTTTTCAGAGCTAATCCAATTCCTAGTTTTTCATAACTAATCCAAGATACAGGGGTATCTGCCACCTGCTTTGTCATTCTCGGGTGCTGAGTTCTACCCTGAAGTTTTAAGACCTAAAGAGTCTCACATTAATATCCTGTTAAACTTGCAACCTAAAAGGCTTTTTAGCAATTTAAGGAGTTTGAGTTCTGGTTTGACTTCTTCCATAACCTTGGAGAAAAATTAAAATCTTAAGTAATAATATAGACATTAATTCAGGGGTTCAGAACTCCCACCATTGGGTGAGAATTATACAGGAGCAGAGGAGCATCTTTAGCCTGAATCTGTACACAATTTGAGAATCGACAACATTTGGAGGATCACCTTGATGTGCTATCCAAGAGTTCTAACATTTCACCAAATGGGGAAGCAGCAAAAGGTTTGCAGAAGCAGCTACTGAATAAGATACTAAGGAAGAGAAAAATAAGAATAAGAATTTAAGAAGAAAATTGGCAAGAGAGATATGCTCGAAAAAGCATTGACATCTATGTCTATTTTGCATTATGTCTGAGTCTAAAGAACCAAAGATGAAGTAGATAGTGCTTATCTTATAGTCCAGTTATTGAAGCTGGTCTCTTCCCTGTTCTCTAATTATTTATCTCAGTTTTAACCCATTGGGTTTTGCCCTCCAAGCTTGAGTTTCTGTCTGTACTGGGTGATCTTTCTAGTAATTAAGTTTCTTCAGGGCTAATGTTTCACTCAGTCCTCTAGTACTCTCAAGACACTAGCATTCATGGGAAATTGTGTTTATATGGTAAGATTCTTGTGACCAATTTATCTCTGGTCGTGATGTTGTTCTCTGCTTAACTTCTTTCTCTCTCTCTCTCCTTTTTCCACTGTCCATCTCCGAGATTTACAACATACTTTCCCTACTTTCCTGATCATCCTTTCCTTGTTCTCTTACCCTCTACCAGTGTAGTTGATTGTCAGATTCCAGTCATCTCAGATAAGCCATCCTGCTGCCAGTCAAATTTCAAATACAAGGCATCGTAAAGTGTGAATTGAACTTTTTTCACTAAATTCAGTAACTTGTTCTTTAACTCATATTTTTAAAATGTGTACTGTGTGCCATTCGTTATTCTAGGTACTGGAAATGTATCAGTGGAAATAAAAAGTCCTCGTTTTCATGAAGATTGCCGTTTTATGGGCAATATAGTCAGCAGAGAACAAAACAAATAACAAATGCAATGTATCTGATAATGTTAAATGCAATGCAGAAATACGAAGGAGAGAGTGGGAAAGGGAATCCTAGAGAAGATATGACAAACCTTCAGTCTACACATAATAAAGAACAATGGGCTCAAGATAGCTATCTAGGAATCTTTTTTAAGCATAACTTTGTTTCTATGACATTTTAAGTGCTATCATTTAAAAGGTTCCACTAAAGACCCATGTTTTAAAGGCTTAATTGCCAGCCTGTGGAGGTACTTGGAAGTGGTGGAATATTTAAGAGGTAGGGACTCCTAGTTAGGTCACTGGGAACCTGCTCTTGGAGGAGACTCTTCCTGTTTTTCATTTTGCCTCTCAGTGGCCATAGGATGGAATAGCATCTTACACTATACCCTCCCACCATGATGTAGTATGCCACCACAGGTCCAAAGCAATGGGTCCAAATGACTATGGATCTGTGAAACTATAAGCCAAAATAAACCTTTTATATCATTTTAAATTGATTATCACAGGTGTTTTGTCATAGTAATGGAATGTTAACTAACAGTAAGAAAATTATGGGCATGTCTGGTAGGATGCTAACTTAACTCCAGTTCTACTTTGTCATTTACAAATCAGGACCTGGCACATAATAGGAAATCTTTGGCGGGGATGAAGGGTGCCAGCAATTAAACTCAGGGGCATTCAACCACTGAGCCACATTCCCAGCCCTATTTTGTATTTTATTTAAGTACTGGGTCTTACTGAATTGCTTAATGCCTCACTTTTGCTGAGGCTGACTTTGAGCTCCTGATCCTTCTGCCTCAGTCTCCTGAGCAGCTGGGATTACAAGCAAGTGCTACTGCACCCAGCTATAATAGGAACTCTTTAAAACTGTTTTTGAGTTATGCCTTAAACTGTTTCCTTCAGATCAAGATAGATACCGATCATGTGAATTGACCCCTTTGTTACAGTTGATTGGATTGAATCATAAAGCTCCTCAAACTGGAGCAATAAACTTCTCTTTGAGATTTTAGGACAGGCACACAGTTGTGGTATAGAGTCAAGATATAGGATCATATAGACCTTTAGGTTATGTAGACTACCATTTGAAGGCAGCAGGTAATGGCAGTTGAGTGACCAGAGAGCTGCCCTGGTTAGAGAGAAAAGAAGCAAAGGCAAATTAGAGAGACCATGTGGTGTGAAAGAGGGTGAAATTGAAGGTGTGACAGTGTCTGTTTTTCAGGACTTAGCTGTGTTTCTTTGAGAACTGGAATTCTCATGTCTTGAAACGTCACTGAACATACAGTGCTGCTGCTCCACCTCTGTGCTTTTGCTCCACCTCTGTGCTTTTGCTCTCGTGAATGATTTCTGCTCTGGGTAACTGTGTTGGCTCTTGATACCAGCATTCTCAGCAGGTTTTATCTTAACTAAGCTGAATGCTTCAGTTTCCAGGCCCTGCATTATCTTATGACAATAATGTCATCTGTCACTTAACCTTTAAGCCACTACACTCATTTTCTCTCTAGGGAACCTGCCCTTTCTTACAGAACAAAGGTCAGTAAACTTTATTCTGTAAAGGGCCAGACAGTATATTTTTAATTAAAGATTTATAGGCCAGTCTGTCTACTCCAACTAGTCTTGCTATTTCAGTATGAAAATCCAATAGACAATGTATAAGCAAATAGAATTGATTGTGTTCCAATAAACAGGCTCAGAACTGGCCAACCTGAGTTCAGAAACTGACTCTGCTATTAATTAGCTATGTAACCTACAGAAGTTAACTAACCTATAAATACAAATATGGTTCTATTACCTCTTTGGTCACTCCAGTTTTGCCATGTAGTAATAGTTCATATGAGCCAGCATAGTACAAGAGACCCTAAATTATCAAGCTAACAACCTGCCACTTTATCTACCACTAAACACAATCCACAGACTTCATACAGTTTCTATAGTGTGCTTCTTTCTGTTCCATTTTCTAAAATTACCACCCAATCTATCCTGAAAACAATTTCTTAGTCTGTGTTATCTCAAAAGCAGACTCTTAGACAAGAATTCCTATTATCAGGAAAAATTGTAGAAGATTTTAAATTGGGGTGAAAATAAAGACTACTGAGTGACCTGGTTATCTCTACCTGTCAATATCTTTGATCTATCTTACAACTCTGAAAGTTTCAGAAATTGTCAGTAATGCAAATTATCCTTGTCCATACACGTCAAAATTGTGTTCAATGGAATGCAGTTGGATAACATCTTGTAGACATTGACCAGTCTTCCAGATTTTAATCTACTCATACATTTATTTCACTCCTTCTTTGACATCTTTGTGCAGTACCCTGAATACTCCTTTGAATAGGGTTATTTTATTTAACTACTAAAAACACCAGACACCCCTGTTATATTTGAATTTCAAATGAACAATGAATTTGAGCATTAATTTGATCCTATACAATGTTTGTAATACACTACCCATAGTAAAAAAAAAAAAAAAAATGCTAAGTTGTTTATCTAAAATTCAAATTTAACTAGAAATATTTTATTTCATCTGAAAATTCTACTATCTTTCCATTTTGACATCTTACAAATTCCCTCATTAATAAGTAAAATTAAAATTTTGATATGTATTCATTTTACATTGTACAATGATCTTGATTTTACTTTATAAATTACCCCTAACAACATAACAAGTAATTTCTTTGAGAAACAGAGGATATAGAAAAAGACAGGGAAAGGAAGTCAGCTGATAAATGAACATTTTAAAGCCAGTTCTGCTATAGGTAACTGGAGCTTTCTTTTCCCAGGGAACTGTCAATCAGTGTGACAAACATTTCTCGGAGTTGCATCACCCACAGGTGAGGGAGTGTGATATTAATCCACCAGCTCCTACACTTGCTCTGCCATTGACCGAATGCCCATGATTGAAGGCTACCTGGGAGGGAATAACTTCAAGCATGTCTAGCTGATCATGAAGGTGACCAAAGAATCAAATTCAATGACAGTTGAACCAGGTTGTCCAGCTGTTTCAAAGATAAAAAAGAAACATGGGCAGGCTACCAACAGCTTCAGGTAAACTGGCCAAAGGTATACAGTGTTAGTCAGCTCTTCATTTCCGTGACTAAAATACCAGACAAGAACAACTTAGAAGAGAAATTTATTTGGGGCTCACAGTTTCAGAGTTTCAGTCCATGATCAGCTAACTTCACTGCTCTGGGCCCGAGATGAAGCAGAACTTCTGGGTATGGATATGAAAGCTGCTCAGCTCATAGCAGTCTAGAATCATAGAGAGTGAGTGAATATTCAGGGAAAAATACAATCTCCAAGGCATACCCCTAGTGACCTACTTCCTCCAACTATACCTCTGGACCCCCATTAGGGCAGGTTTAGAGTTTATAACCACTTCTCTGAGAAAAAGCTCAAGATAAAATTAGAAAAATACAATAATACACCAGCCACCTTCTGTATGACACCTTTGCTATTTCCCATGGGTGATTAACAGTTTTCACCTTGTGAGTTCATTATACGTCATCAGATTCCACTAACAGAACCTTTGACATAGATTGCATTTCATTTATTTTTCTCAATACATGCATCTCCTCCAAATAGAGTATAATCTTCTGAGGGACAGAGATTAATGCTTAAGCCCAATTCCTGACAGCTATCCTAGAAAGGTTCACTGAGCAATGAGTAAATGAGGAATGAATTTACAATGATTTGGGGGAAGAAGAAAACTGAAGAAGGCTTCAGAAAAGAGTATTTATTTTCTAAGCAAGTCTTGAAGGTTAATAAAGGGTTCAACAGGACAGGGAAGTCACTTCAGGTCCAGAAATTATTATAAGCAAATAAATGAAAAGACCAGATATATATATTCAGGAAAATGTTGTTTCTTTTTTTGAATAGCAAACATTTCTCTGTCTGGGAGTTTTTTCCATTCTTTCTCCTGGAGCACTTTAGAAGTCCAACTTCTAGGAAGGTCTTTAAAAAGAACGACAGAGCTGTGCCGTGATAGTCTTTACCACAGCTTCTCCCAGAGTAATCATCACCCCAAAGCAACAACAAATGTTTCATCTGAAGTAATTCGGCACTGAAAGGTACTAACACTGCTGTCATTTCCTTCCAAAGAGACCATAATTGCATTGTATCTCCTGTGCAATTAAAATTTTCACACCATCTTCAAAGTTGGTGGATATACAAACTACATAATTAAAGTCATTCTCTTTTGTGTCCCTTACCAGGAAAGCCTTAAAAAAAAAGAAGAAGAAGGAAACGAAAATCTCCCTTTTTATCCTGGCAGAATACCAGAGTTCCCAACAAACAAAATGACTTGTTTTGTCAACCTAATAATGAAAGGCTGAATACCTCTGTCACTCATTCCTGGGGTTTAGTAATTTTTTATTTAAAAGCTGACAGATGAAACATAAAAAGAGCTGTGAAGTCTGGCCAAATAAGAAATGCAGGAATCTGTGAGTAAACGAACAAGCATGGTAACTAACAAGATTACTGAGAACAAACACTTTGACAAATCAAGAAATGTTGAGGAATTTTTTAAATTGGGGAATTTAAAATTAATTTTAAAAAACACAGAATAGAATAGAATAGAGGAAAGTCAATGCATTTCTACCATGACAAAGGGAATAGGGAATTTGGAGGACATTCTGACCTTAACTAGGAAATATACCAGGTCCTTTGATAGTCAGATTTAGAGAGTATAATAAGGAAACAAGACTCCAGGGTCTGGAGCTCAGGGACAAAAACAGATCGACAAATAGTTTTTCAGGAGTTAATCATCAGTCTAATTAATTTGCTATAGGAATAAAGCAAACATAGTCTTGATTGGGGGAAGCACTCATGTTCAGTGGGGGATTGTGTGTTCACGCGCAAACATTTGTGTTTGCTGGTGTGGTAGAGTTATAATGAGGAAGCAAATTAAGAACCTGGTAAATTCATTTATTTTGGAGCTATTCTCCAGCCTGAAAACCTTGTCTAGTTCAATTATCCAAGGAATGGGGACTACAAGTGTTTGTAGTAGGATTCTTTTGGGAAACATTTTGGAAAGACTTTTGATTCTGGAGTCAAACTGACCTGAGATGTTCAATCCAGATTTTATTCCCCTTGTTCCATATGACTTTGAATGACCTCCTTGTTCTTTCTAAACTTCAATTTTCTTAACTGTAAAATGGAGAATCCAATAGATTATAATACTTTATATGATTGGGTGAGCATTAAACCAATTATTGTACCAAAATTTTTTAGCAAAATATCTGGAAAAATATAAGCACTCAATAATGGTTTTTTTTTTTCTTTCTGCAATTCTAAATCCTAGAAAATTAAGGGACATAAAAAATGATATTGATCCTGAATAAAATAAAGGAATTTGTGGCTATATCCAAGTTATCTATAAGTCCATATAACAGCAGGCCTCTAATCTTTAACATTAATTAATATGACTAATTTTAAACTTGATCCAGTTATAAAAATTGAAAACATCAAATAGATATACCTTCCCTGTCCAGAACTCTATTAGGAACTGGAAATGAGACCGGTAGAAAAAGGATGTCTTAGATAGCCAATATACTTAGATAATTAGTCTCTTTTTATGAAGTTAAAAACATATCAATAAAATAGCATTACAGGCTAACCAAATGAGAAAAAAAATTCTCTTTTTTGGTGAAAAAAACTTGTATTTAAGTGCAAGCAAATTCTAATGATTTTTACCTATGTTTTGACACACTGAATTTTAAAAAGACGCTTTTAGAATGGTATTTCATGCAAATGCAGAAATAGATCATCTTTAAAATAGTATTTTGAGGTTTGGAAGAAAAAAATATTCAACTCCAAATAGAGGAGGATACCTGTCAAGGAAATGAAAGGTGTTCCCAATTCATTCCAAGTAAGATCAGTATCACTGGCCCTGGGACAACAGGGTCAACATTTCAGAGAACATGTTCTGTTCAGATTCTATTTCTGGACTTATATTTCTATAGAAGTTCCACTGAGATGAGCCACTTTATTTCCAAATGTGATTTCCTGGATGAGATGTGGTGAATTTACAGGTATTGCTGGTATCTTAGGATGGCTGAGGTACCTGTCAGAATTTTAAAGTAAAATGCATCACCCAAGGGACCTAAATCCTATTTTCAACACCCCATCACCTTTAAGTGTCTTTCTTCCTCTTCTGCAGTGAAAAAATATTATTTTTTGGTAGAAGAGAAGTTTCAAGCTTCACCTAATATTAAGGAATAAAAACAATAAACAAGAAAGAATAGGAGAAGGAATATGAGACATTTTGTAAATAATCAGGGTATGAACAACATCACAAGTACTATTTTTAAATACAGTGTATATGTATAAATTGTTCAATATTAAAACAACACATAAAGTATATAGTTTGAAAAACAAATAGATGATAGACACTTAGACATACCTAGAAAATCTAGAGACTCATAATAATAGATGTACTTTGAGTCAGTATAATGAGGGAAGCACTTTTAATAAACTGAAATCTGTGTGCAAAACAGTAACAACAGTTTATTATAAACTGCTTTTATTAAAAGTGAAATGTTTCTATTATAATAGCGTTATGAACATTGACAAGAGAAAAAGAGTAACTAATCACTTGTATCTTTTACCCACCCCACTTCACTTCTAAAAATATTCACTGCAAAGATTTTTGATGTTCTTTTTTTTTTGGGGGGGGGGGGGTGTACTGGGGATTGAACCACTGAGCCACATCCCCAGCCCTGTTTTGTATTTTATTTAGAGGCAGGGTCTCAATGCATTGCTTAGCACCTTGCTTTTGCTGAGAAAGGCGCTAAACTCACAATCCGTCAGTCTCAGCTTCCTGAACCACTAGTCTTATAGGCATGCACCACCGCGCCTAGCTGTACTGCAAAGTTTTAAGAAAGCATGTAGCTTGAACAACCCATGTGGATTTTCACTGGATCTGTTATGAAATGACAGCTACAGAATATTGAATATTATAGAAACGCTAATATCCTAAGATGAGAGTGAACTGATGTAACCTGGAAATAACTGGATTTCAGGGAAATGGTTATATTAAACACCAAAATTAGAAAATATTTTAAATAATGTTCAGATACATGGAACAGAGAAATTTTAAAAATTTACAATTAATGGATAAAATTAAATTAGTTGTTGATACTCAAAATCTATTTTTAAAGACAAAAAATGACAAATGAAGAAACATTAACCTTTGTGTTTCATTGGCCACCCAAGGTATTTTTTTTATATGTCCTTACACTAGAGGGGAGCACCTTTATCTTTTCATTTCATTTTGGCCCTCATTTGGTATGTGGATTTGTTTTTGTTTATTTTTTAGTACAGGTATGAGACCCAAGGGTGATTTACCACTCAGTTGCATCTCCGGTTCTTTCAGTTTTGTTTTACTTGTGAGACAGGTTTTGCTAATGCTGTCTAACTTGCATTCCTCCTACATCAGCCTCCTGAGTTACTTGGATTATAGCGTGCACCACTATACCCAGTGTGAATTTCTTTTGGACTGAAATGTTTCCCAGTAAAATCCTTTCGCACAATGATGCTCATTATGAGCAGAGTACTAGCCATAGTGGCCTGTAAATAGTGTAATCTCAGTAAATACAAATTAAGTTCAATGAGAAAAAAAAGTTTCTCAAAAATGACTTTGTGCAAAGAACAGAAATTAGGTAATGCAGGTGCTATGGTTTGGATAGGTCTTCCAAAAAAGTCAAAACATTAAAAGCTTGGTTACAGGAGTGCTTTACACTACTTAAATCAAGGGATGACGTCCACAATACTCAGGGGTTGGGTTAAATTGTAGCTGGAAGAAATGTCTTCTCAGCAGATCAGTCTTGGGCACTTGCTTTCACACTAAGAGGTTGTTTCAGGCACAGTGTTTTCAGTTCATCTAGGTTAAAAATGTTAAATAGCCTACAAATACCAAAAAGGAATGAAAACATTGCAGATATATGTAGTGCAGTAAACACGTTTTCCAATTTAGCCCATGATAAGAAATTTTTCAAAAAATCATTGAGATTTTATTTCTTATACAAAGCCCTATACTATTTATTCATTTAATTCCAGGGTTTCCCAAACAGTTAAAATAATCTCTTTTGGACATTCCTAATAAAACGTTCTCAGATATTACAAAAAAAAAAAAAAGAATTAAATCCACTTAGTCTGAATCACATGAAATGAGTAAGGAAATATGACACAGGACATCACTGAAAAAGTGACCAGGATTAATTAAAATGTGAAGAATCTGTAATCTGTCTTATATTTTTCAATTAGCACAAGCCCTCATGTTTTAATGTAGTTGCAGCCCTTCCAAATTAACTTTCAAATAAATTCTTGTGCCTATCTTCCTTTTTTTAATACAGATATATTCTGACACAAGCAAAAGAAGAAGAAACAGGAAGAATAAAAAAGGAATAGAACAAGACAGGAGAAAAGGAAGTGAGTGATAAGAAAGAGAAGTTAAAAGAAGAGGAGAAAGGGGAGCAAATGAAAATGAAGACAAATACGAGGAAGAGGAGAAATGATGGGCAGACATACCTGAGACTGAGGAACTGGGAAATGCTTTTCAATGTTTTTTCATAAATTTTTCAAAATGTGATTTTTATGCTAAATTATTTACTTTTGCAACCTGAAAAGAATCTTGATTCTTCTCAGTCTGCTTTCTAGTTTGAGATGGGCAATACTGGATACTTTTCTGGTCATGCACTGTGCCAGGCATTGTAACAAAGCCAACAAGGCAGCTCCTGCCCTCTGGGTTGTCTTCAGCCCACACTTTCTGGGGTACATTCCCTCATGAATTTATGCACATGGTAACCTAGCATGGTTCAGTTACACGCACCTATATGCTCCTATATTTGCAGGTACAGCCTCCAGCCTGAAGGCTGTAATCCAGGTGGTGAGTGCTGAAAGAGAGGGAGGAGATAAAGCCACTCAGGAGGTAGACCTGGTTTCACAGAGAAGAAAACTTTTGAGGAAGAGTCTCTCGGAACTCCCATGCAAAAAGGAGGGGCAGATTATTATAGTAGATTAAAAACAAGCCTTAAGGCAAGAAGACAAAAAAAAAATCATAAAAGTTCTGGAAGTCCACATGAAAGTCTCCTTTACTGGCTACTTCTAAAAATATTAAAAGATTTGCTATCATGAGACTGCATGCAAATAGAGTAGATAAACTTTGAGATGGGCACCGGTCTCCAGTTTGTTCCAGTTTGTTCTTGTGGTCCACACCACTATCTTTGCTTGCCTAGTCCAGCCCATCTCCCTCATTTCCAGTATTCAGGTGGCCTATAGGTATTTAACTTTCTCATTCTGGCTTATACTATTATGTCCAACATCCTACATAATAGGACACCACGTAATTGGTTAACATGCCAAGTCTACGCTCTTCGGTCTGGACATAATGGGTTAACATGATAACTCTAAACTCAAGTTTAACATTCTAGCCTTTTCCCCACAATGACTATGCTCTCTAGCATCAGCCTTGAAGCGGTTACTGCTCTCAGTACTTCCCGGTAGATTCCCAGGCATCCTGATTGGAGTGCATTTCCCCTATACTCACACCTCTCCTCTTCCTCGCCACATCTTCAAATATTAGGGGTTCTTCTCTTCTCAACTAATTTACATCTTTACTTCTTTAAAGACTCATATCAAAGATTTTTCTCTCCCATAAAGACTTTTGGATTAATCTTCACATAAACTCTACAAGGTTTTATCTGAATCATTTTACAAAAAGTAAGAAGAGGCTTAGGAAAATAATGAAAGTTTCCTGAAGTTGTAGCGTTAGCAATGGATGATGTCAGGATTTGAATCCATAATATATGTGTGTATATATATGTGTATATAATTTTTTTTTTCCAGTACTGGGGATCGAAATCAGGGCCTTGTGCTTGCGAGGTGAGCACTCTACCAGCTGAGCTGTCTCCCCAACCCTGAATACATAATATTAAAAGGCACATTCTAGCACTCGATGACAAACTAGAACCACAAAAGAGCAGATCCATGTCTTTAATTACAGTTTGAACTCTTCCTTTTTTTGTTTCTTTATTTACTTTTCCATTCTTACCATTCATGCTTAGACTGCCTTTAAACTTTTTAAATAACTAAGGACTGAATCCACCACTTTGTGCATCTATATTACTCAGATTTAAATTTAGCAATTTAATATTATTTGACCACCTACTTTGACCCGCTGCTTATCCAGTGAATTTTTTCCATGTATACATTTCTTATTTAATTGTTAAAATACTGAGATATAAGTATTATTTGCACTTTTTAGATTTGGTCACTATCTGAATCGCTAGACAGTAAAAGATTGAAAATGAATGCAGATCCTGACTTAGAGCTCCAAGTTCTTTCCACTACAAAACCCACTGATTGGTATCACCTGAGATTCAGAGAAGACATTCGGTTAATGCTTGTTAAATGAATGTATAAAGGAAGAACTCAATGATAATGTAATAAAAATCACCCAAGTAGAGATCTGTATTATGATAATACAAATTTCTTACAAATCAATCAATTACATGGTTATCATCCTGAAGGGAATGCAAAAACCACAGAAGATTTTGTGAAAGAAATTAAGCAATGGCCTTTGAAAGATTAAATAGTGCAAATGTACAGGGTAGAATAAAATGGAAATTATCAAGGACAAAATGGATTGTTTAGGAGGCAGCTATAACTTAGATGCAGAATGTTAAATATCCTTATTTCTTGGTCAGGATGTAAAAGTGCCCATTGCTCAGAACTGAAATTTTGAAACTGAATATTTTCATGTTCAGCTTTTCCCACTCACTTCCACCTATCCTCTTTTGGGTATTTCCTTGTGAATTTATATTCATTATTCCTTATTCTCCATTAAATAAGGTGGGAGGGTGTAAAATAGAGTCTATCTTTCTAGTTTCTGAATACTTTGAGACCCTGTCTCCCATAACATATTCAAATAAAGTTCAGAAATGCTGAGGGGAAAAATACAACAGGTATCTGGTACAGAACTTAAAACTTCACTTCCTGACATGCTTTAAGAACTGCCAAGAGGTTACAGTTTGCAGCTTTTCTCAAACTTTTAAGACAGCCTCCTCCCTCGGGAGGTTTATCCCCTAGAGATCAATTATCCTGAGTACAGAAGAGAAAATACCATTCAAAAGATTTTGCACAGTGCCATTATTGGAGAAGGTGTCCTCTAAATGTTCATCAAATGAAGAATTGCCTCTATAAAAGTCAGTCACAAATTAAAATTTAATTATGCTGTTTTACAATTTCACTAGCATTTTAGTACTGCTACCCATATTGTGATTTTTTCTTTGTTAATGCACTTGTATTTTCAGTGCTTGATCTTGGACTCTTAGGTTTAATAGTATACATCCTAAGTCCTCCTTTTTTGTACAGCTTAATTGACTCTACATTTGTTAACCCCTATCAGTCTAGTACATTTCTCATGTTGGTTGGTGTGTCTCTGTAGGAGTCAACATCCACAAAGTCTGTGGGAGTTATTCTGTGGGAGTCAACATCCACAAAGTCTCAGTGGTTTCCATAACAAAGGTTTACTTCTTGCTTATGATATCTGCCCTATGCATGTGGTCTTTTTTTTTCTATTCTGTATTATCTTCATCCTGGGACCCAGGCTAAGGAATATCTCTGGAACAAGCCAGACTTCAGACAAAGGTAAAGAGCTCATGGTGAACCTTCACAATGACCCTTGAAGCTTATGCTCTGATGTGGCAAACATCGCTTCTACTCATACTTCTTTGGACTAAGCAAGTCACACGGCTAAACCCCATGTCAGCGAGACAGGGAAATATACTCTTATCACAGGGAAGATATCCAATATCCTGTGCTTCTGCTTTCCAAGCCAGCCCAGATCTTATAAGTAGGTAAGAAATTAATTCATCAAATTATTCTGAGTTAGACATTTAGCAGGCACAATAAAGAAGGCAATTATTACAGTTTTATTTTTAAAATCCCTGTGCTAATAGACACACTCAATCTTCCAATTCACTCCCTTATGAATTTTCTATTAACCAAAATTCTGAGCAATTTGCTCCTGCCTATGGACCATGAAAAACCCATCCTTTCTTCCCCCTTCTAATGACATAGTAAATTTAGAGAAAGATATATTCTGGTTTTAAGTAGTGGTAAACAAAATACCCCATTATGAATTCACCCCCTGATTCCCAATGCCACTGATATTGATTCAAGATACAAGAAAAATATTATTTGCTTTTGTAAAAGTAATTTTAATCATGAACATTAAATGGAACAGTTTACAATTTATGCCTGTTTATTGTGTACCACAATAAGGATTATGTGTTCCATAAAAAGTCAGATAAACTGTGTTGTATGCTTTATTTTATCACAATAGTAAACTCCATTTATACTTTTACTTATTGCTTAGGAATCATGAATAATCTGCTCACAAGTTAAGATAATGATGATGTTGATGTACACTATATAGTCAATAACCATGACCTCACTGATGATCATAAACCCCCACTATTTTGTTCAATTAAAAACCCTCTGCAATATTTTCTCTGCAAACATAAATGATTTCTTGTGTAGCAAATTATTTAATTTACAAATTCAATAGAAAAACATATAGAAGAAAAATGAAAAATATATTCAAAACTCAACTAGGTAATCTTAATACAGATTTTTATTTCTGTAATAGGCTAATCCCCTCTTGATTCTACTAAAAAATTGTTAATTTGTAGTGCATAAACTAGGAGACTAGTTTTCAAAACCAAAATGAAATAGCCTGTAAATAATTAGTAATTAAATGTATATAAAGCACTTGTTTATAGATTCTATCATCTTCGTATAAATTAAAAGAAGTACAAAAGACACCAACTGTCAGGGACGCTCGCTTCTAAGGGCCCGGGGAGGCAGCACGCCCTGGCCTGATCTTCAAGATGGCGCCTGGCGCGGTGCCAGAAAAAGCTTGAAGCTGTTAACAAGTTTCAGGAGGTACTCCTGATTGGCTGATGTATCTTGTGCTTGGCTTGTGTACAGTACATGTTTTAGGCCGTTTACTTGATATGTCCATGCATTCGCCTGAGGGACAACTTTCTGTATTCTTTATAACCTGGAGTAGTTCCACATTGGAAAGCCTTTTGTCCACATTAAAGAGAAGAATCTTCACTGCATCAAAAAAGGCATACGCGTTATCATTTCCTCCGCGGGCAGTGGGAAGTGATAACCAACGAGTAATTTCATTCTCATCTATTTAGTCTGAGGTGTGCTTTCTTGAAAGGAAGAGGAAACAGTTGGAATTAGTGTCCCTAGTCCTGAACATGACTGTGATTCACATTGAGAACATGCTGTACATACACCCATTATCCAAAACATTTCTTGCATGTGCCTTCCAGAAAGGTTTCAAGGCGATAGGCAATTATACCCTTTGGGAATCATAATTCTTAAAACTGAAAAAGATTGCATATTATCTAAAATTACTATGTTACTAAATCCTGGAGACACCATTTCCTTTCATTTTATGACAGCACATCTGGGTGATACAAAGAATGCAGGGCAAATGATATCCACTGGAGTATGAAATTGGCAATATTGAGTCCAACCTTTTCATTTAATATAGTTTGGAACTCAGACCCAGGGAGAGGAAATCCTCTGCCATGGCAGCTTCATAAGCCTGGCTTTAACATAAAAAGAGTCAGTCCCAGGACTAGTTGTGCTGACGAGCCCTTTATGCCATTTCCCCTGGAATTCTCCACATGTGACTTTGTACATGTGTTCAAGACTTGATTCATAAAGAATCCAATTACTGTAAGGTAACCTCATTGTTTATTTACTCAGTGTTCTCAAGGTAAAGAAGAAAGTAGGTCTTGGTAGAAGCAAAAATGAAATCTCTCAGGTTTTAGTAGCAGGAATGAGAGGTAAAGTGCAGCTATTTGAGGCCATAGTGGGAGGAGTTTGAAAGCAAACTAATGGTACCAACAGGAAAAGGAATCTAAACCAATAGGCTACAGTCATACCCACTGCTAACCTCTCTCAGAAACACTGCTCTTTGGATTTTTTATGTCTATTCCTTACATATACCTTGTTATTTGGTTACTTCTTATGTGTATGGAATCTGAAATGCCCACTCTAAGCCAAATTTCAGTCTGTTCTAACAATTACTTAACTGTTAAATTGCACTGTGCAGATCCAAACTAATGTAGCACCAATCTGAAAAAGAATCTTTAAAAATTTAATGCAAAGTAGTACTGGAATCCATGGAATGGAAGAAAGAAAAAAATTGGAAAAAACAGGAGTAGATTAGAAAGACACAAACTTAACACAAATTAATAGATACTCTTAGCTAAACATTTTATTAACCTTTTCATGTTTTGTTGTTTTTAATAACAAAAGCTTCCAATTTTTAGCAATGCACAAGGATAAAGAACATATTCCCCTTCTTCCTTTGAAATTGAGGTAAGATTATAAGTTCTGACCATTGAAATATAGTTGGAAATGTTGTGCTATAGCTTTCAGAAAGCACACTAAAATGAAAGTTACTATGTAACCTTTCATGATGTTGCTAAGTTTCTTCTATCCCCGGTTTCTTCAGTGTTTATAACATAAATGGATATTGGGTGTTGTCAAGGGCTTTTTTCTGCATCTATTGAGATGATCATGTGATTTTTTTAACTTAACTGTATTTATGTTGCATATGTTGAACCAGTTTTCACAAGGGATTGAAACCAGGGGTACTTTACCACTGAGCTACATCCTAGCCCTTTTTATTTTTATCTTTTATTTTGAGACACATCTCACTAAGTTGATCAGGATGGTCTTGAACTTGTAATCCTCTTACCTTAGTCTCCCAAGTAACTGGGATTACAGGTATGCACCCTCATACCCAATGGATTGCTAATGTTTAATTAAGAATTTTTGCATCTGTGTTCATCAGGGACATTTGTCTATAGTTTTCTTTCCTTGATATGTCTTATCTGGTTTTGGTATCAGGGTGATGCTGGCTTCCCAGAACGAATTTGGGAGTGTTTTCTCCCTTTACATCACATGGAATAATTTGAGAAGCATTGGTGTTAGTTCTTTAAAGTCCTGTTAGAATTCAGTTAATAAGAAACCATCTGGTCCTGGGCTTTTCTTTTCCTTTTTTTTTTTTTTTTTTTTTTGGTAGGGGAGGGTTTTTTAAAATTATTATTATTTTTTTATTGTAAAAATAAAAAATAAACGGAGTACTTCTTGTTTCTCTGTACATGAAGTAGAGGCATACCATTCTTGATTGGAAGATTTTTTTATTAGTGTTTCAATCTTGTCACTTTATATTGGTCTGTTCATGTTTCCTATATACTCTTGGTTCAGTGTAAATCATATCTATCTAGAAATTTGTCAATATCTTACCAAAGCCAATATCATACTCAATGAAGAAGTACTGAAAGCATTTCCTCTAAAATCAGAAACCAGACAAGGATGTTCACTCTTAACACTCCTAATAATAATCTTGATACTCTAGCCAGAGCAATTAAGCAAGAGAGGGAATTTGAAGAGATAAAAAATTGGAAAAATTAAGGCAAATTATCTTTTCTGAAGAGTCTATACTTACAAGACCCTTCTACCAGAAGACTTCTAGAGCTGGTAAACAAATTCAACAAATAGCAGGACACAACATCAACATACAAAAACAATGACTTAACCAATAATGAACCTGCTGTGAAAGAAATCAGGAAAGCAATTTCATTCACAATAGCCTAAAAAAATCCCTAGAAATATCTAACCATGAAGTTGAAAGACCTCAACAATGTAAATTATAGAACACTGAAGAAAGAAATTGAAGATTACTTTGATGATGTAAAGACCTAACATGTCATTCAAATGACCATATTAACCAAAAGCATATTCAGAATCAATTCAATCCCCATCAAAATACCAAAATGACATTCTTCACAGAATTAGGAAAACACAGTCCCAAAATTCATATGGAAGAAAAAAAGACATAGGACAGACAAAGCAATTCTGAGCAATAAGAGGAATGCTGGAGGGCTGGAGTTGTAGCTCAATGGTAGAATGCTTGCCTGGCATGTGTGAGGCCCTGGGTTCAATACTCAGTTCCACACATAAATTAAAAAAAAAAAAAAAAAAAAAAAAAGAAAGATCCATTGATAACTAAAAAAATTTTTAAAAAAGAATGCTGGAGACATCACAATATCTGACCTCAAAATATTCTACAGAACTACAGTAATGAAAAACAGACAGTATTGTCATAAAAAATAGACAGGAGATCAATGGAATAGCATAGAAAAAAACAAGACAAATTCAGATGGATATAGAAACCCTAATTCCTGACATGGGTGACAAAAACATGGAGAAAAGAAAGCTTTCATTGCTGAGTGTGGCGGCACACTCCTATAATCCCAGAGACTTAGGAGGCTGAGAAAGGAGGTTCACAAGTTTGAGACCAACCTCAGCAATTTATCAAAGCCCTAAGCATCTTAATGAGACCCTGTCTCAAAATAAAACATAAAAAAGGCTGGGAATGTGGCTGAGTGGTTAAGCGCCCTTGGGTTCAATCTCAGGTACAAAAAATAAATAAATAAATAAATAACTTTTTTAACGACAGCCTTTTTAACAAATGGTGCTGGGAAAACTTGACATTCATATATAGAAGAATGAAACAAGATACTATCTCTCTACCTGAACAAAAGTTAAATCAAAGTGGACCAATGACCTAGGAATTAGACCAGAAACACTGAAACCGCTAAAAGAAAGCATAGGGTCAATACTGCAAAATATTGGCACAGGGTTGACTTCCTTAATAAAACTCCTGAAGTTCAAATTAAAGCCTAAAATCAATAAGTGGGATGTCATCAAATTAAAAACCTTCTGCACAGCAAAGGAAATAGTAGTGTGAAGAAAGAGCCTACAGAATGGGAGAAAATCTTTTTTTTTTTTTTTTTTCTTAACAGGGAATTAATATCTAGAATATATAAAAAACTCAAAAAACTTAACACCAGTAAAATAAGTAACCTAATCAATAAATGGGCAAATGATCTAAACAGATATTTCTCAAAAGAAGAAATACAAATGACCAACAAATATGTGAAAAAATGTGCCATATCTTTAGCAGTCAGGTGAATGCAAATCAAAGCTACACTGAGATTTTATCTCACTATAATGGTAGAATAACAATCAAAAAGAACACAAAGAGCAATAATTGTTGGCAAGGATATGGGGGAAATGTACTCTTATACATTGTGGGTGGGACTGAAAATTAGAACAATTGCTTTGGAAAGCAGTATAAAGAATCTTTGAAAGATTATGACTGGAACCACTGTACAACCCAGCTATTCCTCTCCTTTTAGTTCTTTTTTTCATGTGATAGAAATAAAATTTCAACTCTTTTAAGTTACCTAATTCAAAGTTTCTGTTATAAACCGAACTCAGTCCCTACTGATATCCTCTAAACTTACAAATGCAAAATCTAAAGATGAAATAAGAAAATGCCCATTTAAATGCAAAATCATTGGTAGAGTATTTATACTATAACCATTTACGATTGAAAAATATGTATTTTTTTTTTAGGACACACAACTTTCTGGTTAACCCAAAGAGTGATTATAATTGAAATGCAATGGTAAAGAAAAAGGAACAGATTACATTCTATGAGGTCTGAAGAAAACATTTATCCTATAAACTTGACACCAACCACAACCATTTTTTTGCTAATCATTATTTTGGTTAATAGACAAAATAAATGGAGGAGTAAAGACTCATGCCCGAGTTTTATCCTGAGTTCACCGTGGATGGTGTTTGTGTAAGTAATAGAAATAAAGTCGGCCCATTGTGCAAGGTATAGGCCTCTCAACTTAGCCCTTTTCTATGATAATACCTGCCCTAACAAACTCATAGGATATGGTATTTGTTCTTCTAAAATCTAATTAAATTTATGAATGAACTCATGTTAACTTTTTTCAAATGTTTTCCTATAATACATTGCAAAAGTTTTATCCATCTAATATGTATTATAAGCTTCTAAAACACCTTTTGCATTTATATTTCCTACAATATACTAAAGTGACCTTATAAAAATTTAATATATGTATTGAAAAATGAACATAGATGGCATCCATATAGATAAAAGGATGGATCCTTGATTGTTTTTATAAATTAATTTTTATTGCAAACAAATGGGAACATCTTGTTTCTCTGTTTGTAAATGAAGTAGATGCATACCATTTGTGTAATCATACATTTATCTAGGGTAATAGTTTTTGATTCATTCTGTTATTTTTTTTCTTCCCCCCACTACCCCCCCTTTTATCCCTCCATAGAGTCCCTCCTTCCTTCATTCTTGCCCCCTTCCCACCCCCCATTATATGTCATCATCCACTTATCAGCGAGATTATTCGCCCTTTGCTTTTTGAGATAGCTTATCTCACTTATCATGATATTCTCCAACTTCATCCATTTGCCGGCAAATGCCATAATTTTATTATTCTTTATAGCTGAGTAATATTCCATGGTGTGTGTATGTGTGTGGGTGTGTATATATATATATACACACACACCACAGTTTCTTTATCCATTCATCAATTGAGGGACATCTGGGTTGGTTCCATGATCTGGTTATTGTGAATTGAGCAGCTATGAACATTGCTGTGGCTGTATCTCTATAGTGTGCTGATTTTAAGTCCTTTGGGTATAGGCCGAGGAGTGGGATAGCTGGGTCAAATGGTGGTTCTATTCCAAGTTTTCTAAGGAGTCTCCACACTGCTTTCCAGAGTGGCTGCACTAATTTGCAGCCCCACCAGCAATGTATGAGTGTACCTTTTTCCCCACATCCTTGCCAACACCTATTGTTGCTTGTATTCTTGATAATCGCCATTCTAATTGGGATGAGATGGAATCTTAGTGTAGTTTTGATTTGCATTTCTCTTATTATTAGAGATGTTGGACATTTTTTCATATATCTGTTGATTGATTGTAGATCTTCTTCTGTGAAGTGTCTGTTCATATCCTTAGCCCATTTGTCGATTGGGTTATTTGCATTCTTGGTGTAGAGTTTTTTGAGTTCTTTATAGATTCTGGAGATTAGTGCTCTATCTGAAGTATGAGTGGCAAAGATTTTCTTCCACTCTGTAGGCTCTCCCTTCACATTGCTAATAGTATCCTTTGCTGAGAGAAAGCTATTTAGTTTGAATCTGTCCCAGTTACTGATTCTTGCTTTTATTTCTTGTGCTGTGGGAGTCCTATTAAAGAAGTCTGATCCTAAGCCGACATGTTGAAGATTTGAACCTACTTTTTCTTCTATAATTTGCAGGGTCTCTAGTCTGATTTCAAGGTGCTTGATCCATTTTGAGTTGAGTGTGGTGCAGGGTGAGACATAGGGGTTTAGTTTCATTCTGTTGCATATGGATTTCCAATTTTCCCAGCACCATTTGTTGAAGAGGCAATCTTTTCTCCATTGCATATTTTTGGCCCCTTTGTCTAGTATGAGAAAATTGTATTTATTTGGGTTTGTGTCCGTGTCCTCTATTCTGTACCATTGATCCACCTGTCTATTTCGGTGCCAATACCATGCTGTTTTTATTACTATTGCTTTTTAGTATAGTTGAAGGTCTGATATTGCGATACCTGCCACTTCACTCTTCCTGCTAAGGATTGCTTTAGCTATTCTGGGTTTCTTATTCTTCCAGATGAATTTCATGATTGTTTGCTCTAGTTCTATGAGGTACATCATTGGGATTTTAATTGGAATTGCATTGAATCTGTATAGCACTTTATAGTATGGCCATTTTGAGAATATTAAATCTGCTTATCCAAGAACATGGGAGATCTTTCCATTTTCCTAAGGTTTTCTTTAATTTCTTTCCTTAGAGTTCTGTAGTTCTCATTGTAGACGTCTTTCGCCTCTTTTGTTAGATTGATTCCCAAGTATTTTATTTTGTTCAAAGCTATTGTGAATGGGGTAGTTTTACTAACTTCTCTTTCTGAAGATTCATCGCTTATGTATAAAAATGCATTGGATTTATGAGCATTAATCTTATATCCTGCTACTTTACTGAATTCACTTATGAGTTATAAAAGTTTTCCGGTGGAATTTTCTGGTTCCTTTAAACATATAATCATGTCATCAGCAAATTGGGGTAGTTTAACTTCTTCTTTTCCTATTTGTATCACGTTAATTTCCTTGGTCTGTCTAATGGCTCTGGCTAGAGTTTCAAGGACGATGTTGAATAGAAGTGGTGAAAGAGGGCATCCCTGCCTTGTTACAGTTTTTAGGGGGAATGCTTTCAGTTTTTCACCATTTAGAATGACATTGGCCATGGGCTTAGCATAGATGGCCTTTACAATGTTAAGGAATGATCCCACTATCCCTAATTTTTCTAGTGTTTTGAGCATGAAGGGGTGCTGTATTTTATCAAATGCTTTTTCTGCATCTATCAAAACAATCATGTGATTCTTGACTTTAAGTGTATTGAGATGGTGAATGACATTTATTGATTTCCGGATGTTGAACCAACCTTGCATCCCTGGGATAAAACACACTTGATCGTGGTGCACTATCTTTTTAATATATTTTTGTATGTGATTTGGTAAGATTTTGTTGAGAATTTTTGTATCAATGTTCATTAAGGATATTGGTCTGAAATTTTCTTTCCTTGATGAGTCTCTGTTTGGTTTAGGTATCAGTGTGATATTGGCTTCATAGAATGAGTTTGGGAGGGTTCCCTCCTCTTCTATTTCATGAAATACTTTGAGAAGTATTGGAATGAGCTCTTCTTTAAAGGTTTTGTAGAATTCATCTGAGAACCCATCTGGTCCCGGACTTTTCTTTGTTGGTATGCTTTTGATGACTTCTTCTATTTCATTACTTGAAATGGATCTATTTAAATTGAGTATGTCCTCCTCGTTCAGTTTAGGCAATTCATATGTCTCTAGAAACCTATTGATGTCTTTGAGGTTTTCTATTTTGTTGGAGTATAGATTTTCAAAATAGCTTCTAATTGTGTTTTGTATTTCACTCGTGTCTGTTGTGATATTTCCTTGTTCATTTCGAATTTTAGTAATTTGGTTTTTCTCTCCTCTTTGTTAGTGTGGCTAAGGGTTTATCAATTTTGTTTATTTTTTCAAAGAACCAACTGTTTATTTTGTCAATTTTTTTGATTGTTTCTTTTGTTTCAATTTTGTTGATTTCAGCTCTGAGTTTAACTATTTCTTGTCTTCTACTACTTTTGGTGTCGCTCTGTCCTTCTTTTTCTAGGGCTTTGAGCCATAGTATTAGGTCGTTTATTTGTTGATTTTTTTCTTTTTTTATTCAATGCACTCCATGAAATAACCTTTCCTCAAGAACTGCTTTCATAGTGTCCCAAAGATTTTGATATGTTGTTTCTTTGTTCTCTTTTACCTCTAAGAATTTTTTAATTTTCTTCCTGATATCTTTTGTTATCCATTCATCATACAATAGCGTATTATTTAACCTCCTGGTGTTGAAGTAGTTTCTGTTTTTTACTCTGTCATTCATTTCTAATTTCAATCCATTATGATCTGATAGAATACAAGGTAGTATTGCTATCTTCTTGTATTTGCTAACAGTAGCTTTATGGCATAATATATGGTCTATTTTAGAGAAGGATCCATGTGCTGCTGAGAAGAAAGTGTATTCGCTCTTTGTTGGATGGTATATTCTATAAATGTCTGTTAAGTCTAAATTATAGATTAAGTTTTTGAGATCTATGGTTTCTTTGTTCAATTTTTGTTTGGACGATCTGTCCAGTGGTGAGCGAGGTGTGCTTAAATCACCTAGTATTATAGTGTTGTGGTCTATTTGATTTCTTGCATTGAGAAGGATTTGTTTGACGTATATGGATGAGCCACTGTTTGGGGCATAGATATTTATGATTGTTATGTCTTGCTGATTTATGCTTCCCTTAAGAGGAATGAAAGGTCCTTCTTTATCCCTTCTGACTAACTTTCACTTGAAGTCCACATTATCTGAAATGAGGATGGATACTCCGGCTTTTTTGCTATGTCCATGTGCATGGTATGTTTTTCCCCATCCTTTCACCTTTAGTCTGTGGGTATCTCTTTCTATGAGATGAGTCTCTTGGAGGCAACATATTGTTGTATCTTTCTTTTTAATCCAATCTGCCAGTCTGTGTCTTTTGATTGATTAGTTCAGGCCATTAACATTCAGGATTATTATTGAGATATGACTTGTATGCCCAGTCATTTGGCTCTTTTTTTTTTTTTTTTGCCACGACTTGATTTCTCCTTTATTTGGTTGTTCCTTTAGGGTAGTTCCTCCCTTTGCTGATTTACATCATTGTTTTTCATCTCTTCCTCATGGAATATTTTGTTGAGAATATTCTGTAATGCCAGCTTTCTTTTTGTAAATTCTTTCAACTTTTGATTATCATGGAGGATTTTATTTCATCATCAAATCTGAAGGTAAGTTTTGCTGGGTATAAGATTCTTGGTTTACCCCAAATAAATACAATTTTCTTATACTAGACAAAGGGGCCAAAAATATGCAATGGAGAAAAGATAGCCTCTTCAACAAATGGTGCTGGGAGAATTGGAAATCCATATGCAACAGAATGAAACTAAACCATATCTCTCACCATGCACGAAACTAAACTCAAAATGGATTAAGGACCTCGGAATCAGACCAGAGACCCTGCAAATTATAGAAGAAAAAGTATGTCCAGATCTTCAACATGTCAGCTTAGGACCAGACTTCCTCAACAGGATTCCCATAGCACAAGAAATAAAAGCAGGAATCAATAACTGGGATAGATTCAAACTAAAAAGCTTTCTCTCAGCAAAGGAAACTATCAGCAATACGAAGAAAGAGCCTACAGAGTGGGAGAAAATCTTTGCCAATCATACTTCAGATAGAGCATTAATCTCCAGAATCTATAAAGAACTCAAAAAACTCTACACCAAGAATACAAATAATCCAATCGACAAATGGGCTAAGGAAATGAATAGACACTTCACAGAAGATCTACAAGCAATCAACAAACATATGGAAAAATGTTCAACATCTCTAGTAATAAGAGAAATGCAAATCAAAACCACCCTAAGATTCCATCTCACCCCAATTAGAATGGCGATTATGAAGAATACAAGCAACAACAGGTGTTGGCGAGGATTGGGAGAAAGGTACACTCACGTTGCTTGTGGGGCTGCAAATTAGTGCAGCCTCTCTGGAAAGCATTGTGGAGATTCCTTAGAAAACTTGGAAGGGAACCACCTTTTGACCCAGCTATCCCACTCCTTGGCCTATACCCAAAGGACTTAAAATCAGCATACTACAGAGATACAGCCACATCAGTGTTCATAGCTGCTCAATTCACAATAGCCAGATTGTGGAACCAACCTAGATGTCCTTCAATTGATGAATGGATAAAGAAAATGTGGTACATATATACAATGGAATATTACTCAGCCATAAAGAATGATAAAATTATGGCATTTGCAGGCAAATGAGATAAGCCAATCTCACAAAACCAATGGTCAAATGTTATCGCTAATAAGTGCATGAGGACACATAATGGGGGGAGGGAGGGGTTAGTGTTAGGGTTAGAGTTAGGGTTAGGGAGGGGGGCTAGAATGGAGGAAGGAAGATCTGTATAGAGGGAAAAGAGGGGTGGGAGGGGTGGGGGGAAGGGAAAAAATAACAGAATGAATCAAACAACAATACCCTATGTAAATTTATGATTACACAAAGGGTATGCCTTTACGCCATGTACAGAGAAACAACATGTATCCCATTTGTTTACAATAAAAAGAAAAAAAGTAAAAAAAAAAAAAAAAGATTCTTGGTTCACATCCATTTTCTTTCAGAGTTTGGTAAATGTTGTTCCAGGCCCTTCTAGCTTTTAGGGTCTGGATCGAAAAATCTGTTGATATCCATATTGGTTTCCCCCTGAATATAATTTGATTCTTTTCTCTCGCAGCCTTTAAAATTCTGTCTTTATTTTATATGGTAGGTATTTTCATTTTAAAGTGCTTTGTTGTGGGTCTATTGTAATTTTGTGTATTTGGAGTTCTATAAGCCTCTTGTACTTGATTTTCCATTTCATTCTTCAGATTTGGGAAATTTTCTATATTATTTCATTGAATAGATTGTTCATTCCTTTGGTTTGTTTCTCTAAGCCTTCCTCAATCCCAATAATTCTTAAATTTGGACTTTTCATGATATCCCAAGGTTTTTGTAGATTCTGTTCATGATTTCTTACCATCTTCTCTGTTTGGTCAAGTTATTTTCAAGATTAAATATTTTGTCTTTGATATCTGAGGTTCTGTCTTCCAGGTATTTTATCCTATTGGTTATGCTTTCTATTGAGTTTTTAACTTGGTTTATTGTTTCCTTCATTTCAAAGATTTCTGTTTTTTTTTTTTGCAATATCTCTAACTCTTTATTGAAATGATCTTTTGCTTCCTGTATTTGCTCTTTTAACTGTTGATTGGTGCGATCATTCAATGCCTGCATTTGCCCTTTCATCTCTTCCTTCAATTCCTGCATTTGCTCTTTCATCTTATCATTTGCTTCCCTGATCATTTTGATTATGTGCATTCTGAACTCCCTTTCTGACATTTCTTCTGCCATGCTGTCATTGGATTTTATTGATGTAGCATCTAGTTTTGTTTGGGACATTTTCTTCCCTTGTTTTCTCATATTGTTCAGGTGTCTACCCTTCTAATAGTGAAACTCTGGGATATTGCAGATTTCCTCTATTGACTAATATTGTCCCTGTAGATTTCCAATAGCTCACCTCTTAGCCTTCAGTAGCCTGAAGTCTTGGAGGAACTTGATTTTGCGGTGCTCCACTAGGAAGCTGTCCCTCTAGGGGTGGTGGCCTTCAGGTGGGGTATATTCCCCAGTGGCTCTGTTGGTCCTGAGTCTCTCAATGCCTCCTCTTCCTGGCTCCTGGGTCTTGTGAAAGGTCCTCCAGCCTCCTGTAGGTGTCTCAGGAAGTGAGCTGCCCTTCCAATGATGATGGCCACGTCCTCAGGAGTAATTCAAAATGACTGCACCCACCTATAAAGAAGCCTCTGGCCAGTGATGGCGACAAATCTCAGCGTGGTGGTCGGGTGGGGTTGTTCAGTGATGGCGTCTCTCTTTGGCCTAGTGTTTGGGTGGATTGGCTACCTGCCGCCCAGCTCCACAAGGCAGGCAGGTTGGGTACCCGCTTGCTTCCTCCAAGATGCAAGTAGCCTGACTCGCCTGCCAGCTCACAATGTGACCGCGACCAACCAGTGATGGCACCAAGCTAGGTGCAGCAGTCAGGCGGGGTTGCTCAGTTATGATGTCTGTCCTTGGCCTGCTGGCTGGGTGGGTGAGCTGCCCGCCGCCTACCTCTGCGATGTAGGCAGCTTGACTCACCCACCAGCTTGCTCCAGGACTGCAACCAACCAGTGATGGCACCATGGGCCTTGATTGTTGAATGGATGGACAATTGTGGGATTTTTTTTAATTAACATACATGAATTAATTTACAGCATGCAATAATATTTATTCTTGTTCACTCACTAAGGTCAATCGTTTTGTAGCAGGATATTTTTGAAAGGCAAGAATCTTGTAGTTCAAAATCAACCAAACTACATCCCTAGTAATGGGAACTGTAGCTAGAAAACACTCTTGAGAAACCACCCATACCTTGAACACACTGGGATAAAATGTCTGTTGGGTGGGAATAGGAAAAGAAGTATCATTAAATACCACTAAGAGCTCTACAGGACAACCTTCCTGAGCATGCCACTGAGGAACATATTTTATGGAAGGATTTTATTCAGGGAATTTGGGCATGGAAAAATAGGAGTGAAAGTAGGTAGGAAAGTGGGGGTGTCCAGAACAAGTGCCAAGTCAGGCATTGTCCCTGCACCACTACCAAGACTTTTAAAAGGGTTCTAATTGCACCCGTATTCTGTGTGTAGCATAGGTAGAGGGTAAAACAAGTAAAGAAGGCCAGGTAAATGGATAACCAAGAGTAACCAGGAAGAAATTAGTGCCAGAGAAAGTATGGTGTGTATGAGAGCAAGAACCTGATGAATTGTCAGGATAATTAGAGCACAAAAATATAAGGGGAAGAGAATAGTAAAGTGAGGATGGAGAGGACCATCCAGGGCTGTGGAGTCAGAGATGAGGCTTTAGTCTTTACTCTATAGGCAGTTACATGTCGTGGAAGTGACTGAAGAAAGAGCATAATATATAAACTAAGCATTTTGAGATCTGGACTATGCAGATTCAGTTGGAAGTATGGGACAACCAATTAAGAAGCTAATACACTCTCATTCACTTATAAAAAGAAATGAGGGCTGGGGATAGACCTCAGTTAGTAGAGCACAAGGCCCTGGATTCAATTCAATCCCCTGTACCACAAAAGAAAGAAAGAAAGAAAGAAAGAAAGAAAGAAAGAAAGAAAGAAAGAAAGAGAGAGAGAGAGAGAGAGAGAGAGAGAGAGAGAGAGAGAGAGGGAGGGAGGGAGGGGGGGGGGGAAGGAAGGGAGGAAGGAGGGGAGGGAGGGAGGGAGGGAGGGAAGGAAGGAAGGAAGGAAGGAAGGAAGGAAGGAAGAAAGAAAGAAAGAAAGAAAGAAAGAAAGAAAGAAAGAAAGAAAGAAAGAAAGAAAGAAAGAAAGAAAGAAAGAAAGAAAGAAAAGAAAGAAAGAAAGAAAGAAAGAAAGAAAGAAAGAAAGAAAGAAAGAAAGAAAGAAAGAAAGAAAGAAAGGAAAGAAAGAAAGAAAGAAAGAAAGAAAGAAAGAAAGAAAGAAAGAAAGAAAGAAAGAAAGAAAGAAAGAAAGAAAGAAAGAAAGAAAGAAAGTGAGCATTGGTATCAGGGAAGAGATGTAATGATAGCAGCAGAGGTCAGAGGAATATGAAACCAAAAGCCAAGGAATACAGACAGACCCTAATAACTGGAAAAAGCAAAGGAGTAGATTTTCCCTTACATTCAGCAGTAGAATCTCATTTCTGTCAACACCTTGCCTTCATGCCCATAAGATCCATTTCAGACTTCTAACGTCCAGAACTGTAAAATAGTAAATGTGTGTTGTTTTAAGGGGGGAAAAAAATCAACTGTGGTCAGGCACGGTAGTGCACATCTGCAATCCCAAAGGCTGGGGAGGCTGAGGCAGGAGGATGGTGAGTTCAAACCAGCCTCAACAAAGATTCTGTCTCTAAAAAAGAAAATATAAAACAGGGCTAGGGATGTGACTAAGTGGTTAATTGCCCCTGAGTTCAATCCCTGGTATTACCCCCCCAAAAAAATCAATTGTAGTGGTCCATGAGAGAAGTGGTGAGAGTTTAGACAAGAATGCTGGTAGAAATAGAAATGGAGAGAACTGGAGAAATAGGAGATTAAATTGATAGAACCTGATGACGCCAAACTTGATCTATGAATGATAAAATGCACCAGGGCTTCATTCTAGGCTAGCTTCTCTTTTCCCATTCTGTCCCTAGAGGATCTCATCCTATTCCAATAGTGTCTCCAACCCTGACCTCTTCTTCTAAGGACCTAGGACAATCATTTGACTTCACTGGGCATTCACATGCTGCCCAGACTGTCCAACAGCACCACTATCCTCCACCCTTGTCATCAGCAGCCTGTACCTTTCCCACATCAGTAAATGACTACATCCTTCTAACTCATTGCACAAACCAAAAGGAGTTGCCTTAAATGTCTTTTCTTTTCTCATTTCCTATATTCACCCTATTTCCTAGTTATGACTTGGTCCATCTCCAACACATTTCTTTAGTCTATTTGTTTTCTGTGTCTTGCCTACAAATACCCAAGTCCAAGCTACCACCATCTCTTGCTGAGTCAATTCAATAAATGCTGAAATGAAGTTCTTGCTTCTGTACCACTCAAATCATTTTTCATGCAATACCAGAATGATAGCTTAAAAAATATAAATCCCTGATGTTTCTCCCCATGATGAGCCCCAGAACAATCCACACTCCTTAATTGACTTATGACAAGCTGCATGATTCAGACTTTGCTTCTGTCTTCAATTTTTTCTTTTCCCCAGTGTGGCTATGTTCCAGCTACATTGATCTGCTTTGCTTTCCTTGAAGGTGCTAAGACTTTTCTTGCCTTTGGACCATGGTGCTTGCTGTTTCTTCTGCCTGTAATACACTGTACTTCTTATTAACCCCTTCTCAGCTCGCAGGTCACCTCCCTGAAGAGATCTTCCCCAACCACTCCACCTAAATTACCCTTCCCCCCTTCCACATTCTATGGTATTTTTCACAATTTGCATCTGCTTATTTTGTACTGTCTTTTTCTCCCCTAAACATGCTCCATGGGGTCAAGGAAGTTTTGTGGATATTTTTCATTTGTTTGTTTTTATTTTCACCACCATTTTCCATTTTCTCTGAAAAAGGTAGTGCATACTCAATGCTGAGTAAATACTCAGTGGATGAAAAACAAAGAAATTAATTCACTGCAGTGTGTGAAGAGAAATGAAATTTTCAAAATAATCTCTCAGCATCTAGTTTGTTCCTCAACAGATGGTGATGATGTCAATTTCTGAGAAATGCTTCTCCAAAGGAAGACCAGTCCTCAAGGAAAGAGTAAGAGTTTTGAACTTGTTGACTTTGATATGCCTCTGAGACTTTTATATGGAGATATAAAGCTAGGTAATTGAATTTATGGATATGGAATGCAAAGAACAGACCTGGACTGGATGTAGTAATGTAAGAAATATTAATACATGCAATCAGGAATTTGAAAATATGTCCTAATAGTACTTCCCTATCGTTCTGTTGCATGGGGCTGCAACACCAGAGGGTCACCTTGTGTTGAACAAACCCCGCCAACAACACCCGCAAAGAATGGGAAAAGGAGTGCAGACTGCACACCAAGGTCTGAGGAGAAGAGCTTTATTCTCGGGGAATGGAGCACTTGTCACATAGGAAGCTGCTCTGTCTTTACTGAGTATAACACTGTCTTTTACATGTTTGCAGTTAAGCTAGCCATACATCTTAAAGGTCAAGCCTTGCGCAAGTAGTTATTAGCTTATTTGTCAGATTATAGGTTGATAACAGAAAGTGAAAAACAGCCGTGTGAACACGGAAGGAGACAGTTTCACAGGCCACAGAAGAACATCCTGTTCACAGAACACAGGAAAGGAGGATGTGGCCCTAGTCCTTGAATGGCCTGAAAGGCACATGCCATGTCAGCCTCCTTCCAGGGGACATGGCAGAGCCCTAGTCCCTGAGGTTCCTGTTTGGCATCTCCATCTCCCAACAGAATGCCACATAGGCCTCCTTCCAGGAGACAGGGCCCACTGTTCTCCAGCTATTTCTTCTGTATATTCTCTGTTAAATATTATTTTGTGCACAACTTATTTCACAGAAGCATCTTGCATTAGGTATTGCCTTATGTCCAGTGTCAATTTCAAATTTTGCCAAATGGATATCTTTAAAAGAATGTTAGTTTATATAGCTTTGTTCACCAAACCACACCACACTCCAGCTTCCACCCAAAACAATAGAAAACGGTTTCCTTTTCCTTTCATCATTTGATGTTTTTTTTCTTATCTTAATTTTATTTTCTCATGATGAATAAGTGGACAGTATCATAGAAGACCCCTCATTGAACTGACAAAGAAAAAAGAAACCTTTCTTTTTTTGGCAATGATTTGATACAGTACTCACTGGAAATCCTGTATTCAAAGCCACAGAGTTTTTTGACCCTACCACGAGGGGAAAAAAGATACCAGAACAAGAGAGGTACTCAATACATAAAAGATCTCCTACAGTCACTTTTTAATTATTTTTGCTTTGCTTTGTTTTAAACTATATTGCCTGCGGCTTTGGATGTTACCTGGTCAGGCAAGTAATGTGAGATCAGCCCTCTGGACTAAAACACCTAGTACATTCAATCAGTGAAAGTCATTTCAGGGAAGCAATTAGTTCAACTAACTGCTTGACTGCTCTGGTAAATTTGGCCAGTTGTCTGACCTACAGAAGCTGGGAAGGAATTTTCTTCCCTCCATGACTCTGGCAGAGATATTGTTATGCTTTCTCCAGATCACAGGGGAGCATAAACTTCTTGGTGCTTAAGTGACCCAACAATGTATTGCATTAAAAGATTCAAGAAAAATTAATGAATATGCATTTGTAGACTATGGGAGAAAGACTATTTCAGAATTTAGTGAAAACTCATTTGTTGAGCTTTGACAGTACAAACTTTGATTTGTAATAAAGAATACTTTGAAGTGAATCTCCTAGACTTATACAGAAATTCATGAATTTTATTTCACCTATCAACAGTTTCAAAGAGTTAACTATTTTAGCTATATCATGGAGCCCTAGAAAAATAAAGCAGACTTTCAGGGTGCTACTAGGGAGACACATCTGTTAATGAGATAAGACGTATGTTTGTGTAGCACTTTACTTTTCATAAGAAACTTTTCATTATTTCAGTTGATTCTTAAAATAATTGTGTGATGAAGCCAGGGGTTTAATACACCCATTTTCAAAAATGAAGAAATAATGATTCAGAGATGTTAGGCAATTTTTCTATTCTTGTAGATAATTAGGAATGGATCCAAGTCTACAATGCCTGTCTTATTTCCTTGTATCTAAATTCAGTAGTCTTTCTAGTATGTCACACTGTTCTTGTTCAGTAATAAGATCATGAAACCAGGAGTCACATATGTAAATGTTTTTCTATGTTCCCTCTACTACAGTGTATGTATATGTGTGCACAAAAATGTACTTAAAAGATGTTACTAAGTAATTTAAAAAGAATTTAAAACATACATACTTTAATATACAAATGACTTAAACCTACATAATCCATCTATTTTGATGCATTCTAAAAAATGATAACATTAGACAGGAATATATTATCAAATGCATTTGGAAAATGCATATCAGGCAAAATTCAGAAAATGTATTAAAGGTCGCTTAGTTAGCATATAGTGGGTCTTCTATTTATCCAGACTGGACATTGCTCAATGATGATTGTTTCAGGGTGCTTTTTACAAATAAAGGAGAAAAACACAGATTTCCAGAGAGGAATCAATTAATAGTAGACATTTAAGACTAGTCAGTGTGTGTGCACACCAGAAAGACTGTTCTATAACACTCACTTTGGGTGGGACTGTCAGGAGTTCAGTTTTTGATCTTTGGTGAGTAAACCTCCTTGTGAACCCATCTTAAATTAAATTGCCTTGTAGAGTAACTTGGGCTTTAGTGAAAGTTCAGTGCATTTATTCAGGAGGACACTGGGAAGATAGAAGAATATTTTAGAAAAAGAAATGGTTCAAAACTAGCAGAAGAGCAGAGACAGATAGTTTTGAGAGAAAATATTTTTAAATAAGTAGATCAGGACATACTGCAGCCAGAATCTGTCAAAAGTCCTCACTTTCCTTTTCCCTCTACAAATTCTGATGGCACCAAGTTCCACTTGACAATTAGCCAGTAACTTTAAGTATAGTACAGGTTAATTTTCTGTGTGATACAGGGCATGCAATCTGATACTTGGTGAGCTTGGATCTGTTTAATGCACTTTTCCTATAGTTTTTCTGTCTTGTCTTGATCAGTTCTCTACAATTTGCAGCTACATGGATGCAGTTCTAGATCATAGTCAATGAACTACTACCTGCCCCTGTTTTTGTGCTGCAAGTGAACCAAGAATAATTTTTACACTTTTAAATTTTAAAAGATAATATAGAATTTGACTCATAGTGACCATAAATAAAATTTCATTGAAACACGACAATGCCCATTGATTTACACACTTTATAGGCTTATTTTTGTGAAAATGGCAGAGTTGAGTAGGTATAGAAATATGTAATGCCAGCAACCTAAAATACTTGTCATCCAACTCACTGCAGACAGTTTACTGATTCCTGCTCTAGACATTTTAGAAATACCTTGCTTATCTGTTCTGGTCTTGATGGAATTTCTAATTCTGACCTCATCTCTCAGAATTTTTTAAGAAATCTTAGTTTCGATGTCCTCTCTTATATTCACAACCACTAATACCTCGCTTTATAGCATAATATTGTTAAAAAGAGATCTATAGGTCTTATTCAATTAGCATTTGTTTTCTAGAGAGAAAAAATAATCATTTTCTGCCTCGTGGCTCCTCTTGGCTTAATTAAATTACCTATTAATGGAAATGTATAAGTTACTCTCACGTGATGTGATGGTGTGCTTGCCCAAGTTTATCACAATGGGGTTCTCCAACATGCTAATGAGATAAAGCATTCCTGCAGAGAGTCCCAAAGCAATGCAGACAATTATAAAAGCTCAAACAGAAGAAAGTAAGAGACACCTTACAAGTTTGTCTTCTTGATACTAGGAAAGGATAATTTTCTAAGGAGAATCCAAGAATTTTTTAAAAATAAACATTTTTGAAGACTTACTATGTTCCAACTGATCTACTCAAAATTTTGTTGCCATTTTCACACTTAATCATCTAAATTTCCATAACAAGTATTCATCGTGCTTTTGTGAAAAACCAAAGAATGATAGAGTCACATAAATACCAACTGACAAACCTGGGTCTAGGACCTTTATCTCTCTGACATCATCTGCTGCAGTGACTGCAAGAAACTGCCTCCCGCGCTGCACTTTGCAATGTCTGCTTAAGGCAAGTAGAAGTATTTATTGTACATCATAAAAAAAAGAAAAGAAATAGAAAGAATGAAAGAAACAGGGCTGAACATACACAGGTCACAGTGGGGTGGCGAGGAAGAAAAGGAGCAGTGGATTGAGTACGAGCTGGTGTTCTAGATCCTATAAAAGGAAAATCTTATTGAGATCAACCACCACACAGTGAAATTTAGTACAAATTGAGTTCTATCTCGGGTCTAATCCAAAGGAGGATTGTCCCTCAAGTGTCTGAAAGACTGTGCACCTATCAACCACCTGCAAAGTCAGTAAAGTTCCACAGTAAAGTCACATCCTTTAGGATCGATATGGTGAGAAAGCATGTCAGGATCGCATTGATCATTTATTCCAGCCCATGCCTTTTACAGATGTGGAAATTGAAGTTCAAAAAGGAGGATGACTGGCCAGGAGTCACACAATGGTTTGTGGTGTATGCTCTAGCCCATGACACAGGAGACGGGAGAATGGACTTTGGCTGCAGACAGAACAGGAGGTGCAACACTTCAGGAGCTAGCCTGATGGCTGGTAGTCATGTCTTCTCAGGGCATACCCCTGCATTTCCAGGAGTGCAGAGTTTGTCCCCTTCTCATTGATATCTTAGCTCAAATTAGCTCGTCACAGACAGTTCACTGAAGATTAGTACCTGTGGCACAGGGCTTTACATTCTAAAACGTGCCTGTGCAACAATGGTTATGATTCACGTCTACCAAAGGAGGAAATCTGGTAAAAAGAACCGAAGGAACTGAATCTAGGTGGCAAAGCCCTACCTTTCACCTGGACCTGACACCCAATAAAGGAAAAAATCATTATGGGTTCTCATAGGTTTCTTAGGAAAACCTGCTCCTTTTTTCCTTCCTTGGAGATTTTACCTACCATGGTCTTTCATGGGCTTAACACCTATCCATGGGTCAGTTATCATTTAAAATTCCTTAGGAACAAAGCTTCTAGTTTCACAAATGAACCTTCAATGGAGTCTGTTATACTTTCATTAGTGTAGTCTATGTGAGTTCTCAAGAATAGAAAGGTCTTACTGTAATTACTTATTCAACAAACATGATGGCATTCCTGAAATGTCTAAGAAATTTTACCACATCATGGAAAATCTTCACAAAAACACTGTGAGATAGTCATCATCATCTCTATTTTGTAGATAAGAAGTTGAGATCCTTTGATGATAAATTTGCTAAAATGTATGAGAGTCAGAATCCAACTACTTTTACTAATATCATGCTACTTCTTTCTCTTTCAGCGCACCATCAAATCCTCATGACAAACAAGCAAAAGTACTGATCAGGAGAAATGATTCCCGATTTATCAATGGGAAATTAAAACACAGAGAGCCACATATCTAGTTAACTGGAGAGTTGGGATTTAGATTTGGGTTTTCTGGCAAAATTCTGAAGTTCCCTGTAGTGTTCTATTCCAATGCCCCACAGACACTTTTATATGTACTCATTTTAATAAATAATCTTCCTTTAGGAAATGATTGCTAGGGATACAGTGGTGTGTTTCTGAAATCCCATTATCTTTTTGCATCTAAATCAAGTACTTTCATTGTTCATGATTGAGTTAGAGATAAGTGGGAAGATTTCTGCCATGAGAAACAGAACAACAATCTGTATTGGAGTTCTTTAATTCTGAGGTTTCACTGCAGATTTAACCTGCATTGTGGCCCATAAAAATCAGTCTGGCTGCTCATATAATAATTCTAATACATTTGTAAAAATATTTATCTTTCATTTCCCTGTAAGTGGGGATGTGTTGCTAAACTGGACCATTTTTATTTACCTTGTGAATCATATATGGAAAAAAATACAACAAATTTGAAGGCACTACAGCATTTCCTTGGGGTCTTTCCCTGATGAGATTACATGATGCATCAGACTTCATGGCAAATGAGACACAGAGGGGCCACTGAAGCACCAATTCCCATTTTGGGAAGTCTGCTTCACTGGAAGACTGCAAACAAGCCATTATTTTGTCAGTTGGAACAAAAGCCCTGATTAAAAATTAAAATACATTCTGTACTGATAAATATACAGCTGCCTAATTACTTGCAAGATTTATATTTTGCTGTGTTAATTCCCTCATAATGGCTATTTCTTCCTCCCTATAAAGTAAAACACAATGAGCTTGACAGTGACAAGCTTCAATAAACATTTGGCTGTCCCCTTTTATTAGATAGATAAGTTCCTGATTATTAATATTTTCAAAATCCCATTTTAAAATATTTTGCCAGGAGACCACTGTACCCTTCCATCACATGACATTCAATACAGGAAGAAATGCATCTTGAGACACCTATTATGGCTAATTTAAAATTTCTTATCTGCCAACTGGACCTTCTAATTTGCCATCACCCAACTGTCCTTGACATTCACACACACACACACACACACACACACACACACACACAAATATAAAGCAGCAAAAAAAAAATCACTAAAGTAAATAAAATAGAACAAATTTTTTTTTATAAAAGTTTCTATAAACTTAGAGGGGGACCGAAGGAAAAATTGGAAGCAAGATCAAAAGGAGATCGCAACTAAATGGAGAAGGGAATTACATTAGCAAAATTGATGGACTGGGCAGCTCCAAGGGTCCATGCCTTCACAGAAACATTTTAAATATCATGCAAAAACTTTGAAAAAGTCATGCAGAATCAACTTTGTCAGAACTTTGGAAAACATTGAAAAGTTTGCAGCAACCGATGAATACTGAATCAATAAAATGCTAACTTTAAAATGACAGGAAGGCTCTGTGGCATTCTATTTGCCCTTGCCCCACCGTTCATGGATCAGATCAACAGCTGTTGTCAACCCCATGTTTACAATGGAAGACACTGGATCCTGGTTGTAAGCAGAGTGCAACAAACCTGATTTTCAAAGAATTGTATTTCTGTGTTCTAACCTATTTCTGGGGGAAGAACTGACACAGGCATTTTGTTTGTTTGTTTGTTTGTTTCATCTGATTCAGAGCTCTCTCAAGGCAGAAAAGTAATCTGTACTACTTAAAAAAACATTGGAAGTTAAATTAACAAGCTACAGTTTCCTGGGCAAAAGACAGGTTGAGGCATTAAAAAAAAAAAAAAAAAAAAAAAAAACCTGGAAGGAGTAGCTGGGAAAGAGAGTTTCTCTAGGAAATTAGAATATTAAAAATTGCCTATGTGTATCAGGGAACATAGTCATATATACCCAGTGCAGGAAGTATTCTCAGAAAAGACTGGAGAAGATGCTGAGCAGCCTGACTTAGCAAGGAGTGCCCAGCAGAGAATCAACTCTACAATGCAAGAGCAAATTAACTCTCTCCCTCTCCATTCCCCTCTCCCTCTGTGGGCTGCTGACATTTAAGGATATTTGTGTCAAAACACTACCTGAACACAGGGTTGAAAGGGATGTAAAGTCATGGATAGAACACTGCATATTTGAAAGGGAGAAAAGAACATGGAATGTAGGAGAAAAGAGACCCCTTTCTTCTTTCCACCATAACATCTAAAATTTATTCTGTATATAGCTACCTTTTCTTTAAAAAAAAAAAATCTGAACATCACCTTCTTTCCATCAGGTTCCAGTTCAGAAGCTTTCATGGGTCTAACCCTTCTCTCATTGCCCACATGGTGGGTCCTCAGTCTAGCTTGGCTCGCCTTTGCCCTCCATCTCCTGAAGCTTGCTTTCTGACCTCAGCCCCTGAGCATCAGGTGCTCTGCCCCCTCAACACCATGGAATTTCTTATATCTCTGTCATTAATCATGCTGGTAAAACATTTAGATGAATTTTCTTACTTCACCCAACTATCACTTTTTTCCTTTGCTTAAATATTTTTCTTTTTTACAGACTGCATTTTAATTCATTGTACACAAATGGGGTACCTTGTTTTATTTATATGGTTGTACATGATGTAGATTCATACTATTCATGTAATCATACATGTACACAGGGCAATAATGTGTCTCACTCCACCATTTTTCATACCCCCCTACCTCATTTCTCTCTAACATAGTCACATCAATGTTTGTAGAAGCTCAATTCACAATAGCTATATTGTGGAACCAACCTAGATGTCCTTCAATAGATGAATGGATAAGAAACTGTGGTATATATACACAATGGAATATTATTCAACCATAAAGAAGAATAATATTATGGTATTTGCAGATAAATGGATGGAAGTGGAGAATATCAAGCTAAGTGAAATAAGCCAGTCCCAAAAAACCAAAGCCCAAATGTTTTCCCTGATAAGTGGATGATGATATATAATGGGGGTGGGGGGATGGGGGTGAGAGAAGAATGAAGGAACCTCAAATACCATTTTTTATTACACTGTTTCCAGGAGAAATTAAGCTTAAAGCAACTCGTCATAGTGTGAAGAACACAGATTTTAAAAAACAGCTAGACATAAGTCAGTCAAACTGATATGTAACAATCATGTACAAATTTGGGTCCTTTCCTTAAACTTCTGTGAGTCTCAAATTTTCTCATCTGGGAAATAAGTTTAGTAATATATTATTGATATTTTTGTGAAAACAAAATTAAAATATCTATATAGTATTCCTCTCCCTGGAAGATGCACGAAATGTGCTTGTACACTCCCTTTCCCAGTGTTCTTTGAGAAGTATATGCTATTATGATGGATAAATAACAATATTTCCTTAAATGTGTGTGGTGTCCATATTTTAAAACATTATTACTTACAGATTCTCATTTGCTCTACAGAAGAAATTCTAGTATCCATTAAGATATTGTGAATTGAAATGTACAAAATCTAGACTCCAAATGACTTCAACAATAAATATACTGTTTCTTCACAGATGTTCCAGAGGAGAAATAAATGCAGAGTTTTCTACACATTGACTGATCAGTGAAGTGATAACTGAGGTACTTATTCCAACTTTCACATCTTCTGTCCTCAGCATGTACTTCATCATTGACAAATGGACATACATGGTGCTTTATCCATATGCAGCTAGAAAGATTCTCTTCACTAAATACACAAGCTCTTCAAATTAGGAAGTACGTGCCACTAGCTCTAAAACACTGGCCAGGGAAAGGCCATGCACTGATTGGTTACCCCTAGAAAAATGGATTTGGTAAGCTAGTCTCAGTGGTCATCATGGTGAGTATTTACTGTTTGGGAAAGGAAATGCCCTGTCTTCAGTCACATAGATAATTAATGCATAGTCTAGAATGGAAGCCCTTGTCCTCTGACCCCTTGAGTCCTCTTCTCATTTACAGATGCTTAGACACCATATTGGCTGATATTTTCCTTGGCTTCCAAGTTATTACAAAACATCAAATTATAAATATGTATACAATATATACATACATGTGTTATATGCCCATATACAACGTATGTTATATATGTGCATTTTTATATATATACACATATATGTTGTGGTATATTGTATATTTTTGCACATGAAAATTAATCCAGAAAGAAATGAACTATCAAGTCACAAAAAGAGATGGAAGAAACTTAAATGCATATTAATAAATGAAAGAAGCCAATTTGAAAAGTCTACAAATGTTATGATTCCCATTATGTAACATTCTAAAAAGGGAAAACTTTGGAGATACTAAAAGGATAGTGATTTACAGGAGTTGGATGTGGGAATGTTGAACAAATAGGTAACAGAAAATTTTTAGGACAGTGAAATTCTTTCAATTTATACTAAAATGATGGATATGTGTCATTACACACTTGCCAAATCAACAAAATGTACAATACCAAGAATGAACCCTAAGAAGTGAACTAGACCTAACCTATGGAACTTCAGATGATAATGATGTTTGAATGTAGGCTCATTGATTACACCAATGAACCCCTCAAGATCAGGATGCTGATAATGGGGAAGACTGTGAAGTTGGAGAGACAGGGCACACCTGCAAACTCTTATATTTTGCTCAATTGTGCTGTAAATTCAAAACTGCTCTCAAAAAAAAAGTCTCTTTTTTTTAAGGAGAAATGAGACTCTAGGATCATTTTATTTTATAGCTGAAAGATATCGTTGAGGACCCCAGCCTTTCAATCTTTGCCTCTACCAGCTGCAGTGACTCAGATTTGCCTCTGGCCTATCTCTCCTTCGTAGATCCAAATGACTTCTGAACTTCAAAACATTACACTCACAAAAGACAACAATCTCTCACTGAACAAAAGAAACCTTTAAGAAAATCTGGACATAGAGAGATCCAAGGTGGCAGACTAGAGGGTGACTGCATCTCCTGTAGCTCCAAAACTCAGGATTCAAGAAGGGGAGATATTGAGAGACTCAGACCAATATAGAGCCACAGGGTGAGTCTCTCCCACTGGTGAAGCTCAGCCCCAGCAGCAGGCCCAGACAGGGGCAGCTTCTCAGAGCAGGGCAGGGCAGTGAGAGTCCCCAAGCAACCCTGCTTTCTCTGGAGGCAGGCTATATCCACAGTCAGCTACTAGGAGGAGGCCCGCCCAGTGAGAGCTTTTCCACACAGAGCCAACCCCAAGCCCTGATCCCAGCGACCGCCCTGGCACTAGGCGGCTTCTGGGACCAAGACAAGACAAGGAGAGTCTTTCTCCGAGCACCCTGGCTCCCTCAGGCGGAGGCAGGCCCTGTCATAGCAAGGAGCAAGACCACCCAGTGAGAGGATTTCCATGCAGAACCAGCCCCCAGCCCTGGACCCAGTAGTAGGCTAGAGGCAGCTTTCGTTGGAAGCACTGCATTATCAAGTTACTCCAAGACTTCAGGCTACTGAAGTCTGGGAGGTGATATACTGGAAATCTACAGGGACACTATAAGCCAATAGAGGAAATCTGCAATATTTCAGAGTCCCACTGATATCAGACCAATATGAGAAAACAAGGAAAGAAAATGTCCCAAACAAATCTAGATACTATATCAATAAAACCCAATGACAGCACAGAAGAAGTAATGTCAGAAAGGGAGTTCAGAATGTACATAATTAAAACAATCAGGGAAGCAAACAAGGAGATAAAAGAGCAAATGCAGGCACTGAAGGAGGAGATGAAAGAGTAAATGGAGGCATTAAATGATCACACCAATCAACAGTTAAAAGAGCAGATACGGGAAGCAAAAGAAAATTTCAATAAAGAGTTAGAGATACTGAAAAACAAACAAACAGAAATCATTGAAATGAAGGAAACAATAAACCAAGTTAAAAACTCCATAGAAAGTATAACCAATAGGATAGAACACCTGGAAGACAGAACCTCAGATATTGAAGACAAAATATTTAATCTTGAAAACAAAGTTGAACAAACAGAGAAGATGGTAAGAAATCATGAACAGACTTTACAAGAATTATGGAATATCATGGAAAGGCCAAATTTAAGAATTATTGAGATTGAAGAAGGCTTATCGAAACAAACCAAAGGAATGAACAATCTATTCAATGAAATAATATCAGAAAATTTCCCAAATCTGAAGAATGAAATGGAAAACCAAGTACAAGAGGCTTATAGGACTCCAAATATACAAAATTACAACAGACCCACACCAAGGCACATTATTATGAAATTATCTAACATACAAAATAAAGGCACAATTTTAAAGGCTGCGAGAGAAAAGAATCAAATTACATTCAGGGGGAAACCAACACTGATATCAACAGATTTTTTGATCCAGACCCTAAAAGTTAGAAGGGCCTGGAACAACATTTACCAACCCTGAAAGAAAACAGATGCCAACAAGAATCTTATACCCAGCAAAACTTACTTTCAGATTTGACAATGAAATAAAATCCTTCCATGATAATCAAAAGCTAAAAGAATTTACAAAAAGAAAGCCAGCATACAGAATATTCTCAGCAAAATATTCCATGAGGAAGAGATGAAAAACAATGATGTAAATCAGCAATGGGAGGAACTACCCTAAAGGAATAGCCAAATAAAGGAGAAACCAAATCATGTCAAAAAACAAAAATGAGTCAAATGACTGGGAATACAAATCATATCACAATAATAATCCTGAATGTTAATGGCCTGAGTCATCAATCAAAAGACATAGACTGGCAGAATGGATTAAAAAGAAATGTCCAACAATATGCTGACTGCAAGAGACTCATCTCATAGAAAGAGATACCCACAGACTAAAGGTGAAAGGATGGGGAAAACAAACCACGCACATGGCAGAGCAAAAAAGCTGCAGTATCCATCCTCATTTCAGATAATGTGGACTTCAAGTGAAAGTTAGTCAGAAGGGATAAAGAAGGACATTACATACTGCTTAAGGGAAGCATAAATCAGCAAGACATAACAATAAAATATCTATGCCCCAAACAGTGGCTCATCCATATACGTCAAACAAATCCTTCTCAATGCAAGAAATCAAATAGACCAAACACTATCATACTAGGTGATTTTAGCACACCTCTCCCACCACTGGACAGATCCTCCAAACAAAAATTGAATAAAGAAACCATAGATCTCAATAACACAATCAAGAATTTAGACTTAACCGACTTATATAGAATATACCATCCAACAAAGAGCGAATACACTTTCTTCTCAGCAGCACATGGATCCTTCTCTAAAATAGACCACATTTTATGCCACAAAGCTACTGTTAGCAAATACAAGTAGATAGAGATACTACCTTGTATTCTATCAGAACATAACGGATTGAAATTAGAAATAAATGACAGAATAAAAGACAGAAACTTCTCCAATACCTGGAGATTAAATAATACACTATTATATGATGAATGGATAACAGAAGACATCAGGAGGGAAATAAAAATTCTTAGAAGTAAACGAGAACAAAGACACATCATATCAAAATCTCTGGGACACTATGAAACCAGTACTTAGAGGAATATTTATTTCATGGGGCGCATTCAACAAAAGAAGTAAAAATCAACAAATAAACGACTTAACACTACAGCTCAAAGCCCTAGAAAAAGAAGAGCAGACCAAAACCAAAAGTAGTAGAAGACAGGAAATAGTTAAAATCAGAACTGAAATCAACGAAATTGAAACAAAAGAAACAATCAAAAAAATTAACAAAATAAAAACTTGGGTCTTTGAAAAAATAAACAAAATTGATAAACCCTTAGCCACACTAACAGAGAGAGACAAAAAACTCAAATTACTAAAATTCAGAATGAACAAGGAAATATCACTATACTCATGATTGAAATACAAAACATAATTAGAAGCTATTTTGAAAATCTATACTCCAACAAAACAGAAAACCTCGAAGACATCAACAAGTTTCTAGAGACATATGAATTACGTAAACTGAACGAGGAGGACATACACAACTTAAATAAATCAATTTGAAGCAATGAAATAGAAGAGGTCATCAAAAGCCTATCAACAAAGTAAAGTCCAGGAACAGAAGGGTTCTCAGCCTGAGTACTACAAAACCTGTAAAGAAGAGCTCATTTCAATACTCCTCAAAGTATTTCATGAAATAGAAGAGGAGGGAACCCTCCCAAACTCATTCTATGAAGCCAGTATCACCCTGATACCTAAACCAGACAGAGACATATTGAGGAAAAAAAATTTCAGACCAATATCCTTAATGAACATCGACGCAAAAATTCTCAACAAATTTTGGCAAATTGCATACAAAATTATATTAAAAAGGCAGTGCACCACGATCAAGTGAGTTTTATTCCAGGGATGCAAGGTTGGTTCAACATCCGGAAATCAATAAATGTCATTCACCATATTAACAGACTTAAAGTTAAGAATCACATGATTATTTTCATACACACAGAAAAAGTATTCAATAAAATGCAGCATCCCTTCATGCTCAAAACACTAGAAAAAATAGGGACAGTGAGAACATTCCTTAACATTGTAAAGGCCATCTACACTAAGCCCATGGCTAATATCATTCTAAATGGTGAAAAACTGAAAGCATTCCCCCTAAAAACTGGAACAAGGCAGGGATGCCCTCTTTCACCACTTCTATTCAACATCATCCTTGAATCTCTAGCCAGAGCAATTAGAAAAACCAAAGAAATTAAAGGGATACGAATTGGAAAAGAGGAACTCAAACTATCCCTGTTTGCTGATGACATAATTATATATTTAGAGGAACCCAGAAATTCCACCAGAAAACTTTTAGAACTCATAAGTGAATTCAGTAAAGTAGCAGGTTACAAGATCAATGCTCATAAATTCAATGCATTTTTATACATAAGTGATGAATCTTCAGAAAGAGAAGTTAGGAAAACTACCCCATTCACAATAGCTTCGAAAAAAATAAAATACTTGGGAATCAATCTCACAAAAGAGGTGAAAGACCTCTACAATGAGAACTACAGAACACTAAAAAGAAATTAAAGAAAATCTTAGAAGATGGAAAGATCTCCCATGTTCTTGGATAGGCCGAATTAATATTGTCAAAATGGCCATACTACCAAAAGTGCTATACAGATTCAATGCAATTCCAACTAAAATCCCAATGACCCACCTTACAAAAATAGATCAAGCAATTATGAAATTCATCTGGAAGAATAAGAAACCCAGAATAGCTAAAGCAATCCTCGGCAGAAAGAGCAAAGCAGGGGGTATCGCAATACCAGATCTTCAACTCTATTACAAAGCAATAGTAACAAAAATGGCATGGTATTGGTTCCAAAATAGACAGGTAGATCAATGGTACAGAATAGAGGACATGGACATAAACCGAAATAAATACAATTTTCTCATATTAGACAAAGGGGCCAAAAATATGCAATGGAGAAAAGATACCCTCTTCAACAAATGGTGCTGGGAAAACTGGAAATCCATATGCAGCAGATTGAAACTAAACCATATCTCTCACCCTGCACAAAATAACTCAAAATGGATCAAGGACCTTGGAATCAGACCAGAGACCCTGCATCTTATAGAAGAAAAAGTATGTCCAAACCTTCAACTTGTTGGCTTAGGATCAGACTTCCTTAATAGGACTCCCATAGCAGAAGAAATAACAGCAAGAATCAACAACTGGGATAGATTCAAACTAAAAAGCTTTCTCTCAGCAATGGAAACTATCAGTAATGTGAAGAGAGAGCCTACAGAGTGGGAGAATATCTTTGCCACTCATACTTCAGATAGAGTATACAAATAATCCAATCAACAAATGGGCTAAGGAAATGAACAGACACTTCACAGAAGAAGATGTACAAGCAATCAACAGATATATGAAAATATGTTCAACATCTCTAGTAATAAGAGAAATGCAAATCAAAACTACCCTAAGATTTCATCTCACCCCAATTTGAATGGCAGTTATGAAGAACACAAGCAACAATAGGTGTTGGCGAGGATGTGGGGGAAAAGGTACACTCATACATTGCTGGTGGGGCTGCAAATTAGTGCAGCCACTCTGGAAAGCAGTATGGAAATTCCTCAGAAAGCTTGAAACGGAACCACCATTTGACCCAGTTATCCCACTCCTTGGCCTATACCCAAAGGACTTAAAATCAGCATACTACAGAGATACAGCCACATCAATGTTCATAGCTGCTCAATTCACCATAGCCAGATTGTGGAACCAACCTAGATGCCCTTCAGTTGATGAATGGATAAAGAAATTGTGGCATATATATATACAATGGAATATTACTCCGCCATAAAGAATGATAAAATTATGGCATTTGCAGGCAAATGGATGAAATTGGAGAATATCATGCTATGTGAGATAAGCCAATCTCAAAAAACCAAAGGACGAATGATCTCACTGATAAGTGGATGATGACACATAATGGGGGGTGGGAGGGGTTAGTGTCAGGGTTAGGGTTACGTTTAGTGTTAGGGTTAGGGAGAGTGGAAGAATGGAGGAAGGAAGGACTGTATAGAGGGAACAGAGGGGTGGGAGGGGTGGAAGGTGTGGGGGTGAGGGAAAAAATAAAAGAATGAATCAAACAACATTACCGTATGTAAATTTATGATTACACAAATGGTATGCCTTTACTCCATGTACAAACAGAAACAACATGTATCCTATTTGTTTCCAATTTAAAAAAAAAAAAAAGAGAAAGAAAATCTGTCCTTTGGGTCTTTGCCAGAATTAGGTCATAAGCCCTTTTGAAACAAATCACTGGATAAAAGAGTGAAATCACCATGTTCTAATCAGAATTTACCCAGAGTTGTATGAGGAAGTGGTGAATAAGTCAAGGTTCTCTTAAAAAATAGAAGGATTGGGGAATAAATACTAGCAAAAAAATAAAAATAAAAAAAATCTAACACATTATGTTTACTGGAGAAAAGAAGTTAGGTCCTAGAAGTTACTCCTGCTCTGCCTGTTGTTACCTTTTCAGGACATCAATGGGAAAGACCCCACATGAGGCAGGTTCTCCCAGTACTGACTGAGCTGCACCAAATTACAGAAGGCAGAATGAGGAGCCTCTGAGGAACATTTTTGTTGTTTCTGTTGTTTGCTTATCTGAATAAGCAACAGACCAAGCTACTCTCATAAACTTTTTGAAGAAGGCAGGTTTGAAAAATGTCCCACTGTATTCAAATTTAGTGGCCTGTAAGAAACAGAGCTGCAACTTGCACTGTCAGCACCTTAGTTGGACCCCACCTGTTCCTTCCAGCTGTGTTGGACCCTACAGTTCACCTGGTGAGAATCTCATCAGAAACCTTCGCCAAATTTTTCTGCTTTGTCTTTGTGGCCCCACACATTCAATGACTCCCCAGGTTTGGAGAACTTACAACAATTTGTTCAGCTCTTCACGTCTCAAGCAGAGCTCCTCATTCCCATGTCAAGAGAAGATTGAAGGGCTGGGGATATAGCTCAGTTGGTAGAGTGCTTGCAAGGCAAGCATAAGGTCCTTGGTTCTAATCCCCAGCACCACAAAAAAAAAAAAAAAAAAGATTGAAGTCACCTAACAATAGATATGCATCACACTTATCACAATGACTTTCAATTTATCCACACCCTTGCACAGCTCTACAAAAGAAAAAAAGCAGACATTCATACCTCTCATAGTCTGAGAATCTCATTGAGAACTAAGGTAGATCAGAAACCACAAGATTTAGGCAATATTGAATTTTTTAAATTTATTACAGCAAACAGCTGTATTATGGAGTGAAGTACAATACGGCATAAATTTTTAAAGTAAAACAATCATTCAAAATATGTTTAGAATTTTCTATAAGAATTTTCTATAGCTACTTCAGTTTAGGACTCAAACACTAAAGATATGCATATATCATTATTGATCACTGCAGGAAATGGAGGGAAACGTTTGAAACACTTCCCAGGAAAGGAATATACTTAACACTCCTCCTTAGGAACCATGGCAGGTGACGGAGTGCTCTGATGACTGTGTGCAAAATTCATTATGCAACCAGTGGCTAATAAGCCTGAACTCTCAGTCTTAAGATGTTCTTTATGGCTTAATAAAAATTCCTGCTCGAAGTTTACATTATCAAGTTACAATATCACACATTTCTGTTTTCTCGACCTTTCTGCAGCTGGTTCACTGTTTTGTCCTTAAATGTCCTCACTCCACTTACTCTGGATAAGTAGGGATGCTGTGTCATGATCTACAATCAATCAACATAAATAAAACAATTCAGCACAGATGTGACCTGAATATACATTTAGATTCTGCTAATTGCGCAAAGCAGCAGCACAAAGGTTTCAAGGTCAGAGAAACCAACAGTGAATTTACTCTGTGGAAAAACACAGAAGGGACCATGCTGTTCCTTATTATTGTAATTGCTCATTTGCAGAGTTCCAGAGAGCTTGCCACTCTGAAGACATTCTAAACCCCACACCAACTATTTTTTTTTTTTTTTTGGTCAGGTCACAATGGGAGTGTATGGGAAAAGTTTGGTCACTGTACAACTACAGAAATATGGCAATGGTCTAGTCTAAACCCTCCTAGAGACAGAGAAAAGTAGAGAAAGAGCAGAGGTTTTAGATTCAGTTAAGTGGATTTTAAAATCTGATGATGAATTCTTTTTTTATTTTTTATTTTTACAGACTGCATTTTTATTCATTGTACACAAATGGGGTATGACTTTTCATTTCTATGGTAGTATACAAAGTAAATTTACACCATTCATGTAATCATACATGTACATAGGGTAATAATGTCTGTCTCAGTCTACTGTCTTTCTTTCCCCCACCCTTTCCCATCCCATTTTCCTCTACACCAACCAAATTTCCTCCATTCTTCTCTTGCCCCTTCTGCCACCCCCTCCTCATTATGTATCCTTATCCACTTATCAGAGAAAACATTCAGCCTTTGTTTTTTTGGGATTGGCTTATTTCCTTTAGCATGATATTCTCCAACTCCATACATTTACCAGCAAATGCCATAATTTTATTCTTCTTTATGGCTGAATAATATTCCATTGTGTAAATATACCACAGTTTCTTTATCCATTCATCAATTGAAGGTGATGATTCTTGAATACCTTGTTTAACCTAGTCTCTAATCCTCATCTTTGTTATGTGGATCAACAACCAGCATTTGGTTCTGATTCCAAACAAGAAGGAGAAAGAGCATGCGTTGCTGGCTTCTCCTAACATCAATGGTAGGTGGGGACACTAAAGAGAGAAACCTTTACAGACCTAGAAAAAACAGAAACTGAGAAACACTTGGAAAGAGGAGTGGCTTTTTTTGAGCTTGTAGAAGGAGGTGGCTCCCGTGCAGACAGGAGCCAATCAGTAGGGTGAGGAAAGAAAAACTGGGAAGACGGTTTGAGTCCATCTCTTTGCTTGAAGCCATTAGTGCTTCCTCCTCCTGACTCAAACCCCTGAGACAGGTGTGCAGCTTCACAGAAGTTCTTAGAGAAAAGAGCTCGTAGAAGCAGGTACAGGTTAAGGAGCCTAGGCTTCCAACTCCTGGCCTCCTTCAAACCACAATGGCCAGTTATAATCTATAAACGTGTTCTTCCTATCATGTGGGGAAGGGAGGTGAAGAAACTGAGGACAAAAATCCTTGCCTGAGGAGTTGTCCCTATGGAATAAGAATGATAAACTGGTTTTCTTTTTAAAAAAAAAAAAAAAAAAAAAAAAAACAATGGTTCTTTTTAGTTATATATGACAGTAGAGTTCATTTTGATACAATTGTACGAGCCTGGCATATATCTTATTCCTGTTAGGACCCCATTCTTATGGATGTACATGATGGTAGGATTCACTATGGTATATTCATGTAAGTACATAGGAAGACTTTCAGATTCATTCTACTATCTTTCCTTCTCCTATCCTCCCTCCCTTCCCTTCGTTCCCCTTTGGCTAATCTACTAAATATCTGTTCTTCCCCTCTTCCCGTTTATTGTGGGTGAGCTTCCACATATCAGCATAAAAAAGAAAACCTTGTTTTCTGTAGCTTTTCACATTATAGATTCTCTTCTCCTCTTTTGCATTCACTGGAATTTTAACACGCACGCACACGCACACACACACACGCACACACACACACACACACACACAGCTCTGGTGTGGAGCCCTTTGTCTTAATGTTGATGTGAGAACGAGTCAGAACGCTTGAAAACCAAACAACACACTAGATGGCGACCATCAGAGCAGGAGTATTAATAAAATGGAACTGAAAAATTAAAATAAGCATAATAAGTGTGAAAGTAATATTCAAAAATGAAACAAAATAAATTGTATAAAATACATAATTAGAAGTATTATGAAGCATGGAAGGAAGGAAGAAAGGAAAGAAGAGGAAATCTGGCTGAAAAAGCCTATATAGTATCAAACAAAAGATATCAGGAGGAAACAGTTCATTAAAAATCAAAGACAGGTAGATAGAAAATTGTAAAGGCTCTTCAAGGAAAAAAAAGACATTATATTCAACAGGAACAATAACAGTGACCTCAGCCTTTTTTTTTTTTTTTTTTTTAATAGCAATACTATTTAAACTCAATAAAGTGAGAGATGAGAACTCAATAAAGTAATTTATTAAAGAATTAAGGAAACTAAACCAGGCACGATGGATGGCACACTCAGTAATCCCAGCAGCCCAGGAGGCTGAGGCAGGAGGATCACAAATTCAAAGCCAGTCTCAGCAGCTAGGGAAGGGCCTGTCTCCAAGTATAAGAGAATTAATGAAAATAGCTGAGGATGTGACTTAGTGGTTAAGTGCCCCTGGGTCCAATCCTCAGAACCTAAATAAATAAATAAATAAAGGAAAGTAAACTTGAACCTAGAATTTCTATACAGCCAAGGTGCTATTTAAATGTGAAAACAAAATAATATTTCAGATTATGTATGCGTATGCACACATTCTCTGTAGCAGATAAATGTTTCAATATTTGATAAACAGTACCTCACTGAAAATATTTTGGAGGAAGTATTAAAATAAGAGATAAAACAAATTAAGGAGATAGGAGACAAAAAACTCTATAATTGAAAATTGTTTTGTATAGATAACCAATATAATGAGGTTTATGTTTGCTCAAAAAATAAAAAGAAAAAACATATCCATAATAATACAGAATAAAAATTCTATATAATATTAATAAGCTAGGATTTGGGGAAGGAAAAAAATAAATAGCATACAAAAATCTACACCTTCATAAGGTAAAGATATGTACATCAGCTTGAAGAAGAAGAGAAGGAAGAGGAGAAGGAAATAGAGGAGGAAAGTGAGGAGAAAGAAGAACAAAGAAATATCAGGGCTTTAGATAATGAGAAAATAATAGAAATGAATATATTAATAATTATGACAAATAGAAATAAGCTCATCAATTAAAACCTGGAGAGTACTGAGTTGGGCTTTTAAAAATTATGTGTAGAAAAAACACACTTAAACCATAAGAATATGGGAAGTATTAAAGTATAGAAAAAAAAAAAAACAGACAAATCTGAAGGGAAAATGCTAGCATAGACATGATAGCATATAAATAATCATTATCATTAGAGATAGATCCTCTCTATATTGATAAAAGGATCTATCACTAAAAATGGAGGATATAATAATTTCAATCAAATATACAATTTATTTTTACATATTAAACAATAAAATCATAGACCTACTGTTATAAAAAGATAAATTCATCATCAGAATAGATTTCAATGTTACTTTCTCACTAAATAAATCAATAAGGTACAATATAAATAAACATACAACTATAAACATAGTTAAAAGCTTGACCTGTGTACTTAGACATATATGAACTGTTTAATTCAACTCCAGACATTCCCGACTTATTATGGTTTGACTTAGGACTTTTAAAATTCATGATGTTGTGAAAGTACACTCATACAACCATTCTGTTTTCCACTTTCAGTGCAGTATTCAATAAATTACATGAGATATCACCATAGTTTGGATTTTAAAGGTCTCCAAAAGCCTGTGTTTTGAAGACTTGGTCTGCAGGCAGTTATGTATTGGGAGGCAGTGCATCCTTTAAGAGATGGAGCATAGTAGGAGGTCTTAGGTCAATGGAAGCATACCCTCAAAGGGATTTGTGGGACTCTAGTCACTTCTTTTCCTCTTTTTTATCTCATCTGGCCAGGAGGTGAACCAGCCTCCTCTGCCACACTTCTGCCATGATTGATGTACTTGCACTGCCACAGCCTAATGCAACAGGACCTGTGGAGAAACCTCCAAAATTGTGAGCCAAAATAAACTCTTTCTCTTAATAAGTTGATTATCTCAGCAATTTGTTTCAGTAATGGAAAGTTGGCTAACATGGATATTCAACACTTTATTACACAATGAGCTTTTTGTTAAATATCATTGCCACCTGTAGGCTAATGTAAGCTTTCTGAGCGTGTTAAAGATAGGCTAGACTAAGTTTTGAAATTTAGTAGAGATGTTGTATTAAATGCATTTTTGACTTGTAATGGGTTTATTGAACATAACCCCATTATAAGTGGTTGTGATAAACATACCATGCTAATATATGTTAATTAGAGGACAAACTGTGTAAGGATTGGGGAAGGCACTTATAGGAATGCTGTATTTTCTTCATGGTTTTCTTATCAATCTGAAACTGCTTTAAAAACAAAGTCTATTAAAAAAACATCATTATGAATGAAAAAGTGAGAAAAGCTACAAATAAAGGAGAATTTTCAAAGGAAAATATCAATTAGCTGAATATTTCCTATGTTAATCATAGTACCAAATTGATTTGAACAAAAAATAGAAAACATGAGTAATCCTATGGCTATACAAAATTAATCCAGTAGCTCTAATATCTTCATACAAAAGAAGCATCAGCCTAGGAAATTTTATAGGTAGATACAATATAGGTAGATATGGAAGGTTGCAGTTTGAAACAAATTCCTTAGGAAACAAAAAAAGAAGATTATGAAATTATTTACTACTCCTTTCACAAAACCAGTATAAACATGACATCAAAACTGTACTAAAATTTAAAAAATAAGTTAAAATTTATTGAATATTTAGGATAGTGACTAAATAGACTTTTCTGTACTTCTATACTTTAACAAAAAACTAGAGAGCAATTAAAACATATACCACAGCTCAAAGAATATCAAATTTATGATAATAACATCTTAAGGCTCTTGAATACTCAAAAGAAATATCATGAATGTACATCAGAGAACATGTAAGAATGTTCACAATATTTTTTTTTATAATAACAAAAATCATTCATAGGCATTAAGTAGTTAAGTAAATTATGATTTATTCACACATTGGATTAGTAAACAGTAGTAAAATTGTATGAGTTAATGGTGCACAGTTACACATAGAAAATAATTAATAATGTAGCATTGACCAAAAATGTAAATACCAGAAGACTGCATTCAACTTTATAATCTGTTTATAAAGTCTAAAAAAAAACTATGTTGGTGATCCAAGATGGCGAACTAGAGGGTGACTGCATCTCCAGTCGCTCCAGAAACGAGAATTCAAGAAGGGGAGGCATTGAGAGACTCAGACTAAAATAGAGCCTCGGGGTGAGTCTCCCCCACCCGTGAAGCGCTGCCCAGGCGGCAGGCCCAGATTCGGGTGGCTTATTAGAGTAGGGCAGGGCAGCTAGAGTCTTCCACAGGCAGCCCTGCACACTCCAGCGGTGGGCTCCTCCCACAGGGCCAGATTCTCCAGCATCTCGGAGCAGGCCCCCCAGTGAGAGCCTTTCTGCACAGAACCAAGCTTCAAGTCCCTGAACCAGCGTGGCGAGTTCCTGCCCGCAGGTTGCTGCAGGGACCACAACAGGGCAGCCAGGGACTTCCCCAAGCAGCCAGCAGCCCGCAGCCTGGACCCCTCCGGCGGGAAGCGCCTTTCTAGGCTAGCTTCTCGGAGCAGACTGCCCAGTGAGAACCTTTCTACACAGAGCCAGCCACAAGTCCCCAAGCCAGCGGAGAACTCCAGCCTGCAATCAGCCTCTGGGACCAGGGCAAGGCAGCCAGAGACCTCTCCAGGCGGGCGGACCTGCCTCCCCCACACCTGCCGCAGGCTTTTTCCATGGGGCAATCCAAGATGGCGGACTAGAGGGTGACTGCATCTCCAGTCGCTTCAGAATCCAGGATTCAGGCCCAGATCCGGGTGGCTTATAAGAGTTGGGTAGGGCAGCTAGAGTCTTCCCCAGGCAGCCCTGTTCACTCCGGCAGTGGGCTCCTCCCACAAGGCCAGATTCTCCAGCATCTCAGAGCAAGCCCCCCAGTGAGAGCCTTTCTGCACAGACTCAAGCTTCAAGTCCCTGAGGCAGCGCGGTGAGTTCCTGCCCGCAGGTTGTTTCAGGGACAAGGACAGGGCAGCCAGGGACTTCCCCAAGCAGCCCGTCTCCCTCCGGTGGGAAGCGCCTTTCCAGGCTAGCTTCTTGGAGCCGGCCCCCTAGTGAGAGCCTTTCCACACAGAGCCAGCTCCAAGTCCTGAAACCAGTAGCAGGCTAGGGGCAGCTTTCCTTGGAAGCACTGCATTATCAAGTTACTCCAAGACTTAAGGCTACTGAAGGCAGGAAGTTGATACACTGGAAATCTACAGGGACACTAAAAGCCAATAGAAGAATTCTGTAATATCACAAAGTCCCACTGACATCTGACCAATATGAGAAAAGAAGGGAAGAAAATGTCCCAAACAAACCTAGATACTATATCAATAAAACCCAATGACAGCACAGCAGAAATGTCAGAAAGGGAATTCAGAATGTACATAATTAAAACACCAGGGAAGCAAACGAGGAGATGAAAGAGCAAATGCAGGCATTGAAGGAGGAGATGAAAGAGCAAATGCAGGCATTAAATGATAGCACCAATCAACAGTTAAAGGAGCAAATACGGGAAGCAAGAGATCATTTCAATAAAGAGTTAGAGATACTAAAAAATCCCAAACAGAAATCCTTGAAATGAAAGAAACAATAAACCAAGTTAAAAACTCCATAGAAAGCATAACCAATAGGATAGAACACCAGGAAGACAGAACCTCAGACATTGAAGACAAAATATTTAATCTTGAAAACAAAGTTGAAAAAACAGAAAAGTTGGTAAGAAATCATGAACAGAATCTACAAGAATTATGAGATATCATGAAAAGGCCAAACTTAAGAATTATTGGGATTGAAGAAGGCTTAGGGAAACAAACCAAAGGAATGAACAATCTATTCAATGAAATAATATCAGAAAATTCCCCAAATCTGAAGAATGAAATGGAAAACCAAGTACAAGAGGCTTATAGGACTCCAAATATACAAAATTACAACAGACCCACACCAAGGCACATTATTATGAAAATATCTAACATACAAAATAAAGACAGAATTTTAAAGGCCATGAGAGAAAAGAATCAAATTACATTCAGGGGAAAACCAATAAGAGTATCAGCAGAGTTTTCAAACTAGACCCTAAAAGCTAGAAGGGCCTGGAACAACATTTACCAAGCCCTGAAAGAAAAGGGATGCCAACCAAGAATCTTATACCCAGCAAAACTTACTTTCAGATTTGACGACAAAATAAGATCCTTCCATGATAAACAAAAGCTAAAGGAATTTACAAAAAGAAAGCCAGCATACAGAGCATTCTGCAAAATATTCCATGAGGAAGAGATGAAAAACAACGATGCAAATCAGCAATGGGAGGAACTAGCCTAAAGGAATAGCCAAATAAAGGAGAAACCAAATCATGTCAAAAAACAAAAATGAGTCAAATGACTGGGAATACAAATCATATCACAATAATACTCCTGAATGTTAATGGCCTGAACTCATCAATCAAAAGACATAGACTGGCACAATGGATTAAAATGAAAAATCCAACTATTTGCTGCCTGCAAGAGACTCATCTCATAGAAAGAGATACCCATAGACTAAATGGGAAAAAACATACCATGCACACGGACACAGCAAAAAAGCTGGAGTATCCATCCTCATTTCAGATAATGTGGACTTCAAGCCAAAACTAGTCAGAAGGGATAAAGAAGGACATTACATACTGCTTAAGGGAAGCATAAATCAGCAAGACATAACAATCATAAATATCTATGCCCCGAACATTGGCTCATCCATGTACGTCAAACAAATCCTTCTCAATTCCAGAAATCAAATAGACCACAACACAATAATACTAGGCGATTTTAACAGACATCTCTCACCACTGGATAGGTCTTCCAAACAAAAATTGAATAAAGAAACCATAGATCTCAATAACACAATCAACAATTAGACTTAACCAACTTATATAGAATATACCATCCAACGAAGAGCGAATACACTTTCTTCTCAGCAGCACATGGATCCTTCTCTAAAATAGACCATATTTTATGCCACAAAGATACTATTAGCAAATATAAGAAGATAGAGATACTACCATGTACTCTATCAGATCATAATGGATTGAAATTAGAAATAAATGACACAATAAAAAACAGAAACTTCTCCAATACTTGGAGATTAAATAATACACTATTATATGATGAATGGATAACAGAAGACATCAGGAGGGAAATTAAAAAATTCTTAGAAGTAAACGAGAACAGAGACACATCATATCAAAATCTCTGGGACACTATGAAAGCAGTACTTAGAGGAAGATTTATTTCATGGGGCGCATTCAACAAAGAAGTAGAAATCAACAAATAAATGACTTAACACTACAGCTCAAAGCCCTAGAAAAAGAAAAGCAGACCAACACCAAAAGTAGTAGAAGACAGGAAATAGTTAAAATCAGAGCCGAAATCAACAAAATTGAAACAAAAGAAACAATCGGAAAAATTAACAAAATAAATAGTTGGTTCTTTGAAAAAATAAACAAAATTGATAAGCCCTTAACCACACTAACAAAGAAAAGAAGAGAGAAAAACCAAATTACTAAAATTCGGAATGAACAAGGAAATATAACAACAGACACGAGTGAAATACAAAACATAATTAGAAGCTATTTTGAAAATCTATACTCCAACAAAACAGAAAACCTCGAAGACATCAACAAGTTTCTAGAGACATATGAATTACCTAAACTGAACCAGGAGGACGTACAACTTAAATAAGTCAATTTCAAGCAATAAACTAGAAGAGGGCATCAAAAGCCTACCAACAAAGTAAAGTCCGGGACCAGATGGGTTCTCAGCCGAGTTCTACAAAACCTTTAAAGAAGAGCTCATTCCAATATTTCTCAATGTATTCCATGAAATAGAAGAGGAGGGAACCCTCCCAAACTCATTCTATGAAGCCAATATCACCTTGATACCTAAACCAGGCAGACACATGGAGGAAAGAAAATTTCCTTAGAGCATCAATGCAAAAATTCTCAACAAAATTTTTGCAAATTGCATACAAAAATATATTAAAAAGATAGTGCACCACGATCAAGTGGGTTTTATCCCAGGGATGCAAGGTTGGTTCAACATCTGGAAATCAATAAATGTCATTCACCATATCAACAGACTAAAAGTTAAAAATCATATGATTATTTCAATAGATGCAGAAAAAGCTTTCAATAAAATACAGCATCCCTTCATGTTCAAAACACTAGAAAAAATAGGGACAGTAAGAACATTCCTTAACATTGTAAAGGCCATCTACACTAAGCCCATGGCCAATATCATTCTAAATGGTGAAAAACTGAAAGCATTACCCCTAAAAACTGGAACAAGGCAGGGATGCCCTCTTTCACCACTTCTATTCAAAATCATCCTTGAATCTCTAGCCAGAGCAATTAGAAAAACCAAAGAAATTAAAGGGATACAAATTGGAAAAGAGGAACTCAAACTATCCCTCTTCACTGATGACATGATTATATATTTAGAGGAACCCGGAAAGTCCACCAGAAAACTTTTAGAACTCATAAGTGAATTCAGTAAAGTAGCAGGTTACAAGATCAATGCTCATAAATTCAATGCATTTTTATACATAAGTGATGAATCTTCAGAAAGAGAAGTTAGGAAAACTACCCCATTCACAATAGCATCAAAAAAAATAAAATACTTGAGAATCAATCTCACAAAAGAGGTGAAGACCTCTACAATGAGAATTACAGAACACTAAAGAAAGAAATTAAAGAAAACCTTAGAAGATGGAAAGATCTCCCATGTTCTTGGATATGAAGAATTAATATTGTCAAAATGGCCATACTACCAAAAGTGCTATACGGATTCAATGCAATTCCAATTAAAATCCCAATGACCTTCCTTACAGAAATAGAGCAAGCAATTTTGAAATTCAACTGGAAGAATATTAAACCCAGAATAGCTAAAGCAATCCTCCGTAGAAAGAGGGAAGCAGGGGGTATCGCAATACCAGATCTTCAACTCTATTACAAAGCAATAGTAACAAAAACAGCATGGTATTGGTACCAAAATAGACAGATAGATCAACGGTACAGAATAGAGGACATGGATACAAACCCAAATAAATACAATTTTCTCATACTAGACAAAGGTGACAAAAATATGCAATGGAGAAAAGATACCCTCTTCAACAAATGGTGCTGGGAAAACTGGAAATCCATATGCAACAGAATGAAATTAAACCCCTATCTCTCACCCTGCACAAAACTCAACTCAAAATGGATCAAGGACCTCGGAATCAGACCAGAGACCCTGCATCTTATAGAAGAAAAAGTAGGTCCAATCCTTCAACTTGTTGGTTTAGGATCAGACTTCTTTAACAGGACTCCCATAGCACAAGAAATAAAAGCTAGAATCAATCACTGGGATAGATTCAAAGTAAAAAGCTTTCTCTCAGCAAAGGAAACTATCAGTAATGTGAAGAGAGAGCCTACAGAGTGGGAGAATATCTTTGCCACTCATATTCAGATAGAGTGCTAATTTCCAGAATATATTAAGAACTCAAAAAACTCTACACCAAGAATACAAATAATCCAATCAACAAATGGGCTAAGGAAATGAATAGACACTTCACAGAAGAAGATGTACAAGCAATTAACAGATATATGAAAAAATGTTCAACATCTCTAGTAATAAGAGAAATGCAAATCAAAACTACCCTAAGATTTCATCTCACCCCAATTAGAATGGCCATTATCAAGAACACAAGCAACAATAGGTGTTGGCGAGGATGTGGGGAAAAAGGTACACTCATACATTGCTGTCGGTGTTGCAAATTAGTGCAGCCACTCTGGATCACAGTATGGAGATTCCTCAGAAAGCTTGGAATGGAACCACCATTTGACCCAGCTATCCCACTCCTTGGCCTATACCCAAAGGACTTAAAATCAGCATACTACAGAGATACAGCCACATCAATATTCATAGCTGCTTAATTCACCATAGCCAGATTGTGGAACCAACCTAGATGCCCTTCAGTTGATGAATGGATAAAGAAATTGTGGCATATATATATACAATGGAATATTACTCCGCCATGAAGAATGATAAAATTATGGCATTTGCAGGCAAATGGATGAAATTGGAGAATATCATGCTATGTGAGATAAGCCAATCTCAAAAAACTAAAGGACAAATGATCTCGCTGATCATTTGTGGATGAGGACATATAATGGGGGATATTAGGGGTTAGCGTTAGGGTTAGGGTTAGGTTTAGTGTTAGGGATAAGGAGGTTGGTAGGAATGGAGCAAGGAAGGACTGTATAGAGGGGTGGGAGGGGTGAGGGGGAAGGGAAAAAAAATAACAGAATGAATCAAATAATATTGCCCTATGTAAATTTATGATTTTTAATTAAAAAAAAACTATGTTGGAAATATATACATCTACGGTAAAACTATATGAAAATACAAAACTATGTGTATATATATGTATATATAATAGTTTTATTTTATGTGTATGATATGTATTACATATTTATAGAAATTTGTAATATTTATTGCTATTAAAATTCAGTAATTTATAATAAATTTATAGAGTTGTGCTGTCACCAGGATCCAGTGTTAGGTCATTTCCATTACTTCCCCAAACTTCCCTGGAGCCCAGGAAGTCAATGCCAATTGTCCCCACTCTCCAGACACAAATAACGTCTGATCTCCTTTTGCCTGTGTAACTGAGTTTTATGAAGATTTCATACACACAGAATCATGCAGTGTGCTATCTTTTGTGCCCATTTTCTTTCATTTATCTTAATTTTTAAATGTTTATCCATGTTCTAACATGTCTCAATATTTTATTTCTTTTTATTGTTGAATGATATTCCATTATGCTGATGTTTTATTTACCCATTTACCATTTAATGGATATTGGGTAATTTGGGCTACTATGAATAATTCTGTGAGAAACATTTGGATGTAAGTCTTTATATTGACCTGTGTTTTCTCACTAATGGCATTACTAAATAGTATACTAAGTTTAACTTGGCAAGTTTCTGTCAAACTTTTTTCCTGTGTGATTGAATCATTTTATATTCCCAGAGTCCATTGATAAGGCTCTTATTTTCCCACATCCTCACTGACACTTGATATTATCCAACATTTTATTATGGCAATTCTACTGGATATAAGTGGTATCTAATTACAGTTGTAAAGTGCATTTCCCTAATGATTGATGACATTCAACATCTTTTCATGTGCTTATTAGCCATTAAGGTGTCTTCTTTCCCTAAACTCCAAGAGTTTCAGCCAGGTTTTAATTAGTCCGCTTCTTTTCCTACTACTGAGTTTGAGAGTTTTTGTATATATAACTTGTATGTTGCTTATCATATTGATGATTTGCAAATATTTTCTCTATGTAATTTTCTCTTTAAATTTTTTGAAGGGAACAACTTTTTTATGTTGTTGTTTTATGGTGAATTATAATTTACCATTTGTTTTTTAATTTTACATCTGCAGTTTGGGTAACATAGCTAAAAACCCTTTGCCTAACCCAAGGTCACAAAGATTTAATCTTATGTGTATTCTATTTATACTGTAAGTTTATACTGTTAGATATGATCCCTTTTGAGTTAATTTTTGTGTATTATGTAAGGTAAGAGTCTGTGTGTGTGTGTGTGTGTGAATACCAAATTGTTCCAAAACCATTTGTCAAATATTTCTAGATATAGACTTAGTTTTTGTTTTAGATTCAGGATAGAGGTTCACTCAGATGCAAGGAAACATAGAAGAGGAAGGCAGAAAATTTTATAAGAGATACAAGGTACCATCAAAGCCTAGTTTCATTTCTGACTGAGTCATTAGCATATATGATATTTTTAAAAACAAACACATAAGCAAAAAAGGGTTTCATTTACCATTGAAGAGAGTGTGTTAGGAACTACAGATTTTACCAAATCCAATTATTTGAACCTGAAGTCTGATTTAAAAGATAATACTAAAATAGGAATAATGATACATCATTAGTAGAGCTGTTTCAGGGATCAGAAAAATGCATACATACATATATAGTGGTTGGCACCTGGACAGTGCACAGTCCACTGAACCTCCCTTGATTATTATGAGTATTATTACAAATGCAGAAGGAGAAAATGGGCTCACTCCAGAATAAATGTCCAGATAATAATCTTCTGGATTCACATTAGTCACAAAATGTGTGTGTCCCTCATCAATGAAACTATTTAGCTCGGAAAGTACCTTATATACTAGTACCTCTTACTGACTTAACTTTATTCAAAATATTGAAAAAAGATTTTCGTCTGTTTTCTGATGGCTTTACCAAGGCTGGCTTGAAAAATAACAAAGTCCTGATAAAAGTAATTTTGGAAAAATTTTCATCATAATCTAAAAGTTTCTCTGCCTCAAACAGCTACACTCTCAAAAATAGCCCCTGTCAGACTATGATTTCTATTTCCTGATGCTACGCAATCCCATCAATGAGTTCAAACACCAAGGAGACAGAGAAACCTCTCTTTCTTTCAATATCTCACTATGAATACAGCATTATATTTCTATGTGTATATACATATGCAAACATAGGTGGCTGTGTAGGAGACCATAATCTAGTGTCACAAACATGGCAAGAAAAAAATGTACAAACATCTGGATTTTAAATTCTCTTTCATTTCGAGTCTAGCAACTGAAAAAAAATGTGAAAGAATAGACATTTTGCTGTGACAAAAAGTTGCATCGATTAAAAATAATAACAACAATAAACTGCACTGATGATGAAGACACAGATTAGTTCCTGATATGAGTAAAAACTAAAATTACCTGCTCATTAATAATAACAAAACACTGAGAAATACTTAAACACTTGGAATTTTTATTTATTAGTAAGTCAGAGCATAAGCTAACTTATTAGAGAAACTGGGACAATAAAAACACACTTAGTCCAGGAAAGATGGTAACTTAGAAGAAAAACATACCAAAACAAATTAATAAAATATAGACGCATCAAACACCCCCACTGACCCCACAACCCATTTTGACACAAAGCAGCAACAATGGTGAGGGCAGGCAAAAACAACTCCCTACCCCCTATTCCTAGTTATGATTGTTCTGTCCCCCTCTCCTGACACATGGCCTTTTGTTTTGACTTTTACCCCAAATTTCCTCCCTCTTGTGTATCTCCTATATTAATAAACACAGGCTCCCAAGAATCCAAGCCAGAAATCCACAAGACCCATTAGATTCTCCCACATGCCTGCTCGAGCATCTAATCAATCACAAAATTCTGCTGATTCTATCACCTCACAGTTTCTTGGATTTGTTTATTCATCATCTCATTGCTACCTTTTCAAGTCCTGTTCCTTCTTGCCTGAATTACTGCAATCATCTTCTAGGCTTCTTTACAACTGATTTACCCCCTTTAATCCAAAATTAATCAGTGAACTTAACAGAAATACACATCGGCCCCAATGATAAGATGACAGTATTAAACTCTAGCATGCAAGACCCCACACGAGCTGACCCCTTCTGACCCCTCCACATCATTTCTTTCCATACCCCTCCTTGCATTTTCATGTCAATCTAAGCCAGCAGTGGCCAATAGAAATAAAGCGTGAGTCATACATTAATTAATTTTTAAATACATTTAAAAAATAATGAAAAATCAACAAGTGAAATGTATTTTAATGTTATATTTAACTCAATATTTGGCATCTACAGTTCAAGAAGTATTTAGTAGCCTCTTGTGGTTAACTGCTACCTTATCAGACAGCACAGTTCTGAGACACTTTCCTTTTCCTCAGTCTTCACTGTGTTTGCCCATCTCTAGAATTTTTCTATGGGCAGCTTCCTCTACCTGGAATTTGGGCCCAATCCCTTCATATCCTACCCCCAAATGGTCATAATGCATGACTGGCACAATGTGTTTAATAAACAATTATTACAAGTTTTCTTTGTAGCCTTTCTGACTCATCACCTTCAAATAACATGTCTCTTTCATGCATTCCCCAGAACACTCTGAGTTTTTCTCTCAGCAAAGAATTCATAGAAAGTGCTTTTTTAATTGCCATATCTATCTTAACATGTCCAGCAATTAGGACACTATTTGACACATGGTAGATAAAATAGACATCGTGGTTGCCTGCCGGATACAACTCCTGCCTTACTCCTGCCTTCACATAGTGCAGGTGATTCACAAGACAAGGAGCCCATTCTCAGCTGCTCAGATGAAGTCTACATTTAAAACTATCAGCACATGATATTATCCTGGGGATTACTATTAGTCCTGGATGGGCATGTGACTTAAGTTGGTCCAATCAATCCAAAAGAAAAGAGCTCATCCTAGACTTAAAGCAAAGGCTCTTGTTTTTTTCCCACTGAGGTGGACTTTGGGTGAGCTGTGGCCCAGAAAGAGATGCACCTTCCCTTTTCACTCCTCTCTCCTGGGGTCCTATATCTGTAGTCAGGTTGGGGGCCTTGTAACTAAGTCTGGCCACAGGAATGTAAGCAAACATGTTATTAGCCGCACAAAATCTGCTTCTTAAAACAATTTCACATGATTGTTCATACTCTACCATGAAGGTTTGGGTTGAAAACAAAGTATCAAGAGAGAGAAGATGCCAGAATTTCCATGGCAGGAAACTCTTAAAGAGTACCCCAACCTCCATCAGATTAGAGTATGAACCAGAAAGAGATCTTCTTGTATTAATTCTCTAAGCTTTTTAGGATATTTTCTTAAAGTAGCTAGTGCTACTTAGATTGGTTAAAACTGTACTCACTAAATGCTTTTGAATGAATAAATTAGGTTGTATAGGACATAGTTTCACTTAATGGACTGCTCATAGTAACTTCTACCAAAACAAAGCAAAAAATAAAATTAAACTCAAGATTCATATTCAACCAATTTACCAGCATGAAAAGTCTATAGCATCTGTATCTAAAATTATTTACTACTAAATACTCAACTTTCAATGTATGACTGGCAGAAAGTATGTGTTTAATAAATAATTATTACAAGTTTTCCTAATGGGAACTGTCAGCTAAGTCAATACTTGAAGTTTTATAGAGTCCTACTTAAGCCTGATTTTATGTAGAGATAGAGATTTTATAAAATAATTGATTGTATACTTTTCATTTTCAACCTATAGCTATTCATTATTACTGCATTATAATCAGAAATAAAATTAATTTGAAGAAATCATAAAGGAATGTTGGACATTTAGAAGACAGCAAAACATGGCATCAAACTGAGGTTAAAGTAACAAAACAAATATTAGAACAACTAAGTAATATATTCAGAGGCTTTAGTGTAATAATGGTCATTTCGAAAAGATTTCATCAGTAAACAGTTGAAGTAAATTCACACAATTACAAGGAAAGTCAGCCTGAAGTTTCTCTTCTTTTGCTTTGTAGTAAATGGGCTATTTTAAGCTTCTGGAAAATTAGTTCCTATCACCTGAAAGCAGAACACAGGATTTAACACTGTGATCCTTAATGTACTAGAGTAAAATACAGAGTACTTTTTAAACCAAAGTAGGAATGAAAGAAGGTGTACAGTCTGCTTTGAGATTTGGAAAGTAAGTGGGAAATGGTAGTGAAGAGAGCTAGGAATCAGGAGATAAGGGAACCTGGTAGATTAGACCTCTTGTACATTGATTTAGCATCTTATTCAACCACTCATGTTGTTCCCTGAGGAGTATTTATCCTTAAGTTTTGTGAGAAGAGAGTAAATTGCACATAGGAATTAATTAATTTAATGCTTCAGTGTCCTATCTAATCAGATTATAAATCACTCTCTCAGACCGTATCTCTTATAATCATGACATCTTTAAGTGGCAAATTTGTAGATTAGGTTATTGATTAAATGTGGGGAGAGTGAGAGACATGAAGTGGGAACTGGCTGCCAGGGTTTGGCATGAACGATTGGCTAGCTAATGGTGCCATTTATTGTGGCAGTCCGCACATTCTAATGTATATAGGACTCACTTAAAGAACATTTAACTATTTCAAGTCCATGGTCCATTCCCTAAATTGACTCAGTATATTTTAGGGAGACATCCAGAAATTTGAATTTTTCTAAAAGCTCCCCTCAATGACTCTGGTCAAGAGGATAGAGAACTGTATTTGGAAGTATTTATAGATAGGAGGGAGGCAGCCTAGAGGAGAAATAGATTTGGGGAAAAGATCCTAAGTTTTAGCTGCAAAGAAAAATCTACTCATGTTAATCTGAGTAAGTTTTATCCCATGTATTTCTAAACTCACCTTGAAGAAGGATGAAAATTGAAAAGTATACATCCTCTACTGAAAGACACTTCCCCTCCTCAACCTTTACAACAGGGATAACTCTGAATTCGGGAAATATGTGGGATCAAAGAAGTCTACCCCAAAAGGCTATTTTCCACATCCTAGGAAAGGAGGCAGCCGATGAATTAAACCTAAGAAGACAAAGCAAACAAGCAGGATATGTTGGTGCGTGACTGTAATCCCAGTGACTGAGGAGACAGGCAGAGGGTTGGGCCAGCCTGGCCAACATAGGAGACCCTGCCTCAAAAAAAAAAAAAAAAAAAAAAAAGGCAAGCAGCCTGAAATCACGTGAGCATTGTCAATATTCATTTGGATTCCAGACGCTTTAACATTTGCTCTATGTGCTTTAAGGATTTTTTGTTCATTAACCTGTAAGCGCAATTTCATACTTAGCCCACTTTCCACTGCTGTAGCACAGCACCACAAACTGGGTAATTTGTAAACAATGGAAGTTTACTTGGTTCACAGTTCCAAAGGATGGGAAGTCTAAGACCCTGGCACTGGCATCTAGTGAAGACCTTCTTGCTACCTTATTCAACCACAGAAGTTGGAAACAAGCACGGGTAAAACAGAGGAAACCTGGCCTTTTATCAGGAATGCACTCCCCTTGGTAATGGCATTAATCCCTTCAAGTGAGCTGAGTCCTCACCACCTTATCACCTCTCGAGGGCCCCGCCTCTTAATACACTTACTACTGGTACAGTGGCAATTAAATTCAATATGAGTGTTGGATGGGGACATTCAAATCAAAGAATGACAGTATTGTGGGGCAGATGAAGAAGAGGGACACACAAAGGCTTAAATACGCAATGCAACTAGCCTTGTGAAGATTGCTAGCAAATAAGGCAAGTAGCATAAGAAGTCTGAACTGGAACTTGCAGCAGAGTTGAACTGAATTCAATTAAATGAACCTAGCCCCTCAGACAATAGAAAGCAGCCATAACAGAAGAAAGGACCACGTTACTATGCCATTATCATTGGTTTTAAGAGTTCTGAGAGATGAAGGTTTATTATTTCATTTAAATATTTGAAGATAGAATTTTTTAAAAAACTAAAAAATATCGTTTTAGAATCCTTATGGGTGTTAAGCACTCTAAATTTCCAGATAAGTATAACTTTGGCAATTCCCTAATTTAAAAGAGTGCTAGAAATATATAGAAGCCACATAGGAGGTAGAGATCTGCTTGTCTCTTGAGACATGAGAAAAATTGAGGAAATTATAAGGCACTATTAATAGCCACCAAGGGGAACAATTTTGAATGAGATTCAAAGAATACACCTATAATGTCTTCATACTCCATAATTTCTTACCAATTTCTCTTTTAATGGCTCCAATACAATTCCATTTCTTTTGGCACTGGGGGCTTTCATTAACATACTCCTACTTTTATTGAATTCTAAAACCAAAAAGATGAGGTTGAGTGATATCCAAGAAAAAAAAATTAGAATAGTTCAGCTCACTAGCAACTTATTGCATAATTCTGTCCATGTTTAATACATTCTCGTGCCAAAATCCTATTTTCAAATCATACATTTCAGTTATTATTTCCCATATTAAGTAGACTAATGGTGGATGTTTCTCCTTTTAAAAGTGACCAAAAATGTGTACATTCATTTTTCTTAAGTGCATGTCAAGTGATAGGTTTGAATAATATTAAAAATAAATGGTTGGAATTTTCACATACCCTTGAAAGACCAGGAAATTGTTGTTTTAATGTATTTAAATGGAATAAAAATACCCTGATTCATTAGGAAGCAGGTTGCTATGTAATTACTTACAGTGTTTGGCATTTGCACAGGCTTTACTTAGTACATGATACTTTTTTATGAAGATGTGTAAACTCTCTGGGCATGGGTCCATTTTTAAAATCTAGTTTCCCCGAAACAAAGAAGTGCCTGAGGGCTGAAAGCTATAAAAATAAAATAGCTGACTGCAGAGACAGCCACCTGTGGAGTAGCATGCATTCTGGAGAATTTTCAAGGCAGAAGACAACAGGACATCAAACTGCATGTACTCTAAGGAGCTGCAAAGTTTAAACTGTGAAATGAGAAGGCTTCAAATGAAATAGGAAGCAAATGGATTTAATGTGGAAAGGCCACTAGAGATGCCAATTAGGAAAACAGGGGTGGCCAGGGCAGATTATGGCTTGTGTTTTAGACCTACATGGTTGATGCAGACACTGCATTCTTGGCCCTTGCTGAGGAGCACTAAACTGGTGTCCTACTATTTATGGAGCGTATTGATGACCTTGCTTTACTACTTACCCTTAGACCATTTTCTATTCATTAGAAAAAAAACGAGGCACTGTATGAGGCCCTCTTGTAATTGCATTTAATTCACACACCCACATAAGATGTAATCATTGAGATGAGGCTCAGAGGGCTTATTTTTTTTGACTCAATCTACCTACCTAGGTAATGGAGGATGTAAGATTTGAACTCAGACCTGAAAAATAGCAGAAATCAGATCTCTACCAAGTCAATTTTTTGGCATGGATTACTCCTATTCATCAAAAGGGCAAAATTCATATTTACCTATCAATCTTCAAAAATGGCATTTGTTTGTGATTGTTTACAAAATTACAGGATAGCATGTTCTCTTGTGCTTCAGGTTGGCCACAAAACACCAATTTGACATGCGCATTTTTGTTTCATTATCCATCTTGGATCTAATATTTGTTTATGGGATCCTAGTTGATAACCTATATATTTGAAAACAGAGAAAATATGAAGAACTGGGTCCCCTTTTCATTGTGATCTTTAAAAGTGCCACAAAGGGTAATCTGCTCATTAAAGGCTGATCACTCTCTGCTCCTTTACCAATCTTCTTTATTTAGTATTGTTAGCTATTGTGTTCCTAACTCAACATCAACTTCTTCAAAAATGATCATAATAATACCATTAATGATCTTATAATCATATATGCTTGTATGGAGTACATGCTATGGGTCAGAGTATCTGTCATCTATCATAGACCTCCTTGGAACTCAGTGTTTTCTCATTTTTCTTGCATGGATCCATCAGTTTAAATTCAGCTTAAGCAGGCATCTCTGTGTCAAGCTGAGCGTCTAAGTTTAATTCTTCCCTGGGTCTTGGGCTTAGGTCTTCACCCTGGTTCTCAAGGCTGAAGAGACAGCATTTGCTCTAAAGAATTTCTGCTAGTGATGACAACAGAAGCACAGGAGAGCAATGCCAAGTGTGCACACACATTTCCAGCTTCCACTGGTCATGTCTTCCACCAAAGTAGGGTGTATGACCAAGCTTGATGCCCACCTACAAATGGATGAAATGCCTATTCACGCAACAAACACAGGGAGAGATAAAGAGTTGGGAATAATAATTAACTTACCAGACAGCAGCTCTGTGAAGTTGTTTAACATCATACTAACTTAAACAGTTCTGCAAAGTTAGAACTAATTTCCCATACTCCCCAAAAAGAAATTGAAATAGAGAAATACTACACACACACACACACACACACACACACACACGCACACACACACATTCAATGTGACATTTATTAAATGGCAACTGTGATACAAACTTAAGTCTGCCAAATTCCAATGTTCTTTTGCTTTTCTATCCATAGTTGTCAAAACAAAAGGTAGTTAATGCAAATATATATGTTGGACTTCACATTTATGAAACATTTTCATGTCTATTTTCTCACGCTGATGTAACTGGGATAAATTTGAACATTCTTAAGATCTATTCTCACTCTTCTTCATGCATTATTTAGCCACTGCTGGTTATCTTATTAAGTTAGCAACTTAATAAGGGAGTGCTCTCCAAAAGTAAATATACACACCAGCCAGTTTTTACCACTTTTAATTATAGTGATCTTTAAGTTTACACAAATATAAAAACTAAAGAAATAAAATTTGGTTTTAGAAAAATCAAGTTACTGTCTGGCGTAAATCTAAATCATGCTTGTGTTAGTACCCCAAATTAACTCAAGTTGTTTTGTTTGGTTTTTCAATATGTACTAGGGGCCTACATCATTTGACTGATAAGTGCATAATGAAGTATATGTTACTAACTTCATAATGAAAAAATGGAATGTCCAGGATGTAAAGTAACAGGATTAAGATCACATTGAGATTCACACTTGTATCTATGGTTTGGTAACAGCTAACTAATGTGTTTAACCTTCCAGTTACCTACATTATCTTTTCCTGTCATTCTTATGAATTACCCACCCCTGCCCCAGGCTTTGTGGTGCTCAAGTATTACCACAAATGCCTTCAGTAGCAGACAGATATCTGTCCCTCTAATAAGATAATTTCCTAAATAAATGGAGTGTCACACAAGGAATGTAGAGGTAAAAGAATAGAAATGCAATAGATGAGATAACAGTAGGAAGAATAAAAATTATCCAAGGAAGAGCCCGGAATGGTGGCATATGCCTGCAATCCCAGAAGCTCCAGAGACTGAGACAGGAGGATCAAGAGTTCAAAGCCAGCCTCAGCAATTTAACAAGGCTCTAAGAAACTCAGTGAAACCCTGTCTCTAAATAAAAGACAAAAATAGGGCTGGGGATGTGGCTCAATGATTGAGTGCCTCTGAGTTTAATCCTGGTACCCACCCGAAAAAATTATCTGAGTAAGAATATTTGATATCTGGGGATTAAGAATCCATGAAGTGGAATCAGAGAGATTTAGAAATATAATAAAAATATTTTTCTCTGAAACAAAGGAAGAACTGAACCTTCAGATTGAAAGAACAACATTTTTAAAAATATACAGAAAAATTGACACAGGAATACTTTCTGCTTTGACTGTTTAATTTCAGAAGTATAGAAATATTACAGTGTCTAACAAAAATTCAAATATGACTAACAATCCCTTGGAGGTGGTGGAAGCAAAGATAGAGAGACATACAAGAAAACTATTTTCCTTTGCTGTCATAGCAGGGAGCCTACACAATGTAAAACTGAAATCCATTATGAGAAAAAACTCAATGGTTCTAAACTTCTAAATTCCTCCTAATCTTTTTGTCATTCACATAGAAAGAAATTTTAGAGATTCATTTTGGTGATGAAGAAATATATATCCAAAATTCAATAATTCTTTGTTTTATTTTACTTTCTTTTCCTTTTGAAAAATCAAGATTAAATTTTAAAATTATACTTAACATAATACATCATATTCTATTGCTATAAAAATTTTTTCATCTATCCAAAATAGGCATAAAGAGATATCAGAATACCATCCCCTTAATTTTAATTTAGATAGATTTTTTTCTGGCTCACAAAATGCAAGCTAATATATTTTCACTTTTTATGCTTTCTTCTGTTTATTTTTTATTGAGTATGATCATTTTTATTAAAACCAAAGAGAATCATTAATTTTAAAGAATTTTGTTTATAATTGGAAAGGGTCTTTTTCCAGTTCCCCAAATAAATATTTCTTTATAATTAATTAGTTCACTTAACCCACCTAATATTGACTGACACTTCATCTGTCCAATGCACTATACTAGCTAGGGACTGAGAGAACCAAAATGAACAACTATCACAGTGGAATAAACAAGGATATAATAAGAGCAGGTTGTGCTAAGAGAGTTGTATGTAGGGTGCCCACAAGTACAAGAAGAACAGCTCCTCACACCTGCAGGGCTCTGAGAATGTTTCCAGCAAGGGAGAACTCTTGAACTGAGCTTTGAAGAATGACTAAGAGTTCTAAAAATGTGGGGGAGGAGGAGGAAAATCATTCTAGGCAGATGACAGATGAAAGATGCAACAGCATGAGTCAAACCATAGGGATCTGAATAATCTGCATATTAATAACCTGGTAAAGAACCTACAGAACAAACTAATGGAATATTAATATGGATAAATTGAGCTTCTAGAGCCAAAATGTGTGTGAAATGAGTGCAATCTTCTTGTTTATAAAAACCTGGAGAGACCCAGAACACTGGTATAGAAAATAAATGGAGAAGAAGCCAACAAATGTCTCTTGTGTAAGTATTAAGGAAAGAGTACTATAGTCTCTTGTCTTCCCCAGTTATGTACACCTGGAGTCCCCAAAAATGTCACCTCTTAAGCCTTATAATGTCCTATTCCTAAATCTGCTCAGTTAGCTAAATTCTTGAGCAGTCACTTTTGGCCTCTTATTCCCACCACTGTAGACTGCATGGTGGTCTCCCTGGTATGATGCGCACAGGGGCCAGGCACAGAGCATCTGTGGCTCTGGAACCACAGCTTTTGTTAGTACCCACTCTGCTGAACTTCTGCCTCTTTTTCCTACTTTTGCCTCTCCAAAGTATGGTATGGAGACCATACCAAACAAAGGTATCACTGAGTTTCTCCTGCCTTATCTAACTCCAGATTACTCAAAGGAAAGAGGGAAAGTAGGATCCCACCTACCATTCCATCTTGCTAGATTTTTGGTTTTGGTTTTGAATTTTGGATTTTTTTCACCCTTCCTTCTCCAAATAGATATAGTCTTCCACCTGCTTGAAGCTTAGTTCTCACTCATTTGGTTCCCCTGTGGCCAAGCTCCAGCCACCACTTGTACCTCCCTGAATATTCACGGTGCCAAGATCAGGGAGGTTGAGACACTTTTGATTCATTCTATGGCTAGATCCAGATTATTTGAGGTCCAAGCTTTTTCCTTCTTCCCATCCTAAGTGCACTTCCCAGCCAAACTCAGCAACTTAAGACGTGAGCTGATAGGGAATGGTCAAGCCCAAAAAGCAGCATGTTGAAGAAATCCATCAAGTTTGGCTTTCAAATCTGGATTTGTAGGTAAGGTTAGGGTACAAAAAACAATCTGGTATTAGAAAAGAAATTATATGTACCTTAAAATTACTAAAATGGTAATGTGGTATCAATGCATTAAAGCATTGAAATTAATATCTTTTATGTTTTGACCTGTTTATTTTCTTTTTTTAAACTTTCTATAGTTGTAGATGGACACACTCTTTTATCTTGTTTATTTATTTTTATGTGGTGCTGAGCATCGAACCCAGTGCCTCACACATGCTAGGCAAGTGCTCTACCACTGAGCTAGAAACCCAGCCCCCTTTATTTTCTTTTTATTGCTTAATTCTTATTCCTGCCTTTTAGGTACATCTTCTCATTCAGTCTGAACAGCAACCAGCTTCTCTCCCTGACAAAATATAGCTTCAATTTTTCTTCACAATGTTACATTGATAATTCTGTAGGGGAATACAGATGGAGATATAGAATGTATAAATGTAGATAGATGCGCATAGGTGACATATACTTTTTGCAGGTAATCACAGACATTAAGGAAGGAATTATGTCTTTAGAAATATGCTTTGATCACCCTCTTAGGTGTAGAAATGAGATCTGGAGGATTTGGTTTTCAGGATCTAAGTCCACAAATGCAATAGGCAAACTGTTTCATGGAACAGAACTTGAGGGAGGGTGGTAAAAAGAAATATGAGGACAGAAATGGAGGGAGAATGCAGCGACATAGGAGAAGCCTGAGTGGTGGAACAGACCTGGACCTTTAGGGATTAACGTCTTTTTCTTGTCAATATTTCCATATCCTCCAAATCTTTAGTAAATTTTTCTACACACACTTATGTGTTCTACAAGTGTTTTTATAAATATTTATTTTGTATTTCCCAGTTTTACAAAAAGTAAGAGAAAGAGATGAGTTCCATACACAGAACAATATGAAACAATGATAGACACAATTCGAGTGTGATGGTGAGACCAGCCCAAACTGAACTAATGTGGTTCAGTTGCCCTTTTCCCCCTCCTTTCTATACCTCTGTGGTCATTTTAAGCTCACAAATACCCACAGCCTAGTTGCAAGCTTTTGGTTGTCAGCATTACTTTTCATTTGACTGAAAATTCCTAAAGAAAGGGAAATTATGGAAGAATTCATAAATTCAACCTACGTTTGTCACTACTCACTATTTAATTCTAGTTGAGTCACTATACGTGCATAAATAACTAAGGCTGGAAAGCTTTAACAAAGAGAAAAGAAGAGTTTCAAGAATAATGATGAACTGGCTCCATGATCAGGGTCTTAGGTAAAGCCCCAATGTAAAATCCTAATACTAGGGACTGGTAGCTAAGAATCAGACAATCAAGTGTTGACAAGATGTTAGGACAGTGAAAAGGGAGTCCATCAGGAGGATACCTGTGTCTATGTACAATATGACCCAGATATGGAATTTAGGGACTACCTAGGGAAAAACCATACATGCAGGCATCCTGTCCATAAAATTCTGCCTTCTAAATGGTCTGACAAACTCCAGGTCTGGTTTTTCTGGAAAAGGAAAATAAAATGCAAATAAATGAAATAAATTCCTCTTCCTTTCAAAATAATAAATTACAGGTTGTGTGTGTGATTCAAACTCCTGCTTAACATGCATCGACTGCGTTTGCATGTTTCTGACAGTGTGAAGATAAAAGGTTCTGTGAGGAATCCAAATCATCTTTACTCAGTGGGCTCCTCTGTGATACAGCAGATGAGTGAAACTGAAAGCACTTTATGTTCTTTATTTCCTGCCCAGCTTCCTCAACCTTGCCTCCTTGAGCCCCAAGAAATTTCTATTATGAAAACTGTTGTCCCAGCCAACCAGAACTCACTCAAGGACCTTATATGATGTGAGTGTTTGGGGTCAGGGTTAGGAAACCAAACCTGGCTGTGGTCAATAGTGTCCATGAAAGATTTAAAGACTGAGGTCTGAGCTTTCATTCTTTTATTATGACTCAAAATATGTAGGGTGGGATCCAGGCACCCAGATCTATAAAAGCTTCCCCAGTGATCTGAGTATGTCCAATTTGAGAATTGTGCCCTGGAATGTTTTTAATCATTGGCATTTGACAACAGTCTTCCTGAGAAAGAATCTCTGGGAAAACCCCAAATCCCAATGGTGATTTTTTTGTTTGTTTGTTTCAATGCTCACATAGAAGTAGAATTGTCAGACCTCTGTCTCAATCCAATCAAAGAGACAATTTCATAACAACCATGGGTTTCCCAGTGGTACCTCCAATAAATATCTTAACTATTCAATAAATGTATAAAGTTCATTTCATAATGTGGGCACTGTCATTTTCAAATTATCAATTTATGACCCTAATAAAAGCTCAGGAGAGAAAACTTTGAGTGAACCTAGTTTGCTAATTTCACTCGTGATTCCAGTGTCCAGGGAGAACAGATGAGAAAGAAGCCCATTTGCATGTAGCTTCTTGTCTCTAAGTGCAACAGATTAGAATTTGTGCTGACCAGGATCGCTAATTTGTGATATGGCAACAACTCCTAGGATTTCAATGGGTTAAGAGTAAGAGCAGCTGTCAGGTGCAGTGGCATATACCTGTAATTCCAGCAACTTGGGAAGCTGAGGCAGGAGGATCACAAATTCAAGACCAGCCTCACCAATTTAGCAAATCTCTAAGCAATGTAGTGAGACACTGTCTCAAAATAAAAAATAAAAAGGGTTGGGGATGTAGCTCAGTGATGAAGTGCCCCTGGATTCAGTCCCTGGTACACTAATAATAATAATAAAAATAATAATAATAAAATAAGAGCCTTTGATTCCTCTTTAAACTATATAACCTTCCTAGGTCATGAGGGATCTGTTCTTTGCAGTGACTCAGAGCCCAGGGTAAGTGAGTGATCACCATCTTGAACACTGTCAGTTTTCATCCATAAGGGAGAAATTCACACAACTATCTCCTACTCCCAATTTGGGCTAAGCTACTTGTGTGGTCCCACTGAGGAGTCAAGAAATGCAGTTTTAGCAGTTCACTAGGAGAAGAGAGAATAAGGAATATTATGTAAATAGAATTAATGACATTCAGGAATTATTTTTAATATCCTGAAAATAAAGTTTTTCAGAACATTAGACTGGACCAAAAATGCCCTTACTGCTTTACTTAGTGTTTTCTGACAATTTTCTTATTTCTCTGAGTCTGAGTAAGAATAATAAAACTGAATCACTCAGGTTTGTTGTAATAACTAAGGTAAAAGTTGCAAAACACGATACACACAAACCACACTGAATGTTTGCAGATGCCATTTACAGATGTTGCTATCACCAAACAGGAGGAAGTAGTCTTTCATAGGAGACACCACAGTGGTCTTACACAACAGAAGTTGGGTTGGACATGGAACAGAATGTTTGGAAGAAATGAGACATCTAAATAGACTATTATGGGGAAGTCTCAAGATACCTTCCATATGAGAGCTCCAGGAAATAAAAAAACAACAAACTTTTGGATGATGGCCAAGAAGGTGACCACTTAATTTCCCTTTCTGGTATAAATGCTGTCCAGTTTCACTCTAGTTTTCTAGTCCAGATTCCATGTTGTCTTCTAAGTTCATCTTTTCTTTCTACTTACTTTCCCTCCTGCCATACCAAGTTCCTCAGAGTTTTTCTTCCACTGAGCCTTTGCAGCTACTGCATCTATGACACAGTGACTCACCTCCTCATGGTGTTTGTTTATTTGTATTGGCTCTATTCCCTCCTTCAAGAAGAAAATGCCTCCTCAGTATATACCCAAAGCCGAAATCAGAATTTTACCATGATACAGCCCATCAAGGCTGGTAGCAGCTCAAGTCACAATAGCTAAGCTATGGAACCAATGTAGGTGGCCCTCAACAGATGAATGGATAAAGAAAATATGGTATATATACATGATGGAATATTATTCAACCATAAAGAAGAATGAAATTATGGCCTTTGCCAGTAAATTGATGGAAATGCAGTCTATCATGCTAAGTGAAGTAAGCCAATCCTAAAATACCAAAGGCCAAACGTTCCTCTGATCTGTGGATGCTAACGTACAATAAGGGGAGGGGGGACGTAGAATAGAAGTTCATTGGATTGACAAAGGGGGATGAAGGAAATGAGGATCTGGGAATAGGAAAGACAGTAGAATGAATTGGACAAACTTCCTATGTTCTTATATGAACACACGACCAGTGAAACTCCACATCATATACAACCACAAGAATGGGATCCTAAGTTACACTCCATGTATGTATATGTCAAAATACACTCTACTGTCATGTCCAGCCAAACAGAACAAATAAAATAGAATATCATAAAATAACAAATAATAAATAGAACTCCTTTTTGTTCTGAAAAAGACAAGACCAAATAAAAGACATGGGTTTCAATCAAATAAATCGTTAGACTGAGAACAACTGAGGCACAAAAGATAGATTTGACTGATTTGACAGAAAATTCCTAGCCATCACTTGAGCTATGCACCAGGTAAACCATGTTGCTATCCTTCAGTCTGCATTTAAGCCAAATTCATCCCCTTCAGCATCCTCAAGTTATTTAAATAGGTCATCAGAGCAAAAGGATCACAAAAACTTGATTAACTTCTTGAAATTGAACTTTCAATGCCCCACATGGGTTGCTGATATATTGCTTGGATTTCTTTTTCTGAAAACTGAAGTGCTCCAGGTAAAACAGAATTGAAATCATGCTGTTATAACTATCAGTCCCCTGGTCTCAGAGAAGTCACTTAAAAATGAGCACTGGACAGCAGCCTACAAAAAAGGCACAAGGGAAATGACAAACAATATGAATCAAAGGCAGAACAGATGGCAGGAGCAGCTGTGGCATGACAGCCACACTCGGAATATAGTGTCCCTCTTTCCCCGTGTAGGCTGTCCGCTCATGTGACTCCAGCAAAAGGAGCAGATTAGAGTCCACTCCTTGACACAGAGGGTGGCGCACATTAACTGCCCTTACAGAGCTTTCTCCTTGAAGTACCTCATGTCTCTAGCTGCTTTGCCTACCCTGGGCATTGGTGGATACAGTTTCCATCCTCTTTTCTCACTCCTCCCTCTACACTTACATGGAATTAAAATTGAATACTACTAACTATATGTTTCTAAACATCTGGATACATAGTTTTACATAGATTCAGATAACTGACTTCTCCAGTAAGAATGTTTTAAATTATATTCATTTTTGTCTTTCTCCTGTTATAAAGATAATATTTTGTTCTGTGGAAATCTGGAATAATTTAATCAGTACAAAATCTTCAATTCTGAGACAAACTTTGCTACCAATTTGATTTAATATTTTCATCTTTTTTTCTATGCATATATAAGGTAAATAACATTAAATATGCTTATAAATACATCTTCTATTATATCTTTAATTTCTTCAGGTTATAATCATAGAAATGGCATTATTGAGTCCTAGGACAAGAACCAAACTGAAGCTTCTAGTATATATACCCACAAATTGACTTCCAGAATATTTGTAGAGACATATAATCCAAAAATTTAAGATATATTCAGGTCACTGACCCATTGATAGGTTTAAATATGATGAGTGTGCATAGTTGCCAATTTGATAGGCAAAGTATAGGAAAACATTTTAATTTTTTAATTATTTTAATTTCTTTATAATTTGTAGTTAAGATTAATATTTTACCAGGTTATTTTATTTTGTTTGCTCTTTATTCAAAATTATATGTTTGTTATTTTTCTCATATATTTATGCATGTCTTAAAGCCAGAGGTTGTGTAATTATTTCTATATTTTTACCTTAATCCCTCCATCAAAGCCCTTATCATACCACAAAAATCTAATAAATACTATTAAATAAGTTTTTTAGATATAGATTGTTTAAAATGATCAACAGTAGAACCAAAACAGGGATTTTTCATGATGGTCTATCCTTAAGGAATCCTTAGTGAATATTACCTTACAAAATTATTTCCTGATATCTGTATTAGCCTACTACCTTCTCTAAAAAACACCTAAATAGCCTTAGAAGAGGGCTCTGTGGGAATACAGGCACATATAAAGTGTATAAATATGGAGAGATGGTTAGAGAATTAATAGAAAAGGGTCAAAGTAGATAAGAACATTATCTGACGGAATTTGTTGGAAGCTTTGTCAAGCTACACAATGTTGTGTATTATGAGGGGCGGTAGAGGAATCCAGATATTCAAATTGAGGTGAGGTTCATGAAAAAAATACTTAGTCTATGTTCTCACTCCCTGGGTACTTGGGAGTGAAGGAGTACAGTAAATGACTCATTTCACAGGAACAGATTTGTCTAGGAAAAGGCAGAAATACAAAACAGCAGTCTTATCAGTCCTCAGGATCTCCCCTGGAAGCTAAGGCAGAGATAATTTAAGGCCTTTCAGTGTATAGCCAAATTTTTAATTCTCAGATCTGGATTTTACTCCATCTCTAACCTCAGACCCTGCTCAGAGAGATTGCTGAGACCCATTGTGCCTCAGAGGTGGTTTCTCTGGAAGATCTCAGTAGAAGTGACTCAGGTCCTTGTAGGATGTAAAGATTTCAGTCTTCATCCCAGGAACTTTTGGGTTACCTTTCTTTCTCTCTCTCTTTTAACCAGTCCTTCTTAAGTCATAAAATGTCCAATGGGGTAAGTAGAACCCTAGTGGTAGTAAGAACAGAAATATGAGAAATTAATGGAGATTCTTGGTGACCTTGGAAAAGTTCTTTTTTCCCCTCTGTGTATTATTTTCCAACAATCTATAAATCCTTACCTCTGGCAGTCTAGTTCTGACTGCGTGTCTCTGTCTGTAGGTATATGAATGTAGCTAAACATTTTACTTGCTTGTGAGTTAACTTTAAAGTTTCCATGAGTTCAGAAAGTCATAAACTTACTGGTTTGGCATATATGTCCTCACAACGATTTAATAGACCAACAGTAGAATAAAGTTTATAGCTTATTTTCATTTTTAATCCTATTTCATTTTCTAAACCATTAGCAAATGTCATCTCAAAATAATTCCTTTCATTCCATCCTTCTCATATATGAAGAACTACAACCTATTTTTTTCATGTCTTTAATTACACATGCAGATGTTGAGAATAACAATAATGGTGATAAAATATGGCAAACTTTATCCATGGCAAGTAATAATATTTCATTTCAAATTATGATAAATAAAAAGGAAGCTAAATGTGTACAGACAGTGTATCAAAATAACAGAGTACTTTCTAATATTCATTTCTTATTTGTATGTGATGATTTAACAAATATAAAATTCTGGCTCCAGGATCTAAGATATTCATAAAAAATACTTGTTTACAAACACAGCAGTAATAGTTCATCAGCTGGGGCAGGTGTCTAATTGAACTTGTATTTCCACATTTCATAAGCTCTCATATATTTAGGGGGAAGATGGAGCCATAACAAAGAATAGTGTTTTTCTGTTTCCTTGCTCACCCTCCTTGGACCCAAGGATTTACATGCTATCCATAAGGAGACCAAGGTCCTTCCACTGTGAAAATGCGGTATCTGGGTTTCACATTGTCCTCCCTTGCCATTTTTCCCCTTCTAACTTATGGATTGAGATACCCTCTTTCTATTTCTAAACCACATTTCATAAAATAATAATAATAATAAGGAACATCAATCAAAAGAGATTTCAGATATATCTATGAATTTCTTCAAATCATGTGCATTCTCATTGAGCCAACACATATCAAAACCTCCTTCAAGAATTTTTCTTTTTACTTAAATTAAGACAAACACCCCAATTTGGCTATAGGCCACAGAAGATCACTGAGTCTGGTGTCCACATATCAAGTGGTATATATACACAGTGGAATATTATTCAGCCATAAAGAAGAATAATATTATGGCATTTGCAAATAGATGGATGGAATCGGAGAATATCATGCTAAGTGAAATAAACCAAGCCCAAAAAACCAAAGGCCGAAAGTTTTCCCTGGTAAGTGGAGGATGATGTATAAGGGGGTGGGGGGTGAGAGAAGAATGGAGGAACTTTAGATTATGTAGAAGGAAATAGAGGGGGGTGTATGAAAAATTGTGGAATGAGACAGACATCATTACCCTGTGTACACATATGATTACACGAATGGTATGAGTCTACATTGTGAACAACCATAGAAACAAAATAATGTACCCCCTTTGTGTACAATGAATCAAAATGCAGTCTGTAAAACATAAAAAATAAATAAATTTTTTTTTAAAAAAAGAAGGTAATAAATTCTGGGAAAACAGACAGATGCTTTCAAAACCCCAGAAACAGTATCATAACAGCAGGTACATGTCCACAGAATCAGAAGGGAAGGTAGGCCACAAGGAACATTTCATGTGACACTATGTATATAAGTGTTTTCAAAAAGTTCCATAACTGCAAGGTATTGCATTTATATCATTATTGGACGTTGTGAAATGTGTTTTCTCTTTCCCCAGATGCCTCTTAATAAGCCATTACGGGTCTATTTTTGGTCTCAGTTGTCCTTTCCAATAGACCATCTGTTGGAAAGAAGAGTAGGAAATGTGGATTTGCTAGCTGTGTTTGAGTGTTAGCTTTGCCTGGGATAAGTTGAGTGACCTTGAGTCATTTGGTTTTCAGATAGATTTTCCACTTTTCTAAACAATTAAATAAGTGGCTACAAGGATTTGTGTTAGGGAAAAACTGGTAGTTGAAATATTTTTGTGGAAAGGTAATGTTTTAAAAAAGGATATAATACAAAGGCCCATCAGGAAGAAATAAGTGTACATGGGGATGCAATAAGTGTACATCTGCATGCAAGGAGAAAGAATGGCAAGATTGATTTGGGAAATGAAGAATTTTTATAGGAACTTGATCAAATGGCTCAAATTATTAAAATTACTATGATCTAAATGCTTCAGCTATTATGTTATTACATGCAAATGAGAGGAAAAACTATTCCATTTCCCTCAGTATCCATGGGGTATTGGTTCTAGAACCCCCAGAGGTAGCAAAACCCATGGTTACTTAAGTTCCTTATATAAAATGGCATAGTACTTGCAAATAAACTATTCATATACTTCTATATGCTTTAAATCACTCTGGATTGCCTATAATACCTAACACAACACCAATGCTATGTAAAGAGAAAGTATGCTGTGTTGTTTAAGGAACGATAAGGAAAAAAATCCATACATATTCAGTATGTGACACTATTTCATTTTAATATTCTGGAGCCAAGGTCAGTTGAATCTGCATCAAATATGAATGGCTGACTATATAGATAACTAATTAACTATGATTAATACAACCTTATAAATGCTACAGATGGGGTATAGCTAGAACACTATAGGAGGAGTGGGACAGGATCAATTTGTTTTGCTGGGAGATAGTTTTAGATGGGTTGGGAAATCTCCAAAAGAAGAATCCATGAAGGTGCTAGCATGTGTGATGGATGTTGAGCAGAATTCTGATAGAAAAGTTGCAAAGGCAATGACAAAACATTCCATGAAGAAGGAACCGGAGATACTGACATCTAGTGGATAGAGACTAGGGCTGCTGCTTAACTTCCTACAGCCCCTACAACAAAGAATTACCCTGACCAAAATGTCCCCCTACAACAACAACAAAAAAAATTATCCAGACCAAAATAAAATAAGGCTAGGGAAAAAGATTTTAAACTCAGTTAAAGGCTATAGCTTCTATCCAAAAGGCATCATTATTATGTTTTGAATGGATGATTTTGAAAGATATTTCTTTCTACAGTGGTGGTCAACTGAATGGGTGAGGGATATGACAGACCAAGGCTGTCAAATAGAAACAGTAGCTGTAGTTTGCATGCTAGATTTGAACTATGAATTTAACGTGGAGACAGAGATATCATACTTGTGATTCTCATTGTTCATAAAGCATTACATTCTGAAGTTTCTGAACAGGATCTGGTTATGAATTGAAAGAAAGGGGCAATTGCAGATTACACAGCTAAGTGGATGAGGCAGATGTTAGAAGTTTGCAGATATGCAAAGGGAATACTCTAGAATTTTAAGTTTGGAATTCCTTTTAAATAAGTAAGATAGATACTACAAGTATAATTTTCATGTCAGTAGTTCAGTAAAGATGTGTAGGATTAGCCCGGCATGATGTTGCATGCCTGCAATCCCAGCAGCTTGGGAGGTTAAGGCAGGAGGATCCCAAGTTCAAACCCGGCAATTAGCAAGGGGTTAAGCATTCTAAGGTACTGTCCCAAACTAAAAATTTTTTTAAAGTCTGGGGATATGGCTCAGTGATTAAGTGGCCCTGGGTTTAATCCCTGGTAGCAAAAAAAAAAAAGGCATGTGTGGGATGTGGGATGGACATACAGATGGGGGTCACAAAAAGATACAATATTTTCAGGTACAGAAATGAATGAAGTCACTCCAAGAAAATGTGAAGGATGAGAGGAGACTCCAAATCTGAGTTCTACAAAATACCAATGGAACAGAAGAAGAACAGACAAAAAAGACAGAAAAGAATAGACAAAAGAGTCAGAAAAATCATTGTTTGAGAAATAAGAGAAAGCATAGAAAAATGTAGCTTCTGGGAGGCCATTCTAAGAAAGGACAAAGTGGATAGCTTTCCCAAATGTGACTGGGAACTAGGGAATACTAAGACTGAGAAGAGTTCATTGAGTTCGGCAAGGTAAAGTGATTAATGGCATAAAATTTAAAAAGGAGCTTCGATACAAAAGTCAGACCACAGAAGAGTGAAAAGTGAATGGACGGGATCAGTGTTGAAGGTTATCTTAACCCTAAGATCCTGGGAAACAGAAGAGATTTAAAAATGCCCCCACCCATGTGTTCTGAAAAAAGACTTAACTGAAAAAATTCATCTTTTCCCATAGGAGTAAGATGAGGCTCAGAAATGCCCCCTTGTTAATCTTTGACAAAACCAGACACAGCTTGCCTAAATTCTTTGTCTCATAAATGTTTAGCTAAATTCTTATCCCCACTGATCAATTGGAATAAAATTGTTAACCACACTTTAGTTAGAATTTTTTTATACCCCACTTCCCCTCACCCATTTTTTCTAACCTTGTTTATTTCTCCTTAAAGAAGAAAATTCATTGCATAACCCCTGAAAGGCTGTAGATCTTATGATGATGGTTTTGCCCTATGTAATAAACCTTCCTCTACTGAAGTCTACCCTTACGAAACCCTGGGTTTGTTTCACTTATTTATTCATTCATTCGTTTTTTTGACAAAGTGAGAAAATAGAGATTGTATATACATAACTTTCCCAAAATGCTTTTCTGTGAAGCACCATTTGAAAAGAGATATAACTTAGGAAAGCCTACATTAAAGAGATACTAAACTGAACAGAAAGCCAAGAGGTGGAAGAGGCATAGCCTTGACTGGAAGAAAAAGAAGGAGCCCATTCCCAATACTGCCCTCTCACATTGATGAATAGAGGTGAGAATCGGTTGCATAACAGATGAGGGCCAAGAGCTTTGATCTCTGTCTTGCTGCTGTAGTACAGCATCACTGGGAAGAAATAACAATCTCCAGCAGAAAGCTAACCAGAAATTTGCACAATCATTGCATCCAAGAGTATCAGAAAGGAGGACACTGTACCAAGTTCAATTTGTCCATGGTTCAGTAACATGGGAATCTGGCCAGACCAAAGATCAGGCACACAGAGTTAGCCCAAAGAGAGGCTACGTCAACAGAGACAAGCAAGACACTATGTGGGGAACAAATTTGTCCTGGAATGGCCATATTCACCAGGCTTCTGTTTATGGTGGTGAAAAGAACAGAAGCCTTTGGTAACCAGAGAGAAACCTAAGGGCTACATATATTGCTCATAACCAAGTCCTATGTCAGCATAGATATAAAATCAAAGTGAACAAAAATAATTTCACAACACACACACACACACACACACACACACACACACACACACACTGGAACACACATTGGAACATCAGGAAGCCTCACTGCTTTTCCTACTCTTGAGTTCTATGAGATACTCCTGCAATCTTTGAAACCTCTCCTTTCCTGGTCTACTGCTACAAGCTCACATTGGATTCTATTAGTTACAACCATAAAGGTTCTAAATCATTTAAAATTACAGTAGTCAAAAAACACTTACACTGTGAGCAACATTGCCTTGACATTCATCAAGAGAAATATGACAAAAATATGAGAATAAATTGGCAGACACAATTGTAGTAAGAACTTGAATACTCATTGCTCCACAATTGACTGATGAAGAAGAACAAATAAATAAGGATATATCCCTGAATACTAAAAACAATAAGGCTAAATATTAGGACACATTTCCTATTCTGTGCTCTGCACAAGTTGTTCTTCCATTCAACATACTTTTGAGAGATTATTACACATTGAAAATGTTTAAAGCAATAGGTTTTTCTGTAGGTCATAAATAAAGATTCTGTACTCATAGAGCTTCCAGCCCTTTGGAAGTGATAGTTTTTGAAATTGTAATGAATATGTAGCCAATTATAAAATGCATCAAGCTCTATAAAAGAACAGCAGGGTGACAAAGAAAGTGAGTATGGAGTAGGAGACATAGATTTCCTTTAGATTGGATGGTCTCAGAAGACCTCTCAGTACAAAGGCTAATGGTGAGTAAAGGAGACAACCAGGCAAATAGCAAAGAACATTCCAGGTATTGCGATACCATGTGCTGTGAGTCAGAGGGGGGAAAGTAAGAGAGAAAGGAATAAATAAAAATGCAAGTAGGAATAAAAATAAAGAAGCCCAGAAAAAAGACTGAATAAATGGATAGATAAGCAGTTCTTTGAAAACAACCCCCCCCCAATAGACAAAAGTATATATGGTCAAATGAAATACAACAAAAAGAAAAGACAAATACTCGAAATTACAATAAGAAATTCTAGGTCTCCCACTCTGGTGGGACCATTATCTGAAGGCAGATAGTCTATATAGAGAATGACCTTTGAATCATACCAGATTCTGTTTCATTTCCAGCCAGTTGGTTCACCTCAACAATTCCTAACATTGATTTTGCACAAAAGGGCACCAGTTTGACTCACAGAGATAACATGAACAATATTCCTAGGAGTTTAGGGGACTCTAGGATAATATTCCCTCCACTACTTCTTATCTCTTGGATTGAAGATAAAGTAGAAGAATGGAGTGAGTGTGTTATGGACTCAGGTTTGTGTACTCGCATAATTCATATGTTTAAACCCTGACTCCAGTTGTATGGTATTAGGAGATAGAGCCTTTGGGAAATAATGAGGTCATGAGAGCATAGCCTCTATGATGGGATCAGTGGCCTTATGAGAGAAAGAGGCTTCCTTACTCTTTTTCCACCATGTAAGGATACAATAAGATGTAAGGAGATTACAACCACAAAAGGGGCCCTCACTGGATCCCAGTAATGCTGGCAACCTGATCTTTGATTCTAACCTTCAGAAATATGAAACTAAACCTCTGTAGTTTATAAGTCCCCCAGCCTTTGGTACTTCATTATAGCAGCCTAAGACAGGCATCATCTCCATTCCCGTGAACATCAGAGCTCACACTTACTGATCCTTATTGATTGCTTACTTATGTAAGGGACACCAAGGACTCTACAGGTGTCATCTCTTGAATCTTCAGATAATCCTATAATTTAGATTCTATTATTCCCATTTTATAAAAGATGAAACTAACATTCTGTGTCAGAAAGTATAAAAGAAATATTAAGTAAACACAGAAGTTCTGAATAAGATTATTATAAGTGGTGATAATGTCAGTTTTCCTTCAAATTAATTCAGTTTTAAGAAACATCCAATCAAAATCCTAATAGAATCCTATAACTTGTCTAAGTAAATTTACATTTTTCCTGAAAAAATGATGGGTAAATACAGCAAAGAATACTTTTTAAATAAGGAAAATATTTTTTTTTCTCTAACAAAATTAAAACAATTTGAAAAACTACCAAAAAACTAATGTGGAAAGATAACACTCTAGGAAAAATGAGATGTTAGTGAATTATGAGAGGATTAGTTCAAATCAGTGTGGAAACGATGAATTCTTTAAGAAATGGTGCTGTAGTCATTGGCCCCATGATCTGGAAGACAAAAGGGTATGGATGACTGAACAAATGAATAAATAGATTACCATATTCTGTTGCCTATCTTTGTACTGATTAGTTATCCTTCAAGTACAGCATATTCTGAAACAGTGACTGGTAGAATAAAATTATTATACATGTAATTATTGAATTTGTGTGTGTGTGTGTGTGTTTCTTTTCTAAGTTCAAAAAATTGAAAAAAAATGAGGAAAACTAGGTTTTACAATACATCTTAACTTACACTCTCCCCTTTTTCTAATGAGTACTGGAAGTTTGTTGAGTATCTGCTGACTGTTCAGCATCACTGGAGATATTCCAAGGACACAAATAGGAACCATGGAAACAAGAGAAGACTGAATTGTTAGGAATGAATTCGAGAGCAGGCATAGCTCAGCGGGAAATGGACTAGTAAAGAAACCTTCATGCAGTAGGATCTAGAACTGTGTAGGACTTTTCTGTGCAGAAGAGAAAGAGAAGGAATATTCAGGAGGAAAGTGAGAGGAAAGGGAAGGAAAGAATGGAGGCAGAGGTAAACAGAAGACCTCCTGGGAGAGGGAGAGATAAGAATGAGATAGTGTATGCAGAGAGAGAAAAGTCATGACAGCAAGTCAGAGGGTTTCTACATGAGAGGAGCCAGTGAGGGTTTGAAAGCAGGCGAGTGACCCAGAAAAATAGTGGTATTAAAAGAAGATGCCCCTGGCATAAGGATAGAGAGGAGGAGGAAGAAAATGAAATCAAGGAGGCTGACTTGAAGGCTAACGTTGTAATGCAGGTGTGAAGTGACAGGGATGAAGCAAAAGTCTAACGATGGAGACTAAAAGTGGCAGACACTTCAAAGCAGACATCACCAAGACAGGTTGAATTTATTTCACAGTTACTATGGACACCAAGAGTAATAGCGTCAAGTGCAGGATCTAATTAGAATCCAGTTAGAGGTCTCCTTACATCACAGTGACTTAGTTCAGCTGGTCCCCAGCCGGGGGCAGGGGTGGTGGTAGGTACACTGGTCACAAAAGCCCTTCCCCTCATCTCTTCCCCAGGATGGTGCACTTTTGGCTAATTGTCTTAGTCTTGTGTTTTAATCCTATCTATATCTTCATGGGTCTTAAAAAAACAAATTGTATAGAATATAGATCAATGGAGTAAAGGAAGGGGATCAAGAGAGAGGGAGGATGGAATGGAAAGGGATTGTACTAAGGAATGAGATTGATTAATTACACTATATGTATGTATGAATGTGGCATATTGAATCCCACTACTGTGTGTAGTTATAATGCACCATTAAAATTTTTGAAATAAAATAAAAACCAAACTTTATCTGCATACTTTATTTCCAAGAAAGTCAAAGTTCTTAGGGGTTTTTTTTGTTGTTGTTCTTTTAATCTTTATAATACAGAGCAGTTTGGAAAAGTAGAATTAAATTAGGTTTGAATTTTAAGTCAGATCTAATACTACATCTGTGTAACTTTGAAAAAGTAACTTCTCAGAGATTAATTTACTTTGTAAAAAAGGTACTGTTTCCCGTTTTTCTGGATTATGGTAATATTTAAAGATATATATGTATGTGTGTATATTCATAATTTTATATATGAAGCATATTATATTATACATATTGCTATATTTGATTACAAAATCATCACAAATTTTATACCAAAATTTTGGCAAAAGGTGGGATGTGACCATTATGTACACTTTTTTAAAATGTGCCAAAATTATTTAAAAATCTATTTATTACTAAACTGGTACAAAATTAGGATACATGGAATACTTGTGGTAGCAATGATTATGCAGTGAAATATGGTAAGCTAGTGTCAAATACATAAAAGAAAATAAATAAGATGTATTATTAACAACTTTAAACATAATACTTTTGAAAACTAGTTCAGTGTTCTACAACAATGTTTTCCTTATCCTGAAAACTCATTTATAACAATAGCACTGTGACAACCACACACAAAGAATTGCTTTCTGTCACCGTAATATAGAGGAATTAAGGTCATATCCTTTTATCCAAGAGTAGCACTACCAAGTACAACCACTCTCTAGGACAGTTTGATGAAATCGTTTGCTGTAATTAGTTTTCCCAAGGGGGAAAATGAATAAAAGACTCTCATCAGGTATTGGACTCCACAGCTTCTCTAGCTGATTGAAATTCCATTATTTATTTTGCACATCTGGATGGTAAATGGAAGTTTCTCTAGCATCAGTTTCTCCAGGCTGTCTTCAAACAGGTTTAATTAGAGGATTAAGAGTTTAAATATATCTCCAACTGTTAGAAGTAGTTTTCTCATTTTTCATGCTGACATGCTCAAAACCAAATTTTTTCTTGACCCTCTGGCTTGCCACTACAGTTAGATTGGGAGTCCGGTTCCAACAGAAGGAAGAAGGTGCTGTACTCTTTGTTCCCCAAAATGATGCTGTGATCTCAGTACATGGATGCCCAATGAGTACTTACTAAATACATAGAACACACACAGAACTTAGATTGGCTCTAAAAAGAACTCAAATATGTATTCAGTGTATTTTATTTGAGAAAATAGAGCTCACTCTGAAATATTGAGCATAAAAATATTTTATATGATATTGTGGAAAAGAGAAGAATGCAACTATTCTGAAGAGAAATAGAAATATCAAGATCTACAAAAGGTTGTTTCTCAAAACTAAGTATCCATTTGAATCACACAAGAAGCTTTTAAAACTTCAAAACCCAGGCTGTACCTTTAACCAGTTAAATCAAAATCTCCGGCAGGTGGGATTTGGACATAAAATATATATTTTTTTAAATCACCCAAGATAATTCCAATGTATAGGCAAGATTGAGGACCACTAATGGAGAGCAAAGACAAAAGATTCCCTAGAGTTCAGGAACATGACCATTATTTGAAGTGGGGAAGGGAAGTGGGAAGCAACCCTCAGTTTGAGTATGGAATGTATTTTATTTTATTCTGACAGTGAAAAAAATTCTATCTCTTCAGTAATAAGCCCAGGTAACTTGAGTGGTTGAACAGTCCTACAAAAATCTATCAACTCCCATCACAGAATGTTAAAGTTGATGTCAGGTTGTGAACAAATTTCTAGTGTAGCATTCACACTGGTCATGCTGCTATGCAATTTAGCCTGCAGAAGCAGGGGTGGAGCCTCATGTTAGCTGAGCATGTGTGGGAGAGGAAGGATAGAAGGTATAATAAAAGCTGAAGGGAGAGAGGGTCTGGGCCTTAGTTTAGACACTGCATGGTAGAGTCATGAGGGCACACATAGCCAACGAAAGAAGACAACCAGTATGAATTAAAGTCGAATGCCCACGCCATGTGAATTTGGTTACCCATCTACCCCCATCAGTGACTCCCACTTCCACTTCCCTGCTACTTAAAATTCCACCAGTAGAAGTACCCTTCTACTTACAGAAAAAGCATAAGTTGTCTAATTGTAAAATAATTATATCTGATAAACTTAAGGGCACATATCTTGTGATTCAGCTATTTCATTTATCAATAAACACAGCAGTGCTATTCTAGATATATATTCTATATCATCTGTTATAATGAAGAATGGGGAGAGGTATTTCCACTATTTGTTAGTAGACAAAAAGCACAATATATTTTCACATGAAATAATATAGCACTGGTTTGTGTGTGTGTGTATATACATATATAGGTAGAGAGGAAAAGGGGAAATGATATGCATTAAATTTCAAAAGCAAAAATTTGAATAAAATTTGTTATGAACTGAAAGAGTCTATTAAAATATAGTTTACATGAAAATAAAACTGCTCAGTGAGAACATGTCTCAAAATTAAATACAAAATAGGGCTGGGGATGTGACTCAGTGGTCGAGTGCCCCTGAGTTCAATTCCCATACTATGAAAAATTTTTGAATGGAAAAGCAAGCTGAAAAATAATATATGCAGCAGGTACTAATTATATAGTTAAACCTGATTAATTAAATACCGTTAGGCTGTACGTGCTGCAAGAGATGTTTGAGCAAAGTGCTACAGAGGAAAGGAGAGGGAGGGTGTCATTCTGCTTGTTACAGAGGAGGTGACATTTGAGCCATCACAAAAGGAGTTTGTCAGGTGAAGATTGAAAACAGTAGGATAAGCACAGCATGTGCCAAAGGTTCAGAATTCTGAAATTTAAAAACGTTCAATATGCTTAAGGAATAAAGAAGTTCAATGTGCAGAAACATGAAAAATGCATGGGAGAGGAGAGAAAAGTCAAACATGTTGCTTGAGTGCAAGTCCAAGCAGATAGAGAAACTTGCCTTGCTTTTAAAGGAAATGGGCAGCCCCTGGAAGGTTTCTGATGAAGTAAGCTACACCACTTAACCTGTGTTCTGGAAAGGTGACCAGGTCTAGGTCTAGGGAGCATTAGGGAAAGGTCAAGGGAGGACAGGGAATTATCTAAGTTAAAATGAGTTTTCTTCGCCTCAGTACATTTCCATGTGCGTAATCTATGCTCAGTCAAAATCCTTGTGGTGCTATTTTAGCAGGGACAGGCCACACAGCTGAAATTAAGGACTGATTTCTGAGCAACTTCTATGTGCTGCTTCTTGAACTGTTCTCCACTCTCCTCTGTCCTGTTCTGTGCCATGTACAACTGCCCTCCATAGTCTATATCACCTGGCCTCCTTTTCTCCTTTGCTCTCAGTTGACTTTTGTCTCTAAGAGTCCCTCAGGAGATTAGAATGAGAGAAGAAAGGGGTTGGTTATTCATTCTCCCTCATTCCCCAACAAATGGCTGTGTTCTGGCAGAAATGCATTTCCCCCCTAAATCTGTAGCTTCTGTTGAGTGGCCCCTCTTCTGTAGCAACAGCTGTCACTAGATTCCAAGAATTGTTCCTTATGCATTGCTCTAAAGCTGTGCCCATAATTTACTTTTTTGAGGTTTGATATGACACATAGATACAGAGACAATTGTCATCAAGGAAGAAATTTATACTTTCAGATCCCATTAGACAGGAAGCATCCTATACCATGAGGGCCACACAGGGAACCACCAGGGTTAGTCAGGAGGAAGAAGGGAGAGCTTGGCACAGGGTTTTACTGGGGTTTTGTGGGAAGAAATGGACAAGGCAGAGTAAGTTCACTGAGTGAGCTTAGGAAGGAATAATCTGAATAATTTCAGCAGGATCTGAGCCATAAGGGTGGTACTTAGCTGCCTGGTACTTGGCCCTGGGTGATTCAGAACACAGGGAATACCAGTTTGGTATGTGAGAGTTTGATAAAGAAGATGGTGGGTGGTATGGGCTCTGACTTGGTTGGTTTATATATCAAGGCATGCTCGCAGAGAAGTCCTTTTCATCTCTAAGAATTAACTAGTCCTGGGAAAGGCAGAATGTCCAGAATCAAGGCCCCAAATGACAGAGCATGATGAATATAGAAAATAAGAATATACAGTCAATACACCTATGTCTCTTAAGAGCTAGGGGTGGAACCCATTTCCTATTAGTCTCTACTCATGTCCCCATATCCTCATCTTTTGTGAGTTCCTTAAACCCTGTGCACACCTCTATAAATAGTCCCTTTATTAAACTCTCCAATTTGCCTTTAGTGTGGGCCATCTGTTTCCTAATAGGACCAGACCATTGCAACTGCTAAATTATATTTTATTTGGAACCACGTAAATCCTACTATGTCACATATAATTCTCATGTCATAAAATGCTTCTCTTTATAAAACAACCAATTCTTGACATGATATAGCATTTTTTTCATTTAGAATGTTAGTTCTAGTCTGCTTATTAAAATTAGTTATGAAAAAGGCAGTCAGCCATAACTAATTTTCCAGCATTTTTATTGCTGTCCCTTGGTCTTATTTCTAAATACCCAAGGGGTCAACTACAAATAAAAACTAATGTTCTATAATTAAGGATTTGAATCTGTTTCCCCCCACTGAAAATTCTGTTACAATTCTTATTGACAGTTCATCACAGAGACTCCAGGCAGAAAGAATAATCAGTTTCATTTCTCTCCATGCTGAGAGGCTGGGAAGTAGAATGGTAACTGCAGGGACTCCAAAGGCCCTAGCTTTCCTCTGCCCTCACTAACTTTAGCCTCTCTGGGCTATTCTGAATCCTCAAATAAGCTAGTCTTATTTTGTTTTAGAATGACTTTACCCCTCTGCCTGAAATGCTCTTTGACCCAATCCACAACTTATTACTCATAACTACTACTTTTTTTAGTCATCAGCTAAAAGAATAGAAGGTGAATGGATGGAGGATCATTAATAATAGCTCACTTCAAAGATGGTCTCTTTTCTCTCAGCCACCATACTGTATGTGTTTCAGGTTATAATGCTGTTGTTTGTGGATCCTTTCTTTATATTGAAAATTCTTACCATTTATTAATTAAACATAGCTCATGACCTTGAGTAAGTTACTTAGTTCTGAGGACCTGTTATCTCTTCAGGAAACTGAGATATTACCTGGCTTTTCCTCCTCTCTTCTGAGGTTGGAAGGAAGGTCAACAAATGCCATGATAAATACATTAGCAGTCTGCAAAGCTGATGGACTGCAATAATTATTTTTGATTATTTAGACAATGTACTCTGCCACGTATCTCTGAATCCTAAAGTTCCATTCCTAGAAGCCCAAGAAGTGTCAAAGGTCCTCCATCTTTCTGTATTCATGTATTCATTTACTGAGCCACTACATGGAATGGTCTCTTTCACAACACTAATATTCAGTTCAGAGATGCTTATACTTGGGGACCTACAGTCTAGAAGAGACAGATATATGTACAAGTAAGTGCTCTAAATTCCTGCAGGCACTAGACAGAGGGCCTGTGTTAGATATTCCACCAGGGTGGATATGAAGAGTCTTTCTAATGATGGAATTATTTGCAGAGTTTGGGAAAAGGTTAAGAATATCTCTAGGAGATTGAGGACCTAGGAATAGCAACAGTGATCACCCCAAGCATAAAAGATCAAGCTAGGTGTGGGGATTAATGCCTGTGATCCTGACTCAGGAGGCTGAGGTAGAAGAATCATAAGTTCAAGGCCAACCTCAGCCACTTAGGAAGACTCTGTCACAAAATAAAAATAAAAAAAGAGTGGATGGTGTGTAGCTTGGTGGTAGACTCTCCTTGGGTTCAATCCCCACCAAAAATAAATAAATAACTATCAAAAGGAGGAAGTCTTACTAAAGCCCAATTGACACTAGAGCCATGAACAAAAGTTATAGCTGTGGATAGAGGCAGCCACAGTCAAAACTTCAATATGCTTGGAAAGGACTGGGATGAGTAAGTACCCCACTGTCTCTGATCTCCTGCCAAGCCTCCATTGAGTATCCCAGATGGCAGCCACACGGCAAGGGAGATGGGTGATACTATGCATAAGTGTCAGCATCCCAGGGAAAGGAGTAGGGCATAGGAAGGTAGAGAACATCATAGGGCAGATGGAAAATAACCAGCATGGGTCTCCTATAAAAGAAAATTCTCATCTTTACCTAGAGAGGTAAGAAAGTCCTCAAAGGAAAGACTGTATTAGTTTTCAAGAACTTCTGTAACAAATTCCTACCAATTATGTGACTTAAGACAGCAAAACTTTATTCTCTCACAGTTTTCAAAGTTAGAAGTCCAAACCAAGGTGCTAGCAAGTCATACTCCCTGAGAGGCTCTGAGGGAAGAACCTTCATTACTTCTCCCTAGCCATTAGTGCTGACTGGCAATCATCAGCATTTCTTGGCTTGCACATCCTTCACTCCCATTTCTGTCTTCATCATCACGTCTTTCTTCCCTGTGTGTGTGCCTCTGTATCTTCACATGACCTTCTTGTAACAGTTGTTGACTTTAATCCACTCGATTTTAGTATAACCTCAATTTAACTAATTGCATCTGCAAAGACTCTGTTCCAAATTAGGTCACATTTTGAAGTTCCAAGTGGATTGAATTTAGGGGGGAACACTGCTGAACCCAATACAGAGACTATTTGAGCTAAATCCTGAAAGTTTATAGACACTCAGCATCCATACTAAGGTGGGAGATGTGAGCATCTGACCACTAACTGTGGACAACAAGCAGTTGTTCCCACTATAAATCCTACTGTACACACTGACTTTGCTGCCCATTCCAATGACGCCAAAAAGATCTAATGTCTCTAATGGACTAGGAGTGGCAGCTGGCAGGAGTTCTCCATGTAGAAAGGTAAAGTGTTTTCTACATGGAGGGTGAATAAGAAATGACCTGAGTGCTCAATTTAAGAGGGACCCAAATGAAATAGATGTCACAAAGTCACTCTTAAAAAGACAGGAAGGGACAGTGTTTCCAAAAGTCAAACAAGGATGAAGGGAGGCAGACAGAAATATAGATCTGAAGAGGGCCAGTAAAGATTACTTTACCCTACCAGGTTAAACCTAGCCAGGAAAGTCAACCCTGTCTGTAGGAAAGTTAAGGAAGAGTCTGGGGACTCTGCTAGAAATGCCATGGGACAATCAGTTCTCAGAGGATATCCAGAATATCAGTTTACCTGGTGTTAGAAAGAAATACTCTGTCCTTCAAATGTTGAACAACAGACCAACAACCAGAAAACAGAAGTATCACTGAGCACAGTGAGAAAGCTGGGACACCACAAGACCTGGAGAGGGAAAGCATCATCAGAGCACAGTAAAGAGATCTCAACAAGCACAGGGAGAGTGATTGGTAGATCTCCTCAGATTTCACCTCCTTATGACTGCTATATAGCACTATTTGAGACTATAGGGACCAGACAATATTAGCTGTATTAGATTACATTTTTCTAACAGTACTTACAATGGATGATATAAGGTTGCATATAAACAAGATTATTTAGCATAATTATTAAAGTTATATGAAAAAAATTTCCTCCCAGTATCTAGGATCCCACAGGAAGCATGATACACAACAAGAATTTCCAAATTGTGTTCCCAGGAACTCAGGCTTTGCCCTGTGGAACAGAGAGGACTAGAGGAAGGTGCATACAGGGTCAGGATGAGGAATGTGTTTCTGTGTAGGCCTTCGTGTTAACAAATGGTTTTGCAATGGCATGTGTTTAGAGAAGTTCATCACAAAGGATGTTTCTAACAATGCCTCTGCCACTTGTGACCTTATGACCAGAGATAACTCATTTTACTTCTTTGTGCTACTCACACTTTTTGAGAAGGTACAAAAAGCAGGCAGTCATGAAAACACTTTGTAAATGTAGAAGTAATACCTGAATGCAAAGCATCGTTATTAACATTGTTATTATCAACATCTTCATTGTTATCATCACTGAGTCATCAACAATTAGAGGTACTTCTTCCTTTCCAGTCTATATGCCTTTATTTTTTTTTAAAACTAAAATGTGAAAAAATATTAGACTTTTTGAAGACTTTTGTGTACCTATCAGGATGACTTTGTCTTAAAGAACACCATTACTCATTCCTCAAATGGCCATCGAATGCCTATTGTGAGTTAAGTGCATGCACCGAAAATTTAATAGTGACCAATACTGATTAAAAACCTCGACCTCAATGAGTTTATGAAAATAAAATATACAGTATACTAAAGAGATGGTAATTACTACAGAGTAAGATAGAAATCAGTATCTGAAGGAAGACACTTAGGATATTAAATAGTATACAGGATTGAGCCCACAGAGATTGATATTTGAAATAAATACAAAAAGATATGAGAGAGTAAGTCATGTAGATATATGATGGGAAAGCATTCCAGGCAGCAATAACAGGCAGGTGCAAAGCCCCTGAGGTTGAAACATACAGGGTGCCTGTGAGAACAACCAAGACAGCCATTTCTAGACAGAGTAAGTAGTGAAAGAGTGAACAGGAAATAACAAAGTTCCATAACAAGTCATATCACATAGCTCACTGTACACCATTGGGATAATTTTGTTTTTGTTCTCTAAAAAGTGGAAGCTTTTCATTCTACTTTTTAAATTCCACTTATTTATAAAAAGTGGAAGGCTTTATTCAGGAAGATGACATGATTGTAACCTACACTATAGCAAGACTGCACTAGATGCTATGTTGAGAATAGACTAAAGGGGAAAGGAATGAAGCACTTGGCTTCTTTCAAGGCAATCCCAAAGGTCCATTTGAGGAATGCTGATGCCTTAGATTAAAGAAGGATTACTGGATTCTAAATATATTTGGAAGATAACACTTTATTCCTCTAAATGAAACTGAGAACTGTTTTGTAACTGTTCCTACACCATATCAAAAATGTGATTGCGATTTTTACAGGTTTTCTATTAATGTGCTGAATCGGACGTGACTCATGGGATTTATAAATTAACTTGGAAAAATCAATTACGAAATAGTTTCTCTTGCATGGGCATTTTTTCTTACCTTCTTTTAACATATTATGGTAAAGTTTTGCAGTTTTCCTCACATAAGTCATAAAAATTTCTTTTTAAGATCATTTTTATCAGAGGTGTGCATGGTTATAGGTGTGTATTTTTTTTCTCACAGATAATAGCTTAGCTAAAGAAAAACTATTAACTGTGTATTTATTTCACAACTGACCATTTTATTCAGTTCTTTTATTAGTCCTATTGTTTTTCTGAAATCTTTCAGTTTAATCTTCATATATTGAGAAATTTGTTTATCCATTTTCAACATTTAGTCATTTTAGTTCTCCACTGGATGAGTTTTTATGATAAAAGGGATGTGGAAACAGATCTTAACATAGGGAATTACCCCAGGTCAAGGGAACTTCAGCTTTAAGGAACAGCAAGAAGACACCAGAACTTTGGGATGTGAGTATGGATGCATGTGGGACAGGCAGGGAGGAAATGGAGCAGAATGAAGTGATAATGAAGGGTTCTGAAAAGAGGACTTAGATATTTGACACGTTAGGATTCAGTTGGGTTAGACTTGTAAGGAAGTTGGAAATTAATTAAGGCAACAGACTCACATTTAAGAAGAAGACGAGGTCAAAAGACAAGAGATTGTTTTGAAGCTATAAGTTAGTTGCTATGGCTGAGCTAAAATGCAACCCAGGTCTCTTTCTATTCTCACTTTGCTGAACAGGGGACCACATCCTTAGCAGGAGAGTCAAGCCAACAAGAAATAAAGAAGAAGCATAGGGTCTTCAGACATTTCATTCCCTTTGGTTTGGGAGGGTATGGAACACAATATGTTCTTCACATCTCTACAAGTGTTGGATTGGAAAAGAGTACATGAGCCATCAAGTGCTTGTCCTTTCATGAATTAATTATTGAACCTTTGAGAAACCCACCTATTTTTTAACAGTCTCAGATATTATCATTTTAAAAATATAGTACCCCATTAGATGGGAGGTTACCTCCAGCCCACAGATGTGTTTTATTTTGTTTCACTTGAAAACAATGTTAATTACTTGACAGCATTGAAAAATCAAGACATTTCATATAAAATCTGAATTTCTGGTTTTTCTTTTTTAAAAAAATGAAGATCATCCAACAGTGGGCCAACTTGCTGTATGGTACCAGTTGTCTACAAGGGTATGATCTGCTGTCTGCCATCATCCCACTTATTCACTGAGTTAGTTTGCCCACACTTCCCAGGTAGGCTTCTCTAGCGTAATTTACAAGCCTACCAGTTGTGAAGTTCTGAGGTCTATGATGCCCTGATTCTCAGTATGGCCATGGCAAATACATATAAAGCAAAGGTAACCCACACATCTGTCCCTTTGATCAGTTCTTCTCTGTATTAGCTCAGGCTTAGCCGATTTCTCCATTTTGTATTGTCTTTGTACACCTCCTTTTCCTAAAGCCTAGGCTGCCTGAATCTGAGCAGTGCAGTTCCAGAACCTATTATATGTATGTTCTCCCTTCTCCCCCAAATGGCCTGGCTTCTACCCAGCATGGCTCAGGAAGGAGCAAATGAGAGACCAGCAACAAATGTACACCCAAAGGAAAGAGGCCAGCGTTGACACTGTCCGATCTGCCTGCAGTAGTGAAGAGAAAATACACAAATCACATCCTAGTGCAGAAGAGGTCAGTGTGAACTGATCAAGGTGCAATTGGGGGACCCAAACCCAACTACAGGAGTGGTTGGTTAGGCAGATTCATTGACTTTTTGACATAGGATCTGAGGGGAAGGTTAGAGCCTGCTGCCATCCATTCGGGACTCCTCACCCCCAAGGCTTTGGTCATGAGGCACAAAGTATCCAGGACTAGACTTTCTGCAAGCACATCTTTCTGCCAAGCAAATTGTTGCTAATGTTGGGATCCAGATGGGTTTGTTTTGGTTTAGGGCCCTTAGTGGGTTAGTCAGCTGGTGTTGTTCACAGGAAGCCAGGTGAAACTGGGAAAGATTACCAATTGGTAGTTCATTAGATTCCAAGCCAAAATTCTATAAGGGGAAGTTTAATACTTGAGTTGCATGTCATGGTCTGTCTTTCTAAACCAGGTTCAGAGATGCCTTTCCTGCTAACCATGAACTTTCTGGCTCCCTCTACTCCTAATAATTCTTTCACTATGCATGCCTGCCAAGCAATAGCACCAGAGAACTGGAAATCAGAAATTCATACACTAAAGTTTCTCTTAGGCTCCTGCCCTTTCTGAGAAATGTCTTGAGCACTGTGCCACCCTTCTCCATCATTTCGCAGGAATAGAGCCACCACATAGATGAGTAAAATAAAAGTGTAATTCCCTCTTGCCTCATTCGGAAAGCTATGGGCCCATTTTATGTGAGAATAGAATTCAGAATAAGAAAAGATTCAAGCAAAGAGGAGAGTTACCTGAGGGAATATAATCAAACAAATATTTATTAAGTTCCCTTTAAGCTCTAGGACCTGTAAGTTACTAAGGTTGCAAAGGTGAATAAGATAAGTATTGACTCTGCCCTGGGGAAGTTTGCAGAAGGAGAGACAGACATGCGCACATATAATAACAGTTCAATGTGACATAAGGAGGAGGTAGGACTTCGTTCTTCCAACCTTGAAGATGAGAGTTCAGTGAACCATGGAGAGAGAAGGTGAGAGGACAGAAGTCTTCACAGAGAACTCCCCATCAGAGAGGATCCTTAAAAGTGAAGTATAAGTATGTCCAAGGAAGAGGATGAGACATTCCATCCAGAGTCAAAAGCATGTCTAAAGGAGCAGAGATCAGAAGACATTCCAGAATAAAAAATTGATTATATCTTATGTGATAGTTTGATAGTGTGGTTGAACCTTAGCTCAGCACAAATTCTATGACTTAAACTTATCCTATTCCCAAACTAATTTGTATGTATTCCTCCACCAAAGTTTCTTGTCATTATCTTCTCTTCATGGACATCATTCCAATCCTCTGATGACCTAAATGGAAATTGCTTTACCCTCCTCATTTACCATAATATCCCCAAATTGCACAATTTGGACCTGCCTCATATCTATCAAACCTTACCCTTACAGTCTCTGTTGTTGTAAATTAAGCTCTGAGCTGCCCCATTCCTTGTGTTAATTCCCCTGATTGCCTCTAACTGAACTACTTGTCCAGAGTTCGTCCCAATCTGCCTTCTACAGAGAAGCCTGAATAATCTTTATGAGATGAAAATGTAGAGTATCACCCCCAGACTGAAAACCTTCCCATATCTCACCTTAGGTTTTAGAAGAGATAAGCTATAACTCCTTAACTTACCCCAGAAGACCATTCACCATCTGACACTATCCCTGCCCCTCATAATTAGAGTCTTTTATTTCAACCACTCTTCCCATTTTCTTCCACAGGTACAACATAAATGGAAATTCATGGACCAGAATCCTCCTTATTGCTGTGTCTCACCTGAAACGGCTTCCATGTTCCATTATTTGATAACTCTTCAAAAAGCAGCTTAGGTTTCTCCATCTCTGGAAAATGATTCTGGGACCTCCAGTTATGTTGAATACCTTTAGTACTTGACCATATTATCCTGTAATCAATGCCCCACATGATCAGACTATCTTCTCCACAAGAGTAGAAGTTGCAGATCCGAGATCTGATCACTTAACAAACTGTGTCTGTTATATCTTACACAATATCTAGGGACAACAGGACATAGTTGTTGAATAACTAAATGAAATGTTTGAATGAATGCTGAAATTATTCCAACATCAGTAAATCTATTGCCCTCCAAGGTCTCTGGCTGAATTCTATGAGTGGGACATTAATAAGGAACTTAGAGAACCAGCTGACTCAAATACAATCAAATTACCAATCAATTTATTCACTTCTCTGTTCTCTAAAATTAGGAGCATGTAAATGAATGTTTAATTATAGATACTTATGCACATAAATTATCTGGCAGGGTTTCTACTGCTATCTCATAGGAGCAAGATGTTTATATTCACCTGTCTTCTTTGTAGAGTTGCCTCTGGAGCATCGTACTCCAAAAAGCAAATTGGCTAAAGACTCTGCCCAGTATTATGACTTATTCATTTCCTGTTCTTTGATATTCTGCTCTCAGAAACATTAGAATTCTCCAGTGATATTCTGGGTGGGATAGACCTGTGGGATTAGAGGAGATGAAATGTGAGATTGCTGGCTTTGAAATTTCATCATATCCCCAGGAAGCTAAATGTTCCTCTTGTTGGTCTTCTTTTCAAAGGATTAGTTGATGACACTTACTAAGTTCTCTATTCCTTTGATTTTTAGAAAGAAGACAGGGGAAAAAAAAAAAAACACATTTTTTTCTTGCCTTGTCACATGAAAAACCTGGAATTAGTAAATCCTATTTCTAAAAAGCCCTCAAGAGACTCATGCCATGTGCTAAACCTTAATGCGTGCCATTCATTGTTGCTCTGCAGTTGTGCATGCTATAGTCCCAGAACAAGAGCAAGATCTTGAGCAAATCTGTCAGATGGCTGGCAAGAGTATTTGGAAAGTACATGTCCTAAATGTTGTGGAAGAATGTCTTCAAACTTTGTGTAGACAATAAAGTGAAGGAAAAAAATAAAACAGGTTTGGAAGCTAAAAGATGCTGGCTCAAATTCCAGCTCCACTATTTATTAGTTGTATAAACTGGATCTAATTAATTAGCTTGCTGAGCCTCTGCTCCCTAATCTTTAAGTTAAGCTAAATAATAAATATCTCATAAACTAGTTAAAAGACTAAATATGATAGCATATATAAAACATCTAGCAAAATTCTTGATATTTGGTGAGCAATTAATAATAGTCTCTGTCGCTGGCTCTTTGTGGTACAAAATCCGTGGATATTTGTCACCGCTTGCAGCAACAACTTGCACGGGTCTTATGGGTGGTGGACTGGAAACTGAGCTACTTCTATCTTTCTCTTTAGTGCACTGCTTTCTTGCTTGTTTGTTTATAGAGGATAGAGGAAATGAGGTTTACTTGCTTTGAGAGGAGAGAGAGAGAGACTTTGCTTAAGAGAGACTTTGAGAGAAGGACAGGCTTTGCTTAGAGCTTAGAGGAAGAGAGACTTGCTATGCCTCACTTAAGGTCTGCTGCTTCTTACTGGTGCGTCCTGCATCCTGTGAACTAAGGGTACATCAACCTAAGGTGCTTTAGTGATGCGCCTCAGTTCTCCATTCTGCGATCTGCCTTCCGCAGCTGCCTACTAGCTGCTCCGCTTTTATTTCTTCTTGCCCTATTCCTGCTAGCTGCTGTGCTCTTCTTTCTACTAGCTGCTGTACCGCCTCTTTCTGCTAGTTGCTGCTGTGTGTGTTTCTTCTTCTACTAGCTGCTGCTGCATGTTTTTCCCTCTTCTGGCTGCTGTTGCGTGTGTTTTGCTGCTTCCGTGTGTGTTAGCTGCTTTCATGCTGTCTCGTTCTGCTTACGCTTATATCACCTCCAGGAGGTGGAGAGCAGGGCCACACCTCTTACGCAAAGATTAGGCCAGACACTAGATGTCCGAGCAAGCAATTAGGAGTGCTTGAGAACACATGTGCATACATTGTGTGCGTGGACGGTCAATCACCTGAGTGTGCTTATGTCAATTAACCTCCTGGCTGCCGATGTGGTCAACATGGCACAGCCCCCAACAGTCTCTTCCTCCTTCTGTCTCAGGTGAGGACCATATTAACGGACAGTTTTCAATGGGTACAAAGTTTTGTGTTATGCCAGATGAATAAGTCAGGGAAAGCTTAATTATTATGGTACCTATACTTAACAATTATACTTAACAATGCTCTTTGTATGTCAAAATGTGTGAGAGGATAGATCTCATTAAAAGTTCTTAATAACACACACATATACACGCACATATTCACTCACACAGATACAAGAAAATTGGAAGGTGACAGATATGTTCATTACCTTCATTGTGGTGGAAGTATGCTGGGTATTTTTATATGCACCAAATCATTAAATTGCAAACCTTAAATATTTAGAGTTGTTTATCAACTATACCTCAATAAGGCTGTTTAAAAAAGGATTTGGGGTAAATACCTGGGATCATGTGATCCATTAAAATAATAAGATCCAGTTTTCACCAAAATGCAGTCTCATACAGATTGCCAGAGCTGCAGTAAGCCCTTGCTTCCACATAATAAGGTTCAGGCAATTGGTCTACAACAGAACTCATGACATCTTTCTCCCAGATTATAAACTTTCTTCAGTTTTGAGGTGAATGATAGGTGACTCATGTTTGCAATGGTAAAGGTAATTTATGAGTACTAAATTAGTTATTAAAGGTCAATAAAAATTCAAAAAAGTAATTCAAATGGGGATTTGGGAATTGCAAACTTTATTAGGTTCTGTAATTCAGTATTATAAGTCTCTCTGCTCTGCAATTCCTAGCAATTCTGTGAAGAACCTATTATCAATAAATACATGCAGATCTTCAGTAACACGATAAGATCAGATTGCTAATGCTTCATCAATATTGTCTTCCAGTAAGTCATGGTCTTCATTTCCTGATATTCTTACTTTTCAATTTTGAAACCAGATGGGTTTTATTTTATCATGATTAATTTTGTTTGTTGTGGGATAATTTTTTAAATCTACCAAACAACTTTACTTGTTTATCAGGATATTTTGTGGACACTAGATTTGTTCTATTTTCTAAGTTCTATTTTCTAAGCAAAAGATGATGTACCATTCCTGCATTAGACCCCTGATAAGACATTGAAAAAAATTCCTCATCATTTGCTCCTATGGTAACATGTCTTCATAATTAAACAAAGGATATTTTTATCCTTATGAAATTGGGCGAATGAAAAAAGGTGTTTATTGTATTTTTTGTCATATAAATGAACCTCTAACAAAAAAGTATTTAAGAGCTGCCATTTGATAGGGTACCTGTAATCTTTGGAAATATATAGCAAACTGCCAAATTCATCTCCTCTTCAGCTGAGAATTAATTTCTTATGGACTCCCAATAAGTTCACTATTCAGGAAGCAATTATTCAATTCAGAATTTACAGAATCCTGTTCTGAGAAACCAAATGAGAATAAGTTCTCTCTGACCATGAACTCATAAAGGATTCCACTCCTGCAGTGTAAATCCAGTTAGATTTATAGTTCATCACATGACCATATAAAAAAACTAGCAACAGACATCACAAAACTATCCAATTAGCTATAGTTTTAACATAAACTTGAGGTTCTGTGTCAATCAACTTTACAAAGGGATGCAGTAGGGTCATATACCTTTCAACCAGCATGTTCCTTGGGACTTGGTGTATGTATACACCAAGTATGGTGTATGTATATACCAAGTATACATACTTGGTATATTTATAAAAGTATGTATATACTTTTTTATATTTTTATATTTAATTATATTTAAATATTTTATATTTTTATATTTATAAAGTATGTATAACTTTTAGGTAATGAAATGGTCCCACAGATGCTTTGGGTTATATTGTGATGCTTGCTATAGGTTATATTGTATATGGGTAAACCCCATAGCAAAAGAATACCAAGAGGATACTTCAAGGATTTACAACTACTATTTTGTCATAAAACAATAGGATGTTGCAGCTAGATGGGGCCTTAGAGTTTAATCTAAACTTCCTTTAAAAGAAAGTAGAAAACTACAAATCAGAGAAGTGAAGCAACCAGTTAATAACATAATTTAAGTTAGTAAATACTTCAATCACCTTTTCCATTCACTGTTGGTTCTACAAAACACCATCTGAGGTCTCTGTTTAACTCTTATGCCCATCATCTCATTTCTATGCATCCTTTATTAACTCTGTATGCTCCCATTAGGGCTCAAATACTGAAATGATAAATCATACCTCAGAATTTTTGAATCTAATATTATTTCTTCTGGAATATTCTTACACTATTTTTCCTTCTAGTGAATTCTTGTTTCTCCCTTAAATTCAACTTACAAATTACTTCTTCCGAAAGATCATCCTTGAACATCCCATATGAAACACTGCTATGGAAAGAACAACTTCCATATCTAGTGACATATGATAATGTGCATTTATTTCTTACTCATGAGTTTGGGAATTAACTATTTAAGCTGTGTTTAGAGATAACTCTGCCTCAAGCTATAATTCTATGGATCTAGGTCAGCTCCATGTACCTGCCTCTCAATTTCCTGCTAGGACAGTAACGTTAGCAAGACATGTTCTTCACATGCCTTAGTGCAAGTGCAAGAACCACAGGCACAATTCTATCAGCGCAGTTCAAGCTTCTGTTTGTCTCATGTTTGCTAGCATCCATTGGTCAAACCAGAAAGCATGATTAGACAAAGTAAAGAAAGCATGATTTTCCTATGGAGATGGAATGAACCACATAAATCATGTGGCAAAGGCCATAGAAGCAGAAGGGGTCACTAATTTGTACCGATGATTCAGTCTACTTTCAAATTCACTGCATTCCCACCTCTCCTCTTTGCTAACTCTGTATCTTGTACATGTTTCTACAGTTGTATTTAATCGATTGTAATGGAAATGTTTTCACAGTTTGTGTCCACAGTTAATAATAATACTAATAATTTATTGGATACAACACACACCAGGAAGTGCATTATAATTTTTTATAATCTTTATGGGTAAAATCCCAGGTTAGCTCCTCAACAAATATGTGTACTAACAATTATTCTGAATTCACAGAGGAGAAAAGTTGATTATCATGCAGCTTGTCCAAGCTCCCAAAACTCAGAGTGGAGTCTCAAATCCAATGCTAATTCCAAAGCCTCTTGCCTTCTTTGCTAACCTGCAGTCTCCCTTATTTCTGTAAGAGTTCAACAAAACCTTTATCTGATTTGTCTCTCATCAACCCAGTAACTAGGACAGTATGTGAAAGATAATAGAAACTCAATACTTATTTACTGAATTGAATTGCACCAGCTCTAACTTGTCTTTCCAGCCTTATCTTCCACTTCTTTAGGTAACCTCTTTGTTCAAGATGACCCGTGACTGCTCAAATATCATATGCCTGCACCTCACTTCCTGACATTTATACTACTCAATCATTCAACCACTAATACTTTATCAGTCATCTAAAATTCATTCATCCATCTATCTGATAGACAACTTAGGAGGCTAGATTGTGGAATGCCTTGTTGTGCTTGGATCAATTCATGTCTGGGGTGAACTTCACCGTGGCAGCTGTGCTGCCACTGAGTGCCTGGAGGCCTTTGTTTTATTCACCTTATCTATTAAGTGACAGGGAATGATCTAGTGTGAGATGCATGTTTTATTTATATCATAATCATTCTTTACAGGATGATAGTCATAAAGACCAGAATGACATACCATAGATCATAAATATAGAGGTTATGCCATAGTAGGAAAATTCCTATATTTAAATTTAAAGATCTGTATTCCATACTAATTCAGTCATTTCTTAACATCATCTCCTCTTACTAATCTCCTCACTTCTTCATTGCGTCAGTTGATAAATTGAGGAGTTGTCTGCTCTTCAATGAATACGATTAATTACTCTATATTAAAGGAGTACTAGTAATAAATAAACATATAGGGAGAAGGCAAGACACACCAGTTACTAAAGAAGAATGAAGTGAATGTGTTTATATAGTTCTTATGTACAAAGTATCATTTAATGTCAAGTACATTTTAAAAGGACAAATACATTTTCAATTTTAGAAATTAATTGTGACTGTCATTCTTTATAATGGCAAGGGGTGATATAAACTAGTACACAATTGTTTAAAAAAGCAATTTCATAACATAATTCAGTGGAAATATGCTATATTCATGATGATATCCCCTAAAGAAGAAAGCACAAGAACAACCTATGCAATACACGAAAAAATTTTACTCTAATTGAGCATATCACTTAATATGCAATAATAAAAAAGTCATAACTCTATATGACATGGAAGACCATACAGTATATAGAAACCTTATCCAATAACTTCAAATGTAAAGCAAGTGAAATAAAAAATTATAACTAACCATGAAATTGGATTAAGTATATGTACTAGAGTTGGCTAAGCTCTACAAAACAATTTTAAAATATCAGTGGCTGAAACTCACAAAGGTTAATTTCCCACTCCATCACAGTCTAACGTGAGGAGAGGGAGTAGCAGGTGGACTCAACTCTACCTAGTGTGATTTAGAGACTTGGGATCCTTCCTACTAGTGGTTCCATCACTTCCTAATGCCTCATTCTATAGATCCTCCTGCTCCAGAAAGCAGGTGGAGGGAGTGCAAGTGTGAATAAGGCTCACCTGCTCTTGACTGCTTCTACTTGTACTGACAAATGTAGCTACTGCTCATGCATATAGGCAAGAACAAGTCACATAGTCCCTGGAACAACAAGATGAAGGAGACTGGAAGGTGGATGAGTGCCCAAGAAGAAGAGAAGATGAGCAGGGGAGCACATGTCCAGTCTGTGCCACAATACGTATACAAGTGGAAAGAAGGACTTTGTAAAACTGAAAAGAGCTAATTGACTTAGGAGAGGGATTTACTTGCTGAGTACAAGCTTTATTTACTTTGGAGATGGGCAGTTTTTCTCTTATTATTTATTTCATATTGCATGTAACAGATATAAATAAATGAAATAAAAATCAACAATATACTAGAATTAGGTTAAATAATGAATAAGACCAATTTTAAGTCTAATATCCTATGATTAATAATTGCAGCATATTGAGATTTTTACAGTCTAAGTTCATCTCTATTCATACCTTCTCATGTCTTCTAAGAATTGGCACCTCAAGAAATATGGTGTAAACTTTGCAAACCATTTAGTGGGAGATCTGAAGCATGGGCACTCATTAATAGAATAGGAAATTTTAATTAAGCTCCATATGCAATTATAACTTTGCTGGTTATTAACAGTAATGAGAAAAATTATACAACTATGATCACTGGCAGAACTATTAATGGGTTTCCTGATGACATAACATTTGTTTAATGGAAGTGTTTCTTTTTATGTACCAGTGCCATCCGAGGGCAATTTGTCATTGTTATTAATTTAAGATCATTTGATATGTCACTCAAGACTGGGTCCAATTAAGGGAAGGAGGATTGCATAAGCTACCACCTTGGATTCCTGCCAAGCAGAGAGACTTAATAACAAAAATAAAATTGTCACAAACATTAAAGTGTTTCTAAAAGATCAGGTCCCTTAAAAGACACAAAAGATCAAGAGAGCAGTACAAAGAGAAAACCATTTTTTTCCTTCCAGAAAGATGACATTTATGCAATTTAGGTCATTAGAGATAAAAATCTTCTCCTGAACATTAAGGTGATAATTTTTTCTTGTCATGAAATGAGTGTTACTTTGGGTATGAGAATACAGACATATATATACCCAGTTTTGACTTTCAATAGGATGTATAGCACAAAGGCAATCGTATCATTTTGCTAGAGCAGTCATGAAAAAATAGCTTAAACAACAGAAACTTATTTTTTCACAGTTCAGGGAGATGGAAGTCTGAGATCAGAACTTCAGCTTCCCTAGGCTTCTCTCCTTGAATTGAAGACGGTGTTCTTCTCTGTACGTCCTTACATGGCCTTTTCTCTATGCACAGGGCTCCCTGTTGTCTCTTCCTCTTATTGTAAGGACATTAGTCACACTGGATTAGGTCCCACTCTTATGACCTCATGTAACTTTAATTACTTCTTCAAAAGGTCCTATGATGAAATGCAGTCATTGAGGATTAAAGCTTCAATTCAAAATTTCGTTCAGATTTAAGATTACGGCAAGCAAAGAAAATGGAAGGGTACTCAGAGAGAAGTTTGGATGTGACCTCTATGTGCCCTAGAGCAGCATCCTGTCTGAAGAGACTATAAAATAATTCCAAGGTTAAAAGCAGACCTCTAGTGTGAGAGACATGTGAACATGACACAAATAACCAGGCCTTGGACATGGGAGTGGCAGATGGAAGGACAACTGGAGAAGTCCAATTATTGACATGGTGAGTGAGGCTCGCATAGATGAACCAGGAAGAAGCACTCAGGTCACAGGCTTGAATGGAGATCCAATAAGCTCTGTGTATTATGGATAGACATCTGAAGTTGAAGAAAGGTAGGAAGAACCAAAGATGGTACTGAAGATGATAAGAAGTGGGAGCAGTATACTAAGAAAAAATACTTGGTTCTTCTTCTTACTACCTTACATAAAAGGCAGTATTGCAGAGGCTTGAGAACATAGTCTCACACACAAACTACATGGCCAAGTTTTGGCTCAGTTACTTCCTAGTTGAGTGAGTCTGGGACAATGACTTAAATGTTCTGTGCTTTAATTCCTTTTATCTTTCTTCTCTCCTCCATTGGGAAATGTAGATGTTGATACTTTACTCAAAACATGCTTTTATTTCTATGACTATCTTCATATACTTATTTAAATGCATAAATAAAATTATATATTGATAACTTATATGTAAATATGATTTTTCCATGTGTAATATATGGTGTTTAAATAATTATGAATAATTTCATTTTTATATTTGCACATCTAATTTATCATTGTGACAATATATGCAAGAACAAAAGCAGTAACATACCAAGTGACAGCTGCCAAGGGACAAGATAAGAGTGGTACTCCCCAGGTTCCAGCACAAAGAGGGAACATTATAGAGAATATTAACAATAATAAAACCAAGGAGAATCAGCCTATATTTCATTATCACCATGTGTTATGGTTTGGATATGAGGTATCCCCCAAAGGCTCCTACTAATGCAGAAATATTCAGAGGTGAAATGATTAGATTATGAGAACTGTAAACTAGTCAGTCCATGTGGGTTTAAACGCACTCACCAGATGGTAACTGTAGGCAGGTGGAACATGGCTGAAGGAAATGGGTCACATTTCTTTCTCTCTCTCTCTCTCTCTCTCCTTTCTCCCCCACCTCCTTCCTGACCCCACCATAAGATGAGCAGCTTTCCTCCACTGGGTCCTTCCCCCATGATATGCTGACTCACCTTGTCCCCAGAGCAACGGAGTGCCTATCTATGCATTGAGACTTCTAAAACTATGAGCCCCAAATAAGCTTTCCTCCTTTAAATTGTTCTTGTTGGGTACTTTGGTCACAGTGATGTAAATACTGACTAGAACACCATGCCCTAGCAATTCTAAACCATTTCATGATAAACACGTTCTTTCCACTATAGCAGACCACTTGCTCTATACTATCCTCCCCACTCCAACCTTCCCACCCTGACCCTGTGTAGAAGATGTTCTGTACATACTCATTACTCTGGTCAGTGATATGAACAGAGAAGACCCTGGAAAAATATTAAATATTTAGAAATATTAACTCACCCAATATCCAGTAGTAGAGTAGTTACTTGACTGAGAATTTTGTGTGTGTGTGAAGTACTTAGTTTTGAAATGCACTTGGGCACATTTACTCATTTAGTGCTATCAAAGTTGGGTTCCCTGATTGAGATTCAACACAAGTGTGCTGGATGCCTGCTCTCTCTCTTAGTACCCAATCTGGCTGCCCATGAGCATCACCTGGGGAGCAGTGAAAAGGATTGATGTCTCCGCCTTCCTTCAGGTTAATTAAGTTAGAATTTCTGGGGGGCAATGCCCAGTCATTGGTACTTTTAAAATCTCCTCAAGTAATTCTACCATACAGGTAGGGTTGAGACCAGTTGAGCCGGGTAATATGGCATGATGACCCTGGCATAGGACTCAGAGACCACAGGGGAGCTCTCTATCTCATTTTTCTCATCTACAAAAACAGAGTAAGAGAGCTCATTGCAACTAGTTTGTGAAATATAAATGAGATCATCCGTGTAGTGCATTTAGAACAGATGCCTGGCACACAATAAGAATTCAATAAATGCAGGCAATTCTAATTGTTAAGAGCACTTTGGCACATGACCTTGGCAGGGTCATCTCTCTTCCTTATATGCATGAGGAAAATAGATCCAGACAGCTGCTTGTCCTATCACAGATTTCATAAGAAAGCAACCATTTGATTATAAAGTTACAGATTAAGAGTAATTTTGTACCATTCCAAGGTATTCTGGTATTTATTAAGCACCTACTGAATGTAGTTTGATATATGAATATTAAGCCTCTTCTCACAATTATCATAATCATGATTTTCCTATTGTATATGTCCAAATAGTACCACAATTTAATTCAGGAATCAGGATCCTGCCTGTCCCCCATCTCAGGGTTCTTCCACATTTTGGAGCATCTTTGTATTTCCTATGTCCTTTTCTGTAAGAGCCAGGTCAGGCTAACCAGCTGGGGCACTCTGAACCTGACTTAGTCTTATGTGGGTTCCAGTTTTTGTTTGGAGCAGAACACTTTATCCTTTTGGGGTGCTTTGCCTTTAGTAGGACTACAGAAGAGTGGGCTGCCAGTGACATGTTGATTTAATAAAAGTGTATATAGGGTGATTCATACCATACCCCAAAAAAACTCACAAAAAGTACACCACAAAAAAATTTCTCATTTCTATACACCCTAGAGGCAGGACTAAAATGTACTGTGTACCTAAAATAAACACTGATCAAAACTATATGTTTTCAAATTTAAACAAGCAAATCACATTAGCCATTTTCACTGGAGCCATTTATCACTACATTTTCCTTAGTCTGCGTATTTCCCATTTACATAAGTCAAAGGAAACAATTCAATAAAACATTATGCATATTCATGAAGAAGGTCATAGTGTCATTAGGAAACAGCATTACTTGGTATTGTACTGGATACAAAAAGTACTCACAAATTCTATAGAAACATATTCATGTGTTCGATGAGCTCCCAGGCTAGTGGGGTAAGCAAGTAAAGAGTAACTTGGTTTATATGTCACTTCTTTACCCACTTAATCTCTAATACTCACTTTCCTTCTCTATTAATTAGGACTAATATCAGCACCCATGTGATAGAATTATTGAGTGGAATAAATGAGTTATACAGGTTGCTAATAACAGAACAAAGTAACTAACAGCAGCATTTCAATACAAAATATATTGATAGTTATATTAGTAATTTTGCAAATGTTCATAAAATTTTGGTCTCAGAGCAAAACCAGTATTACGATCTGCGTTGGGAATGAGTAGGACAGAAGGAAATCCCATAGGAGAATATGGAACGGTTTCTTGGAAGTTGTGTTCACAGACTAGTCTTGGGAGTAAAAGGATAGTTCTTACAAGGTATGAATGAGAATGGGTGGGAATAGGGAAAGAGGAAGGAGAGAAAAGAGAAACTAGAAGCCATGTGGGTATGGGTGTCTGAGCAGGGTGAAGGCTTTCAGGGTCAGGTCAGTAATAAGCCCCAGAATTTTCCATAGACAAGCACTTCAAACCTTCCTGACAAGTCTTCAAGGACCACTGAAGGGAGGATCAGCTTATGAAGGTGTCATGTATGTGATAAACAGAGAAATGATGTTTCCAACACTTGTAGCAGACATCACTGACCAAAAAGTGGGTCACAGGTGAACCACTTAATAACTAGAAGATAAGGCAAAAAGAAGGAAGAAAGAAATCAACTTAGTCCAGGCCTGCAGGATGATAACTTAGTCTTCATGTACTCGCACAACACTTCTCTCACCTGTTGCTGCCCTCTCCATTTACCATTGGTCCCACTGGTGGCCTCAGTATGCCCAGCCCTGCCCTTGTTTGCAAGTCAGATATTGCATGGTTAGCAGCACTGACAAGATCTCTTGCATCTCAGAATTGAGTCAGCATTCTAATCTTAAGGACTATCAGACACAGTTCATGGGGTCTTATGTGGATACCTGATTTAAAATGCCAGTTAAGCACTGGGTATCCACTCATGGGTAACATAGGGCAGGTCCAACATGGATATAATTAGATTCCCTTGCCAAGACTTCCAGCCATGTTTTAGTTTGTAGTCAAGGTCATAAACACCCTGATTCAGCATATGTACTCAAGGTCATATATATCTGCTTGTGGACATGTACTCACTTACGTAACCTGTTATGGTTTAGATCTGATGTACCCAAAAAGCTCATATGTAAGACAATACAAGAAGGTTTGGACAACAAATCATTGGGTTATAGCCTTAATCTAATCAACTAATTAATCCCTGATGGAATTAACTGAGTGGTAACTGGAGGCAGGTAGGATGTAGCTGGAGGAAGTGCTCATTGGGGGCATGGCTTCCTGATTATCATGTGAGCTGGTTCCCTCTGCCACACTCTTCCACCATGATGTTTTGCCTCTCCTCCACCATGACATTCTGCCTCTCCTCTGAGGTTTATGGACTGAGACCACTGAAACTATGAGCCCTTAAATAGACTTTTTCCCCTCTACAGTTGTTCTGTTGGGTCCTTAGTCACAGTAGCAAAAAAAAAAAAAAAAAAAAAAAAAAAAAACCGACTAAAACATAACCTGTTGGCACTGTGTCTTCTTTGTTTGACCTGCACATTTAAAATACCTATGGAAAGACTTAGGAAGCTGATGCCATCTCTGAATAAAGAATGTCTATTATCCCAAATGCACTTTGCATCTTCTTTCACCTGCTGGGATTCCTAATCTGCTTCATAGGGTCTGAGCCCCTGCAGGAAAGGTAAACTAATCAACCCCTTCTGCTTCACCTGAATCCACAGTTTCTGCACAATTCCCTTCTAAATTTGTGGACTTAACCTTATTTCTGTTTGGACTCTGGATCTGAAGACTTGTGCTTTCCAAAAAGCTGTCCATCCACCTTTAAGTAGGGTGAATTCCATATGGCCAGATCTCACACATACTCATGACTATGTGCCTCCTGGGTGTTCTGGCTTGGCTACCCATTACTCCTCCTCCATTAGCATTTATGCATCTGTCAGGTGTCTAAATCTTGCTTTACCTTACTTGCCTTTTGTGGTTTGTATTTTGAGGCCTCACCAAAACTCTACAGTGCAGCTGAATCTCCTTCCTTCAGTATCCTTCTCTCACATATTCATCTTCTTTACTTTCCCACTCAGCCAAAGGAGACTGAGCTTACTGCCTAAATGACTCTTATGATTAAACATAGCATAACTCAAAGTGATCTAAACAAAAGTAGTTGAAAGAAATAATAAGAGGACTCATTTGTGCATCTAAAGAGAACTTCTCTGCTATAACCTATTGAGCCAAATTTGATCCATGGGTGAGGAGTCAACAAGATATGGGGGGCAATCACTTACCCACCAATACAGCAAGAACCTTTGATTCTCTGACAGGCTCAGCAGCTGGATTCATCCCAACTGGAACTACAGAATGCCACTTCTTAGCATCTTACTCCCTGTTTCCAGCTGATATTCTCATTGTTCAGCAGGTCTTGCCAAGTGATTAAATCAGGATCAGAGGCTGCCTTCCTTGGCTGCACATGAGAATCTCCTGGGAGCTCTTAAAATCTGTATGCCCAACCCATTTAGAGTAGAAGCTCTTGGAAGAGAGGAATGGAGCCCTAGGGCTCCATGGTTGTGAACGGTTCCCAGGTGATTCAAATGTAGCCAAGGTTGAGAACTCCTGTTGAGGTGGAGAAGATGGAAATGGACTCCTGTTCCATCACCAGATGAAGCCTGACCAGAGGCTCTATGTCCTCCCTCCCATACTAATACTGATTATAATGATAATAAAAATGATAACAGCAACAATAATAACAATCTTGAGAAAAATAAGTCAAATCAATACCACGCACCTGAAGATGAATTGGATGTGAGCAAAGTCTCTGTTAGCAAGCAATGTGCCAGTTTCTGGGGATCTTAAGGGCAGGTCCAGGCAGTATGAATGCACACATGGGACAGTCAGAAGGGAGCAACACAAACTCTGAATCTTTCACACAGGGCCCCACATCCATAGAGAACGTCACTAACACACTATAGCCTTAAGAGAAGCATCCCAGTTTAGGCTAAATTCCTCAGTAGGAGTCCCCAGACTTGAGCCCCTTGCTTAACAACTTCTTACTCATTGTGTCAGTACATCATGTGTACTTCTGAAATAGAAGACATACACTGAAGAGTAAACATAAGTGCACAACTCAATTATTGCAAATTGAACGAGCACATATAACCAACATAGAGATCAAGAAACAGAACACTGGTCAAGTCACCTTAATATATCCTGAGCACCTCTGTATTGAGGAGCTGAAGGGCTTCACAAGCACAGACAATAATACAGAAGTTTCCAGCCCTAGGGAGCTCAGAATCTAGTGGAAAAGCAATCAATAACTATAGCACCAGTACCCACCCAATCTTACAACACATTCCCTCTAGGTAATAAATAATATATAGTGGGTTAAAGCAGTTTTATTGAAAGAGTTCTCATAAGGGAACTGTCTGTGTTTAGTTTATGTAAAAGAACCAAGTTAAGGAACGGTCCTTTGAATATAGGTGTGGCCATTTAGAAAATGGCATTAGATCAAATTGATTGAACAGTTGTGCAAAACAAATGAACAGAAATTGAAGAATTAGGGTACAAGAGGGGAGAGGAGATGAGAAAGGAAAAGGCAAAGGACAAGTAAATATGGCAGGAAGTTGGCTGCCCAGGAAAGCAGCCAGGAAGACATTCTCTGTGGCAGAGTAACTGAAGGACACTTAAGAATGGGGACAACTAATATCCCAATTAAAATTATTAATGTGGCTGTAAATCAGCTTCTCCTCTCCCCATTGCTTCCATTAAATTTGCTACATATTTAAGTACTTTATGTAGATGGTTTAGGGGGAAAGCTAGGGAAAGTGCTGAACTCTAGAGCTAGATAAGCACAGAGCAAAAATGGGACAGACATGGAGAATAAAATTAAAGAAGGGTGAAGGATCAGGGACATATGATGAATCAGAATCTCAGGAGTTCACAGAAATCTTGGGGAAGACATTAACAGAATGTCCAACAGGGTGCTAAGATGATTTTACTTACATCTTAAACCTTGAGGTGATGTTAGCCAACATGTGCTCACACATAGCATATCATTGCATGAGTCCCCCACCCCATCTCTTGCAGTCCTGAATATATCCGAAATGCATGCTTTCACTCTAACTGCAAGAAATCTGCAAAATGCAGACTTATATTTGAAGGTCTGTTTTTGAAGCAAATAGGCACTGAAATTTCCCAGATCACTTCAGCCCTTGCTTCAGTTAGCCATTCACAGTACTATAGACAAAAATGCAGGTTTCTTCAGTATGAGAATCCTTGATTTTCTGTCATCCCAGACTGCCTCCGCATGGGCAGATGTTGGATTCTCACATGGCCCACACTGGACATACCATCTGGGTGTATTCCTCACAGCCTTCTACCACTCTCAATCCACAGCATGCTCCAACATACAAAAGGTGAACAGAAAATCCATCCAGCTCAGCAAAGCATACTCTTCCTGGCATACACAGGTCTCTGGGTATGTGTGACCTGTGTCAGCTACTATCCCCATGACACCCAGCCTACACGGTTCTCCACCTGAAATATGCATTAAAAGAATGTCAGGGGCACATGTGGAGGAGGAAAAGTCTAAGAAGGGCAGCATTTATTTTTGTTTGAGAGAGAGGTCATGGTCTGAAACTCAGCTGACTAAAACAGATGCTGCTTCCCAGAAAAGAAAATAAGTAGCAAAACAGAAGTTATAAGTAGAAGGACAAGCAAGAGGAAGAGGAGGAAAAGAGCTATTTGATGGTTTTTCTGTATAGTGCCATAACTCAGATCAATGGGAAGTAGATTTGCCTCAATCTGAGTAAAATTATTGTAATGGCTACATCTCACTATAGTAGAAGGACTTCCTTTATTGAGTTTAGGAAGCTGGAAACTCAAGAAAAGAGTCTCAATTGTCATTTGTCAGATATTCTCTGTATACTACTGGAAGCAAATCAGAGACATGCACAGTAGCCCCTCAAACACACCATGAAGGAACTCCAAGTCCCTCTACTCACATATATATTCCTAGGTCATGGGATGGTGCTGAGGAACTAAATAACATAGGAAAAATCCAACTGTTCTACAGTTATCTTAAAGGAGAAAATTGAGTATGAACAGATTGTTTACAAATCACCTGTGAAGCCTTGAGAAACAAGATTCAGGAGTTTTGTAAGAAACCATTACATTAATTCTTTATATTCTTGGTGAGTGCAGGTACAGATAGAGATTAGGATTTTTTTTTTTTAGTGGGCCAAGAAGTGACTAAGAGAAGTGTGGTAGGCAAAATTTTAAAGATGCCCCCACTTCAGAAAAAAATTATGTTCCCTTTATTATTTGAAGAGTAATCTAGGCAATGCAGTTAAGAGATTTTGTAGTTGGAGTTAAATTCCAAAGTGAGCTGATCTTAAAATTTGGAAATTTTCTGGATAGGTCTAATCCAATTGCATTAGCATTTAAAAGCATAACTTTTTCTCCAATTACTGTGAGAAAAGGAAAGAGGAAGGGCAAGACAGACAGAAATAGAAGGACTCAATGCATCATTCCAGCTCTGAAGATGGAGGAAGCAGAATGAGTGATATGGACAAGACTGGAGAACTGAGAGCAATTCCCCATGACTTGCAAGGAAACAGGGACTTCAGATCCACAACAGAAAGTGGCAAATTCTGCCAACAGCCTGGCAGAGTTTGGAAGGGGATTCTTGCCAGGTCCTCCAGGTAAGAGCTCAGCCCAACCAATACCTTGAGACATTAAGCAAAGAACCTAGTCAAGTCCACACTCACTTCTGACCTACAGAACTTACTAGGTATTTTAAACCATTAATTTATAGTAATTCAATACACATCAGTGGGAAAGTATTTTCAGGAGCTATCACCCCCACACTGGAGCATATTGGTTTATTCCCTTATTGTGGGCCTTACCCAAGCATCCTTGATATCCCTAACTAAAAGTTCACCCTGGTAAATACTATAAGGTAGATGAGTTTTTCTTCTGTGCCCCAGATTTCCAATTCTGGGCTCCCTTGTCCATTTTTGGTGACTTTCACACTACTCCTTCTTTCCTTAATAGTTTCCCTTCAGGTTAAACTCTCAGGAAATTTTTGCTTTTGAGAACAAAGCTCAACCAAAAGTTAGAGTTGGAGGGCAGACGAGAAGTTATCATTTTTTCCTAGGCACCCTTGGAAACCCAAAACACTGACAGATCCTAAAAATATGAGTGGCATGGGCAATAACTATATTTATATGCAAGTGACAGATTATGAAGAAATATGGATCAACCTGGCAACTGATAATAGAGTAACAATAAAAATCTAGGCATGCCATAACCCACCTCACCCCTCAATATCTTAGATGCCAGATTGTCAATGTTAGCTTTAAATACTTTAAAGTAAAATATGCACAGAAAGCCAAAATAAGGGAGGTGATATGCAAGGAAAAATTAGTCTGTTAATTAGATTCTTCTCATTCAGTAGACTCACCCTATTTCACCCTACTAACTTCATCAATTTACTTTTAGGAAAGGAACAAAGGCCCCCAAATGTCTAAAATCCTTTTGACTTGATTGAAAGGGAAAGATCAAACTGCTGTGAAAAATGTGTCCAAAAGAAGATTGATTTTTCCCCTAGTTTATATCAAATCCATTAGCATTAACTTTGTAAAATGTTCCCAGAAAGACATACTTTCTGAAACTTTCATTAGGTCTACTGAATTTTGTCTGCCATTACTCCAGATGAGCACATATTATCAGCTACCTTGCCTGAAAAAAATGTCCTCAGAAGACTGCATAAGAAGAAAAAGAATACTGCAAAACATTATTTTATTCATTTAATTCACTCATTCATTCAGTACACACAAGTTAAGCAGCACTGTATGCTCACTGTCAGTCTTCTGTGAGGTATCTCTGTTAGGTGGGAAACAGAAACTTAGAATTAGTCTCTATTCCCAATATTTGGACTTTACAACAAACCAACTGCTGGACTTCACAACCCAAAAGGGGAGAAGAGCACAGGTTTTGTCATCAGAAAGATCTATAGTCAAACCTTAACCCATGTAGGTGAGTTTGACAAGTAGCTTAAACCCTCCAAGTTTAACATTCTTCATTTATAAAAATGGGGCAGTAATAGTAAGCAGTGCATTGAATTTCCTATGAAGATAAATGAAATCATGTGTATAATAGAGTCAGCATAGTCCAGGTACATATTAAAGTGTCAGGCAACATTAGTTACTGTAAGTTTAATTAGTATTTCTGTACTGAGAATATTAAAACAGCCTAAAAGAGTGATCCAGCAGTGTGGGACATTAGTGTAGGATTGAGTCTTGTGGCCATCCACAAAAGAAGGGTACACCATAGAGAGGAGGAATTTAATTCAATCCTCTGCATGAGCAAACAGTCAGAGGGGAGGATAGGAGAGATGGACAGACAGAAGAGCAGAGGGCTCATATGGAAAGATGATTCCAGTGTGAGTGAGAAGCCAGGCTGCTGTTTAGTGCTCCTTGAGATGCTGTGAGCCTCAGTCAAGTTTGGGGCTTGAACCCACCAGCATCAGGACAGCTTGAACTGAAGCATGTTTTCAGTGATGTCTTTCTCAACATTCTTATTTTAAGTTCCCAACCATGGTCATCAAATGATGTTAGAATGAAAATGAAATTAATTTTTTTTATCATACAGTTTCAAATGGATCTAAACAGGCCAGAGTGATGAACTGAATCTTGCAAGATGTCATTGTCATTCCAAAGAAAAGTGTAAATTCCTACACTTGGATCTAAACAAGCAACTACACAAACAGGCTGAGGATAAGAATATGGCCAAGCAGCAGCTAAAGAGAAAATTTCCAGAGATTTTAGGGGCTAAGAGCTCATCATGGATTGCAGCTACCATCTTCAATAGCATCAATTGAAGCCTGATATTGAAAACTGGGTGATAATTTTGTTTTTAGTTAACATTTATTTGATCACATCTGATGTAGCATGTTTAAATTTGAGAATCACACTTTAAAACGGAAATCAACAAATTGGAACACACTTAGAAAAAGATATAGAGCTAAAAGAACATCAATTTATAAACTTATAGGAAGAATCAGTATGTATGTTATATATGTATTTATAATACATAGTATATACTCTCTTTTATGGATATGCTTCTAACAATTGAGGACAAACCCTATCCCTAGACTCAATCCACAAAACAACTAACAATTTGTGAACCAACACATAAAGCAGCTCGTTGAGTAATGAAAGGATAAGGCAAATATCATTATTGTTCTGTGAAAGAGAAAAATCACTGTATCATAAATATATCCTAAAATGTTCTTTTTGTAAAGCAGAACCCCCTCCCCTCAGATGGACTGGAAATGAAAAGAACACTCATTGGTAGTCCCAGATCTATCCCTTCCTTACCAGATTTCTTCCTAATCACATGAGATTATTGAAAGGATTCACATATATCTAAGGCTAACACAAAATCACTCTGAAATGAAGATTGTCAGTTAAGTAAGATATGTGATGATTTTTTCCAAGTCCCCTTTCCTCTTTTATAAACCTCTTCCAGACCAACCAGACAACCACTAACAACAGAAGCAAGCACAGTGCATGCTGCATGCACTTTCTTTGTTTTTCCAGGACCCCCAGTTGTGGCAGGACATATCCTCCCTTCCTAGGCAGGTCTGGGAACTTTCCTGGTTTGTGTTCCTTTGTCATAAATGGCCTTTCTTACTAAAATGTTTACAAGGGAGTGAATGCTATGAAGTAATTCAAAGCTAATATGATTACAGTCAAATAAGTGTTTGATGTACTCTACAACTTGGTTTCATCTAAATTGGAAGGGTTGTTAGCCAAAACCCAAAGCTAGGAAGTTCTACTCCATCAACATGAAGAACTTGAGTCTGGACTCCAGTTATTTCGATCTTTCCATTGCAGTGCACACAAAAGGTAAAAACCTTCCAGACCATGTCTTAATCATCATGCAAAACAGGGTTCTCACACAGCACCGGTTTTAAACAATTATAGAATAATCAGAAACCGAAAAAACTATAAGCTCTGGGCTTACTCTTGTCAGGAGATGTTTACTTGTTTTCATCAAGCCATGCCAAGGAAGAAAAGGAAAAATCACGTGACTAAACAGATAAACAAAAATGACAAACAGAGGAGCCAAACGGTACTAAAAACAGGCTGAGGTTTTTGCAAAGCTCATAAGCTCACCTTATGGAGCGAAGCCTATCAAAACAGATGACACCCACATAAACCCCCACATAAAAGAGCAGAAAAACCAAGATTAAGCCAAGACTAGGAATGGGCACTTAGGGACCCCTGGGCCTCGTGAAATGCAGAAGTCAGGCTGGTATCCCCAGCTGCCTACCAGAAAGAGTCATATATTGGCTAAGTTCAAAAAGTCAGCCCAGACTTTTCCCTCCACTTCAGGAAGGCAGACTGCAATAAACATTAAATGTTTATTCTGATCCTTACATTGCTTCTTATCTGACGGTTACTTTGTGCATAACACAGCTCTCATGTCCAAAGAGATATAGGAGGATGCTAATTAGATGAGATGCCCATAAAGGGCACTGAAGCATTCTTCCAACAAACCCTGGAGCATCCCACAATTTTTGGAAGGGATTGGAGAGTAGTCCTATACACCTCTGATCCATTCCTCTCTTTTCTTGACATAACAATAGCAACAACATGCAGACAAAATTTCCAACAATAATAATACAAATACAAGAACCAGGGGGAGAAAGTCCACCTCCAGCAATAATACAACACTACCACCAAGAGTGGTTAACATTTACTATGTGCTAGATGCTTTTCTGTTCCTATTAAATGAAATATCACATTAAAATTCCACAACAATCCTATTTTGCAATTGAAGGTAACAGGCACAAAAATGTTAAAATGCCTGGTCCAAAATCAAACAACTCATAAATGCAAGAATAAGCCCTATTCTTAACCCCTGAACACTATTGACACCCCAATGCCTATACAAGCTTATCCCAGTACAAACCCCTCCTTGTGCTTCTCCAATACTCCATTTTCCTCTAATGTCCCACTTCTCCCCCAATATTTTAGGACATCTCCTTAAGCACTCCTGCCATTTATGGGCCTACCTGACATCTGAATGTCCTGCAATGCTCAAATTCATTTTTAAATATCAGGAAAGTGTTGATAATGGATCTGGACCTCTCCCCTCCCAACCCCTAATCTCCCTTGCCTGCATGTCCCCCATCTGCAGCCTCAAATCCCATTTCACATCTTTTCCTCATTCTTACTTGCTCCAGCTAGTAACCTGGAGCCAACATTTCCATTCACCGTGACTACTCATGCACATCTGCTGAACATACCCTTTACATCATGTTTCCTAAAAATCATACTTTTCTCACATCACTCTGCCTATTAATCCCCTACTGTCTACACTATACACAGCCATCTCATGGTGGCCTGCACTTAGCCAAGGTGCCCTCTCTTCCCCTCTGCTAGGCCTCTTTACCAAATATTGATCCTTTCAGACCCTTCTTTCCTTAAAGTAATCAGTCTGTTTTATTTCACCCTGTCCTTGCTCAACTTCTTAAAATTTTCACCTGATGCATTTAAATAATTTTTGAGATGGTATCACCTATCACTTTCATGGAGACAAATATTTTTAAAAGATTTAGTACAGTTATGATAAAATAGTGCTTTTTAAATAACCTGCTGCCAGCTATGGTTTTTAAAAAATGATACAAACTTCCAGATTGTCTATGTAAATTGAGTTCTATTGAAATCAAGTATACAAATCATCTTCTGTTAAAATTCATACTATTTTTCTGGATAATTTGATTTCCTTGAATCTATACTAAGCAAATATTTAACACAGATCTTACAAAATTGAAGCATACATTCAGCTATTTCCTAAACATTTTACTGAGGTATTCACTTAATGATATAATGAGATATTATCAATCCAGAATCCTTAAATGTAAAAGTTTCCTCATGTTAGGCTGATGTCAACTGACATTGTCCCAACCTTGTATAATCAGACTTTGACTGATGGATAATTTGAGATGAACTTAACTTCAGGGTGAACATTAATTAACCCATAATTCTCTATGTCTGACACAAAAAAATGAAATTTTCCTAAGGAAAAAAGTTAGGGCCTAGAGAAAATATACTTCTAGAAATACATATTTCTATATAGTTCTATAAAGATATATTTCTATCTAAAATGCAATTAAATTTCAAATGGTAATAGAAACACCAATCATTTGTAAGGGCCTCTGTCAATATTATTTGCATTTATAGATGAGGTAACTGAGCCTCAGAGAGTTTAACAAATGAGAGTAGTAAGTAGTGATCACAAATTAATTTTCAAGTCTCTTCCCACTGCATTATTCAATTTTCCTAATATATGTATGGAAGTGTTTTAGAAATAGACCTTCCAGGCAAATTCTCTCTATGTACCTCAAATACCTCAGAGTTACTGTGAGTCACTCCAGGACAAGAAACAAAGACTTCTTGTCAGAAGGTTACCTTTCCTTTCAAGTTCTGCCCACCTCCACTCCCACCCCATCATTCACATTACAGACACTTTTTCCAGCCTTCATTGTCTTGCCTGGGTTCTCTTACCTGGGTCACTTACTTTGAAAAACATCTGCTAGTGGAAAGAATAGACCAAGGGAGAGGTAGTGTGCAGACATAAACCTTTCAAGGTACATGAATTTGAAGAATCCCAATAGAAAGTAGGGTCCCCCAGCAAGAAACAAAATAACTCCCAAGTTAGGATAATTCAAAGGGGATTTAATAAGGGAATTCTTTATAAACAATGTGTTTCCCTTGTTAATAAGGGAGTAAATGACTGGTATTCCCCTCACACGTGAAAGGGACAAGGAAAAGGAGAAGATCCAAGAAAGAGAGAAGGCCACCTTAGGAGGAGGAGCAGTGGAGCCAGCCCAGGAAGACCTCGAAGAGGTGAAGCCTGGGGAATAAACACCCTGGCCTCGCTCTCTTTCCTCTCTGCCCTGCCAGATAGCTCCACTGGCCAAATTCAATGGGAGGTTTTCTCCTGAAAGCACAGGAGCTCACTGATAGAGTTCATCCAAGGGCAACCTCCCCAGGGCAGAGAACAGGACAGGAAACAGGAGAAAGGAGAGAATGTATTAGGTGGAGTAAATGGGAGATATCTGGCAAAAGTAGTAAGAGGAATCATCCGGAATTACTGGCCAGGTATCATGTTTCACATTGAGAATAGAATTACTAGATAGTCAAAGGTTAATACTCTGAAGGAATCTTAAATTCAAAATAACAAATGCCTAATATACAGGGTCCCTATAAACTGTATTCATATTTTTCTAATGAAGTATTAATATGTATATTAGCATAAAGACTAAATAAGCATTTACAAGTCTCTACACTGATTTCCTTATATTTAGAAATGTAACAAAATGCTGAGCATTAAGACCATGGAATTGTCTACAGTGGCATATGCAAAAGCAGGTACATGTTTTGTGTTGTTAACATCTTCGAAAAAATGTATTTACTATGGAACTTTATAGTGTGTGGGGGGTGCCTATGCATGAAGTGTGATGAGAATAGTATATCTTGGAAGTGAAAAAACCAGCTCTCATACCATGGAACTGAGTCCTCACCAAGTAAACACATAATCATGTTCACTGTTCTCATTTAGAAGGGTAGTTTAGTAGACACATGAAAGCCTCTAATAAACTATAAAGTTTTGCATACAATATGCTTTTTATTATTGTCTATTTAGGGATATCAGATCTTCCCAGGTCTGGGAGCAACGATGGCTAATTTTCCAGAGTATCTACCACAGACCTTGACATATAGTATGTGCTCAATAAAGTTCATTGATAAATAGATACAAGCCAGTACTTTCCCAATATTTAATAGGATTAATTCATGCCATAATTGCTAACACAGTGACAAAACAAAGTTAAAGAGTCAAGGTATATGTCCAAAGAATTTAAAATAAGCATACTACAGTAACACAGCCACATCAATGTTAATAGCAGTACAATTCACAATAGCTAAGCTATGGAGCCAAACCAGATGCCCATAAACAGATAAATGGATAAAGAAAATGTGGTATACATGCACAATGGAGTATTACTCAGCCATAAGGAAGAATGACTTTATGACATTTGCCATGAATGGTTGGATGTAGAGACTATTATGCTAAGTGAATCAGCCAATACCAAAAAAGCAAAGGTTGAATGTTCTCTCTAATAGATGAAAGCTAACCCAGAATAAGCAGGGTGGGGATGGAAGTGGAAATGAAGGCGAGGGAGGGAGAGTAAGAAAAGGAAAGACAGTGGAATGAATCTGACATTCACAAGAAATTAATTTAAAAAATAACTGTGGGTAAATGGCAGAAAGATCAATAGCAAGAAGGGAGCAGGGGTTGGGAGAGAGAAGGCAAAGGAGAGGTACTGGGGTCTGGGATTAGAACAAATATATTCCATGCTTGTACAATTATGTCAAAATGAATTCTACTGCCGTGTATAACTAAAAAGAACCAATAAGAATATTAAAACGTCAAGAAATTTACATGAAATGTAATTATTAGTGCATAGCAGAGCATACTATAAAGCAAGTACATTTTGTGGAAATCCTTCAGGAAAGCAAGATCCAGAGAAGGTGCAAATGTGTGCAGTAAGAAACAGGAAGGAGAGCATATCAGTCAATTCCTGAGAAAAAAATAGTACCCTTGCTAGCCTAGGTACTATTAGTAAAGGCACAGGTGCAAGTATATGTCTGTCCTAAGCCCAGCCTCCTTTCAGAGGTCCTTCCTCCCAAAGAACCACCCACACTTCCCCAATCAAGCCATGCCCTTGCACAACTTCTTGACATTATGCCTCTCAGCCCGGGCTCTTTTGTTGCTGGCTGTTAAAACTGAAATCTTTTATGGTGTATATAAGCCAGAGGTGACACAATTAAATGAAACTATTTGTCATATAAAATTTACATCAGCAGGAATTAAACGTCAAATAACTTAGGATTGACAGCCTCCACTGAGTCATAAAGACTCTAAATTAGTCTTATGAAGGGTATTTCCTATAGTCCCTAATAAAACTCCTCTCTACCTAAGACTTACTTTCCAAAAGTGCCAAAAGGAGAATGTCAATGATAGGTTGCCTTATCCCTCACAAAAAGTTGAATGGAGACTTAAAAGTCATTCTTTAGTAACTGTGCAGCTTTCTCAATGCAAGGAAAAAAGCAGAGTAGAGAATATGGTTTTAAGGAAAGTGCAGCACTAAGAAAATTTAAATGCTGTATTTGTTTCAATTGTTGATGTTGAACAATCACACCACTTCTCTTATTACAGGTAACACCAGCCCTTAATCCTATTTTGTGCAGCTGTTTTTTCTTAATTGAGCCCATTTTCTAGAGCAATTTTAGATTTACAGAAAAATTGAACAGAAAATACAGAAAATTCCCATATACCCCTACCTCCTCCAACCACCCTCTCAGTTTCTCCTATGATTTACATATTGTACTAGTATGGTACATTTCTGTTAAAACTGATGAACCAGTATCAGTACATTATTATTAATTACATTCCATAGTCTACATAGTGACTTACTCTTAATGTTATACTTCTATGGGTTTCAACAAATGTTTAATGTCCTATATTTTCCATTATTATATCATACACAATAATTTCACTGCCTAAATATCTATTTTTGCATGAAGCAAGTTTAAGGATTAAGTAAAATAATGAGGGTTTTTTGACCTACAAAACTGTAGGTAAGCCAGGTGTGGTGTTGCATGCCTGTAATCCCAGTGGCTTGGGAGACTGAGGCAGGAGAATTTCAAGTTCAAAGCCAGCATCAGCAATTTAGCAAGGCTGTAAGCAACTTAGTGAACACCTGTCTCAAAATTAAAAATAAAAAGGGTTGGGGATGTGGCTCAGTGGTTAAGCACCCTTGAGTTTAATCCCTGGTACTAAAAAAACAAAAACAAAACTCCAGGTTAATGTCAGCTTGTAGCAGCAGTAGATCTTATCCATTTATTTGTTTTACATAATACTAAGTACTGGAGATGCAAAGATAAATAGGACACTCATTATATCTAGTAAACACTAGGAATATGCTAATTAATGACAACCATGGATTACTATGATTTTCAAAATAGAATTCTCTAACTAAATTGTATACTAACAATTTACAAGCATCATTCTTTAATCTGCACCTGCCAGAGTTAGGAAACTGCCATAGCTTTTATCTGGAATGTCCCCCAAAGTCCCATGTGTTAAAGGCTTCTTCTCTAGACTGTCAAGTGGTGCTACTGTGTGATTGTGAAATAGTTAAGAGATGAAGTCTAATGATAGGTGTTCAGGTCATTGAGGGTATGACCTGGGAGGGACCCCAGACATTTCCTCTTCTTTTATACTCCCTGGCCTTGAGGTGAATGGATTAGCTCTGCCACATACATCCTGTATGATGTGCCACCTCAGTACAGGCCCAGAATAATGGGGCCAATCAATCAAGAACTTAAACCTCTAAAACCCTCTAGAATCATGAAACAAACTCATGAGACAAATAAACCTTTCCTCTTCTTAGAAATCAGTTTTTGCAGATACTTTTCTAGTCACAGAATACTATTGAACACAGCAAACAAAAAAGGATGGCTTGGGTACCATGTAGATGTTTGATAAAGAAAATGCAGAAAAATATTTGGCCCAATTGTTCTACTTGCGTGGGTAGATGAATGATGATCCCATGTATTGAAAATAGTCATAAAGAGGATTATTCAGTGTTTAACAAAAGTCAGTAAGTTCAGATTTAGTTGTGTGGCAGTTAACTTACCTGAGGATCACCCAGGTGGTAGTACACCAACTGACTGCTTAGCAGAGATGATGAGACACACACAAACACATACACCACACACACACACATATGGATAAATGATCAACACATAGAAGCTTAATCAACATGATCAACATGGGAGAAGCTGGGACTTATCTGAGGAGAATATGTAGAACAGATAGTAGGCCTAAAGACAAGTCCTCCCGAGGACAGAGTTCTAAATGGGAAAGGTATTAGTAATTTCTAGAGTAGGATTAGAAATCTCAAAAGGTAAAGAGAAGGAGTGGTCAGGAGATCAGAGGAAAAACAGAAAAGGGAATCATGGAAATAATGAAAATAGAAAGCTACACAAATCAAGGAGTAGTTGCCAGTGCCAAGCAGAGATCAGATGATGAGGGTTGAAAGGAGTTCGTTAGATTTGGTATCAGGAAGTTTCTAATGATCCTGTTAGAAGAGCTTCCATTGAGTGGAAGGACAGAAACCAGACTACAGAGTGATGAAGACAGAATGAACACCATCAAAGAAGGACAGCATGTACATGTTATGCCTTCCAGGAACAGGGCTGTGAAGGAAGAAAGAAAACTGAAAGAGACAGTAGGGCAGAAAGGGAATTGCTTTTTTAAGATGGGACATTTCAGTCTGCTTATTGACCATTGGCAAGTAGCCAATAGAGAAGCAGAAAGATTGAGATTACGATCTTGACAAATATGGGGGCAGAGGGTTGAAGGTTATAAAAGGGAATATCTTCTTTTGAAAATGGAAGAAAGGTGGAAATCTAAGCTCTGCTCACACTAGGAGTCAGGTATAAAGACACATCTGGAGGCTGCAGGTGGGCAGCATGGAGCTGCTGGCTGTCTCTTGCATGCAGGACCACCAACATTCAGAGAAAGAGGTCCTCATAAGCAAAAAGAAGTGGGAAATACAGTTGTTGGGTAGGAAGGGATATTTTGTGCCTGGACCCACATGGCCATTAATTCAGAAACTGATGAGGGGAGATGGGGAATTAGAAAAGACAGACACACATAAAGAAAGCTGAGACCAGGGAGGACATTACACCCAGATGGAGATGCAATGACCAATAGGTAGCTCAGCACATTTATTACATAAATTTTATCATCAAAAGGTTATTTGTAGGAAAGTTTCTGCAAAGCAGGCAGGCTTAAAGATCACAGCACTGACAAAATTATGGTTATCTTGCTATGCTCAGAATCTTCTATTCCCAGGAACCAGTATCTGAGTTTCAAGGTTAAAATTGATACCTCTGAGCTTTTGCACCGACTGTCCACAGGTTGGCATCACCATAACAACTGGGCAATGTTAATCCATACTTTTGCCCATAGAGATCCCAGCACAAGTGCACCACAATCACAAGGCAATCAGACACCTTGATCCACATCACTACTCCCTACAGTTTTGTGTTCAGTGCACTGCACATAGTTTGAATTTTATCTAGTGTAGAACAGGAATCTACACCTAAATAAACTATAATTTATCTACATCTAGATAAATATATTGGAAAGAGAATACAGAATATATCAGACCTACATAGGTCCCACCTTAAACTCCTAAAAGTTTAATCAATTGGTGCAAGGACTCTCCCTTCCAAGAAAAAGGGATTATAGCAAGTCAGGAGTTTTGCAGAATTAATGGCAGACTGATGGGAGTTGGTGTGTAAAGCCTTCAACCCTTGATGGGGTAACTTGAAGCAAATATTCGATTTTGGTTCCAAGAGTTCTTCATAGGTAGTATTAAGCTCCAGTTACTTACGGAGGAAACTTGTCTAGTAACAAGACATTAATTATTGCCTTCCTTTCCTGTCCACTTAATACTGATATTTCCTGGGATCACCTCTCAAATAATCTACATGCACTATAATCCTTGTTTCAGGGACTCACTTGGAAAAAATTTAAAGAAAGACACCTGTGACATGAGTTAATTTCTAGCAGTTGGGGGAGAAGGATTCAGAGAGTTCATAGCTAATGGTCCTAATTCATTTGGTGATAACAGAAAGCAAGGCCATCTTTGCAGAAAAAAAAAAAAAAAAACTGAGAGGTGGATAAAGTTGTATAAGATCTGCAGTAAGGAACAGACGAAGACACCAACTGGGGCCACATAAGAGGACTGCAGAGCAGCACTGGGAAGAAAGCTAAAGTTGGAAACCACACCTGCATAGCCATGTGCTTTTTCACTACCTACAACATACAGCCATCTGGGAGCAGGAACAGAGAAGCAGATGGTCAGATGGATCAAAAGTAGTGAGTTTACAGAGAAAGGAGTAAGAAACTGCTCACATCAAGAGAGTACCATAGTGACCCAGGAAAACCATGACTAGAAGGACAGGGAAGGGAATAGGAGATAAGTCTGAAGGGTAAATGGAATGAGAAAAGAAGCATGAGGACTGGAGCAACAAGAATTTTTGCTTAGAGAAGGATAAAATTATACAGAAAATTTAGATATAGATAAATCCTGAAGAGTGACAAGGACCAAGGCATGGCTAGGAGAGGGGAACAGTGTCAATGCCCCAGAACCTAAATCCAACATATGTGGTCTGATGAATACGAATTAAAGTCCATATTATTGTATAGATATAGTATAGAGCTACTTGAGGTTTGTCTATTATCTTTCATACTTTTGGCTCTCATTGAGCCTTCTGAGAGGAGGTCGGATGTCATCTTTTCTGTTTTTTGCTACCCTTCTTTCAAGGCAGTTCTCTAGATGGCCTTGAACCAACAGAATTTATCACCCTTTATTATTTGTAGCTCTCAAAAATGATTGTAGATTATGATGGGAATGTAACATTCTGAGCTCAGGCTAAAAAATAGAATTTCCTTCAACACTTTAGCCTATTGAATAATGTTATTCCAGAAGTACCAAATCAGGGTAGGCTGATTTCTGGGGTCCCTCAGCTGCAATGCAAGTAGGGAACATAAAGTGGATTCCATCTACCCTAAGGTGCTTTCCTGAGCCTTGGAAAATGAGTTCAAAATGAATGCTGGACTTCTGCTTCCCCTTTCTATCTGTTTGTAATAATAAATCTACTCCATGTAACTAGTATGTGTGAATGTTCTGTCTTGGTGGACTAATATATGTTGAAAATTAGTGCACAATGAATCTGCTTCTCATTTCTGTCTTCTCTCAAATGTAAGGTGTTGAAATTACATGCTATGACCTTCTGTTGTATTGATCTAAACATAACCAGGAAAATAAAGGTAAGCACTAAGAAGTCATTCCATGGAAAGGATTCCTGCAACAAGAACTCTAAGATTTCTTCCAGGTATGATTGCCTGATCTGCAGGGAACTCCACTTCCCATCAACTAAATGCAAAAATTTCTGAATTCACAAACCACATCATGTTCTATCACCTACAGGCCTAGCTCAGTGCTAGTCCCAGGAAATGCTCAATAAAATCATATTCCTGGGGTGAGCAAAAAATTTGAAATCCTCTGGGCTTGCAGAGAATAAGGCCCAATCATAATCAGAAGGAATATGCACACCACACACTTTTAAACAGAAGAATATTACCTCCAGCTCCCTCATCCACTTCAGCCTGCAGAACCTTGAATTAATCAGCAGATCGTGTTGAGGCCCTGTGGCTTGCTGTAAGCAGGCACATCCTTAATGCCACAAAGGCATGTCCCTTCCCCACTAGACTGTGCAGCATTTTGTAACAATAAATATTGCTAAAAGAACAAAAATCCCATCGACAACTCCAAGCCTGACAGGGCCTTGATTGGTGTGTGTTAATGCTGGGCCCCTGACTCCCTCATCATTAATTACATAAAAGACATATTTGCCTGTGTGACAGAGAGTGAGGGGAGGTGAAGCTTAACAACCTTGGCAGTTTGGCCCTTGGGGCCCTGGGAGCCTGTGCAGGGACAATTATAAATATTAAAACCACAATGTGCTTGCCTAAACTGACAAAGAAAATGAGATAGCTCCACAGGAAGGAAATTGCTGATGTTGTATATTCAGAATGCTTACATGGAAAGGTGGGGTGATAAACAGTTACCTGAGGAAGTAAAAATTTGCACTATTAATATAATATCACTATTTTCATATCTATTACACTTTAAAGATTAAGAGGTATTAAATGTCCTTGTAATCCTTTCTATTACGGCAAAAAACATTCTTTCTTACACACAATGACCAAATCAGTGTCCTGTATATTTCAGACATTCCATAAATATTTAGTGAATGAATGAATGAGCTAATTAAAAATGATAAAGAAGACCAATTTTATTGCTTCATATGGATGGTGTCCATATCTCAGGTGAAGGAAACAAAATGTAGAATATTTTAGGGACTTGTTTAGAGTCACACAGCTAATGGAGACAGCAGCAGAACTCAGTCCCAGGTCTTAGGCTACCAGATCTGTGTTCTATCTCCCATGCTTTCTTGTGAGGAAGTTTTACATGACTGTGGCAGTGAGGAATATACTTGACTCTATACTATCCCAAAACACAAATAAACATAAATGAATGCTACATTTTGTCAAATGCTTTCTCTGCATCTATTGAGATAATTGTGTGATTCTATAAAATTTTGATAGATTTGCTGAAATTGCTCACCAATGATCAACAACTTTTGAGAAATTTTCTCCTAATACAGTTTGGAAGACTGTTCCAGGCCAAGAATTTAAAGTAACTCTTTTATTTAAAATAAATAAATAAATAATAAGTTGTGGCAATAAACAGATTCAACCACTGGAACACTCAAGTATTTGTACCCTCTCCAATGACATAATAAGACAGCAGTAATTTTATACTACCTACTCTGGTCGTGGTCCACTGGTCTAGCCCAGTATTACTTAAGCATAGTCTCAGAGCTTCACAAGTTCTCTAATATACACATTTCACTTCCTGTATTTGCAAATGTAGTAGTCTCCCTGTTATCAACCATTGCACTTTTCAGTTTTGGTTACCCAAGATCAGCTATTGTCTGAAAATATTAAATGGAAAGTTCCAGAAACAAAAAATTTATGTTTGAATTTGCATGCCATTCTGAATATCATGACTAAATCTCATACAATCCCACTCCATCCTGCTTAAGACAGGAATTGTCCCTTTGTCTAATTAATCCACACTATATATGCTACCTGCCCATTAGTTTATAGCCACCAACTATCAGATCATGTGAGCACAATGCTTGTGGTACAAGAAACTCTAACATAGTAGCTGAATGCCAAGTCAAATGCCTCACTTCATCTTTTTATAGGTATTACATCATCTCACATTATCATAAGAAGAGTACAGTACAACAAGGTATTTTGAGAAAGAAACTACTAACGTGAGTTTCATTATAGTATATTGCTATAAATATTCTACTTTGTTATTGGTTACTACTAGTCTCTTATTGTGCCTAATTAACAAATTTAACTTTATCATAAATATATGTGTATAAAAAATATAATACATGTAAGGATTGATACTATCCATGGTTTCAGGTATCCACTGGGGATGTTGGAACATATCCTATGTGGACATGGGGCAATTATTATAACTCCAATCAAGTTGGTTTTTAATTATCACCAAGTATGATCACCAAATATATGGTTTTATTTATTTCCTAGATAGACACTTCAGTCAGAATTTAGGTTGACATGTTTAAATGTTTATAAAACAATTAACACTAATTTTTCACATCCTTCTCTAAGATTACATTTTCTTCCAAGAAAATTGTGTCATACAGATACCAATAGAAAAATGCTTCCATAAAATAAACCTTGATCTCTTATTTACTAATTATATTCATTGCTGCTGAACAACAAATGACACCAAAAGGTAGCAGCTTAAAACAACACACATTATCTCACAGTTCCTCTAGGTCAGGAGCCTGGGCACAGCTCTACCAGCTCTCTCAAAAAGCACAAGCAAGATGTCCCCTGCACTGTGGTCACAGCAAGTCTCAACTGGAGAAGGCTCCACTCTCAATATCACAGAGCTGTTGGCAAGATTCAGCTCTCCAGAAGCTGTTGAGTCAAGGACCTCAATTGCTAGATAGCAGTTGGCTGGAGGCCACCATATGAACCTCTGCAAAATAGCCACTTGCATCATCAAAGTAAACAAACCAAACAGGCACTAGAGTTTGATAGCAAGATGGAAGTCCTAGACTTTTGAAACCTAATCACAGAAATGATATTTCATGATTTGCTTTGTTCTCAATTGGAAGCCAGTCACCAGATTCCATCCATAATCAAGGGTGAAGGATTATAGAAGGGTGCGAATATCAGGATAAAGGGTCTTGAAGACCTTCTTAGAAATCTTCCCATCACATTCATACTTTTTCTTGAACATCATGAAAATAAAAATGTGCCTGGATATAATTTTTTATTGTTGTGGCTAATAAGAAGTAGAATAGTTTTAACGTGAAAAGGAAGCATTTGAGCCAAGTGAAGACCTGATATACTCCATAAATCAATGTTTTTCAGTAGTTCAAATGGATGAATGGAAGAATTAAGTCTACACAGCATAGTAGAAATACCTTCCCAAGTACAAAATATCAAACAACCAAAATTACAGCCATCAGCATTTATTCACCTTATCGAAGTGGTCATTAGCTTCAAGAAAACATCATTAGTCATATTAAATTAATAGTATGGTTCTGAATGTTATTAGAATAGCAATTGAATTATTTGAATAAAATCAATGCATTCTTTCCTTCTAGAAGTTCTTTTTAGAGTCAAAAGGTACAAGCACCTAAAGTTTGTATTTAAGAGTTCATGTGTGTGCATATTCTGGTAACAGTAATAGAAACATGTGGCACTTTATTCAAGCTTAAGAAACATTCCATTCAGATTGTTTGAAAGTTCAGATGCTGTAGCATTCCAGGAACTAAGGACTCTCTTCATAGTCTGAGAAGTAACAATTAGCGTGTGAGTGTTTCATAAACTCCATTTCAGTAATAATATATTGAGATATTAAACTAAAATGGAAGGCTGGGGGTGTAGCTCAGTGGTAGAACACTGACTTGGCATGCGTAAGGCCCTGAGTTTGCTCCCCAGCACTTCCACCAAAAACTAATAATACTAATAATCCTTTAACCTAAATGTTCTCCATTCTCTCTGGATTCCATTGCCCTGTTGTTTCCCACCACCCTGTGAATCAAGAGATTGAGGATCCAGCCTAAAATAAAGGGGTCATTTCTTGGCACTGAGTTTCAAATTGGGTTTTTCAAATCTAGGGAAAAACAACAATTCTGAAAGCCTAACTGTATTGAGAGAAAGTGAGGTTCCAAATTCAAAAAGCTGACCTCTGTATATCAAGTGCAAAACTTTTGGTTTAAGGGTAAAGTCACGTGTGAGGACAGGCAGCCCAGATATTTTAGGAAGGAGGAGACAGACTGTTTCACTGTTAGGGGAGGGTGGTAGAGAGATCTGGAAGGCCAGGTACAAAGGTGAAGTTCAACAGTGTTTTCACTCTCTGTTTGCCATCAGAACCTCAGAGGTGGGAAGAGGAAGATAGCAGGAAAGTAAAAACCTCCAGGTCAAGAGGGACTCTAGAGCACTGAGGGTAGTTCCCCTATCTCCCTGGGTTTAGCAAGGGGGAAGGTCCACCTCTCAGAGAAACGCTGTCTTCGGAAATTGGTTGTGTTCAACCAGGGGGCAGGAAAAGCAGAGCACCTATGGCAGAAGAGGGCATTTAGAAGGTGGACCTGAGAGAGGGTTCCAGAACTTCACAGAACAATGCTCCAAAAGAAACCTAACATTATAGCAAGAAGCCAGCAGATTGTGAAGGTCCTAGACATCTCTGGTTCTTAATCAAACCAAGTTTGGTACTAGTGTTAGTAAACCCAAAAATCTCATCAATATATCCACATCCATAAGAGTTCCTTAGAACCATTATTGGAACTAACAGATGAGGAGACTTGTTTAATGTTTGTAAAGAGTCCCATGTGGTACTTTGTAGACTCTTGGTATCCTGTGACATCCACATTCTAAGGAGAAAGAAACAGAAGTCACCTTGACACTAGAGAGAACTTCAGACTGGCATCATGTGACTTCTGGGGGCTCTCCTAGAGCCCCCTCATCTCCACTGGGCTCCTATCAACCAGATGTCTTTAGTGTAGAACTCTCCAGGCCCTTAGAGCTGATTGGATATGACAAGGCTGCCACCAGTGTGCCAACCAACAGAGGGCTTCTCTTGAGAACCTAGAGATTCCTGTTCCTAAAGCCCTTGAGGATCCTAAGGATTACTGATAGAAGATTCACAAATTGTGCTCACAAACTCTGTTTTCTTTCTTTTTTTTTTCCCCTTCCCATTTAAGATTGACTAAACTTCAGAATAAACTTCATTTTCTGTCTTTTACTCTGGAAAATGGAACAGTGCCCCATGCATCTAGATGTTTCTAGAGTCCTCTTTTCCCACCCAGGAGCCCAAAGTACTTACAGCCCAGTAAGATGAGCCAGGAATAAACTAGAGGACCCCCTACCCCAGCAACACTGCTCCTATATTTCTCCAGTTTGTAGTCTATAGCGTGGGAGCATATTGGTCCTTAACAACATAAATTCATTTCTCATACTTCTGGAGGCTGAGAAGTTCAGGACTAAGGTGCAGGCAGACTCAGTGTCTGGTAAAGTCCTGTGCTCCACAGATGGCCACCTTCTCACTGTGTCTTCACATAATGAAAGGGTTACCGGTTCTCTGAAACTCCTTTATAAGGGCACTAATCCCATTCATAAGGTCTATACCCTCATGAATTAATCATATTCCAAAGGATTCACCTCCAAATAGCATAACATGGTGTGTTATGACTTCAAAATATGAATTTTGAGGAGACACCAGTATGCAGTCTTTAGCAGAGAGACACAACTAAGTAAATCTTTTCAACCAAGGCCCCAAAGTACAATTTTTTTTTTTCACTTCCCTGGGTGGTTGTTCAAGTTCCTAAAGTAAACATGCATATGATACCTGGATATACATGAACACCTCCAAAACTTTTTTCCTTCTGGTGTGACTGATACAAAATAAGCAGTCATGCATATTTGCAGAATGAATAGATGACTTGGGGTTAAGAAAACTTCTCTGTGCTAGGGACTTGATAACCTTGAGGTTCACCTGAGATCCCTTCCTGTATAATGGTAGCTGTTCTTACTGCTCCCAGAATCCTCTCCTGATAATGCTTCATAGTCACTCTAAGGTCATTTTGGCCTAAAATATTAGGATACTTCATTGACCTGATGATGCTCTTGTCACAGCCTGGGAACAGAAAAATGATGGCACTGACATTGTTCAAAAGTATAATGGAGCTGGACGCACTGGTGCATGCCTGTAATCCCAGTGACTGGGAAGGCTGAGGCAGGAGGATCTCGAGTTCAAAGCCAGCCTCAGCAACTTAGCAAGGCCCTTAGCAACTCAGCAAGACCCTGTCTTTTTATAATACTAAAAAGGATTGGGGATATGGCCCAGTGTTTAAGCACCCCTGAGTTCAATCCCCAGTACCATATTTTTTAAAAGTACAAAGGATTGTACTTCCTGTAATATGAATCCCCATTGTCCATCCCATTACAGTTCAGCTTCTCATTGTGCAGCCCATGATCCAGAAGAAATCATTAGCACCTTTATCAAAGAGGCAAAAGGAAGAAATTTTTGATGTTTTTCTTCAGGGAGACTGTTTGCTTCTTGTAGCTTCTTATCAGTTTGTAATAAAGAGCACTTACCAGTGAACACTATTTAATGTCCCTGGATATATTGTGTTACCCTCAACATCTTGGCATCTAATATTTCATACACATCCATGTGTGTACTCCCTGTGGCCTGGTAGTCCCTCATCCAATTTAAAGAATTCATAGTAAAACAATTTTCCCACAAAATAGGGAGAAATGAGGAATGCCATCTTCAGATGACTAACACAAAAGGAAGCAATAAATATTAAGTAAGATGAAATGTGATTCCACCATAAAGGTCCTGACTATGTCAGCAACATGGACAAGTTTCTGTAGACTTGATTACTAGAAATTCTTGTCAGCAAAAAATTTCAGACAAAATGATTATCCCTACTCCCTAAACTGTGAACAGGACTCTGATAAAAAGGAATCTTGTTGCTCCAGTTAGAAGAAAGAAAACTACACTCTACATTTTAGTACTACTATCGCATGATAATTTCCTCTTCAACTACTCTCATCGGTCTTCACTTCAAATATCTCACACCCACAGTCAAACCCCATTAGAAACCCCAAGTTGGAACAAGCAACTCATAGAAATGTCCCGGGTCTAAGATGAACAAAGGAATGGAGGCAGGCATGTGTGGCTCCACACGTGGGTTTTGGGTGCTATTTTTTCTAATACATGCTATCTTCACAGAGACATGCAATCATACATTTTAGTCTAGAAATCATTTAATCCTTGAATATTTTATAGGGGTTCCACCAAAACAACAAAATGTTCTGCCCATCACTTAGAAAGAGATTTTTGTGTAAGCCCCTGAAGTTGAAGCTTCAGTGATGAGACACTAAGGTTGATCTTACAGGAACAGCAGGGAAAGACTTACAAACCAGGAAAGACAAACAGAAAGTGGTGAAGACTACAGAGATCATGAAACAGTACACAGTTCCTCTTGTTGAAACTGAATATCTGTATCCTTTGTCCCTCTCAGGGCAACTGGTTTCCAGGAATAGAAATACAGGGAAATCCTCCAGTGCTCTGGGTCGAAATGAGTGAGCCAAAGGCAGATTCCCAGTTAAATTGTGAGTCAAGTATTACTTTGGGAAAGAAAATGACACTGTGTGTACTAGTGGTAAGTAGAGATTATCACATTTGAGGGGATAAAAACAGGAGTAAAATAGTACGATGTCAGGATAAACAGTGTCCTGAGGCTGGAAAAGCCAAGTAAACTTTCAAGTAGAGAATTTCCACTGTTGTGGTTTGAATGTGTCCCCCAAGTTCATGTGTTGGAAATTTAATCCCATTTGACCAAGGGATGAGAGATGGAACCTTGAAGAGGGCTGTTATGGTTTGGATATGAGATGTCTCCTCCAAGTTCCTATAATAATACTGAAATACCTGGAGGCCAAATGATTAGATTATGAGAGTTGTAATCTAATCAATGCATTCTGGTTTGAATGAACTAACTGGTTAGTAACTATAGGTAGGTGGGGACTGGCTGAAGAGGCGGGTCACTTTGGCCCTTTCCCCCAACTCCCTGCTTCCTGGTCACCACGAGCTAGGTAGTTATCCTCCACTGCACATTTCAGCCTTCCTGTTCTGACTCTGCTTAGGCCCAGAGCTATGGAGTCAGAGATCACAGACTGAACCTCTGAAACCATAAGCCAAATAAACTTTTCCTTTATCATGTCAAGTATTTTGGTCACAATAACAAAGAGCTTTAAAAGTCTCTGCCCTTTTGAATGAATTAGTGTCATTATCACAGGAGTCTTTTTTTAAAAGCAAGTTTTTCCCATTGTGTGCAACATCCCCCCTTTCACCATGTATTCTACCAGAACCATGAGCCAAATAAACCTCTATTGTTTATTACCCAGTGAATGGTGTTCTGTTATAGTAGCAGAAAATACATTGAGACACTCACCCACATGTACAATAATTTTGAATTGAGTTGGTATTAGTCTCTGCTCACATTAGCTTACTGGTAATTGACACAGAGTAACATGCTTTGTTTCTCTTGTCCTAAAGCGTCTCTTTACTAAATGTAGTTGAAAGGTAAATGGATTTGTTGTTGTTGTTGTTGTTTTTCAAACAAAAGGACTAGATTGCATGAAAGCATGATAACCACCAAATCCTGTGACCTTGAAAGATAAGACTTCACCTATGGGCACAAGTCTCCTCAACCACAAAATAAGTGTGATAACAGTCCTTTCCCATTTACTAAACCAATAAAATAGAAAGCTTTAGCTCAGTGTCTTGTCTATCAGTCATCAATAAACACAAATGTTAATTCTTTTCTTCCTTATCCTATTCACCAAGGCTAAGCTCTACCTGGAGTCACCAGAATGCCAAATAACTATCCTCTCTTAGGAACTTCTTTACCAAGAGACGATTGATGAAAAAAGTATAGAAATTTTGAGAGTCACACAAACATGCTGCTATCACTGTTTTGCAAACGTTTTTAAAACAACCTAATCCCTTATTAAAAGAAATATCATATAAAATGTACATAAATCTATGTTGAAACCTGGCCATTTGCCCTCTACTCATATGCATGTTGTGCCACCAAGGAAATCCCTGAGCAGAGCTCAAAGAGCTTGGACTTGCTGGTCTCCACTTGCCTTCTTTATTCTGTGACCCATTCTGTATGTTTTTTTTTTTTTAAGCTAGAAATCTTTTTCTAAAATCACTATAATTTTAATTAACTTTCAACCTTTAGACAACACTCTGAAATGACTTCCATTTTCTAGAATTCTACCATTAGAAATATATTCATATGAATCTTGAAGTCTTTTTTTAGTTCTTTAAGAGTTAATTTATAAATTTTAAACTCTTTGAAAGGATTGATACCATGTCTGTTTTAATCACATGGATTTGTGCCAAACTGTGAGGGCAAGGCTCATCCTGTCCAAATGACAAATGCTTAAGATAGAAGAAGCCAAGAGCAGACGGAACAATTAGGATGAAAGAAAGACCCCCTGAGTTCCTGTGTAAGCTCTATCTTCTAAAATCCTTGAACTTTTATATTTTTCTTTAAATGTACCAAATTTAATTTGATGTATGAAACAATGTCTATTCCAAAATCTGCACTCACTTTAGTTAAGGCAAAAGATAAATTTTTAGGTGTTATATCAAAGCTTACAAAGCTTTGTCAAAGCTTTACAAAGTGTATTCATTAGGTTAGAGTGCATTTCAAAGTACCATCTATTGTTCTAGAATTTGTTATATACAAATATATGAAAGAAATAACTAAATTTCATGTCTTGGAAATATAAAGAGTGATAAAGAACTCATAATGGGAATGTTACACAGAGTAATTTTGAACAAGCATATAAAGTTGAAGAAGGGTCATCTTTATTCCCTATCATTTGAAATGAAGACAAAAGATCTTTGAAGATAAGAATAAACAGAGTAATTTCTTAGTTCTTTATGTAAATCTAATGTAGAGATGCATGAGTTTGATTTTCCCCTCAAAGTTTCACACTCTCCTATTCTCTTAATAAAGACCTCTGCTAGTGTCTTTAGATAGCTTTTACATCATCATGACCAAAAGACCTAAGAACAATTTTAAAAAGAGGAAAAGTTTATTTTGGCTCATGATTTTAGAGGATCCATCCATGGTCAATCAACTCCATACCTCTGGACCCAAGGAGAGGCAGAACATCATTGTGAAAGGGCATGGCAGAGAAAAGCAGCTCAGAACATGGCAACCAAGAAGCAGAGGGAGAGGCTGTGCTCACCAAGGATAAATACAAACCTCAAAGGCATATCCCAGTGACCTACTTCCTCCAGCCACACCCTCCTTGCCTGCAGTTAATGGCCAGTTAATCTACATCAGTGGATTTATCCACTGATCAGGTCACGACTCTCATAATCTAATCATTTTACCTTCAAAACCTCTTGTATTGTCTCACACATGCACTTATTTGGGACACCTTGAATCTATACCAAAGACTACTTATTGTGCAATCTGGTTTTAGCAAGGATAAAATTTGTATCAAACATTCTCTTCCTTTCAAGTAATCTTAACCTAGCAGTCCAGACCTTGGATTGCAAAACTACAGTCTGTTATAACATGACGTATGCACTTCTGAAAAACATAATCATATGCAAATTGTGTGATAAAATTACAGAGTTCTGAAGGAAACTGAAGCCAGGAGCATAACATTGGAAAACATTGTTAGTTATATATAAACAAAAGATAAGAACCAATAAAAATAGTAGCACTTTGATACATCTTAAATGGTTAAGAAATGTATAAATACTGTAATAAATATGACTCTTTGCCTTGCAGAAGACCTGATTTTATTTGTATATATGAGTGTTGCAAGGGCTGTAACTTGTGAATTATGGTAAAATGGTAGAATGAGGGTTATCTGAAATCAGACAGATTGCTTAAAGACCAGATGTGGATGGACAAGGTTCATGACACACGGTGAACTAAGGGGAGCTGGTAGACATGCACATGTCCATTTTGTGTGTTCTTCCACAGCTCAAAAAGCAGAGTGTCGTTTCTGCATTCCCACAGTGTTTCTTGTGGACCCAACCATGATTAGCAAATTTCTAAATTCACAGTATGCTCACATTGTTCCCTAATGTTTCAATCCTGTTGGAACATGGTGATTTCCAAAAGAGAATTCTGGAGGAACTGAGTGTATCCAGAATTTTTATGGTCTAATCTCTTTCCACTACCCTCCATTCTACTTGAAGAAGACATTTTTCTAGATGTAAATCTCATCTTTTGTTTAAGATTCTCAGAAAAATCAGGCAGTCCAGACACATGCTTCAGATGCTAAAGGAGGGAGGATTTTAAAGGACAGAGAAAGTGTAGTTTGCTCAGGGCTATATCAAAGTTTTTCCTACTGAATCATAATTAAGCCTGACTTTGAAGAACAGTGGAGACTAGAGAAAGGGCTAGATGTAAACATGCAGTGAAAGTACATGAGCCAAAAAGTAATCAGACCTAGGATCAGGCTCTGTACCTCCAGGAAAGAATCCTCTTTCTGATAGAGGCCAAGAGCCTGAGGAGCATGTATTAGGAGTGATTGATCCCAGATGTCCCTGTCTACCCTTTTTAAAGATGTATTTTATTTTTAGTTGACACAATTGTATGGTACTATTTATGAACTTACCTAATTATTCCCTTTAGGTCTCTAACTACCTTCAGGAATGTTGTCATGGAAGAACTGTGCAAGAGCAAGAAACATAGAAATCTGTGTAATTGTTCATCATGTGTTTAATTGATCAATCATTATTTTTCAATGCTACCCACAAAAAACAGAAAGAAGGCTAAATACACAATGTCCTAAATCTGGCAACTTTACAACAAGGCTCTTTGGAGGTCACCACCATTACAGAGTCTCTAAGGTTTACTGTTATTTCTTTCCCTAATAATATTTCTCAGTTAATTACTAGTATTTGGGGTGGTATCATTCCTTATTGTTCAGGACCAGAGTAGGTATTGCAGAACAATTATAATTCCTGCTTAGCACTTACCAAATGCCAATAGTGCACTCCAGCCACTGCAAACATACAAAAATACCTCCCTCACATGTCCAAACACTTCTGGCAGTGGTAGAGAAGTCTCTGGATCAGAGTTACAGTAAGTGAACTCTCACTCAGTTTTCTACTTCCTTCTCTTATGCATCAGCCTGTCCACTTTTTTGAGATAGATTCTTAAGCTATATTCCTTCATTTACCATGGAGAAAATACAACTGCTTAAGTAAAGTAGGAAAAAATACAACAGCGGTGAAAGAGAAGAAAAAAAAAGAAAACTCAACAGACTCACCATATTCCTTCACTCTTATTATGCATACAATCTTCATATCATTTTCAGAACAGTCCTATAAAACAGGCCTTTAAGTACTTACATTTTATGGGCCAGAACTAGTCATTAGAGTTGAAGAACCAGTCCTGTAAGATTGTTCTTGGTAGGGAAACTGATTCAGAGACCCCTCCTTGGTAAGATTGCTGAGCTGGGACTAGCATCTGGTTGTCCTTACCTTGATTTCTCCAGGTGTTCATCTCACTACTGCTCGCTGCTGTTCCCTGGTGGTAGGGGAAGAGGCTGAACTCCTTGTCACTGGTAGATGACTTCCTTCTTCCAGGGTCTGTGGTAACTTGAGGTTGTTATTGCCACGTCTATTTCCTGCCACTCCGACATTTAACACGGCTCTGTTGGAGTAGAGGATCCGACACTTGACACAGTTTGTTGGAATAGAGGACTCAACACTTGACATGGTTCTGTTGATCGTTCTCCCTCTTGGGGGCCATAGGCGTGGCACGTCTCCATGTGTAGTTGCTTTTTAATATTAATAACCAATATATCATTAGAAACTTATTGGAAAAACATTGGGAAGGTTTTACTGTATTGGGACACAAAATAGTGCACAATAAAAGTTTAGCAGTAATACATAGATAAATATATGAAAATAAACAATTGTGGCTGTGCTTGAGTTTAAAGAAGACTGTGATTGCTTTAGTATAATAATAGATGGATAAAGAGGCATTCCTCTGAACTTGGATGCAGTGTTTAGCCTTTGTTGCTTTCCTAGTTTTAATAGTTGATTCTAGAGATACTTTACATAAAAAACATTTAGGTTAGTCAAATATAATTTGTGCTTTTCCTATGTTTAGTCTAATTCTTTGAGAATCAGAATAAGATTGTAGTCCACCATTATGTGAGATTAGAATAGACTAAATATTAACTATAAGTTGATTTCTTTGCCCTTTAATAATAGTAAAAACGTTTCACTGTTCAACACTGGGGGTTAGTTTCTCAGAAAATCTAGTAATGTGTTTGTTCTGAAGGTTAAAGGCTGGCAGATCATGGTGCCCTCAGTTTAGCTGGAAGACAAGGTTGTTTTAGTTTAGCTGGGAGACAAGGTGGTTTTAATCTAGCTGAGAAATAAGGTTGTTTGGGTCTGGGCTGTCATACAGAATGTATACTTTGAGAAGAAGCATAGATTGTACTTTTGAAGGTTTTTCTTATTTTAAACTAACCATAAAATGAAATAATCATTACTAAAGAAAAATATCTATAAAAAGGCTGGCAGAAAAAATAAAGACAGATTCAGCCTCAGAACACTTGGTGTCTCTGTGTGCTGTTTCTCCACCACGCCAATGCCTCCCATTCACCTAGGACCCCGACCCCTGCTAGGGCCGGACCCTTGCAGTTGCTATTCACCAAATGTTCCCCAGCACTCTATCTTCAAACACATGGTGGTATTATGCTACCAGCCAACTCTGCTTCTTCAAAGCTACATAACTAGTTCTGGCCAATATACTGGGAGCACTTAGTGGCCAGTGCAAGAAACTCAATGGCATGACAACCGTCAGCATTCAAGATGGTGTCTGCTTTGTCAGCAGAGATCGAAAAGTCAAGAGATATTGGAGCAGAAGCCACAGCTAACCTGATGTAGACAAAGCACATGAGCAAGAAAAAGCCCTATGTTGTAATAAACCACTAAGATCTGGGCATTGTTTTCACTGCATTGTGATGTGTCTGATCCTACTAATAGAGAGTTCTTCCCTCAACACTTGCCTCTAAACCAGTTCTCAGATATATTGAAGGAATAAAAGAACTCCCCAGATCTTTCCTTTACACATCTTCCCTCTCTCCCTCCCTCCCTGCTTTTCTCCCTCATTCCCTCTCTCTCTTTCACTCACACACGCACACACACACACACACACATACACACACACACAAATTCAGCAGCAACACAAGGCCTCAATTATCACCACTAGTACCTTCTCTGGTCATGAGGCACAAAGTATCCAGGACTAGACTTTCTGCAAGCACATCTTTCTGCCAAGCAAATTGTTGCTAATGTTGGGATCCAGATGGGTTTGTTTTGGTTTAGGGCCCTTAGTGGGTTAGTCAGCTGGTGTTGTTCACAGGAAGCCAGGTGAAACTGGGAAAGATTACCAATTGGTAGTTCATTAGATTCCAAGCCAAAATTCTATAAGGGGAAGTTTAATACTTGAGTTGCATGTCATGGTCTGTCTTTCTAAACCAGGTTCAGAGATGCCTTTCCTGCTAACCATGAACTTTCTGGCTCCCTCTACTCCTAATAATTCTTTCACTATGCATGCCTGCCAAGCAATAGCACCAGAGAACTGGAAATCAGAAATTCATACACTAAAGTTTCTCTTAGGCTCCTGCCCTTTCTGAGAAATGTCTTGAGCACTGTGCCACCCTTCTCCATCATTTCGCAGGAATAGAGCCACCACATAGATGAGTAAAATAAAAGTGTAATTCCCTCTTGCCTCATTCGGAAAGCTATGGGCCCATTTTATGTGAGAATAGAATTCAGAATAAGAAAAGATTCAAGCAAAGAGGAGAGTTACCTGAGGGAATATAATCAAACAAATATTTATTAAGTTCCCTTTAAGCTCTAGGACCTGTAAGTTACTAAGGTTGCAAAGGTGAATAAGATAAGTATTGACTCTGCCCTGGGGAAGTTTGCAGAAGGAGAGACAGACATGCGCACATATAATAACAGTTCAATGTGACATAAGGAGGAGGTAGGACTTCGTTCTTCCAACCTTGAAGATGAGAGTTCAGTGAACCATGGAGAGAGAAGGTGAGAGGACAGAAGTCTTCACAGAGAACTCCCCATCAGAGAGGATCCTTAAAAGTGAAGTATAAGTATGTCCAAGGAAGAGGATGAGACATTCCATCCAGAGTCAAAAGCATGTCTAAAGGAGCAGAGATCAGAAGACATTCCAGAATAAAAAATTGATTATATCTTATGTGATAGTTTGATAGTGTGGTTGAACCTTAGCTCAGCACAAATTCTATGACTTAAACTTATCCTATTCCCAAACTAATTTGTATGTATTCCTCCACCAAAGTTTCTTGTCATTATCTTCTCTTCATGGACATCATTCCAATCCTCTGATGACCTAAATGGAAATTGCTTTACCCTCCTCATTTACCATAATATCCCCAAATTGCACAATTTGGACCTGCCTCATATCTATCAAACCTTACCCTTACAGTCTCTGTTGTTGTAAATTAAGCTCTGAGCTGCCCCATTCCTTGTGTTAATTCCCCTGATTGCCTCTAACTGAACTACTTGTCCAGAGTTCGTCCCAATCTGCCTTCTACAGAGAAGCCTGAATAATCTTTATGAGATGAAAATGTAGAGTATCACCCCCAGACTGAAAACCTTCCCATATCTCACCTTAGGTTTTAGAAGAGATAAGCTATAACTCCTTAACTTACCCCAGAAGACCATTCACCATCTGACACTATCCCTGCCCCTCATAATTAGAGTCTTTTATTTCAACCACTCTTCCCATTTTCTTCCACAGGTACAACATAAATGGAAATTCATGACCAGAATCCTCCTTATTGCTGTGTCTCACCTGAAACGGCTTCCATGTTCCATTATTTGATAACTCTTCAAAAAGCACTTAGGTTTCTCCATCTCTGGAAAATGATTCTGGGACCTCCAGTTATGTTGAATACCTTTAGTACTTGACCATATTATCCTGTAATCAATGCCCCACATGATCAGACTATCTTCTCCACAAGAGTAGAAGTTGCAGATCCGAGATCTGATCACTTAACAAACTGTGTCTGTTATATCTTACACAATATCTAGGGACAACAGGACATAGTTGTTGAATAACTAAATGAAATGTTTGAATGAATGCTGAAATTATTCCAACATCAGTAAATCTATTGCCCTCCAAGGTCTCTGGCTGAATTCTATGAGTGGGACATTAATAAGGAACTTAGAGAACCAGCTGACTCAAATACAATCAAATTACCAATCAATTTATTCACTTCTCTGTTCTCTAAAATTAGGAGCATGTAAATGAATGTTTAATTATAGATACTTATGCACATAAATTATCTGGCAGGGTTTCTACTGCTATCTCATAGGAGCAAGATGTTTATATTCACCTGTCTTCTTTGTAGAGTTGCCTCTGGAGCATCGTACTCCAAAAAGCAAATTGGCTAAAGACTCTGCCCAGTATTATGACTTATTCATTTCCTGTTCTTTGATATTCTGCTCTCAGAAACATTAGAATTCTCCAGTGATATTCTGGGTGGGATAGACCTGTGGGATTAGAGGAGATGAAATGTGAGATTGCTGGCTTTGAAATTTCATCATATCCCCAGGAAGCTAAATGTTCCTCTTGTTGGTCTTCTTTTCAAAGGATTAGTTGATGACACTTACTAAGTTCTCTATTCCTTTGATTTTTAGAAAGAAGACAGGGGAAAAAAAAAAAAACACATTTTTTTCTTGCCTTGTCACATGAAAACCTGGAATTAGTAAATCCTATTTCTAAAAAGCCCTCAAGAGACTCATGCCATGTGCTAAACCTTAATGCGTGCCATTCATTGTTGCTCTGCAGTTGTGCATGCTATAGTCCCAGAACAAGAGCAAGATCTTGAGCAAATCTGTCAGATGGCTGGCAAGAGTATTTGGAAAGTACATGTCCTAAATGTTGTGGAAGAATGTCTTCAAACTTTGTGTAGACAATAAAGTGAAGGAAAAAATAAAACAGGTTTGGAAGCTAAAAGATGCTGGCTCAAATTCCAGCTCCACTATTTATTAGTTGTATAAACTGGATCTAATTAATTAGCTTGCTGAGCCTCTGCTCCCTAATCTTTAAGTTAAGCTAAATAATAAATATCTCATAAACTAGTTAAAAGACTAAATATGATAGCATATATAAAACATCTAGCAAAATTCTTGATATTTGGTGAGCAATTAATAATAGTCTCTGTTGCTGGCTCTTTGTGGTACAAAATCCGTGGATATTTGTCACCGCTTGCAGCAACAACTTGCAAGGGTCTTATGGGTGGTGGACTGGAAACTGAGCTACTTCTATCTTTCTCTTTAGTGCACCGCTTTCTTGCTTGTTTGTTTATAGAGGATAGAGGAAATGAGGTTTACTTGCTTTGAGAGGAAAGAGAGAGACTTTGCTTAAGAGAGACTTTGAGAGAAGGACAGGCTTTGCTTAGAGCTTAGAGGAAGAGAGACTTGCTATGCCTCACTTAAGGTCTGCTGCTTCTTACTGGTGCGTCCTGCATCCTGTGAACTAAGGGTACATCAACCTAAGGTGCTTTAGTGATGCGCCTCAGTTCTCCATTCTGCGTCTGCCTTCCGCAGCTGCCTACTAGCTGCTCCGCTTTTATTTCTTCTTGCCCTATTCCTGCTAGCTGCTGTGCTCTTCTTTCTACTAGCTGCTGTACCGCCTCTTTCTGCTAGTTGCTGCTGTGTGTGTTTCTTCTTCTACTAGCTGCTGCTGCATGTTTTTCCCTCTTCTGGCTGCTGTTGCGTGTGTTTTGCTGCTTCCGTGTGTGTTAGCTGCTTTCGTGCTGTCTCGTTCTGCTTACGCTTATATCACCTCCAGGAGGTGGAGAGCAGGGCCACACCTCTTACGCAAAGATTAGGCCAGACACTAGATGTCCGAGCAAGCAATTAGGAGTGCTTGAGAACACATGTGCATACATTGTGTGCGTGGACGGTCAATCACCTGAGTGTGCTTATGTCAATTAACCTCCTGGCTGCCGATGTGGTCAACATGGCACAGCCCCCAACAGTCTCTTCCTCCTTCTGTCTCAGGTGAGGACCATATTAACGGACAGTTTTCAATGGGTACAAAGTTTTGTGTTATGCCAGATGAATAAGTCAGGGAAAGCTTAATTATTATGGTACCTATACTTAACAATTATACTTAACAATGCTCTTTGTATGTCAAAATGTGTGAGAGGATAGATCTCATTAAAAGTTCTTAATAACACACACATATACACGCACATATTCACTCACACAGATACAAGAAAATTGGAAGGTGACAGATATGTTCATTACCTTCATTGTGGTGGAAGTATGCTGGGTATTTTTATATGCACCAAATCATTAAATTGCAAACCTTAAATATTTAGAGTTGTTTATCAACTATACCTCAATAAGGCTGTTTAAAAAGGATTTGGGGTAAATACCTGGGATCATGTGATCCATTAAAATAATAAGATCCAGTTTTCACCAAAATGCAGTCTCATACAGATTGCCAGAGCTGCAGTAAGCCCTTGCTTCCACATAATAAGGTTCAGGCAATTGGTCTACAACAGAACTCATGACATCTTTCTCCCAGATTATAAACTTTCTTCAGTTTTGAGGTGAATGATAGGTGACTCATGTTTGCAATGGTAAAGGTAATTTATGAGTACTAAATTAGTTATTAAAGGTCAATAAAAATTCAAAAAGTAATTCAAATGGGGATTTGGGAATTGCAAACTTTATTAGGTTCTGTAATTCAGTATTATAAGTCTCTCTGCTCTGCAATTCCTAGCAATTCTGTGAAGAACCTATTATCAATAAATACATGCAGATCTTCAGTAACACGATAAGATCAGATTGCTAATGCTTCATCAATATTGTCTTCCAGTAAGTCATGGTCTTCATTTCCTGATATTCTTACTTTTCAATTTTGAAACCAGATGGGTTTTATTTTATCATGATTAATTTTGTTTGTTGTGGGATAATTTTTTAAATCTACCAAACAACTTTACTTGTTTATCAGGATATTTTGTGGACACTAGATTTGTTCTATTTTCTAAGTTCTATTTTCTAAGCAAAAGATGATGTACCATTCCTGCATTAGACCCCTGATAAGACATTGAAAAAAATTCCTCATCATTTGCTCCTATGGTAACATGTCTTCATAATTAAACAAAGGATATTTTTATCCTTATGAAATTGGGCGAATGAAAAAAGGTGTTTATTGTATTTTTTGTCATATAAATGAACCTCTAACAAAAAAGTATTTAAGAGCTGCCATTTGATAGGGTACCTGTAATCTTTGGAAATATATAGCAAACTGCCAAATTCATCTCCTCTTCAGCTGAGAATTAATTTCTTATGGACTCCCAATAAGTTCACTATTCAGGAAGCAATTATTCAATTCAGAATTTACAGAATCCTGTTCTGAGAAACCAAATGAGAATAAGTTCTCTCTGACCATGAACTCATAAAGGATTCCACTCCTGCAGTGTAAATCCAGTTAGATTTATAGTTCATCACATGACCATATAAAAAAACTAGCAACAGACATCACAAAACTATCCAATTAGCTATAGTTTTAACATAAACTTGAGGTTCTGTGTCAATCAACTTTACAAAGGGATGCAGTAGGGTCATATACCTTTCAACCAGCATGTTCCTTGGGACTTGGTGTATACATACACCAAGTATGGTGTATGTATATACCAAGTATACATACTTGGTATATTTATAAAAGTATGTATATACTTTTTTATATTTTTATATTTAATTATATTTAAATATTTTATATTTTTATATTTATAAAGTATGTATAACTTTTAGGTAATGAAATGGTCCCACAGATGCTTTGGGTTATATTGTGATGCTTGCTATAGGTTATATTGTATATGGGTAAACCCCATAGCAAAAGAATACCAAGAGGATACTTCAAGGATTTACAACTACTATTTTGTCATAAAACAATAGGATGTTGCAGCTAGATGGGGCCTTAGAGTTTAATCTAAACTTCCTTTAAAAGAAAGTAGAAAACTACAAATCAGAGAAGTGAAGCAACCAGTTAATAACATAATTTAAGTTAGTAAATACTTCAATCACCTTTTCCATTCACTGTTGGTTCTACAAAACACCATCTGAGGTCTCTGTTTAACTCTTATGCCCATCATCTCATTTCTATGCATTTATTAACTCTGTATGCTCCCATTAGGGCTCAAATACTGAAATGATAAATCATACCTCAGAATTTTTGAATCTAATATTATTTCTTCTGGAATATTCTTACACTATTTTTCCTTCTAGTGAATTCTTGTTTCCCTTAAATTCAACTTACAAATTACTTCTTCCGAAAGATCATCCTTGAACATCCCATATGAAACACTGCTATGGAAAGAACAACTTCCATATCTAGTGACATATGATAATGTGCATTTATTTCTTACTCATGAGTTTGGGAATTAACTATTTAAGCTGTGTTTAGAGATAACTCTGCCTCAAGCTATAATTCTATGGATCTAGGTCAGCTCCATGTACCTGCCTCTCAATTTCCTGCTAGGACAGTAACGTTAGCAAGACATGTTCTTCACATGCCTTAGTGCAAGTGCAAGAACCACAGGCACAATTCTATCAGCGCAGTTCAAGCTTCTGTTTGTCTCATGTTTGCTAGCATCCATTGGTCAAACCAGAAAGCATGATTAGACAAAGTAAAGAAAGCATGATTTTCCTATGGAGATGGAATGAACCACATAAATCATGTGGCAAAGGCCATAGAAGCAGAAGGGGTCACTAATTTGTACCGATGATTCAGTCTACTTTCAAATTCACTGCATTCCCACCTCTCCTCTTTGCTAACTCTGTATCTTGTACATGTTTCTACAGTTGTATTTAATCGATTGTAATGGAAATGTTTTCACAGTTTGTGTCCACAGTTAATAATACTAATAATTTATTGGATACAACACACACCAGGAAGTGCATTATAATTTTTTATAATCTTTATGGGTAAAATCCCAGGTTAGCTCCTCAACAAATATGTGTACTAACAATTATTCTGAATTCACAGAGGAGAAAAGTTGATTATCATGCAGCTTGTCCAAGCTCCCAAAACTCAGAGTGGAGTCTCAAATCCAATGCTAATTCCAAAGCCTCTTGCCTTCTTTGCTAACCTGCAGTCTCCCTTATTTCTGTAAGAGTTCAACAAAACCTTTATCTGATTTGTCTCTCATCAACCCAGTAACTAGGACAGTATGTGAAAGATAATAGAAACTCAATACTTATTTACTGAATTGAATTGCACCAGCTCTAACTTGTCTTTCCAGCCTTATCTTCCACTTCTTTAGGTAACCTCTTTGTTCAAGATGACCCGTGACTGCTCAAATATCATATGCCTGCACCTCACTTCCTGACATTTATACTACTCAATCATTCAACCACTAATACTTTATCAGTCATCTAAAATTCATTCATCCATCTATCTGATAGACAACTTAGGAGGCTAGATTGTGGAATGCCTTGTTGTGCTTGGATCAATTCATGTCTGGGGTGAACTTCACCGTGGCAGCTGTGCTGCCACTGAGTGCCTGGAGGCCTTTGTTTTATTCACCTTATCTATTAAGTGACAGGGAATGATCTAGTGTGAGATGCATGTTTTATTTATATCATAATCATTCTTTACAGGATGATAGTCATAAAGACCAGAATGACATACCATAGATCAAATATAGAGGTTATGCCATAGTAGGAAAATTCCTATATTTAAATTAAAGATCTGTATTCCATACTAATTCAGTCATTTCTTAACATCATCTCCTCTTACTAATCTCCTCACTTCTTCATTGCGTCAGTTGATAAATTGAGGAGTTGTCTGCTCTTCAATGAATACGATTAATTACTCTATATTAAAGGAGTACTAGTAATAAATAAACATATAGGGAGAAGGCAAGACACACCAGTTACTAAAGAAGAATGAAGTGAATGTGTTTATATAGTTCTTATGTACAAAGTATCATTTAATGTCAAGTACATTTTAAAAGGACAAATACATTTTCAATTTTAGAAATTAATTGTGACTGTCATTCTTTATAATGGCAAGGGGTGATATAAACTAGTACACAATTGTTTAAAAAAGCAATTTCATAACATAATTCAGTGGAAATATGCTATATTCATGATGATATCCCCTAAAGAAGAAAGCACAAGAACAACCTATGCAATACACGAAAAAATTTTACTCTAATTGAGCATATCACTTAATATGCAATAATAAAAAAGTCATAACTCTATATGACATGGAAGACCATACAGTATATAGAAACCTTATCCAATAACTTCAAATGTAAAGCAAGTGAAATAAAAAATTATAACTAACCATGAAATTGGATTAAGTATATGTACTAGAGTTGGCTAAGCTCTACAAAACAATTTTAAAATATCAGTGGCTGAAACTCACAAAGGTTAATTTCCCACTCCATCACAGTCTAACGTGAGGAGAGGGAGTAGCAGGTGGACTCAACTCTACCTAGTGTGATTTAGAGACTTGGGATCCTTCCTACTAGTGGTTCCATCACTTCCTAATGCCTCATTCTATAGATCCTCCTGCTCCAGAAAGCAGGTGGAGGGAGTGCAAGTGTGAATAAGGCTCACCTGCTCTTGACTGCTTCTACTTGTACTGACAAATGTAGCTACTGCTCATGCATATAGGCAAGAACAAGTCACATAGTCCCTGGAACAACAAGATGAAGGAGACTGGAAGGTGGATGAGTGCCCAAGAAGAAGAGAAGATGAGCAGGGGAGCACATGTCCAGTCTGTGCCACAATACGTATACAAGTGGAAAGAAGGACTTTGTAAAACTGAAAAGAGCTAATTGACTTAGGAGAGGGATTTACTTGCTGAGTACAAGCTTTATTTACTTTGGAGATGGGCAGTTTTTCTCTTATTATTTATTTCATATTGCATGTAACAGATATAAATAAATGAAATAAAAATCAACAATATACTAGAATTAGGTTAAATAATGAATAAGACCAATTTTAAGTCTAATATCCTATGATTAATAATTGCAGCATATTGAGATTTTTACAGTCTAAGTTCATCTCTATTCATATCTTCTCATGTCTTCTAAGAATTGGCACCTCAAGAAATATGGTGTAAACTTTGCAAACCATTTAGTGGGAGATCTGAAGCATGGGCACTCATTAATAGAATAGGAAATTTTAATTAAGCTCCATATGCAATTATAACTTTGCTGGTTATTAACAGTAATGAGAAAATTATACAACTATGATCACTGGCAGAACTATTAATGGGTTTCCTGATGACATAACATTTGTTTAATGGAAGTGTTTCTTTTTATGTACCAGTGCCATCCGAGGGCAATTTGTCATTGTTATTAATTTAAGATCATTTGATATGTCACTCAAGACTGGGTCCAATTAAGGGAAGGAGGATTGCATAAGCTACCACCTTGGATTCCTGCCAAGCAGAGAGACTTAATAACAAAAATAAAATTGTCACAAACATTAAAGTGTTTCTAAAAGATCAGGTCCCTTAAAAGACACAAAGATAAGAGAGCAGTACAAAGAGAAAACCATTTTTTTCCTTCCAGAAAGATGACATTTATCAATTTAGGTCATTAGAGATAAAATCTTCTCCTGAACATTAAGGTGATAATTTTTTCTTGTCATGAAATGAGTGTTACTTTGGGTATGAGAATACAGACATATATATACCCAGTTTTGACTTTCAATAGGATGTATAGCACAAAGGCAATCGTATCATTTTGCTAGAGCAGTCATGAAAAAATAGCTTAAACAACAGAAACTTATTTTTTCACAGTTCAGGGAGATGGAAGTCTGAGATCAGAACTTCAGCTTCCCTAGGCTTCTCTCCTTGAATTGAAGACGGTGTTCTTCTCTGTACGTCCTTACATGGCCTTTTCTCTATGCACAGGGCTCCCTGTTGTCTCTTCCTCTTATTGTAAGGACATTAGTCACACTGGATTAGGTCCCACTCTTATGACCTCATGTAACTTTAATTACTTCTTCAAAAGGTCCTATGATGAAATGCAGTCATTGAGGATTAAAGCTTCAATTCAAAATTTCGTTCAGATTTAAGATTACGGCAAGCAAAGAAAATGGAAGGGTACTCAGAGAGAAGTTTGGATGTGACCTCTATGTGCCCTAGAGCAGCATCCTGTCTGAAGAGACTATAAAATAATTCCAAGGTTAAAAGCAGACCTCTAGTGTGAGAGACATGTGAACATGACACAAATAACCAGGCCTTGGACATGGGAGTGGCAGATGGAAGGACAACTGGAGAAGTCCAATTATTGACATGGTGAGTGAGGCGCATAGATGAACCAGGAAGAAGCACTCAGGTCACAGGCTTGAATGGAGATCCAATAAGCTCTGTGTATTATGGATAGACATCTGAAGTTGAAGAAAGGTAGGAAGAACCAAAGATGGTACTGAAGATGATAAGAAGTGGGAGCAGTATACTAAGAAAAAATACTTGGTTCTTCTTCTTACTACCTTACATAAAAGGCAGTATTGCAGAGGCTTGAGAACATAGTCTCACACACAAACTACATGGCCAAGTTTTGGCTCAGTTACTTCCTAGTTGAGTGAGTCTGGGACAATGACTTAAATGTTCTGTGCTTTAATTCCTTTTATCTTTCTTCTCTCCTCCATTGGGAAATGTAGATGTTGATACTTTACTCAAAACATGCTTTTATTTCTATGACTATCTTCATATACTTATTTAAATGCATAAATAAAATTATATATTGATAACTTATATGTAAATATGATTTTTCCATGTGTAATATATGGTGTTTAAATAATTATGAATAATTTCATTTTTATATTTGCACATCTAATTTATCATTGTGACAATATATGCAAGACCAAAAGCAGTAACATACCAAGTGACAGCTGCCAAGGGACAAGATAAGAGTGGTACTCCCCAGGTTCCAGCACAAAGAGGGAACATTATAGAGAATATTAACAATAATAAAACCAAGGAGAATCAGCCTATATTTCATTATCACCATGTGTTATGGTTTGGATATGAGGTATCCCCCAAAGGCTCCTACTAATGCAGAAATATTCAGAGGTGAAATGATTAGATTATGAGAACTGTAAACTAGTCAGTCCATGTGGGTTTAAACGCACTCACCAGATGGTAACTGTAGGCAGGTGGAACATGGCTGAAGGAAATGGGTCACATTTCTTTCTCTCTCTCTCTCTCTCTTCCCCCCACCTCCTTCCTGACCCCACCATAAGATGAGCAGCTTTCCTCCACTGGGTCCTTCCCCCATGATATGCTGACTCACCTTGTCCCCAGAGCAACGGAGTGCCTATCTATGCATTGAGACTTCTAAAACTATGAGCCCCAAATAAGCTTTCCTCCTTTAAATTGTTCTTGTTGGGTACTTTGGTCACAGTGATGTAAATACTGACTAGAACACCATGCCCTAGCAATTCTAAACCATTTCATGATAAACACGTTCTTTCCACTATAGCAGACCACTTGCTCTATACTATCCTCCCCACTCCAACCTTCCCACCCTGACCCTGTGTAGAAGATGTTCTGTACATACTCATTACTCTGGTCAGTGATATGAACAGAGAAGACCCTGGAAAAATATTAAATATTTAGAAATATTAACTCACCCAATATCCAGTAGTAGAGTAGTTACTTGACTGAGAATTTTGTGTGTGTGAAGTACTTAGTTTTGAAATGCACTTGGGCACATTTACTCATTTAGTGCTATCAAAGTTGGGTTCCCTGATTGAGATTCAACACAAGTGTGCTGGATGCCTGCTCTCTCCTTAGTACCCAATCTGGCTGCCCATGAGCATCACCTGGGGAGCAGTGAAAAGGATTGATGTCTCCGCTTCCTTCAGGTTAATTAAGTTAGAATTTCTGGGGGGCAATGCCAGTCATTGGTACTTTTAAAATCTCCTCAAGTAATTCTACCATACAGGTAGGGTTGAGACCAGTTGAGCCGGGTAATATGGCATGATGACCCTGGCATAGGACTCAGAGACCACAGGGGAGCTCTCTATCTCATTTTTCTCATCTACAAAAACAGAGTAAGAGAGCTCATTGCAACTAGTTTGTGAAATATAAATGAGATCATCCGTGTAGTGCATTTAGAACAGATGCCTGGCACACAATAAGAATTCAATAAATGCAGGCAATTCTAATTGTTAAGAGCACTTTGGCACATGACCTTGGCAGGGTCATCTCTCTTCCTTATATGCATGAGGAAAATAGATCCAGACAGCTGCTTGTCCTATCACAGATTTCATAAGAAAGCAACCATTTGATTATAAAGTTACAGATTAAGAGTAATTTTGTACCATTCCAAGGTATTCTGGTATTTATTAAGCACCTACTGAATGTAGTTTGATATATGAATATTAAGCCTCTTCTCACAATTATCATAATCATGATTTTCCTATTGTATATGTCCAAATAGTACCACAATTTAATTCAGGAATCAGGATCCTGCCTGTCCCCCATCTCAGGGTTCTTCCACATTTTGGAGCATCTTTGTATTTCCTATGTCCTTTTCTGTAAGAGCCAGGTCAGGCTAACCAGCTGGGGCACTCTGAACCTGACTTAGTCTTATGTGGGTTCCAGTTTTTGTTTGGAGCAGAACACTTTATCCTTTTGGGGTGCTTTGCCTTTAGTAGGACTACAGAAGAGTGGGCTGCCAGTGACATGTTGATTTAATAAAAGTGTATATAGGGTGATTCATACCATACCCCAAAAAAACTCACAAAAAGTACACCACAAAAAAATTTCTCATTTCTATACACCCTAGAGGCAGGACTAAAATGTACTGTGTACCTAAAATAAACACTGATCAAAACTATATGTTTTCAAATTTAAACAAGCAAATCACATTAGCCATTTTCACTGGAGCCATTTATCACTACATTTTCCTTAGTCTGCGTATTTCCCATTTACATAAGTCAAAGGAAACAATTCAATAAAACATTATGCATATTCATGAAGAAGGTCATAGTGTCATTAGGAAACAGCATTACTTGGTATTGTACTGGATACAAAAAGTACTCACAAATTCTATAGAAACATATTCATGTGTTCGATGAGCTCCCAGGCTAGTGGGGTAAGCAAGTAAAGAGTAACTTGGTTTATATGTCACTTCTTTACCCACTTAATCTCTAATACTCACTTTCCTTCTCTATTAATTAGGACTAATATCAGCACCCATGTGATAGAATTATTGAGTGGAATAAATGAGTTATACAGGTTGCTAATAACAGAACAAAGTAACTAACAGCAGCATTTCAATACAAATATATTGATAGTTATATTAGTAATTTTGCAAATGTTCATAAAATTTTGGTCTCAGAGCAAAACCAGTATTACGATCTGCGTTGGGAATGAGTAGGACAGAAGGAAATCCCATAGGAGAATATGGAACGGTTTCTTGGAAGTTGTGTTCACAGACTAGTCTTGGGAGTAAAAGGATAGTTCTTACAAGGTATGAATGAGAATGGGTGGGAATAGGGAAAGAGGAAGGAGAGAAAAGAGAAACTAGAAGCCATGTGGGTATGGGTGTCTGAGCAGGGTGAAGGCTTTCAGGGTCAGGTCAGTAATAAGCCCCAGAATTTTCCATAGACAAGCACTTCAAACCTTCCTGACAAGTCTTCAAGGACCACTGAAGGGAGGATCAGCTTATGAAGGTGTCATGTATGTGATAAACAGAGAAATGATGTTTCCAACACTTGTAGCAGACATCACTGACCAAAAAGTGGGTCACAGGTGAACCACTTAATAACTAGAAGATAAGGCAAAAAGAAGGAAGAAAGAAATCAACTTAGTCCAGGCCTGCAGGATGATAACTTAGTCTTCATGTACTCGCACAACACTTCTCTCACCTGTTGCTGCCCTCTCCATTTACCATTGGTCCCACTGGTGGCCTCAGTATGCCCAGCCCTGCCCTTGTTTGCAAGTCAGATATTGCATGGTTAGCAGCACTGACAAGATCTCTTGCATCTCAGAATTGAGTCAGCATTCTAATCTTAAGGACTATCAGACACAGTTCATGGGGTCTTATGTGGATACCTGATTTAAAATGCCAGTTAAGCACTGGGTATCCACTCATGGGTAACATAGGGCAGGTCCAACATGGATATAATTAGATTCCCTTGCCAAGACTTCCAGCCATGTTTTAGTTTGTAGTCAAGGTCATAAACACCCTGATTCAGCATATGTACTCAAGGTCATATATCTGCTTGTGGACATGTACTCACTTACGTAACCTGTTATGGTTTAGATCTGATGTACCCAAAAAGCTCATATGTAAGACAATACAAGAAGGTTTGGACAACAAATCATTGGGTTATAGCCTTAATCTAATCAACTAATTAATCCCTGATGGAATTAACTGAGTGGTAACTGGAGGCAGGTAGGATGTAGCTGGAGGAAGTGCTCATTGGGGGCATGGCTTCCTGATTATCATGTGAGCTGGTTCCCTCTGCCACACTCTTCCACCATGATGTTTTGCCTCTCCTCCACCATGACATTCTGCCTCTCCTCTGAGGTTTATGGACTGAGACCACTGAAACTATGAGCCCTTAAATAGACTTTTTCCCCTCTACAGTTGTTCTGTTGGGTCCTTAGTCACAGTAGCAAAAAAAAAAAAAAAAAAAAAAAAAAACCGACTAAAACATAACCTGTTGGCACTGTGTCTTCTTTGTTTGACCTGCACATTTAAAATACCTATGGAAAGACTTAGGAGCTGATGCCATCTCTGAATAAAGAATGTCTATTATCCCAATGCACTTTGCATCTTCTTTCACCTGCTGGGATTCCTAATCTGCTTCATAGGGTCTGAGCCCCTGCAGGAAAGGTAAACTAATCAACCCCTTCTGCTTCACCTGAATCCACAGTTTCTGCACAATTCCCTTCTAAATTTGTGGACTTAACCTTATTTCTGTTTGGACTCTGGATCTGAAGACTTGTGCTTTCCAAAAAGCTGTCCATCCACCTTTAAGTAGGGTGAATTCCATATGGCCAGATCTCACACATACTCATGACTATGCCTCCTGGGTGTTCTGGCTTGGCTACCCATTACTCCTCCTCCATTAGCATTTATGCATCTGTCAGGTGTCTAAATCTTGCTTTACCTTACTTGCCTTTTGTGGTTTGTATTTTGAGGCCTCACCAAAACTCTACAGTGCAGCTGAATCTCCTCTTCATATCCTTCTCTCACATATTCATCTTCTTTACTTTCCCACTCAGCCAAAGGAGACTGAGCTTACTGCCTAAATGACTCTTATGATTAAACATAGCATAACTCAAAGTGATCTAAACAAAAGTAGTTGAAAGAAATAATAAGAGGACTCATTTGTGCATCTAAAGAGAACTTCTCTGCTATAACCTATTGAGCCAAATTTGATCCATGGGTGAGGAGTCAACAAGATATGGGGGGCAATCACTTACCCACCAATACAGCAAGAACCTTTGATTCTCTGACAGGCTCAGCAGCTGGATTCATCCCAACTGGAACTACAGAATGCCACTTCTTAGCATCTTACTCCCTGTTTCCAGCTGATATTCTCATTGTTCAGCAGGTCTTGCCAAGTGATTAAATCAGGATCAGAGGCTGCCTTCCTTGGCTGCACATGAGAATCTCCTGGGAGCTCTTAAAATCTGTATGCCCAAACCATTTAGAGTAGAAGCTCTTGGAAGAGAGGAATGGAGCCCTAGGGCTCCATGGTTGTGAACGGTTCCCAGGTGATTCAAATGTAGCCAAGGTTGAGAACTCCTGTTGAGGTGGAGAAGATGGAAATGGACTCCTGTTCCATCACCAGATGAAGCCTGACCAGAGGCTCTATGTCCTCCCTCCCATACTAATACTGATTATAATGATAATAAAAATGATAACAGCAACAATAATAACAATCTTGAGAAAAATAAGTCAAATCAATACCACGCACCTGAAGATGAATTGGATGTGAGCAAAGTCTCTGTTAGCAAGCAATGTGCCAGTTTCTGGGGATCTTAAGGGCAGGTCCAGGCAGTATGAATGCACACATGGGACAGTCAGAAGGGAGCAACACAAACTCTGAATCTTTCACACAGGGCCCCACATCCATAGAGAACGTCACTAACACACTATAGCCTTAAGAGAAGCATCCCAGTTTAGGCTAAATTCCTCAGTAGGAGTCCCCAGACTTGAGCCCCTTGCTTAACAACTTCTTACTCATTGTGTCAGTACATCATGTGTACTTCTGAAATAGAAGACATACACTGAAGAGAACATAAGTGCACAACTCAATTATTGCAAATTGAACGAGCACATATAACCAACATAGAGATCAAGAAACAGAACACTGGTCAAGTCACCTTAATATATCCTGAGCACCTCTGTATTGAGGAGCTGAAGGGCTTCACAAGCACAGACAATAATACAGAAGTTTCCAGCCCTAGGGAGCTCAGAATCTAGTGGAAAAGCAATCAATAACTATAGCACCAGTACCCACCCAATCTTACAACACATTCCCTCTAGGTATAAATAATATATAGTGGGTTAAAGCAGTTTTATTGAAAGAGTTCTCATAAGGGAACTGTCTGTGTTTAGTTTATGTAAAAGAACCAAGTTAAGGAACGGTCCTTTGAATATAGGTGTGGCCATTTAGAAAATGGCATTAGATCAAATTGATTGAACAGTTGTGCAAAACAAATGAACAGAAATTGAAGAATTAGGGTACAAGAGGGGAGAGGAGATGAGAAAGGAAAAGGCAAAGGACAAGTAAATATGGCAGGAAGTTGGCTGCCCAGGAAAGCAGCCAGGAAGACATTCTCTGTGGCAGAGTAACTGAAGGACACTTAAGAATGGGGACAACTAATATCCCAATTAAAATTATTAATGTGGCTGTAAATCAGCTTCTCCTCTCCCCATTGCTTCCATTAAATTTGCTACATATTTAAGTACTTTATGTAGATGGTTTAGGGGGAAAGCTAGGGAAAGTGCTGAACTCTAGAGCTAGATAAGCACAGAGCAAAAATGGGACAGACATGGAGAATAAAATTAAAGAAGGGTGAAGGATCAGGGACATATGATGAATCAGAATCTCAGGAGTTCACAGAAATCTTGGGGAAGACATTAACAGAATGTCCAACAGGGTGCTAAGATGATTTTACTTACATCTTAAACCTTGAGGTGATGTTAGCCAACATGTGCTCACACATAGTATATCATTGCATGAGTCCCCCACCCCATCTCTTGCAGTCCTGAATATATCCGAAATGCATGCTTTCACTCTAACTGCAAGAAATCTGCAAAATGCAGACTTATATTTGAAGGTCTGTTTTTGAAGCAAATAGGCACTGAAATTTCCCAGATCACTTCAGCCTTGCTTCAGTTAGCCATTCACAGTACTATAGACAAAAATGCAGGTTTCTTCAGTATGAGAATCCTTGATTTTCTGTCATCCCAGACTGCCTCCGCATGGGCAGATGTTGGATTCTCACATGGCCCACACTGGACATACCATCTGGGTGTATTCCTCACAGCCTTCTACCACTCTCAATCCACAGCATGCTCCAACATACAAAAGGTGAACAGAAAATCCATCCAGCTCAGCAAAGCATACTCTTCCTGGCATACACAGGTCTCTGGGTATGTGTGACCTGTGTCAGCTACTATCCCCATGACACCCAGCCTACACGGTTCTCCACCTGAAATATGCATTAAAAGAATGTCAGGGGCACATGTGGAGGAGGAAAAGTCTAAGAAGGGCAGCATTTATTTTGTTTGAGAGAGAGGTCATGGTCTGAAACTCAGCTGACTAAAACAGATGCTTCCCAGAAAAGAAAATAAGTAGCAAAACAGAAGTTATAAGTAGAAGGACAAGCAAGAGGAAGAGGAGGAAAAGAGCTATTTGATGGTTTTTCTGTATAGTGCCATAACTCAGATCAATGGGAAGTAGATTTGCCTCAATCTGAGTAAAATTATTGTAATGGCTACATCTCACTATAGTAGAAGGACTTCCTTTATTGAGTTTAGGAAGCTGGAAACTCAAGAAAAGAGTCTCAATTGTCATTTGTCAGATATTCTCTGTATACTACTGGAAGCAAATCAGAGACATGCACAGTAGCCCCTCAAACACACCATGAAGGAACTCCAAGTCCCTCTCACACATATATTCCTAGGTCATGGGATGGTGCTGAGGAACTAAATAACATAGGAAAAATCCAACTGTTCTACAGTTACCTTAAAGGAGAAAATTGAGTATGAACAGATTGTTTACAAATCACCTGTGAAGCCTTGAGAAACAAGATTCAGGAGTTTTGTAAGAAACCATTACATTAATTCTTTATATTCTTGGTGAGTGCAGGTACAGATAGAGATTAGGTTTTTTTTTTTTTAGTGGGCCAAGAAGTGACTAAGAGAAGTGTGGTAGGCAAAATTTTAAAGATGCCCCCACTTCAGAAAAAAATTATGTTCCCTTTATTATTTGAAGAGTAATCTAGGCAATGCAGTTAAGAGATTTTGTAGTTGGAGTTAAATTCCAAAGTGAGCTGATCTTAAAATTTGGAAATTTTCTGGATAGGTCTAATCCAATTGCATTAGCATTTAAAAGCATAACTTTTTCTCCAATTACTGTGAGAAAAGGAAAGAGGAAGGGCAAGACAGACAGAAATAGAAGGACTCAATGCATCATTCCAGCTCTGAAGATGGAGGAAGCAGAATGAGTGATATGGACAAGACTGGAGAACTGAGAGCAATTCCCCCATGACTTGCAAGGAAACAGGGACTTCAGATCCACAACAGAAAGTGGCAAATTCTGCCAACAGCCTGGCAGAGTTTGGAAGGGGATTCTTGCCAGGTCCTCCAGGTAAGAGCTCAGCCCAACCAATACCTTGAGACATTAAGCAAAGAACCTAGTCAAGTCCACACTCACTTCTGACCTACAGAACTTACTAGGTATTTTAAACCATTAATTTTATAGTAATTCAATACACATCAGTGGGAAAGTATTTTCAGGAGCTATCACCCCCACACTGGAGCATATTGGTTTATTCCCTTATTGTGGGCCTTACCCAAGCATCCTTGATATCCCTAACTAAAAGTTCACCCTGGTAAATACTATAAGGTAGATGAGTTTTTCTTCTGTGCCCCAGATTTCCAATTCTGGGCTCCCTTGTCCATTTTTGGTGACTTTCACACTACTCCTTCTTTCCTTAATAGTTTCCCTTCAGGTTAAACTCTCAGGAAATTTTTGCTTTTGAGAACAAAGCTCAACCAAAAGTTAGAGTTGGAGGGCAGACGAGAAGTTATCATTTTTTCCTAGGCACCCTTGGAAACCCAAAACACTGACAGATCCTAAAAATATGAGTGGCATGGGCAATAACTATATTTATATGCAAGTGACAGATTATGAAGAAATATGGATCAACCTGGCAACTGATAATAGAGTAACAATAAAAATCTAGGCATGCCATAACCCACCTCACCCCTCAATATCTTAGATGCCAGATTGTCAATGTTAGCTTTAAATACTTTAAAGTAAAATATGCACAGAAAGCCAAAATAAGGGAGGTGATATGCAAGGAAAAATTAGTCTGTTAATTAGATTCTTCTCATTCAGTAGACTCACCCTATTTCACCCTACTAACTTCATCAATTTTACTTTTAGGAAAGGAACAAAGGCCCCCAAATGTCTAAAATCCTTTTGACTTGATTGAAAGGGAAAGATCAAACTGCTGTGAAAAATGTGTCCAAAAAGAAGATTGATTTTTCCCCTAGTTTATATCAAATCCATTAGCATTAACTTTGTAAAATGTTCCCAGAAAGACATACTTTCTGAAACTTTCATTAGGTCTACTGAATTTTGTCTGCCATTACTCCAGATGAGCACATATTATCAGCTACCTTGCCTGAAAAAAATGTCCTCAGAAGACTGCATAAGAAGAAAAAGAATACTGCAAAACATTATTTTATTCATTTAATTCACTCATTCATTCAGTACACACAAGTTAAGCAGCACTGTATGCTCACTGTCAGTCTTCTGTGAGGTATCTCTGTTAGGTGGGAAACAGAAACTTAGAATTAGCCTCTATTCCCAATATTTGGACTTTACAACAAACCAACTGCTGGACTTCACAACCCAAAAGGGGAGAAGAGCACAGGTTTTGTCATCAGAAAGATCTATAGTCAAACCTTAACCCATGTAGGTGAGTTTGACAAGTAGCTTAAACCCTCCAAGTTTAACATTCTTCATTTATAAAAATGGGGCAGTAATAGTAAGCAGTGCATTGAATTTCCTATGAAGATAAATGAAATCATGTGTATAATAGAGTCAGCATAGTCCAGGTACATATTAAAGTGTCAGGCAACATTAGTTACTGTAAGTTTAATTAGTATTTCTGTACTGAGAATATTAAAACAGCCTAAAGAGTGATCCAGCAGTGTGGGACATTAGTGTAGGATTGAGTCTTGTGGCCATCCACAAAAGAAGGGTACACCATAGAGAGGAGGAATTTAATTCAATCCTCTGCATGAGCAAACAGTCAGAGGGGAGGATAGGAGAGATGGACAGACAGAAGAGCAGAGGGCTCATATGGAAAGATGATTCCAGTGTGAGTGAGAAGCCAGGCTGCTGTTTAGTGCTCCTTGAGATGCTGTGAGCCTCAGTCAAGTTTGGGGCTTGAACCCACCAGCATCAGGACAGCTTGAACTGAAGCATGTTTTCAGTGATGTCTTTCTCAACATCTTATTTTAAGTTCCCAACCATGGTCATCAAATGATGTTAGAATGAAAATGAAATTAATTTTTTTTATCATACAGTTTCAAATGGATCTAAACAGGCCAGAGTGATGAACTGAATCTTGCAAGATGTCATTGTCATTCCAAAGAAAAGTGTAAATTCCTACACTTGGATCTAAACAAGCAACTACACAAACAGGCTGAGGATAAGAATATGGCCAAGCAGCAGCTAAAGAGAAAATTTCCAGAGATTTTAGGGGCTAAGAGCTCATCATGGATTGCAGCTACCATCTTCAATAGCATCAATTGAAGCCTGATATTGAAAACTGGGTGATAATTTTGTTTTTAGTTAACATTTATTTGATCACATCTGATGTAGCATGTTTAAATTTGAGAATCACACTTTAAACGGAAATCAACAAATTGGAACACACTTAGAAAAAGATATAGAGCTAAAAGAACATCAATTTATAAACTTATAGGAAGAATCAGTATGTATGTTATATATGTATTTATAATACATAGTATATACTCTCTTTTATGGATATGCTTCTAACAATTGAGGACAAAACCCTATCCCTAGACTCAATCCACAAAACAACTAACAATTTGTGAACCAACACATAAAGCAGCTCGTTGAGTAATGAAAGGATAAGGCAAATATCATTATTGTTCTGTGAAAGAGAAAAATCACTGTATCATAAAATATATCCTAAAATGTTCTTTTTGTAAAGCAGAACCCCCTCCCCTCAGATGGACTGGAAATGAAAAGAACACTCATTGGTAGTCCCAGATCTATCCCTTCCTTACCAGATTTCTTCCTAATCACATGAGATTATTGAAAGGATTCACATATATCTAAGGCTAACACAAAATCACTCTGAAATGAAGATTGTCAGTTAAGTAAGATATGTGATGATTTTTTCCAAGTCCCCTTTCCTCTTTTATAAACCTCTTCCAGACCAACCAGACAACCACTAACAACAGAAGCAAGCACAGTGCATGCTGCATGCACTTTCTTTGTTTTTCCAGGACCCCCAGTTTGTGGCAGGACATATCCTCCCTTCCTAGGCAGGTCTGGGAACTTTCCTGGTTTGTGTTCCTTTGTCATAAATGGCCTTTCTTACTAAAATGTTACAAGGGAGTGAATGCTATGAAGTAATTCAAAGCTAATATGATTACAGTCAAATAAGTGTTTGATGTACTCTACAACTTGGTTTCATCTAAATGGAAGGGTTGTTAGCCAAAACCCAAAGCTAGGAAGTTCTACTCCATCAACATGAAGAACTTGAGTCTGGACTCCAGTTATTTCGATCTTTCCATTGCAGTGCACACAAAAGGTAAAAACCTTCCAGACCATGTCTTAATCATCATGCCAAAACAGGGTTCTCACACAGCACCGGTTTTAAACAATTATAGAATAATCAGAAACCGAAAAAACTATAAGCTCTGGGCTTACTCTTGTCAGGAGATGTTTACTTGTTTTCATCAAGCCATGCCAAGGAAGAAAAGGAAAAATCACGTGACTAAACAGATAAACAAAAATGACAAACAGAGGAGCCAAACGGTACTAAAAACAGGCTGAGGTTTTTGCAAAGCTCATAAGCTCACCTTATGGAGCGAAGCCTATCAAAACAGATGACACCCACATAAACCCCCACATAAAAGAGCAGAAAAACCAAGATTAAGCCAAGACTAGGAATGGGCACTTAGGGACCCCTGGGCCTCGTGAAATGCAGAAGTCAGGCTGGTATCCCCAGCTGCCTACCAGAAAGAGTCATATATTGGCTAAGTTCAAAAAGTCAGCCCAGACTTTTCCCTCCACTTCAGGAAGGCAGACTGCAATAAACATTAAATGTTTATTCTGATCCTTACATTGCTTCTTATCTGACGGTTACTTTGTGCATAACACAGCTCTCATGTCCAAAGAGATATAGGAGGATGCTAATTAGATGAGATGCCCATAAAGGGCACTGAAGCATTCTTCCAACAAACCCTGGAGCATCCCACAATTTTTTGGAAGGGATTGGAGAGTAGTCCTATACACCTCTGATCCATTCCTCTCTTTTCTTGACATAACAATAGCAACAACATGCAGACAAAATTTCCAACAATAATAATACAAATACAAGAACCAGGGGGAGAAAGCCACCTCCAGCAATAATACAACACTACCACCAAGAGTGGTTAACATTTACTATGTGCTAGATGCTTTTCTGTTCCTATTAAATGAAATATCACATTAAAATTCCACAACAATCCTATTTTGCAATTGAAGGTAACAGGCACAAAAATGTTAAAATGCCTGGTCCAAAATCAAACAACTCATAAATGCAAGAATAAGCCCTATTCTTAACCCCTGAACACTATTGACACCCCAATGCCTATACAAGCTTATCCCAGTACAAACCCCTCCTTGTGCTTCTCCAATACTCCATTTTCCTCTAATGTCCCACTTCTCCCCCAATATTTTAGGACATCTCCTTAAGCACTCCTGCCATTTATGGGCCTACCTGACATCTGAATGTCCTGCAATGCTCAAATTCATTTTTAAATATCAGGAAAGTGTTGATAATGGATCTGACCTCTCCCCTCCCAACCCCTAATCTCCTTGCCTGCATGTCCCCCATCTGCAGCCTCAAATCCCATTTCACATCTTTTCCTCATTCTTACTTGCTCCAGCTAGTAACCTGGAGCCAACATTTCCATTCACCGTGACTACTCATGCACATCTGCTGAACATACCCTTTACATCATGTTTCCTAAAAATCATACTTTTCTCACATCACTCTGCCTATTAATCCCCTACTGTCTACACTATACACAGCCATCTCATGGTGGCCTGCACTTAGCCAAGGTGCCCTCTCTTCCCCTCTGCTAGGCCTCTTTACCAAATATTGATCCTTTCAGACCCTTCTTTCCTTAAAGTAATCAGTCTGTTTTTATTTCACCCTGTCCTTGCTCAACTTCTTAAAATTTTCACCTGATGCATTTAAATAATTTTTGAGATGGTATCACCTATCACTTTCATGGAGATCAAATATTTTTAAAAGATTTAGTACAGTTATGATAAAATAGTGCTTTTAAATAACATGCTGCCAGCTATGGTTTTTAAAAAATGATACAAACTTCCAGATTGTCTATGTAAATTGAGTTCTATTGAAATCAAGTATACAAATCATCTTCTGTTAAAATTCATACTATTTTTCTGGATAATTTGATTTCCTTGAATCTATACTAAGCAAATATTTAACACAGATCTTACAAAATGAAGCATACATTCAGCTATTTCCTAAACATTTTACTGAGGTATTCACTTAATGATATAATGAGATATTATCAATCCAGAATCCTTAAATGTAAAAGTTTCCTCATGTTAGGCTGATGTCAACTGACATTGTCCCAACCTTGTATAATCAGACTTTGACTGATGGATAATTTGAGATGAACTTAACTTCAGGGTGAACATTAATTAACCCATAATTTCTCTTATGTCTGACACAAAAAAATGAAATTTTCCTAAGGAAAAAAGTTAGGGCCTAGAGAAAATATACTTCTAGAAATACATATTTCTATATAGTTCTATAAAAGATATATTTCTATCTAAAATGCAATTAAATTTCAAATGGTAATAGAAACACCAATCATTTGTTAAGGGCCTCTGTCAATATTATTTGCATTTTATAGATGAGGTAACTGAGCCTCAGAGAGTTTAACAAATGAGAGTAGTAAGTAGTGATCACAAATTAATTTTCAAGTCTCTTCCCACTGCATTATTCAATTTTCCTAATATATGTATGGAAGTGTTTTAGAAATAGACCTTCCAGGCAAATTCTCTCTATGTACCTCAAAATACCTCAGAGTTACTGTGAGTCACTCCAGGACAAGAAACAAAGACTTCTTGTCAGAAGGTTACCTTTCCTTTCAAGTTCTGCCCACCTCCACTCCCACCCCATCATTCACATTACAGACACTTTTTCCAGCCTTCATTGTCTTGCCTGGGTTCTCTTACCTGGGTCACTTACTTTGAAAAACATCTGCTAGTGGAAAGAATAGACCAAGGGAGAGGTAGTGTGCAGACATAAACCTTTCAAGGTACATGAATTTGAAGAATCCCAATAGAAAGTAGGGTCCCCCAGCAAGAAACAAAATAACTCCCAAGTTAGGATAATTCAAAGGGGATTTAATAAGGGAATTCTTTATAAACAATGTGTTTCCCTTGTTAATAAGGGAGTAAATGACTGGTATTCCCCTCACACGTGAAAGGGACAAGGAAAAGGAGAAGATCCAAGAAAGAGAGAAGGCCACCTTAGGAGGAGGAGCAGTGGAGCCAGCCCAGGAAGACCTCGAAGAGGTGAAGCCTGGGGAATAAACACCCTGGCCTCGCTCTCTTTCCTCTCTGCCCTGCCAGATAGCTCCACTGGCCAAATTCAATGGGAGGTTTTCTCCTGAAAGCACAGGAGCTCACTGATAGAGTTCATCCAAGGGCAACCTCCCCAGGCAGAGAACAGGACAGGAAACAGGAGAAAGGAGAAGAATGTATTAGGTGGAGTAAATGGGAGATATCTGGCAAAAGTAGTAAGAGGAATCATCCGGAATTACTGGCCAGGTATCATGTTTCACATTGAGAATAGAATTACTAGATAGTCAAAGGTTAATACTCTGAAGGAATCTTAAATTCAAAATAACAAATGCCTAATATACAGGGTCCCTATAAACTGTATTCATATTTTTCTAATGAAGTATTAATATGTATATTAGCATAAAGACTAAATAAGCATTTACAAGTCTCTACACTGATTTCCTTATATTTAGAAATGTACAAAATGCTGAGCATTAAGACCATGGAATTGTCTACAGTGGCATATGCAAAAGCAGTACATGTTTTGTGTTGTTAACATCTTCGAAAAAATGTATTTTACTATGGAACTTTATAGTGTGTGGGGGGGTGCCTATGCATGAAGTGTGATGAGAATAGTATATCTTGGAAGTGAAAAACCAGCTCTCATACCATGGAACTGAGTCCTCACCAAGTAAACAACATAATCATGTTCACTGTTCTCATTTAGAAAGGGTAGTTTTAGTAGACACATGAAAGCCTCTAATAAACTATAAAGTTTTGCATACAATATGCTTTTTATTATTGTCTATTTAGGGATATCAGATCTTCCCAGGTCTGGGAGCAACGATGGCTAATTTTCCAGAGTATCTACCACAGACCTTGACATATAGTATGTGCTCAATAAAGTTCATTGATAAATAGATACAAGCCAGTACTTTCCCAATATTTAATAGGATTAATTCATGCCATAATTGCTAACACAGTGACAAAACAAAGTTAAAGAGTCAAGGTATATGTCCAAAGAATTTAAAATAAGCATACTACAGTAACACAGCCACATCAATGTTAATAGCAGTACAATTCACAATAGCTAAGCTATGGAGCCAAACCAGATGCCCATAAACAGATAAATGGATAAAGAAAATGTGGTATACATGCACAATGGAGTATTACTCAGCCATAAGGAAGAATGACTTTATGACATTTGCCATGAATGGTTGGATGTAGAGACTATTATGCTAAGTGAATCAGCCAATACCAAAAAAGCAAAGGTTGAATGTTCTCTCTAATAGATGAAAGCTAACCCAGAATAAGCAGGGTGGGGATGGAAGTGGAAATGAAGGCGAGGGAGGGAGAGTAAGAAAAGGAAAGACAGTGGAATGAATCTGACATTCACAAGAAATTAATTTTAAAAAATAACTGTGGGTAAATGGCAGAAAGATCAATAGCAAGAAGGGAGCAGGGGTTGGGAGAGAGAAGGCAAAGGAGAGGTACTGGGGTCTGGATTAGAACAAAATATATTCCATGCTTGTACAATTATGTCAAAATGAATTCTACTGCCGTGTATAACTAAAAAGAACCAATAAGAATATTAAAACGTCAAGAAATTTACATGAAATGTAATTATTAGTGCATAGCAGAGCATACTATAAAGCAAGTACATTTTGTGGAAATCCTTCAGAAAGCAAGATCCAGAGAAGGTGCAAATGTGTGCAGTAAGAAACAGGAAGGAGAGCATATCAGTCAAATTCCTGAGAAAAAAATAGTACCCTTGCTAGCCTAGGTACTATTAGTAAAGGCACAGGTGCAAGTATATGTCTGTCCTAAGCCCAGCCTCCTTTCAGAGGTCCTTCCTCCCAAAGAACCACCCACCCTTCCCCAATCAGCCATGCCCTTGCACAACTTCTTGACATTATGCCTCTCAGCCCGGGCTCTTTTGTTGCTGGCTGTTAAAACTGAAATCTTTTATGGTGTATATAAGCCAGAGGTGACACAATTAAATGAAACTATTTGTCATATAAAATTTACATCAGCAGGAATTAAACGTCAAATAACTTAGGATTGACAGCCTCCACTGAGTCATAAAGACTCTAAATTAGTCTTATGAAGGGTATTCTCCTATAGTCCCTAATAAACTCCTCTCTACCTAAGACTTACTTTCCAAAAGTGCCAAAAGGAGAATGTCAATGATAAGGTTGCCTTATCCCTCACAAAAAGTTGAATGGAGACTTAAAAGTCATTCTTTAGTAACTGTGCAGCTTTCTCAATGCAAGGAAAAAAGCAGAGTAGAGAATATGGTTTTAAGGAAAGTGCAGCACTAAGAAAATTTAAATGCTGTATTTGTTTCAATTGTTGATGTTGAACCAATCACACCACTTCTCTTATTTACAGGTAACACCAGCCCTTAATCCTATTTTGTGCAGCTGTTTTTTCTTAATTGAGCCCATTTTCTAGAGCAATTTTAGATTTACAGAAAAATTGAACAGAAAATACAGAAAATTCCCATATACCCCTACCTCCTCCAACCACCCTCTCAGTTTCTCCTATGATTTACATATTGTACTAGTATGGTACATTTCTGTTAAAACTGATGAACCAGTATCAGTACATTATTATTAATTACATTCCATAGTCTACATAGTGACTTACTCTTAATGTTATACTTCTATGGGTTTCAACAAATGTTTAATGTCCTATATTTTCCATTATTATATCATACACAATAATTTCACTGCCTAAATAATCTATTTTTGCATGAAGCAAGTTTAAGGATTAAGTAAAATAATGAGGGTTTTTTTTGACCTACAAAACTGTAGGTAAGCCAGGTGTGGTGTTGCATGCCTGTAATCCCAGTGGCTTGGGAGACTGAGGCAGGAGAATTTCAAGTTCAAAGCCAGCATCAGCAATTTAGCAAGGCTCTAAGCAACTTAGTGAACACCTGTCTCAAAATTAAAAATAAAAAGGGTTGGGGATGTGGCTCAGTGGTTAAGCACCCTTGAGTTTAATCCCTGGTACTAAAAAAACAAAAACAAAACTCCAGGTTAATGTCAGCTTGTAGCAGCAGTAGATCTTATCCATTTATTGTTTTACATAATACTAAGTACTGGAGATGCAAAGATAAATAGGACACTCATTATATCTAGTAAACACTAGGAATATGCTAATTAATGACAACCATGGATTACTATGATTTTCAAAATAGAATTCTCTAACTAAATTGTATACTAACAATTTACAAGCATCATTCTTTAATCTGCACCTGCCAGAGTTAGGAAACTGCCATAGCTTTTATCTGGAATGTCCCCCAAAGTCCCATGTGTTAAAGGCTTCTTCTCTAGACTGTCAAGTGGTGCTACTGTGTGATTGTGAAATAGTTAAGAGATGAAGTCTAATGATAGGTGTTCAGGTCATTGAGGGTATGACCTGGGAGGGACCCCAGACATTTCCTCTTCTTTTATACTCCCTGGCCTTGAGGTGAATGGATTAGCTCTGCCACATACATCCTGTATGATGTGCCACCTCAGTACAGGCCCAGAATAATGGGGCCAATCAATCAAGAACTTAAACCTCTAAAACCCTCTAGAATCATGAAACAAACTCATGAGACAAATTAAACCTTTCCTCTTCTTAGAAATCAGTTTTTGCAGATACTTTTCTAGTCACAGAATACTATTGAACACAGCAAACAAAAAAGGATGGCTTGGGTACCATGTAGATGTTTGATAAAGAAAATGCAGAAAATATTTGGCCCAATTGTTCTACTTGCGTGGGTAGATGAATGATGATCCCATGTATTGAAAATAGTCATAAAGAGGATTATTCAGTGTTTAACAAAAGTCAGTAAGTTCAGATTTAGTTGTGTGGCAGTTAACTTACCTGAGGATCACCCAGGTGGTAGTACACCAACTGACTGCTTAGCAGAGATGATGAGACACACACAAACACATACACACACACACACACACATATGGATAAATGATCAACACATAGAAGCTTAATCAACATGATCAACATGGGAGAAGCTGGGACTTATCTGAGGAGAATATGTAGAACAGATAGTAGGCCTAAAGACAAGTCCTCCGAGGACAGAGTTCTAAATGGGAAAGGTATTAGTAATTTCTAGAGTAGGATTAGAAATCTCAAAAGGTAAAGAGAAGGAGTGGTCAGGAGATCAGAGGAAAAACAGAAAAGGGAATCATGGAAATAATGAAAATAGAAAGCTACACAAATCAAGGAGTAGTTGCCAGTGCCAAGCAGAGATCAGATGATGAGGGTTGAAAGGAGTTCGTTAGATTTGGTATCAGGAAGTTTCTAATGATCCTGTTAGAAGAGCTTCCATTGAGTGGAAGGACAGAAACCAGACTACAGAGTGATGAAGACAGAATGAACACCATCAAAGAAGGACAGCATGTACATGTTATGCCTTCCAGGAACAGGGCTGTGAAGGAAGAAAGAAAACTGAAAGAGACAGTAGGGCAGAAAGGGAATTGCTTTTTTTAAGATGGGACATTTCAGTCTGCTTATTGACCATTGGCAAGTAGCCAATAGAGAAGCAGAAAGATTGAGATTACGATCTTGACAAATATGGGGGCAGAGGGTTGAAGGTTATAAAAGGGAATATCTTCTTTTGAAAATGGAAGAAAGGTGGAAATCTAAGCTCTGCTCACACTAGGAGTCAGGTATAAAGACACATCTGGAGGCTGCAGGTGGGCAGCATGGAGCTGCTGGCTGTCTCTTGCATGCAGGACCACCCAACATTCAGAGAAAGAGGTCCTCATAAGCAAAAAGAAGTGGGAAATACAGTTGTTGGGTAGGAAGGGATATTTTGTGCCTGGACCCACATGGCCATTAATTCAGAAACTGATGAGGGGAGATGGGGAATTAGAAAAGACAGACACACATAAAGAAAGCTGAGACCAGGGAGGACATTACACCCAGATGGAGATGCAATGACCAATAGGTAGCTCAGCACATTTATTACATAAATTTTATCATCAAAAGGTTATTTGTAGGAAAGTTTCTGCAAAGCAGGCAGGCTTAAAGATCACAGCACTGACAAAATTATGGTTATCTTGCTATGCTCAGAATCTTCTATTCCCAGGAAACCAGTATCTGAGTTTCAAGGTTAAAATTGATACCTCTGAGCTTTTGCACCGACTGTCCACAGGTTGGCATCACCATAACAACTGGGCAATGTTAATCCATACTTTTGCCCATAGAGATCCCAGCACAAGTGCACCACAATCACAAGGCAATCAGACACCTTGATCCACATCACTACTCCCTACAGTTTTGTGTTCAGTGCACTGCACATAGTTTGAATTTTATCTAGTGTAGAACAGGAATCTACACCTAAATAAACTATAATTTATCTACATCTAGATAAATAATATATTGGAAAGAGAATACAGAATATATCAGACCTACATAGGTCCCACCTTAAACTCCTAAAAGTTTAATCAATTGGTGCAAGGACTCTCCCTTCCAAGAAAAAGGGATTATAGCAAGTCAGGAGTTTTGCAGAATTAATGGGCAGACTGATGGGAGTTGGTGTGTAAAGCCTTCAACCCTTGATGGGGTAACTTGAAGCAAATATTCGATTTTGGTTCCAAGAGTTCTTCATAGGTAGTATTAAGCTCCAGTTACTTACGGAGGAAACTTGTCTAGTAACAAGACATTAATTATTGCCTTCCTTTCCTGTCCACTTAATACTGATATTTCCTGGGATCACCTCTCAAATAATCTACATGCACTATAATCCTTGTTTCAGGGACTCACTTGGAAAAAATTTAAAGAAAGACACCTGTGACATGAGTTAATTTCTAGCAGTTGGGGGAGAAGGATTCAGAGAGTTCATAGCTAATGGTCCTAATTCATTTGGTGATAACAGAAAGCAAGGCCATCTTTGCAGAAAAAAAAAAAAAAAAAACTGAGAGGTGGATAAAGTTGTATAAGATCTGCAGTAAGGAACAGACGAAGACACCAACTGGGGCCACATAAGAGGACTGCAGAGCAGCACTGGGAAGAAAGCTAAAGTTGGAAACCACACCTGCATAGCCATGTGCTTTTTCACTACCTACAACATACAGCCATCTGGGAGCAGGAACAGAGAAGCAGATGGTCAGATGGATCAAAAGTAGTGAGTTTACAGAGAAAGGAGTAAGAAACTGCTCACATCAAGAGAGTACCATAGTGACCCAGGAAAACCATGACTAGAAGGACAGGGAAGGGAATAGGAGATAAGTCTGAAGGGTAAATGGAATGAGAAAAGAAGCATGAGGACTGGAGCAACAAGAATTTTTGCTTAGAGAAGGATAAAATTATACAGAAAATTTTAGATATAGATAAATCCTGAAGAGTGACAAGGACCAAGGCATGGCTAGGAGAGGGGAACAGTGTCAATGCCCCAGAACCTAAATCCAACATATGTGGTCTGATGAATACGAATTAAAGTCCATATTATTGTATAGATATAGTATAGAGCTACTTGAGGTTTGTCTATTATCTTTCATACTTTTGGCTCTCATTGAGCCTTCTGAGAGGAGGTCGGATGTCATCTTTTCTGTTTTTTGCTACCCTTCTTTCAAGGCAGTTCTCTAGATGGCCTTGAACCAACAGAATTTATCACCCTTTATTATTTGTAGCTCTCAAAAATGATTGTAGATTATGATGGGAATGTAACATTCTGAGCTCAGGCTAAAAAATAGAATTTCCTTCAACACTTTAGCCTATTGAATAATGTTATTCCAGAAGTACCAAATCAGGGTAGGCTGATTTCTGGGGTCCCTCAGCTGCAATGCAAGTAGGGAACATAAAGTGGATTCCATCTACCCTAAGGTGCTTTCCTGAGCCTTGGAAAATGAGTTCAAAATGAATGCTGGACTTCTGCTTCCCCTTTCTATCTGTTTGTAATAATAAATCTACTCCATGTAACTAGTATGTGTGAATGTTCTGTCTTGGTGGACTAATATATGTTGAAAATTAGTGCACAATGAACCTGCTTCTCATTTCTGTCTTCTCTCAAATGTAAGGTGTTGAAATTACATGCTATGACCTTCTGTTGTATTGATCTAAACATAACCAGGAAAATAAAGGTAAGCACTAAGAAGTCATTCCATGGAAAGGATTCCTGCAACAAGAACTCTAAGATTTCTTCCAGGTATGATTGCCTGATCTGCAGGGAACTCCACTTCCCATCAACTAAATGCAAAAATTTCTGAATTCACAAACCACATCATGTTCTATCACCTACAGGCCTAGCTCAGTGCTAGTCCCAGGAAATGCTCAATAAAATCATATTCCTGGGGTGAGCAAAAAATTTGAAATCCTCTGGGCTTGCAGAGAATAAGGCCCAATCATAATCAGAAGGAATATGCACACCACACACATTTTAAACAGAAGAATATTACCTCCAGCTCCCTCATCCACTTCAGCCTGCAGAACCTTGAATTAATCAGCAGATCGTGTTGAGGCCCTGTGGCTTGCTGTAAGCAGGCACATCCTTAATGCCACAAAGGCATGTCCCTTCCCCACTAGACTGTGCAGCATTTTGTAACAATAAATATTGCTAAAAGAACAAAAATCCCATCGACAACTCCAAGCCTGACAGGGCCTTGATTGGTGTGTGTTAATGCTGGGCCCCTGACTCCCTCATCATTAATTACATATAAAAGACATATTTGCCTGTGTGACAGAGAGTGAGGGGAGGTGAAGCTTAACAACCTTGGCAAGTTTGGCCCTTGGGGCCCTGGGAGCCTGTGCAGGGACAATTATAAATATTAAAACCACAATGTGCTTGCCTAAACTGACAAAGAAAATGAGATATCTGCTCCACAGGAAGGAAATTGCTGATGTTGTATATTCAGAATGCTTACATGGAAAGGTGGGGTGATAAACAGTTACCTGAGGAAGTAAAAATTTGCACTATTAATATAATATCACTATTTTCATATCTATTACACTTTAAAGATTAAGAGGTATTAAATGTCCTTGTAATCCTTTCTATTACGGCAAAAAACATTCTTTCTTACACACAATGACCAAATCAGTGTCCTGTATATTTCAGACATTCCATAAATATTTAGTGAATGAATGAATGAGCTAATTAAAAATGATAAAGAAGACCAATTTTATTGCTTCATATGGATGGTGTCCATATCTCAGGTGAAGGAAACAAAATGTAGAATATTTTAGGGACTTGTTTAGAGTCACACAGCTAATGGAGACAGCAGCAGAACTCAGTCCCAGGTCTTAGGCTACCAGATCTGTGTTCTATCTCCCATGCTTTCTTGTGAGGAAGTTTTACATGACTGTGGCAGTGAGGAATATACTTGACTCTATACTATCCCAAAACACAATAAACATAAATGAATGCTACATTTTGTCAAATGCTTTCTCTGCATCTATTGAGATAATTGTGTGATTCTATAAAATTTTGATAGATTTGCTGAAATTGCTCACCAATGATCAACAACTTTTGAGAAATTTTCTCCTAATACAGTTTGGAAGACTGTTCCAGGCCAAGAATTTAAAGTAACTCTTTTATTTAAAATAAATAAATAAATAATAAGTTGTGGCAATAAACAGATTCAACCACTGGAACACTCAAGTATTTGTACCCTCTCCAATGACATAATAAGACAGCAGTAATTTTATACTACCTACTCTGGTCGTGGTCCACTGGTCTAGCCCAGTATTACTTAAGCATAGTCTCAGAGCTTCACAAGTTCTCTAATATACACATTTCACTTCCTGTATTTGCAAATGTAGTAGTCTCCCTGTTATCAACCATTGCACTTTTCAGTTTTGGTTACCCAAGATCAGCTATTGTCTGAAAATATTAAATGGAAAGTTCCAGAAACAAAAAATTTATGTTTGAATTTGCATGCCATTCTGAATATCATGACTAAATCTCATACAATCCCACTCCATCCTGCTTAAGACAGGAATTGTCCCTTTGTCTAATTAATCCACACTATATATGCTACCTGCCCATTAGTTTATAGCCACCAACTATCAGATCATGTGAGCACAATGCTTGTGGTACAAGAAACTCTAACATAGTAGCTGAATGCCAAGTCAAATGCCTCACTTCATCTTTTTATAGGTATTACATCATCTCACATTATCATAAGAAGAGTACAGTACAACAAGGTATTTTGAGAAAGAAACTACTAACGTGAGTTTCATTATAGTATATTGCTATAAATATTCTACTTTGTTATTGGTTACTACTAGTCTCTTATTGTGCCTAATTAACAAATTTAACTTTATCATAAATATATGTGTATAAAAAATATAATACATGTAAGGATTGATACTATCCATGGTTTCAGGTATCCACTGGGGATGTTGGAACATATCCTATGTGGACATGGGGCAATTATTATAACTCCAATCAAGTTGGTTTTTAATTATCACCAAGTATGATCACCAAATATATGGTTTTATTTATTTCCTAGATAGACACTTCAGTCAGAATTTAGGTTGACATGTTTAAATGTTTATAAAACAATTAACACTAATTTTTCACATCCTTCTCTAAGATTACATTTTCTTCCAAGAAAATTGTGTCATACAGATACCAATAGAAAAATGCTTCCATAAAATAAACCTTGATCTCTTATTTACTAATTATATTCATTACTTGCTGCTGAACAACAAATGACACCAAAAGGTAGCAGCTTAAAACAACACACATTATCTCACAGTTCCTCTAGGTCAGGAGCCTGGGCACAGCTCTACCAGCTCTCTCAAAAAGCACAAGCAAGATGTCCCCTGCACTGTGGTCACAGCAAGTCTCAACTGGAGAAGGCTCCACTCTCAATATCACAGAGCTGTTGGCAAGATTCAGCTCTCCAGAAGCTGTTGAGTCAAGGACCTCAATTGCTAGATAGCAGTTGGCTGGAGGCCACCATATGAACCTCTGCAAAATAGCCACTTGCATCATCAAAGTAAACAAACCAAACAGGCACTAGAGTTTGATAGCAAGATGGAAGTCCTAGACTTTTGAAACCTAATCACAGAAATGATATTTCATGATTTGCTTTGTTCTCAATTGGAAGCCAGTCACCAGATTCCATCCATAATCAAGGGTGAAGGATTATAGAAGGGTGCGAATATCAGGATAAAGGGTCTTGAAGACCTTCTTAGAAATCTTCCCATCACATTCATACTTTTTCTTGAACATCATGAAAATAAAAATGTGCCTGGATATAATTTTTTATTGTTGTGGCTAATAAGAAGTAGAATAGTTTTAACGTGAAAAGGAAGCATTTGAGCCAAGTGAAGACCTGATATACTCCATAAATCAATGTTTTTCAGTAGTTCAACATGGATGAATGGAAGAATTAAGTCTACACAGCATAGTAGAAATACCTTCCCAAGTACAAAATATCAAACAACCAAAATTACAGCCATCAGCATTTATTCACCTTATCGAAGTGGTCATTAGCTTCAAGAAAACATCATTAGTCATATTAAATTAATAGTATGGTTCTGAATGTTATTAGAATAGCAATTGAATTATTTGAATAAAATCAATGCATTCTTTCCTTCTAGAAGTTCTTTTTAGAGTCAAAAGGTACAAGCACCTAAAGTTTGTATTTAAGAGTTCATGTGTGTGCATATTCTGGTAACAGTAATAGAAACATGTGGCACTTTATTCAAGCTTAAGAAACATTCCATTCAGATTGTTTGAAAGTTCAGATGCTGTAGCATTCCAGGAACTAAGGACTCTCTTCATAGTCTGAGAAGTAACAATTAGCGTGTGAGTGTTTCATAAACTCCATTTCAGTAATAATATATTGAGATATTAAACTAAAATGGAAGGCTGGGGGTGTAGCTCAGTGGTAGAACACTGACTTGGCATGCGTAAGGCCCTGAGTTTGCTCCCCAGCACTTCCACCAAAAACTAATAATACTAATAATCCTTTAACCTAAATGTTCTCCATTCTCTCTGGATTCCATTGCCCTGTTGTTTCCCACCACCCTGTGAATCAAGAGATTGAGGATCCAGCCTAAAATAAAGGGGTCATTTCTTGGCACTGAGTTTCAAATTGGGTTTTTCAAATCTAGGGAAAAACAACAATTCTGAAAGCCTAACTGTATTGAGAGAAAGTGAGGTTCCAAATTCAAAAAGCTGACCTCTGTATATCAAGTGCAAAACTTTTGGTTTAAGGGTAAAGTCACGTGTGAGGACAGGCAGCCCAGATATTTTAGGAAGGAGGAGACAGACTGTTTCACTGTTAGGGGAGGGTGGTAGAGAGATCTGGAAGGCCAGGTACAAAGGTGAAGTTCAACAGTGTTTTCACTCTCTGTTTGCCATCAGAACCTCAGAGGTGGGAAGAGGAAGATAGCAGGAAAGTAAAAACCTCCAGGTCAAGAGGGACTCTAGAGCACTGAGGGTAGTTCCCCTATCTCCCTGGGTTTAGCAAGGGGGAAGGTCCACCTCTCAGAGAAACGCTGTCTTCGGAAATTGGTTGTGTTCAACCAGGGGGCAGGAAAAGCAGAGCACCTATGGCAGAAGAGGGCATTTAGAAGGTGGACCTGAGAGAGGGTTCCAGAACTTCACAGAACAATGCTCCAAAAGAAACCTAACATTATAGCAAGAAGCCAGCAGATTGTGAAGGTCCTAGACATCTCTGGTTCTTAATCAAACCAAGTTTGGTACTAGTGTTAGTAAACCCAAAAATCTCATCAATATATCCACATCCATAAGAGTTCCTTAGAACCATTATTGGAACTAACAGATGAGGAGACTTGTTTAATGTTTGTAAAGAGTCCCATGTGGTACTTTGTAGACTCTTGGTATCCTGTGACATCCACATTCTAAGGAGAAAGAAACAGAAGTCACCTTGACACTAGAGAGAAACTTCAGACTGACATCATGTGACTTCTGGGGGCTCTCCTAGAGCCCCCTCATCTCCACTGGGCTCCTATCAACCAGATGTCTTTAGTGTAGAACTCTCCAGGCCCTTAGAGCTGATTGGATATGACAAGGCTGCCACCAGTGTGCCAACCAACAGAGGGCTTCTCTTGAGAACCTAGAGATTCCTGTTCCTAAAGCCCTTGAGGATCCTAAGGATTACTGATAGAAGATTCACAAATTGTGCTCACAAACTCTGTTCTTTTCTTTCTTTTTTTTTTCCCCTTCCCATTTAAGATTGACTAAACTTCAGAATAAACTTCATTTTCTGTCTTTTACTCTGGAAAATGGAACAGTGCCCCATGCATCTAGATGTTTCTAGAGTCCTCTTTTCCCACCCAGGAGCCCAAAGTACTTACAGCCCAGTAAGATGAGCCAGGAATAAACTAGAGGACCCCCTACCCCAGCAACACTGCTCCTATATTTCTCCAGTTTGTAGTCTATAGCGTGGGAGCATATTGGTCCTTAACAACATAAATTCATTTCTCATACTTCTGGAGGCTGAGAAGTTCAGGACTAAGGTGCAGGCAGACTCAGTGTCTGGTAAAGTCCTGTGCTCCACAGATGGCCACCTTCTCACTGTGTCTTCACATAATGAAAGGGTTACCGGTTCTCTGAAACTCCTTTATAAGGGCACTAATCCCATTCATAAGGTCTATACCCTCATGAATTAATCATATTCCAAAGGATTCACCTCCAAATAGCATAACATGGTGTGTTATGACTTCAAAATATGAATTTTGAGGAGACACCAGTATGCAGTCTTTAGCAGAGAGACACAACTAAGTAAATCTTTTCAACCAAGGCCCCAAAGTACAATTTTTTTTTTTTCACTTCCCTGGGTGGTTGTTCAAGTTCCTAAAGTAAACATGCATATGATACCTGGATATACATGAACACCTCCAAAACTTTTTTCCTTCTGGTGTGACTGATACAAAATAAGCAGTCATGCATATTTGCAGAATGAATAGATGACTTGGGGTTAAGAAAACTTCTCTGTGCTAGGGACTTGATAACCTTGAGGTTCACCTGAGATCCCTTCCTGTATAATGGTAGCTGTTCTTACTGCTCCCAGAATCCTCTCCTGATAATGCTTCATAGTCACTCTAAGGTCATTTTGGCCTAAAATATTAGGATACTTCATTGACCTGATGATGCTCTTGTCACAGCCTGGGAACAGAAAAATGATGGCACTGACATTGTTCAAAAGTATAATGGAGCTGGACGCACTGGTGCATGCCTGTAATCCCAGTGACTGGGAAGGCTGAGGCAGGAGGATCTCGAGTTCAAAGCCAGCCTCAGCAACTTAGCAAGGCCCTTAGCAACTCAGCAAGACCCTGTCTTTTAATACAATACTAAAAAGGATTGGGGATATGGCCCAGTGTTTAAGCACCCCTGAGTTCAATCCCCAGTACCATATTTTTTAAAAGTACAAAGGATTGTACTTCCTGTAATATGAATCCCCATTGTCCATCCCATTACAGTTCAGCTTCTCATTGTGCAGCCCATGATCCAGAAGAAATCATTAGCACCTTTATCAAAGAGGCAAAAGGAAGAAATTTTTGATGTTTTTCTTCAGGGAGACTGTTTGCTTCTTGTAGCTTCTTATCAGTTTGTAATAAAGAGCACTTACCAGTGAACACTATTTAATGTCCCTGGATATATTGTGTTACCCTCAACATCTTGGCATCTAATATTTCATACACATCCATGTGTGTACTCCCTGTGGCCTGGTAGTCCCTCATCCAATTTAAAGAATTCATAGTAAAACAATTTTCCCACAAAATAGGGAGAAATGAGGAATGCCATCTTCAGATGACTAACACAAAAGGAAGCAATAAATATTAAGTAAGATGAAATGTGATTCCACCATAAAGGTCCTGACTATGTCAGCAACATGGACAAGTTTCTGTAGACTTGATTACTAGAAATTCTTGTCAGCAAAAAATTTCAGACAAAATGATTATCCCTACTCCCTAAACTGTGAACAGGACTCTGATAAAAAGGAATCTTGTTGCTCCAGTTAGAAGAAAGAAAACTACACTCTACATTTTAGTACTACTATCGCATGATAATTTCCTCTTCAACTACTCTCATCGGTCTTCACTTCAAATATCTCACACCCACAGTCAAACCCCATTAGAAACCCCAAGTTGGAACAAGCAACTCATAGAAATGTCCCGGGTCTAAGATGAACAAAGGAATGGAGGCAGGCATGTGTGGCTCCACACGTGGGTTTTGGGTGCTATTTTTTCTAATACATGCTATCTTCACAGAGACATGCAATCATACATTTTAGTCTAGAAATCATTTAATCCTTGAATATTTTATAGGGGTTCCACCAAAACAACAAAATGTTCTGCCCATCACTTAGAAAGAGATTTTTGTGTAAGCCCCTGAAGTTGAAGCTTCAGTGATGAGACACTAAGGTTGATCTTACAGGAACAGCAGGGAAAGACTTACAAACCAGGAAAGACAAACAGAAAGTGGTGAAGACTACAGAGATCATGAAACAGTACACAGTTCCTCTTGTTGAAACTGAATATCTGTATCCTTTGTCCCTCTCAGGGCAACTGGTTTCCAGGAATAGAAATACAGGGAAATCCTCCAGTGCTCTGGGTCGAAATGAGTGAGCCAAAGGCAGATTCCCAGTTAAATTGTGAGTCAAGTATTACTTTGGGAAAGAAAATGACACTGTGTGTACTAGTGGTAAGTAGAGATTATCACATTTGAGGGGATAAAAACAGGAGTAAAATAGTACGATGTCAGGATAAACAGTGTCCTGAGGCTGGAAAAGCCAAGTAAACTTTCAAGTAGAGAATTTCCACTGTTGTGGTTTGAATGTGTCCCCCAAGTTCATGTGTTGGAAATTTAATCCCATTTGACCAAAGGGATGAGAGATGGAACCTTGAAGAGGGCTGTTATGGTTTGGATATGAGATGTCTCCTCCAAGTTCCTATAATAATACTGAAATACCTGGAGGCCAAATGATTAGATTATGAGAGTTGTAATCTAATCAATGCATTCTGGTTTGAATGAACTAACTGGTTAGTAACTATAGGTAGGTGGGGACTGGCTGAAGAGGCGGGTCACTTTGGCCCTTTCCCCCAACTCCCTGCTTCCTGGTCACCACGAGCTAGGTAGTTATCCTCCACTGCACATTTCAGCCTTCCTGTTCTGACTCTGCTTAGGCCCAGAGCTATGGAGTCAGAGATCACAGACTGAACCTCTGAAACCATAAGCCAAATAAACTTTTCCTTTATCATGTCAAGTATTTTGGTCACAATAACAAAGAGCTTTAAAAGTCTCTGCCCTTTTGAATGAATTAGTGTCATTATCACAGGAGTAGTCTTTTTTTTAAAAGCAAGTTTTTCCCATTGTGTGCAACATCCCCCCTTTCACCATGTATTCTACCAGAACCATGAGCCAAATAAACCTCTATTGTTTATTACCCAGTGAATGGTGTTCTGTTATAGTAGCAGAAAATACATTGAGACACTCACCCACATGTACAATAATTTTGAATTGAGTTGGTATTAGTCTCTGCTCACATTAGCTTACTGGTAATTGACACAGAGTAACATGCTTTGTTTCTCTTGTCCTAAAGCGTCTCTTTACTAAATGTAGTTGAAAGGTAAATGGATTTGTTGTTGTTGTTGTTGTTTTTCAAACAAAAGGACTAGATTGCATGAAAGCATGATAACCACCAAATCCTGTGACCTTGAAAGATAAGACTTCACCTATGGGCACAAGTCTCCTCAACCACAAAATAAGTGTGATAACAGTCCTTTCCCATTTACTAAACCAATAAAATAGAAAGCTTTAGCTCAGTGTCTTGTCTATCAGTCATCAATAAACACAAATGTTAATTCTTTTCTTCCTTATCCTATTCACCAAGGCTAAGCTCTACCTGGAGTCACCAGAATGCCAAATAACTATCCTCTCTTAGGAACTTCTTTACCAAGAGACGATTGATGAAAAAAGTATAGAAATTTTGAGAGTCACACAAACATGCTGCTATCACTGTTTTGCAAACGTTTTTTAAAACAACCTAATCCCTTATTAAAAGAAATATCATATAAAATGTACATAAATCTATGTTGAAACCTGGCCATTTGCCCTCTACTCATATGCATGTTGTGCCACCAAGGAAATCCCTGAGCAGAGCTCAAAGAGCTTGGACTTGCTGGTCTCCACTTGCCTTCTTTATTCTGTGACCCATTCTGTATGTTTTTTTTTTTTTTAAGCTAGAAATCTTTTTCTAAAATCAACTATAATTTTAATTAACTTTCAACCTTTAGACAACACTCTGAAATGACTTCCATTTTCTAGAATTCTACCATTAGAAATATATTCATATGAATCTTGAAGTCTTTTTTAGTTCTTTAAGAGTTAATTTATAAATTTTAAACTCTTTGAAAGGATTGATACCATGTCTGTTTTAATCACATGGATTTGTGCCAAACTGTGAGGGCAAGGCTCATCCTGTCCAAATGACAAATGCTTAAGATAGAAGAAGCCAAGAGCAGACGGAACAATTAGGATGAAAGAAAGACCCCCTGAGTTCCTGTGTAAGCTCTATCTTCTAAAATCCTTGAACTTTTATATTTTTCTTTAAATGTACCAAATTTAATTTGATGTATGAAACAATGTCTATTCCAAAATCTGCACTCACTTTAGTTAAGGCAAAAGATAAATTTTTAGGTGTTATATCAAAGCTTACAAAGCTTTGTCAAAGCTTTACAAAGTGTATTCATTAGGTTAGAGTGCATTTCAAAGTACCATCTATTGTTCTAGAATTTGTTATATACAAAATATATGAAAGAAATAACTAAATTTCATGTCTTGGAAATATAAAGAGTGATAAAGAACTCATAATGGGAATGTTACACAGAGTAATTTTGAACAAGCATATAAAGTTGAAGAAGGGTCATCTTTATTCCCTATCATTTGAAATGAAGACAAAAGATCTTTGAAGATAAGAATAAACAGAGTAATTTCTTAGTTCTTTATGTAAATCTAATGTAGAGATGCATGAGTTTGATTTTCCCCTCAAAGTTTCACACTCTCCTATTCTCTTAATAAAGACCTCTGCTAGTGTCTTTAGATAGCTTTTACATCATCATGACCAAAAGACCTAAGAACAATTTTAAAAAGAGGAAAAGTTTATTTTGGCTCATGATTTTAGAGGATCCATCCATGGTCAATCAACTCCATACCTCTGGACCCAAGGAGAGGCAGAACATCATTGTGAAAGGGCATGGCAGAGAAAAGCAGCTCAGAACATGGCAACCAAGAAGCAGAGGGAGAGGCTGTGCTCACCAAGGATAAATACAAACCTCAAAGGCATATCCCAGTGACCTACTTCCTCCAGCCACACCCTCCTTGCCTGCAGTTAATGGCCAGTTAATCTACATCAGTGGATAAATCCACTGATCAGGTCACGACTCTCATAATCTAATCATTTTACCTTCAAAACCTCTTGTATTGTCTCACACATGCACTTATTTGGGACACCTTGAATCTATACCAAAGACTACTTATTGTGCAATCTGGTTTTAGCAAGGATAAAATTTGTATCAAACATTCTCTTCCTTTCAAGTAATCTTAACCTAGCAGTCCAGACCTTGGATTGCAAAACTACAGTCTGTTATAACATGACGTATGCACTTCTGAAAAACATAATCATATGCAAATTGTGTGATAAAATTACAGAGTTCTGAAGGAAACTGAAGCCAGGAGCATAACATTGGAAAACATTGTTAGTTATATATAAACAAAAGATAAGAACCAATAAAAATAGTAGCACTTTGATACATCTTAAATGGTTAAGAAATGTATAAATACTGTAATAAATATGACTCTTTGCCTTGCAGAAGACCTGATTTTATTTGTATATATGAGTGTTGCAAGGGCTGTAACTTGTGAATTATGGTAAAATGGTAGAATGAGGGTTATCTGAAATCAGACAGATTGCTTAAAGACCAGATGTGGATGGACAAGGTTCATGACACACGGTGAACTAAGGGGAGCTGGTAGACATGCACATGTCCATTTTGTGTGTTCTTCCACAGCTCAAAAAGCAGAGTGTCGTTTCTGCATTCCCACAGTGTTTCTTGTGGACCCAACCATGATTAGCAAATTTCTAAATTCACAGTATGCTCACATTGTTCCCTAATGTTTCAATCCTGTTGGAACATGGTGATTTCCAAAAGAGAATTCTGGAGGAACTGAGTGTATCCAGAATTTTTATGGTCTAATCTCTTTCCACTACCCTCCATTCTACTTGAAGAAGACATTTTTCTAGATGTAAATCTCATCTTTTGTTTAAGATTCTCAGAAAAATCAGGCAGTCCAGACACATGCTTCAGATGCTAAAGGAGGGAGGATTTTAAAGGACAGAGAAAGTGTAGTTTGCTCAGGGCTATATCAAAGTTTTTCCTACTGAATCATAATTAAGCCTGACTTTGAAGAACAGTGGAGACTAGAGAAAGGGCTAGATGTAAACATGCAGTGAAAGTACATGAGCCAAAAAGTAATCAGACCTAGGATCAGGCTCTGTACCTCCAGGAAAGAATCCTCTTTCTGATAGAGGCCAAGAGCCTGAGGAGCATGTATTAGGAGTGATTGATCCCAGATGTCCCTGTCTACCCTTTTTAAAGATGTATTTTATTTTTAGTTGACACAATTGTATGGTACTATTTATGAACTTACCTAATTATTCCCTTTAGGTCTCTAACTACCTTCAGGAATGTTGTCATGGAAGAACTGTGCAAGAGCAAGAAACATAGAAATCTGTGTAATTGTTCATCATGTGTTTAATTGATCAATCATTATTTTTCAATGCTACCCACAAAAAACAGAAAGAAGGCTAAATACACAATGTCCTAAATCTGGCAACTTTACAACAAGGCTCTTTGGAGGTCACCACCATTACAGAGTCTCTAAGGTTTACTGTTATTTCTTTCCCTAATAATATTTCTCAGTTAATTACTAGTATTTGGGGTGGTATCATTCCTTATTGTTCAGGACCAGAGTAGGTATTGCAGAACAATTATAATTCCTGCTTAGCACTTACCAAATGCCAATAGTGCACTCCAGCCACTGCAAACATACAAAATACCTCCCTCACATGTCCAAACACTTCTGGCAGTGGTAGAGAAGTCTCTGGATCAGAGTTACAGTAAGTGAACTCTCACTCAGTTTTCTACTTCCTTCTTCTTATGCATCAGCCTGTCCACTTTTTTGAGATAGATTCTTAAGCTATATTCCTTCATTTACCATGGAGAAAATACAACTGCTTAAGTAAAGTAGGAAAAAATACAACAGCGGTGAAAGAGAAGAAAAAAAAAGAAAACTCAACAGACTCACCATATTCCTTCACTCTTATTATGCATACAATCTTCATATCATTTTCAGAACAGTCCTATAAAACAGGCCTTTAAGTACTTACATTTTATGGGCCAGAACTAGTCATTAGAGTTGAAGAACCAGTCCTGTAAGATTGTTCTTGGTAGGGAAACTGATTCAGAGACCCCTCCTTGGTAAGATTGCTGAGCTGGGACTAGCATCTGGTTGTCCTTACCTTGATTTCTCCAGGTGTTCATCTCACTACTGCTCGCTGCTGTTCCCTGGTGGTAGGGGAAGAGGCTGAACTCCTTGTCACTGGTAGATGACTTCCTTCTTCCAGGGTCTGTGGTAACTTGAGGTTGTTATTGCCACGTCTATTTCCTGCCACTCCGACATTTAACACGGCTCTGTTGGAGTAGAGGATCCGACACTTGACACAGTTTGTTGGAATAGAGGACTCAACACTTGACATGGTTCTGTTGATCGTTCTCCCTCTTGGGGGCCATAGGCGTGGCACGTCTCCATGTGTAGTTGCTTTTTAATATTAATAACCAATATATCATTAGAAACTTATTGGAAAAACATTGGGAAGGTTTTACTGTATTGGGACACAAAATAGTGCACAATAAAAGTTTAGCAGTAATACATAGATAAATATATGAAAATAAACAATTGTGGCTGTGCTTGAGTTTAAAGAAGACTGTGATTGCTTTAGTATAATAATAGATGGATAAAGAGGCATTCCTCTGAACTTGGATGCAGTGTTTAGCCTTTGTTGCTTTCCTAGTTTTAATAGTTGATTCTAGAGATACTTTACATAATAAAAACATTTAGGTTAGTCAAATATAATTTGTGCTTTTCCTATGTTTAGTCTAATTCTTTGAGAATCAGAATAAGATTGTAGTCCACCATTATGTGAGATTAGAATAGACTAAATATTAACTATAAGTTGATTTCTTTGCCCTTTAATAATAGTAAAAACGTTTCACTGTTCAACACTGGGGGTTAGTTTCTCAGAAAATCTAGTAATGTGTTTGTTCTGAAGGTTAAAGGCTGGCAGATCATGGTGCCCTCAGTTTAGCTGGAAGACAAGGTTGTTTTAGTTTAGCTGGGAGACAAGGTGGTTTTAATCTAGCTGAGAAATAAGGTTGTTTGGGTCTGGGCTGTCATACAGAATGTATACTTTGAGAAGAAGCATAGATTGTACTTTTGAAGGTTTTTCTTATTTTAAACTAACCATAAAATGAAATAATCATTACTAAAGAAAAATATCTATAAAAAGGCTGGCAGAAAAAATAAAGACAGATTCAGCCTCAGAACACTTGGTGTCTCTGTGTGCTGTTTCTCCACCACGCCAATGCCTCCCATTCACCTAGGACCCCGACCCCTGCTAGGGCCGGACCCTTGCAGTTGCTATTCACCAAATGTTCCCCAGCACTCTATCTTCAGAACACATGGTGGTATTATGCTACCAGCCAACTCTGCTTCTTCAAAGCTACATAACTAGTTCTGGCCAATATACTGGGAGCACTTAGTGGCCAGTGCAAGAAACTCAATGGCATGACAACCGTCAGCATTCAAGATGGTGTCTGCTTTGTCAGCAGAGATCGAAAAGTCAAGAGATATTGGAGCAGAAGCCACAGCTAACCTGATGTAGACAAAGCACATGAGCAAGAAAAAGCCCTATGTTGTAATAAACCACTAAGATCTGGGCATTGTTTTCACTGCATTGTGATGTGTCTGATCCTACTAATAGAGAGTTCTTCCCTCAACACTTGCCTCTAAACCAGTTCTCAGATATATTGAAGGAATAAAAGAACTCCCCAGATCTTTCCTTTACACATCTCTCCCTCTCTCCCTCCCTCCCTGCTTTTCTCCCTCATTCCCTCTCTCTCTTTCACTCACACACGCACACACACACACACACACATACACACACACACAAATTCAGCAGCAACACAAGGCCTCAATTATTCACCACCTAGTACCTTCTCTGCACAACCTCCTTACGATTTTTAGATTTGCACCACTTTATATGTTACATTTCTTTCTCCTTCTTTGAAGCACTGATCATTGTTTAGAGTAGAATTGGGTCCAGGATATTCAGCTCTTGCTTTTTATGAGCTTTGAGATGATAGGAGAGGTGACTCATTGGGCTCTGCCTATCACAGGAACTAATAGATAGAAAGTAAATATTTCTTAAATAACTGACCTTGATATTCTAGTGCCATGAACAAAAGGGGAAGAGAAATTACCTAGGAAACTATTTTTTCTCCAAAATTACTGGGAAGAATAGGGAGAAAGAATACACAAGATTGGAGAGGAATAGTTATGAAAATATAATACATGTGGAAAAGCAGAGAAAGCTAGAATAGATTATAAATAAACATCTAATCAGTTACTACTACAATATACAAGCTTCTTTTTTGTTTCTTTATAACAAAGAATTTGCATTAATTACACCATGTCCCATAAGTTTTTCTTTTTTTTTTTTTTTTAAACAAATGGGATACATGTTGATTCTCCATTTGTACATGGAGTCAAGGCATACCATTTGTGTAATCATAAATTCACATATGGCAATGTGTTTCATTCACTGTGATTTTTTCCCTTCCTCCCACCCCTCCCACCCCTCTTTTCCCTCTATACAGTCCTTCCTTCCTCCATTCTTAACACCTTCCTTACCCCTAACCCTAAACCTAACCCTAACGCTAACCCCTCCTACCCCCCATTATATGTCCGCATCTGTTTATCAGTGAGATCATTCGTCCTTTAGTTTTTTGAGATTGGCGTATCTCACTTAGCATGATATTCTCCAATTTCATCCATTGGCCTGAAAATGCCATAATTTTATCATTCTTCATGGCGGAGTAATATTCCACTGTGTGTGTGTGTATGTGTGTGTATATATATATATATATATATGCCACAGTTTCTTTATCCATTCATCAACTGAAGGGCATCTAGGTTGGCTCCACAATCTAGCTATGGTGAATTGAGCAGCTATGAACATTGATGTGGCTGTATCTCTGTAGTATGCTGATTTTAAGTCCTTTGGGTATAGGCCAAGGAGTGGGATAGCTGGGTCAAATGGTAGTTCCATTCCAAGCTTTCTGAGGAATCTCCATACTGCGATCCAGAGTGGCTGCACTAATTTGCAACCCCGACAGCAATGTATAAGTGTACCTTTTTCCCCACATCCTCGCCAACACCTATTGTTGCTTGTGTTCTTGATAATGGCCATTAAATTGGGGTGAGATGAAATTTAGGGTAGTTTTGATTTGCATTTCTCTTATTACTAGAGATGTTGAACATTTTTTCATATATCTGTTAATTGCTTGTACATCTTCTTCTGTGAAGTGTCTGTTCATTTCCTTAGCCCATTTGTCGATTGGATTATTTGTATTCTTGGTGTAGAGTGTTTTGAGTTCTTTATAGATTCTGGAAACTAGCGCTCTATCTGAAGTATGAGTGGCAAAGATATTCTCCCACTCTGTAGGCTGGCTCTCTCTTCACATTACTGATAGTTTCCTTTGCTGAGAGAAAGCTTTTTACTTTGAATCTATCCAAGTTGTTGATTCTTGCTTTTATTTCTTGTGCTATGGGAGTCCTGTTAAAGAAGTCTGATCCTAAACCAACAAGTTGAAGGTTTGGACCTACTTTTTCTTCTATAAGATGTAGGTCTCTGGTCTGATTCCGAGGTCCTTGATCCATTTTGAGTTGAGTTTTGTGCAGGGTGAGAGATAGGGGTTTAATTTCATTCTGTTGCATATGGATTTCCAGTTTTCCCAGCACCATTTGTTGAAGAGGCTATCTTTTCTCCATTGCATATTTTTGGCCCCTTTGTCTAGTATGAGAAAATTGTATTTATTTGGGTTTGTGTCCATGTCCTCTATTCTGTACCATTGATCTACCTGTCTATTTTGGTACCAATACCATGCCGTTTTTGTTACTATTGCTTTGTAATAGAGTTGAAGATCTAGTATTGCGATACCCCCTGCTTCGCTCTTTCTACTGAGGATTGCTTTAGCTATTCTGGGTTTTTAATTCTTCCAGATGAATTTCATAATTGCTTGCTCTATTTCTGTAAGGTACATCATTCGGATTTTAATTGGAATTGCAATGAATCTGTATAGCACTTTTGGTAGTATGGCCATTTGACAATATTAATTCTTCATATCCAGGAACATGGGAGAATTTCCATCTTCTAAGGTTTTCTTTAATTTCTTTCTTTAGTGTTCTGTAGTTCTCATTGTAGAGGTCTTCACCTCTTTTGTGAGATTGATTCCCAAGTATTTTATTTTTTTTTTGATGCTATTGTGAATGGGGTAGTTTTCCTAACTTCTCTTTCTGAAGATTCATCACTTATGTATAAAAATGCATTGGATTTATGAGCATTGATCTTATAACCTGCTACTTTACTGAATTCACTTATGAGTTCTAAATGTTTTCTGGTGGAATTTCCAGGTTCCTCTAAATATATAATCATGTCATCAGCGAACAGGGATAGTTTGAGTTCTTCTTTTCCAATGCATATTGCTTTAATTTTATTGGTTTGTCTAATTGCTCTGGCTAGAGTCTTAAGAACAATGTTGAATAGAAGTGGTGAAAGAGGGCATCCCTGCCTTGTTCCAGTTTTTAGGGGGAATGCTTTCCGTTTTTCACCATTTAGAATGATATTGGCCATGGGCTTAGCATAGATGGCCTTTACAATGTTAAGGAATGTTCCCACTACCCCAATTTTTTCTAGTGTTTTGAGCATGAAGGGATGCTCTATTTTATCAAATGCTTTTTCTGCATCTATTGCAATAATCATGTGATTCTTAAATTTTAGTCTGTTGATATGGTGAATGACATTTATTGATTTCTTGATGTTGAACCAACCTTGCATCCCTGGGATAAAACCCACTTGATCATGGGGCACCATCTTTTTAATATATTTTTGTATGCAATTTGCTAAATTCTTGTTGAGAATTTTTGCATTGATGTCCATTAAGGATATTGGTCTGAAATTTTCTTTAATTGATGTGTCTCTGTCTGGTTTAGGTATCAGGGTGATATTGGCTTCATAGAATGAGTTTGGGAGGGTTCCCTCCTCTTCTATTTCATGAAATACTTTGAGGAGTATTGGAATGAGCTCTTCTTTAAAGGTTTCGTAGAACTGGGCTGAGAACCTATCTGGTCCCGGACTTTTCTTTGTTGGTAGGCTTTTGATGACCTCTTCTATTTCTAATTCATATGTCTCTAGAAACTTGTTGATGTCTTCGAGGTTTTCTGTTTTGTTGGAGTATAGATTTTCAAAATAGCTTCTAATTATGTTTTGTATTTCACTAGTGTCTGTTGTGATATTTCCTTGTTCATTCCGAATTTTAGTAATTTGAGTTTTCTCCCTCTTTCTCTTTGTTAGTGTGACTAAGGGTTTATCAATTTTGTTTGTTTTTTCAAAGAACCAACTATTTATTTTGTTAATTTTTCCGACTGTTTCTTTTGTTTCAATTTCGTTGATTTTGGCTCTGATTTTAACTATTTCCTGTCTTCTACTACTTTTGGTGTTGGTCTGCTCTTCTTTTTCTAGGACATTGAGCTGTAGTGTTATGTCGTTTATTTGTTGATTTCTACTTCTTTTGTTGAATGCACCCCATGAAATAAATCTTCTTCTAAGTACTGCTTTCATAGTGTCCCAGAGATTTTGATATGATGTGTCTCTGTTCTGGTTTACTTCTAAGAGTTTTTTTATTTCCCTCCTGATGTCTTCTGTTATCCATTCATCATATAATAGTGTATTATTTAATCTCCAGGTATTGGAGAAGTTTCTGTTTTTTATTCTTTCATTTATTTCTAATTTCAATCCATTATGATCTGATAGAGTACAAGGTACTATCTCTATCTTCTTGTATTTGCTAACAGTAGCTTTGTGGCAGAAAACATGGTCTATTTTAGAGAAGGATCCATGTGCTGCTGAGAAGAAAGTGTATTCGTTCTTTGTTGGATGGTATATTCTATATATGTCAAATAAGTCTAAATTGTTGATTGTGTTATTGAGATCTGTGGTTTCTTTATCCAATTTTTGTTTGGACGATCTATCCAGCAGTGAGAGAGGTTGTTAAAATAGCCTAGTATTATTGTGTTGTGGTCTATTTGATTTCTGGAATTGAGAAGGATTTGTTTGACATACGTGGATGAGCCAATGTTCGGGGCATAGATATTTATGATTGTTATGTCTTGCTGATTTATGCTTCCCTTAAGCAGTATGTAATGTCCTTCTTTATCCCTTCTGACTAGTTTTGGCTTGAAGTCCACATTATCTGAAATGAGGATGGATACTCCAGCTTTCTTGCTGTGTCCGTGTGCATGCTATGTTTTTTCCCAGCCTTTCACCTTTAGTCTATGGGTATCTCTTTCTATGAGATGAGTCTCTTGCAGGCAGCATATTGTTGGATCTTTCTTTTTAATCCATTCTGCCAGTGTATGTCTTTAGATTATGAGTTCAGGCCATTAACATTCAGGGTTATTATTGTGATATGATTTGTATTCCCAGTCATTTGACTCATTTTTGTTTTTTGACATGATTTGGTTTCTCCTTTATTTGGCTATTCCTTTAGGCTAGTTCCTCCCGTTGCTGATTTGCATCATTGTTTTTCATCTCTTCCTCATGGCATATTTTGCTGAGAATGTTCTGTAATGCTGGCTTTCTTTTTGTAAATTCCTTTAGCTTTTGTTTATCATGGAAGGATCTTATTTCATCGTCAAATCTGAAAGTAAGTTTGGCTGGGTATAAGATTCTTGGTTGGCATCCGTTTTCCTTCAGGGCTTGGTAAATGTTGTTCCAGGCCCTTCTAGCTTGTAGAAGTCTTGTAGGGTCTGGGTTGAAAAATCTGCTGATATTCTTATTGGTTTCTCCCTGAATGTAATTTGATTCTTTTCTCTTGCGGCCTTTAAAATTCTGTCTTTATTTTGTATGTTAGGTAATTTCACAATAATGTGCCTTGGTATGGGTCTTTTGTAATTTTGTATATTTGGAGTCCTATAAGCCTCTTGTACTTGGTTTTCCATTTCATTCTTCAGATTTGGGAAATTTTCTGATATTATTTCATTGAATAGATTGTTCATTCCTTTGGTTTGTTTCTCTAAGCCTTCCTCAATCTCAATAATTCTTAATTTTGGCCTTTTCATGATATCCCATAATTCTCGTAGATTCTGTTCATGAGTTCTTACCATCTTCTCTGTTTGTTCACCTTTGTTTTCAAGATTAAATATTTTGTCTTCAATGTCTGAGGTTCTGTCTTCCAGGTGTTCTATCCTGTTGGTTATGCTTTCTATGGAGTTTTTAACTTGGCTTATTGTTTCCTTCTTTTCAAGGATTTCTGTTTGTTTTTTTTTTTCAGTATCTCTAACTCTTTATTGAAATGATCTCTTGCTTCCCGTATTTGCTCTTTTAACTGTTGATTGGTGCGATCATTTAATGCCTGCATTTGCTCTTTCATCTCCTCCTTCAATGCCTGCATTTGCTCTTTCATCTCCTAGTTTGCTTCCCTGATTGTTTTAATTATGTACATTCTGAACTCCCTTTCTGACATTTCTTCTGCTGTGCTGTCATTGAGTTTTATTGATATAGTATCTAGGTTTATTTGGGACATTTTCTTCCCTTGTTTTCTCATATTGGTCAGATGTCAGTGGGACTTTGTGATATTGCAGATTTCCTCTATTGGCTTTTAGTGTCCCTGTAGATTTCCAGTATATCACCTCCCAGCCTTCAGTAGCCTGAAGTCTTGGAGGAACTTGATAATGCAGTGCTTCCGAAGAAAGCTGCCCCTAGCCCACTACTGGTTCCAGTGCTTGGAGCTGGCTCTGTGTGGACAGTCTCTCACTGGGGGGCCTGCTCCAAGAAGCTGGCCATGTGGGAGGAGCCCACCGCCGGGTGCGCAGGGCTGCCTGGGGAAGACTCTAGCTGCCCTGCCCTACTCTGATAAGCCACCCCTATCCAGGCCTGCCACACAGGCCGAGCCTCACCGGGTGGGGGACACTCACCCTGTGGCTCTATTTTAGTCGGAGTCTCTCAATGCCTCCCCTTCTTGAATCCTGGGTTCCGGAGCAACTGGAGATGCAGTCACCCTCTAGTCCACCATCTTCGATTGCCTTGTGGAAAAAGCCTGCAGCCAGGGGGGTCAGGGCCGCCTGGAGAGGTCTCTGGCTGCCCTGCCCTGGTCCCAGAGGCTGCTTGCGGGTCAGACCTCTCCGCTGGCTTGGGGACTTGTGGCTGGCTCTGTGTAGAAAGGCTCTCACTGGGCGGTCTGCTCCGAGAAGCTAGCCTAGAAAGGCGCTTCCCACCAGAGGGAGCAGGGCTGCTTGAGGAAGTCCCTGGCTGCCCTGTCCTGGTCCCTGAAGCTACCTGCAGGCCAGAGCTCGCTGCACTGGCTCAGGGACTTGAAGCTGGTTCTGTGCAGAAAGGCTCTCACTGGGGGGCCTGCTCCGAGAAGCTGGAGAAGTTGGCCGCGTGGGAGGAGCTCACCGCCGGAGTGCGCAGGGCTGCCTGGGGAAGACTCTAGCTGCCCTGCCCTACTCTATTAAGCCGCCCCTATCTGGGCCTGCCACCCAGGCAGGGCTTCACCGGGTCGGGGAGACTCACCCCGTGGCTCTATTTTAGTCCTAGTCTCTCAATGCCTCCCCTTCTTCAATCCTGGGTTCTGAAGGGACTGGAGATGCAGTCACCCTCTAGTCCACCATCTTGGATCACCCTGTGGAGAAAGCCTCCCATAAGTTATTCTTTATCAGCTATCAAATGAATGATTTTTAATCTCATTCTTAGTTTATGGTCAACAAAAGGTTCAATTCCTAATTAATATCTGATGAATACCCAGATGACTTCAGAGAAGACCTGCTCCATAATCCAATAGCTTATTTCACTCTCATCCTACTCAAGTCTACTATTTAAGCACTAATGCCTTATAGAAGCTTAAAGAAGTTCTGGATTTGATTGCTTGCTTTCTGTTTACTCACTGTTGCTATTACTCTACTCACTCTCAGGTGGTTTGTTGTGAAATGGATTTATTATTTATTGATCATATTTATTTCATACTTGTTTCATAGACACACAGGCAGCTCTATGTGCATTTTCCTCTCTCTCTAAAGAAAGATAAAATACGCTTCAAGAGTCTTATACATAGGCACAGTTCTAAATATTTCCCATAAACTAACTTGTTTAATTGTTATAACAAAGCCATATGTAAGTTAACTTCACATATTCCTAAATAGTAGGCTTGTTTGACAAGAGATATTAATTTGTCAAGAAATAATTATTGAGTACCTACTATGTGCCAGGCATTCTGTAAGCACATTGGACTCTGTGACTCATAACCAGAGTTAGTGGGGGAAAAAATGTTAAGATATGCTAGGATCAGCATTCTTGATCATTTGGATTAACTCTAACGGTGTGATTTTTTTTTTTTTTTGTTTTTTTGTTTTGGTATCATGTCACATTGTGAGGATGACATATTGAACAGAATTGACCTTTAAGGACTACCTATTTTTAACAACCCTTCTTCAACCATGACAGTAAACCATCCAATTCAATACCTCCCATGATGATCCATTTTAACTTGACAGTGTCAGGATACTTAGTTGTACTGTATGTTATTATGGTAACAGAATAAAGGAAATCTCTGTGATGTGTGTGACTCCCACTTTCTCAGCTAGCCAGTCAGATAAGTCAGTTTTCACTCCCAGGGCAAATGGACACTGAGATTCTGTTCTTCAAGTTTCTATCATAAAGTTTGGCTACAAATGGAAAAAAAATTAAAAAAAAATAGTGCTAGCTTCAAGTTAAAGTGGAGACTGTTACTATTGTAAAAAGAAATGTACAATAGTTTAGCATCTTTGCTGTTGAAAATGATCCAACAGAAAGTGAAAAAAGTACTAATGTAAGGGGAAGGAGTACTTGCAGGAACAAATTCCTTACATGAATAGGAAACCGATAAAAGCAACCAGTTAAGGAGGAAAATTTAACTTATGTCCAGAAAAATAGAAGATCTTAACCTGTTAGCTTCTGATATGTTCTGTAATCTTCTAAGAAGTTTATAATTACCACCAAAAAACTCCCTAATTTTCACTATAGATTCTTTCACTGTGTTTGAATACAGAATCATCTGACAAACTTGTTCCTCAAGTCTTCGTATTAATGATTGCTTTCAAATTAAAGGCAAAGGTTTCAGCACTGACTCATAACCAGTGTGAGGCAAATCCTCTAGGGCTTAAAGTTCACTGCAGTTGTCTATGAATTCAGAGGTAAGTGCACTGGCATCCTTTCTCTTAGGAGAAACTAAACCAGTGGCTCTTACCCTTTACTTCTACCACCCTATAGTGTGTATTTACAAGCATTGACCATTTTGGGCATTAACCCAGCCTTGAGGAATCAGAGTGGACACAGAAGGGAAACATACAGGAGCCTGAATTCATTTTGCAAGTCCCCCCCAGATACTCCTGTATGCACTGAAATTTACATCCTAAAAAAGTACACTGTGTGATTTTTTGATTTTCATTCTTACTTTCAGCCATGTACCTACTGTGTGACAGGTTCTGTATTTAGCATTGAGTATACAAGGTTAAAACATGATGGCCCTTGCCCTCAAAGGGAGAAAAATGGGAACTAATTCAGGGCAATTCAACAGTGTGAAGACTAAGAAGGTTCAAAAATGCTAAGGAATGCATCCAAACCTGGCTCATGTTGGGGTGGGCCATGATACTCACAAAGGCTGATCTTGGTCTTAAGATGAGTTCTAAATGATGAGTAAGACTTAAGAAATGACATACAGACATTTAAACAAATATTTCCAGTGCTTAAAAAAAGACTTTACTTGTCTTTCTTCATTCATTTCATTGTGTAATACATATGTGACTTCTCGTCTACAAGTTATTTTTAGCTAAAACATTGCTCTGGTATCCTTTCACCCACCTAAAAGAAAGAACTGAGGGCCTATTCCATTGTAATTGATGCTCTGGAGACATCAAAGGGGCTGTAACACATATTCCTTGACCTCACTCATAGGAAGAAATTCTATAGAAAAGAGGTGAAACTTTCAGCTTCACCTTAAAGAAGGTAGAACAACTCTTAGTTGGTGCTTAAAAAGCAAGATTGAGAAAGGAGAGAGAAGAACAACAAAATTTAAATCTCAAGTGGAAATATCTTACTATGCCAATGTACATAGGAAGATTTAAGTTAAATAATACAGAAAAGAAAAATGTTTTCAAGGGTTTGAAAAACTAGAGGTGACATGAAAGCAAACTTCCCTATAAATGCCACATTACCATATCCCGTGGGTCTCCAACTGTCCTGGCCAGTCAGCCTGAGCTCCTCAGGAGAAGGACACTATATTTTGCATGCACTGCACACCTCCAAGTCCAGCTTGGTTTTTCTAAGGCACACTTGACTTTGTGGTAACTTGGTGAAAACTGATTATAATAAACAGAACTACAAAGGCAATTTTTTACCAACAAAGTTGTTCTAACAGGCCAGTGTTTATTTATTGTAGGCATGCACTTTATTAATCTAGTTGCAAACAACTCCTAAGAAAAATTAGTTGTGTATCAATAGACACCTAGCTTAAAGATTAATAGGAGCAAGACTCCACTCCCCTCTGGATTGGCTAGACTATTTTTTGAGACCTAGTTTCAATTCTCATCTCTCATTTTGAGGGAAAAACAGTTTGCTCACTATAAAAATTAAGATAGGTGTAGGGTTATAAGTACAGTGGTAGAGTACCTGCCTAGCACACACAAGGCCCTAGCACTACACACACACACACTCACACACACACACACACACACACACACAAATATATATATTTAAAATTGCTGAAGTTTCCTTAAGAAATAGCTAGAACACTTAGAAGGAGTAACTAAGGAGAGTTTAAAGGAGGACCGTATTAAGGGAATAGCAAAGGAAGTGAAGCATCCTAAGCACTATACTCCTAGACCTGAAGGGGCAGGGACAGAGAAACGACCAGAGTCCCAAGAGTCTGTGACCGAAGGAACCAGCCACTGCTAATCTGTGCTTTGCCATAGCACAAAGGGAGCCAGAGAAATAAATGCTACTGATAACAGAACTCTAGCCAGCACCTCTATCTAGCCAACCTAGAAACCAAAGAGAAACAAACCCTCTGAGCATAGGCCATGTCAATTCCCAGGGCCCAAAGTAGGTTGGAGAAGATAGAGGATGGGTTTGAGGCACCAACAGAAATACCCAGCACAGAAGCAAAAGCTACCTATTGGCTGGACATGAAAATTGCTATGTTATTTGCAGTTCATATGGTTATATCACAAATTTATTTAGACATAAGATCTCTAAGTGCCCCTCTTCCATCAGTCTTTAATCCCACCCAGATTCCTAATGATACCTTGGTTAAAACTCTTTAAGTAGAAGATTTCACAGCTTATGTGAAGTGTTTCTAACTCCTCCGAGACCATGACCTCATCTGTGTCTCCGATTTTCACTTCTCATTACTTCTCTGAACATACCCAGAGATTCTGGTGAGCTGGATCTTCACTGTTCCCTAGATAGTGACCTTATTCACATGTGCTCTTGACACTCAAAATTCAACTCCCCATTTGAAATTCTTTGAGAATTCTACCTTATCTTGAAAGACTTTCCTGATTGTCTATGCTGGTTGTGATCTCTCCCTCCACTTTTCACAGCCTATGATTTAATATTTTTTGAAGAATTTACCATAAAAACATATTTGTTTTAACTTCATACTCAATTCTAAGCTACTTGAAAGTATAGAGATTGCCCCTCACTCCTATGACCCTCTCCGTGGCTTGATATCTTCTACAACATAGATAGCCATGAAAACCTCCCTGATCTGTGTTCAAATTAATTGAATTCAGTGTTGACAAAGTTTCTTTAGCTTTCTCCAAAGAGAAAAATTCAAAAGATTTAGTAGAATAATGTTTACTGGAATCTGGGGAAATTTGGGAGGAAGGCTGATCAATGATTTGATGAAGAAAGGTTGATCAATGAGTACTAAGTTATAGTTAGATAGGTGAAATAAGTTCTAATGCTCTATTGCACAGTAGGGTGACTGTAAATAATGGTAATGTACTATATATTTCAAAAATGCTAGAAGAAAGGATTTTGAATATTTTTACCTCAAAGAAATGATAAATGTTTGAGGAGATAGAAATTTTTATGCTGATTTAAACATTATATAATGTATACATGTATTGATACCTCACACACCACCCCTCAAGCATGTACAAATTTTCATGTGTTAATTTTAAAAACTAACTTTAAAAAAAGAAAAAAACACATAAAGTTACAAGGAGAAATTTTGGGTTGATGATAAGATTTTATAAGACCTAATCATTGGATGGTTTTACCTCCAGCTCCTACTGAAAAAGAATATGATTTTCACCTACATATTTATTGAGCAAAGTTAGCCAATATCACAACCAAAAAAATAACCAACCAGTTACATTAGTTATCATAGGAATTATTGTATAGCCCAGAAGATTCCATTAACTTTATTAGAAATAGCAAGTGGGTTGAGTTCAAGAGAACGTAACAGATTTACCCAACTATTATTATTTTGCAAGAAAAATTCCTATTCAGGAAAGAAGAAAGAAGCCTTCACAGAATCAGGTCCTGTCTCCATGTGCCAAAATTTATTATCATATTCTGCCCCACTAGATCATCTGTGATTTTTGGCAGGCAAATGTTATACTGAAGTCTTTTCAATTACAATGACTAAAGGAAAATTTGTTGTAAGATTTAATAAGCATAGCAGCTTTCTTAATTTTTTTTTATATGTGTTCAGGCAGCTCAGATACTGCCTTCACAGCAAAAAATTCCAGACTCTACTGAATATATTTCGTGCTTCTTTTAAATTATCTTATTAGAAAAATAGGACTTTTGGCAAAGTTGAGGTAATACACACACACACACACACACACACATATATATACATCTATACACATATATATTTATATATAGAATCTCACATTAAATTTGATTTGTGATGTCCAGTGTTCCAACAATACAAAATACGCACTTTTAGAATTGCCAACCTATTTCAAAGAGAGAAGGGATAAGGAAAAATAAAAGCAATATGTCTACCATGACTTTAGGATTTAGAATCAAGTTTAAAAATCTAGTAATATAATCAGAATTTAGAATATCATAATTAATGAAACATTAACAGTTTATAACTAGAAAGCATAAGGATAGAGGCAAGGGGAAAATAATAGTTTTAATTTAGAATAGAGTTAAGTTCCAAGTTTGCTTTACTTACTGTATAACTAGAAAACATAAAGATAGAGGCAAGGGTAATGATGTCTGTCTCATTCTACCATCTTTCATACCCCTGCCCTCTCCCCGCTTTCATTTCTATGTAATTTAAAGTTCCTCCATTCTTCTCTTACCCCCCATTCCCCCACCCCCATTATGTATCATCATCCACTTATCAGGGAAAGCATTTGACTTTTGGTTTTTTGGGATTATTTCGTTTAGCACGATATTCTCCAATTCCATCCATTTACCTGCAAATGCCATAATTTCATTCTTCTTTATGGCTCAATAATATTCCACTGTGTGTATATACTGCGATTTCTTTATCTGTTCATCTGTTGAAGGGCATCTAGGTTGGTTTCACAATCTAGCTATTATAAATTGGGCTGCTATAAACATTGATGTGGCTGCATTACTATAGTATGCTAATTTTAAGTCCTTTAGGTATAAACCGAGGAGTGGGATAACTGGGTCAAAAACCCTATGTACGTGTATTATTACATGAATGCTGTGAATCTACATCATGTACAACCATAGAAATGGAAAGTTGTACCCCATTTGTGTACAGAAAATCAAAATGCACTCCTTAAAAATTTTAAAAGGTACACAGTTATAATTAAAAAGAAAAGATAGAGGCAAGGAGAAAATAATAATTTTGATTTAGAATAGAGTTGAGTTCAGGTTTGTTTTACTTACTGTGCATCTTCCACATAGTTACCTAATCCTTCTAAGCTTCAGACTCTTCTTCTGGGAAAAAACACTTACCTTACAAGGGCATTTAGAGGATTTATGGGTAAATGATGTATGTGAAAGACAATCTAATAAACTGTAAATCTTTGTACAGGTTTATTCACTCTACAGACATTTATGGGAAGCCCACTGTATGCCAAGGACCACGTCAGCACTACTAAGGATAAGAAAATTTAAAAGCTACAGAGTTTTCTTTCCAAGAGATCAACTGAGCATGGTCCTATGGGCTTCCATTGGAAGGGCCTAGGATAGTGAGAGGAACCAAGGAAGAAGAGTGGAACCTGAGCTTCCTTGGCACATAGGACATGCAGTTTACAGAAGGTTGGAGAGAAAGAAGTTTTTCAAACAAAGAAGCAGTATTTCTGAGGAGTAGGAAGTTTGGCATTTTTTGAGTGCAGGTTCTACCTGGAAGAAGAAAAATAAATTATATCTACTTCCATATCCCAGATTATTGAATTCAGTCAATGCAAAATAAATAATGGAACACTCATTCAGTTAAATCAACAGTAAAACACTTTAATGCCAAAGCATATGAAGCAGAAAAATCCACTGACGGCTCAGACCTGGTGAGGTCCCTAGTTTTTAAGGCAAAAGGAATTCATCTCAGCAATGTAGGTGAATATTTTAAAATGAGTCAAAAGGGAGATTTGGAGGACATCTGTGCACCTAAGCAGGCAACAGGACTTCATCTCACCTGCCGCCTCCCATCAGTAGGGAGCAGCTGCCTGGAGCATCCCCTCAGGAAGAATGCCAAGGCTTTGTCTGAGCTCAGTGGGAGAGGTGTCGTGATGAAATATTGATGGTAGCCTTGGGCACTGGATGGCAGAGGAGTTGACCAAGTCTTCCCTTTGCCAGTCTTTCTTATACCTGCCCCAGCTCCCTCATAAGTCCTGAACACTGAGAAGTGAAGTTCAGAATAATGGCTCGGAGACTTTCACAGACTGCTTCACTAGATTAGATTCAATATAGCAGGAAAGCCCACATAGCATCATCAGATTCACTGAAACAAAAAGGTTTTTGGCTTCACTTTGATCAAAGCAAAGGACTATTTTCATCAGAACCACCAAAACCAGGCTTTTCATTTAAATGGATGACTATTTGTGGACACAGATGGATGATAGTTCTTGATCTTGAATGGTTCACAGTGTCCTGGGAGAAAAAACAGTATGTAAGCAAATAATAGCAGAGCAAACCATCTATTCTATAACAACATTTTTCAGAGGGTTCCTTTCCTTTATTTTGCTTAGGTAAATTTGAAAAAGTGGCACAGAAAAGAAACATCAGCCTATTTCCTTATCTCTAGACAGGATCTATATGTAAACATGATTTCTAATGAGTCCCAAAACAGTTGAGGGTTAATCAGCAGGGTCCTCTCCATGTTCTTCTGTTCCAATTCTTAATCTCTTGTCAGGGAAAGGACCCCTCTTACTCCTTTGCCAGACCATCCTTAAATTTCTAGATAATATCATCTACAGAAAGAAAAAATATCAAATAACTCACTACCTACATGTGAGCTACTCAGAGAAAATCTTTATGAAAAATTACCATAAGAACTAGCAGTATATGTATAACTAGAGGAGACTCCAGTTTAAAGAGGAATGTTTCCAAATATGTTCATTTTCCCCTTTCATAATTTTGGAGAAAAAATTACCAAGATCACAAAACACATACACTGTGGACATGTGTGTTTTCGGATTTAGCATAATCAATGCCGCTCCTGGGAACTAGGGTTGTACAAGAGAATATAAGAAAGGGAGGAGATGAAGGACAGGTAGAAAAGAAACCAATCTGGCTGCCCTAGTAGTAGACACCCAGCCATTCCCCAGTGGCTCAAGGCTAGCTGTGATCAAGCAGCAAACAGAAGGACATGGGCCCCAGCTGCCTCTGATATTTCCAGGACAAACAGGGCCTTCAAATTCTGGGCCTCTAGCTGAGGCCAGCAAGAGGGGCCTGCTGCAGGGGAGGCTTGTCTCATGCAGAGGACAGAGCAGGCCCAGTTGGCATCACCTTAGTCTTCAGAGGATTCCCTGAAAAATAAATTAAAAATTGCATTTCCAAGAGTTGGGAGTTTCCTAACTTTCAAGGATAGAAAAGTTAAATTCTTTGAGAAACACACCCTCACTAACTGATACCATAAGAAGCAAAAAAGTAAAGGTAATACATGCACTTTTTCATGGACATCCACTGCCAAGCATTTTCCTGGGAGTTTTACATGCACTATGTTCTGTGTATGTAAATAGCACTACTTCACTACTTTGTTCATGAAAAGATAGAAAAAAGAGTGACTTAGAAAAGTAGTCACTTATGCAACTCACACAGTCAACAACTAAATGGGGAATCTGAATCCAATTGTGAACGACACCAGTGTTCCTTTTCCATGTTGAGACAAAAGAGAACATAGAAGAAAAACCTCTTAGGGATAGAAAAAAGAAACTTTTAACAGTTCTGCTAGAGAATGTTTCAGGATACCATTCTTTAGAATAAGGCATATTCTGTTATTATCTGGTGAATTAGTCTATAGATGTCAGTTAGATAGAGTTGGTTTATGTTGTTTTAATAAAATTTCTGTCTTAGTCTGCTTGGGTTATTTAGCTGACAGTTCTGGAACTCCAGAAGCATGGTGTCAGTATGATGAGACCTTATGTATCACATGGTGGGACTGTGTGTGAGAGAGAGAGGGGCCATATGTTAAGGTAACTAGAAAGATAGTGAACTGAGAAACTCAATCTTACTTTTTAACAACCTGCCCTCATGGTAACTGGTCCAGTCTCACGAGATCTAATTTTTCCTCTTTTAATATATTTTATTGAGGCATTATAGTTGTATATAATGATGGGATTTGTTGCTACATATTTGTTACAATACAACAACACAATTTGGCCAATATCACTCCCCAACACTTCTCCCCTCCCTCTCCCTATCCTTTGGTCCTCTTTCTCTACTGATCTCCCTTTGATTTTCATGAGATTTCCCCAGCCTCAACTTTCTTTTCCCTTTTCCTCTCTAGCTTCAACAAATGAAAAAACATATATGAAACTTGCCTTAAGATTGACTTATTTCACTTAATAGAATGGTCTCAAGATCTATCCATTTTCCTACAAATAACATAATTTCTTTTTTTTTTTTTTAATGGCTGACTAAAACTCCATTCACAAGTAATTTCCATTGCCCGTTTTATTGCTTTTTTTCCCCTTTTGTATGGGTCACATGTTTCTTTTTCATTGCATATCTTATAATTTTGTTTAAAACAGTATATTTTAAGTAATATATTTTAATAACTCTGGATGCTGATTCCTCATCCTCACTCCAGACAGAACATGTTTTTGTTATTTTTTGTTGTTGTTGCTTTTTGACTTTGGAGGCTATTTTAGCAAAATCTATATAGTTCCTTCACAGTGTGAAGCCTTTAGCAATGCTCTGCAGAAGGCACAGGATCACCCTGGGATAAGAGGGTTTTGGCAGAACTGTCTTTGACTGTCTTTTCCCCTAACATCTCTGAAACTGTAGCTTCATTTAGTACTACATCCTGTTTTTTGATTCCACTAAACACTAGCTCATTGCTATTGTTTTGACAATTCCCTGAGCACTATAGTCTGATTCAATTAAACTTAAGAACAAATAGAGATTTGTTCTGACTACAAGTAAGTTCGTATTGGCTCTCTCTTTTCCTGTTTTTCTTGGCGAAGTAGATGATCTACGCATTAGTTTTTTTTATTTTTGGAGAATGCCCTCAGGTTTGAACTTCTCCGCATGGTTCATAGGAAGTCAGTTCCTTTGGGAAGAGCTTTGGAGTTCTCTATCTGTGGGGGATGGATCTATTCCTGGAAAAACTCCCTGGGCCTACGATGGATGCTGGTGGGGCAGTCGCCTCTTGTCTTCTCAGCTTGCCTAACTCAGTGTGGGACCTATCCTATGAGAGAGCTGTGATGAAGGCAGTCATGGTCCCATGTTTATCTGCCACATGACCCTCCATCCTGTTGTAAGGGGCTAGAGAAAGGAAGGGATCCCCTGACCTGTCAGTCACACTCACCAAAAATTTAACCTGTTCAGAGTTGAAGGGGATGAGAAATGTTCATCATTGCCCTTCTCAGTATGATAGGCTAGATCTTATTGGGAACTGAGAGGAAAGGAAGTCTTATGTTTGGCTACATCCATTCAGTCAAGATGACCTGGGATAGTTGGTTATGATTCTAATGCTAGACTCACTACTGTAGTCAAGCTTTAGTAGATTTTCTTGAAATGGTTTTTCATCTGATGCATGCCTATAGGATGATTTTATAGAAACTTAAATTTTTTGTATAATTTTCACCAGGTTGACTTGTTTCACTGGGGAATAAGTCTACAGAGTTCTTAATGTTATCATCTCAAAGGTGGACTCTTTCCTCCTATATCTTTAATACCTTTACCTTTAGATAAATTGCCTTTTTCTTCTTAATTTAATTTTTCCTTCATTTTTCATTATTTGGTATGATCAAATTGACAAAATTTTGACCATTGTATCAGTTATTTCTGAGAAAATGCTTTTCTTTTGACTAAGCATCTATCCTTTTTTTTTCCTATTTTATTAATTTCTGCATTCGTCTCTGGATTTCTTTCAATTTGTATCTTTATCAATATTTTCCCTATGACATTCTTTTGATTTATTTTGTTATCCTGTTTTTAGCTTCTGAATTTGAAATCTTAGCTCATCAATTTTCAATCTTTCTTGTTTCCTAATAAATGAATTAAAAACTATAAATATTTTCTGATTAATAATTTGGCATGATCCCATAGGTTTTTATACATAGGTTTCTGTTCCCCCTTTCATAGTAAGCAATTCATAAATGCCATCTTAATTTTTCTTTAAGTAATATGGTATTCAGAAGGTTTTAGATTATTTGCTTGCTGTAAATAAATTGAAAATATTCTTGTTCATTTTAAATGTCAATGGAATTTAAATAATGATTCCACTTTTAAAACTTATGCTTTGTATACTTTGTTGTGATTTTATTTGTATTCTTCCACAGGGCCAAATTTTGTAAAGTTAAGGTGCAGGCTAAGGAGGAGTTAACTTCAGTAAAACCGACCTTTCTTGCGATGAGTCGCCTTGTGAGGGTAGAGTGACTTCCCTGGAAAACAATTTCTTACCCTGTACCATAGATGAAACATTCCCAGTCCTCAGAACCTTTGCCTTCTCAGGTATAGATCAAAACAGTTTCTGTCTGTGCACAGCATTTGTGTTGCTCCTTCATTTCTCATATCTCTTTTATACTGTAGCACAAAATTGATTTAAAAAAAAAAAACTGTATCTTATTTTGCTACCTGAGATAGGTCCATTGTTCCTGTGAAAAGTGAGGTTTATCAAAGAAAGACAAAATTCCTAATTGTCTTTCACATGAGTTATAAGAATGAAATCATAGCCGGCATGGTAGTGCACACCTATAATCCCAGCAGCTCAGGAGGCTGAGGCAGGATGATCACAAGGTCAAAGGCAGCCTCAGTCACTTATTGAGAACCTAAGCTACTTAATGAGATTCTATCTCAACATAAAAAATAAAAAGGGCTGGGGATGTGTCTCAGTCGTTTAGAGCCCCTAGTACTAAAAAAATAAATAAATAAATAAGAATAAAGAATGAAATTATAAAACATTGAGCAAAATGGCTAGCCATGTACAACCTAAGGATTTTGGATAGAAAATCTACAGTTGAAAGTAAGTGGCAAACTCAGTCTTGCATTGTGCCGTATATGTAAGAACAAGGTTTACACATCTTTCCACAAAAGAGAAGGGGCGGGGGAATAGAGAAAGGATGAGAATATTAGTTACTAAAGTAAAACTTCTGAGGCCATGGTTGAACACTAAGTTTTTTTCAGAAATAAGCAAGTTCTGGAAGTCAACCTCTTAAGCTAAATTACTCCTTTACTTAAAAATGATCATGATTTAGTAAATAATACTAGTCTCAAGTGCAAAAAAAAAAAAATTCATAAGGTTAACAGATGGTAATTTGCTCTGACATCCAAAATCTTGTCCCTGAATAAAGTTCCATTAGAAGAAACATGAATCCAAGCAAGCATCAAGGAATTCATGCCCAATCCAAGTGCAGTGGTATACACTCATAATCCCAATGATTTCAGAGATGAGGCAAAAGGATTGCAAGTTTGAGGCCAGCCTCAGCAATTTAGCAAGACCCTATCACAAAATAAAAATTAAAAAGGACTTGGGTATAGCTTAATGGTAAAGTGCCCCTGAGAATACCAAAATATAAAATAAAATAAAAACCTTACTTTCCAGGATGCATTAGAGTAGAACATGGTATTCTCAAGAACTAAGAGAACTATTTACAAATGAGGATCATCTAGCTCAGATCCTGGACATTTAAGAACTCCATTCTACCTATCAGCACTTGAGGTTGGATTAAAGACAACTCCATTCATTCTGTCTACTATATGACACTTAATCTGAAGGTTTTCAATATTTTGCCACAGCCCTCAGCACATTAGCATCTGGTGACTGACTATCATTCATTTGTTTGGACTAATAAAAATAACTTGACACCCTAAGAAGGATGAACTGTTTTCCATTTTAACATAGAATTCATGTATTATGAATATGTATTTCTAAAGGTAGGATACATGGACAACAAAGCTTTTCTCTATTGGTCCCAAATAAGTTCAGAAGTAACTCTGAGTAAACAAAAGACCTGATCCTTTTGATTCCTGCAGCTGAATTGCACATTTGCTGTCTTAATAGCGACTAATTCAACAGGCCCATCCCCAGCAGACAAGTCACTAGCAAGATGCAGCATTGCTGGTTCCCAGGATGAGCAGCTCCATTTGCCATGCATAAACCATCTACAAAGTAAAGTACTGAAACGCACTGATCATATAACAGGAACAGAGAGAACCACTTAGCATGCAGATGAAGCCCATCTGCTTTTTCATCTGCAACAAAGCAAACCACTCAGAACTCTCCTCTCTCACTCTTTCCAAAGGCCTAGAAGACATTTATCTAATCATCAATCTATAAACTAAATATTTACAGGATTAATACACTGTAACTTGCATATCATTGTTACTATTAGTTTGCAATTACCAGAGTAAGATAAACTATATACCCCTGAGAATTTCAGGTAAATATCAGGAAGTTCAGAACCAGTGCTCCCATCGGTTGTCCCTGGAACCTCTGTCAGTGCCATAACTCTGCAGAACCATGGAGTAAGCAGCATGGGATGGCTATTCTGAAGGCTCAATGATCCTAGGGAGAGGAAAAAGAAAGCTGGAAACCATGAAGGTCGTGCAAGGCAGACAGCTCAGGAAAACAGAAAGGAGTAAATAGTAGCTTTAGCTGAACCTTATTCTCAGAAGATAGATACATCGTTCAAAAGTAAACCATAAAATAAATTTTAAAAAAAGTAAACCATAATTTGTTAAGCAGGTGAAAGACAAGTTATAGAAGGGCAAAGTTTCTAAAAGGCAGGAGAATTCATTCCAAGAGTTTTGGATGAATTCATATACCATAAGGCAATATTACATTTTTAGTACCTTTCTCAAGAGGAAAACGAAAAGTAACATTTTGTAGCTCTATATCAAGGGAGTTTAGGAAGGACTGAATTACAATACATGAATTTACATGAGGAATCGTTTTTATCAAACATGAATGCTTAAGATGAAAGAATAAGACATTATGCACCCAAAGACAGCTAAGCTTCTTTAAAATAATCCTGCTAGAATGTGAATTTTAGGATCTGATAATTTACGAATGTTACCAGCCCCTGACCTGTCACCTGTATCTTCTACACCGTGCCAATCTATTCAGAAGATTCCCAAATGTGTCTGAATTTACATTTCATCTACTCTCTTGTTCCAAATCCAGCAGCATAGGCAGAAGAGGTTGCCATCCTGAAATTCACTCCAAGAGCCTACATGAATTTTGCAGGAGTAATGCAGGAGTAATGTTGCTTTAAGGGCCCTGCCACCCACCTTCTGCCTCACAAGTTTTTACACAGTCTGGACTGGATTCATTCCTTTTTTTTATTCTAATATTATCTCCAGGAGGTCTTTGTTAACATATACAAATACTCTCTTGCTGAATAGGCATGTATTAAACCAATAGTCCTCACAAAAGCAAATCATTGATCAATTCCTAAACAGCAACCTGCAAGGAATTTGCCAAGGAAAAGGTAAGTTTAGTTTTAATGGTGGAAGAAGATTCTGGGAAGAAATGTCAAAAGATGGTTCTCAAACTTGGTTCATCATCATAGTCACCTGCAGGACTTGTTCAAAATACAGAATCCTGTACCCCTCTCCCCATGAAATGCTGATTCACTAGCTTTGGAATTGTAGTTTCATTTACTGGTCCAATTCCTTTTTTTAAGGACCTTCATGGTTGAGGCCCAACCTGGGAAGGTCCCAACAGGGTTAGGCCCTAGGCAACCCTGGGCAGGACCTGGACAGGGCACCCTGGAAGAACCAATTACTCTCTTCCCTCCCCAAGAGTAGGTAAGGGTCTAAACACAAAAAGCTAATTATGAGGTGGGGGATCAAAACATCACCCTCATCTATGAAAGCTTTGAGTGCAGGGTGAACTTTGTTTCCAAGCCTACTCAACAAGATGGACCCTTAATAGCATGAACAATAGAAAAACTAATCTTTTCAATGCATCAGTCTCATTACTTAGGTAATAAGGTCCAACAGAAGTTTGCTTTCCCCCAATCTCATTAATAAAGTAAGTCACATTCTTCCTCGGAGAGGACTGAGTAAAGAGGATACAAGAAGAGGTAGGTGCATCACTACCTTTTGTATGAGTAGGAGAGTAGACATCTCCTTCGAGGGAAACATGAAGGTAATGAAAAATAGATTTCTCTCTAACAAAGACCATTGGGGTTTGCTTCTAGGATAAGCCCCATGGTCATGGCAGCAGTACAGCATCCTGATTCCCAGGGGCATAAATAAAGGGAAAATAGTTGCAGGTAAGCATGAGTTTGTCCTTGATTATATCCACCATGGGACAGGGATTTACACACCAAATGCAAAAAAAAAAAAACAACAACAAAATCAGAATGAAGTTAGAGGTGGTATTAGGCATGTCACCCAGGAGTTATAGAAAATGCCCATAGCCCTTATCCCAAGTGGACTTCAAACTCCCTCCGCACCCCTTGGGTGAGTGTTATGAGTGGCATGCCTTACCTTGCTTTCACTATATGGAACTTTACTACTTTACTTTGCTTTGTCATATTTTACTATATGGAACTTTACTCTCTGTGATATTATATGACAATTGCAGTGTTATGTGTGACTGTGCAAAAACCCAATGGTGTAACCAATGAGAGACCCCCAAAAAGGGGTGGAACCAATCAGAAGCAGTTTAGAACAACCACACCCGACACTCACAAGTGCCATCCACCTTATGGAGCCATGACACACACAAGAAGAACTATAAGAAGACCTGCCAGAGAGCAGGGGACAGGTTGGTGGAGAGCTGAGACAAGGCCGGACTGAACATCAGAGAGCTGAGGACACCAGAGGACACCAGAGAGCTGAGATCCGGGGGGAGCTGAGCTTAGGACCAGAGGAGAGAGCCACCAGCCTCCGCTTCTCCCCTGCGGTGAATTCTCCACAGGCCCTCCTGGTCCCAGCGCCTCAAGACAGGTCTCCTGGTGAGCACTGGAATGTCGGATGTGAGACTAGAGTTAGGGTAAGACTAGAGTTAGATCAAGTAAAGTGTGTAAATGTGTGCAGTGAATTAACCAGCATTTGAGAAACTACCTAACTCTCATGTCCCATACTTGAACTGCTTGTGACAGTGAGACCTTATTTTACCCATGTGGACCCATGTGGATGCATCCAGCTCCAACAAAGAACAACCCCAATACCTGCTGCACAGTACCAGGCCTGCTCCTTCATTTCTTAAATCTTCCTGTTTTAACAGCAGTATTTCATGAATCAATTCCAGGCATTTGAGGTAAAGATATAACAAAAATAATGTAGTACCAAATACCAGCCCCAAAGGCACACCAGTGTAATCTCTAAGTAGCCTGTAAATAAATGTGGGGATGTTCACCCTGGGAGAATGAGGATGCTGAGAAATGTTCATGCAGAGAAAAACTGAGGCAGACTTGATAAGGTTTGAATGCTTGGAAAATAGTTTTGAAGACATGCAAGCATCTCCTGTTTTTGTTCTCCCAGTCCTATTACATTTCTCAGTGACTACTTTTCATTTTGTTTTAAATTAGTTAGCAAACCAGTGCTGTTTTTAATCCAAATTACCTCAGTATTTGATCATAAACCATAGATGGCTTGTTCCATCTAAACAAAACCAGTATCAGTCATCTTAAAAAAAAGAAAAACAAACCTAGGTTTCCTGACTTCTTTGACACATGCAAACATTTATAAAAAAGAGGCACTTTATCAACTTCCAGATTTCTCTCTCTTCCTCCATAAGTATTTTTCTCCATCCTCACTTGATGAGAGGGCCTGTCTAAATCTTCAGCATGGCAATCAATAAATATGGCATCCCAGGGGACAGAAGAGCTGTGCCCTCTGTGAATTGATGAAAGTAGACTAGAGAGTCCAGCATATTTGCTCGATGAAACTTTCAATTAAAAACCAACAAGGAAACTCAAGATGAAATCAAATACTAGAGACATAAGAAATCTATCAGGAATTAAGCTAATATTTGCCATACAAAATGTGTCATGTAACAATAAATGAAAATATAAATGCTGTACAGTGCTTCCAAGGCAAATGAATTTAAAAGAAAAGCATTTATAGTTTTTCTTAAAAGGCCAGAGCAGGAGACATACAGTTTACTTCTGTCCTGCTAGCCAATAATGAAATCTGTTCATGAAAATATTTTGATAGTTTGACCCTCTCAGGAAATGACCAAATGAAATTTTCATTTGATCCAGAATATATTTTTGGCCTTTTTTATCTTTGGGTTTTTTAAATATTTAAGTTCAGGTCAAGTACAAACTGGTTCCCTGGTTAAAACAGGAGGGGGGAAAAAAACAAATGTTTTCTTTTTATGGAGGAAAATACATTCATATTAAGTTCACTTAAAAATCCTACAAATTAGTACAGTTAGTTTCCTACAAATTAGTATTAGTTAGTAGGGTTCTGGATTTAATCCACATTTTAATTGAAGGTCAACTTCCACAAAAGACTTAAATTTAGAAAATTGGGGCTATTTATTTCTTATGCTTTATTTCTTGGCCTAACTTTTGCCTCTCATGATGACTGCATCCCAATTTATAGTAGACAATAGGTCATTTTTATCTCTCCACATAAAATTCACATGACTTTTTGTTACCATAATATTTTATTTGCATGTCACAATTATGATACACAATAGTAGAACAGACATCTCTTATCCAAGAACTGTTTGTAACACATGTAGGTAGGAACTGACAGTTTAACATATTTCTATTCAAAACTCCTCACTTCATTGTTTTTTCAGCTGTAGCCCATTCAGTATAGTGTCATGTATTAGTAATTTTAAAACAAAAGTATTTTTAAAATATTTCTTGTTAGGATGGCTATCTTACTTTACTCATTAAATGCCTATGCAGGGACAGCAAAATTGACACCAAAAACATTCCTTTTTTTTTTTTTTCTTTCCTCTTAAGTTTTTAGCCATTTCCAGACAGAAGGTTTTGAAACAATGAAACATAATATGACACAAAATTCTAAGGTCCAGAGAAATAATCCTTCAAGCAGAAATCTCTGGATTTCTGCCTGTGCTGATGTACGTCAGAGTGCTTTTCTTTCAAGATCCTGGATAGCTTCCTCCTTCTAGGGCATATATCTTGTCCACATGCTCCTAGTTTATCAAAAAGAGGATTTACACAGTTCTGAAAGGCACAGTTAGTGCATCGTTGCTTCGCTGCACTCACATACAACAGCAAGATGGCAGCAGTAAAACAGGAAGAAGGGAGCAATCCTTCAGCAACAGCTATACAGGGGAGAAAACTACTCAAGGCCAACAACACGCTAAATCTCAGTACACGCATTTGCACAAATTCAAAAACACAGGAATACTACCCATGCTCGTGGACAATGACATGCAACCCTGACTGCTCTCAATTCCTGGGAAAGGATCTTTAGGTCCAGTGTTTGGCCCCATTTTCACTGATAATTTCCTGAAGGTAATAAAAACCCTCCTAAATGACTATTTTTCCAAGGTTGGAGACATACACTATGCCTGTTCCCCACTTACACTGGATTTCAAGCAGGACATTATGACATGATTCATTGGATGAGGTGGTGTTGAATTTGAAAACACCCAAGATAAAGACTAGAAATACTTCTTCTTTAATTAAAAAAAAAAAAGTGTACAACTATTATTCCTGATCTTTGAGTCAACACTCATTCTTGACATTCCCACGTCTAAAACATACTCTGAGGTTCATTCCAAATAGTTTTTTCCCATAACTTATCATTTTCAAAAGGTGAGAGTTTTGTGGTTTGTTTTAGAGTACATCAAATGTCCACTTGCTAAAATAACCATTAAAACCACCACAGCTACATGGCAAAAAAAAAAAAAAAAAAAAAAAAAAATGTGTATATATATATATATGTGTGTGTGTGTGTGTGTGTGTGTGTGTGTGTGTGTGTGTCCCCCTGGATGCAGCCTAGTGCTTTTAGAAAGATCCCCCACTTCCCCAGAATTATTTTGATCACCCTCTATCAAAACTTCCCAAAATCAGACACAACAGCAAGAGACTCAGTGCCCTTAGAATCCAGTTGCTAATATAAGAATCTAATTGAAACTGTTAAGTACATGGCTAATAGGGAAAGACAAAGAAAGGATTATTTTTAATCATCAATTTGTACTTTGCAAATACTATATAACTTCACATACATACATAAAACACATAAAGCATTATTGTAACTCATTTTACAGATGAGAAAACTGAGACCAGGATACTTATTTGCTCCATATTCCCTCATATAGTAAATGAAAAAGCCAGAATTAAATGTGGTTGTATCTGATTGTGTCATCTGTATTCTTGTTCTATATCACACTGGTACATCCATTAATATTCCCAGAGAAAACCACATCTAACTAAAGCTTTAAAGAGTTAAAGAATCTAAATAGTCTACAAAAGAAATTCAGGCAGAAAAGAAGAAAATTTTTTTCCAGTCATCTTGGGTCATTGATTGATATCAGGAATAGAAATCACAAAAAGTGGATCAGCAAGTTTAAGTACTTGGATTCTAACTAGCTCTAGAAGAGTTTGGATTGCTCACAACTTGTAGAACATGGGCACTACATCAGCCTTGGACAGCCCGCTGCATCCACATTTCCATGCCAGAAATAAATTTCTAACTTGTTTAAGATTCTTTCAGTAAGAGATGAAACAAATCTTAACTATGAGCACAGGAAGGGTTGATGCAAAATGTCTTTCAGCCTTGAGGGCTTTATGATACTCTAGCCCAAGAAAGAGCAATTTTGTTCAATAAACACCAGCTTTGAATATGAAGATCTTAAGAAGCATTAATGAAGGGGAAATAATTACAAAAGTAATGAAAAGAAATTACCTCAATGTGGACTTTTTCCATTCATAATGCAGCCAGCATAATCTGAACGCTGTTGTGTCATTCTGTATAACCAATGCATTAGCATAAATAGAACATTCAAGTGCATAAGATAATTATTCAATTATAATGATCAAAGGGAAGAGGCTGCTGAAAGCCATCCCTGGTGCTGAACCCCTGCCTAAGAAACTATCACTACATTTTATGAAAGACCAGTCTTGATGCCTATAGCAGAAATGTACTGTTTTCAGAACTATGTGTCTACCTTCTTTAATACAAGAGAATAAAACATTATTTTTATCTCCTTACAGTCCATTATTCCTAAGGTTTTATACTGTTACTATAAATCAGTAATGTTAGATAGCTTTAGAAACAGATTTGGAGGCCTGACCTTTCAGTCACAATTTCATGCTTGGACCAAATTTAGAGCTTCCAAAGACGATGTAGCCATATCCGCCATATCTCTTAACAACTGTATTTGAAATCAAACCATAGGCCTTGGATCTTAATCCCCCAGGGATATTCCCTTGCCTCAAAGATTTTGATTACAAGAAATAAGGAAAAATGTACATTTCTTTAAATATCACAAAGGCCTGTTTCTCCCATACCACAGTCCAGGCAGCACAAAATCACCTAGCAAGTAGAACTTGATCATTTACTCCACACACCTTCTGCCTCAGACATGTGGGGAAGCAAAGTTTCGAGCTGCCCTAGGATTTCCCTGAAGCCAAAAATCTGCCTAGTTCTTCTCTGGGCAGATTTTCAGCTTCTATAGCCCATTTTAGGGAAGGCAGCTGTTGGGTACATTTGGCTATATACCTAAATGGGAGTCTTCAGCATTTTGAATTGAAAAATGACATTGCTGAGATAGTAGGAGAAAGTCTGCACCAATGGAGGCTTTGGTAAGAGCTTGGAGAAACAAGTGATTTCTCTAGATTTTTTGAAAACTGTTGGCTGAACCTACAATCAGAGATAATCTTATGAACAGAAAATGCTCAGGGCTTTGTGTTGTGAAAATCTGGGCTTCAGGAAGTCTGAGGAGAGGAAGAAAGAAAGTATTTCTTTAAGAGGTCTAGAAAACACTTAAAATCAAGATGCATAGAAAAATTATCACCACTAATGCAAAGGCAGTGGCTGGCCAACAGCACCTGTATTCTTGATCCTCACGTGCAAATGACCATGAGTGCCATGAACAACAAGCAATCCCTTAGCTTGCCTATCACAGTTAGCATCATCTGTGTGAAGGTGCCAGACAGCTATTTAAGTCAGGATAGGTCAGCATAAGCTGAGGTAACAAATAAATCCCAGGTAACATAACAGAAGTTAATCGTCATTCACAACACAGTCTGATGTGCAATGCATTTTTTTCTTTATTTATGAAACCAAAACAGTTCTGTCTCATAGTTTTACCAACCTCTGGCTTCTTGGTCATGTGGAGGATCTGCCAACCACAGATGGTGGAAAAGAAAGGATAGTGAAGGCACAGTATATAATGAGCTATGCTCAGCCTAGAAATGATAACTGTGTGGCCAGAAGTACTCACATGGCCAACCTAATTGCAAAGGAAATTGGGAAATGTGGAAGACCACAAGTGTATCAGCAAGCACTGCACTGACTATCTCCAATAGAGGAAACTGAATGTGTGGGCTTCGCCATCAGCTACTCTGCAAATGATTTTTAAAGGACAATAAGAGAAAAAAAAAAATGAAAAGATTACACGAAAAAGAAAGGTAGGGGTGGGGAGAAAGGAAGGAAAGAAGGAAGAAAGCCTGACCATGAATTTAATTTCTAAGATAGGATACAGGAAGTCTGAAGTAAGCACAAAAGAACAACAAGAGACAGTGAAAATGGCTAAAAACAGATACTGCAGGAAATGACAGGCCCATTTCTAGTAAGCTATATACTATCGATATCTGAGAATAAGATGACCATAAAAAATATTTTTTTAAAAATTAAACACCATTTAATTGAACACCATTTACAGTCTGAAACTCAAAAAAGAGTTTTTAGAATCAAAAGTACAAAAAAAGAAAAAGAAAAAATAATCTCCTTAACTGAGGCAATAATGGTTTTAAAATAATACAGAGAACCCTGAAAATCAATCAAGGAGACACAACCACCCATTCACATTCATAAGCTTTCTGAAAGATAGATGGAGGAAATAATAAAAAATCACCACAACTATACTCTAAAATGACTAAAATGAAATGAGAAGGAAGAAATCACTTTAAAAGACTTTAGAACATGTATAAAATACATATAATATTAAAAAATTAGTGTTTAAATGTTTGAATTAAAAGAAAGAATAATATATGTTTAGAAGTATAAAAAAGTAGGATATGTGACATCAGGAATAATTTTTTAAATAAGACAATTATTTTAAATCTAACAGTCTCTCTGGAGTGAGATGGGGGTCAGGAAGGAGAAATATAAATGAATCCTCACGTGGAACAAAATTTCAGAAATTGTTGAAATTGTTGCAAAACCCTAGAAGTCTTCATCTATGCTATTAAAGAGAAAATAAAATTATTTTTAAAGCTTAAGATTTATAAAAAATAAAATAAAAGGTAGGGCAAGTTTAGTAACTCATGTAATAAGAAAATATTTATAAAATGTTTATAAAAGAAATTAAAAAATGAAATTTAGTGTCTACAAATGCAACATCTTGTCCTTGAACTCAAAATTCAACTTCGCAAGTACAAGGGAAATGTGACTTAGCATCTGCAAAAGGAAGGAGGGAAAGTAAAAGGAAACTTAGAGGTTTAATGAATAAGAGATGTTTTCTCTGCTTTACCCTGATCATACCTATGTTATTGGGCTCCAACCTAGGTATGACACCAACGGTAAATGTAAATGAATTATAACCAAGATGAAGGAGGCCTTGAATTTCCATCTAATGAGCGAGAAGAGTGGGAAAGAACAACTGGAGAAAGGAGAAGAGATGCAAAGAGGAGAAAATGACTATATTCAAGCTCTGAAGGGTTGAAAGGACCAGGGATAGATTTAGGTTCCTTGTATAGATGTGTTTTCAATATCTATGAACATCTTATTTCCTGAGGTTGTAGGTTCCCATCATTGGAGCTCTTCAGACAAATACTGAGAGATATTTTCAGGTTACTGGAGGGAAAATTAAAACATAGGGCAGATCAGATCTCTAGAGTACATAGTTTGCAAGGTTTCTTTAGTGCTGAGATTCTCTATTTTTCTGATTGGGATGAAATTAATTTACTGAGTGGATGTCTCTGAAGAACCTTCCTAGCAAAATGGTACTGACAGAAGAGAAGTTGGTTGCAGAAACTTAAAAATGAAAGAAAAAAACATAGTATCTCTGTAAGTCCTCCCCTACAGTTTGCCACGGTCTTCCATTTCATTTCCTATCTGCAAGAATTCCTCAGGGAAATCATCCAAAAGGTGTGACCTGCCCCAGAAAGGATCAGAGTGAGTGCCTAAGGAGCAATTTGGAAATGGGTCTCTCATGAGCAACCAATCACACCCACCCAAAAGAGAATAACTGATTAATGATATGGACCAGCCCAGGAGAGGATGATAACACCCCTGCTTAAGTGGGAACTTTGATCACCTGTCTCCTTCATGCTCCTGAACCAACCCTAAGCACTGAGGAGAGAAAGAAGTGGTGGGAATGGAGAAAGGCTTTGACCTATGCTAGAGATTGACATTTCAAATAATCAGGACTGGGTACCACAGAACTTACTGAAGGCAACTTTGTTAACAAAAAGTGGCTAAGAGATCAGGAAGTCAGACCAAGGTCTTAAGGTCTTAAGGTCTGCCTTCTACCAGGCAGAAAGGTGAAGCAGTGCCCAGCTGTTGAGAGTTGCTCAGAAAAACAAAACCACTTCCTGTTTTACTCCAGATGAACTGAGACTCTTCACTGAACTTGTCATATATAAAACACACATTCAGAAACTTTCTTAAATGAGTATAAGCTTTGCCTCCTTGCTGTTCCTCAGTCCAACTCTGTGCATTTATGTTTCTATAAAATAGCTAAAAATGACTCATATTTGAATGGTGTCTTTGATTCCACCTGGTTCTTTATATATATATATATATATATTTTTTTTTTTTTTCCACAAAAGTTATGTTAGCAGTTAAAAGCACACAGCTGGAAAACAGTGAAAGCAGGATTTAAAACCAACTCTCAAATTCCACAAAACTCAAAGTCAGGGTTTCTGTTTTCATCTCTAGCTGGTTTCCACTCCCAGACTATCTTGTTTTGTATCTTTTGAGAGTGGATGCAACCCAGGTTCACCACATCACCCACCTCTGCCTTTCTACCTATTCTCCTCCTTCACCATTGATCCTTCCCTTCCCTCCTCCATCCTCACCCACTTCACAACTTGTTCTCTGTCATCAAAAAGAAAACAGTCACTGATTCCAAACAATTGCGGGTGACTCCTGCAGGAAAGAAATAAAAACAGAAATGCCCAGCACACAATGGTGAGACACTTGCTTCTGAAGAAACAGCTGTTTAGAGAACTAAGGTGTTGGTAAGTTGTTTCTCCCACTTCTGTGAGGGGAGTCTTGTTGAATTGAAGCTGGTATTTGTCTTTTAGGAAATCAGACATCAGAGGAAAACGCTTGTGAAAGGAGCCTAGCATTATAGAAAAATAAATGGAATATATCATCTCTGCTTGTTAAGGAGTAGCCAGATTAATTAGAAAGGGGCAGTATGTTTATTTCTCTAGCTCAGCACTCAAATAGAGATACTCATGCTTACAGTAAATGTAAAGTCTAAAAATAAACTAAAGAATAGAATAGAAGGAATTAGCCTGGAAATTTAGGCAGTTTCCTTCCAGTTAACTGCCCAAAAATAATCTATTCAAGATTTATAAGGAAGAAACTGAGTTATAATTGTTCCCATTGTCTACAACCTTGTCCTAACAGAGTCAGACATTGGAAGTAAGGAAAATAACATTTGTTGAATATCTGCTCTGAGTCAGGTACTGAATTAAGAGTTATATGAATAATATATCACTAATTCTCCACTAAGCCCCATGGGATGGCATCAAATGTTAACACCTTCTGCACAGCACAGGAAACAATTAAAAAGCATGCAAAGAGAGTCTACAGAATGAAAGAAAATCTTTGCCAGCAACTCTTCTGACAGAGGGTTAATATACAGAATACATAAAGAACTGGAAAAACTTACTATCTGAATAACAAGTAATCCAATCAATAAATGATCAATAAATGGGCAAAGAAGTAAATAGACATGTCTCAAAAGAAGAAATACAAATGGGCAACAAACATATGAAAAAAAATGCTCAACATCTTTAGCTATCAGGGAAATGCAACTCAAAACTACACTAAGATTTCATCTCACTCCAGTTAAAATGACAGTCATCACAAATACAAATAACAATAAATGCTAGCAAGGATGTGAAGAAAAAGGAACACTTACACACTGTTGATGGGATTGTAAATTAGAATAACCACTATGGAGATAAGTATGGAGATCCCTCAAAAGACTAAGAATGAAATGACCATATGATCAGATATAACACTCCTCAGTAATTATCAAAAAGAATTAAAGTCAGCATACTATAGTGATACATGCATACCCATATTTATAGCAGCACAAGTCACAATACCCAAGTTATGGAATCAACCCAGGTGCCTATCAACAGATGAATTTATAAAGAAAATATGGTATATATTGAGTTTCACTAAGTCATAAAGAAGAATGAAATTATGTCATTTGCAGGAAAATGGATGGAACTAGAGAACATTTTGCTAAGTGAAATTGGTATGACTCAGAAAGTCAAGGGTCAAATATTTTCTCTCATATAGAGAAGCTAGAGGGGAAAAGAAAAGAAAAAAGACCAAGTGACAATAGAAAAGAGATGAGTAGACTAGAAGACGGGATTAGGGAAAGAAGGACAGGAGGGAAAGGGGGAGTCACAGGGGAATGAAGCCAACCAAATTATGCATTATGCATACATGACTATATAACAGTGAATCCCACTGTGATATTAGTTATATTATATATAATTATATTAATTATATATAATTATATTATATATAATGCACCAATTAAATAAACCATGAGGTTATCTACATTTTCAGAGAATAAGCTAGTTCATGGAATTAAAATACAGATCCGTCTGATCTCATAGGACTCACTTTTTTTTTCCTGTTTTACCAATGTTATGGCTTAGATATGAGATATTCCCCCACAAGCTTGTGTGTAAGATAATGCAAGAAAGTTCAGAGGTGAAATGATTGGGTAATGAGAACCTAAACCTAATCAGTGCATGAATCCACTGATATGGATGAACTAGACAATAACTGTTGGCAGGTAGGGTGTGGTTGGAGGAAATAGGTTACTGGGGACATGATCTTGGGGCTTATATTTTGTCTGTAGTAAACAGAATGCTCTCTGCTTCCTGCTGCCATGTCCTAACTGTTTTTCTCCTCCACACCCTTCTGCCATGATATTCTGCCTCACCTTGAGCCCAGAGCAGTGGAGCTGACCATCTATGGACTGAGACCACTGACAGGATAATTGCCAAAATAAACTTTACCTCCTATGTTGTTCTTATAAAGTCTTTTGGTTGCAGTGACAAAAAAGCTGACTAAAGCAACCAGGTACCATCTCTGACCTCAAGGTCTTTATCAGTGAAAAAAGCAGAAATTGTGTCACTTATTCACCACATAATTTTTTGGAAAAGGAACCCAGCTGACCCATGTCAGATGTTCATGAATAATAAAAAGTCTTTGCCCTAGCCTTTGACATTTCAGGGTGTTTGTTGCTTCAGCTTACCTTAACCTATCACAGTCAATACAGTGATTGATAGGTCATCTTTATTTGACTAAAAGAGGTAATGCAGGAGAAAAAAACAATGACGCAGGGATAGAGACCCCCAGAACAAAATTAATAGAGAGCCTGATCCTTCCTGACTGGAGAAATAGGGCAGCAGAATGTCTTTCTGACAAAAAAAAAATAGAATTTTTAATTAAGATTATCGAAAAGTAATAGAAGGCCACATCACATCTTTTGAATAAGGTCTGAAACCTTTTCAGTATCTTCGTGCAACCGCAGTGAAGATCTTGGATGTTTCCTTAATTCCCTAACTGCCAAATGTATTAACTGGGGTTTCCCAAAGTAACAGAAACAATTGGAAAAAAGAAAGAAAGAAAGAGAGAGAGAGAAAGCGCTGAATGATAGATAATAGATAAATAGATGATATATGATGTAAGATGCTAGATATATAGACAGACAGATAAATAGATGATAGATAGATAGATAGATAGATAGATAGATAGATAGATAGATAGATAGAAAATAATGAGAGATTGACTCATGTGATTCCAGAGGTGGACAAGTCTCAAAAGGAAGGATAGGAGGAATGATGGTGTAAGTCCAAATTTGAAACCCTGAAAACAAAGTTCAATGTCTGAAGGCAGGAGAAGATGGATGTCTCACCTCAGAATAAATTCACCTTTCCTCTGCCCTTTTTTCTACTTGGACTCCCAGGGAATTGGATGCTACCTGCCCACATTGGTGATGAGTATCTTCTTTTCTCAGTCTACTGATTCACATGCTAATCTTTGCAGAAGCACCCTCACAGACACTTCTAGAAATGATATTTTGTCAGTTTACTGGGCATATCCAAACCCAGTCAAAGTGACACATAAACCTCACTATCATGACAGGATAAACACATCACACACACACCCGCTCCCATTCTCTTTGCAAAGTAAGTATGTGATGTGAAAAAATCTAGGCCACAGATGTAAAGGGTCATTTTCTTTTCCAGTATAAACAAGGTACTATGTGATGATTTTGAATATATATGTCAATTATCTCTTCTTTTCAGGTCATGTAGATAGTCAATCTATAGAGTTTACTACTCTATGTCTATGACAAGCCTGAGATAACAAGTTTGGTAATGCAACATAATCATATGCAATTAATTAAAATTTCTCCTTTAAAATGAGCTATTTATTCACTCTTCAAATATTGAAAAACAAATAAATAGCTACAGTCTTTCCACAATACCCGGGAGCGGGGTGTCCATATGGCATCATTTTTTATTCCCATTGTACCTTAAATGGAAACTGTCACAATGTCCAGAGTCCTTGATGTCCTGCAAATGAAGAAGGAGGATGTTCTCAAATTCTTTGCAGATGGAACCCACTTAGGTGGCACCAACCTTGATTTCCAGATGGAACAATTAATCTACAAAAGGAAAAGTGGTGGCATCTACATCATAAATCTGAAGAGGACCTGGGAGAAGCTTCTGCTGGCAGCTCATGCCATTGTTGCCATTGAAAACCCTGCTGATGTCCTTGTCACATCCTCTAAGAACACTGGCCAGCGGTCTGTGCTGAAGTTTGCTGCTGCCACCGGAACCACCCCTATTGCTGGCCGCTTCACTCCTGGGACTTTCACTAACCAGATTCATGCAGCCTTCCAGGAGCCACATCTTCTGGTGGTTATTGATCCAAGGGCTGACCACCAGCCTCTTACTGAAGCATTTTATGTCAATCTGCTTACCATTGCTCTGTGTAACACAGACTCTCCTCTACACTATGGGGACACAGCCATTCCACGCAACAGGGGAGCTCATTCTGTGGGTCTGATGTGGTGGATGCTGACCTGAGACGTTCTGCACATGTGTGGCACCCTTTCCAGTGAACACCCATGGGAAGTCATGCTTGATCTCCACATCTACAGAGATTCCGAAGAGTTTGAAAAGGAAGAGCAGGCTGCTGCCGAAAAAACTGTGCCAAGGAGGAATTTCAGTGTGAATGGACTGCTCCAGCTCCTGAGTTCACTGCTACTCAACCTGAGGTTGCAGACTGGTCTGAAGGTGTACAGGTACCCTCTGTGCCTATCCAGCAGTTCCCTACTGAAGACTGGAGTGCCCAGCCGGCCACTGACGACTGATCTGCAGCTCCCACTGCTCAGGCCACTGAGTGGGTAGGAACAACCACCAAGTGGTCTTGAGCTGTTCTTCTGTAGACACTTAAGCAAAATGGAAATAAGGTTATGGAAAATAAACATCAGTTTCTAAAAAACAAAATAGCTACAGAAAAAATAAATGTTGAAAAAACTTTGAAGTTACAAAAGATTATCTTCATAAAGATTTGAAGTTATAAAAGATTATCCTGCTTTTCATTTAGACATCTTTCCTCAGGTTTTTCACCATTACTCTTTCCTCAAATACCCAGAAACCTCATCCCCTCCTCATTCTCACAATCTCCTTATAAACCATCTCCATCAATACACTAGACACTCCCACTCCTGGCAACCAGGTGGACCTCAGTTCCACATTAGGCAGCCCTAAGTCCATGTTTCCTGCGTGCCCATGAATATTACTATTCCAAGTTTGGGTATTTACTTATATGTTACCTACAGTTAACCTGATAATTATTTTGGCAAGGGTTTGAAAATATGCCTAAATCTGCAAATACAAGATACGTGGGCATTTCTAGCACCATGGTAGTTTAACACCGGATCTAGACAGTCAGGTTCTTTGTCTTGAGAATTTGAGGAATGAAATCCATGGACACAAGGGTGAGAGCAAAGTGGCAGGATTTATTACAGTAATAGAAAGAAATAAAGTGAAGTTCCTGGAGGGAGGGGCCCGGAGAGAGATGACAATGGGTGTCTGTTGTCTTAGAGTTCCTAAAGGCATATTTGATGACCTAGCACAGGTGATTTGTGGGGTAAGGATTTGACCAATCAAGCTCCCTAAGCTCTGAGTTTAATAAACCAATCAGAAGTGCATAATTTCAATCCTTTATTTACATAATTAAGAAAACAGGTCTCACTCAGTGGTTTTTGACATGTCTTTTAGAAAGAAGGAGCATTTCAGGTAAGGGTCTGCTTGTGGTCATCCATTGCTAGGGGTATGGGTAAGGGTAACTAAGGAAGGGCTATTACAGCTGTGGAGGAACAGAAGCAGGTGTTCTAAGTCAGAAGAAGGCATTGAGTTTAACACTGGCAGGGAGTAGAAATTCACAGGATGTGTTTCAGATCTGCTGTCTCCTTTCAGGTTGGGGTGATGTCCCCCACCCCTCCTGCCCAAGGCCCTTATCCTGGCTTCCTTTGGAAGATCTACCTTCCTGCCTCATAGGTCAACAGAGGAATGATTCTTCAAGGAGATCTCTGTTGCCTGCCAGATGATACCACATGTGCAACTGCCTTCATGTGAACTCACTGCCTTTCCCAGAGACAGCTGATGCTCCCCTCTGCATGAGCTGAGCTCCACTGAGCACTTCATCAGCTATACCTCGGACCCTGGAAACTTCACCTTTATTATAAATGGAAAGTAAACATGGTCGAAGTTCCTTTTAACTGTAGAATCATTCCCTCCCTCCCTCTCTACCCCACACAGACCACAATCCCAGTAGGATCCTCCACTTCAGCTCCCTCTACCCCACAATGCTCTCAAATGCATTTCCTGTGGGTCTTATATACATAACTTCAAAATAAACTAGCATTCAAACATTGAATTTATTTCACCTTAGTAGTGGACAAGAAATGTGTCTGGGGGTTGGAGGTAGATAATCCTGAACTGAAAACTAAGAGAATAGATGCAAAGTAAAAAATCTGGAGAGCCCGAAGGCAGAATTAGGAAACTAGATGACTTAGCAGAAAATAAGGCCCTGACAACCAGGCTAACTACTTGACAAATGTGCCTCAGGCCAGCCCTTCCCAAACACAGGGAATATGTCTTCTTCCATTACTGTCAAACATTCATCACTTTTTAAGATGCAACTCAAAAGATCACCTTGTTTTGCTTCTTCAGTACTTCATTCTTTTGCTTATTCATTTAATTCTGCACATGAGAAAGACCAATGGAAATGCATTATGTTAAGAGTAGAGTCTGGACAGTATTATGACGGTGTTAAAACTGAAAGCCAATTGAGGACTCTGGTAAAAACTGACTAAGAGGGCATAGTTTGGGCTTCCATATTAAGTTTCTACTTCCATGCATGCACACACGTTCACATAAGCACAAACACCCCTAAGAAGCCTACCCACTCCAACACCAAAGAGGTTAGGTCAGGTTTCCCATCAAAAGAGGCCCAGAGAACACTAACATGTGAAGAAGGAGAAAAGAGCCTACCAGGGAATACTTATCCCACAACAGCAAGAAGTACTAAAGTAAGTGCTGTAGGTAGTGGACCTTCAAAGCCCAGACAGGCATTTTGTAATCCTTAGGGTAGCAGCTGTTCCACTCTTGGTAACAGGACTAAGATGGAAAATGGGAAGGGAGATACTCCAAGGGGCAGAAGTGGAGGAGAAAGAACAGAAAATTTGTCTTCCTTTCAAAATGGTCAAAATCAAATTGCAGAGATCAGAAAGAAAAAACAGTGAGAAAACCTAGTGGAAAACAAATTAGTGTAAGCAATAAGCTCCAAGAGTTCAGAGAGAGAATAATTCAGAAAAATCAGAAAGATTACTGAAAGGAATGAGACCTTTGCAGAAGTTTGAATTCATGCTCAGGCTTATGAATTCAAAATTAAATGCCTTTTATCAATGCTTCTATGACCTTGATTAAATAGTTTTCAACTATCGGATATAAAGTGGAAGAGTTTCAGCTTTTCCAATCCCAGTAGAGCATAAGCCTTTTTTTTTTTTTTTTCAATAAAACACACAAAGGTAGGAAGTTAATAAAAAGTGTATTTTGTAATTTGTTGATAAAAGGTCCAGAGGCAAGGCCCCAGACCTTTTATCATGGGAGAGCTTTAGATGTGTCTATTGAGCTAGCAAAATTCCTTAGAGCATGCTGACTATATGTTCATAAAGTTCATGCTTTAAGATAAAGAAGAACAGTTGTGTTAGCTACTCTCTTTGGGAGCCAAAACACAGGTCCACTGCATATCACATTTTATCATCATTCTCAGTCATCATGCTGAGCACCAGCACCAGGAAATAATATATGGTTCAGAAAATCTCTGGGGTCAGAAGTGGGAAGACAGGGTCAGAGGTAGCAAAGTCAAGATCAGGTTTGAAGATTTAACAAACCAAGCCCCTGAATTCAGCCAATACCTAGATCACAGCAGCAGATGAACTGACTTAACCTGAGTAACAAAAGCCATCACTGAAATAGAAGCTAAAGGAATGTTGAGAACAGAAAGTCACAAGTGAACAGAGGTGAAAGCAACAAGATTCTTGAGTGCTGTCTCTCTCCTTCTTCAGGATAGGTGATTGGCAGTTTGGGTAGATTATCATAGAATACCTGAGAGGTCCATGAATGTCATAAGGCTATTTTCCACTGATTGGCTCAAACTTCCCTCTTGAAACTAAGTCTGGCTACTGCGCTGTTGCTCCCTTTGATACTGATCCTCTGTACTGAGCCTCTAGAATGCTCCATTGAGGAAATACAAAATCTCTTTAAGTCTACCATGGTACACTGATTACACAGCAGCAAGAAGTACCAAAGTAAGTTCTGAAACCTAGAGGATGCTGAACAAAAATTCTATTTCTTGATCAACTTGTACAGTGGCATAGAGGGCTCAAGAAAAAGGGTTCAGGAGAAAGGTGAGACAAGATGTGGGTCTGAAAAGACCTTCTGCCTGGTGTGAGACCTAATAGTTGCTCACAGAAACTTCAGAGGGCCATAGATACAATCTGTCACCTATGAGACTTAAAACTGAAGGAATCAAAGACTATGTCAAGATGTTGAGAACTGAGTTGAGGATCTGAGATCCTCAACATTTCTCAAAGTGTGTAGGACCTCAGAATTGACCAAGGGCATTGTTAAAAAATTCAGACAGTCTGGACCCTACTTTCTTTCTCTACTCAACCAGAATATCTGGTTATGAGCCTAAAAATCTGCATTTTAATAAGTTTCTCCCATCATGTCCCCTTAACCCCACTCCACTAACATAGGAAACTCCATTCTTTTCTTTCTTCCTATTATTAGTCACCTTCAAGGAAGAGAGAGGTTAAATTCTGCAGTTGACTTGATATCATGGAGGAAAGTACAGATCACTCTCATGGAGGAACCAGAAAGCAGGAGTCCAAGCAACCCTGAAAGAAGGACAAGGGTATTATAGAATCCCTGCACCGTGAAGAGTAGCTCTGGGAGGAGCTGAACCCTTTGAAGTCTGCAAGCAGGATTCCCAGGGTATGGTGGAACTCAGCAGGTACTTAATTAGTATGGAGAGAAAGAGAGCAAAGGAAAGAAGAAAAGAGAGTGAGGAGAGAGAAAAAGATATGAGTAGAACATTGCCAACCTTAATCCTGAGTTAATTCTCATTCTATGATCTGCCTAGTCCTACCCCAGTTCTATCCCACTTGCAGTCAAACCCTTTCATTTTCACTGGGGGTTTGGGAATTCTCCTTCATCTGCTGACCCTTTTTGATGAAAGTCTCTTGACATACTGAGTTAAGAGATCCTCAGTCTGTGTTAACTGCCATTCCTTCTGATTCTCCAACCTGTCAGCTTCTTTAAAGATAAAGCACTTTTCTTCTATTTTACACAAAAGGCACTTCTCAAGGTCACAGCAGCTGGGAGGTACGCAGAGTACACGGTGTGAATCAGTCCACAGCAAAGAACATCAGCCCCACTCTGTGCACCAACCCTTTAGTTGCCAGAAAACTGTACTACTTCCCTTGGCTCTCAATGTGTGTGGCAGGTAGGGAGAGCAGAACACAAGGAGGAGAAGACTTCTCAGACATTTTACAGATTATTCACCCTCTCCGTCACCCTCTCTGTCCTACAGGGCCTTTGGCTTTTTCAGTCTGCTGTGAAACTGGAGGACCTGGCTAACACCATCTTACTGCCAGTGACACCCATTTTTAGAAGTTCCTCTTCAACTAATTAAGTGCTACAATACCACTATTTATTTTTTTTTCCTGGTTGCCAAGTGAGTAATTTTATTTTCTTTTTCCTTCTTTGATAAAATTTCTAAATCGTCTTTTTTACTATTATTATTTTATTTTCACAGACTGCATTTTGATTCATTGTACACAAATGGGGTACATCTTTTCATTTCTATGGTTGTATACAATGTAAATTCATACCATTCATGTAATCATACATGTACATAGGGTAATTATGTCTGTTTCATTCCACCATTTTTCATACCCCCATCCCTCTCATTTCCCTCTACATAATCTAAAGTTACTTCATTCTTCTCTCACCCCCAACCCAACCACCTCCAATATATATCATCATCCATTTATCAGGGAAAGTATTTGGGCTTTGATTTTTTGGGATTGGCTTATTTCACTTAGCATGATATTCTCTAATTCTATCCATTTATCTGCAAATGCCATAATACTATTCTTTATGGCTGAATAGTATTCCATTGTGTATATATACCACAATTTCTTTAACCATCTAGAAGAATAAGAGACCTCAAATAGCCAAAACAATCCTGAGCTGAAAAAGTGAAGCAGGAGGTATCACAATACCAGACCTTAAACTATACTACAGAGCAATAGTAACAAAAACTGCATGGTATTGGCACCAAAATAGACAGGCAGATCAATGGTACAGAATAGAAGACACAGAGAAAAACCTACATAAATACACTTACCTCATACTAGACAAAGGTGCCAAAAACATACAATGGAGAAAAGATAGCCTGGAGAAAATGGTGCTGGAAAAACTAGAAATCCATATGCAGTAAAATGAAATTAAACCTCTATCTCTCACCCTGCACAAAACTCAACTCAAAATGGATCAAGGACTTAGGAATTAGACCAGAGACCCTGCACCAAATAGAAGACAAAGTAGACCCAAATCTTCATCATGTCAGCTTAGGATCAGACTTCCTTAACAAGACTCCCAAAGCCTAAGAAATCAAAGCAAGAATCAACAAATGGGATGGATTCAAACTAAAAAGCTTTTTCTCAGCAAAGGATACAATCAATAATGTGAAAAAAGAGCCTACAGAGTGGGAGAAAATCTTTTCCACAGGTACTTCTGATAGACCTCTATTTCCTAAAAAACATTTTGTTCAATGCTACTGATAGTAGGCTTTTGAAAACAAGGGGAGGAGGAAGGAACATAATTTTTCTATTTCAACTTCTTTGTAGTAAATTTCAAAAACACAAAAAATAAAATAATCTTTAATATTCACACTTATTAATAATTACTTAGGAAGATTTATGTGTTTCCATTATAAAATATGTAAATATTTGCATAACTGCTAACTTTTTTTCAAAGTTAGAATGATGTCAGATATTCCGTTTTTCTTCTTCTTCCATGTAGAGTAAATGGGAACTATTTGGTCACACTCATTAAAGCCTCACATAACATGATTTTTATAGGCTTTATAATATTCTATCATGCAAATGTATTTGGCCTATCTCCTTTTTGAGATTTGAGTAATTTCTAAATAGTCGCTATGATTTTAAAAACGCCTGGAATAAACATCTGAATTTATAAGGCTTTAGACACAATCTTAATCATTTCCTTAGGGTGAATTCCTAGAACTGCTAGATAGCATTAACCATTTTTATGGCTTGTGATGACTATCATTACATCATTCCCCACAGGCTGTGAACATTAAATTTTCACTAACACTTGGGGAAAATTCCCTTTTCCTCACCCACACAAATACCAAATATTATATTGGCAAATTCTTTACAAATTTATAAACAACAAAAAAGACTCTTGATGACACATTTTGTCATCTTTTGCCAATTTGTACCAGTATCTTATGTTAATTTTCCTGTGTTTTTTACCTTGTGTGTATTAATCTGTTGGCCAGTACATTGATCTGTTGGCCCTATTTTCAATAGTAAGGATCTAAACCTACCAAATTTTATGTGGCAAATACTTGTCCTTTTTGAAGTTTAACTTATTTTATGCACAGATCTGTCAATCTTTTGTGTAATAGTTTTTGTTGAAAAAAGGTTTTTTCCTCACGTAGTTACCTATATTTTCTTAAAACAGTCATGTGATTTATTCCTTTACATTTAACTCTTTAATCTAATGTTAATTCATTTTAGTATCTGTGTGCTATGGGACTGGAAAATTTTTTCCATATACTTAATTAATTGCATTTGTTTGCATAGTATAAGCTAACAAATCCTTTAATTATTAATTAGAAATCAATCTTGAATCATATATTAAATTCTTACACATATAAATGTCTGTTTCAGAGTTTTTGAGGTATTTTTCTGTTTAATTCATTTATATCTATTTTTGTTTCAGTGCACAAAATTTTATTTTAACCTTAAAATACATTTTACTATCTTGTAAGGTTGCATATACTATAAGTTTCAAAAAAGGTTCTGTTGGGATTTAATTGGGATCACATTAAACTTATAAAAATGTAGGAATCCACAATATCCTTACAAGATGAGGATTCCCATTGATATTTCATCTTTGTTCATTTAGTAAAATCATTTTAAGAGCATCTATAGCAGTTTGTAGTTGTCTTTATCTAGGATTTGCATCCAATTTCTAATGAAAGTTAGGTATTCTTCATTTGCACTATTCACATGGATAACATTTTCCCTTATATCTTTGAAACAGTGATAGATGTATTGACAAGAATTATTGAATTCCCTACATGTATTCTAGATCACTTTGGCTTTTGGCACTCTCATTACTCTATTCTGTTTTTCACAGCTCCTCTTATCCTCCATGTCTCATTAATGATCCACCCTTTTGTTGTCCCCACATTCCATAAAACAAGAAAAGATTGCTGCAGACCTTTGTGGTTTGGGATATCTTTGGTCAGTAGCACCCAGGGAAGATGGCTTAATAGAGATACATCTTTAATGTGAACATATCCATAAGAAAGAAACACAAAATGAACATCCCCATCCTTTTTCCCCCCTCTCACTCTCAATCACTCTGACAATCTTCAGATTTTTCTCTGACAACTCCCTCTGCCTAAAACTCTCTCTAATCCATTTCTGCTCTATTTATCCCTTTAAATCCTATTCATTTTCTCCAGAAGCCTTCTTGCTCCTTTATTATGAAGCTCTATGCATATCTTCTCCACAGCAAAATCTAAAACAGGAAATTAAGATACCCAATAACTAGCACTGTATCTGGCACACATTAGGTTATCAGTGTTTGTTGAAATGAATTGGAGTAAGATACTCACTTGTATATGTCTAGGCATATTAATAAGAAAAGAACCCAGAGGAACAAAAAACAAAACTCTCATATCCTCAGCCATATTGACATGTGCGAAAATAATAAAAAGCTTTTCCATTTCCTTATTCCATTTTTTTAAAGCTAGTGTTTGCTTAAGTCACAACCACCTGCTGCTCTACAGCTGGATCAGGGAATAAGTTTGTGCTCTAAATTACTAACTCAGAGCTTCCCAGTGGTTTTTCTACTAACGAGCTGCCAAGTCCAGAATGATGGGGTTTCTGTTTTAGCTGACAACCAAAAAAGAATCTGGCTGCTCTGCACAGGCTCTTTCACGCCACCTGCTGCTTCTACAGCTAAAGTGGAGAATGACTTATGAGTTACCAAAGCCCAAGGCCAAGATTCTGATAGAAGTCCATGGATTTCAACACAAGGAATTGACAAATCATGTGCATGCTATATATTTTTTCCTTTAGAAACTACCCATTGTAAAATATGCAGAACAAATAAAAGCTATCCACGATCCTTCCTAAGAACCTACCTTTGATGAAAGCACCAGGAGCTGGGACTCAGGAGGGCTCAGTAATCCACCATTTTCTCACTTCTAAAAGGGAGGGATGAATTCGCCCCTGCTTCTCCAAAACTTCTTAGCTAACTTGATGTTAGCTAAGAGTGACGTATGGGAAGAATTTCATACAAAGTGATTAGGAGATACTTGGGAACTAGTGATTTTTCAGTCCTACTCATGAATCTTGCTACCAACTGAGTCTGAATCAGAAGATATTGATAAAAGTATGGGTAAAACATCATCATCACAGCCTTTGAACCCAGGAAGCCCTATACAAATTGTTCTTTTTTGGTCCCAATTCAGCAAACTTGGTAGCTATCTTCCTAGATAACTCCAAATAATAGGTGGAAAATTCTCTAATGCATAGGGAGAAATGAAGAAAAAAATGAGATTGTCCAAATACATTTCCAGGACATCTTTCTTTTAGAAAGCATTCTCATTATAAAAGGGATATCGGAAATGCCACCAATAGAAAGAGAACACAGATTATGGGCTCTGTCATCTTTTGGAATATCGAACCCTCAATGATTTCTGAGAGCATTTCTCCAAATATAACCCTCTCCCTTCCCAACAAGACTGCCTGTTCCACATATGGTGCCCTCCAATATAGACATTTCAATTAGCTTTATATTTTAGACAAAGGAGAGTATACAGTATTAAAAAATACACTAATAATAGTATTTAAAATGCTGTTGATAGAAGCATATGCTTGCCTACAAAACCTATCTTCCTAGCTCAGCTGTTTGACCTAAGCAATTGATTTAATTAGTCTGACAGAGATATATGCACATATTTTGAATGTTTCCCAAAGTATAATATTCAATGGATACTCCCCTAATTATTTCTTTATTGCTAAACTGTGTTTTGGTTACTGACAAATATAACCACAGAATTGATTCCCTTTCCAAAACTGTTTATTTATACCTAATATTGTTTGTATTTAGGTTTGTAACAGTATGTGTTCTACTACATAAGTTTAATAAAGGTCAGGTACTAAAAACCAAACTGCTCAGAACAAAGTAATACTTGTTTGTTTGTAATGAGAAAGACTAGAGATCATAAATTTTCAAAGTAGATATTATAAAGTGCATGAACAGATGTGATTCATGACTTGGAGAAATGTGCCTGAGGCCCCAATCCGAGTCTATTTATTCCTATTTTAGAGACTATTCTTATAAATTTAGCCATTTAGTATCTTGGGCTATACTTAATTTTCTGCAGGAAATTAGGAGGTTTCTGGTAAACAAATTCTGATAACAGTGAGCTGCTGTTCCTAATAATAAACAGAAGCAAGTATGAAAAACAGGCAGGAGAAACCCAGCAGCAGAGCAGTCTGCACCTACTGTGCATACATCAAGGGTCAGCAGGAATTGTCCTACTGAAGGACCTCCAAAAAGGAGACCCCGACTCTATCCCTCGGACCGACGGCAACCCCAATCAACCACAGGAGGCGTCACTTGATGCAAACCGCAAGAGGTGTTTATTCCAGCGCGCTGGGACCCGACTCGTGACTCACGCAGGAGTGCAAGGGTCGAGTCCCTAGCAGAAAATCTTACAAGCTTATAAAGGCAGAAAACCACACATCGGGAGGGGTCGCACATGAAAGGGAGAAAAGGGAAAAGAAAAGAAAAAAATGGGGGAACAAAGCTGCCGGGAAATTCCAAAGGGGGTCTAAGTTGTCTGATAACATACAACATGTTTTACAATGTTTTACAACAGGGCGTAAGATTCTGGTCAATAGTTTCTGGTAATCCTACTGTTTGAGCACTATTTAGTCATCTAGCCCAATTTACTCTTTTACCCTCTGTTTGGGGCTATTTCCTGGAACAGCTTTTAGGGGCTTTTGCTCCCATCACTGGGAGGGTGACCTCAGGGAGTTAAGATAACTGGGAGAGTGACCTCAGGGAGTTAAGATAACCAGGAGGGTGACATCAGAGAGTTAAGACAATGGGCAGGAGACCTTAGGGAGTTAAGATAAAAAATGTTCATTCTTTAGAACAGCTTACAGCTTAGAAATGTTCACTCTTTAAAACAGCTTAAAAAAAATGTTCATTCTTTCATTTCCCCATTTTCTTTTCGGAAAGTTCTAATCATGGAACTTCTGTCTCTACATATTCTTCCCCCAAATTGTTTCCTTGGCGGAGGGACTGATATTGTTGCCTGAGCATTAGCACCTGTACAGCACTTACTCTTTCCCTGATGAAGGTAACTAGGCGATTTAGGATGCAGGGCCCAAAAGTGAGGAGTAAAAGCAGTATAACAAGGGGACCCATCAGGGTGGACATGAGGGTGGTGAACCAGGGGGACCGGTTGTACCAGCTTTCAAACCACCCTTGATGTGCTTCTCGATCTCGTTGTCTTGTTTCCAGTCTTTCTCTAAGTTTGGACATGGAATCCTTTATTACACCAGAGTGATCTATGTAAAAACAACATTCTTCTTTTAGTGAAGCACATAATCCACCATCCTTAAGGAATAAGAGATCTAAGCCTCGCCTATTCTGTAGTACTACCTCAGATAGAGAGGTCAGTGACTCCTCTAGTTTTGTGATTGATTGCGCTATAGCCTTCAGATCCTCATCTACAGCTGCCTGTAATTCTTCAATGTACTGGGGAGTCTGAACAAGCGCAGCGGTCCCTGTCCCTACTCCGGCCGCTACTCCTAGGCCCAGCAGGACAGCTAAAGTGAGTGAGACCGGTTCCCTCTTCTGTCTACGGGGCTGAAGGTCGAACTCAGCCTCAAAAGAGCCTGCCTCATGGTAGATAACTCTAGGTATCAGTTGTATGAGGACACAGTAGTCTTTGGTGGTGTTGAACACTGATGAGGCTACACATGGGGTCAGTCCTGTACTGCAGGCCCACCATCCGCCTACGGGGGGGATCAGATAATAGTTGGTAGTTGTTTGAGGGCTTTCTATTATCCGGTTGCACAGGTGTTTATGGTCTGCAGGAACTGTACCTAAGCAAGTACCTTGCCCAGAGACTTCTGTAAGAGTGAGCTTTCTGTTTGACTCCCAGCTACAGGAGTCATGGGAGGTGGTGTTGTTAAAGGTCCCTGAGAAGGCGATGCCTTCATAATACGGAGGACTTGACACCAGACATAGCCAGCAAGACTCAGTCAGATTAGGGTTGGAAGCGTTGAGGGCGCTGAAAGCTCCCTGTATCAAATTAAGGAGTCTCTGCCCTGTGTTCAGTACCTTGGGTGTATTTGCTGGGTTGGGGGCCAAGGGGGTTGTAACTGGCTTATTTGTTGGGGCTCGGAAAACAGGCGGCCTGATATGGGCGGGTGATGACCGCTGTTCAGATAATACTAGGTTAGGTCCTACCTGGACGGTAGTTAATGTTTCAATCTTAAGCCTGATAGAGAAGGTAAATCCTTTGTCCCTCCCTGACATATAGAAACGGAATCCCCAAGTTCTCCCTTTTATCCATTCACGTGATAGCCTTCCTTTTTCCGTGAAGGAGATGTTCAGAGGGTTACACCACCCTTGGTTGTAACATTTGGCTGCCGTGAGATTTTGCTGTACGGTTATTAAATCCCAGGAGGAGGTAGGGTGCCAATAAGTGTTGCCAGTAGTCTCACACCCCCATGCAGCACAATAATAATGGTCTATGCCTCCGCACTTCCTTGCCTTATTCCGTGACCTCCCATCCCGGGGGCAGACATAGAAAGGGGTCTGTTTTAGATTGTCACGGGAGCGTGGGTAGCTACATCCTGGGTCGTACCCTTCAACTAGGCGGTATTCTGATCCCCCGAGAGGCCTGCGTGATATTGGCCAATGTCTACGGGCCTCCTCAGAAGTCAGGGTAGGGATGTCCCAATTATCTAACCCAGCTACTAAGGCGCAAATGTCTGGGGTTAGGGATGGCCACCAAGCCCAAAGGGGTTTCTCCCCGGTGGTGCTCCATATTATATCTCCAGTCTGGGAGAGGACTTGCCATGTTAGTCGTTGGGGGGCATGAGGGTTAGGGCTACTTATCGGCGGGAGGTGCATCAACAGGAGCAGGAACACGGTGGATGCGGAGCTTGAGGGGGTTGTCCAATTTTTCCACTTTCCACGTTGGGTCTGGTGGTGGTGCAGGCTTGACATGCGAAGCGTGAATCCAGGCGGCGATGCCATCAACCTTTACTGCAGTTGGAGTTGTAAGCAGCACTATGTATGGTCCTTTCCACCTTGGTTCCAGACTGGCCACACGGTGACGCCGGATGTACACTGAGTCTCCGACCTGGAACTGATGAGGTACCTGAAGGTCTCCAGGCTTGTAAGCCTCAGCCAACCGATTCCACACCTCCCTCTGCACAGTCTCAAGGGCTTTTAATCTGGTGTACAGAGATTGAGAGGAGTAAGATTCTGGGGACGGAAGGTGTTGTATGGTAATGAGTGGGGGGTGAGTTCCATAAAGGATTTCAAAAGGAGTTAGCTTGAGGGAGCCAGGGGTATTGCGCACCCGAAACAAAGCAAATGGAAGGAGGACTGTCCAGTCTGTTATGCCAGTCTCTAAGGATAATTTAGTCATGACCTCTTTTAAAGTTCTATTCATTCTTTCTACCTGCCCTGAGCTTTGGGGCCTATAAGCACAATGTAATTTCCAATTAAGCCCCAGGATTTTGGCCAGTCCCTGACTTACCTGGGCAACAAACGCGGGGCCGTTGTCTGACCCGATTACCTTGGGCACCCCAAACCTCGGGAAGATGTCTTCTAGTATTGTTTTGGCCACAACCTGAGCAGTCTCCTTCTTGGTAGGAAAGGCTTCAACCCATCCTGAAAATGTATCTATGAATACTAATAAGTATCTGTATCCATACCTGGCTGGTTTTACCTCAGTAAAGTCCACTTCCCAGTAACTCCCAGGACGGTCTCCTCGGAGCCGTTTGCCGTGAGGTAGCTTGCTGGGCTGGGCATTCACCATCTGGCAAGACTTGCATTCTTTTACAGTTGTATCTGCAAGCTCCCCGAGCTTCATGATGTAATACGGTGAAGACTGGACAAGAGTTTTTAAATGTTTTGGGCCCAGATGAGTTAACTTGTGAAGGTGTCTGAGAAATATGATCGCCTGTTTTTCAGGGAGAATTCTCTTTCCTTCTGAAGTTTCCCGGATCCCCTCTGGAGTCTCTAGGCGAAATCCTAATCTGTCCATTTCCTCAAGGTCTAGTTCTGAATATTCAAAGTTCCTAATGGAGGGGTATACCGCCTCCTTAGGGTGAGACATCAGTTTTTCCCCCGACAAGGATAGGATGTTAAGTCCTTGAGCCGCCCGCTTGGCTTCCCTGTCAGCCCTTTGGTTCCCTCTGGCAACTTTTGACCCCACTTTTTGGTGTCCGGGGCAGTGGATAATCGCTACTTTCTTAGGAAGGTGAATGGCCTCTAACAGGCTTAGAATTTCTTCTTTATTTTTGATTTCTTTCCCTGCCGAGGTTAGCAGCCCCCGCTGCCGGTAGATGGCCCCGTGGACATGGGCAGTAGCGAAGGCGTACCTGCTGTCAGTGTAGATGTTAATTTTTCTCCCTTCTGCCAACCGCAGAGCCTGAGTCAGAGCTAGTAACTCAGCCTTCTGAGCCGACGTCCCCTCGGGTAGGCTGCTTGCCCAGATAGTTTGTTCATCATCCACTACCGCCGCCCCGGCTACCCTTTTACCTTCTATTATGTAGCTGCTTCCATCAGTGAACCAGGTCAGCTGAGCGTCTGGTAAGGGCTGGTCTTGGAGGTCCCTTCGGGTCCCCGTTTCTTCTGCTAGTATCTCTTGGCAGGTATGCAGCACACTCTCCTGAGTGGACGTGTCAGGTAGTAGGGTGGCTGGGTTAAGGATGGCAGGCGGCCCAAACTGGATCCTGTCTCCATTCAGTAGGAGACTCTGGTAATGCGTCATGCGGGCGTTAGACAGCCACCGGTCAGGGGGCTGTCTGATGATGCTTTCCAGGGAGTGAGGGGCAATGACCGTTAGCTTTTGTCCCATAGTTAGTTTGTCAGCATCTTTTACTAATACTGCCACTGCCGCCACGGACCTCAGACAGGAAGGCCAGCCACTAGCAACAGGGTCTAGCTTCTTGGAGAGGTAGGCTACCGGCCTCTTCCATGGCCCTAGAGGCTGGGTTAGCACCCCTCGGGCTACCCCCTTCCTCTCATCCACAAATAGAACAAAGGGCTTTGCTACGTCTGGCAAAGCCAGGGCGGGGGCAGAAAGTAGTGCCTTCTTGATGTCATCAAAGGCCTGTTGTTGGTCGTTACCCCACTCAAATGAGGCACCTTCTCTAGTCAGAGGATAGAGGGGGGCTGCCAGGGTAGCAAACCCGGGGATCCACAGGCGGCAGAACCCCGCAGTCCCTAAAAATTCTCGCACCTGGCGGGGCGAGCGAGGAACGGGTATCTGAGTCACAGTTTGTTTTCTGGCCTCCGTCAGCCATCTCTGTCCCCCTCTGAGGGCGTACCCCAGGTACGTTACCTCCTTTTGGCAGATCTGGGCCTTCTTGGCGGAGGCTCGATATCCTAAGCGGGCAAGTTCTTCTAGCAGCAGTCCCGTGCCCCGTTGGCATTCCTCCTCTGTGGCCCCGGCCAGTAATAAGTCATCTACATACTGCAGAAGTGTTACCTGGGGATGGCTGGCACGGAAGTGGGCTAAATCTTGGTGGAGAGCTTCATCGAAGAGGGTTGGGGAATTCTTGAACCCCTGGGGTAGTCGGGTCCAAGTCAATTGTCCTGTTGTCCCAGAGTCAGGGTCCCTCCACTCAAATGCGAAGATGTTTTGGCTGGAAGGGTGTAGTTGCAGGCAGAAGAAAGCGTCCTTTAAGTCCAAGACAGTGTACCAAATATGATCCGGGGGAAGAGAGCTCAGCAAGCTGTAAGGGTTAGGTACAGTGGGGTGGATGTCCTGTACTCGCTTGTTTACTTCTCTTAAGTCCTGTACCGGGCGATAGTCTCCTGTGCCAGGCTTTTTAACAGGTAACAAGGGAGTGTTCCATGGTGACTGACACTTCACTAGGATACCTTGCTGAAGGAGGCGCTGGATATGGGGCCTAATTCCTTCCCGGGCCTCTTTAGTCATAGGGTATTGACGTACAGCCACAGGAGTAGCTGTGGCCTTAAGCTCTATAACTATGGGTGGTCTTTCTGTGGCTAGTCCTGTTCCAGCCGTTTCGGCCCACGCCCCTGGATACCTGTTCAGCCAGTTATTTATGTGAGATATTTTTGCTCCCTGTCTCTCAAAAAGTCTATGTTCATCATCCAGGCGCATAGTCAGGGCAGTAGTTATTCTCTTGCTCCGGGTCACTTCTGGGCCATCAGGGGTGAAGGTAATCTGAGCTCCCATTTTGGTTAGGAGGTCTCTCCCAAGTAGAGGTGCAGGGCACTCGGGGATGACTAGAAACGAGTGGGTTACCCGTCCCATTCCTAAGTCTACTGTTCTTCGGGTAGTCCATGAGTACTGCCGGTGCCCTGTAGCTCCCATGACCCACGATTTCTTGTGGGAGATGGGTCCAGACGGTTCGAGCAGGACCGAGTGTTGAGCCCCAGTATCCACTAAGAACTCAACTGGCTTCCCCTCCACTTCTAGTGTTACCCTAGGCTCGGGGAGGGGTTCCGAGCCCCGTCCCCGCTAATCTTCTTCTTCTAGGGCTAATACTTTCTTGGAGGGCCCGGTCATCTTCTTAGGACACTCTCTAGCCCAGTGACCTCTCTCCTTGCAGTAGGCACACTGATCCTTGTCTAATGGAGTGCGGTTGCCCAGGTTACCTGACCCTTTTTTAGCCCTGCCTTGTGTTTGTTCCTGGCCTCTCTCACCTACTACTGCGGCCAAAATCCGTGTTAGGTTCTTCTCCTGCTTACGATCCCTTTGGTTTTTTCTTTCCTCTCTCTCCTTTTCCTTCCTTTGCTCCTTCTCTTCCTCAGTTTCCCTCTTATGATACACTTTCTCTGCCTCCTTAACTAAATCCTGTAGGGTATAATCTTGTAACCCTTCTATTCTCTGCAACTTTCTCTTAATATCTATTGCTGACTGCCCTATAAAAGCCATGGCCACGGAAGCCCTTTGCCCCTCAGAGGTAGGGTCAAATGGGGTGTAGCGCCTGAAAGCTTCCATTAGGCGCTCGAGAAATACTGACGGGGGTTCCGTGGCCCCCTGGATAACCTCTCTTACCTTAGCCAAATTAGTGGGGCGTCTCGCTGCCCCACGGAGGCCAGCCACTAGAGTCTGGCGATAGACTGTCAGTCGCTCCCTACCTTCTGCCGTGTTGAAATCCCAGTCAGGCCTGGAGAGGGGGAAGGCAGTCTCAATGATGTTGGGGAGCTGGGTGGGTCGTCCATCTGCTCCTGGTACATTCTTCCTTGCCTCCAATAAAATCCTCTCCCTCTCCTCAGTAGTGAAAAGGGTCTGCAGTAGCTGCTGGCAATCATCCCATGTGGGCTGATGAGAGAACATTAAAGACTCCACCAGCCCGGTTAAGCGCTGGGGGTCCTCTGAAAAGGGAGGATGGTTAGTTTTCCAGTTATACAAATCTGCGGAGGAAAAAGGCCAATACTGGAGGGGCTGAAGAGGAGCCGGTCCACCATCCGTTGCCACCGGCGGGGGCCCATAAGCCCTTAAGGGAAGGGCAACGGTAGTGTCGGGAACTACTCCGCGGCGGCTCCTGGTGCCCCGTGCAGGTCCTGTGGCGTCCTGAGTGGGCCCCGGCAGAGACTCGTTAAGGGGAGCAGAGGGGGCGACTGCAGGGGCCAGCGGTTCTTCTGGCTCTTCCTGACCCCCTACAGGAACCGAGGCGGGAGGGTATGGGGGAGGTGAGTCAAGGAGAAGGTGGTCAGCCTGGATTTCGGGATAGATCTTCTTGGGGGGTTCTAAGTGACTGGATTTTCCCCCAGAACTGGGAGATTGGGCGGCTAGGATCTGTGCGGCTAGCCGGGGCTTGGGTTTTGCCACCCAAGGTCGAATCCAGGGAGGTGGATTTTGCACCAGATCCTGCCAGACCACGATATAAGGCTGCTGATTCGGATGGTCTCCAGGTTCCTTCTGAAAAACAATCTCTTTAACAGCAAGAATGACAGATAGATTAAAGGTCCCTTCTGCTGGCCATCCTACATTAAAAGCAGGCCATTCTGAGGAGCAGAAGGTTCGCCATGGGCCTTTCTTGATCTCAACTGATAGGTCGCGACCTCTTCCCCTAATTTCAGCCCAATGGTCTAATGTCAGACTAAGAGGGGTTGTCACAGTCTGTCCCATCGTCAGTTCGTCCGTCGTTAGAAACACAAACAACAAAAATAACAACAACAAAAATGCTACAAACACGAGGACCCACCTACTCCACCTTGTCCGCCACAAACATACAACAGAACCAGAACCAGACGGGTGCCAATCTCTGATCCACCAGTTGAACCCGATCAGCACCCTTACCGACGGAGACTACCAGGCGTCCCTGGCTCTCCTTCCACCCTTAGGGCGTCCCCCAGGGCTGCAACCTGTGGCCCCCTAGGCACGTCTACCGGCCACTGTCCGGCCACCCTCACGGGTCACCGAACGGCTGCCACCGAAACCGAAAGCGCGCTCGCAGAACCAGACCAACTAACAAAACAAAACACAAGACAACGACAGACAACTTCGGGGTACCCCTTCTTACCTCCAAGGTCGACTCCGCGGATGAGGGGGGGCCGTCTTATCCCGGACGAGCCCCCAAATGAAGGACCTCCAAAAAGGAGACCCCGACTCTATCCCTCGGACCGACGGCAACCCCAATCAACCACAGGAGGCGTCACTTGATGCAAACCGCAAGAGGTGTTTATTCCAGCGCGCTGGGACCCGACTCGTGACTCACGCAGGAGTGCAAGGGTCGAGTCCCTAGCAGAAAATCTTACAAGCTTATAAAGGCAGAAAACCACACATCGGGAGGGGTCGCACATGAAAGGGAGAAAAGGGAAAAGAAAAGAAAAAAATGGGGGAACAAAGCTGCCGGGAAATTCCAAAGGGGGTCTAAGTTGTCTGATAACATACAACATGTTTTACAATGTTTTACAACAGGGCGTAAGATTCTGGTCAATAGTTTCTGGTAATCCTACTGTTTGAGCACTATTTAGTCATCTAGCCCAATTTACTCTTTTACCCTCTGTTTGGGGCTATTTCCTGGAACAGCTTTTAGGGGCTTTTGCTCCCATCACTGGGAGGGTGACCTCAGGGAGTTAAGATAACTGGGAGAGTGACCTCAGGGAGTTAAGATAACCAGGAGGGTGACATCAGAGAGTTAAGACAATGGGCAGGAGACCTTAGGGAGTTAAGATAAAAAATGTTCATTCTTTAGAACAGCTTACAGCTTAGAAATGTTCACTCTTTAAAACAGCTTAAAAAAAATGTTCATTCTTTCACTACATTGTTCCAAAAACAATGCAAACAAAACAGATGGTATTCACTGCTGCCTATTCAAGATCGTATCAGAATTTACACAAACTTCGTTTTTTAATATTGTTTTAAAAATAATGGATAAATGAATACTGTTTAAAGGAGTAGGTTTCATTTACAACCTTCCTACTCTCAGAACTCACCCATCAAGATCACTCGGAGACTTTAGTACTTAGCCTCCTAGCTCCTGGTGATCCTACTCTATTGATGTCAAGTAAGCAAAACCTCTGTTGCAGGGGAGGCGGGGCGTGGGTGGGGGGAAAGTGTAAAGGACCATCCTTCTTGCATTTAAACTCCAGTGACTCTCAGCTGAACCACCAGCAAACCCGTCGTCTTTAAAATGGTAATGAGAGCTACTAATAATCAGCCTTATACATTGATTCACTTTCTCATTCTCTCTCCTGCTCTCTCCCTTCCTCTTCTTTTTTCTTCGCACATGCTCAGGTTATAAGAAGGGATAATGATGCAACATTTGCCCTCTCCCTATCTCCTTTCTATTTTTGTGAAAAAAGAAAAAAAAAAAAAATAGAAAGCCACAAGGCCACAAAGTTCAAAGAGAGGGCATATTCAATTCCCTCCTTCTCATTCCCATCTCCTAGGGGAAGGGCTCCTGTGCTTGGCAGAGTTGTCCCTGACCTGGCCTCAGCAGTTCCAGCGGACCCGGCCAGGGCACAGTATACTGCACATGCGTCTTGTGGGTTCTAGCGCTGATTCTTGCTGCCACCTATGGGTGCATTACCTTCCATCGGCTTCTTCTTCCGAATTTCAATAGCACAAGTGGAGTTTCCTCCTAGTGGAGGAAGTATGCTGCTTTCTGTGTGTCCTGAAAAGGTTTGAGTGTGCAATGTGTTTACAGCTGGCTGGGAGATAGGAGTAATTTTACAATCGCCCAGAAGTGAGCCCAAAACTTCAGTCACCACATGACTGGTAATCTTCGTGACTGTGTTACTAATTAGAATCCAGAGAGGTAAGAATTAGGATCCCATAAATCCCGGGTCATTCGAGGCTTTCATTGTGTAGGAGACAGTGAGGTATCTGAATTAAGGTCTACTTCCAGGTGCAGCCTTCTCACCTGATCCATGACGCACTGGACAAATCAGGATCAAGTTCGTAAGAATAAGCGAGAGTGAAAGAAGTGCAGTGTCCCATTTCTTCTGATTATTATTTTTTCTATGATTTGAGTCCCTAGGTAAAAGAACTGCCAATCTTCTATAAGAAAAGAATATTTTAGAGCAGTGGTTCTCAACCAGGGCTGATTTTGTTTTCCCCTGCCACCCACCCCATGACAACCAGTGGTCACTTGGCAGTGTCTTGAGCCATTTTGGGTGGTCATCTCTTGTGGATGAAGGGCAGAAATGCTGCTAAACATCCTGCAATGCACAGGAGAGCCCCCAAAAGAGAAAACTGGGCCCAAAATGTCAGTTAGGCCACGTTGAGAAGCTGTGTATAAGAGGCTCAGGGAAGCTTGGGTACTGAATACAAATGCAGAACAACATATAAATGCATCTGAAACCTCAGAGTGGTGAGAAGGAAAACCACTCCTGTAGTGCGATTATTGTCACTTTATCATCAGTCTCTTGTGTATCTCTCAGTCTAGACAAGTCAGCACCAAAACTCTCAGATAGGCAAAGGTTGTACTTGCCCTCTTTATTCTCTCTCTTCACCCATTCAAGGTGCAGCCCATCTGCACTTTTCACCCATCTAGTTTGTGCTTGGGGACACTAGAGTTCCTCCTCACTTAGAATCAGTCCTGCTCAGGCCCTGGACCAATCTTCTGGTGGCAGGGAGGGCAAAAAGCAGGGTGGTGAAAGCAATAGCTTGTGCCTCAACAGAAACGTCCTTTAACTAGTAAGGAATGCCTGTTTGCTAGCTATCTGCTTTACATATTGTCATATTGTAGTTCACAAATTTAACAACAAACCTATGAGTATGATTTCCATTTTAAGTCAAAGAAACTAAGGCTCATAGAGGTTAAATAATATACCTACTTTCTCAAAGATAGCAAGAGCCCAACATCCATATTGGTTCTGGATTAACTCCAAAGTATGCCCTTATCCACACTTACTCTGTACCTGACTTTCCTGTTCTAAAGTCATAGCAAGTTGGATACAAGCCATTTTTCAATTTATAGTTTAAATTATTGGAAATAAATCCACAAGCCAAATAAATTTTCAGTGTCTTCTTTAGTCTGTGCTTTAGTTAGGGCCCTTTGATTGTAAGTTACAGGAACCAATTTTATCTAGATAAAATAAATTGGGGCAATTTTTTACAGGGATGTAGGAATTTTCACAAAAACCAAGGAGATAAAAAAATAAAATAACTGCAAACTTCTTTCTGCTTTTTTCCTTTTCTCACTTGAACACCACATCAACTTTCTTAGCTTCCTCATTTTCTTTAATTATAGAGACATATATGTTCACCCTCCAACCTGTGAAAATACATCAATTCATATTTCTATTGCATTGTTTCTAGTCCATTCTCATTCATATCCCCATCTCTCTCCCAATTTGAGATATATTTTAACCCCTGATAATCCTTTCCAATGGATGAGGAGTGGACAGTACTTCTCAAAAACATACATTCTCAAGGTCCTCAAGGTTCATGGACTGAGCAGGCTTATTACAATATGAATATCTAATACTCCAGAGCCCTCTGAGGAGCTAAACGCCAACCAAGAACTGATTCGTTTGGTTTGTCACTTAATACAGAATCATATAAAGTCAATGAAAAGCACAATTTACACAGGCAAAAGAGTGGATAATAATTTATTCCTGTTACCTCTAAATTTTGAAAAGTAAACGAAACAAAACAGTGTTACTACTTAGAAGGTCCCTCCTTCCTGATCTAGTGAGGCTGGGAGCAGCAGTACTTCCCACTTCTTCAGAGGCTTATTTATTGCTTGAACTCATGTAGGAACTAATGGTCCCATTATTGTAAATTAGCCCTGTGCAAGTCTTTGAAGGGAGCAGGGGTTGTCTAAAAATGGATGGTTTTCTCTCTACTGGAAATAAAAGATGCACCTTCCATTAGAAAGAACTTTAATTGACTATTTAAATGCAACCTGACAGTAATTCTACTGAGATGTGAGTCCTTTTCCTATTTCATGATACTGCCTTATTTATTTTTAACACAAATGCATGGCAACCAGAGATGAGAAAGAGGACAAGTAGACAAAAAGTCTCACTTGTAGGATCTGAGATTCACAGAGAACCATTTTGGTCAAAACTGTCACATCTTGTCCTCCTCTCTCCTCACCTCACTCTCAGATTGACCTTCCAAGCCAGTTTACTTCTTAGCTAGTGAAAAAATAAATGGAATTAACCTGAATGCCAACAAATGGTATTGAGAGATAGAATAAGTACATTGAATAAAGGATAAGTCAGGGCGAGTGAAGATACTTTCTCTTCCACCCCATAAAATGCAGATAGCTGAAGAGCTGCTGCAGATATCGTAAAGTGGCTATATTTTTAGCCCCTACTCATTATGGCTTTTAGTGAATAGTCTCTCTATTGTCTTAAGCCATTCATCTTTGGAGAAATATGGCCCCATTTCTCTATTTATTTATCTCTTTAGAAATGGGAAAACATAAACTGTTGCACTATAATAAATTTTCTCACTTTTAATAGTTCAAATGGTTGAACAGTAAAATGAAAGTCAAGCATTATTTTTATTCCTTGGCTTTTTTGTCATTTTGAGTATCCTTAGCACTATTTAATGTCATGATCCCTAAGAATGGCCTCAATTCGATTATCCATCTTCTGACAATGGTTTTCTTATAATACAAATATTTAAAAGTCGACCAGAAAAGATTAAGCAGAAAAGAGCTTAATCATCCTGTGTCTGGAAATAAAGAGAATAAAGGTGGTTTTTAGGTAACTGATCTGTAACCCACCCATGTCAATTCAAAAGTGTAGAAAAGAAAAAATAGGGAAGATGAAAATTATCCCAAAACACAACAGTGTTTTCTAGGATAAGCACCAGACTACCCCAAGTTATTCTTAACATTCAACATAATTGAAAAATTCAAAATGAACAGAATTTTGGATGGACCAAGAAAATGATTTAGTAAAATTTTTGCTATTCAGGCACAGAATTGATTTTGATATGAAGAGACTGGTACTGGGTTTAGACAATACATTACCCTGGTTTCTCAGAATTATAGCACAAGAAATGTTTCAGAGTAAGGTATACTCCATTCCTGGACAGAACTTCTATCTGAATCCCTTCCTCCTTTCCTATCCCAGATGAGCCAAATTTTCCTTCTTCACCCTTAAATTCACCCACACATGAGGGAACTCCTAAGAGGAAAGTATTTGAGGAAGTAAAAGAGTAAACATGAAAGAGAGACAAACCCACTAAAGTATGCAAGCCAAAGTCTTTCTAAGCACAACCAAAAGTCACTACCCCATCCCCTAAGACAAATTTTCCCACTGATCGAGATCTCTGAGACTCAAGTTTCCTCACTGTCCTATCAAAGATCCCACATAAAACCTCCTACTGTCCAGGGTGAATGAGGGAGGAAAGGAATATCTGTCTCATTCTCTAGATGGAGGAACTTCCTATCTCTTGATTTTTTTCACTGTATAATTCATAAACTTACAATGAAGTGGCCCATCTTCTGGGTTAACCTTTTCTCATGAGTCGCATCTAGTGTGCCATCAAAATAACCTCTCATTTAGATTCAGTCTGTCTCCCATAGATTGTAGACTTCTATTTTCTACTAGATTATAATCTATATGTAGACAGACCCTTTTTGCTCCTGCAGCTCCCTGGTTTATAGCAAGAACTTTGAATTCGGACTGATTGCCAATCATGAGCTAAACTCTACCTCCTTATTTTGATACCATATGTCCCTGTGTCTCAGTTTCCTCGTCTGTGAAAAGAATGGGGATATTGTTGGTAACTACCTTGGGCAAAGTGGAAAGGATCAAATGGGGCAATTTCTGTAAAGAACTCAGGGCTCTATGTGGCAATGATTAGTGGTTACTTAATGTCAGTATTTTTCCCTAGTGCAGTGGCATGTAATGGTGTCTGTTGTGTTTGATGAGTGAATGAATCCTAAGAGGCATTTGAACGCTCTTTCAGAAGAAATATGTTACTAAAGAAGACATTGGTTAGTCTAGGAGACCCCTTCATGGCTTTAGAAAATGGCAAAATATATAAAACTACCCAAAGATTTCAACCCACCTAATACATTCCAGTTTCCTTGTGGCTTTGTTTATAACCATTTAGAATCAAAAAAATTTTTTTTCTCTTTAAGGAAAACAAAAGGAATTAAGAGGTAGTGTAAAGAAAATGTGAAAAGAGAAAATTTTATCTTTTTCAAACATTCTTCCTGTCCTGACCAACCTGAAAAATCATCCCTACCCAGGAAAGAAATGAGGTGCAGAGAAAATTAAGAATGCAAGCAGAAAGTTGATTTTGGTTTTACAGACACTTGAATGGTATCTCAAAAAATTTAGAGGCCATTTTAAAGTACCTCCTCTTATTTATGGTTGCACTTCTTGAATGAAATATTGTGTGCATTAATCCCCTCTGGAATTACAGAGCTTTTCTATGTTTGATGCCTCCAGAAACTCAGAACACAAACACCAACGAAAGAAAAATATATGGAAAGACATAAATTAGACTTTTTCCCCCACTGGGATGCATCCATGCATCAGAGCTTATAAATTTAGATTATATCTCTACTGCCATCGTGTGATAGAATGGTTTTTAGTAAAGATATCCTTAAAAGAGAGCCAAAAACTCAGAACACAAGGAGCTTTCAAGGAAAAAGCTGCATTCTTCTTTTCCCTAACTTTCAAGCAATGTCACACTTTCTGATGACTTGTGAATAAAGTCTAGGAAGCACTCTATCCATGAAGTAGCAGAGCAGGGAGGCAGAATAAAGAATACCAAAAAGAGTACTATGATGACATCCAGCTGTTCTTCTCAGCCGTGTGTCATGAAGGAATGGTCCTATCTTGCCTCATTTTAAGAATGGAAAGCTCTAATTTCAGAATGATGCAACCGCCCCTCTCCCAGGCTGTCCATCCCCCAGAACTCTCTGCCCCTTAATGAAACTTAGGTAATGCCTATAGCACTATTGCTCCCTATATTTCTGGACAGCTTATCTCCTCACTGGACTGGGGCAGCCCCATACATGTTCATTTTTCTTTTGACACCTTGACCTCTGTCACACTGGAGTTTATTTTTATCACTTTGAGTTGCCTAGAAGTCTGAGAAGTGTGTCTCTTACATACTTTTACAAATTGTTGAATGTTGAAGTGATTTTTGACCTGACTTGGAGCTCCAACCTCTCTCATCCTCTGCCTGTTACAGACCTCACATTTCCCAACTTTGGTATAATTGTGCAATGTGTGAAGATTGTCTTTGGTACTGTCCAGTGTTGCCCCCTGTTTTCCTCTCCACAAGCCCTAATGCCATTCCAGGATTCCACTGCCCGTAAAATACCCACTACTGCTCTTCCTCCCACCACACCTGTTCTCTCTGCTCCTTTTAACACAAACCAGCCTCTCTACTCTCCCTGTCAAACCTCTTCTCAGAACTCAACCTCTGTAATGAAGAGAAACTTCCATCAAACTGCTAACACAAACCAATAATGGACCCTCTGTTTTGTTTCTTCCATGGAATATTTGAATCCAGCACAGGAAAATGGACTTAAATAAATATCTAATGTAATGGTTTAGATATGCAGTGTCCTCCAAAAGCTCCTTTTAATGCAGGAATAGTCAGAGGTAAATGATTAGATTATGAGAGCTATAACCTAATCGATCCATCCTAGTTTGAATGGACTGACTGAATAGTAACTATAGGATGTTGGGATATAGCTGGAAGAGATGTGTCACTGGGATGGATGGGGCAGGGTACAACTGCCCTGCAATACCTTCCCCCACCCTCTGCTTTCTGACCCTGCCAGGAGCAGAGCAGAGCAGCTTTCCTTTGCTGGTCCATTCCCCACATGTGCTGTCTCATCTTGGGCCCAGAGGAATGAAGTTGATCATCTATGAACTGAGACCACTGAAAGAAACCATGAGCCCCAAATAAACTTTCCTTCCTCTAAGTTGTTCTTGTCACCTGTTTTGGTCAGAATGATGAAAAAACTAACGAAAACATCCAATTACATTCTGGGATTACTATAGCAATTCCTGGAACCTCCTATTTCCATACTTTCTTACCAGAATTTTCATCCAAATGCCCCCAAGTCAGTGAGAGGTGTTACCTCCTAGAAAAAAAAAATGCCTGGAATACAAAGAAAAAGAGATTAATCATGCTTTTGAGCTTCTAAATAGATTTTGAAAAAAATGTAGTAAATCTTGAAAGTCATAACTTTTTCTTCAGACCAACTGAATTTTTTAGTTGCAAGCCTAAGCCTTAAAGAAAACAGTGCATGCAACATTATCTTTAGCACAACTAACTAAAGCACTTGGGGAATAAGAGTTTCTTATAAACTTAGTTTTCTGATTAACTGAATTCAAATACCTCTTGTGAAATTATTCTGAATATATGAGTATACTTCCTTCGAATCTTCAGGGTCACGATTTTAAGTATTTCCAAGTCTTTCTTATTTCTTACCTTACTTCCTGATAGATATAAATAAGACTTGCATGTTATTATGGCATCCCACTCATTACTAAACCATTGAATGTTGGTAACCACAAGCCACTTTTTGACATTTTGTTCAAAATAATATAAAAATCTCATTATGTGCCATGTTGCAGTCCTAGAAATTTAAATCAATGGCATTTCTACACATGCCTTCAACTGAAAGAGAATTTAATAGTCATCTATGTCAGTTCCTTCATTTTAAAGACAGGAACAATGGGGTATAAATATAGATAGCTAAAACCAACAAGTAATATCAGTGATGACCTCAGAGACTGTCTCTTGATAGTCCAGGGATTTTTCCCTTCTCCGAGTAGTCCATTAGTCACAATTCACTTTCTCCTACTGGTGTGTTAATCCCTGTATTATCCTTTCGTCACTTATAGCATAGAGCTCGGGCTCTTGGACCAGACCATCAGCATATGTAAGGGCTGGAATAAGAACCTCAACTGATTCATTTTTCTCTCACAGTGAAAATTGCAATAATTGTGAGAATAAAGAAATATGTGTTTCCTATCAGAATGGCAAGGTCCACCTTGTACCAAGTATAACTTAGATCTTGTGATTTTTTTTTTTTTTTTAAGCAGGAAGAAAAAAAAAAAAACTATCAGGCCTGAAATGTCATCATAGCCTAAAATGCACTGCTCATAACTGACAGCAACTGACAGTCTTGCACATTGTGCAGCGACCCTTTGTCCAGCTCCTGTCAAATTGGGTTGGCCTTGCAACAGCCAGAGGTGCACCATGAGGACCATGTGGTGAGAATTCTTCTCCCACTTCTGCTAAGAGGAACATTAACATATACAAATTGTACCCAAGGCCAGAGGGGAGGGACAATCAAAGCTGAGGTCTGTTCATCAGGACATTAAGCCAGAGCAGAGGGAGGGAGAGGAAGAAGACAAACTCTATACTAAAATGGAGGAAAGAATCATAAACCTAGGACTGGTGTCCTTGTTCCCTTGGAATCAACAGCCAGAGAAGACAGCCTCACACTTAGCAGTACTGCACACTGTCTTGCCTTCCCATCTATATCCAGGATGTCAGAGTGAAGACCGATCTACATACCATCCTTGAGCTTCCAGAGAAAAACACCAAGAAAATATCGGTAAGAGCGCCACCAGAGATTGCCCCTAGAACATTGGGGTGATGACTTTTAGACAAAGACATAGCTAATGGCTGCCAAACCCACATGGAAGATCTCCACAAAGAAAGTGTCTGAGAAAATCAGGGTGTATACTGGAAATAGGGGAGGGCTGAAAGCTGTAGAACCCCTCATAGTTCCGGTAGAGTCACAGGCTTGCCTGGACAAGCTCCCTTGAAATTTTGTTTGATGTTTCTTCAGAGAAGAAATAATAAAATCTGAAGTACATGAATTTAGATCAATCATCACTTAGATATCAGATCATGTCATGTTGGTAATACATTTGTTGGGGGCTTCTCTCCAACTTGAGGAGCAGTGGGGTCCTGAGGATGTGAACAGAGTCGTCTGCTGAATGAAAATGCCCACAGTGACACAAGAATTGGGAAAGATTGCCAGCCTTTAACAATGCCTGCCTACCCAGAGCCACCAGCCCCTTTGGAAGGGCTCCCATCTTCCATAGGTTATTACCTCAAAGATATCCCCTGGCTCTTTCTCCTGCCTGATCTTCTTAGTCAGCAAACTCTATATTCTGCTTCCTATCCAGTTCATAAAACTGCATCTCACTTAGCACTATGCCTGAAGTGCTTCCTTCAGTTCTTCTTTGTTCTACCCAGCTCTTTTTAACCATCCAGAACAGATCAAAGGAATAAGGACAGGAAACTACAGGAGTCACCAAAAATAATAAACTGCAACTGAGAAAAAGTGAGCTGCCAGAAACCCAAACCAGATATAATCCTGAGAATCAGATTGTGTGGAAGTCATTGTCAGAAACCATTGTCATCATCAATCAAGGCCAAGACTATCCAAGAGTGGGAAACAAGCATGTCATGCTGAAGCATAAAGTACTCATTACGTGGGGAGGTCCTATCTGCCCAGTTAGATTTTCAGTTACCTGAATACACAGTCCCAAAAATTAGGATATAATTCTGATGTTCACGTATCTGTTTGGTTAAGCTAATTTGGTAATTAGAATAAATTAGTGCTTGGACTTATGTATTCCAAGTAATTAGAAGCTTGATTGATTTTACTTCCAATTGTTTACTTGATGCCAACATGCATGGACAAGGGAAACATTAAAAAATATTTAGAGGGCATCTATCAATCATATCACTTACAGTTGACCAATGAAAATGAGTGCTGGCTGATACCCTTCTCTAGTGCATCAAAATAATTAAATACTACCCTGGATATGTGACTTTGAAGAGATTCTTTTCTTTTCTTGAATGATGATTATGTAGTATCAGTTATCACAGATATTTATAAGAGACATATTCTGAGAATTAATAATACTTCTTATCATTATCATAATTATTATAATAGTTATTAATTATTTGACCAGTCATAACTGAAATGAATTATTTGACCAGTCATAACCTAAATTCCCCTCCCTCCCTCCTGCTCTGAAATGGCCATGGATTAATAGTTTTAAAATATTATTAATGGTCCAATATTAATGATCCATATAAATATTTATATGTTTGGAATATAAAACCAGGGGTGAATATTTGAAAGAATAGAGATTTATATATCATACAGGGAAAGCATATTACTGATTTTAAATGTGAGAAACCAACTATGATCACTTTCATTCAATGAGGGGAACAGTAAAATTCCAGGAAGGAGGGAAGTTTGCTGTTATGTTTGATTATGCCCCTTGGAGCATTTGGGCTGTGAATGTGAAGGCCATGTTTTGCTGAACAGAGTGATTTACACAGAAGATAAACTATTCTAAGTAATAAAGGAAAAGGATTTGAGCTTTCCTCTGAGCAGCCTACTAGTCAAACATGAGGGCTCTGAGCTCCATTTTGAAGAAGAAGAGTGTCTCTGAGAAAATCCAAACCTCACCAGCCCAGTAGCAGGCAGGGGCCTCAGGTGAAACATGATCAGGGAGCCATGTCTTTTTGTGATGATGACTTGTCATTTTGGGAAACAGTCTCAAGATATTTCTGATCCATGCTATAATTCTTCTTGGTAGCCCCAAGATTTCATACCAATACAGCATCACATTGGTGGTGATAAGGAGAGACAAAGTTTGGGCAATGTGTAGTAATGGAGTGGAGACATAAACCTCTCCACACGAGGTCCCCACATACATTCTGTCTCTGGGGACAGTGTGCAGATAAATGACATCTTACTGAGGAAGGACCATAACGCTCAAGGACCCAGTCATTGGTGACCAGAGCTGAGAACTAAAATAGAGCTGGGCCTGACAGTAGAGAAGTAGGTTGCTAGGGTTTGAATGTCTCCTCCAAAACTCATGTTGAAATTTACTTTCCATCGTAACAGAATTAAGAGGCCAAACCTTTAAGAACTGATTTAGAGTCCTCATGAATGGATTAATGTCATCACAGGAGTGGGTCAGCTAACATGACAGTGAGTTTGTTATAAGTTCGACCCTCTGGTAATCCTTATTTTGGTCTCATGCATGCTCACTTGGCCTTCTGCCATGTCATGATGCAGCACAACAGCCTTTACTAGATGCAGATGCTATGCTCTTATTACGGTTTGGATGTGAGGTGTCCCCAAAAGCTCACATGTGAGACAATGCAGGAAGGTTCAGAGGACAAATGATTGGGTTGTAAGAGTCTTAACCCAGTCAGTGAGTTAATCCCTGATGGGACTAATTGAAGTGACAGGGTGTGGCTGGAGGAAGTGGGAATTGGGGTGTGGCTACGGGGTATATATTTTTGTATCTGAAACTCTTTCTCTGCTTCTTGATGATGCGAGCCATTTCCCTCTGCCACTCTCTTCCACCATGATGTTCTGCCTTACCTCAAGCCCCAAGGATTGGCGCCAGCCTTCTATGGACTAAGACTTCCAAAATTGTGAGAACTCAAATAAACCTTTCCTCCTTTACAGTTGTGCTGGTCAGGTCATTTAGTCATAGCAGGGAAATAGCTGACTAAGACAACTCTCAAACTTCCCAGTCTCCAGAAGAGTGAGTCAAATAAATTTCTATCATATTTATAATTTACCCAGTTTTAGATATTCTATTGTAGCAATGCAAAATGGATTATGGATCAGTTCAGGAGCTGTATTAGGCAAGGTTCTCCAGAGAAACAGAATCAACTGGGTATAGCAATGGATAGATGAATGAAAAGAGGCAGAGAAAGAAAATTCACCCTTCCTCTGCCTTTTTGTTTTATTCCGTTCCTCTGTAAATTAGATGCTGTTCACTTACATTGGTGAGGGTAATCTTCTTTCCTCAGCCAATTCAAATGTTGATCTTTTCTTGAAATACTGTCTCAGAGACAACCCCAAATAATGTCTTAATATCTATCCAAGCATTGCTTACCTCTGTCAAGCTGACAAATTAACCATCATCAGAGCAGATATGAAAAAATCCACCTTGTCCCACAATATGCTCAAAGATGGAGCAGGGATTGGCAACAAATAGTGAGAGGATACACAGGGTATGCATACATGTGAGTGAGAGCTCAGAGGTACTTACGTGTATAAAACAGCCCAAGACCAACTCAAAGTGAAATTTGACAAATGGAGGACTTCAAGTGCTTATCAAAAGACATTCTTTCACTGAGAGGCTTTTATAGAATTCAATCACACCTAAAAATGGAAGGAAAGTAAGCATGGGAGGAAAAATAATTCCTGCATCCACATGATAAGATATATCAGTGCTTTCCAGAAAGACTAGAAATCCTTGGCCCATAGAATACGAATGTTGATAGTAGACCATCAGACTGGCTGATAAAACCCTGGTAAGCAGCACCCATCAACTACACACATAAAGGAAAGTTGTGTAGTAGCCTTGCACTAAAAAACAGACAAGAAGATAAAACTTCACTGGAGTGTAATGCCAAAACTGTAGCCAAAGCTGCCTCAACTTCTCTGATCTCTGCAAGACCTCTTCTAGAAGCTTGTTATATAACCAACCAAAAATCCTAGGAAGTGGACATATATACAAGGGAAAAGAAGAAATGTGTGTGTGTGTGTGTGTGGTGTGTGTGATGTGTGTGTCTGTGCATATGTATATGAATATGCACGTACATGTACACACAAAACTGAAATGTAGGCACACACAAACGTATTTACAAATCAGGATGGTGTTCCTATTGGTTTTTATGTAAACTTTCCTCCTTTAGATGTTATATTAGATAAGATGTCAGCTATTCTAATGTGAGCGTTAGTAATACATTCACATTCATTCATTTATGTGTTCAATCAGTTAACGTGTATTGAGCACCCAGTGGGTGCCCATCCCAGCATTCTTTTAAGCATCTCTTGATCACAACTACTTTTCAGAGTCTACAAGGAATAGGGAGCTTCTCTTTTTGTTTTGTTTTTTTTTCCAGATGAAAACCAAAGCTCAGTGACATCGATTACCTAAGATTGCAACTACTAAGTAGTTAAAGATTTAGAGCCAGGTCTCCTGATTCAGTGCTAAAGGCAAAGCAGGGAATAAGAAAAAGAGGCAGAGTAGTAGGAGGAGGATCAGTTCTGAGAGGGGTGCCTCAAAAGTCAATGAAAGAGAGGACTTCAAGGAGGGAGACTTAAATAGCATAAAATAATACAAACAGGTCAGTGAGATAAAGAATGAAAAATGCTCATGTAAGGAACAAATGGCTACACATCTCTGTGCCAGGCACTCCAGACACTTGGCCAGGACACACAAGTGAGTGTAGTGACATCAGTTTCCCACCTTGAACCCTGGAAACACTTTTTGCCATTTTATGCACCACCCCTCTTCGATAAGGGCAGTCTTGGCAGTGAAAAAAAGCCCCAGGCTGATGAAATACTGATATACACACACTCACACATAGAAGAGCTGGAATCCAGGGAACTTAGTGCCCCTGGGACAGTCCTGAACCAGAGATCATAGGTACTGGGATACCACAGCCCAGTTCCTGAGTCTCCCGTGGGCAACTCTGAGGCGTAATTACACCCCTGAGCTCCCCTTCCCCAGTCGATGTCTGAGGACATCCTCTTGCTTGGTCTTCTTCCCTTCACTGTCCTGCTTCCCCCAACCCTGACCAGCTCCCCAGGGAAACCTTCCTTAACAGCACCACTTGCCCTTGAAGGCCATCAAGGTACTCCTCAAGAAAGCAAGAAGAAAGAGAGAAATACATTGCACTGAGGGAGCACATGGGAAAGGTCCAGGATCTAGACTCCTGGAGAAAGACAGGACTTCTTGGAGACAGGGAATCTGTGCTGGCATTGTAGAGATGAATAGGAATCAGTCAAGCAAAGTGGGAAAGAATCTGTGTGAGAGGAGGCAACTGATGCAAAGGCCCTGAGAAAACAAGCAACAGAGCTCATGAAAGAAGTTATAAATAAATCCATACGACTGTGGGGCAGAATGTATGAAGGAATCTGCAGACCATGAGGCAGCAGGGTGGGTGTGGCTACTTCAATTGGTTTAGTGAACCAGATTGGGAGTTTGGAATGTCCTGAAGGCCTTGAAGTACCTTTGAAGATCTCTTCTGTGACAGTAAACAGAATGGATTACAAGAGGACAAGAGAAGAGACATGAGGACCAGTTAGGGAGCTATTGAAGTAATCCAGCCAAGATTTGACATGGCCTGAAATACAGTAGCAGAAGTGGGACTGGAGAGAGGAAATGGATTACAACTGAGAGAACTCTTATGATGGTACAAGGTCAGTGAAGTGGTCAAGGCAAAGGCAGGAAGTAGATGGCAAGCTGTAGGGAGGGAGGAGGTAGAGATGGCAAGTAGAGAATACATTTTGAGGAGTTTGGCCATGGTGGGGAAGGTAAGAGAATTCGGGATTAAACAAAATTTTTGACAGGATGCAAAGGAAGGGGAGTTTAACAGGAAAAGAATGTTGGAGAACATTTATAGAGCTGCAAGGAAAGTGAGACATACACTTCATCTTCTCTGCCCAATTCTCTCTCTACTTTCTTTGCTCTTATTTTTCTCTTTTACCTGCATGAAGACATGTTGTTACAGTTGGCGTCCTTAACCTGTGAGCAAGAAATTCTAGCAGCAAGTAGATGCCAGGACATAAAAAACAAATACTTCAAAAGTTCAGACTTATTCTTGTCCAAACATTTCTTTGAAGATAATTTGCTTTTTTTTTTTTTTTTTTTTTTTTTTTTTTTTTTTTTTTTTTTCAGTTTGGGCCTTGTAAAAAGGCCACAACAGCACAAGCAGCTCTGTTATGGCTGTGGAGGGCAGAAGGTTGGAGAAAAAGTTCAATTAAAATTCTGCCTTCCTCAACCTGATAATGGGTTTGACATTTGCAGAGTTCCTGGGCAACAATGTCTGCCATTGCAAACCCCACAAATTGGGAAAGGCTCTTTGTTGCAGGCTGAGAAAGCACCAAATAAAAGGTCTCAGGCAGCACAGCTTTTTCATGTTTGAAGTGCCGTTGACTCAGCCCCGTCTGCTTCCTCAAGCGCATCACCCTCTCCTCTGCACCTCCTAACAGATGACACTTTGGACAGCTCCTTCTAGGTGAGTCCTAGAGAAATAAATAAATGCTGCCTCCAGGCCTGGTGAAATAATTTCTCACTCGGGCTTTGCAAAATCTAAAGAGGCTTCTGGTTACCTCAAGATGTTATAAAATCTTTGACTAATTCTTAAAAGGTGAGAGAATTGACAGTGCAAAGAAAAGTGTTTTCCAAGATAATTCAACTGAACATTTGCCTTGGAGTGTCACAGTTCACAAAATACTTTAGACCTGTGCTCTTACTGGATCCTAGCAATGGTTCTGTATTTCTCCCATTCTACAGATGAAACAACAAACACCTTTTGACTCCTGGTTCATTGCTCTCCTCACCCATACTGTACTGCTTCTGAAAATGAAAGGAATAAAAAATTGAGGTGTCACACTTTCAAAATGAATGTGAAAGACTTCTGTAAAATTTGAAAGAGGTAGGTCAAGGTGAGGGCTGATCTGAAGCAAAACCATGAAGAATGTTTAGTGGACCTTGCTGCCTTTTATCTCCTGTTCTACATGACCCCTCTCCCCAACCCTCCAATGCCCAGGGTCCTCATTTGGCCCTTTGATAAATAATGTGACTCTTCAGTGTTGCCTGCATGAGTGGCATTCTTCCCTCTGGCTCCATTGAACTACTCTCTTCACAACTTACCCATCCTTACCTGTGTCCCTCTCACTCACCCTCACTCTAAGCAATGCACCTACTCTAATCTGGTCATTTGACTTCCTAAGAAGTACCTTTCATGATGCTCTTGATGCTCTCCCTATATGCTAAAAAACCAAAAGTCACCCCTTCCAGTTGGCACTACTAGGGTTCCATTGACTCAACACATACCTCACAGCAATATGAGTTGCAGACACTGCTGTAGTTAATAGGTGTAGGTATTACTGGGAAAAGCTGAGACTGTTTCCAGCATCTCTAAATCTGAGAATTGTTGGCCGTCCATCAGACTGACCATGACTATGGATACTAACCAAAAATATTTCCCAAAATAAAAATAGCCTATGAAATAGAAGAAAGTCAACCCAGACAGTGTCTAAGCATTTGAGTTTGCAGAAGCGCCACATAGTCTTTGCTGTTTATTTCCAGAGATATAAAGGTCACCTAAGTGAGCAGTGATGTCTTTCCAGATACTCATTGTGGTGGGTCATGACTGGCCCAGCAGTTGCTGGCCAAGAAATCAATACCTGACTGGCCTTGGCAGCTAGATCTGGCTCTAGTGAATCAGCAACCAATCAGGAACAGATGGAGGGTGGGTGCAGTATAAAACTGTCCTAGGGAGTGCTAGGTCAAGGTAGGACTGACTAAATTCTGTTACCTTCTAAACATGAAAGACTGAGTATGAACAACCAAGTTAATAGGGAACACTGCTGGAGTGCAGGGTTTTTCCAAGAATAAACAAGGGAAAAGGGCAGTAAGTCTGAGAATTACAAGAATGCAGGGGCTCACACCTGTTTTCCTGCCTAAAGGCTGGATAGGATATAGGCCCAGGTTAAAGGTTTAGGTAAGTGTGAACATCATCTGAACACATCCTCTCTAGGATGGGCTGATATTCCTGCAGGCTGTCTCACTGTAGGAAAATGCCCTTTGTTGAGCATTTTCATTCCTTCCTCCAGACCTAATGACTATCCCCTCTGTCTCCCAGAATGTCATATTGCAAAGGCCTTGCTAAGAGTCAGTGCCAAGAACTAGTTAACATTGCTAGGATGACTTAACCACATGCAGATGCAGAACCAAGGTCAAACAGCCCATCCTGCAGAAAGACACTACCCTTACAGGGCAGGGCCAAGGCAGCTCTTGCTGTGCTTCTGTGTTCATCCTTGGCACTGGAGCCAATGACCCAAAGCCAATTAGAGAGAACCACAGGGATTATCTTCTCAGAAGGTGGGCCATGAGATGAGAATGTATCCCTTAAGGCTCAGTCACCTGGGAGCTCAGTCCTCCAGAAGACCTAGAGGCTCTGAGTCATCCAGGCTACCAGAGATACCCAGAAGAACCTCTTCTATCCAAGGATGACCACAGACCCAGAGGAAAAAATCCAGATGCTGAATCTGTGTCAAACACTAAACTGTTCTTTGTTACACTCTATGAAATACAAAATCCACTTTGGAAAGAAACACTAAAGACCCAAGAAACACTGGTAAGGAAACTAACTGGTCTCAGAGTTCAAAGGCCTATATTTCAGTCTCAATTGAACCACTTATTGGCAGAGAGGCCTTGGGCAACTCACAAAACCCCTCAGGACCTCTGATTCCTGCCTTGCCTGCTCACAAATCTGTCCTGAGCTCTAAAGATGGAGCACATGAACCCTAATACCACTATGAAACCCTGAGCTTTTCTATCACCTAATAGGTGAGAAGCCTGTGGTCCAAGGAGATTAAATGAACCTCTTACATATTTTCTTAGTTTGGGGATCCCCAGGAGTCACACTAGGAATAAACTTTCAAATGCATGTAGTTCACTTATGAGATGAGGTAAATCTGTCAGAGAAGTAGAAAAGTGAGCCATGGAAAAGAAGGACCATCAAAACAAGAGAGCGTATAGGGTATTCATACCCGGGGTGGGTCCTAAATATGCAAACAATAAAAACTCCCTTGTAGTTCTCAGAAGTACATATCACTGGACATGGCTCAAAAGCCCAGAGCAAGACAGACCCAAACAGTTCACACATCCTCAAGCACATGGGAGTGACACAATTCTCCAGGGGAAGAGCTCATCCTTCCCTGGGGAGAAAAAGTCAGTTCTGGCAACTCTACAACCAGACCCCACAAAAGCAATCAATAGATTGCTAAAGGCCAGCCTGGCAATGACAGTTCAAAGTTGAATTAGAAAAGAAACCATTTAAGAAATTTGAAAATATTATTTTCTCTCTGTGTTTTGATGATGGGGAGAGGCTGACAAGGCTGACAAAGCGCAGAGTAAAGAAAATCCTAACCTCTCAGGTATCAGTATACATAAAATGCACCCTAACTTCATAACCACTACATGACTAAATTCTAAGATGCACTTCGTTTTTTACATTTTAATATCTCTGAAATTGGAGTGCAGCTTGGAAATAATGATGACCTCTAGTCCTTCACAGCTAGATGGTGGTTAGGGTAGAACTGTCATCGCCCACAAGCCCCAACTTGGTCAGAGCTATTCCCATTTTCTTCACTCATGTATTGACTTTAATTACCATTTAAAATGTCTTCCAAGCACAGTAGCAATATTCAGTAATTGTTGAAGTTAGATGATGGATTCATGTGACTTATTCTATTCTTTCTACTTTTTTATACACTTAAACATTTTCATAGTAAAATGGAAAAAAAATCCTCAAAAATACATGGTTCCATGTTACTGTGAAATTAACATGTATTTTAGAAAAGAAGAAAAATAGAGCTATAAGGGTGTCAGTGTGATATTAGTGAAATATTTGATATTGAAGAAATGACTGCAATTTTACATTTAATTAGAAAACATCTACAAGTGTATGAAGTGTATCTCAGTAACATATTGTTGCTGAGATTGAAGGAAAGAAAAGTTTCCCAGACCTTTGATTTTTCTTGAAGAAACTTTGAAGGAAGGTGACATGTTATGGGTCATGTTAGGCTGTCATTAGGGTTTTGTGTTATAGTTTAAATGATGCATAAAATAATGGTGCATTTCCCATCCATGGTGTGTGTGTTAGAGTCAATAAACAGTACTTTCGATGTTGAGTATTCCCAACATAGTTTATCCAAAACAAAATTTAGCAATATGTGTGTTTAGAGAGATGAAAGAGTATTCATTCACCAAAGACTCTCTTATGGAGAATATTGGATTTGTCTACAGGAAATCCTTCAATAAAAGACAGTACAAAGTAGGAACCAAAATTATGAGCTTTGAAACAAACTTCCTAGGTTTGAATACCTACTCTTTTGCTTACCACCTAGTGACCTTAAATAGGTTACCGCACTCCTCTGTGCCTCAGTTTTCTCATCTGTAAAATGAGGAAAATCAAAAAAGCACCTTCATGAGGTCATGTGCAAATTAAAGGAAATAAAATACGCAAAGAATTTAAGATTAGCACCTGACACAAAGGAAATTGTTAATAAACTGGATGAGAGGGAAAATAAATCTGTTGCTCCTGAGAGGAATGAATGGGAATGAATGGGGAATTCAGACAGAGAGAGCTCAAGGACAGCAGAAGATTTTTCTGAAATGTGATGTGCATTTATTATGGAAAACAAAGTTAAAGGAAAAAATAAAAAGTGCATGAAAACAGAAGCAGAAGACAGAAGGAGCCCTGAGAAATAGGAAAATCACAGAATCAAGTGGGAACCTATGGGTCATCACAGGCCAGGCTAGATTCTGTTATACCAGATTCTCCACCTTTGTTACTGCATATAATTTCTCCCTTCTCAAAGATGGCAAATTGGTCCCATCTTGGGCACCAACTCTGATCAATTTGAGTGTTGTACTGTGAAGGATTAGGGAACTGCACTTGGGCTTTTCAGAAAACTGTACTATAAGGGATTAGCAATGTCTGCTCTGAGCACTGGAGGATTAAATCACAGCACATCCACAGCATTTTGGTCACCTTGGCCTTAGTCCAGGCCTGTGTCTCCACAATATTAGAAATAAAGTCAGAGCGAAAAGGTCACCAGCATATAAGACCTGTCCATTCCACCCAGCTGCCCTGGGACCCTGGCATCAAGGACAGGTCTCTTCGGGCTGTACCATAAGCTCATAAAACTACATTGGATTTTAGGCATGAGTCAGTCAAGTCATCCATTCAACAAAGACCTCCACATAGTAATTCTCCAGCCCAAATGGACACCTAGTACGTGTCCAGGGAATTTTCAGACAATAAAAGGTATAGATATTTCCATCCTTAGTCAGGAAATCAGTTGCAGTCAACAGAATTGAAAATTACAATATCTATATTACTGACTTGAAAAATGTACCCTGAAATGTGTGGGGACAGCAGTTTCAGAGCTCAGATGGACCTCGGTGATCATTCAGTTCTGATTCCTCATAGTATAGAGAAAAATAATGAAATTCAAAGTTAACAAAGTTCTAGTCCTGAGGCAGGACTAGAATCCTGAGTTCTTGGGACCTGCCTGGCCCAGGATTTCTCTAATAATACTGGAAATGCAATCCTAGCCCTCCACCATCCCTGCTCTCCTCTCCTGAAAACCCAACAGAAAATTGGACCAATAGGAAAATCATCTGTTCAGAGAACACTGACTCTACTTTTAAAAACTCAGCCACCCTCTGCCATGTTAGAAACATCCATGTGTTTCTTCTGAATCCCAAGCCTAGAAAAATTCTCAATTACCTCTATAGAACCTCCTAGTTTATCAATAGACTGCAGAAAAGGTTCTAGGTGGTTCAGCCTCACAATGAGCAAGCTATGGCCATTATTTCTGCTTCAAATGGGAACTTGTCCCCAAGGTTATCCCCACTGGCCTACAGAGGCACTTCATGCACTTTCTCCAGGAGATTCTTTCAAATATAAATAAGATGTTTTTAAGAACACCTTCATAACCCATTAATGCCCAAGTATGTTTGTTTTTGCAATTCAGAGATAACAGGTCCATGACCTTGGATGGAATGTTCAGAGAAATTCTTGAGCTTCACACACTTCATGGTTGATGAGGATCAGGGGCTGCTTCTTGTCACCCTCCAACATTAAGGAAGCCGGTAGAGCTTGTGATACTGGCAATGAAAGAAGCAATACCTTTCTTCTTATGCTTGTCATTATGTTTACAAAATTCATACAACTTTGTGTTGCTGTGGTTCATGCTTCTTCACTTCTGGATAGTATTCCATTGTATGCATGTGGTGCAATGTTTTTTTAATCCATTTCTCTGTTAATAGACAATTACATTGCATGCAGTTTGGAATAATTAAGAACAAAGCTGTTTATTATTTGTTCATGAAGTTAAATACCTGGAAAAAATGCCCTGGGTGTTCTTTGGAAGGTGGGAAGATATTCAACTGTCATGTTTGCACCATTTCATGTTCCAAGTGTGAGTGAGAATTTCCACTGCTCCACAGCTTCACCAATATTTGGTGTTTCAGAGTGCATCAGGTCAGCCATTCTGATGAGTGTGTGGCAATATTTCTTGGTGGTTTTAGTTCACATTTTCTTGGTAACTAGTGAGGCTAAGCCTATCCTCACACATTTAATTGCCCATTTAGATTTCTTTATATGAAGAGTGGTCGAAATTCTTTACCAATTTTTCTATTGAATTGTCTTTTTCTTAATGGTTTCAAGGAGTCATTATGGGATTTGGTTTTTGGTTTTGTTTTTTGGGTTGTTTTGTTTCTGTTTGGTTTTGGTGCCAGGGTTCGAACCCATTGGTGTTTTACCACTGAGCCACATACCCAGTTCTTTTTTACTTTTCATTTTGAAACAACTAAGTTTGAAACAACTAAGCCTCCTAAATGACTGAGGCCGATCTCGAACTTGTATTCCTCCTGCCTCAGCCTCCTGAGTCCCTGGGATTATAAATTGCAATGATAATTGTTGAAAATACTTTTCCAATCCTGTGTTTTGTCTTTTCGGTTTCTTGTTGATGTGTTTTGTTGAACATAAGTTCATAGTTTTAATGTAGCTGAATTTATAAATTTTTCTTTTAGAGTTAGTATTTTGGGGGTTTTATTTAAGAATTCTTCCCCTGCCCTGAGAATATGAAGATATTGCTTGATATTCCCTTTCAAAATTTTTCTAGCTTTATTGTTCACAGTTAGGTCTTTGTCTTTTTGATATTAAACTTGAAGATGTCTCAAATTTCTTTGTCCAGTTATAACAGATACAGTCACATCATGGTTTTGAGCACTAAGTTGGAGGTAGGCTGCCTGACTTGAGTCATGGCTTAGTCACTCAGTAACTGGGTGGTGCTGAGAACCTGTTTCCTCAGTCACAATAGTACCTATGTTATAGGTGCTATTTATGCGAGTACTTTTATGAGAGTTAAATGAGTTAATACACATAAAAGGACTTTGAAGGAAGAATATCTGGCACATACTACATGCTCTATAAGACTTATCTGTATCTTTGTTTGTCCCTAAAGTTCCCATTGCAACTAACTCAGACCCCATGATCATCCCTGCCACCCCCAAACAACATCAAAGAAACAAGATCCCATGAAGCTCTGTGCTCTCATGATCAGCGTTCTGCCTGCAGAGCTGCTTTTGATTGTACAATTTTCTTGCACGTGTTGATACTTACATGCTTCACTTGCCATCTGCAGACATTTCAGCTTCCTACCAGGAGGATGCTCCTAGTTCTGTTGACTTAAAGATCAAAGAGATGTGGAAATCAATTCTCCCTGGACATTTCTTGTGATCCCTGGGAAGTTAAATAGCTCTTAAAGTGATAGAAAAGAAAAAGATTTCTCAACTTTTCTCCATCCGAGATGCACATTTGGGGAGACATTGCATTATCGTTTTTGTCTTTTCTCTTCAAGACATCAAAAATAGCTTCAATCCAGAGAAAGAAAGCATCTAGCATGTGTTGAAAAAATTCCAAGTAATAAGTGCTTTATACATGTTATTTCATTTAATCCTTTCAATGAGTGTGAGATGTGCAGAAATGCTGGTAGTGCTAGTATTCAGAGCAGTCTTTCTGGCTTCCATGGGAGAATCCTCTATATCACACAGCCTCCCACAGAGGCACCCTCCAGCAGACTTATTAAGAAGAATTGGTCAGTCTCTCCCTATTGAATGCTCCACTTATTTTATACTCCTATCCCTTCATCTGCATCCCTGGTCACTTATTCTCATGCCAGTCTTAGAAATTATTCTTCCAGTGAATGCCAGCATGAAGCCTGACCACCCACCACAAAACTTAGACTGGAGTTAATGTCTGAGAATTTATCTCTAAAATCTCAAGCTAGTGCTGTTCCTATGATCTCTCTTCTAGGAATGAAAGTATATGAAACTTCACAAAGACCCTTGTTTTAACACAGACATGTTTATGTATGCAGGTCAATTCTTGCGTGTTTGTATGGATACACACATAAGCAAGAACAGGCACATAACAGTAATGACTTGATTAATAAGAATGATTATTGTATAAAGTTATATAATTTAATGTGTATTAATAATCAATGTGTAGTAACATAAATTTTAATTTAGCATAACTAGCTGGTATGCTTTGGGTCTAACTAACTAGAATGCTTTGGGTCCACTTTTAGAATGATACAAGTAATGGGGATTGTTATGGTTTTGATATGAGGTGCCCCCTAAAAGTTCATGCATGAGAGAATGCAAGAAAGCTTAGAAGTGAAATGATTGGGTAATGAAAAGCCTCCATCTAATCAGTGCATTAATCCCCTGTTAGGGATTAACTGGGTGGTAACTATAAGTAGGTAGGGTGTGGCTGGAGTAGGTGAGTCATTGGGGGCCTGTCCTTGGGGTTTTATTTTGTCCCTGGTGAGGAGAGCTTTCCCTGTGCTTCCTGTGTGATGTTCTGAGTCACACTTTCTCCCACCACACTCTGCCATGATATCCTGCCTTATCTCAGGCCCTGAGGAATGGAATCGGCCATCTATGGACTGAGACCTCTGAAGCCACAAGCCCCCAGATAAACTTTTTCTTCTCTAATTGTTCTTGATAGGTCTTTTAGTCATAGAGATGGGAAAAAACAAACTGACTAAAACAGGGACACCTGCCATTTTGTTTTGTTTTGTTTTTGTTTTTTCAGGAATTCACTTAAACAAGCAACTTCTAGGTTGAGTCTTTAAACAACCTACTGGGCTTTAAGCTTGCTGGCATACTGGCCAGTGCTTTAGTAGTTTCTGCAGACCTCAGGGTGAACAGCACAAGTCTGCCGCCCATAATAAGATCTTCAACAAATGCTTGTTACACAGACAAGAGAATGAATTGGATCCTTTGACAAGCAACCCAATCATCTATCTACAGCTCGCTCCAGCCCTATGCCAATGATCACTAGAAATAAGAATTAGCACCCTGAGGCTGTGCAGAAGCTAAGTCATCAGGTTTAGACTTACAGGCTAACTTAGACTTAATTAGGCAGAAATGTTGACTCAGACATTTCAGAAAGTATTTAAACAGCAAATGTTAAGACTGGAATCTTTCTTCACAATCTATAACACAGAGTTTCACAGGTGGCAAACATTCAATAAATACTAACCAATTACCTCTTAGAAACCTAGACACTTCTAGTAGCCAAATCCTTTTTTTGTTGTATGCATATAGATTAACTGAAGTGAACAATCAATACCCACATATGCACAACCATCCTGCCACTACCTCTGACCTGTGCCTTTCCTCTCTTGCCTCCCTAGGCTACCTGCTAAAGAATCAAATCTAATTCTTAAAATGTAAACAAATTTCTTCTCTCCAGACTGTGAGATTGCTTTTCCTCTTCAGTTTGGCAAAAGGTACATCCCCATATTTATCCCTTACTCAAAAAGGAAATGTGTTATTCATTGCCAATTCTTATTCAGGTAACTCCTAAACCAGGAACACTTCAATGTTGGCAGAGGTGGCCACAACTTTCGATATCCTCCATAGATCGCCAGACTCCTACCTCAGGCTGCCTCTTCTTGTCTTTTGTAGTATTCCTCCAGAAAATGATCAGGCAACCCCAGAATATAGCCAGAAAGGATATTGTAGTTGGATGGAAAGGTAGCTACCAGTAGGCAAGAAGTGGATAGTAAAGCAAGCTAATCCTTAACTGTAGGTACATTATAGATTAAATTATGACCTCCTCCGCAAAAATCTATACATTGAAATCCTAATACCCAGTACCTCAGAGTATGCCTATAGTTGGAGACAGGACCTTAAAAGAGATAATTAAGGTAAAATGAGGCTTATGGGTAGGGCCTAATCCAATCTAATTGCCCTAGGCATTTAGAAGAATAGGGCCAGACTCACAGGTGATTGTGCCTCAAGGATTACAACTTTCATCCATCCATCCGTACACACATACAGATACACCTAATCCAATCTGAATTGTCTTCTTATAAAAAGAAGTGATTGAAACACAGACAATCACAGATAAAAAAAAAAAGGACAATGAGAAGTCACTGGAAGAAGATGAAAGAATCAATCCTGCCAAAACCTTGACCTTGGATTTCTAGATCCAGAATTGTGAGAAAATTAATTTCTGTTGTTTAAACCACTCAGTCTGTGGTGCTTTGCTATGGCAGCCCTAGCAAACTGATCCAGGTAGCAAAGAGTCTTGAATTAACTGTGATCAAGTTGCAATTACTAAAGAACAGAAGGACAACACATGTTGTTCTTTAGATTTATTGGTTCCCAGTATCTCTGCATCAGTTCCCTATTGTGGCATAACAAATCACCTAACATTTAAAAGCTTAAAATAACAACCATTCATTTGCTCACAAGTATGGGTCAGCAATTTGAGCTGTGAGCATCTGAGCAGTCAGTACTTCTACTGGTCTTTCTGGGGGTCACTCACATGGGTGAAGTCATCTGGCAGCTTGTCCAAGGAGGGATGTTAAGAAACTGCCTCATGCACATGTCTGGCCATTGGTGCTGGCTGTTGGTTTCAGTACCTTGGTTCTCAGGCTCCAAAAGGCTGGACAGAGCTACTTTCCATGGTGGTCTCCAATCAGCAATCCCAAAAGGACAATGGCAAAAACTGCAGCATTTTGAGGTCTAGATTCAGATTCACAATCTGACTTCTAATATCTTCATTTAACCAAAATAAGTCAGCATCAGATTCAATGGTAGGAGAATCAAACCCACAACTTTATGAAAATTATACTAAAGTCCCAGTAAAAAGGTATAGATGTGTAGAATGTGCACAGGGAGACAAATTAAGGTTGCAGTCATTTTTACAAACACGACGTTCCATTTGGAATAGCAGGATCACGTCCCTAATTACAAAGCAAGTGCATTTTCCATTCCAGGTGTTTAGAAGAACAGGACCAGACTCATGGGTGATTGTGCCTTGAGAATTACAGCACTCATCCATCCATCCATTACATAAATACAGGTACAAAATGAAAAATCTACCCTGGGAATACAAAGGTGAATATGATATAATGCCCACCTTCAATGACATGTAAATTACTACGTTATAGAGACACAAATAAGTGGATCAAAACAGAATTGTATACAGAGTACACAATTCTAGGGAGGAAAAGGTCAATAAAGATTTTGTAAAGGAGGTGACTCTTGCCCTAAATTCAGAATAATGAGGTAAATTGGAATAACAAGGTAAAGGACTGGGTGAGACGATTATTTAGGAGGCTGCACCACCTTGTGGCAAGGGCAGGAGAAAGCTAAGACTAAGGAGCATGGGCTTTCTCTAGAGGAAACAGAATGACAATGAAGACTTTCAGGTACAGGCTTGCAAATTGCATTCTTGCAATTTGGTAAAATGTACAGGATGTTCTTGAGGCAAGGGAACCAGCAAAGGAGCTTTTCCAACAGGGCATTGTGGTTACAAACAATGGAAAATAACTACCCAACTGAAGCAAAACAGAAATGTTTCAAAGGCTATGGAGGTGTTGGCAGGGCTGAGGAGAGCTGGAGAATCATGTCTGTAACCTCCCCCTCCAGCTCCAGGAAGTATAAAGGTAAGATTCAATCAACTCTCTGCTCCTCTGCTGGCCACTGCCGATCGATAGAGCAAACCATTCCTCCTCTCATTTACATCATTCTGTTTCAGGGTCAGGGTCTTGGGGGGAAAAAATGCAATTGACCAAATTTATGTCATACACTACAGGACCATTCTAAGAGTCCAGGTGACAGACATCAAGGCCCACCTGCCTCATGGGATGGGGGAATCTAGAGTAAGGGATTAACAATCACTGATGCCCAGTCTAACACCACTCCACCCAATCCACCCTGCCCAAGGTTCTGATTTAATGGTCAGCTATGTGATCTGGGTTTCAGGGTGATTCTAATCTACAACCAAGAACCACGATCCTAGGTGTGGGACAGAGAGGTTCATTGGGATTCCTTGGTGAAAAGAAGTGATCGCAGTCAGGTTGGGAACTCTGTATCCCAGCTTGAACCTGAGCCTTCCTACTTTTATCTTGCTTATTTATTGGACTCCTGCCTCAGGTTTCCATTGACTAAAGGGCACTGTGTTATTGAAAAACTAAACAAGTTTTTTAAAAAAACAGTATCTTAAACTTCTTAAATGTCAATAGTCCAGGGGTTTTGTATCAACCAAACTTCTTCTCAGCATTGTCTTTGAAGTTACTTACTTGGCACCATAGTCACTGAAGTCTTTATATGCAATTGCTGAAAATAAAAAATTTGCTTCAATGATTAAAAAAACCACAACTTAACTACACTTGTCAATGAATACCATAAACCAAGAGTTTAGAATAGCCCTTGCATATTAGTTAACTGCACACTTATTATGTCTCTACATGTGCTGTGGGTCCCCCCTTAAAGTCCAGAAATAAGGTCTGGCTTTACAGGCAGCTAATATTCTAATAGAGGTGACAAGCCAGGGACAAATGTATGAGCAAGATAATGTTATATCATGCACATCTTTCAGTCCTATTGACATGAAGTCCCATGGAGGAGGGCTCCCCTGGGTGGTATCTAGCTCTGTCCTCCCAGATTCTGAGGACACACTTTGCTTTATAGTGGAGACCCAGGGATCCTCAGTGCTCCATTCATGGGAATACTGACTTGGGCTCCTATAGCTGCCCTGTGTCCCTCTGTCCTCAGAAGCTTACCTGAGATCTGAGGGAGGCTGAAGCCAGCTTGCCTTTGAAGAGAGTCAAGGTATTTCCTCGCCAACATCAAAGAGGATTCTTTGCTAATGAAGAGCCCACTCTTAAGAAGTCTTCACCTTCCCAAAGTGAAGTGCCCAGAAGCCCATTCTGTGAGCCATGATCACTTTAATGGCTATCATTGCTTTGCTTCTGCAATCTCAGAAGCCATCCAGTGGCTTAGATAGCCAGAATTTGACCTTCAGAGAGGATTCCTAAACCTAATAACATTCAAAACAATTGGAGATTAATTGTTATACTGATAGATCCCATAATCTAATTTCCAGGCTAGAGATAGGTGCTAATATGAGTGTTTCCATCTATAATCTGATTCATGAATAAATAAGAAAAATGAATAATAAGCCTATCAGTGCTGGTTAGTAAATGAGAACGTGGAGGGTGGTTCAAACTCCATGGAAATAATCTGTTCTCCTAAACATTGTCTTGTACTTAATATCCTTTTGTAGCCTCGGCAAAAAGGGCTTCTTTTTATATCGCCTATGGATATAATCACAAATTTCAAACGAATAAAGTGAAAAATTAATGAGTTTTCTTTTTCTTTAAGTGACTATACGAAAGCTTCAAACAGCTCTTCCCTAGTGAAATTATCTCTATCAGGAATTTTAGACTTATAAAACTTTCATTCCATAGGATTCATTTCCCAAAATAGAAGACATGTTTATAAAACAGTATTTATTATTTTCTTCTCTTACTGAGAATGTTGCATATACCCTCAAATCCTTAAAAAAAAAAAAAATTACTAAAGGCACAAAGAAACAAGTTGAAGTCACTTAGAAAATTCCTAGCTAGAAATACAGAGCTTAAGAACTCGCAGTCTTTTCTTCCAGTTTTATATAATATTTGTATTATAATATGAATAACGATTTTTGCTAAGAGCTTCATCTACCACACATCAGGGTCAAGTTTCATAATTAGTGGCAGGGGTAAAGACGGAAGACACTCTCCGGCTACTGAATTGGCAAGATCAGAAATGAATGGGGCCATAAAGATCCTCTGTCTTTCATTAAGGCACAAAGCTGAGACTTTATTTATAAGGAGATTCTAAATTCCAAGCTGGTCTCACCCGACTGCCCTTGATAGAGTTAGCCTGTTTGTCATGTTAATGAAGAGAAAAGTTCCAAGTTCCGCAAAGACTTTCCCCCATAGCTGAAGGGGAGAAAGCTGTTAGTAGCTCAGGCTTGGGATTGGGATGAATAGGACTCCCCTTGCTGACCTGTGGGGCCAACTGACCTCAAGTCAGGAGTGAGTGGGGCTGCCCCAGCTCGGACCAGAGCAATGACTGTACCACAAGAGATAAAGCCAGAGACAAAGCCACAGACCAGCCAGTTTGGGTTCTCAAAACTTGAGAAGCATCAGAGTCCTGCAGAGGGCTTTTAAAAACACTGAGTCTCACCCCAGGGTCGGATTCACATGGTAGTGGGCAAGGCTGAAATCTACATTTTAAAAAGCAAGGATCTCAGGACTACACTTTGAGAAACACTGGGCTATCCTGCCCCTTGCACTGTTTAAGAAAGAGGTTCAGAACTCAAGCTCTGAAGTCAGACAGATATGGTCTTTATTCTTAACCCCATCCATTAATCACTGTATGAACTTGGACCAGAAACTTAATAAATCTGAACCTTTACTTCCTCCCAAGTAGAATAGAAATAACTATAAGGTTGTTCCAAGAAATGGGTCATATAGGTATAAGTGTTAAACCCATTGCCAGCTCATAATAACTATCCAATACATGATTAACATTCCTTCTATTCAAGACCCCTATCTATATTCTCCTAGAATCGTTCTGCACATGTTAGTATTGATTTTCCAGACCCCCCAAATATTTGCTTGCTCTTTTCTTTCCAACCAGCCTTGTGGTAAGGAAAAGGCACTTCCCTACCCCCACAGGGGCTTCCCAACTCCACTAGCAAGTGAAGGACCAAAGGCCTCAGGCGAGACTGGTCCTCTGCTGCCACCTTGTGGCCTTCACTCACCTAACATCTTGCAAGCTAACCTTGTCAAGGAGGCGCTTCCCAGCTGCAATCCACACACACTTATAAACAAAGCTGCCCGAGATGGTGCCTGCTCAGGCTACTTAGTGGGCATGAGCACCATGGGGGAAGAGTTTCTACACAAGACAATCCAAAGGACAGTCCAAATCCCAAGGGCCACAAAATGACAGAAGAATTTGGATCAAGAGCAGAAAACCAGGAGCAATCCCTGACTACTGATCTGAATGGAAGTCTGGAGGGTCTTGCTGTCCTCTGATGCGGTTTATCCAGCATATTTCTGAGCAGAATCCCAGAAAAACCTGCCCTTAAACGTTTATAAAGGCTTCTGGAATCTTTCACATCATTCTGCTGTGGTCCTTTGGCTCAGTGGTGAGGCTCACCTTTTTGGCAATCTTCTTGTTTGAACTTGGACCAAACTTAACAAATCCAAACCTTTTCTTCCTTCCAAGTAGAATAGAAATAACTATCTAATAATGGCTATCGTCTTGTTGTTCTCCTTTTCCCACAGGGAACTCTTAACATCATTGTAATATGAAGGAAGACTATGTCCAGGACATCTACTCTTATGTCCCTCATACATGGCCTCGGACAGATCAGCAATGAGCATCCCCCTAGGAAATGAGATGTCCTCTGCCCCTCCTTGAAGACACCCAAAATCATCACAAGGGATGGTCCCCACCCCACTGGGCCCTAGGGAAGGAAAAGTACACTTTCTCCTGTCCCCAATAGGGAGTACAGGGAAGCGCCCTCCCCAGGAGCATCTCCCGCCTGAGGCTCAGAGCACTGATAACACTCTCCCTTCACTTGTTCTCTTTTCTTGGAACAATGAACTGGGAGTTGGAGGGGAGAGAGGAGACCCATGCCTGGCTAGGCTGGAGAGGGGAGCATTTGTAGTTTCTTTCTATTCTATGGATAATTTGGCAACTGTTCATCCTCATTTTGGGGTCCGTAGGCACCAGTTCTGGGCAACAGAAGTCCCACTCAGTATCTACTTCCTGGACAGTTCACGCCAATGCTCAGATGAGTCTCTGAATGGAGTAAAAGGCAAAGCCCTCTGGTCCTTCTCCAGCGGTGCCACTAGATCCACTACTGTGAAGGTGCATTTAAAACTAGCTTTACTGAGGCACCATCTCTTAGGACATATGCAGAGGTTAAGTCCACATGGAACTCTCTGTGCTCTGCAGAAGAAGCAGCAAGAGAGATATTAAAGGAGTAGGGCAAGCCAAGCATGTGCAAAGAAATGTAGAGTCTCCATAGGTGAATCTTGGGGTTGGAAGGTTATCCACCAACAATTACCTGCCCCAAAACCTGATGTGATCCCTGAAAATTTACTTATTTAAACTAAGACATTTAATGATGCTAACTCCTTTTTTAGAAAGCATATTGACATTTGACAAAGATTGATTAATGCATATCTGTTTTAAATCTCACAATAATCCTGTTGGGTTATGTTTAGTGAGCTTTTTTGCTGTTGTAACTTAAAGACCTTACAAGAACAATTAGAGAAGGAAAAGTTTATTTGGGGGCCCATGGTTTCAGAGGTCTCAGTCCATAAATAACTACATTCCTTGGGGTTCCAGGTGAGGCAAAACCATTATGGTAGAAGAAAGTGGCCCATATGATGATTGGGAAAGTGAAATAGAGACTCCACTTGCCAGATACAAAATATACACCCCAAAGGCATGCCCCCAATGCCCACCCTCCTCCAGTCACACCCTATCTGTTTTCAGTGAATCCCTATTGGTGATTAATTTACTGATTGGGTTAATCTCTCAGGACCCAATCATTTTACCTCTGAATATTCTTGCACTGTCTCATGCATGAGCTTGGGGGCGGGGGGGACACCTCACATCCAAACCATAACAGGTTGATAGAGCAAATACCACTTTTTCACTAATAAGAAAATGAAAGCTCCCTGATATTATATGACATGTCCAAAACCACAGAACATTCATCTCTCTCTTAAAGCAAAGCACTTATATCCAAAATTCACACTTAAAAAGCATTGATTAGGCTGCTTAACCAGCCTCAAGCATTTATGAGCAGAGCTTTAGAATGGATGTGGTGCACATGTAAGATTGGATAAAAGGAGGAAAGCTCCAGAAAGAGAGCTAATGCTCAGGAGAGTGAGCCCAGTTTGGCAGCAGTGGGCAGTTAAAGAAGAGCGTGAGACCCGGGTGCCCAGACAAAGGGGAGAAGAAGCTTTGTAGAGATTAATCATCAGCCAACAGAAGCAAAGTAGTGGCCGTATTTCTTTCCTCCTTATATAGATTCAAATATGCCCTGATGCACTATGGGAAAATCCCTTCTCAACACCAAAACTTCCTGAGGGAAAAAAGAAAAGAAAAAAGAAAACTCCTGAACTAGTTTTAACCATTTTTGTATTCTTCTAACTTGTCTTGGCAGCATAGAGACTTTCCTTTGTGAACTCAGGGGTTTCAAAGTGAGTTTTGTTTTCATGCAAGGTATTGATTTGGATTCTCAGGAGGGTCTTGACATCTCTCCACACCTTACCTGATTAATCCAACAAATGCAGCAGGCCCCTCACTCCCTGACAGAAAGAGGGAGGTACAGAGAAATTCAGAGCCTCATCTGAAGTAACAAAACCTCTCCAGAATGAAGTGAGGAGATGAATGCTAAGTCTTCATCCAGCACTGCACACAATCCCACATCACGGCCTTTACAGCTTGAAGAAAAGACTGATGGAAGGATGCCATGAATTTTCATGTCCTCTGCCTCCTCCCTGAATAACCTCTCAAAAATAGTTCCTTGCCCTTCCCTTCCTGAGAGACCAACCATAAAGAATCCCATTTCCCACCTGGCCCTGCCTACCACATGCTAGGTTCCTCTGCAACTTCCTCTCTCCTGGCCTCAGTTTCTATATCTGTCCAACAAGAGACTTGATGAAAAAATACCTAAAGTCCTACACAACTGGCTTTCTCTTTGGTGCTATGACTGGTTGAATCCCTCCTTTCTCTCTTGTCTTTGACATAGCATTTGGGTCTTCAGAAGTTGAACTGCAGCATGTCAAAAACTGTAGAGAGGAGAGAGAGGTTTGTCAAAAGCTTTCAACAGAAATACCTCACACACCTAATAAATACTTACCAACTACAATTCTATACATGTATTCTACTTATAAGTCTGGCATCTTTGCAATTGGGTGCTTAAACCTGGCTTTCAGGTTGGATTCAGACATCTGGCAACCAGAGTATACAAAAAGTGTGTGCATTATTATGTGAGAAGTTGGAGGAAATTTTTACTTTTTATCAGAAACACAAATGTAGCCGAGTCTCAGAGACGAAAAGTCACAGAAGAAAATACAATAAAAGAAAATTCTGCCGTCAGATGTTTACCCTTGTTTCACCTAAAACAGCAGCTTTCTGTGCCCTATGCAAGGGAGGCATTTGGCAAGATTTGCTAAGCATACTTACTCAAGATGATCCCGGCCCCTGACCTCTCAAAATACACACTGGGAGCTTAGAGTCTGCCCCTGGCTGCCTCACTTGTCCCTTACCCCTCTAAACACATACTGAGAAGAAGAGTCAGCTGGGCTGCCTCTCTCAGGCTTGAGATATGTTTACACTGAGGTCTAAACAGAGTGGGATCAGAGAGAGCAGGCAAAGGAAGTCAGGGTTGCACTATGGCTCTGCAGAGGACACAATTGTGACCCCTGGCTAGTGAGTTGTTTTTGTTTTTGTTTTTAATTTATACCTTTATTTTATTTATCTATTTTTATGTGGTGCTAAGGATCAAACCCAGTGCCTCACACATGCTAGGCAAGTACTCTGCCACTAAGCCACAACTGCAGCCCCGTGACCTGAGTTTTAAGATCACCTAAAGCAAAGGAATTTGTGCATCATTTGTTTTGTTATTAATTGATGAACAGCAATTGGATATATGTATGGGGTACAATTTGACATTACAATATATGTATATACTATAGAATAATTCAATCAAATTAATTAATATACACATCATATCACTACTTATCATTTCTTTATGGTACACAGAAACATTTAACCTTAGTTTTATCATCCATACAATAGTAACAAAAATACCTGTCTCACAAGACTATGGTGTTTCCCTTCGTTTTCTCTTACCCCAAGCAGTGCCTGGTATAGGGAAATAATTTGATAAATATTTACTAAATAAACTTCACACTTTATCCACAGACAGCTCTGAGTCTACAGGTAAAATCTCAAGTTATCCTCCCTTAGAGTATTTTTCTCTAAAGCTGAAAGATGAATACAGAGGACATCTGCTGAGATTTTTCATAGGGTCCAGTTCCTGTCTCTTTCTTCTCTCTTCTATAAGTCTTTGCCCTCCCTTCAGCATCCTAGATTTTCCCCAAACAGAAGAGAGATGAATGGATTCACAGGCAAAAATGAGGGCAGATGCCTCCCAGAGGAGAGACTGGCCCCCTCTTCCATCTAAGGATCCACAGTCCTCATTGATCTGGACTTTGGGTAGAAGTTCTCAAGTGGTGTAGATATGCCACATGTCAGAACTATCAATCTACATCATAAACCTGGGCTCACAAGTGCCAGCTTTAATCTAAGGGACAAAAATGGAAGAGAAGTCCCTGCCTCCCTGCTCCCCAAAGTCTGAGGAATCAGCAACTTTTGCCTTGTCCCATTTGATTATAATTGATTTTAAGTCACCATTTAGCAGAGAAAACAGGACATCACAAACAAACCTTGAACTATCCTTAACCTTTCATCTAGAGTTGGAAATGAATTTTATTTCACTCTCTCACACTGCAGCCTGCAGTAGAATCAAGGTCTCTACTTCAAGGAGACTGTAAGAAAGTCAGAAAACCCTGCAGTGGAACAAATTTGGGCTCAATTCAATTATGTAACTTCAGCAGGAGATGGATCCTACTTCTCTGACTGGACACATTCATGAAGCTTCCTATCATCCTTGGTGATAATACTGTTGCTAGTAATGAATAAGCAATTGTTTTGTTAATTTCCTTTCATATTAATTCACTTGCTTTCTTAATCACTAAAGCCATAGTGCATCTTTTCCTTTCCTGGAAAACTCTTATGGCCTCTTCACCCTTTTGAAGACTTCCCTGAGGCTGTGTTTCTGCTGTGGTCCCAAGCCCAGAATGGAGTACTGCCCAATAGAAACAGAAATATAATGATAACCACACATGTAATTTTAAATTTTCTAGTAACTGCATTTTTATTAATGCATATTAATTATACAGAATAATAGGTTTCATTGTGGCATATTTATGCTAAGTGTAACATACTTTAATTTTATCTGCCTCCCATAATCCTCCTTACTCTCCTCCATCCCTTCCTCTTCTCTAATAGTCTCCCTTCCAGCAGCTGCATGTTACAAAGTAAAAAGAATCAGGTGAATCCAATTTTAATAATACATTTTATTTAATTCAATATAGCCAAAATAGTACCAATTCAACCTATGATTAATATTTTAAAGATATTAACACTGTATTCTTTTATTTCATTATGAGTCTGTGGAGTACAGCATGTATTAAAACCACATCATTCAGACTAGCCACATTCAGATGCTCAGGAGCCACATGTGGCCTAATATAATACTTCACATATTTTGGAGTAATTGTGTGTCTACATGTTCATCTGCCCTATTACAGAGTTGTTTAAGAGGGAAGTGAAGGGAGGGGAAGGAGCATGGGGGTAGGGGGTAGGAATGACAGTAGAGTGAAATGGACAGTATTACCTCATGTACATGTATGACTGACTGCATGAGCCATGTGATCCTATAATATGTATAATCAGAAAAATGAGAGGTTACACTCCATTTATGTATGATCTATAAAAATGTATAAATACATTCTACTGTCATGTACAGTCCTCTCCCTCTCCCTCTATCCCTCACTCTCTCCCTCTACCCCTCCCCCTCCCTCTCCCTGCTTCTTGATCACCGTGATGTGAGCTGCTTCCCTTCACCACCCTCTCCTGCCATGATGTTCAGCCTCACCTTGAGCCCTGAGAAATGGAGTCATCCTTTTATGGACTAAGACCTCTGAACCCATGAGCCCTCAAATAAACTTTTCCTCCTTTAAAATTGTTCTGGTCAGATCTTTTCATCACAACAGTGAAAAAGCTGACTAAAACAACTAGTTAAGAATGTTATCTTTTATTCTTAGTTTGTGTAGAATTTTTAATAAAAATTCAAATATAGTATATAACAATAAAATTATATAATATAAATCATAACCATATAGCATAATTATAATATAATATATATACTATTATATACACTCTAAATTATTATTTCCAACCTATTTGCATGTACCTGAGTCAATTTCAGTGAAATATTCACAGCACTGAAAACTTGGGACTTAATGAGTTAACAGTGGCTAACTCATGGCAGAGACATAATAACTCCATGTAGAGTAATGACTGGATTACTTGATAAATGAAAGGCACAACTGACTACTGGTAGAAACAAAGAGAGAACAGGGTAAGGGGGTGTGTTTAACATTGGGTATTGTGAGTCAGTGGTGCTCTGAGATCCTTGGATTATCACGTTTAGAAATAAGTCAGATAGAGATGGAGGCTCAGGGAAAGGACAGAATGAAAAATAAAGGTCACAGAGGCATGGCTGTGGAAGGTCTTCACCACAGAAGGCAGAAACACACATCTACCCATTTCACATAAAAATACTGTGAACCATTTGTAAGGGAAAATCACAACATGCATAGTCAAAACATACTCCCAGCATGCAGGTGCACTCTTTCTTCCTGTGGTTAGTTACTTGGGGCAAATCCTGGATAAGATCAGGATATAGGTGAGACCCATAGGCTATGTAGCAGGATTCTCCCCCTCGGCATGGAAATCCTCCCTCTTCCTCTCACCCAACTTCCCCAAACGATCAATGCTCTCAGTCAGAAAAAGAGGTTTCTAGAAAACTCCCTCACATTAGGACAATGCTTCTCAAAATTTAATGTACATATACACCCTCTGGGGCTCTTTATAGAATGTAGATTCTAACTCTGGTAGTTCTGGGGTGGAACTTAAGATTCTACCTTTCTAACAAACAATGCTGATGCTGTTGGCCTGGGGTCCATAAGCATCAGGAAACAAAGGCTTACATAAAGCTTTAATTTTTTTTTTTTTTTTTTTCTAACTTCTGGAAGAGAATGCCAGAAAGACAGCTCCTTAGCCTACAGAAATAATGGAATTTCAACAATCAGATGGAAAGGGTGAGACATCACCTATCATCTGATTCTTGCAAATGATAGCACAGAAGCCTTTCTGTTCACAGGTGAGGTCATCTGATTCATAGGGAGTAGTGGTGTCCTGTTACAAATCAGGCAGCAGCAGAGGCTGAATTAGAATCAATCTATTATACTTGCTAGCTATGTAATTTTGTGATTTTCACTCCACTTCAATGAACCTAAGTTTCCTTACCCATTAAATATGTATAGTATCACAGAGGTTCTTGGAGTATCATATGAAATAGTGTATGTGACATTACTGGTGTAGTTCCTGTCATATACTCAAGGCTCAACAAATGCTTATTAAAATTCAACCAAAATAGTTTTGAGTTTGGCTCTGTGAGAGTAACACTGGAATCAATCTTTTGGGGTAAGAAAAAAATTTTAAGATATTTTTGCCTTTAGGTTGATTAAGCCTCAGAGGTTAGGATATTTTTCTTGAATGAAATTCATCTCCCTGTATAAAAGCAATGCAAATACATTTCCAAGCAAATGCCTTCAGGGAGTGAGCATAATTTCATCTTTACCTATTTTTATATTTCTTTACAGTTGCCATGAGAGCATTTTAATAACCTCCATGGAGTTGAAAGTGATGCAGGTAATTGCCATAAGTAATTTAAGGGCTATTAAAGCTAACAAACCTCTCCTGTGGAATACCTTGTTAAGCAGTGATCAGCAGAAAACACGGAAAGATCGTGCACACTGTAAATTCAAGCTCTTTTTCCAGTTAAGCTGAAGTGAAAATGTAATTACATTACACATCAGAAGGGTACAGACATTAAATCCCTTCTTGTTCTAATCTTGGGTTGGCTCAAGTTGCAGATACCCTAGTATTCTAATGAGATCCACTCCGTTCAGGAAAGTTGACCTCATCTCTGAGGTCATTTCCCATCATCTGAACTGGCTGCTAATTTTTCCATGCATGCTTCTTACATATCAATTGGAACTTTTTTTTTTTTTTTTTTTTTAAGCACAAATGCCCCAGAGATCTGGGTTCCAACCTTGGACAAGCCAGTCACTAGCTGTATGGCCTTGAGTGATTCTTTTCTCCTTCCCAGGCATGAACTAATGCAACTATAAACTGAGAAGATTTTATTGTATGCTCTCAAAGTTCTCATCCAGGTCTAAAATTCTTTGATCCTAAACAATTTACTCACAAATTCCTTTTCTGGCCATTTTACCTATCACAAAAGAAAAAATAGCATGAATCAAAAGTAGGGTGCAAAGAAAGGAAAGAAAATATCCATGAAATGCATAGGTTAATGTGACAAAATCATTTGTAACATTTGCATTTTAAATCTCCCAGAACCTTGCAGACCCATACTGAGAATCAAGTTCCTCATCCTTCATACACTGGACCTAATGAACTAGATTTCCCTATTTGCTAGGTTCCTAACACACTAGAAAAGGCAAATTGGAAGAAAGGGGGTGGGAGGGAAGGAGGCAATGATACTGACAATAATTAGTGAAAGCCCAAAAGAGAAAAAAGAAAACTTCAAGAGGTAGGGATTTTGTCTGGCTCACTGTTACATACCCAATGTCTTGCATGTGGTATATGCACAACAAATGTTGAATGAATGAAGAAAGAATAAAGGAACATATGAAAGCAATGCTTCCAAAAAGTACATACAATGTGCTTATGTACAGTGGTTGGGGAACACTTAGTACAAACACAAATGACCAAATACACTTGAAGATCCTCCCACAGACTGTTTCACATTCTGCAATTAATATGCATGTGGGTGTCCAAAGCAGCAATGAAAACATAAACTATGTTTAATAAGTTCTCATTAAGATGGCAAATGATTACCTCTGGTTAAACATGGTGGGCTGGGCACATGTTTTATCTCTTCTCTCTCCAAATACCCCATTAAAAATAAGAAAAAAGAGGGGTGTATGATGGTCACAGAGCAAAAGAGAGAGGGAAAGATCCTCAGTGGACAAGAAATGCCAGCCAACATTGGTAGATGAGAAAACATCAAATGATTTTATCAGAGTTGATAAAGTGAAACAGCAAGGGCTTGCAGAGAGAGCCAATGGGAAGCCGTCCAGATCAGGCCTCAGATCCCTGGAAAGACTAAAATATTAGAGGCTAGGGAGCTGAACTGCAAACAGGAGGATTCATTTACAGTTAAAAGAGTGGTAAAATTCTTAAGTTAAAGATTTATTCCACAAAGGTAAGGATCCAGAAAGTGTCCAGCCCCTAGATTGCAGCAGATGGGAGGGAAAAACACCCATTTTTTTTTTTAACTAAAATATTCTGTTTTATTAACAACTTTGTTCAGCTACATGTAAGCATTTGAAAGACACACTTTTAAAAACATGGGCATGAATGAAAATCTGCAATCAGAGCAGGGCCTCCAGGTGCCCTCATCTTTCTGAATTCTATGATACTGGCAACTTAGGAACATAATCATTCCCACATCACCCTCCCAGGCAGAAAACTAGAGGATTCTTATCATCTCTGTGGAAGGGACGCAGAGGACAGATCCCTAAATCCTGACACTGGACATTTTCCCACAAACAGCTGGATTTCTAGCTTACCAGAAAAGCTCTGCCTCTCCCAAGAAAGAGCAATGACTATCCTCCAATATAATATTCTCCATTATAAACAGACAAAAAAACTAAAAGCCTTCAACAAGAGAAAGCAAGATCAAAACAAATCATTGAAAGAAACTTAAAGGAAATGAAGACAGTGAACATAGAAGAAAGCCTTAAATGTATGTAACTGTTACCTTTATAGAGGTAAAAGAAAACTCTATCCATGGCAAAAGAACAGGGTGTCATATGGTTCAAGGAACATATATCAGAACTCTTAAAATTTAGAAATGTGATTCTTTTGAAATAAAATATTCAACAGAGCCAGGAGCTGTGGTGCACACTATAATCCCAGTGACTTGGAAGTCTGAGGCAGGAGGGTCACAAGTTCGGAATCAGGCTCACCAATTTAGCAAGGCCCATAGCAACTTAGCAAGATCCTGTCTGTAAATAAAAAATAAAATAAATAGTAAAGCACCCCTGGGTTAAATCTCTAGTACTCAAAAAAAAAAAAGAAAGAAAGAAAAAAGAAAAAAAAAGATTCAACAGAGAAAATTCATTAGAAAGTTGGGAATGTAAGTCAAGAGAATATCTCAGTAAAACAAGAAGACAAAGAGATAAAATAATAGGAGAAAGAGGAAATTTTAGTATCAGTCCGTTTGAGAAGTCTAGCTGCTATCTAAAAAAGTTCCAGAAAGAATAAAATAAGTTATCAAAATACTGATGCACAAACATTTTCTCATAAATTAGAGACATGAGTTTTCAGAGTGAGTCTGTTGTCTGGATAGCTCATTGAATAAAGAACTTTCCCACATGATATTATAGTGCTGTAAAACTTCAGAGTATTAGAGATAAAGAGAAGATTCAGAAATTTTCAAGTCATAGGGAAATAACTGGCATACAAAAGACTGGAGATATGAATGCCATTAGATTTCTCAACAACACACCCAAAGCAGGAAGTCAATGAGGCAACAGCTTCAAATGGAAAATGAAAATTTACATCCCAGACTTCTACACTTAACCAAATTATAGATTAAGTGTGAAGAGAGGCTAAAATATGTTAAGACTTTTAGGATCTAAAAAAATGCTTCTCATTTATACAGGAAACTACCAAAGAATATGCTTTACTGAAATAGGGTGTAAACCAAAGAAGAGAAAGAGGTTGGGTATGTGAATCAAGAGGGAAGGAACATTCTGGCAGAAAGGCAGAGGGAAGAGCCAGGAGAACAACTCTTCAGCGTGCCTGTGGAAAGTAGTTTCAGGCTGCCCAAACCCGTTACTTCATTCTGTAAAAGCAGTAGTTCTCCTTAAGCTACTTCATTTTGAGTTAAAGTGCTGAGGCAGAATGACTACACCTTGTCTGTACAGATAAACCACTACCATCTGCCTGGAATAATTATAAGGGACAAACTGATAAATAAATTAATCATGCTGATAAAAATGACCACCTGTGAACTTACCAAATTAATCAAAAGCACATGAGTGCATAACTTAAATAAAAGAAACTGATTGCCCAGCTTTTGACTACTAGGTGATCTGCAAGTGTTTAGTGAACTACCACTGATGAAAGTGGTATAGCCTGTGAATTTATTGTTATTCAATAAATTCTCAAATTGTGGAAAGCCACAAAGGTTTTCAGTCTACGTTAATGGCATAGCTTCTGACAGAACCCAAAGCACAACCTGACCAGATGGGAAGAAGAGGATAGAGGACTTCCACAGGAGCATCTCCAAGCACAAAGAAAAGGCAATGCTTTTGCCTAAGAGGGAAATGATAGTCATTAGGGTTGGAAAATTTCAAAGTATTAGTAATAAGAACATAGACAAATAAGAAGGTGGGAAGAAAACAAGATAACTATTAACTCCAGGAAGCAAAAATATATTGAACAAGAAGGAAAACGTAATCACAAAAAGCTAGGTGGAAAAGTAGGCAAACAATTTATATTATTTTAGCTAAAATTTTTATGTAATTTTATTTGGAAAACAGGAGGGAAAGCAAATATGTTGGATTATATAAGGATGCTAAGTTCTCTTCTTCATAATACGAAGCCAATAAAAAGTGAAAAAGGATGAAATTTGATAAATCAAGTACTAAGATTCAACTCAAATGACTTTAGGGAGGGCTAGAGTAGAAATCACAATATCACCAAGAAGATGGTATTGTTATTTTTGGCTTTTTTTTTTTCTTTAATGACTTTTTGTTAGATTTTTATTTAAAAAATTACTTTGGTAAAATGTTTACATGTCTTTAAAAATGAAGTCAGATGTTATAATAGCTTAACCCAAGCCAGCGGTTCTGCTTAGAAGCCCTTGCCTAAATAGAGTGCATGCTACAGTCAAGTTAGAGTGATTGTAGCATGAGGACTACAGGAAAACTGACCAGAGAAGCAAGCTCAAAAATGACCTCAGCCATCATCAAAATCCAAGGGGGCCTGTCCAAAGGGATGAGGCAAGATGCAATGAAAATACCTTAAGGTCTGTGCTTCTTAACATTAATCAAGGGCACGAGTCTTTAATTCAAGGACAGGAAATTATCAAGAATGTTGAAGCAGGACTCTCTTAGGAAAATGGCCAAGGAGAGTCACGGTAAAGCTTTCAGTTTTGCTAGACAATAGTCAGCTCTCTACATCAGTCTTTGCAGTCTCTGTTGGGCTAACTGAGCAGGAGGTTCTCACAAATAAGGCCAATTATGTCTATTGTCCAGGCACATGATGGTGTGAGAATAAAGCCACAGCTCGGTGATCATAAAGATGCCCAGGAGCAACAGAGCCTTGAACTCAGATTGCAATTGCCACATTTGGAAGGGCTACCCGTGTATACCCAGGTCCATGTTTTATTGGCCCTGAGCCTAGGTTGGGTTGGGTCTGCAGATGGCAGACAACATTAGAAAACAGAGAAAATTGGGCTGGCACAGGAAGTAACTTACAGAAGAAAAATATCTAATACAAGCCAGAAAGATTCCCTTCAAAATGGTTAAGTTTTATGTGAAGCTTTAGTGCTTAAAACTTCCATTACATGAAATATTCACTTATGTAGAACAGCTCATTCCCCAGTAATATGAGATTAATGAGGCATCACTGTACATAAAAACTACCGAACTGGCTCAGATCAATGTTCTGTCCTGTCCAGTATTCTGCCTTTTAAAGGGCATAAAGAATACAAAATTCAGAGACAGAAGTATCTGTATATGGGGCCTAGTTCCATCACTTTGAATGGCATGACATTGAGCAACTTATTGTTCTACTCCTAGCCTCAATTTACTCATCTGTAAGATAGTACTCATAATACCATCTTCTTGGCAATATTGTGAAAATTCAATGAGATGGTATCCTTACAAGTACCTTTTAGACTGCCATACAGTCTAACTATGTGAATTAATCTAAATGGATGATAAGTGAAAGAGTGTGAAAGCTTGGTTTTCTTATGTATCCTAAAGATCATTAACTTTCTTTAAAAAAAAAAAAATCAATTATTAGAAATGGGGATGTACCTCGGTGGTAGAGCACTTGCCCTGGGTTAATTCTCTATCACAAAAGAGAGAGAGAGAGAGAGGGAGGGAAGGAGGAAGGGAGGATGGGACAGAGGGAGGGAGGAAGGAAGGAAGGAAGCTAATTATTAAGTTTTCTATAAATATATATGAATATATGTTTCTGTCAAGAATTTTGGATCTCTGCCTTTCTGATGAAATAGTATATCCAATTTAAAAAAAAAAAAAAGTAGTGAAGTTAACAGAATATTTTAGTAAACCAAGTAATCACATAGCTAAACAGATTCCTACACCTTCTCCCTCCTCATTGTGTACCTGAATCCCTGCTCCTTGAACCATCTCTCAATTGTACTCTTAGCAAAGATCTCCTGGAATAGGGTATTATGGGTACATCAGAGGCTTAATGAGGCTGGAAGGAATTCCTGAGCTAACATAGAGTACTAATCTTTAGGACACATTCATTGAAACACTTTCTGGGAGACTGAATAGAGCCCAGGCCTTCTCACATATCTTCAGGAGGTAGTCTGCTCCAGAAGACAAAGCTGGTGGATTTGGCAGCAAACTGATAAGATTCTGCTGTTTGAGACCCAACACAGGAAGGGAAGTCTGAAGGCTTGGGATAAAAAAAAAGGGGGATACTTAGCAAAATTTTGGTTAACAGTACAATTTATTTTTTAACCTCTTAGGATGCCGTGGCAAAGTAGAATAGGCACCATGGTAGATGGGAATTAGGTGAAGAGTATATCCTAAACCTGACTCTGCTGCCACCCATAGACTTTAAATAGGCCTCTGTTTGCACAAATGAGAAATTTGGACTAGAATGAAAATTTTCAAATATGATTTATGGATTATGTACTATTCAGTTACATGCTGGGTTACAACCAAAATGATGGAGGAGATGATAAGGTTATGGAGGCACAGGGGTATCTGAGTCTTTCCCCTAAAATCCATGTAATCAGAATAGATGACTACTATCTGTTTTAGCTATTTCACATTAAGGTTTTTGAAGGCAGTGCTCCTTGAATAAGAAAATACTTGAAAAACCACTGAATTATACATCCCCAATATCCCTTCCAAATCTATAATTTTCTGATAAACTAACACTTTATGGCACTGGAGATATGGAATAGACCACACAATAAGAGGGATTTAGGTCTTGGAGGTAAACTTCAGAAATGCACCAAAATTAGCCACACAGGATAGCAATACTGACTGGAACCATTCCATACATCTCCAATGAAATAAATCTGTACTCAATAAGTACTATTGTTGCATAAACCATCACGAAATGCTCATCAAAGAAGGAAAAGACGTAGATTGGCATTGAAGGGCTTCCACTGTTAAGGAAGTGAGAAAGAAACATGCAGAACAATTCCAGCTCAAACCAACCTTCCTGTAAAAAGTCTGTGATGAAAAGATACTATAACTTATGAACTCTGAATGTGATTACATGCAACAATAAGAGAAAACATAAGAGAAGGTGATCCAAGCACTGAGAAAAACGTTAAGAAAGTAGGAAAGAGTTGAGCTAGGCCTTGAAGACAACAATGAAAGTCCAAGAACTCAATGCTGAGACCATTAAGGATTTTGAACTGCATAAACCTAAGTATACAAATAAGATCAATGTTATCTAATCTTGCTGACCTGAAACACTTATTTTGTGGCAGAACAGAATTCCCTTCCCCCTTAACTCCCTACTTCCCTTAATATTTTATTCCCAGAAGGATTTGCAAAGAGATCTATGATAAAGAGACATAAGTTTTGTTAGCCCAATTATTTGAAGATTTGTGGAAGTTATGCTACAAAGATTAGCAAAAGGAGGGGTGTCTTGCATATTTTATACTAAGGAATCTAGAGAATCTGATTTTTGGATAAGATGGAACAATAAGATTGCATCCAGAGCCTTTGCCCACACCCAAAACAGTACACAATTCTTAACCACACTCACAAACATCACAAAACAGGGCTTGCGCTAGTGAAGAGTTAAGACTGACACACACAGAACAATTACAGCACAACACAAAAACGGCTAAGAGATGAAGACAGATTTATTGGGCTTGGTCCCCCAAAGATGTTGGCAGACCAAAGAGAGACCCTTGGAGTAAAACTGGGGTGGGGGTAAGGTTGGCACCTCCCCTTCTTATCCCCAGAGACACAGGCTGTAACCTGAGCTGGTGTCATGGCCGTCACATGCTGCTACCTAGAAATACAATAGGAAGCAGAGGCAACCACCTGTGAACTCAGGTATGTGACCTGGACCCAAAACTTTCCTGGGAAGAACAGAGCTCTTCGTCATTAGTATAATCCTGGTTCTGACCTTTTTTGAAGAAATGAGAAAATATGAGGGATGAGCTCAGTAACAAGAAAGTCATACACATAAACATCAACACAATTCCCCCTCAGCTCACAGATTAAAATTCCAAAGCAGGTAGGTGAAACTAATGTCAGGAAAGATAGACAACAAAAGAAACAACAGACCTCTCTTTTACAGACCATAAATAATATTGCATTCTGTAAAAGATAACTTTAAAATAGTATAAATCCTCAATGAGATTACAGGAATGACTAATATCCATATACCAAGAAAAATAAGTTATGCAACCAAAACAAACAATTATGGGTCAGGAGCAGATGATTTTTTTTAAAGAACACATTGGAAATACTAAAAATTGAACTGTAATCTATGCAGGAAAGGATAATTAAGTGATAATAAGAATGCACAAATTGAATATCCCTTATCCAAGATGCTTGGGATAAGAAGTATTTCAGATTTCAGAGTTTTTTCTGTTTTGGAATATATGCACAGATTTTATCAGTCGGGCATTCCTAATCCAAAATTCTAAAATCTGAAATCCAAAACTTTTTAAGAATCTCTACAAATGCTTGAAATGTTTTGCATTTGGGGTATTCTGGAGCTCATATTTTTGGATTTGAGATGTTCCATTCATATAAAGAAACTTAGAACATATCAAAGCAAAAATAGATTTTTAAAAGTTGATATATGTAAGAGAATAGACTACACTTACATATGCCCAAAAGGTGTTGTAGCAAGTAGAGAGTAGAAGAGGTAGTAAGATAAGACTTAAGTAACCCCTTTGCCCCTCTCATAACTATTAAAGTGACCACGAATGACTGTTATGGTTTGGATGTCCCCCAAAAGCTCACGTGTGAGACAATGCAAAAAGGTTCCGAGTAGAAACGATTGGGTTGTAAGAGTCTTAACCCAATCGGTGATTTAATTGCCTGATCAGGATTAACTGAGTGGTAACTGAAGTGGTAGTGTGTGGTTGGAGGAGGTGGGAATTGGGGTGTGGCTTTGGGTATATATCTGTATCTTGCGAGTGGAGTTTCTCTCTGCTTCCTGATGATGCAAGCTGCTTCCCTCTGCCACACTCTCCTGCCATGATGTTCTGCCCCATCTCAAGCCCCAAGGAATGGAGGCAGCCTTCTATGGACTAAGACCTCTGAAACCGTGAGTCCTCAAATAAACTTTTCCTCCTTTAAAATTGTTCTGGTCAGATCTTTTAGTCACAGCAGCAGAAAAGCTGACTGAAGCAATGACCAAAGGCATAACCCCACTAAATAACTGTAGAACCAACCATCTACACATCATACATACATTCAAAAGCTAAGAAACATTTAAAAACTAAGAAATGCTCTTAGCATGTCTCTTATTACTACAGATGTTGAACATTTTTTCATATATCTGTTGATTGCTTGTAGATCTTCTGTGAAGTATCTGTTCATTTCCTTAGCCCATTTGTTGATTGGGTTATTTGTATTCTTGGTGTAGAGTTTTTTGAGTTTTTTATATATTCTGGAAATTAGGGCTCTAACTGAAGTATGAGTGGCAAAGATTTTCCCCACTCCGTAGGCTCTCTCTTCGCATTGCTGATAGTTTCCTTTGCTGAGAGAAAGCTTTTTAGTTTGAATCTATCCCAGTTATTGATTCTTGCTTTTATTTCTTGTGCTATGGGAGTCATGTTAAGGAAGTCTGATCCTAAGCTGACATGTTGAAGATTTGGAACTACTTTTTGATTCCATCTCACCCCAATTAGAATGGCGATTATCAAGAATAGAAGCAACAATAGGTGTTGGTGAGGATGTGGGGAAAAAGGTACGCTCAAACATTATTGGTTGGGCTGCAAATTAGTGTAGCCACTCTGGAAAGCAGTGTGGAGATTCCTTAGAAAACTTGGAATGGATCTACCATTTGACCCAGCTATCCCACTCCTTGGCCTATACCCAAAGGACTTAAAATCAGCATACTACAGAGATACAGCCACATCAATGTTCATAGCTGCTCAATTCACAATAGCCAGATTGTGGAACCAACCTAGATGCCCCTCAATTGATGAATGGATAAAGAAACTGTGATATATATATATACACAATGGAATAGTACTTAGCCATAAAATAATAAAATTATGGCATTTGCAGGCAAATGGATGAAATTGGAGAATATCATGCTAAGTGAGATAAGCCAATCTCAAAAAACCAAAGGATGAATGATCTCACTGATAAGCGGATGATGATACATAAGGGGGTGGGAGGGAGGCAAGAATGTAGGGAGGAGGGACTGTATAGAGGGAAAAGAGGGGTGGGAAGGGTGTGGGGGGGAGGAAAAAATAACAGAATGAATCAAACACCATTAACCTATGTACATGTATGATTACACAAATGGTATGCCTCTACTTCATGTACAACCAGAGAAACAAATTGTACCCCATTTGTTAACAATTAAAAAAAAAAAAACTAGAGTTCACAGTAGGGGTGCTTTCTCAGAAAATCTAGTGATGTGTTTGTTCTGAAGGTTGAAGGCGGGCAGATCATGGTACCCTCAGTTTAGCTGGGAAATAAGGTTGTTTTGGTCTGGGCTGTCATACAGAGAGAATGTGTACTTTGAGAAGAGGCATAGATTGTCCTCTTGAAGGTTATTCTTATTTTAAACTAACCATAAAATGATATAATCATTACTAAAGAAAAATATCTATAAAAAGGCTGGAAGAAAAAATAAAGACAGATTCAGCCTCAGGAAAAATAAAAAGAACAGAGGAAGGAGGGACTGTACAGAGGGAAAAGAGGGGTGGGAGGGGTGGGGGGAAGGAAAAATAACAGAACAAATCAAACACCATTACCCTATGTACATGTATGATTACACAAATGGCCTCTACTTCATGTACAGAGAAACTAGTTGTACCCCATTTGTTTACGATAAAAATAAATAAAATTTTTAAAAAAATTGGTCAACCCCCCCAAAAATAAAATAAAATAAAAGCTAAGAAACAGAAAGACATGTGGAAACCATCTTAGCAGACCCAAAAATGCTGAAGGCAGTGGAGAACTGAGGCAAACTCATTTATGCTGAAGAACCCCCAAAGGTTCAGGAATTGGTAGCACCAGGTAGTTTTTTTTGAAAGAGGAGGTAAACATGGTGCTCACATCAGCAAGACTAGTTGAAAGGCAGTTTAATATATAGTCTGTGATCCCAACAAAAGGAATGCTGGAAGTTAATGCTCTGGTGAAGTTTGGACATCAGAGCCATCAGAGTGGAGTGAAGGGGTCAGCAAAAGGGAGACCCAACTTCAGTAGTGTAACTATTTTGCCCTTTAGATACTAGGGTACTATGCAAAATATTGATTGAAAAAAGGTACTGTTATTGAAGAAAAATGTTCCCCTAAGCCTTGATCTTACACCATCTCAGACTGAGAATATTGTGCCAGTCTGACACTAAAATATCTTATTAATTAGGCAAATATGTGACCTTAATTAAAAACAACAGAAAGAAGTTAAAGTAAGAGCATGAGTGGAAATGCCAGTCAAAATCTTGAAGAAGGAAAATTTCCCTTAACATCAAAAAATCAGAGTTAATTGTTGAGGGAAATCTACCTGGAGTATTACTTCTACACCCTCTTATCTGGCTCATTCTGTTGCCCAATTATCCTGTTCTGGATCCTTTTGATATAGAAGGGGAGGTTTGAAAATGCCTAGAAGGCAGGAGGGATTTCAAGTTTAATCATAAACCTAAGCTGGATTTGTTACATGTCATTCACAGTACTTTACTGCAAGGAATCAGACATCCAGAGGTTGAGCCTCCACATGGTCATTTACTAGTCAGGTAAAGTTGGACAATTTATTGAACCTCCCAGGGTCTTGGGGGTTTTTTTTACTATAAAAAAGTGAGACTAACAACATCTACATCACAGTTTTGAAGTTAGGATGTAATAAGATAGTGAGTGATAAAGGTTTAACATGGTGTCTGGGATGTAGTAAATACTAGTTATTTTTATTATTGCTCAAAGAGCCACACAATTTAGAAGAAAATCAAACTATTATAGTCAAAAAGCATCAGTAGTTAGGGTTCCAAAGTAGAGCAAGGAAGACATTGGACAATTAAGATATACTGTAGTTGATTTTTATTTATACTTTAAATAAAAATTGTCCCATATCTTCTATTATGTCTTAAGAAAATATATTAACCGCTGTCTTATGGCTAAAACTACAGGGTACAGTCTGCACCAGATATTTAATTTTCATCTGGACTCAATTCTTCTGCAAAGGTGGTTCCTTTCATGTGAGCAGAGAGCTGGAGATAAGTTGATGCTCTGAAGAGGGCTGAATCCCATTATTTTTTTTTTTCAGCCAAGATGGGCTCTTCACAGAGATAGTGTAGTTCACTCACTAACCAATGAACTGCACAATGATTAGAGCCCTCCACCCTTGAAAATATGATTTACTTTGTTTCTAACATCATCACAAAGCATCCAGGGAATCTGAATGTCAGGACTCCTACTGTTACGATTTTTCTTTCCAAATATCCCCCAATAGTCTTTTCCTCTGAAGTATTATACAAACAACTTCCATGACAATTGAAGCCAGACCTAAGTAAGCATATGAAATATTTAAGTATATGAAGTCAAGCAAAAAAAAAAAAAAAAAACCAAATGAGACTGTTTCATCTCATTAAGAACTAGATTGGTAAAATAGTGTGGTCCCTAGACCAACCATATCAGCATCAGCTGGGAATCTGTTATTAATACAGTTCTTGGACTATACCCCAGAAGTAAAATCTCAGGGATTGGGGAATGCAATCTTTGGGATTTTGGGTTTCGTTTTTTTAATTGACAAAAGTTGTATATACTTGTAGTATGCAACATGATGTTTGGAAATATGTATGCATTGCAAAATAACTAAATAAAGCTAATAAACACATATTACCTCATAAACTTATTGGGTTGTGTGTGTGTGTGTGTGTGTGTGTGTGTGTGTGTGTGTGTGGTGAGGACACTTAAAATCTACTCTCAGTAATTTTTAAACACACAATACCTTGTTATTAATTATAATTACCATGCTGAGTATTAGTTCTCTTGAGCATCTTCCTCTTGTTTAACTGAAATTTTATATCCCTTGACCAACATATTCCATTCCCTTCATTCTGCTCCCAGTCCCTGGAAACCACCATTCCACTCTCTACTTATAAAAGTTCACCATTTTTAAGATTCCACATACAAACAGGATCATGTGGTATGTGTCTTTCTTTGCCTGGCTTATTTAATTAAACATATCTTCCTCCAGCTTTATCCATGTTGTTACAAATGACAGGATTTTCTTTTTCTTTTTGACTGAATAGTATTCCATTGTGTATATAGACCACATTTGGTTTATGCATTCATCCATTGATAGACACAGAGGCTAATTCCGTATCTCAGCTATTGTGAATAATTCTGTAATAAATGAGAATACAGATATCTCTTCAACATACTAATTTTATTTTATTTGACTATATACCCAGTAGTGGGATTACTGGATCACATGCTGGTTCTGTTTTTAGTTTTTGGAGGGAACTTCATATAGGAACTCAGAATGTAGAACTAGAGTAGAGACAAGAGAACTGGAAATATAAATTGAGAAATTTCAACGAAGAATAAAAATTCTGTTAAATATTTGTGTTATTTTCTCTAAAGACATAAGAAAAAGAAAACAGGGCAAATATAGTCCCCAGGAATATCTGAAGGTTGAGGAAGAGAGAAGAGTTCCATGGTATTGCCATGTATGACTTTCCACATAGTGGGGAGAGAGGGTCCTCACTAAACTTTCCAGACATACACCCTTCTTATTGACAGGTCTGATCAGAATCTTCCTAGTTACCAGTTCCTCTTTCTTCCTGCCTGAGCCTGCAGGTGCATCTTATAACTAGACAGAAATGGCCAATAAAAACAAACATCAACTCCTCTATCATAACTGCTATTCCTTGTTGCACTGTAGCACTGTTGGCTATCAAACTGTGATAAATAATTTCTGACAAGCACAGTCAAACCATAATACAGCTAGCAAAGAAAAAAAAAAAAAAAAAAAGAATAGCCTGAGCAATTTTACTTCCTTACCAATGACATCCCAGTCTATCTTCATTCCTGTGACCTTCTGAACCAAGATTCCTTAAGGTTACTCAGTTGCTGAATGGCTCCTAGCTTCTTGGCATTATCCAATCCAGAGATGGTCCCTGCTTCTTCAATCTCTCCATGTAATCATTCAGCATAAGCAAAAATCTTACAGTAAAACTTTTCCTACTCATTTTGACCCAACACCTCAAGATTCCCCTGAAGTGTTCATCCTCACTACAACAAGCTTAAAAATACCCAAATATGTTTCTGATGGTCTTTGATTAATGAACTTTCACAGTTTGAAATCATCCTTGCTTTCTAGCAACAGCCAAATGTTCCAAACACATCCTGAATTTCCTGCCTAAGACATGGGTGATCAACTATGATTTAAGAAAGTTTAGTTATTTTAGTGGGTGAACATGCGCATTAAAAAAAAAAAAGAAGAAGAAGAAACTCTGGGTGGTAGAAGCACAAAGAAAAGTTAATACCGATCAAAAATGCTGCTGCTGAAACTATTACTGACATTGAGGCCACTTCATGGGTGGAATATCTATTTTCTTTTAAACTTATGAGTTACCATGAGTCCTAATATGGCTGGTTTTCTTGCTGTATCTAAAATTCTTTGATTGCATGGTTATTACTGATTACCTGCTGTCTTCCACCCCAAATTCTCAAAAACTAAGAGAAACAGAAGGACAAAAATCAGTCTTTATGAAAAGAACTATATTACAGAAAATATTCTGTGGACAAAAGTGGTCTTCATGACCCTTCCCATTCCTTGAAGTGAATTGAATGGTACATATTAAATACATGGCGGTCATCATTCTAGTCGGGAGGTCTTAAACTCTTGGTCCCACCACAAAGGAACAGAAAGGATGGAGAAAGAGGAATGAAAGTGAAGAGGAAGGGAAAAAAAGAGGAGGAATGGGAGGCAAAGAAAAGGAGGTGAGAACAAAGAAGAGCTGTTTCCTTGTAATATAAAGAGTGGTCAATAATATTAACTAATTGGGTTGTCACAATTGGGATTAAGTCAGACACTCTGAAAAGTGCAAGGCAGATGAAAAAGTTCATAAATAGCTGCTGAGATGATCATTAATCAGAGAACAATTTTGATCTTTCAGCTGAAAATAGTTATCATCTTTTCTCTTCAGGATCAATGTTTACAACCAGAAATACTGAGCACAAGAATATATGGCTTAATCTTCAGAATGTATTGTCCTACAGTCCTTCGGGGAAAAAAAAAGTTGATATTTTTAAACTTTTCCAATCTGTTTAGATGAAAATAAGTTCACTGCCTTTATTATCAATTCTCTTGTGGATTTAATTCTTTTGTGACAATTTAACTAATAGACTTCAACAGTCTAATAGTTCTGCACTTGTTTTAGGGTTTGTTTTATCTTTTTGTAAAAATGAATTGCCCCTGCTGCCTACTCCCATTCCACCAATGAAAAATAATTAGTTGAACACTTTGATATTTCCTTCCATTTGACTAAGTAATATGTTAGGAATTTGGCAGGGGTGGCAGCCTTTTCACTGTTATTATTGATTATTCATACTTGCCGCTGAAAATGTAGCTCCATTTTAAATTATTGCCTCTTTTCCTAATCACACACATGCACGTTTTCCCATCAGCCCAATACAGATCTACATGACTTTGGTCATTTCAGTGTTAATTTTAGTATGACTTAGTAAGCATAACAGAAAGTTAAGTAACCTAAAAAATAAAAAATAAAAAAGTACCTTCTTCTTTCCTGTGTAACGCTTTGGTTTCCATAGAAAAAAATAGTAACTGTCTTGTTTCTTAGTTTCTCAGTTCATTTGTCACCGATTTGTCCCCAACACACTGACACAAAGTGTTACCCTTTCTCTGTTTTCATGTTCTTAAAGGTCTCCAAGCTTTCGGCTGCTGCAGACTGAACTTGCTGCTCTCCAGGGCTGCTACTATTGTTATAGATTTTTCTCTTCCATGTCATCCTGGAATTTCCCTTTACCAACAACCTCTTTCTTGGCTTACTCCCTCATTGTGGTTAAACACATTTTTGAGTGGCTAATTATGTAAGTGTGCATGGAAGATTACACATATTAGATTTTGCATATCCCAAAATCTTTATTCTATTCTTGCTTGATTTTGCTTGATATTCTATTTTGCTTGATTATTTGACTGGATTTAGATTTCCAGGGTAGAAATATTTTTCCCCTGAATTTTTTAAGGTCCTGCTTCATTGTCTTCTGATTTCTAGCATTATCATGAGAAGTTCAACATCATCGTGAATTCTTTTTTTTTTTTTTTTTTTGCGGTACTGGTACTGGGGATCCAACTCAGGGCCTTGTGCTTGCGAGGCAAGCACTCTACCAGCTAAGCTATCTCCCCAGCCCCATCGTGAATTCTTAATCTATCATTTGCAATCTACTCAGGGGCCTCTGGTAGGATAATAGGACTGTTTTTTTTTTTGTTTTTTTTTTTTTTCCAGAGTTGGTAGGGTGGCTAACCCACCTCTCAGAATCTTAAGGACTTTTCTGTTGGGTTGGTCAGAATTTCCAGAGAAGGTTCATGCAGGATATAAGATCAGTATGCAAAAACCAATTGTATTTTACATACTAGCAAAATGAATACTCTGAAAATAATATTAAGAAAACAGTAGCAGAAAGATGGTAGAATGAAACAGACAGTGTTACCTATGTATAGGTATGATTACATGAATGGTGTGAATCTACATTGTGTACAACCATAGAAATGAAAAGTTATACCCCATTTGTGTACCATGAATCAAAATGCAGTCTGTAAAAATAAAAAAATAAAATAAATAAAAATTTAAAAAATACTTTACTTAGGAATAAATCTAATCACAGACATCCAAGACTTTTCACACCAAACTCCTACAGGTATTTATTTTTCTTAACCCTGAAAAAATTATTTTCCTGTGTGATTTCACTATCATTAATATAAATATTTGTGCTGTAATTTGAATTTTAAATATCCACCAAAGATCCATGCATTAAAGGGTTGGTCTTCAGAGTAGTAGAATCATTAAGAGTTAGAACCTAGTGGGAGGTCCTTAAGTCATCTGGGTAGTCCTTGATAGGCACTCTTTCACTCTTACTTTTGCTTCCTGGCTGATGAAGCAAGTGGATTTGCTCTGCTACATATTTCCACCATGATGTGTTGCTTCACTAGATACTGAAAACAATAGGGCCAGCCAATCATGGATGGGAACCTCGCAAGCTATGAGCCAAAAAAACCTTTTTTATTTATAAGTTGATCAACTCAGGCATTTTGGCATACCATGGAAAGCTGACTAACACAATTGGCATACATAACCTAAATCAGCACCATGTGACTTTGTTACTACAAACAATTAGATCATAAAATATTATAGTATCCCCTTTACCTCCACTCTGATAAGAATTCCAGTATTGAAAGTTCTTACAAAATCTAAAAGTGAAAAAAGGAACACAAACCTTTACCTTAAGTTCTAAGCATGATCTGCCTTTGTCTGAAATGATTCTAGAAGTCACCACATGGAACCAAACCACAAAAAATGCATGTGAGCTACATAATATGTTGCCTTACCTCGCAGGGTACACTTCAAGGACTGATTATAGACTCAGAAAGAATTAGACCACTATCATCATCTTTACAACATGGTCCACTCACAAAGGAATCTTCTACCTCTCTTCACTGTGTATTCTCCACTCCACTCAATCATTTGTCCTGCAAGCATTTCTCATGTCGCTCCTCTCCTGCAAAACATCCCCCAATGCTCAGTGATCATTGGGGTAAATGTATGAGCCTTCACAACCTTCCTCTACCTCACGAACCCATAGAAACCCTACCAAATACTAGAGGAAAAGTTCTCAGCATCCAAAGAAGTCTCCTCAATAATGTAGTTCCCCAAAACTCTAAGAGTATTTGCAATTAAAAGATTTTTGTCTGAGCTGGGTATGATGGTGCACACCTGTAATTTCAATGAGTCAGGAGGATCAGAGGTTCAAGGTCAGCCTGGGCAAGTTGGCAAGACTCTGTCTCTACACTCTGGGAATGTGACTCAGTGATAAAGTGCACCTGCGTTTAATTCCCAGTACCAAAAAGAAAAAAGGTTTTGTCTAAAATTCTCTCCACTATCTATTCTTCCCATAACACTTCACATCTTACCTGTCCTTCCAAAGTTCAAACTCCTCTCTTTTAAAAAGTTTTTCATATGTGTATTTCTTCTATAATGTAAAATCCTTGGTAGTTATGTTGTTTATATTCACATTTAATTTTGTCTTTCCTGTTGTTTCTGTAAATTCTCAAGGTTAGGGTCTAAATTATTCATCTGTTTCTGGCACTGGAGTTAATATTTGGATATGTCCAATACTAGGCTTCACTGTGAGGTAATCAAGCAAAGTGATATAAACTATATCCATTATTTTTCCACACATTTTTATTGGTGCATGGTAGTTGTACATACTGATGAGATTTGTTGTTACATATTCATACATGGGGGTATGTCTCTGTGTCGTCTATCCTGTACCATTGGTCTACCTGTCTATTTTGGTGCCAATACCATGCCGTTTTTCTTACTTTTGCTCTATAGTAGAGTTTAAGGTTTGATATTGTGATACCTCCTAAATCATTCTTCCTGCCCAGGATTGCCTTGGCTATTCTGGGTTTTTTGTTCTTTCAGATGAATTTCATGATTTCTTTTTCTGTTTCTATGAGAAATGTCATTGGGATTTTAATTGGAATTGCATTAAATCTGTATAGCATCTTTGGAAATATGGCCATTTTGATAATATTAATTCTGCCTATCCAAGAACAGGGAGATCTTTCCATCTTCTAAGGTCTTCTTCAATTTCTTTCTTTAATGTTCTGTAGTTTTCATTATAGAGGTCTTTCACTTCTTTGTTTAGATTGATTCCCAAGTTTTGTTTTTGTTTTTTTTTTTTTTTTTTTGAGGCTATTGTGAATGGAGTTGTTTTCCTCATTTCCTTTTCAGATGTTTCATTGCTTATGTACAAAAATGCTTTAGATTTATGTGTGTTGATTTTATATCCTGCTGTTTTGCTGAATTTACTTATGAGGTCTAGAATTTTCCTGGTGGGGTTTTTTTGGATCCTCTAAATATAGAATCATGTCTCAGCAAATAGTGACAGCTTAAGTTCCTCTTTTCTTATTCGTATCCCTTTAATTTCTTTAGTCTGTTTAATTGCTTTGGCTAGTATTTCAAGCATGATATTGAATAGAAGAGGTGATAGAGGGCATCCCTGTATTGTTCCAGTTTTTAAAGGGAATGCTTTCAGTTTTTCTCCATTAAGAATGATGTTGGCCATAGGCTTAGCATAAATACCTTTACAATGTTGAGGTATGTTCCTACTATCCCTATTTTTTCTAGTGTTTTGAGCATGAAGGGGTAGAAGACACAGAGACATACCCACATATGCACAGTTATCTCATACTAGACAAAGGTGCTAAAAACATGCAATGGAGAAAAGATAACCTCTTCAACAAATGGTGCTGGCAAAACTGGAAATCCATATGTAATAAAATGAGATTAAACCCCTATCTCTCACCCTGTACAAAACTCAACTCAAACTGGATAAAGGATCTAGGAATTAGGCCTGAGACCCTTCACCAAACAGAAGAAAAAGTAGGACCAAATCTCCATCACGTTGGCTTAGGACCAGACTTCCTTAACAAGACCCCCATAGTGCAAGAAATAAAAGTAAGAGTCAATAAATGGGATAGATTCAAACTAAAAAGTTTTTTCTCAGCACAGGAAACAATCAATAATTTGAAAAGAGAGCCTACGGAGTGGGAGAAAATCTTTTCTACACACACTTCAGACAGAGCACTAATCTCCAGTTTATAAAGAACTTAAAAACTTTACACCCAAAATACAAAAAAAAAAAAAAAAAAAAAAAAAAACCCAATCAATAAATGGGCTAAGGAAATAGACAGACACTTCACAGAAGAAGATATACAGGTGATCAACAAATATATGAAAAAGTGCTTATCAGCCCTAGTAATTATAGAAATGTGAATTAAAACCACCCTAAGATTTCATCTAACTCCAATTAGAATGGCTATTATCAAGAACACAAGCAATAATAAGTGTTGGTGTGGATATGGGAAAAAAGGCACACTCATACATTGCTGATGGAGTTGCAAATTGGTGCAGCCACTCTGGAAAGCAGTATGGAGATTCCTCAGAAAACTTGGAATGGACCCACCATTTGACCCAGCTATCCCACTCTTCAGTTTATACCCAAAGAACTTAAAATACTACAGTGATGCAGACACATCAATGTTCATAGCAGCTCAATTCACAATAGCTAGATTGTGGAACCAAACTAGATGCCCTTCAATTGACGAATGAATAAAGAAACTGTGGTATATATACACAATGGAATATTACTCAGCCATAAAGAAAAATAAAATCATGGCATTTGCTGTAAATGGATTAAGTTGGAAAATATCATGCTAAGTGAATAGGCCAAGCCCAAAAAACCAAAAGTCGGATGTTTTCTCTGGTAAGTGCATGACAATATATGAGGGGGGGCAGTGGCAAGGGGAAGAGAAGAATGAAGGAACTTAGGATGGTGTAGAGAAAAATGGGGTGGAAGGGGGTAGGGGACAGAAAGATAGCAGAATGAAACAGTTTTACCCTATGTATATGTATGATTACATAAATGATGTACATCTACATTGTGTAAAACATAGAAATGAGAACTTGTACCCCATTTGTGTACAATGAATCAAAATGCAGTCTGTAAAAATAAAAAAAGATTTTAATAAGAAAACATATTCATACATGCACACAATACACAATGTAACAATATAATTTGGACAATATCACTTCCCAACACTTTTACTCTCCCTCCTCACCTTCCACCCCTTGGTCCTTTTCCTCTATGATTTCCCTTTGATTTTTAGGAGATCTACCCCCATCTTTCTTTCCCTTTTTCTCTCTAGTTTCTGCAAATGAGAAAAAACATACAACCCTTAACTTTCTGAGTTTGACTTATTCCACTTTACATAATTGTCTCTAGTTTATTTTATTTTTTTAATTTATTTTTATTGTAAACAAATGGGATACATGTTGTTTCAGTCTGTACATGGAGTAACAGCATACCATTTGCATATTCATATATTTACATAGAGTAATGATGTTTGATTCATTCCGTTATTTTTTTCCTTCCCCCACCCCTCCCACCTCTCTTTTCCCTCTATACAGTCCCTCCTTCCTCCATTCTTGTCCCCTCCCACCCCCCATTAAGTGTCATCATCCACTTATCAGTGAGATCATTCCTCTTTTGGATTTTTGAGATTGGCTTATCTCACTTAACATGATATTCTCCAATTTCATCCATTTGCCTGCAAATGCCATAATTTTATTATTCTTTATAGCTGAGTAATATTCCATTGTATATATATACCACAGTTTCTTTATCCATTCATCAATTGAAGGGCGTCTAGGTTGGTTCCATAGTCTGACTATTGTGAATTGATCTGCTATGAACATTGATGTGGCTGTATCTCTGTAGTATGCTGATTTTAAGTCCTTTGGGTATAGGCCAAGGAGTGGGATAGCTGGGTCAAATGGTAGGTCCATTCCAAGTTTTCTAAGGAATCTCCACACTGCTTTCCAGAGTGGCTGCACTAATTTGCAGTCCCACCAGCAATGTATGAGTGTACCTTTTTCCCCACATCCTCTCCAACATCTATTGTTGCTTGTATTCTTGATAATCACCATTTTTTGTTATCCATGTTTCATTCAATAGCATATTATTTAGTTTCCAAGTCTTGGAGAAATTTCCTTTTTTTATTTTGTCATTGATTTCTACTCTCAGTTCATTATGATCTGATAGAACACAAGGCAGTATCTCTATTTTTTTGCATTTCCTAAGGGCTGCTTTGTGGCATAACACATGGTCTATTTTTGAGAAGGTTCCATGTGCTGCTGAGAAGAAAGTTTATTGGCTCATTGATGGATGGAATGTTCTATATATGTCTATTAAGTCTAGGTTATTGATTGTGTTATTAAGTTCCATGGTTTCTTTGGTTGGATTTTGTTTGGAAGATCTATCTAGTGGTGACAGTGGTGCGTTAAGGTCACCCAGAATTATTGTGTTATGGTCTATGTGATTCTTGAAATTGAGAAGGATTTGTTTGATGTACAGGGATGCACCATTGTTTGGGGCATAAATATTTACTATCGTTATGTCTTCCTGATTTACGGTTCCCTTAAGCAGTATGAAATGTCCTTCTTTATCCCTTCTGACTAACTTTGGCTTGAAGTCCACTTTATCTGATATAAGGATGGAAACCCCTGCTTTTTTACTGAGTCCATGTGTGTGGTAGGTTTTTTCCCATCCTTTCACCTTTAGTCTGTGGATGTCTTTTTCTATGAGATGAGTCTCGTGCAGGCAGCATATTGTTGGGTCTTTCTTTGTAATCCATTCTGCCAGTCTTTTGATTGAGGAGTTTAGGCCATTAACACAGGGTTATTATTGAGAAATGATTTGTATTCCCAGTCATTTGGCTTATTTTTGGTTTTTAAGTTGGCTTGATTTCTCCTTTGAGTGGTTTTTCTCGAAGGTAGTTCCTCCCTTTGCTGACCTCCATTGTTGTTTTTCATTTCCTCCTCATGGAATATTTTGTTGAGAACATTCTGTAGTGCAAGCTTTCTATTTGTAAATTCTTTTAACTTTTGTTTATCATGGAAGGATTTTATTTCATCTTCAAATCTGAAGGTTAGTTTTGCTGGGTATAGGATTCTTGGTTGGCAATCATGTTCTTGCAGAGCTTGAAATAAGTTTTTCCAGGCCCTTCTAGCTTTTAGAGTCTGGGTTGAGAAGTCTGCTGCTATTCGTAATGGTCTCCCCCTATATGTAATCTGATGCTTTTCTCTCGTGGCCTTCAAAATCCTATCTTTATTTTGAATGTTAGGCATTTTCATTATAATGTGCCTTGGTGTGGATCTGTTGCAATTCTGTGCATTTGGTGTTCTGTAAGCCTCTTGTATTTGATTTTCCATTCCATTCTTCAGGTTTGGGAAATTTTCTGATATTATTTCATTGAATAGGTTGTTAATTCCTTTGGTTTGTATCTCTGTGCCTTCCTCAATCCCAATAATTCTTAAATTTGGTCTTTTCATGATGTCCCAAAGTTCTTGGAGATTCTGTTCATGATTTCTTACCATCTTCTCTGTTTGGGTGACTTTATATTCAAGATTAAATATTTTGTCTTCATTGTCTGAGGTTCTGTCTTCCAAGTGGTCTAGTCTGCTGGTCATGCTTTCCATTGAGTTTTTTATTTGGTTTATTGTCTCCTTCATTTCAAGGATTTCTGTTTGGTTTTTTTTTTTGAGAATCTCTATCTCTTTTTTGAAATGATCTTTTGCTTCCTGCAGGTGCTTTTTCAGCTTATTGGTATTATCATTCATTGCCTGCATTTGCTCTCTTATCTCATCCTTTGCTTCGTGAATCATCTTAATCATGTATAATCTGAAGTCCTTTTCTGACATTTCTTCTAACATACTGTCATTGCCTTCTAACATATTGTCATTCTATTGCTATAGAATCTAGATGTGTTTGGATCATTTTCTTCCCTTGTTTTTTCATGTTGTTCATGTATCTTCCCCTCTAGCAGTGCAGACCTGGGGTATTGCATATTTCCTCCTATAGGCTTATAGTGGCCCTATAGGTTTCCAAAACCCTTTCTTTAAGGGGAGATCAATATTAGCAGTGCCCAAATCAGACACTATGCAATCCTAGACCAAATAGCCCCTATGGGGACAATAACAAAATTGTCATAATAAACAAAATGAGTTCAAATGTTATCTTTGGTAAAACAAACAGGTTTGCAATAAGGTCTGCTCTAGTTTATTTTTTAAAGTGCTGAGAAAACTTTGGGGCACTTCATTCATATCCATGATTGGAGTTTAGACATGTACACATTTATGATCTCCTATAGAGCAAACTGGAGGACACTCTGAGACAGGCCCTGTTATGGGTCAAACTGTGCCCCAATTCATATGTTGAAGTCTTAAGCCCCAGGACCTCAGAATGTGAGCTGATTTGGAGATAGAGTCTTTATAGAGGTAATCAGGTTAAAGAGAGATCATTAGTATTGGCCCTAGTCCAGGATGACCACTGTCCTACTAAAAAGGGGAAATTTAAACATCGAGAAATGTGAAGAGAAAGACAATGTGAAAGAAAAAAAGCCTGAAAAAGATCTTTCCTTCTGACCCTCAGAAAGAACTAACCCTGTTCACATATTGATTTCAGACTTGGGGTCTGCAGAACTGTACAAAAATGAATTTATTTTATTTAAGTCATCCAGTTTATGGTACTTTTCACAGTGACCCTACCAAACTGATATAGGCCCAACACAAGAGCTTTTTTTTACATATTTGGAAAAGTAAACCCTCTCCACTCACAATGGCTATTATTTTCAAATCCCCTTCACTTTCATTAATAACTTATACTAGAGAAAACAAGAAAATGATGTAGAAACTAAAAACTGCAAGTGATTGCTTATTGGTATACACAATTGGCCTCAACTATGGTCATTGGGGAAGTAAGTCCAACTTGACATGGAGCTGCCGTTGGGACTAATGACACATTAACTAACTCAGGCTGACTCCTTACTTCCTGGCGGGTGAGCAAAATGAAGGTCTCAAAGAAGGTTTCAAAAGTTAATTACGATAAATCGGGCCACCGTCAGGGATTGGCTAACAACAGTTTCGCCAACATAATCAGCTTATGCTTGCCATATAGTCCTATGGGACTCCCGCCTGCGTGAACCCCCCCTCCGCCCCCGTGCCTTGCTGACCTTTAAGCTGATTGGTTTCCACCTAGCCTCCACCCTACATAAAAGCTGTGTGACTTCCTCAATAAACGAGTTCCTGCTGTGACTGGTCTCCCTGATGCGTCTGATTGTCCTCCATCTGGAGGGCTGGGTAAAGGCGGTCAGTCGGCCCTACCTTTCCCAGTCTGGCCTTGTTGGGGAGTGTTTCCTTCCCTTGTCGCTGGTCAAGAAGAGCAAGGGGGCTAAAGACCCCAACATTTGGTGCCCAACGTGGGGCACCTCAAGCTTGATTCAAGGAAGCCGCGGCCAAAATGAAGGAGCAGCTACAAAACTGAAAGTACCAGCAGATCGGGCTAAGCAAGTTCTAAGGTAAGGGCTTCCCTGAAAGGATGGGGCAAACGCACACCACATATGATGGCCCTGCACTCAAGGCTCTTAAGCTTATGCTAAAAAGTAGGGGCCTTGAGTTGTCTGATACACAGGCGGAAAAAGCCTGGGACACCTTTACTCGGGTGGCTCCTTGGCTTCCTGCCTCTAATCTTTTTGACTGGTCCACGTGGGATCATGTAGAACAACTTGTTAGGAAGAGGGAAATCAATTTAGGGGAGTGTCCCCCATTGGGAGTCTGCCCTACATTATCCACCCTTAAGGCCTGCTTCTCTCCAGGACCTCCCAAAGGGGGCTCCAAGTTTCCCCCCAAAGAGCCACCGCCTAAAGAACCACTGGCTCCTCCCGTTGTATCTCCTTCCGGAAACTTGCCACATAGTAAACAACGTTGGGAGACCTTTAATGAGGAGCCCAATCCATCTCCGTCTGCTCCTCCCAAGGTTGAGGATCTTAAAGGAGAGCCCTTTGACTCCTTTGATATCATTTTTGGTGCTTCTAACATGCCCATGGCCGCATCTGATTCTGGGGCCACATCAGACTCCAGTGAAAGCCCTCGCCCTCCTTATTGCCCATCCTCACCTGGGGAACAGTTACTACTGCCCCATCCAAAGGAACCATGAGGGCAGCCCTCCTCTACACATAGTGAGGGCCCATTTCTGCCCCAGGGAGGCTCATTGCCACCATGTTGGCCAGATGGCAGGAAATCTTCCCGGTGGCCATTTTATGATACTGGGAGAGAACTCACTGACTCTAACCTCCCCCCTCCCTGTATGGCCTTCTGGGTAAATGCTAACCCAGGAGGTAACCAGCCTGCTATATGGTACCCATGGGAGGCAAAAGATTTAAAGGAACTAAAGAAAGCTGTTTCAGAGGATGGGCTCAATTCCCCTTGGGCTGAAACCATCCTCCAGGGCCTCACAGTGCACCACTCAGGATTGGACGAACCTAACTAAAGCTGTCCTTCCTGGTCCTTTATATTTAAAGTGGTGTGCCTTTTTTAATGAAGAATGTCATGCTCAGGCTGAACGGAACCAGGCTGCTAACCCTCCCGTCCTGATTACTTACGGGATGCTCTCGGGGTCCAGTAACCAATTCTCTACTAGCCTCTTACAGGCTGCCATCCCAGCCCCATATCAAGAACAAGTAAGAGCCCTAGGGTTAGCAGCATGGAAAAAGCTAGAGGAGGGCCCCTCAGAACCCCCCATCGCAGGGATTACCCAGAAGGTAACTGAGGACCTAGCAACCTTCATTGAAAGGGTAGAAAGAAGCCTTCAGAGAAAATTTCCTCTAGGGCCCCTAAGAGATCAATTTGTTAAAATGTTAGTTTGGGAAGGAATGACTACCGATCACAAATTGGCCTGTGCAGGGATGAAAGATCGCTCCATGGGAAGGTGGATTGTGGCTACCAAAGATATTGGCACACAAGCACATCAGTCTCAATCCTTGGTTGCAGCCCTACAGGCCCAAACTGCCTCACTTGCTGAGGCTCTCACGGCAGCCTTGTCACCAATTGCAACTAAGGGCAAAGGAGTATGTTAGCTGCGGGCAACTAGGCCACTTCAAGAGGGATTGCCCCACTGGTCAGGTGCATTCTGAGGCTCCACCCAGGCGCTCTACGGGTTTAGCTCAAAGGTCAGCCACCCCCAACTCGCCTTGCCCAAGATGCAGAAGGGGATTCCATTGGCACAGGGATTGCAAATCTAAATTTGACATTAAGGGGAAAACTTTAATCAGGGTGCACCCTCCAGCCCTGTCACACAAAGGAGGTTTCTCCCCCAGTAGCCTCTCTGAGGCACATTGGACTGTTCCCATTGTCCCTGGGGTCAGGCCAAAAATGGACATTTTTATAGCGGGAAAGAAGTTTCGTTGTCTCATTGACACTGGAGCGGATAGGACTGTTAAGAAAGGAGGAAGTTCCACCTCAATGGAGGTTGATTCCTGGCCCCCAGTTGCTTGGGGTAGGAGGTGATACTAAATCAGAAAAGACCAAAGATTGGCTCAAATGGCGGGATATGGACGGTGCCCAGGGAGATGTGTGCCCCCTCGTCGTAGCCTCAGGTCTTACTGCAAATCTATTAGGACAAGATATTTTGGGGGAAGCCGAGGTCTATATAACAACTGATCACAAGGCAGTGTATGATGACCTCCTTGAGCAGGAGGAATATGAACAACAGTTTAATCTGCCTGGCCCTTTTAGTAATTATAGAGGGGACCTTCTTTTTGAGGCATCTGGGCAAAAGGTCCCAGCCCCCCGGGAAAGGCCACACCCCCAATCCTAAAGGCCACTGTTCCAATGACACCAGCCATCCAGTGGCTCCCAGGCCCCCCAGTATGGGTGGAACAATGGCCATTACCCCCAAATAAGCTTCAAAATTTAAGAGATATTGTACAAGAACAACTGACCTTAGGTCATATCAGACCATCTCTAAGCACTTGGAATAGTCCAGTTTTTGTCATCCAAAAAACATCAGGAAAATGGAGGATGCTTCAGGATCTCAGAAAAATTAATAGTAGTATGGTTCCAGTAGGAACCCCTTTAAGGGGTCTTCCCTGGATCCCCTCTATCCCAAGAGATCTCTTGTTTCTTGTTATTGATATCAAAGATTGTTTCTTCTTAATACCACTCCACCCAGATGATTGTGAGAAGTTTGCTTTCTCAGTGCCCTCTACCAATTACCAATGGCCAGATGAACGTTACGAATGGGTGGTTCTACCCCAAGCCATGGCTAATAGCCCTGCCTTTTGTCAACATTTTGTTTCTGAGCTCCTTCAACCCCTACAAAAAAGGCCACAAATTACCTTGTATATTTATATGGATGATATTATTATAGGAGCCACTGATGCCTTACAACTAAGCTCCTCATACAAGGAACTCCAAGGCCTTTTGGAGAAAGGAGGACTACATATATCTAAAGATAAGGTCCAAACTGTCCCTCCCTTCAAGATACTGGGAACTGAGCTCAAATTGGATTCTGTTTGTCCCCTTAAGCCTCAATTACTCCTCCAATCCACCTATTCCTTGGTTGATTTACAAAAGTTATTAGGGGAGCTTAATTGGTTGAGACCATGGCTTCCTATCTCTACAGAGGGTATCTTCCCTCTCTTTAACCTGCTACGGGACAAAGATCCTACAGACATTGTTACCCTAACTCAAGATCATCAATATATACTCCAAAAAAATACAAATAGCCCTTAACTCTACCCAGTTGGCTCGATACCAGCCTGAAGACCCCCTTAGCCTCTGGATTCTCCCCGGTCAGCTGTCCACCGCAGCCCTAACTCAGCAGGGAGAGACCCTTCAATGGATACACGCAGTCATGGTGGGGGGTGGCTCCTAGGGTCTATGCTCACCTTGACCAATAGGCTGACCTTATAATTAAAGGCAGGGATGCCCCCCTTAGGCACTATGGGAAAGAGTCTGATCTTTTGACAGTGTCCTATCACCTGTCAGATTTTGAATGGATTCAAAGGAATAACAATAGAGTATCCTGTGCATTGGAGAGTTTCTTAGGGAAGATTGATTGCCATTATGGGTTATCCAAATGGGTGTCCTCATTTTCAAAACTAAAATGGGCACCCCCTATACTTTTTTCCACTAAACCCCTCCCTAAAGCTGTAAATGTATTCACAGATGGAGGAAAAGAGGGATCTGCTGTTGTAATTTACCCCCCCTCTCCCAGCTTAGTGAAAGAGGAAGTGATTACCCATTTTGAACCAGTTATCAGGTCAGCACAATTTAAGGAGTTATATGCAATTCTATGGCCCTAACTCAAGTACAAGAACCCATGAATCTTTTCTCAGATAGCCTATATGTGGTAAACCTGCTACCCACATTGGCCTTCTCATATATCAAGTTAGATAAAAATCCTTTTACCCCCTTGATGATCCAGGTACAGTCCTTGTTAAAGGAGCATGCTGAACCCATATTCTTACAGCATCTAAGAGGACATCAAAATCTACCCGGCTCCCTTGCACAAGGCAATGCTGTGGCCGACCAGTTAGCCACATCAGGGACCTCAATAGCTACCGCCCAACCTCAACAGGACTTACAACTAGCCCAAGACCTTTATGACCTGACCCATTTAAATTGGAGAGGGTTACATCATAAGTTTCCTTTGGTCACCATAAAGGATTTAAAAAAGATTGTAAGAACTTGCAAATCTTGCCTACCTTTCTTAGATTCCACCTCTCCAATCCTCCGGGGTAAACCTAACATTATCTGGCAGACTGATGTGACTCATTATGCACCATTTAGAAAATTAAAATATATATTTATGTCTATTGATACTTACTCCCATGCCTGCTGCGCCGCTGCTCACTCTGGTGAAAAGGCCAAGCACGCTGAAAGCCATTTCTTACAATGTTTTGCCATTTTAGGCTTGCCTCAGCAGATCAAAATTGAACAGATAATGGGCCCTGTTTTATAAGTAAATCATTACAAGAATTCTTCAACAATTGGCATATTAAACACATCACAGGGATCCCATATAATCCAAAAGGGCAAGCCATAATTGAAAGACATAATAAAACTTTAAAAGATCAACTAATAAAACAAAAAAGGGGAAATAACCCCCATGATCAATTAAGAATAGCAATGCTTACATTAAATATTTTAAATTTTTCAAAAAATCAACCCTTAACTGCCTTCCAATGACACTGGGCTAATCAAGTGCCTTACCTTAAGATTGAAGTCCAATGGAAAGATCCATTAACTGGATGCTGGCATGGCCTTCACCCGCTCATAAGTGCTGGCAGAGGTTTTGGATGTGTGTTCCCAATTGGAGAACCAAACCCTATCTGGGTGCCCTCCAGGAAACTCAAATACCATCAACCACAACAATATAATTCACCCAAGAACACACCCTCTTGAGGTATAATACTCCTTCTTTTGGACTCTGCCTCATTGTTACTGGACTTCTTACCATCTCTCTCTTCTGATGTTCATCCTAGGCATCACATTTTTGGAAGTTTACTGCAAGTATTCTAATCACACTGAGAGCCCCTAATTCACTACTCCAATTCACAGTCTTTATGATTATTCAAGGGTGCACCCTAACAGCTTCCCACTTCTACTCCTTTAGAAATCCATGTCGAAATTGTGCCATTGTTTCTCACCTTGCACCAAGGTGTTATACCTCAAGACTATCTTGCTCACTGTCTCAGTGGGCACCCCACGGTAAGTGGGCAGCCAAAGTGGTTGCTACCTCTGGCTCTGGGGTCAAAATAGGGGATAGTGCCTGCTTGAAAAAAATCCACGCCCCCTACCTAGCAAACCTTTGGGGCCCCTGCCCTGTCCTAAGGCATGTACAACAACCTATAATTCCATGCCAGCCTAGCAGAATCAAGTCCTAGGTTCCATGTTTATCACTCCTTAGCCTTACTGGAGCTGAGGGGAGAGCTCAGCCTTGATCCCGAAACTCAGGCCATCTTGCAGGCTACATTTCAGCTTTTAAATCTCACTAACCCCCCTCTTGCAGAAGACTGCTGGCTTTGCTTTTGCAATGGACCCCTTGGGGTCACGGGTGTTCTGCTAACCCCTAATGAAACCATAACTTTCTTCTCCAGTTGCCCTATACTGCCCCCCTATGGTGAAATATACATACCTCCCTTTGGTTCCCCCAATGTGACCTGTTTTCTTCCTAACTCAACCTCTAATCAAACTGAGGACATGGGGTCTTTGAACCCTACCCTAATATATGCAGAAAAATGTCGCTATTCCTGCTGCAAATACACCCCTATGCACTCCAAATGGTACGGTCTTTTATTGTGGAGGACCAGCGTCCAATGTGCTCCCTGGTAACTGGACAGGAATATGTGCTCTTGCCCTCTTATTCCCAGAAGTCACAATCCTCCCAAAAATCAGTCCCTACCCACTCCATCTGTGGAGCACTCCCACCCATGAGCAAAAAGGACAATAAACACTATACCCCTCCTACTAGGGATAGGAGTGACCACAGGAGTAGGGACAAAAACCTACAAGAAGATCTGGAACATTGTAGGAGCGAGCTCCACTCTAATTCGCTCCAGACTGGGTTACACAGGTGGCTCCCCTACCTCCTCCCGCTTATTGGACCGCTAATCACCATTATCCTTGTGTTCACCTTTGGGCCTTGCATAATCAATAAGCTTATCCATTTCCTGAAAAGCCAGGCTAAGTCTGTGCAGCTCTTGTTGATCCGACAGCATTATACCACCCTTCATAATGATGATTGGGAGCCCCATAGGATCATGGATCACTCGTATCAGGACACTGGGGTCTCAGTGTCTCCCCCTTAAGCCCTGCTCCTCCTGAGGGGCCCGCCTGAAGTGCTAAGGTGATAGTCAATGACAGGTAAGATCCTCAGAGGAGGACAACCTAAGACAGGCACACCTTCGAGTAAGGCGGACCCCCAAACTGCTAGGGTGATGTTCCATGATGGCTAAGACCCTGCCAGGGGCAACCTAAGACAGACACATCCTTAATATAAAACAAAAAGGGGGAAATGTTGGGACTAATGACACGTTAACTAACTCATTCTGACTCCTTACTTCCTGGCGGGTGAGCAAGACCAAGGCTTCAAAGGCAGTTTCAAAGTTAATGACAATAAATCAGACCACCATCAGGGATTGGTTAACAACAGTTCTGTGAACGTGATCAGCTCATGCTTGCCAAATAGTCCTATGGGACTCTAGCCTGCGTGAACCCCCGGTGCCTTGCTGACCTTTAAGCTGATTGGTTCCCACCTAGCCTCCACCCTACATAAAAGCTGTGTGACTTCCTCAATAAACGAGTTCCTGCTGACTGGTCTCCCTGAGGCGTCTGATTGTCCTCCACCCGGAGGGCTAGGTTCGGGCAGTCAGTTGGCCCTACCTTAACCGGTCTGGCCTTGTTGGGGTGTGCTCCCTTCCCTTGTTACTGGTCGAGAAGAGCAAGGGGGCTAAAGACCCCAAAAAGCTGCCAGTAATCATTCTGGACTACTTCCCTGAGGCAGCATCTTCTTGCCATGAGGTTATGGATCCAATATGGAGGACTTCATCCTTTACTATAGAAAAGACATCTCTGAAGATAAGGATTATATGGGAATGGGAAGTATCAGACAGAATTATTAGAGAACTGGAGATAAAAACAAAGGAATGATAGGAAAGGCCAAAGGCCAATGGTTTTGCTGTCACATTAGCCAAAGCATCAGCCAAAGTTTACATGTAACCTAAGGAAGGTTTTCTCTGAGCAGACATTATAGCAGTCTCAACAGAAGCACAAAAGGAAAAACAAGGGCCATTAGATAATGTTCTTTTCAAAAGTGAAAATTCTTACTGATTACACAATTGCACATAATCAACAAGGTCAAAACAAAGACTTATGAAGAGAAAAATTATAACCCAAGGTTGGAGAATTTGGGTAAAGGCAAAAGAACACTTACTACCTTATCTGGAGACCATCTTTCCCTGAAAGTCTTGGACCAGATCCTCTGTCCTACTCCATTTTATGTTGCTATAACAGAATGCCTGAAACTGGGTAATTAATGAAGAATAAAGTTTTATTTGGTTCATGGTTCTAGAACCTGGGAGGTCTAAGAACATGGTTTTGAGAGCCTTGAGTTGCTTTGTCACATGGCAGAAGAGGAGAATGAGAATTGAGCATGTGTGAGAAAGACAATCACAAAGGACAGGACTCACTTAATAACAACCAACTAACACACTCCCATGAAAACTAGCTGCTGCTGAGAGAAGAACGTTAATTTTTCTCACAGACTTAATCACCTCTTACAGGCTCCATACTCTCTCTGCACTGCTACATCGGGGACCAAGTCTCAACATGAGTTTGAGTAGAGACAAATCATATTTAAACCATATCACCAATCTATATAAAAAAAAAAAATCACAATTTTCAATTGGGGTGTCTTTGAGCCCTCCTGAGATTTAATGCAGACAAAAATAATGAGTTAGGTTATACTGTGGGACAGTGAATGGAAGCACCATGATCAGGAGAAGAACCAAGCATTTCAAAATGGATTGTGTTTTGGTCAAAGAGAAAGGTAGTCTAAATGTTCTGAGTGTCAGTTTCAGTCCACTGCAATACTGGCTTTGCCACTGACACAAATTGTATCCCCTACCCAGCATACCCGGTCACATGCCATTTCCTAAGTCACAGACTATTCAGAGAAGGCTTGACTAACTGTAATGATTCGTCAGAGGCTTTTGCAGACCTTGTGTGCTACAGAAGTCAGCAAGATGAAGACACCTCCTTTGTAAGTTCCTAGGCAGAGAAAGATGGCTAATGTTTTAGACAAGGTCCAGGAGACCTAATGTAATTTAAATCACTTTTAAGATTTTGGACTATAGTCTTGGGAAGTTTTGGTCTAGGTGAAATGGAGCCTTGATGGAAGAAGGCAAATAGAAATTGCCTGTCAAGATGTATTATCATGAAAAGGAAAGCAGGACCAGGATGCACCACTAAAATATGTGGGCTGTAGGTTATGTTTAGAATGACAGGAAAGGAGGGCACACTTCAGCACCTACCATTTGAAGATCCTGTATGAAAGTGATGTCCTTCAACTGGCAGGACAGGGCAGGAAAAATGTGATTTACTCCAGCTGAGAGCAGTTTGAGGCAATTTGGGAAGGGGCTTCATTGGATTTCCATTGATTTTCATTAGTGGGCAGAATGAATGAGTCTGATCTCATTTATGTTTTGAGACTACAGGGTATAAAGAATAGGCCAGAAGGTGCAGATGCAGATGCAAATGTTTCTTTCCTTTTCTTTTCTTTCTTATTTTTTTTCTCCCCTAAGGACTGAACCCAGAGGTGTTCTACCATAAGCAACATCTCCAGGCCTTTTTTATTTTGAGAGAGGCTCTCACTAAGTTGTCCAGTCTGGTCCCAAACTTGCAATCATAGCACAGGTTATTAGAAATGAAATTCTGGATAGGGAAATTAAGTTACATCAGCACATATACATAATTCCTGCACAGAAAGAAGGGACATGTTATTTTACAAAAGACCTAACAGATCTATGGGAGAAAAATCTTCTTAAAAGGAAAATATATTTGTCAGAAATGGACCCAAGGGAGATGTTTACAATAAGGAATTATGTGATGGACATTTTCTACTGCATTAAATACTTTAGAGGATAATGGGAAATTGGGGAAATCTTGAGCCCTCAGATCTAAGCAGATATGACTGGCTCCTAAGTTAACAATATACTTCACTTCAGTGTCCTTGAGGGAAGAGAAACAGAGATGATGTTACTACTTCCTGGTCTCTTGTGAAAGAAAATCCAAAAGTCAAGCTCTGTGGGACAAAGTTGACTGTGGCCAAGTGATTTTCTCATTTGACCAACAAATACATTGTTTTTTCCAGTAACTTTTCCCCACTTGCCAGGTATTTTCTGGGGTCCTTCTACCTCATTACTATTCCCATCCTTTTTCTAAACTTTTGCTACCCACCTAATAGGGCTTTAAAATTTTTGATTGGTTATACTCTAAGTTTATCCATGGGTTTCTATCCTAATAATTTGGCAAGTCAAGTAATATTCTACCATGGCAGCAAGTTCATTTACTATTTTTTGTCTGTCAAAGGACACAGATGAATTTATATTGCTCCTGGACCTTGAGACCTAGCTAGTCACAGGAGCAGCTGTGGAGCATTGCCGGGGGCCACGTGAAAGTCTATCACAGATTGGTTCAGTGATTCACAGTCAACTGCCACGCACTTCATTTTTCCCATGGTTGCTGGTAAGGCTTTTCAAAGAGTGGAGACCAGACAAAGGTCTAGATGGCCAATCAGCCTCCAGTCTCAGTATTTTCTAACGTAGTATTGCATATACAAGTCAGTAGTATCAGAGCCTATTCGTCTCTAATTCTTGAGATTTTCAAGATTCTTTCTGGATGTAGATGAAAACTTCACAAAATTTCTGAATAAACTGAACTGGTATAAACATTGATGTGGCTGTGTCACTGATTTTAAAGTCTTTGGGTATAAATGGATCGAATGGTGGTTCCATCCTAAGTTTTCTGAGAAATCACCATACTGCTTTCCCTAATGGTTGCACCAATTTGTAGTCCCACCAGCAATGTATAAGAGTAACTTTTTCCCCACATCCTCACCAACATTTTTTGTTGCTTGCATTCTTGATAATCACCATTCTGACCTAGATGTCCTTCAACAGATGAATGGATAAAGAAAATGTGGTATATATACACAATGGAATATTATTCAGTCTTAAAGGAGAATAAAATTATGGCATTTGCAGGTAAATAGATGGAACTGGAGAATATCATACTAAGCAAATAAGTCAATTCCACAAAACCAAAGGCAGAATATTTTCTCTGATATGCGGATGCTAATTCACAATAAGGCAGGCAGAGCTAGGGAAAAATAAAGATACTTTAGATTAAGCAGAGGGGAATTCAGGAAGGGAAAGGGGTATGGGCTTAGGAAGGATAGTAGAATGAATCAGACATCATTATCCTATGCACATCTATGATTACATGACCCATGTGATTCTACAACATGTACAACAAGAAGTTATACTCCATCTACGTATGATGTGTCAAAATGAATTCTACTGCCATATATAATTAGAACAAATAAAAAGTTTTTTTCTGAGTAAATATCCCAGGGTCCAGGTGTTCTGCACAGATGTTGTAATTCTAAGTACAGAATTCTCTTTGTGAAGACAGAGGAGGGAAATCACTGGCATAAGCCACAGTTGCTACCTGAGAAATGGATTATTTTAAAGGAGTCTGGTCCCCAAAAGAAAGTGATAAAATTCCTTAGAGAAATGAAGACATCTGTTTTAGTTTAGTTTGGGGAGATTTGTTGTTTTGGTTTTGGGGCTTGTGGAGTTAGTAGTGATTGAAGCAGAAGATAATAATACAGTGTCCCAACTACAATACAACTCCTGGGAACTATAGGAGGGAACTTTTGAGTACATTCACATTAATCCTTAGGAATCTTAATATTTTTAGTTTTTCCCAGGTTTTTATACCAGTCCAAGTAAGAGTTTTACTAAGTCTCAGAAACTAACAAGACAACCTTGATGGAAATAAGCAAATAGAAATTGCCTGCTGTATAATGCAAAGGTACTCCAGGGGTGCCATTTATTAATTCATCCCTGTGAAAAAAGTCACACTTGGTAATGCTAATACTGGTATTCCTGTGACAAAGCAAGCACTTCCTTTAACACATTCCTCCCACAAACCTCAATATACATAAGACCTCAAATTTCCACAGAAGTAGAGAACAAACCCCTAAAACTCAGGGTTTCCCACAGCCTTCAGTCTTGGGTCAGGCTCAGAGGCTATAAGACTGTAGATATTTAGGGAGCCTTGTTTTGGATGGTATGTAATAGAGTAAGATCCAGGGATGAAGAGGTCACCCAGAACATGAGAAGCGGGAAAGGCCCGCCTCCTGAATCCATAATGAACCCCCCAAAAAGTTATCACCTATCCTGATGTGGAAGCACCTAAAATGCCTTATACAAAAGCCTAGTCCAATTGCAGGATCTGATGGAGCATAATGTTTGCCCGCTGTGTGAGTCAAGACAGCAGAAGGTAGCCAGAGCAACTTCCTGTGTTTAGATCTGACATTTTGATGGAGCTTGTAAAAGGGAAAAGAATACGCTCAATTCTGGAAGTTGTGAGGGGCCCAGACAGCCATAGACATAACTTCCTCCAAGGCTGTGAACTCTAGGACACCTATTCTTAGCACTAGCTATATAATGTAACCAACTGAGAACTTTTCAAAATTACTAGACACCTTTTACCCCCAACAATTCAAAAATCATTACACAGGTGCTAAGAGAACAAAAAACCATAGGCCACATGCCTCAGCAATTAAATGAGAATCCCAGGAGGTGAGAACCTGTTAAAGTATGATCAGAGTTGATAATCCACTTCTGGGAGCAACTTTGCAACCCCAGCATTACAACAGAAACTGCTTGTGAAACTATAGATGTGGAGCCCCTCCCCAGACTGACTGAATCTGAATCCCTAAGATTGAGGCCACTGCTTTTTCCAATTCCTCAGATGATTATTATTCATAGCCAGAAGTAGGATCATTGTTATTTAAGGTAAGTGACCAAATTTAGAGATAGGTGTGCCCAACGAGTTCTGTGACATTACCTACGTCTACAGACACTTCTGGACTCTAAAACCTCAACTGTGAAAGAACCTAAACAAACCAAGTTCACCTTAGGTCAAATTCTCATAGCACAAAAACCAACCTGCACCTGTTTTCTCTTCCAATAACAGTGAGAAGGGAAGAACCTGATGCTCCTCCAAAAGGTGTTTTTGTTTTCTGTCTTTGACATTGTGGCTGCCCCAAAAGCCTGCAGTGTTAGTGACCACACCACTCGCCCCAGAGCCACTTGGAGACTTGACTTTGACTGTAGAAATCTCTGACAAAGTTGCATCCCAAATGACTCTGTCCTAAAGCCTCTCTGGAAGACTCCACCCCTCTATAGCTGCTTCAAGCTTCAGCTGTCCCCAATAAGGTCTGAGTAGCCCCACCCTCAGCCGTTAGCAGGACACTGCGCATGCGTGACCCTGCCCTTTTATTTTATTTTACTTTATTTCCTCATGTAAGCAATCTACCCCTTATTGGAACAGTCCTTGTACTGCTTCTCATTATTCTGCATCAGAAGTGCTAGTAAAGCCTTTTAAATGGTTACATGTTGCCTATTCATGATATCTTTCTCAAGTAGAGCAGGTAGAGCTTGTTGCACTAAGATCTGGTAACACTATTGGCTACTGGCACTGAAAACGGCCAGCAGCTGGGGCTGGTAACTGCAAGGCAGTTATCAGCCAGATAGTGGTGAATGACTGAGAATTGCTGGGAGCTGCCAACTCCAGCTGCTGGAAGAGCTCCAGAGAGTTGCTGGTAGCTGCTAGTCCTGACTGCCAGAACAGCCAGGAGGGCTGCTAACATGAAGCTGAAAGCCGCTGGCATTGGAAGCTCAGAGCTACTGACACCAAGAGAGCTACACTTTGCATATTTGTGAGTTCTACCCAAATTGAGCAAAAAGTACCCTCAAGTCAGTTGGTAACACCAGGTCCTCTTTAGATGAAAAGCCAGAAAGCTGTCTGAGGCTGAGGGAAACAGACAGTCTGCCTTAAACAGGATATAATCCGAAGTTTAGTCTAAGCCCGAAGATTTACTTAGAATTAATAATAAAAACCTCATACACTGATATCACATTTAACTACTCAAGTATGCGACCAGTCACTGGACTCTAGCACAGAGTCTGGCCACAAGAGGTACCTGGTGGGATCACAAACAAAAATCAAATTGACATAGCCAGATTCTCAGAAAAAGCCCTAAACAGATATCAGAATGCCTCTTATGTAGTAATTTGGTACCAGGCATTCAGTGAAGAATAATTTGTCCTGCTCTGGGATGGTATAGACATGCAGGCCTCAAACATAACCATAAAAGAAAATGGAACTTGTTGAATTTGGTCTAGCTTTTCCAGGGATACTTATAGGGTTAAGTATAAACATCTGCAATGAGAGATTTCTGCTGATTTGAAAATTCCATTGAGTTCAGAAGAAAATAACAAAAGAAACATACTACCTATGAAATACAGGTAACAAAGGCAGATAATTCCATTCTTATAAGTTCAAGGGAAACTGCATGCATTCTCCATTCAATCTGGAGGGGCTTACTAAAGAAAAATCATCAGTTGAACATTGCTAAGTGTGAATGAGAAACCCATGAAGGGGAGATTTATTTTAGGTTTCTGAGATCCTCTGTGCAAGTGAAGAAACAATGAAATTGGACCATTGATCCATTTTATAATCAGAAGTTTAGTAAAGTTTGGGGAAGCCTGGGTGTCACATATTGAGGTAGTAGCAAAATGAAACTCCAAGTGTGATGTTCTTGTTCCTGAGTCATGATCTCATTCCAGCTCCCAGAAGTGGAAGCTGAGCCTTTATCCTCAGGCAAAGATTAATGATTCACTCTCTGGGTTCTAAGGAACTGCCGGTACAGTCTAGCCAAACAATTTGGCCCTGATTATAGCAGCTCGAGAGCCAAAGAATTAGTTTATCTACATCAGAAAATTACCCCAAAATAACTTTTTAAATCATTGATATTCGTTCCAAAGGGGGGAAAAAAGTGGACATAAAGAATGTGGAAGCATAAGTATAGTCCTACATATTCATGTAGGAAGAGTATGTGTTTATCTATATCTATAGATGTAGACTTAAATTTGGATATACAAACATACACATTAGGGTTCATCGAAAGGAGAGATGAATATTTTACTGTAAATTAATATTTTACTTTAATAATCTCATTTGACATTCCAATTAAATTTTTTTGAAAAGGATAGTGTTTTCACTGGTTTGAATTTCTACTTGCATTTTATTGCAGTGAACTTGTTTTTCTGTGGAGAGTATAATTTGGTATAATGAATCTGATAATAAGTCTGACTCTAAGGACATCTGACAACACTGCCTGTGTATGTTGTATGCCTTGCCTGAGCACAGTACTAAAGTCTTAGTCTGTTCACATAGTTATAAAAACAGGCATGGGAAGTTCAAGATCAAGGCCCCAGCAGAGCTGCTATCTAGTGAGAGCCCACTTTCTGGTTCATAGGTGATGCCCTCTTGCTACGTGCTCACATGGTAGAAAAGGAAGGGCAGCTGTCTGATTTCTTCTATGGAAAAACTAATCTCCCCTATGACCTAATTCACCTTTCAAAGGCCCCACCTCCAAATACCATTACAAAAGGAATTAGATTTCAACATACGAATTCTGGGCAGACACAGAATTCTGTTTCTAGCACCTAGTGAATCAATGTTTAGTTTTTTTGGAAATCTTATTCTGTGTAGCTCTTTAATCTGTCAAGTATGCTCTCCTATTGTTTCATTGCAAATGACTTTTAAAACCTAACTCAAAGACTTTCCATTCAGTTTGAATGCAATAATTTGATTTTTAGTTTAAATTGTGAATGGTTTCTTGAATGATTTTATTGGCATCCTAAAATTCTGATAAGAGAAACTAAAATCCATTCATTTTTTAGTTATACAAACTGTCCAGTTGAATTTTATAATTTAGTAATTAAGGAAGAGAAGAGGGAAGATATACTTGATTGAAATAAACATGATTTGCAAATGAGTATTTTCTAAAACATAGACAACTCATCATGTGTTCTATACATTAAATCAATTCATTGTACATTATTTTCTGCAAAAAAAAAAAATTTTAAGACAAATCATAGGCCTAACAGAAAAATATAAGTGAATATGACATTTTCCCAATATTTAAAAACACATGTAAAAGATAAATTATTAAATGTTGTAAGCAGTTCAAATTATATAATGAAGATTTGCTTCATATCAATGTATTAATCATATATAATCTTCACAAAACCCTGTGAAACAATCATGTAATCTTCACAAAGTCCTGACTTTGTTGATTTCTATCTCAGGTATATACTCAGTGTTTAATCCAGATTCTGAAAAATAGTAAGTATACAAATGAATGATTATAAGTGGATTCATTTTTGAATGATCAATTTGTAAAGCCATAAGTGAGTTGTTCTATTTTTCCAAGCTTTGAAAAGTAAAGGCCAAAATAACTTACATGCATTCATGCATATGAGTTGAGTTGAAATGGAGATAAGATCATACAGTTAAATATATGTAGAATTTTAAAATAACCCAGAATGTGACCCATCAATTGCAGAATAACATCACTAAAGGTATTTGTCATATTATTTGCAGACTGTAGTTGTGGTATCTATACCTCCCAAAGTTATAACCTAACACTTTTCATGACTTTTAAAGAATGTAATTCTTACTTTATCATTTTCCTCAATAAGTAATCTTTTTAAATGCCTTTTCTAGAATAAAAACTGTATATACAGAAATAATTTTGCTTTGTTTCTGAAAGAAGAATGATTTCACATAACAAAACAAATTAGAAGTTATGTCATCAATATTGATCAAGCCTTTGAATTATTTTATTAGAATCAGTGATGAAAATGTACTCTATTATATATTTTGTAGTAAATCGTATTGATTTATTACTTTTCCATCCATGGCACATAAAACCATTAATGAGGATTTTTATTATTTATTTATTTATTTATTTTTATTTCTTAGTTTGGCAGACAAAATGAAATAATTTGCCATGTCTAATTAGGGAATTAGTACCAGAGAAATCCTATGCATGTGATGAATATAGGAAACCTTGCCAACCAACCCATACTCTCACTTCCCTTGGTTTACAGAGTTTTTTATACATCAGAAAATTCATGCCAAGTGAAAGTTTTTAAATCTAGAGAAGGTAGGAACTCTTCTACACAGAAAAGACAATCTATTCTACATCTGCTTGTCTGTGCAAGACATCCCAAACCTTATATCTACAACCAAATTTTGATTTACCCACATCTCTTCTTAGTAATGACACCATCATCTGCCAAATGACTCAGCGCCCCCAAAACCAAGGGTAATCCTTGACGCTCTTTACCCTTAACCCCCACCCAATCCATATGCAAATCTTATACATTCCAGAATCAACAACTTCTTATCTCCTGCAGCCAACCCCAGTCTCTTTTCTCTTACCTGCTATCACTCACCTGCCTATGGAAATGGCCTCCTGACTCCAATCCACACTGATATCAAAGCATCAATGTCTTATCCATTTTAAAACTTCTTTCTCCACCAACTTCGGCCTGACTCAGTCAGAAAGGAGTCTTCACTATTGGCACCTATGCTAATTGCTATCTTGCTTATCTATTTTTCCTCCCATGCTCTCTGTGTTCTCTGACACCTCTAAAACCACTAGTAGTGACAAGAATAACATGTGAAGAAGCCCTCAAATGAGTCTCAAAGACCAGAAGATTTGGTACAAAAGATATTGTCTCCAGTTAGATACACGAAGCAACTGGCTTATTTTTCAATCTATCCTACCAATGTGCCCCTTGCAGGAAATACAGCCACTGAGATAGAAAAGATGAAGAAGGAAAACAATTTTGATAACAATCAGAAAATAAAAATAAGTACATAATGATTCCAAGTAATAATAATTTCTCAGAATAAAACAGCAAGGTGATAAAGAGTAATTCAGTAAGAAGGAAGGTAACTAGAGCCACACATACACACACACACACACATACTACATGCATGCATGTGTGTGTGTGTGTGTGTGTGTGTTCGAAATAAAGAAAGATCCCTGAACTGTGTGATTTCAGCTGGGTTTTCTGGACACTCTCAGGAGTCTTTGCTGGGGAAGTGTAGGAGATGAAGGTGAAAAATGTTGTTAATCCTGCAGAGAAGGAGATTCAGGAAAATTTCCAAAGAGATTTTCATTGATACTGTGTTTGCACAGAAGAGGAGAGATTAGGAGGCAAATTCAGGGATTAAAAAGAAATGGTAATCGAATCCAGTAATAGGCTGTTTTTAGAATAATTTGAAAGGGAAACGAATGAATGCAAACAGGAGGTGGATGAAAGAGACAGCAGAGTCAAGCAGGTTCCTGCTTTTAATGGACTCCTATAAATTTCTGAATGGATAAGAAACTACACCTGTAAATATTGGAATCTCTGGATAATATCAAGTGAGAGGAAATTCAGGACAGTAACCATTTTAATGAGATACAGCTGCAAGGGTTCTGTAACCCTGATGATAAGATTGTAACGGAACAAAAGGAAAACTACTTTCTCCGACATCAGAGGGAAACATGCAAGAGATTTCAGGAACGTGTTCAGTGGAAAGAGAAAAGAACAAATGATTTGGATCTTGTGCAGAGGAAACTTCTCTTTTTTTAAGAGAATGGACCTCTTGAACCTTTGTTTCCTCTTCTCTACAAAGGAGTCTAAATAGCAACTACCTCCTAGGGTAGTTGTGATGATTAATGAGTTAATGTGGAGAGAGCTAAGAACCACAATGAATGCAAAGTAATATCTCAGTACATATTTGCTGTTATTATTCAATTTCATAGTTTCCACAAATGCAAAATAATTTCTTTTTCAGAAGGATTAATGACTGTATCCTTACCATACACAAATTGTTTCAATGAAAATTATCCCACTTCCTTTTCTGCACAGTAATTTTCCACAATTAATTTAGACACCAAGCAACATTATTTTCTTATTGCATAGATGAGACGGCTAAGGATCAAAGAGGTTACTACGCCCAGTTTCACATGGCTGGGTAATGATAGAGTCATGGCTGAAACCCAGGTGTTCTAAAGCCAAATTCTATCATCATACTGTATGTTTCCATTTGTATAAAAGTATAAAAAATGCAATTAATCTGAAGTGACAGGAAACAGATCAGTAGTTGCCTATGAATGGAAAAGGTTTGAAAAGAAGGGGATTACAGAGTCATGAGGAAATCTGGGGGAGGGGGTGATTGCCATGTTCACTACCTAAACCACAGCAATGGTTTCATAGTTTCAAGGGTATGTCAAAACTTGTGTTTATATCCCTTTCAGATATTGCACTTTAAATATGTGCAGTTTATCACATCACAACAAGCTGTAAAAATTAAGAAAAATGGATTTTATCACAATACTTTTGTTTTCCCTTTGCTTTTAAAAATATTTTAGAGTGGTTTGAAGCAAAAAAAAATACAAAAATTATGAGCACCCTATAAAATCATAATAGAAAGGAAAATTCAATACTGTTAACCCAGAGGTTATATTTATTGCAAGTAAGTTCTATTTGATTTTGAGATTCCTGACTGCTGATAAGGAGAGGAAGGCATGAAATGTAATGGGTTGCCCAGTTCTTATTATCTCATAAATGGAAGCAAATTAATTATTCAAAATATATTCATTCTTGAATTCTGAAAGAACTTTATCACATGGGGTTTTATGAGGGTCAAAGAATGATATAGTGGACAATTCCTTTAACAGCAATTCCATAGCAATATCCAAAACCGTCTTTGTGTAGCTGTTTCTTCAAGTTAGACAAAGGTAATTCCAGTAAAGTACAACTACTCTTCAGGGGAGCTAACCCAATGTGATCAGAAAGGTAGGAGTCTGATCTTCCAATTTGATACAGTATAGCAATGTCCTTGTACCCTCAGTTATACAGATAAAATGCCTTGAGTCTCTAGACCTCACCTCTCACTCAGTAAATAGAAAACTGTCATCCAAGCAAATGTTATCTTCTTGTTGCCCACCAAGGTAAATAACAGCACACGTTAAGTCTGCCATCCGCCCAGCACATCTCCAGGCACAATCCTTGCTGCTGTAGGTACCATGCTGCAGACCTCCCGGCTGCCACTCTGCCTTTGCTGCGCATAATTACACAGGGCTCTGCAGTTTGCCCCAGAGGCCACTATGGCTCACTGGGCCACTTACATCACTGCCCCTCAGATTTTGGGAGGCCTGATTTGCTCCATGGTCCAGAGCATAACAGAGAAGCCAGCCTTACCTTCTAATGTCATACATGTTAGTAATACTCTGGGGAACTGATGTTTTACAGAGTTCTTACAGGGAAAAGACATGTTCTATTTTTTTTTCTTGATCCTCTCTCTCACCAGGCCTGAGATTTGCACTCATGAATTTAAGCAGGGGACCAAGTGAAATAACTATACCTGGAAGCAGAGTTATCATTCTTTGTACCTGAGTGTGCCTGGCTCCTTCCTCCCTCAGGATGAACTCTCTCTTGAGAATCCACTCAGCCCTCTCTTCAGAAAGACTTCAACTGGGCCAGCTGATTCATTCTCTACCAATGTGTGGCCATCTCTAAATCCATGTAGGTGACACAATAGACACCAAATTTTGCTACACATTAGTATCACCTGGGCATCTTTGAAAAGTCACAATGTTCAGGATGTACCCAGACCAGAAGATCTTGAATAGATGCCAGACACCAAGTGTCTTTAAATAGCCTCCAAGTGATTACAATGCACAGTCAGATGTGAGGGTCTGTGATTTAGATAGAAATTGAAGACAATGACACAAATATACCTGACAATTCTCCTTTGTTTCCCTAGACAAATGAAATTGAGAGTTGGCTTATTTTGGATGGCTGTGTCCTCATCTTTTGTTCTGTATCTTTTACAGTTAATTCATAACCTAGAAGAAAAGAAGCTGAGGAGTGTTTAATAGAAAGAGAACTGTAAATTAAAAGTTAAAACCAGGAACTGTTAAAAACCCAAATATAATCAGAAAAACAAATTTTATGCTCAAGTAAAACACAGACCAGGAATTACCTACTCCCACCTTTTCAATCTACTATTTGTTTGTTTTGTGCTAAAATGATAAGTTTTGTAAAGAAAGCATATTTCAGACTCAGCCTTCACAGGAAGACTTCTGAATTTTCTGTTTAAATGACAGCACTTAGGATGATGTATGAATTTCAAAGAGGCAATGTCCAAACTCATCTCAGGTTTGCTTGGGCATTATTATTCATGAAGCCCTTTCTGAGCTCTATTTGAGGATATCTGTAAGCTGTTTTCAAAGTCTAGGGACCCTTACTGTAATAAACAAGTCATTTACATGGGGGAAATGAAAATCTGCCATGTCTGCCAAATGAAGGCAGACATGCCTGAGCAAAGAAGGATTGATGAACTGAGATTAGAGAAAGCTAAAGGCTGGCTTAAAATACATCAAATCTGCCAAGTGACAGGGAATATACCAACAAGCAGCAGAAATGGATGTCAGGGCCTAGATTACATGGAATTTTTTAAAGAAAGCAGTACATATGAGAGCTCTAAATCCTTAGATTTAACCAAATTGTAGCCCAAGGATCTTGGACACCTGCCACATGCTGGTGAAGCATAACTACATTTCTTATTGCTTCCTCCTTCAGAAGTCAGAACAGCCCAGGTGTCCCTCCTGCTTAAATAGATATGGATTACCTGAATTCTGCACCTGTTCCCCTGGCATCTGAAAGAACAGCTCTGACTGGGCAAGGTGGTACACATCTGTAATCCCAGTGGCTTGGGGAGTTGAGACAGAAGGATCACAAGTTCAAAGCCAGCCTCAGCAACTTAGCAAGGCCCTAAGCAACTCAGTGAGACCCTTTCTCTAAATAAAATACAAAAAAGGGATGGGGATGTGGTTCAGTGGTTGAATGACCGAGTTCAATCCCTGGTACCAAAAAAAAAAAAAGAACAGGTCTGGCCTGATACATAGGTAATGACCACCAGTGATCTGTGGCAAAGACTACTCAGCAAGGTGTGGGACTTCCTCCATCCACCTTGGAACCAGTCCCTCTCATCTAATAGGGGGCTCTCCTAGATCACATTACTTGAAAACTTTAACTTCCAGTAAGTAATTTAACAGCTACTCTCGTAGCTTACATTCTGTACTAGACACCGTTCTAAGCACTTATGAACAGGAATTCATTCCTTACCACAATCCTCCTTATAAGATAGGTACTACTGTGATCTGAATGTTACAGATAAGAAATTGAGGAATGAGAGCCTCAGGGAGATCGAGTAAGGAGTTCCAAATCACACAGTGAGTGACTGGTAAAGGCAAGATGTGAATGCAAGCCCACTTCTGACTTCAAAGTTCATTACCTAATGACTATCTACACTGTCTTTCTGGCTACTAGGTGACCTGATCATGTCTTGTTCTAGCATTATGGTGTAACAGAACTAAAATTAGGGCTGTCCTCATTAACTATTCTCTCTCCATTCTCCCTCCCCTTCATGCCCCCTAGATTTTGATATATGGTATTATATATTTTTTAAAAACTGAAAGAAAGAATTTTCATTGTTCTCACCACAAAAACAATGGTGAATATTTGAGAGGATAGGTTAAATCCCCTGCCTTAATCATTATGTAATGTGTACACATACTGAAACATCACATTGTACTCCATAAATATGTATGATTATTTGTGTCAATTAAAAATAAGCAAACAAGTTAAAAACATAGCTAAAAAAAACTAGGAGCAGTTTAAATTTGTTCTAATGATCATGAGGAAACTATTGGGGGAAGGGGAATAGCTGTATGCCTTATAGATCTTTGGGCAACAATGTAAAGATGTGGTTCTCAAATTTTGGCATGCATCAGAATCCCCAAAAGAGCTTACTAAACCACAAATTGCTGCCCCACTAGAATTTCTGAACCTGTGGATTCTGGGGTGGGTCCCAAGAATGTACATCTCCAACAAGTTTCTGTTTAATGCTGATATTGCTGCCCTTGGGTCCACACCTTGAAATCCATTGGTCTAAAGAACTTTTTTTTAGAGTTTAGTACATTAAAGTAATATGCAAATGAGCTTTTGGCTATTAAAGAATTTCATCCTAAGTCATTTTTATATCATTGGGAGGAAGAAAGACAACTTCCGAAGAGAAAAAGAAAAAACAATAATACTCATAAGATTCTGTGATACATGGTATTGAAAAGGAAAAAGAAAGATTAAAGTTAGTAAACCAGAAAAAATTTTAGGGCTCCTGCAATTGAAAAGTGGACCTATATAAGAGTCTGAGCTGTTGGACAAAGGCCAGAAATGACTATCTCACCAGGTGGCCATGTAGCACTAGCTCCACTGAAGGACCATTTTATATATGTCCCCATATGTCACCTTGTTCAAGTAACTGTATATTATGGCTGATTTGTCACATCCATATTTCAATAAAAAACATTGTATGGGTAAAATATAAGTGGTCAAAATGTATGGTACATTTAGTCTCTCATCAATCAAACAGTATTTTCTGGGATTTTGTTATACACATAACACTCTGTTAAGGAACATAGTGGCACCAACCTAGTATATAGCATGGACCCTGCTACATAAACTTCACAATGCAGTTGGGAAAACAAACCAGTCTCATTCAAACAGAAAAAAAAAAAAAAAAAAACATACAAATATCAGAAGTGAGAGTGATGTTATTTATGATTTACAGAACAAGTCCTTTTTCTTTAGAGTAACTCTATTTTAATTTTATTCATTTATTTAACAAATATGAATTGGGCCAAGTATTGGACTGGACTCTGGGGATAGAAACAGAACCATATTCCTTACCATTAAGAAGTTCCTAGTCTAGAAAATAAAGGCAATTAAACATGCATTTAGCAAACAAATATGGTGAGAACCATAAAAAGAGATGCACTAGATACTATGGAAATAGAGAGAAAGATACAGCAAACATCTTGTGCTCAAAGGATCCTGAAAATTTTCATAGAGAAGGTGACCCTGAACTGAGGCATAAAGGGCGAGTGGGAAATTGTCCAGTGTATAAGTTGCACAACAAAAAGGACTTAACATCTTGCAGATGAGTGTCACAGGCAGGTACAGGGAGGCCTAACAAGTAAGGCATTCCAGAACTGCCAGTGAGGTCAGGTAGCTAGAGCAAGTGGCCACAGGAGGAAGTTTCAGAAGTGGTCACCTGTAAGCATGATTGGCATCCACATCACAGAATGTCGCTGGCTCTTTGCGGTACAAAATCCGTGGATATTTGTCACCGCTTGCAGCAACAACTTGCACAGGTCTTATGGGTGGTGGAGTGGAAACCGAGGCACTTCTATCTTTCTCTTTAGTGCACTGCTTTCTTGCTTGTTTGTTTATAGAGGATAGAGGAAATGAGGTTTACTTGCTTTGAGAGGAGAGAGAGAGAGAGACTTTGCTTACCTGAGAAAAAGAAACTTTGCTTAAGAGAGACCTTGAGAGAAGGACAGGCTTTGCTTAGGGCTTAGAGGAAGAGAGACTTGCTACGCCTCACTTAAGGTCTACTGCTTCGTACTGGTGCGTCCTGCATCCTGTGAACTAAGGGTGTGTCTACCTAAGGTGCCCTAGTGATGAGTCTCAGTTCTCCGTTCTGAGATCTGCCTTGCGACAGCTGCCCCTACTCACTGTTTCTATCGGCTAGCCGCTGTGGTTTTTTCCCTCTGGATGCTGCCGCGCGTGAGTCGCCCTGTCTCGCTCTGCCTGCGCTTATATCACCTCCAGGAGGTGGAGAGCAGGGCCACACCTCTTACGCAAAGATTAGGTGAGACATTCCGAGCAGGCAATTAGGAGTGCTCCAGAACACATGCGCATACATTGTGTACGTGGACAATAAATCACCTGAGTGTGCTTATGTCAATTAACCTCCTCGCTGCCGATGTGATCAGGCGCCATTCCGGCGCCAGCATGGCACAGCCCCCAACAACAGAAGCCAATAAAAAAGGAAGATAAAAAGCAAACACACAATTAATAAAATGAATACAAATATATCAATAACTTTCACAAATATAACCAGAAGAAATTCTGACATTAACAAGACATGAATTTTTAGATTCAGTTAAAAAACGTTGTTTATAAAAAAATGCCAAAAGATTCAATACTCACAAAAGTTAGAGCCAGACACAGAAAAAGTAGAGCAGGGAAATAAAAATTAAGGAAAGCAAATGTATTAATATCAGACAAAATAAACATTAAGGCAAATAGTATTGTGAGAATTTTTTTTTAAAGATCATTAATGACTTAACTCATCAGAAAGATTTACTAATTTAGAATTCAGTGTTCACTAGCAGGGGAAGGAGGAGGGTGCCATGATTGGTTGATGGGGGTCTCAGACCTGGAGGTGCCTGACAGGTCTGGGTTTCAAGCCTGTGCTGGGCTTTCTCCTGTCATGTTTCCAAGCCATGAGGGCCTACAAAGAGCTATGAGTCAGTTCAGCAGAAACTTGGATTTTGTTCTAAGAGCCATGAATGAGCAGAGATGACCTTGAACTCACTGGAAGTGAGATCTGGAGGTGAAAGAAAAAGCAGCCCTGGAGGGAGGGAACTTCCAGCAGGAGCAAGAAAAGGTGCTGGGCAGGCTGCAAGTAGGGAGGTAGGTCTGTTGCTGCTGGAGGTCTATCTGGAAAGTAACGAGCAACCAGTATGAGTCCAAGAGAATAACCCAAGGAGTGGGAAAGGGAAAGTCCAGGGCTGCCTCTTTGAAGTCTGGAATAGTTGAGCAAAGAGTACTATACTCTGCTGAGAGCTTGCCAGAAGGAATTTCAGATGCCCAAGCAACCCAAAACAAGGAGACATGATTAATTGGGTAGGCAGTGTGGGTAAGGCTTGAGGCTAAGAAAGAAAGCATCTCCTGGGAGATCATGGTTTGAGGTTTTCTACTATCTTCTCCCTTTCTGTTATGCCTTTATAGAAAAAGTAGTCTCTCTCGGGACAAGGAAGGAGCCAGGATGTCCTGAAATCTGAAGCTACCTCTGGCTGATGGAATCATTGCCTCTGGGCAGATGCAACACTTTGATGCTAACCTATCTAGGATTAACCAGAAACTGGGTGCTCACATTTCTCATTTTTAAGCAATAAGAGCCAAGTTTATTTCCTATTAATGAGGATAAAATCCTACCTTTTTGACCTGTTTTGCACTGATACCTCTATAAGCAATATCATCATGATGAAACCCTGACATATCTCAATCAAGGGCAGTCTTTTGAAATCCAAATACTAGACATTAGGAAACTTCCAGAACTTTAAGAAATCGATGGCAAAGTGGTGAAGAGTATATCCTGTGTAGTGCTCCAGGACAGAAGGCTACAATACACTGGACATTAGTAGCTGAAGGGTTGGAGGTGGAGTCAACCTGAAGATAGGATTCTTAACATAAATATCCCAATGTCTGTGGGTATAATCAATCTTAGAGCTAAGCCAACCCAAATGAATAGAGAGTAATCTCTATGGAATACAGCAAAGAGGACATCTCTGTTTATTCATTAGCACCAAGTTTACTATGAGGAAACATGGTATAGAAAAGGGGGTGCTATTCTGAATTGAAAGCTGAAGGAGAATGAGAATGAGAAATATACTGAGCACTCACACTGAGGCAGCTAACTGATCAAGGTCTTCAAGCCCAAAGGAGAAGACAAAACCAAAATCAAGGGGGTGGAATTAAAAAATGAACAACTCATGGAAAAAGAGAACTATCAATCTTCCTATGAGATAACCATACTCACAGAGTGCACTTCAGGGCCCCAAATCACATGTGTTCATGATGTCCCACCCCCTGGCTTCAACAGTTCCCATGGCACTTTTTCTTTGGAGGAAAGAAATGGTTCACACTATAGCAGCCAGAGCCACTCCCTCCAATCAGAAATAACCTCAAGTCAACAACCACACCTTTAGAAACCTCATTAGTGGTTGTCTGGAGTGTATTTTTCTACTTGACAAGACTTTTTGCAAACTTCTCAAGGGAAGAAGTTTACGGAACTAACTGCAATTGATGTGATCCAGATCTGCTGATGGAAGCTTCTTCTCAGCAAAGGAAACAATCAATAACATGAAGAGACAGGATACAGAGTGGGAGAAAATCTTTACAATGTGCACTTAAGATAGAGTAGGATATATGAAGAACTCAAAAAACTTAACACCAAAAAACTCAAAAACCCAGTCAACAAATGGGCAAAGGAACTGAACAGACACATCACAGAAGCTATACAATTGATCAACCAATATATGAAAAAAATGTTCAACATCTCTAGCAATTAGATAAATTCAAATCAAAGCTACTCTAAGATTTCATCTTACTCCAGTCAGAATGGCAATTATCAAGAATACAAGCAACAATAAGCATTGGCGAGAACGTAGGGGAAAAGGTATATTCATACATTGCTGGTGGGACTGCAAATTGGTACAACCACCCTGGAAGGTAGTATGGAGATTCCTCAGAAAACATGAAATGTAACCACCTATTGATGTACTTATCCCACTCCTCCTCAGTTTATATCCAAAGGACTTAAAATCAGCATACTACAGTGGTGCAACTACATCAATGTTTATGGCAGTTCAATTCACAATAGCTAACTGTGGAACCAACCTAAATGCCCTTCAATAGAGTAATGGATAAAGAAACTGTGGTATATATACACAATGGAATATTACTTAGCCTTAAAGAAGAATGAAATTATGGCATTTGCAGGTAAATGGATAGAGCTGGAGAACATCATGCTAAGCCAATCCCAAAAAACCAAAGGCCAAAGTTTTCTCTGATATGCAGATAATGGTCCATAATGTAGCAGAGGTTGTGGGGAGAAGCTAGGAAAGAATGGAGGAACTTTGGATTGGCCAGAGGGGAGTGATGGGAAGGGATGGGGTATAGGGGTGGGAAGGATGGTGGAATGAGATGGACATTATTACCCTACATACATGTATGATTGCACAAACACATCGTAAGACTGCATTGTGTATAGCCAAGAGAAATGAGAAATTGTGCTTCATTTATGTACAATGTGTCAAAATTCATTCTGCTGTCATGTATAACTAATTAGAACAAATTTAAAAAATGAAAAATAAATTTAAAAAGGCTAGATGGTACATCCAGGGTTAACCATTTGTTTGTCAGGAATCTTTGCAGTTGAAGAAGCAGCAGCAACTGCTTAGATGCATAAACATTCAAATGATGCTCTTCATGTATGTTGCCATCTATCTAAAACAACTGAAAGCTGTTGGTTCAGACTAAAAAGAAACAAAAAAAAAGGAAAGAAAAGAAAAGAAAAAGAGTGGGCATCCTTGAAGGGGGACATGAATGAAGATTTGAAGGTTTATAGGAACCTGCCATGGAGGCAGAATCCCAGACTTCTGTGTTGGCCCAAACTTTGGTGGCACATACAGATTACTGCCCAACTTGCAGTTCTGCAGCTATTTCTTATTTAAAATTTCTGGACTGGATTGTTGAATATACCAGAAATTCCACATCATTTAGGGTATGTGTGTGGGGCATAATAATGAAGAAAATGATGTTATGTTCACTGGAAAGAGGTTAAATGGAGACCTTCAAATATCCATTCTTGTTCCCCTTCAAGTATCAGAAGTGAATATTTTCTCAGATGAGACATGAATTTTTTTCTAACATTAAAATGAGCATCTATATTTATTTGTATAAGCTCATATACATATATTTTTATATATTTAAGAGAACAACAGGAATGCTTTAAACCAAACTATATGGAAAATAGAGAACAGGAAATGAAAATGGGTCATATGATACCCGTGGAGCAATAAACATGGGAGATGCGTTTAGCCCAACCGCTGCTGGTAACCAAGGTCCTCCTCCAATTATGGGTATGAATATGAACTACAGAGGAACTATTCCTGGCCCACCAAAGGGTCCTGGTCCTGCCATGGGACAGAAGGAGCTGCAAATATAGGAATCCCAGTGATACCAGATAATGGAGCAGTGCACAGTGAGAGCTTTCCCCAAGCACCACCATCCCAATGGGCTCATCTATGGGGAACAGAACAGGCTCTGAAACACCTCAAGCACCAATGAGTGGTGTAGGTCCTGTGAATGGTGGTCCGGTGGCTTTGGTGGAGGAAATCAAAGGGGCAACTTTGAAGGTCCTAATAAGCATCATAGATATTAAACATTCTTTCATTCCTGGCTATTTAGAAAAAAAAAAATTCAGTGGTATGCCTTTACACTTTTACCTGTTACCTAAAAGAAATGGTTTTATTGTTAATGTTTGTAGATGTAAAATTTTTCTTCTGTAAGACTTGAGGTTTTTGTATTTTTCTTTATTCATCAGCTTTATAGATGCGAATGGGAATGATGATGCTCATCGTTGTGAATGTCAAAATGTATTTGTGACTAAGCTAAATATAACTAGGCCATAGTACTGTAAATCTATGTAGTTACTTAATCTCAATAAAGAAATCACAGTGGACCATTAAAAGAAAAGAGAGAGAACCTCAATCTCTTTTGCATCAAACATAATGATACCTCTACTTTTTGCCATAATTGATCCCTGGGTTCAATGAGGAGAAATAGAGGATTTTTCTCTTGGTTCCCCTGTGATATAACAAATAGTAGTTTTAACAAACATTTATTGAGCTAGGCAGTGTGATAAATTCTTTAAATGGATTATCTTCTTTAATCCTCTTAATAATCCTACATGAAGTAGATACTATAGTGATTCATAACTGCAGAAAGTGAATGGTGACACACAGTGGCTAAGCAGCTTGATAAATAGGAGGCCACTAGCAGGAGGTATGATGAAATCCAAACACTGGCAACTTGTCCTCTGTTATTCACCACTCAGTTTTGCTAAAGCCACCCTTGACAGTCTGTGCTTAGCACTGTTCCTTACTGTGGCTCTTCTGGTGAATAGGATGTAACACTGAGTCTGAACTGAGCAATTGACCACTGAAAGAGACAAACCATACCTAAATAGTGAGAAGCACCTTAGTACCCACAAAGAAATGGAAACATAGGTGCTTTTAAAGCATCATCAGGTATCAGAAGTGGACCTTTTCTCAGATGAACCTCCAGGTATAACCCCAGCAGATTTGGCAATAGTGACTGGATATCTGACTAGGGAAACTGTGAGATAAGAAATGAGTGTTGTTTTAAGTGACTATATGGTAATTGGTTAGCAACAATAAAAAACTAACACAATGTCCCTCCTGTTCCTTCAAATGCTCTTTGTTCTTTCTGTCAATATGTCTGCTGACATTCATTCATTCATCAAGTCACTATATATGTGTGTGTATATGTTCAGTACACCACAAAAGGAGGGAGAGAGGGATGAAGGAGGGAGGGAGAGAGGGGGGGGGGGAGGGAGGGAGAGAATGAGACTCTATTCTGTTTATGATTTCTGGACCAGGTTGCAAGGATACAGCAAGGATTAGAACAGAGAATGTTCTTGTCCACTTGTAATTTACTTTCTGTTGGAGGAAGACAGAAAAAAGAATATAAACAACTAGAAAAAAATGTTTAAATAAAAAATGATAAACAGAATACAAACAACTTTTTTTCAAATTTTTTCATAGTGATAAGTAGGTTGAGAAATTAAAATAACAGGGGCCATGATTAATCCATTCCTATTAGGATGTTTTTGATTTCTATTCCCCTTTCCTATATCTTTTTCAACATAAGTAAATATCCCTTGGGCAAAATAAAATTCAAGGTGTCAAGGGTATTACCAGAACATCATTAATTTGTCAACAGAAAGATAAAGATGAAGGATAAATTATGGTGAAAAGAAAATGTTCCATTGCGCCTGGGAAAATAAACATGAGCTGGCACCAGGACTCTCATTAAATAAGGTTTTAAATCACTTACCTTATTCAACCTCCTTTTTGCTTTTCTAGAGGTTCAGCCCATTCAGACACTTTCAACCATCCCCACCAAACTAACTAACCCCTCTCCTCTCCTCTCCTTTCCTCTCATCTTTCTCCCACTTTTTCAACCAGTTGGAAACAGTGTGAAGGAATCTGGGAACCATGCCACAGAAGGAACTCATGAAGGAATTTGAGTTTTCAGCTAACAGGAAACTATATCAATGGGTTCAAGTTATAAACAGATAAATTCCAAAAGTATAAAAATTTTTTCTAGAATTGAAATTTGTTCAACATGGAATGAATTGCCTAAGAAACTTATCCTGGGAGGAATCCAGAGTCAATCTGTCTTCCTTTTAACAGTTGTTCTAAGTCATTTCCACTGTGTTTAGAAATGGGTCCTATAAGACCCTTAAAAAGAGTTTAATAATATAATTTGAGATAGAATGTTAAAGACTGTTGATGAAATGATTTTTTAGTCCTCTGTATCTGGGTTCAGATACAGAGGACAGAATCTGCTCTAGCTACTTTAGGCAGAAAGGAATTCACTACATGCTATTAGTTACTGACAGAAATACCAGAAGAGCATGCTCACAGGTTTCAGCAACACTTTCAGAACCACACAGCAGAACTCACCCTCTGAGAGAGGCTCTGCCATGTCAGAAAGAATGTCAAGGAATCAGGAAGCTCCTTCCACATCTGCTGACTTCAGGACCAAACTGCCATTCAGAATGGAGGCATCTGTGTTCTGATATCTGCTCCACGACATGAGGGACAGTCTCCTGGCGCCATGTCTCCTTGATGGAAGTTAGGACATCTGCAGAGCCCAAGACATAGGAAAGTCTGGGAAACACGGCCTCTGATGTAAGGGAGGCTTAGTAAGACTTGGGGAGTCAGAGTTCTCCAAGTGATCTAACTCATCCCAAATGTAATCACTTTCCACTTTAGGTTCCTCTGCCTCACGTCATGCTTGACATGTGATCTGATGAGGATCTCCACCCCCCACACCCCCATGAATCCACAGCTGTCCTTGATTAGATCAACTGCAGCAACAAGAGATAGAAGATTGTTTTAGGACAGAAGAAACATCAGTTTTCCAGCTGAGCCTTGGAGTATGAATTTTAAAATTCAAGTCATTTGTTTACATTTTCAAATGCTATTATAAACAGCCAGCTCAACCCCATGGTGCTTGTATCCTGTAACCCACCATACTCAGTACGGGATACCCATGATTCCAGTAAGCACATTTTTACTGGAACTTTTGTAATTTAATTTAAGTAACTTTTGTCTCTCCCTACCCTGATCTGGTCTATCAGTAGTCCATCCATCCTCTGTTGATTATCAGAGCTTGAGGACATTCAAACTCAAACAAGCCTTGTAAGACACCCCCGGTTACCATCTCTGAATAGCTGCTGCCTGTAATCACTTCTAGAGCCAATTTTTAGAACCAACTTACTTTAGTTACTTCTAGTATAAATAAATTTAATACTCATTATGAAGTAATTTGTTTTTTAAAAAAGAGACTTGTTAAAAAAAAAAAAAAACAACTAGGATAACTGAGCAGAGATTCTAGGAATGACCTACAGAACAATGCAGAACTTGGCCACCCAGAGAGTGCTGCCTCTGTTCTGTTTAGGAAGCTGGGTTCAGAAGTCACCTGTTAGCAACAAGACCATCATACTTCTCCTGTGATCCTCATCAGCAAATTAAATATCTTGCTTCTTAAAAACCCCAAAGCTGAAACCAGACAATAGAACTTCTACTACAGCTACTGGGGGTACAGGGCAGAGCTTCTCCACAACTGTATTCTCTTCACAATGTTCATTTCTTTCTTCCTTGTAACCTCACATAAAAGGATCTGCTTGGAGGAAGCTGGGTCATCTATAGAACTAAAATCTAAGGGAATCTTGGAAATGTGCTTAGCTTTCCAGCCTGTAGCATTCACTTAGACATAATTCCCAGATCTCAAGCCAGAATCTGAAGTCTGGACACTGGATTTTCTATAGTTTGAATGTTTGTGTCCCCTCTAAAATTCATGTTAAAACTTAAGTCCCCAATGCGACCATGTTAAGAGATGGGGCTTTAGGAGGGGATTAGTTCATGAAAACTCCACCCACAAGGATGGGAATAGTATCTTATAAAAGGGCTTAAGGAAGTTAGCTAGCCCTTTTCCTCTCTTCCACCATGTGAGAACACAGTATTTGTCCCCTTCAAAGGAAGCAGTATTCAAAGTGCCACCTTGGAAGCAGAGACTGGACTCTCACCAGACACTGAACCATCCAGCATCTTGATCTTGGACTTCCTAAGCCTCCATAACTATAGTAATAAATGTATACTACTTATAAGTCACAGAGTCTGCAATATCTTGTTATAGAATATAGGAATGGACTAAGGAACTTTAATAGTTAGCTGGAATGAAAACCCTCACTCAGCAGATCTTTATTCTTCCTCAGCCAGGTTGACCCTAGCCAGGGATATAATACTAATGTTGTCATAAAGACAGCCCTTCCAGGTTAGTGCTATGATGTTCAACTCTTACCAGGTTACTGCTATGATGAATACACACATAAATGATGCTATTTCTGTCTTGAAGAATGTATGGTTTGCATGTGTTCCCTAAACTTCATGTGATACAAGGGTCAGCAAACTATGACCAGGTATCAAATTTAGTCCATTCCTAGTTTATGAAAATAAAATTTTATTGTAACATACTATACCCAAGCACTTTGTTGTGTAAGCCCTGTAATGGTAGAGCTGAGTAGTTGTAGCAGAGACCATTTATCTGCAAAACCTAAACTATTAAATACCCAGCCCTTTATAAAAAATGTTTTGCTGATCTCTGCTTTTTAATGACTCTGTTGATATTAGCATGGTGCTGTAATCCTAGTTTCTCAAGAAGCTGAGCAGAAAGATCATTAGTTTGAGGCCAGTCTGCACAACTCAGCAAGACCCTGTCTCAAAAAAATTAAAAAATGGACTTAATAACTTGTTGAGTGGGCCTCCTCCCACTCACACCCTCTACTTGCACACCCTCTACTCCCCATCTGATGGTAGAGGGAGGGAGTAACACCTGACCCAAGTGTATGTAATCCACAGGTCTGGGAGGTTAATGATATACTCTCTGTCTTGATAATTGGTACTAAGAGACCAAGTCTTTAGTCAATTAATGATAATTTCTCAAACCAAAGAGTCACTGTTGAAAGCCAGAGTCAACACTATAGCAAACCAAAAGCAAAACCATGGAAACTTCTAGGGCAGCAGAAAGTCCATGAGTAAAGAGGAAAAATACTGGAATACAGAGATACAGACATAGTACAAAGGGCCCATAAGAAACTGAAGAAGTAGTTTTGGCTCTGGGCCTTCTGGTTTTAGTCTCCATGTCCCCAAGTCATACATTCTTCAAAACTACAATTAAAAGACTGCCTGTCTATCATTTGGTAGATTTTCATAATTCTTTAGGAGTTTCTGTTTCCTATTAATATACTAAGTCCTACCTAGGACATTAAAAATCATAAAATAGCAAATAATCATTCATGGGAAAAATCAAAGGATAGCTATTGAGTGAAGGTTGAGGTTAGAAAAGGGTGGCTTCGTGGAACCTGAAGACATGAATTCAAATCCTCGTTCTAGTTCTACCTCCATATTCAATTTAGAAAATGACATTAGCTCTCAGTGATTCCATCTTTTACCTCTAACATGAGAATAATGTCATCTGCTCAATTTAGTTTCCTGAAGAGTTATATAAGATACTAAATGAGAAAATAATTTTTTAAAGTTAACTCTTCTACCAAAATAAGGGTATGGGCCAGTATATAGCAAATACTCAATAAATTCTCTGAACTTTAAGTTAATGACCATGGCAGACTGGTCCAAGGAAGCCACTCTTGAGTTGGTGGATACACCTGGTCATATGGGATGCAGAAAGCAGAGTAAGCAGCATAGATCATGTTCACCTTCCTAGCATCTGAGAAATACATTTAAATAATGCCCTAGTTACCCCCAAGGTGCTTAGTCTTCAGGAAGTCAAAGACAGAATGATCCTTGGGTGATAAAACAAGGGTTCTTCAAATGTGATTCGCAAATCAGTAGCCTTCAATGTCACCTGGGAACTTGTTAAAAATGCAATTATTGGACTTCACTCCAGGACTAATGTGTTAGTTATCTATTGCTATGTAAAAAATTCTTCCTATGGGTCAGGAAATCTGGGCATAGCTTAACAGGATGCTTCTTACACTTTTGTTGTTGTTGTTTGCATTCATACTGAGAACCAAATATGTTTATTGTTTTCCTATTTTACTTTTTGCATTTTTGATTGTTTTTTTCTAATTATATATGACAGTAGAATGCTTCTAGCTTAAATTCTATCAAAAAGTTGCAATCAAGGTGTAGAGTAGGGCTGTGATCATCTCAAGGAACAATTTGGGAAAGAGCTACTTCCAAGCTCATTCATGTGACTGCTGGCAGGCCTCCTGTCCTTATTGGCTTCCAGTGAAGGAGGGACATTAGCTCCTTGCCATGTGGACCTCTCCAGAGAATGGCTCAAGGCAAACAGCTGGCTTCCCTCTGAGCAAATAGAATGGGAACTATAGTCTTTGCAACATAATCTCAAAAGCAATATCCAACCACTCTTGCTGTATTACATTCATTAAAAGTGAGTCACTAGACCTGGTCCATACTCAAGGTTAGGGTGGCACAGAAAGGCATGATACCCAGAGATTCCCATCATTGGGGGCCATTTCAGAGACTGTGATTTCTGGCCTGCTGAATGAGCAACTCTGCACTGGGGCCCAAATACCTGTTACAACAAGACTTTGAAGTGATGGTTACACACTTCACTGGTCTAGAACAGGCACAAAATTCTCTGCTTAATAGAAACCTACAAACATAATCCATTTAATCCTCACAAGAATTCAGGGAGGCATATACCATTAGTTTCATTTGGCAAATGAAGATTCTGAGGCTCAGAAAGTTAAGTGAGTTGCTTAGGATCAATACATATAGTTACAAGTTGAATGAGAATCTAGAATGCTATGCCCAAAGACTGGCGACCAGATAAATGGCACTTCTTTTTTTTTTTTTTTTTCCTCTGTTTTTTTTTTTTTTTTTAATTGTAAACAAATGGGATACATGTTGTTTCTCTGTTTGTACATGGCGTAAAGGCATACCATTTGTGTAATCATAAATCTACACAGGGCAATGTTGTTTGATTCATTCTGTTTGTTTTCCCTTCCACCCACCCCTCCCACCCCTCTTTTCCCTCTATACAGTCCTTCCTTCCTCCATTCTTGCCACCCTCCCTAACCCATACTCTAACCCTAACACTAAACCCTCCCTCCCCCATTATGTGTCATCATCCACTTATTAGCGATATCATTCAACCTTTGGTTTTTTGAGATTGGCTTATCTCCCTTAGCATGATATTCTCCAATTTCATCCATTTGCCTGCAAATGCCATAATTTTATCATTCGTTATGGCTGAGTAATATTCCATTGTATATATATACCACAGTTTCTTTATCCATTCATCAATTGAAGGACATCTAGGTTGGTTCCACAATCTGGCTATTGTGAATTGAGCAGCTATGAACATTGATGTGGCTGTATCTCTGTAGTATGCTGATTTTAAGTCCTTTGGGTATAGGCCAAGGAGTGGGATAGCTGGGTCAAATGGTGGTTCCATTCCAAGTTTTCTAAGGAATCTCCACACTGCTTTCCAGAGTGACTGCACTAATTTGCAGCCCCACCAGCAATGTATGAGTGTACCTTTCTCCACACATCCTCGCCAACACCTGTTGTTGCTTGTATTGTGATAATCGCCATTCTAATTGGAGTGAGATGGAATCATAGGGTGGTTTTGATTTGCATTTCTCTTATTACTAGAGATGTTGAACATTTTTCCATATGTTTGTTGATTACTTGTAGATCTTCTGTGAAGTGTCTATTTATTTCCTTAGCCCATTTGTCGACTGGATTATTTGCATTCTTGGTGTAGAGTTTTTTGAGTTCTTTATAGATTCTGGAGATTAGTGCTCTATCTGAAGTATGATTGGCAAAGATTTTCTCCCACTCTGTAGGCTCTTTCTTTGCATTACTGATAGTTTCCTTTGCTGAGAGAAAGCTTTTTAGTTTGAATCTATCCCAGTTATTGATTCTTGCTTTTATTTCTTGTGCTATGGGAGTCCTGTTGAGGAAGTCTGGTCCTAGGCCGACATGTTGAAGATCGGGACCTACTTTTTCTTCTATAATTTGCAGGGTCTCTGGTCTGATTCCGAGGTCCTTAATCCATTTTGAGTTGAGTTTTGTGCAGGGTGAGAGATATGGGTTTAGTTTCATTCTGTTGCATATGGATTTCCAATTCTCCCAGCACCATTTGTTGAAGAGGCTATCTTTTCTCCATTGCATATTTTTGGCACCTTTGTCTAGTATGAGAAAATTGTATTTATTTGGGTTTGTGTCTGTGTCCTCTATTCTGTACCATTGATCTACCTTTCTATTGTGGTACCAATACCATGCCGTTTTTGTTACTATTGCTTTGTAGTAGAGTTGAAGATCTGGTATTGCAATACCCCCTGTTCACTCTTCCTGCTAAGGATTGCTTTAGCTATTCTGGGTTTCTTATTCTTCCAGATGAATTTCATAATTGCTTGCTCTATTTCTGTAAGGTACGTCAGTGGGATTTTAATTGGAATTGCATTGAATCTGTATAGCACTTTAGGTAGTATGGCCATTTTGACAATATTAATTCTTCCTATCCAAGAACATGGGAGATCTTTCCATCTTCTAAGGTTTTCTTTAATTTCTTTCTTTTGTGTACTGTAGTTCTCATTGTAGAGGTCTTTCACCTCTTTTGTGAGATTGATTCCCAAGTATTTTATTTTTTTCAAGGCTATTGTGAATGGGGTAGTTTTCCTGATTGTTCTTTCCAAAGATTCATCACTTAGGTATAAAAATGCATTAGATTTATGTGCATTGATCTTATATCCCGCTAAAAGTTTTCTGGTAGAATTTCCTGGATCCTCTAAGTATATAATCATATCATCAGCAAATAGGGATGGTTTGAGTTCTTCTTTTCCTATTCGTATCCCTTTAATTTCTTTGGTCTGTCTAATTGCTCTGGCTAGAGTATCAAGGACGATATTGAATAGAAGTGGTGAAAGAGGGCATCCCTGCCTTGTTCCAGTTTTTAGGGGGAATGCTTTCAGTTTTTCACCATTTAGAATGATATTAGCCATGGGCTTAGCATAAATGGCCTTTACAATGTTAAGGAATGTTCCCACTATCCCTATTTTTTCTAGTGTTTTGAGCATGAAGGGGTGCTGTATTTTATCAAATGATTTTTCTGCATCTATTGAAATAATCATGTGATTCTTGACTTTAAGTCTATTGATATGGTGAATGACATTTATTGATTTCCAGATGTTGAACCAACCTTGCATCCCTGGGATGAAACCCACTTGATCATGGTGCACTATCTTTTTAATATGTTTTTGTATGCGATTTGCTAAAATTTTGTTGAGAATTTTTGCGTTGATGTTCATTAAGGATATTGGTCTGAAATTTTCTTTCCTCGATGTGTCTCTGTCTGGTTTAGGTATCAGGGTGATATTGGCTTCATAGAATGAGTTTGGGAGGGTTCTCTCCTCTTCTATTTTATGGAATACTTTGAGAAGTATTGGAATGAGCTCTTCTTTAAATGTTTAGTAGAACTCAGCTGAGAACCCATCTGGTCCCGGACTTTTCTTTGTTGGTAGGCTTTTGATGACCTCTTCTATTTCATTACTTGAAATTGGTCTATTAAAATTGTGTATATCCTCCTCGTTCAGTTTAGGCAATTCATATGTCTCTAGAAACCTGTCGATGTCTTCAAAAATTTCTATTTTTTTGGAGTATAGATTTTCAAAATAGCTTCTAATTATGTTTTGTATTTCAATCCTGTCAGTTGTGATATTTCCTTGTTCATTCCGAATTTTAGTGATTTAGGTTTTCTCTCATCTTCTCTTTGTTAGTGTGACTAAAGGTTTATCAATTTTGTTTATTTTTTCGAAGAACCAACTATTTATTTTGTCAATTTTTTGTATTGTTTCTTTTGTTTCAATTTCATTGATTTCAGCTCCGAGTTTAACTATTTCCTGTCTTCTACTACTTTTGGTTCTGGTCTGTTCTTCTTTTTCTAGGGCTTTGAGCTGTAGTGTTAGGTCATTTATTTGTTGAGTTTTACTTCTTTTATTAAATGCACTCCATGAAATAAATTTCCCTCTAAGTACTGCTTTCATAGTATCCCAGAAATTTTGATATGATGTTTCTTTGTTCTCATTTACCTCTAAGAATATTTTAATTTCCTTCCTAATATCTTCTGTTATCCATTCATCATATAATAGCATATTGTTTAATCTCCAGGTGTTGGAATAGTTTCTGTTTTTTACTCTTTCATTTATTTCTATCTTCAATCCATTATGATCTGATAGAATACAAGGTAGTGTCTCTATCTTCTTGTATTTGTTAAAATTAGCTTTGTGGCATAATATATGGTCTATTTTAGAGAAGGATCCATGTGCTGCTGAGAAGAAAGTGTATTCGCTCTTGGTTGGATGGTATATTCTATAAATGTCTGTTAAGTCTAAATTATTGATTGTGTTATTGAGATCTATGGTTCCTTTGTTCAATTTTTGTTTGGAAGATCTGTCCAGTGGTGAGAGAGGTGTGTTAAAATCACCTAGTATTATTGTGTTATGGTCTACTTGGTTTCTGAAATTGAGAAGGATTTGTTTGACATACATGGAAGAGCCACTGTTTGGGGCATAGATGTTTATGATTGTTATATCTTTCTGATTTATGCTTCCCTTAAACAGTATGAAATGTCCTTCTTTAACCCTTCTGACTAACTTTGGCTTGAAATCCACATTATCTGAAATGAGGATGGATACTCCAGCTTTTTTGCTGAGTCCATGTGCATGGTATGTTTTTCCCCATCCTTTCACCTTTAGTCTATGAGTATCTTTTTCTATGAGGTGAGTCTCTTGCAGGCAACATATTGTTGGATCTTTCTTTTTAATCCAATCTGCCAGTCTGTGTCTTTTGATTGATGATTTCAGGCCATTAACATTCATAGTTATTATTGAGATATGATTTGTATTCCCGGTCATTTGGTTCATTTACTTTATTTTATTTATTTATTTATTTATTTGACACAACTTGGTTCCTCCTTTATTTGACAATTCCTTTAGGATAATTCCTCCCTTTGCTAATTTGCTTCTTTGTTTTTCATCTCTTCCTCATGGAATATTTTGCTGAGAATGTTCTGTAGTGCTGGCATTCTTTTTGTAAATTCTTATAGCTTTTGTTTATCATGGAAGGATTTTATTTCATTGTCAAATTTGAAGGTAAGTTTTGCTGGGTATAAGATTCTTGGTTGGCATCCATTTTCTTTCAGGGCTTGAAAAATGTTGTTCCAGGCCCTTCTAGCTTTTAGGGTATGGATTGATATCCGTATTGGCTTCCCCCTAATGTAATTTGGTTCTTTTCTCTCACAGCTGTTAAAATTCTGTCTTTATTTTGTATGTTAGGTATTTTCATTATAATGTGCCTTGGTGTGGGTCTGTTGTAATTTTTTGTATTTGGAGTCCTATAAGCCTCTTGAACTTGATTTTCCATTTCATTCTTCAGATTTGGGAAATTTTCTGATATTATTTCGTTGAATAGATTGTTCATTCCTTTGGTTTGTTTCTCTAGGCCTTCCTCAATCCCAATAATTCTTAAATTTGGCCTTTTCATGATATCCCATAATTCTTGTAGATTTTGTTCATGATTTCTTACCATCTTCTCTGTTTGTTCAACTTTGTTTTCAAGGTTAAATATTTTGTCTTCAATGTCTGAGGTTCTGTCTTCCAGGTGTTCTATTCTATTGGATATGCTTTCTATGGAGTTCTTAATTTGGTTTATTGTTTCCTTCATTTCAAGCATTTCTGTTCGGTTTTTTTTCAATATCTCTAACTCTTTATTGAAATGATCTTTTGCTTCTTGTATTTGCTCTTTTAACTGTCGATTGGTGTGATCATTCAATGCCTGCATTTGCTCTTTCATCTCATCATTCAGTGCCTGCATTTGCTCTTTCATCTCATCGTTTGCTTCCCTGATCATTTTAATTATGTACATTCTGAACTCCTTTTCTGTCATTTCTTCTGCCATGCTGTCATTGGGTTTTATTGATGTAACATTTAGATTTGTTTGGGGCATTTTCTTCCCTTTTCTCATATTGTTCAGGTATCAGGACCACTGAGATATTGCAGATTTCCTTTATTGACTTATAATGTCCCTGAAGATTTCTAGTATATCCCCTCTTAGCCTTCAGTAGGCTGAAGTCTTAGAGGAAGTTGATAGCGTGGTGCTCCACAAGGAAGCTGCCTCTCTAGGGGTGGTGGCCTTTAGGTGGGGTATATTCCCTGCTAGTGGGCAGAGGTACCTCCACTTGTTGACCAATGGTCATCCAAAGGGGAACTAGGCTGCGGGCTGAGGCAAGGCCTGTTTGGGCCTGTGTCTCTGGTTTTACCATCCTTGTGGGAAAACCTCACCCGGCAGGGAAGACTCACCCGGTGGGGAGGTCTCACTGGTCAGTTCCCCTCCGAGAGGTTCCCCTCAATTTACAACTACTGCCTGGGCTGGGCTGCCTTCCTCTGCAACATTCCCAGGGGCCCGGCCCTACCTCCTGGGCCTTGGAGCCTCACCCTTCGCACACAAGTCTCCTTAGGCTGCCTCTCCTCAGAGAATCTGCCCACAGTCCTGGAACCTTCGCTCCGCCCCTAAGCGTGTGTCTGAGCAGCTCTTCCACCAAGAAGCCTCCTAGGTCCTAGGACCCTGCTCTGCACCTAATCGCCTGGCTATGCGGCCCCTCCTCTGAGCAGCCACCTGGAGCCCCATACAATCGCTTCGAGTCCCAGAGACCCGCCCCTCGCCTCTTCCTCCAGACAGCCACCCAGTGTTCCAGTGCAGTCACTAGGAGTCCAAGCAACTCACTGCGCGCCTCCTCCTCCCACCAACCACCCGTAGCCCTGGGCAGTCACTCCAAGTCCAAGTGACCCACCCCATTCCTCCTCCTCCTCCAGGTAGCCCCCCGAGTGTTCATGAGTGGTCACTCTGAGTCGCTCTGAGTTGCTCTGAGTCCACGTGACCCACTGCACGCCTCATCCCAGTAGCTGCCCGGAGCTCTGGTGCGGCCACTCGAGACCAAGCGACCCACCACGCTCCTCCTCCAGGCAGCCCCCCCGGGGTTCAGGAGTGGTCGCTTTGAGTCCAAACAACTCACCACTCGCCTCCTCCTCTGAGCAGCCACCTGCAGCTCCAACGCAGTCACTGCGAGTCCATGCGACCCGCCGCACTCCTCCTCCTCTTCCTCCAGGCAGCCCCTCCGGTGTTCAGGAACGGTCGCTTTGAGTTCAAACAGCTCGCCACGCAGCTCCTCCTCCGGCAACTGCCCGTAGCTCTGGTATAGTCACTCCGAATCCAAGCGGCCACGCTCCTCCTCCTCCTCCTCCTCCTGCTCCTCCTCCTCCGGGCAGGCCCCGGTGTTCAGGAGTGGTCGCTCTGAGTCCAAACAGCTCACCGCGCAGCTCCTCCTCTGGCAACCGCCTGTAGCTCTGGTACAGCTGCTCCAAGTCCAAGCGCCTTGCCACGCTGCTTCTCTTCCTCCTCCTCCTTCGGGCAGGCCCCGGTATCAGGAGTGTTCGCTCTGAGTCCAAACAGCTCTCCTCGCAGCCCCTCCTCTGGGCCGCTGCCTGGAGCCCCAGTGGTGGCTCCAAGTACGAGCGCTGTGCTGAGCGGCCTCCTCTACGATGCTCCCAGTTGTCCGAGTTCACTGCTCCAGCGGGGGGAGGGGTGTCTCGCCGGCAGCTCTACTTCACAAAGTTCCCTGCATTCCGGGACTACCGCCCCATCCGGGATGCCTCCCCAATGGGAGAGAGTCACCCGGCTGCTTTGAGTTGGTCCCAAGTCTCTCAATATCTCCTCTTTTGAATCCTGAGTCCTGGAGCAACATGAAATGCAGCCACCCTCTAGTCCGCCATCTTGAAAACCCCCTTCTAAATGGCACTTCTGTGTAGTTCTCCTGGTGGTATTCTTCTTTAATGCCCTGATACCCCAAATAATCAAGTTTCAAATCACCCTGGCCCCATTAGCTACAGACCTCATAAATTCTACCTGACCTGCTGATAAAAGCCAAGAGTAGGGGAATCAAATGAAAAACGCCAGGCCCCAAAGCCCTGTTTGCCTTCACAAAATTTCCGGGCCACAGGTTCTTCTTGGGTTTGTTTCCTCCACACTAGTGAGAGGGGAAAATGGATCATAGACTGGAAGCAAATTTTTCTGCTCATATTTGTCACAGAAAACCTGGACAGTTTGTAGTAGAGAGTCCATGAACTCTTCTCCAGAAAATGCTCCAACCATGTTTTTCCTTCAGGACAAGATTTCTTGGCACTGGCTACACATTAGAATCACCTAGGAGTATGTCAAACACCTCAGTGGTGGACTCACTGCAGAGATCCTGCTGTAATTGTTCTTGTGAAGGGCCCAGACTCTGATGCTTTGCCAAAACTTCCCCAGCAAGCCTCCTGTGCCCAATTTGAGGATCATAGCTCCAGTATTTCAGACACTCTTCAGAGCAGCCAATAAAGGGAATGTGACTTTCTTGTACCCTCCTACTAAAACCCATCATCAAGCGTTTTAGTAAGACTGAGAAGCAGAAATCAGGTGGAGCAGGATGGGCTTGGAGGCTCTTCCCCAGCTCAGCTAATCCAGTGGAAAATAAAATAAGTATACCAATTGCTGTGATTTGAATGTGGTTTGTACCCCAAAGGTTCATGTATTAGAGGTTTGATCCTCATTGTGGCAGTGTTAATGTAGTAGGACTTTTAAGAAGTGCTCTAGTGGAAGCCCATTAGGTCTTGCTGAGGATAATATTCTTGGAAGGGATTAAGGTAGTTCTTATAGGACTGTGAGTTATTTATATCAAAAGAGAATTGGATTTAAAAAAAAAAAAAAAAGCAAATCTGGTCCCTGAATCCCTGCCTTCCTATTTGCCATATAATCTCTTTCTCTTGCATGTTCTTCTGCCTCCCATCCATCTTGCTATGAGGTCTTCACCAGTGTCAAAGTGACACAGCACCATGACTCTGAGCCTCCAGAACTGCAAACTAAAGAAAACGCAACAATACTTTTTAAAATAAATCTACCTGATCTCAGGTATTTCATTATAGTAATGAAAAACTAATATATCAATGTAGGTTCTCAAGGTAAATAGTTGGCAAAAATTACTGAATATATGTTGCACTAGCACTGGGAAGGGCATAAAATGATATTTTCTTAATTGTTATGTCTTAGGACTCATCTATTTGCCTTACACAAATGATAAAAACATGTGAGTTCTGTCTTCTAAGGGCTGAAACATGCAAAGAAATAAGTAGCAACATAAGAACATACAAGCAAAATAAACAAAACAAAAATTAAGCTATAATTCAATGTGATTTTCACTTGATGCACCTGTTCATTAATTCCTTAAATATTTAATGTGCACACACTATGTGCCAGGCATTGAGTCTGGAATGAATATGTGTGAACAAAACACATTATCTCTACTTTCACCACCTTTGAAGTCTAGGAGAAAACGGATAATTAAACAGATAAATATGTAAAACTCTAAGCCAAGCATGTGTGATAATTTCTAGGGTAGAAATGAGCAGGCAACAGCTCTGAAAGAGAATTAACAAGAAATGAGAAGGGTTTTGAATGATGATTGGAGAATCTGAGAAGATAAACCCAAAGAATAGCATAAGGCTAATATGTGTGTCTGTGGGCCAGAGTGGACAGAGAGAATAACACGTGAGGTATCCTGGAGGTGGGAAAGAGGTTGTTGTGCTATAAGAACCAAAGTAAGCTAATTGGGCTGCTGTGAATGAGATGGGAGAAAGGGGGAGAGTAGGGAATAACTAAAGGAATCTGGGAAGTGAACAGTATTTCCTTAATACACAGGATCTTTTGAACTGAGGCTTGAAATACATGTTGATCAAAACAGGTCTTCAGGAAATCAGAGTAGGATTTGAATGAGAAATGCCTAAGATAGGTGCAAGTTGGTCTGAAGTCTATGAAGCTGTAAGAAAAAGAATGCAAGATGGGAAATATGAACTTGCCAGGGCACTCAGAAGAGTCTTGGAAGGTTGAAGCAATTAAGAGGCCTTGAGGCTTAAGCTTGGTTGGCTTTGTAATAAGTTAGCCTAGTTACCTTTATTTCAATGTTGCTTTTCCTATTGCATAAGAGCCTCATAAGAGCCTCCCAGGGAGCTGCCTAAATAAGATTTATACCCACTTTTAAACACTCCCATTCAGGAAACATCCTGAAGAAAGCAATAGTGTGGGCAGTCAGGATTCATTTGATCATTTAACATATACATATATGTGTTAGGCTAAATCTAAAAAGCAATCATTTTTCATTGAAAATTATAGCACACTTAATAGGCTAAAAGCTTGACATGAGGAATATTTCACACCTACTATATAACAAGTACTGTACCAGACTTGGGGTCTAGTTGTGAGTTAGATAAATACAGATGTTGGTCTTGTGGATTGAGTATTGTACATCTGACTTGCAATTTTTGAGTAAGAGAATGCTTCAGGACTCCTTTGTTGATCTAGGCTAATGATCTGATCATTACAGCTAATGACTTCTCAGAGAGTATGAAAACCTATGAATGCAGGACAATCTCAAAGATTCTCATAGAAAGAGAGCCCACAGTATATATAAAGTCAATGTGCATGTAGTCAGTGTCAGGTATTGAGTCTGCGCAGTGAGTCTGCTCCTACTTGTAAGACATTTTAGGTATACCTAGCAACTAGTTATATTTTGTAGGTGGATATAGAACCTGAAGAAGACAGGAAGGAAGGGGCTGAATTTCTTTAGGTGAGTATCCAGCAGAGAAGGCTGAAAGCAGAATTCAGCTATGGCACTGGCAATGAAGGCTGAATTCCCAGAAGCTAATTCTGAATAACCAATGGACCTGAAGTAACTCAGATAACTAACAACTTTGAGAGAGGAGAGGGGAAATGTCGGGTCAGCACTTATTTCCTAAAAAACATTTTTAGAAGGAGACACATCCTCAACAATTATCATTATCTAGTGCACAAAGGTAGAGCATAGGCTAATTTGAGTTCAGGCTGAAAGTTCAACAGACTGACTTTGAATGTCCCTGAAATGGAATGTGCTGGAGAGTTTATAGGTCTAAATAACTCAGACACAGAATTTGGATCATTCAAAATCTTCTGCTGTTTTCTTCCTTTCCTCTTCCTTTCCTCCTTTCCCAGAATATACCAGTATTTCAAATGGCATCCATTCAATGATCCAAGTAGTTACTGGATCAGAATGATACATTGCCATTTCACCCAGAGTGGTCCTAATCAGCATTGTCCCTACTGACTGAATTACATTCAGCATATCCAGAATTTCTGGTGATTCCTTCCAGTGTGAATTAACTTCATGGGACATAATTATTCTGGTGCAGGGTGAAAGCCTTTAATAAAATGTTCAGGTGTGATTTGTTTTAGAGATTACTCCAGCAGGTTTTGGTATATGACTCTAGGTGACTGGGGGCCCTATACCCTTTCATGTCACCTCCTATCTTTTAGATAAAGCAGAAATATAAGGTAATTTGGAGTATATTAGAGGCATAAAGAATCTAGAAAACCATACCTTTGAGACATCATCAAAATGAAGAATGCAAAAGGAAACGATTTTGCTGGGGTTTTGGCTTTTTATTTCTGAACTTTGTGCATAAAACAATTCCTCTGAGTCCTGCAGAGTTGGGTCTAAAAAGTGCCGTTTTCATTTCATATTTATTGAGTACCAAGCAAGTGTAGGACATGACACCAGGAGACACAAAGAGACATAAAACACACAGTATGTGCCCTTTGAAACAAGCAGTATGCTTGGTAAACATGAGACAGATATAGGAAAGATAAATGACAGGACCCAGCCGAACACCAGGAGGAACTCAATTTGGGCTGTAGGAGGACAAACATCAAGCTTAGTCCCTAATGACTTTTGGGCAGGTGGCATATGACAAATACTAATGGAAAAGAAGAAGTAAGATTTGGGTTGAAGTATAGGACAGTTCAATTTGTAAGAAGATGGATTTTAAGCAGGTAAGGTGGTTCAAGTGAAGGAGGAAACATACATGGTTTATCTCAGAGCTTGCCACAGCACCAATCTTGGATGGTATTTGAGGATGACTCTTTCTCTCATCTAACTCTTTCTTGGATTCAGTACCATCTTACTCTTCTGGAAAACTCACCTGCAGGTGCTTTGTTGAAGGAGACACACTTATCCTGAAATCACTAGTTAACCTTCCTCAGCTACTAGGAATTTCCACAGCACCAACCAGATCATATTTCAGAGGACCCCTCCATTCCCCTCCTCAGTGAAAATTAAAGTTCTCAAATATTGAAATATCATTAATTCAGCTGCTAAGGAGATGCTTTCCTTTCCATATCAGAATACTAATGAACTAAAAGTTATTAAAGCCAGAACTCCTTTATTCAAATAAAAGCGTTGAATACTGACCTTCACATTGTCAGTTCGATTTCCCCTTGGGTTACAGCATACCTAGCCAGGCTTTGATCATAAGCAATTTCAAATCTCAGTCCAGATTGGACAGAGCTGACATCAAAGATGCCCAGAACTGTAGAGCTTTGAGGAATTCATGATAAAGTGAAATTGATATGGAACTGCAGTTCTTTTTGTAGTAGGCTTTCCTAAAGCTGCCATGGCCCCCTTGAATCATCCATCTCAATTCGTGAGAAGAGTCAAGTTCTGAATCACAAAAGCAAAAATCAAGGCCCTGACTCTTGCTTTGCCCTCCACTCCATACCTTAAATGTGCCCTCTCCCAGGGTAAATCTATCCCACTTCTAGAATATTTAAAATCCCAAAAGGGCAGGTCACGTGCATGATTCACACTGAATAACTTATGTGCTAACCATATCCCAGAAAATGCTGACTATTCTAAGACCCTCCCTTTCACCTCTGAGCCACTCTGTGATGACTGATTGGTATGCTCTTCTCAGGCCCCACCAAGCAAGGCACAGGAACAGGAGCTAGGTGAGGTGACCTTAATTCAAGTTCCCATTTTGCTGCCAACTCAGTTGGACTTCAGGCTTAACCTCCATGAATCTTAAATGAAAAATGAAGTTAGGTCTCTCTTGATCTTCTCTTACAGATCCTCTGTCATCCAGAAAACAAGGGACAAAAATAACTATCTGAAAACCATCTAAAGAAAATCATATCCTTGGCCAGTGTTATGGGTAGGTGAATATCAGATACGAGTCCCATTCTGCCACTGTGTTCAAGGCAAAAGGCTCCTGGTTGAGGGATCTGAGGAGAGTCACTCTGAAAAACCTGTCAGGGAGCAGGCTGGGCCTCAGACACTCACAACAAAATCATCCCACCAGGGACAACCAGGTTCCCAGATTGTTATCTATTTTCTAACTGGGAAACTACAGAGTATGAATCCTTGATTCTCCAAAGCTTTGCACTGGCCCAGCCTCCTGTGCCTGCTGCTCTCAGGTCCCAGGTCCCTCACCTCCAGGACTCCTGGATGTTTGTCTGTAGCTGTCACCTTCACCCCTTGAATAGTCCTTTCTTCTCTTGTCTCATGACAAGAGCCCTCAAAAAGCCTAATACCTGATAGATCCCCTTGCAAATGCCCTTTTATCTGGTTTTAGTCTGGTTTTGTTTTGTTTTGTTTTTTGTTTTTGTTTGTTTTTCTGCTGTGACCAGAAGACCTGACAAGAACATTTTAGAGAAGGAAAAGTTTATTTTGGGGTTGACTATTTCAATCGTCTCAGCCCGTAGATGGCTGACTCAATTTCTCAGGGCCTGAGGCAGGGCAGAACATCATAGTGGAAGAGTGTAGTGGAAGAAAGTGGCTCAAGACATCACACCAGGAAAAGGGGAGATTGAGAGAGAGAAAGAAAGAGAGAGATGGGGAAAGAAGGGGAGAGAGAGGGAGAGATTGCTCCATTCAATAACAACACAACATAAACCCCAAAGGCATACCCACAGTGATCTACCACCTCCAGCCACACCCTACCTGCTTACAGTTACCATTCAGTTAATCCCTATCAGCAGATTAATGGAGTGATTAGTTTAAGGTTCTCGTAATCCATTCATTTCACTTTAAACTGTTTTGCATTCTCTCACACATGAGATTTGTGGGGGTACCTAATATCTAAACCTTAACATGGAGGCATCAGGAATTATTCCAGACATGTTCTATGCTTAACTCTCACAGTGCTTGATATCTAGTTTCTCTCCAGCTTCCCCACAAAGGGACCTGCTACTACTCTGCCAAGTGTAAGAGTCCAAGAGAGTGAAACTGTGATATTCTGATTGAGCCCCTGGATCTGTTTTTCACCTTTCTCCACCTTCCATCACCTGCTCCACCCTTGTGTGTGCCCCCAGGAGACTGCTGCTCTGTGTAGGCATCATCAGCACTTGCCTACTCTCTGTCCTCCGTTTGGGTTCATCCAATTCTACTGGCAAGGGATGAGAGGTGTGTAAGGTCAGAGCATTCCTTGCCCTCACTTCCTCCAAGAAAGGCCTTGGTTGGGCAGTGGTGGCATTCCTCTACACAGGAGCTCAGCTCTGCCAATGGCTTCATACAGTGCTGGTCTCTCCAGCTTCAGGAGTGACTCCCAACCCTTGTTAATTCAGGTCTAAAGGTGGTAATGGCTTCTCACTGTGGCTGATCCAGGTGCTTCACCTTTGAGTGTGCTATGTGTTAGACACATACCAGAGACAACACAGGATGCTGAGGAGAGCCAAAGAGAGAGAATAAGTCATAATGCCCAATTCAGGAGTCAGTCCAGGATTCAAGTAGGAAAAACAGAACAAGAAGGTCAGAATCTAGAGAAAACTAGACCAAATGAACAAACCTCATCAGAAACAAAGGGCCTTCACCTTTCAAAGGGATTGCCAGTGGGGAATCATGCTCATTTTCTTGCTAGAAGGTACAAGCTGCATAAATAGGATAACTTCAAGGATGAGGGACACAATGAATCTTGTAAATCTCAGGTGAGGTTTTGGTCTTTCCACTCAATATTTAAACGCAAATGCCTCAGGTAAGTGTCTAAGACAAGCATTCTAATCCTGAAACTCGGGGTGTGAAGGTATTTCTGAGCAGAATCCATAAGATTCATCAGATTTGAGAGAAATCTGTCACCAAAAATGGTAATAATTTCCAGCTAGCCTTACAGTCCATTTACTTCTCAGCCTTCTCTTTCTTCAGGGGAGGAAAATTAATTAGCTCCCTTTTTTTTTTCTTTTGTCTCAGCACTGATATTGATGTGCTGGCAGGGTGGTACACCCCAAATCCATGAGGACAAAGGCTCCTGTGCCCTAACTCCCATGGCCTTGTCATATTCTTCTCTTCAATTGGGCTGTTTCCAAATTGTATTTTTTTTAAATAATAAAACTAGAATCATAAGTCTAATGTTTTCATAGAGTTCTGTGTGTTATCCTATTAAATTATTGAAACTAAGAGGTTATGGGAAAACAGATTTGTAGCCAAGCAAGACAGGAATGTGAGTAGACACAGGGGCTTGCAGTTGGCACCTGAAGTGAGGGCATCTTGTGAATCTGGGTCTCCTAACCTGTAAGGTCTCTATTAATATTCCAGGTGGGTACTATCAGAATCAAACAGAACCATGGGACACCAAGTTGGTGTTGGAGAATTAGTGTTAGAATACAGACAGAGGTTGGGAGTTTGGGAAGCAGGACAAGAGAATTTCACTTTGTTTTGCCATCAGAATTCCTTGCAGGGGACACCTGTGATTAGGATTGTTTAGAGATTGTTAATATGAATGTTTTATCTTGAAGACCAGGACCTCCTGAAGAGCTGGGACATGCTGGGAATAAGACATAGAAAGTGCTGAAGGCTCTTCAGAAGAAATCGGGTGATTTTCAGAGTTGGCAACAGCTGGAGCTGGAGCAGCGGGGAGATGCAGAGCTAACCTAATGGCAGTGGAACTTGGGTGAGGAAGGGAAATTACAGCTCAGCCTGAGATGGGAGGAGTAGGGCATAACCTAAAGGAGAAAAGTTCCTTGGTTAAGAATTTCTCTGTGGCCTTGGTATGACCAAGGAGAAGAGGCTATGTTCTTTTGGGGTTCGTGAACCCTAGGAGAAGGCAAAATGGGTGAAAAGTTCAAAGCAATAAATATCAGCATTATAACACCAGGTCAAGTAACCAAGAAGAGAGCTATGGACCACAGAAATCACTTAAAATGGTGTTGAAGTCCCAGGCTGGGACTTCAACAGTGATGTGGAGTGTCACAAAATCATTGCATGTGATGCTTACAGGACAGGATGAAACCCAAACATCCACTGAATACCTCTGAGAATGGTGTGCCTCACCTTGTCCACTACTACTCATTCCAGAGCAGGAATGCCAGGTCTGGAAAAAATTCAGTGGAGTTCCAGCTTCCAGCCATGATGGAATAGCTTAATAGCTGAAGATGATAATCACTATATCTGGACAAATTATTCCCTAAGAAAACAGTAGTCTGAAAACACTGCATAGTGACCAAAATCAGGCAGAAGATACAACAGACTCCCTGCGAGAGAGGAACAAAAGAGAGATTGCTTGCCTAAGGGCCCTCCCCAATGTGCACTACATAAAACTCAACAAAAACAAAACAAAACAAACAAAAAAATGCAACCATGTCCAGTAGGAAATCTTGGAGGCCCTAATCTAACAAAGATACTGGATTTGCAATAAAAAAAAAAAAAAAAAAAACTGTCACAAAGTGTATTTCAAGCTTAGTTTTACTAGTGAATTTTCCAGTTTGACAGAGGATAACTATGAACATCCTTGTGCTATCATTATCTATCAATCCTGAAAACAGGTATCAACATCAGAAAAGAAACAAGATATATCCTATTCACAGATGGCATACATTTTTATAGAAAAAAATCCTAAAGAACTTATTTTCTAATCCTTATTTTTTTAAACTAATGAATGCATTTAGCAAAGTTTTAGAGTACACAGCTAATGTACAAAAATCGATTTATATTTATATATTTTTGCAACCAAAAACTGGAACACAAAAGAAGCAATTTTTAAATAGCAACTCTTCCCAAACTAAAATTCAACTCAATCACAATCATAGTCTTATAGGAATTAATAAGTTTATTCTAAAATTCATATGACAATACAAAGACCTAACAGGAAACAGTCCAGAAACAGACCCACAGATATTTGGTCAATGTATCTGTCTACATAAATGAAGGCAATTTATGGGCAATAAAAGGAATTTTTTTAACAAACATTGTTAGACCCATTTAAATATCTTATCAATAAGGATAGAAACCCAAACTTGACCTCTACCTCACAAAAAATTAACCTATGGGTGATAGGAGCAAAATGTATAGGCTCTTAAACAGTACGTAATAAAATTTTATAAGAAAGACTATCATCATGAACTTGGGATAGAAAAAACTTATGTATAATGAGAAAGTTGTAAACAAAAAAATGATTGTTACTCTTTGTCAAAATTAAAAACTTCAGTCTATCAAAAGATACAGTAAGGAAATAAGTGGGAAACCTGTAGAAATGTGAGAAAATATTCATAAAGTATATATCTAAGAAAGATCTTATATCCAGAATACATAAAGAATTGTTAGAATTCAGTGGTAAAAACAAATAACTAAAAATTGGACCAAAGATTTGAAAAGACACTGTAGGCGAAGAAGTAACAAAGGCTGAAAAGCACATTAAATGGAAATACTAATTAAAACATGATGAGATGCCACTCAAACCCCCTCTGGAATGACTTAAAATCAAGACCATAAAATACCTTATGTTAGTAAAGATGGAGAAAACCATACTCTTGCATTTTCCTGGGATAGAATGTGAACAGGTACAACCAGTTTGAAAAAAGGTAATTCATTATATGCATGGCATTATATCCAGTAATTCCACTCCTAGATATCTCACCAAGAAAAAAAGAAAATTTATGTTCACCAAAAAAACTTGCACATAATGGTTCAGAGCAGCTTTATTTACCAATAATCAAAAGTATAAATAACACAAAAGGCCAACAACTGGATAATGGATAAAGAAAATGTGACATATTCATACAATGGAATAGTACTCAGCAATTAAAAGGAATGGATTACTTAGACAAGCAAAGGCATGAAAGTTTAAGAAATTATGCTGAGTGAAAGAAGACAAACAAAAAGCCTACTTATGATTTCCTTTGAATAAATTTCTGGAATAGATGAAACTCATTTAAAAGTGAATATAGTAATGATTACCTATGGGGGAAAGTGTTTGGGATAAGATGTAATTTTCTGGTGACAGACATGTTCTATACCAGAAGGATGTGGTTGTATGGGTATTCCATTTGTGAAATATGTAGAGCTGAGATTTATACATTTCAATGTATATAAATTTTAATTTAACAAACAACTCTAATAACATCGCCAAGGGAGTCAGATCATACAATAATGGAAGCATGTTGATAATTTCCAAGCTAGGTGATGGGTACATGGTAGTACATTATACTATCTTTTTTTTTTTTTTTCCTAGTGGTACTGGGGATCAAACCCAGGGACTCCCATATGCCAGGCAAACACTTTATCTCTGAGCTACATCCTCAGCCCCAATTATACTCTATTTCATGTGTTTGAAAGTTTCCTTAACAAAAGTTTTTAAACTGCACTGGAGTACTTCCACTCTTTTGTTTGTAAAACTGAAATAGGAAAAACGAGAACCAAATATTCTGTCCATTATTTGAGCTAATAAAAGGAAGTGGTGGTGATTGTAGGAGGGAAGAGGAGAGAGAGGTGATCAGGAAAGAATGGTGCCATAAGATCCCTGGAGGGGTGATGAGGGTAAGTGGAAAATGAAAGAATGGGACAAATGGGGGGTTATGAAAGAATTGGAAAGGTCATGGGGACAATGAGCTCTCTGGTTTAACCAATAGGAGGAGAGGTGAGGACAAGGAGGTTGTCTTGGGAGGGATGCTCAGGGGCCAGGGTCAGGTGTTGGCTTCTCTAGTCAGGCCTAGAAAAACTTAGGGCTGTGGTGGACCCTAAAAAAGATCTCTTCTGTCAGAATTATGCAATGGACTGAATGTTTATGCACTCCCCTCAATCCATTTGTTGAAACTCTAATCACGTGATGGTAATTAGAGATGAGGTCTTAAGAACATAATTAAGTCATACAAATGGGGTAAGTGCACTTAGAAAAGACCAAAAAGCTCTTCTTACTATCTAAGGACATGACAAAATGGCTTCTGTATCCAGGGAAGGGCCTATTCCTGTAGTATCCAGATCTTGGACTTCCCAGACTCCAGAACTGGGAGAAACAGATGTCTGTTGCCTAAGCCATCCAGATTATAGTATTATGTTATAGGGGCCTGAGTTAAGACAGGTCTACCTCTTCCTCATCTGAACTGTGTCCCTGTCACAAAGCCCCAGTTAGGACAAAAGAACATTTGTTTTATAGGAACCTTGAGTTGAAAGTGACAGAGATGAAGTGACTTCCTCCCTGGCCAGTAGTGTCAGCCTGGGTTGCCCTAAGGACAGCAGAGAACAAGTTCAAGAGCTTATGTCAAGCCCACTATTCAATAAGCACACCCTTCTCCACATATTTTACCCAGGTACCCTGTGGGACAAGAGTCATTATCCTTGTTTTCAAGATGCAGAAACAGCTATAAGCAAGAGTCAAAGTTTAATCAATTCCAAAGTCAATGACCATATATCCACAGAAGGGCAGAATCTACTCCTGACACCTACTCTTTGTGCCTTCTCCAGCAGCCTGGACCACAAAGGTCATGTGAGTGCTCAGAATGGGTTTCCCCAGGACCCCCAAAACTTCCTTTAACTCCTCCCAGTGCACCTGTTGCTTCTTCATCTCCTGAAAATGACTCTTCTCTCCCTGCCTTTGCACCAACAGTTTCCCTTGCCTGTTGTTTGTCCTCCCTTTTCCAAGTCTGATACCTTCCCAGCCCTCAGGTCCCCTTCCCCAGGAAGGCCCCCAGTCAGCCTTTCCTCAGAGGTTTCTCCCTAATATCTAAGTACTTGTTTGTTTCCTTCAAAGCAGTTATATGATTTGAGAATATTTTGTGTCTCTCCTCCAGAATGTATGTTCCTGTGGACAGGCTCTGTCTGTTGTTCCATGACAATTACCCATTGGAGTTGATTCCTGTCCCTTTTAAACCCAAAGCAGGATGGCTAACAGTTTTCCTGCTTTCTTGCAGGGAATTTCCTAAACCTTAAGCAAAGAAGCAGCCTCTGAAGGGGCAGGGGATGGCTTTCTGCAGAATCACAGAAAAGCATGGCATTAGTGAAGACCCTTCCTTTCTCAACTAGGCAAAGTTTCCCAATTAGGCAGAAACTAAAATACAGATGAGCTTCTGCCTATAATCCTGACAAGATGGTAATGGTGCTGGTGGTCTTATTACATGCCTGGGACTTTATACATTCCTCTCTCTGAACTACAATGCAAGATGGAGACCTATGTATATGAGAAAACTATAAATTCAAAAGAGACCTAAGGTCTATTATAATTAGACAAATGTCATACTTAAAATATTGCAGTCTTATTCTCTCAAGTTTTAGTTATGATGTTCTCTACATGGCCCTTAAAACACACAAACATATTGCTCCATTTCTCTTCCAATCTCTAACCTCCCCACCACAATGGAATAATAACAAGTCTCCAAAACCATATTCAAATCAAATGGTAGATTTATTGGTTATCTCTGTTATACAATAGGTGAAAATATCTCAATTTAGGACATTCTAAGCTTTCCTTTGGCTTCCTGTTGTGCTGAAAGACCAGGGTCAGACACAAAGGCCGACAATCAGTGGACAACAGAAGTAAACTGCTAATGGTTCATAAGTCTGTCATGATTCATTCCACAGTTTTAGGATCTTTCTGTTTTTTCTTTCATAGCATCTTCCTCTTTTCAAATTCCTTCAAAAACAGAAGAGAAGGAGAAGAGAGAGGGGATAAAAACATAAAAGATCCAAATTACATTCATGGTCAAAATGATTCTCAAACCTATTATCTTTAAGATCTTTGAACAACCAAATTATAGAAGTAAAATGTACCAGGATGAGGGTGCTTAAACACAAAATAACAGCTTTCAAATCAGTCTGTGTCAGCTTAAATCTAATTAAGCTAGACACAGAGCTTCACCTTTATGTCTCTTAACTCAGAAACTGGGAGGGAGGTTGTAAATAATACTTATTTTTTCACTGGAGTGCTAGTGTTAGGAGTTGACAAACTTTGTTGTGTTTATCCAAAACACAACAGGTCTTTTACTAAAGCTATGGAAACAGTTTTGCTTACTTTCTCACCGAAGAAAACTAAACACAGATTCAGTTAGAATTGGAAAAAGTGTCAAAAACCTTAAAGATACTTGAAATAAACAAGTACCTTAAAAAAAAGACTTTGTTTAAGGAAACAATACTTAATCTAGGAAAATCATATTTTTCTAGATTTTAACAATTAGAGTCAGACAAAATATGTAGATGCCTGCTGCCACTTACTGGAGCAAAATGGTAACACACATATCCAATAAGAATTTAAGTATATGTTTGCCTCCTTTCCCCCCACTTTCAAACAGAATTCTTCACACTGAATTAACCACCCAGATTGATTTCAAATACCATGGCACATAGTAGGATATGCCATGTAAGATATGATATGCAAAAATTCAATACACAAGTAGTTCATTTTATATATCACTAAGACAAGGGCAAAGATTGCATAAAGTCAGGATTTTTAAATTCTCTCTAAATACTGTTCCCTTCTGAAAAACAATTTGTCTTGTTGTCATTATGTTGAAAAATAGGGTTTTGGGTTGATTTTGCTCTTTTGTCAAAGCTACGATCATCACAAAAATAGCGGTAGAGAAGCCTTAAATGACCACTCAAAGAAACAAGCTGATAATCACTGAAAAGAGATTATGGGAAAAAAAAGATAATTTAGAATATTTTTAATCATAAAATGCTATTGAAAAGGAAAAGCAAAGCAAATGGTTTAAAAGTTGCTCCTCCAACCCACAAGTGACATGGTATCACAGCACATCCAGGGCCAAAATGAGAGGCTGAGTCTCCCGGCTCTCTTCTTTATAGACTTGCCTCCACCCCATCTCCCTCTTCGTAGTTTTTGTTTCTTGTTACTCAGCCCAAGCCCTCTCCCTGGAAACAGAAACAATATGGGGTTAGGTGGCCATATCCTAAAGGTTCTCCCTGGTCGGGGGTGGGGTATGAAACATAAGGCAGTTTTCTGCATACACTCTCTCCATTCCCAAAATCACAGGAATGAAGAAATAGTGGCACTTAAGTCCTCCAAAATGTCATTTTTGCATGTCATATCTTGTTTACAGAAGAGCATACCCAATGTTTAAAGAAGACCAATTTTTAAATGAGAAAGTTTCTTAGGGTATCAGAACATTAATGGTATACTATTAAGACAAACTATGGAATCAGAATGAAATAAAACAAATTAAGACTCAAAAGAAAAGGCCATGATTTCTAGGCACCCAGTGTGGTCCCACACTGGGAAGTCCCATAACTTCACAGCGCTTGGGTCACTGTCAGTACTCACCTTGTAAATGGTGGTGCCCAGCTGTGCAGGAGACATGCTGACCACAACTCCTGCACTCTGAAGGGCAGCAATCTTCTCTTTAGCTCCCCCTTTTCCTCCAGCAATAATTGCTCCTGCATGACCCATTCTCCTGGCCCGGAGGAGCAGTTTAAACCAGCAATGAAGGATACTACAGGCTTGGCATTTGGACCCTGGAGAGAAAGTGATAATTTAAAAGTCTAATAAAGAAGTTATCAAAATCATGACTGTTGGCAAATGGTAAAAGCCCATCATTCATTTAAAAAAACCTATACAAATCTAAACTATAATCAAAACCACTAGATTTTCTTAAAGATGACTCAACTTTCCAAACTCAGGAAAATAATCCTGATCAAATTTTTGTATCTGTTAAATATTAACTACTTCATTGGCATAAGCTGTTTTGCAAATATATATGTGAATCTTTCATTTGAAAAACAGAGAAGGTACACCTGAAAATCTGTTATATGACCTATGACAATATGACTAAGACGCAAGATCAGATTGTTTACTGTAACTGAATTTTACATCTCAATTCCTTTTTTAGTTCATCCTTAATAAATGTGTAAAGAAAAAGAAAGTGGGAGGTATACTGGGAAGACTTAGGACTCAGATTCAATTTTGCATTGACTAAAGTGGAATGCCCTTGGATAAGGCACATCACTTCTCCAGACCTCTGCTCTTCTCCCAGAAATGAATGGCTGAAACTAAACTGATAGCCGATAGCCCTTTCCACTGTGAAATTCTAGTCTAAGAAGGATGATTAAGATTAGTTTTATTCAACAAAAATCTATTTTAATGTGCCACCACCTCTGTGCACATAAATATCACTGTACTAGACTGAGATTTAAAATAATGCCACAGGAAATATAAGAAGAATTTCTGGGCTCTGAACTTATAACTAAAGAAATGATAGAATCATATCAAATATGTTTACATATTCATCAGTCAAGAAATGACTATATAGCAATTGGATGAATATACATATGGTTAAGTTTCACATTGAACGATGCCATGTTCATAAGAGTCCAGAGGTAATCAGGGAACATGTAAAACAGACTGTCGAAGGCTAAACTTGATCAAATGGGATCTGGGAACTTTCATTTCAGACATCGTTATCTTCCCCTCAACCAACAGTTCTCAAATTATTTGGTTGGAGGATCCTTAGACTTATAAAAAATTATTGAGTATCTTAAAGAACTTTTGCTTTTATAAATAACAAAAATTCATTGTAATATGTGACCTCTATGTACATAAAAATCACTGTACTACATTCTGAGGTATCTATTCTACATAGATTATATATAATAATATTTACTATCACAGAAATTAACACTCAAAACTTTTAGTATTTTTCAATTCATCTAAAATGATGACTTTTTAAATGATATTAAAAACATTCTTGTGAGAAGAGTGGCATTTAATAATTTTGCAACACTTGACTGTTTAATAAATGACAAATGATACTGCTTTTGCATTCAATCTGCTTTAAATGTTATTTTAGCTGAATTATAAGAAGAAAATCTCGCCTCACCCAGATATGTAGCTGGAAATGGGAGAAATATTTTAATTGACTTACAGATAATGGTGGATATTCTTTTTTGATTTTACACAAATCTATTAAAATGGCAATTTCCTAAAGGTTAGATGCAATGTTGGAATCTGAAACCACTGTAATGAACTTTTTGTCCTGTTATTTTGAAATTCATCAGTCTGTCTCGTACTTTGGATAGCTTTTCTATCCATGCAATTTTATAGCATGCACTGGGTACAGTGGAAAATATCAGTTCTTTGAGTTATACAGATCTTCCAGATGCTGACACACTTCATTATTCAGTTTCAACAAATCATAGCCATCAGTATCACCACCAATCTCATTGGAAAAGTCTTTTAAGTAGGGGGAAGGTACTAAGCTCCCTGATGATGGCAGACAGAAGTGTTCTAAAATTTTAATATTCATTTGAAAGTTCAAATTTTATCACTACCAAAAAATACTATCAGTTGTTTTTCTTCAATGGCAAGTTTTATGCTTTGTTTATGTTTGAGAAAACTTCTGCTGCCAAATAAGTCCAAATAACCAGTTTGTCTGCTGGTCATCTTTTCAAGTAAAATTGGTGGTCCCTGAAAAAAGCAGTTTACCTCAGCTCACAGCTCAACTGCAAGAAAACTTCTCTTTCCTATCTTATTCCAATATATGATGAGAACCCAAGATTTTATAAAACCAGTAATTTTTGTTGCTTTATCAAAAACATTCTTAAGTAAAACTTTTTATTTTTTATATTTTTTTAGGAAAATGTGTCAAATGAAACAAAACAAGTATGTTTAGTTTTTCTACTAAATTCTAAGTTATTCAACAGATGCAGAGTTAGGGAGAACAAAGAAGGCAAATTAGAGGAAGCCCACACTTTTCAGTCACTCTGAGTCTTGGGATTATGCAGTCGAAGTACTACTTTCTCAGGAAGGTGGATGACAGAAGGAATCACTGAAATTCAATAATGGATAGAGAAGCACAGAGACCCAGAAATCCAAATGCTATGAAAAGAAGACCAGAAAGAGTACACTGGAGTGAAGCCAATGGCAGTAGTGGTGCCAGTTCACTGCAAAGAACAACAATACAAACAGGGAGAGTGAAACAGCAGACAAATCTGGCAAGAGAAAATGTGTAGAGAAAAAAACAGTTTGAACTTAGCTGAATCAGAGGCTGGACAGCAAGCTGGTATTTGAAAAGTGCTCCATGTTTCTCAACTGGCAAGTGGAGAGCTGAGGTAGGGAGTCCTCTTAAAGAAGCCACACTGCAGCTTGCTGCTGTGGGAGCCCCGAAGATGATTGCCATACTGTCCTGAAAGTTCATACTGCATAGCCTAGGGTGTGCCCAGTAGAGTGTGACTGAAACAGGCAGAGCAGCATATGCCTAGGGAAATTCAGATTAGTAATATGAGGGGGCTTGCTTTCCCTTTGAGTCTAGCAGCTCACAGGACCGGCTGAGAGGATCCAGAAACTAGACAGGTGTGATTACACTTGCGAATTGAGACTGGGAAGACCACATACATGGTCAGTGAAATGTGTGAGATCTGTGCAGGGTTGGTAACCTCACCCTACAAGTGGAATTCTCGGGAGGCCTGAGATCCAGATGTCCAGCAGAGATTAGCGTCTTCCCAGTCTGAGAGTGTACTGATCTAACCTCTCTGGAGCAAATACCAACTGACAAAATTCTGAAGTTTCTATTAGAGCTTAATTCCCAAGCACTGGAACTTCCCATTTAAGACTCTGCATCATATTTCTTGTATTTCTGTGTTGGGTTTTATGCATCTGTTGAGACTGATTTTTCTTCCAATAATAAATGTTGAAGATGTTGTGGAGGAAAAGGAACACTGTTACACTGATGGTGGGATTGCAAATTAGTACATCCACTGTGGAAATCAGTATGAAGTTTCCTCAAAAGAATAGGAATGGAATCACCATATGACTCAGTTATATCACTCCTCCATATTTACTAAAGAATTAAAATCATCATACTACAGTATGATGCATACCCATGTTTTAGCAGCACAATTCACAATAGCTGACTGTGGAACCAGTCTAGGTGTCCCATCAATGGATGATGGATAAAGAAAATGTGGTATACATACACAATGGAGTTTTATTCAGTCATAAAGAAAGATTAAATTATGCCATTTGTAGGAAAATGGATAGAATCTGAAAATACTGTTAAGTAAAATAAGTCAAACTCACAAGGTCAAGGGTTGTGTTTTCTCTCATGTGAAAGCTAGAGAGGAAGAAGAAAAACAAAGGTGTGTGTGTGCATGTGGAGGAAGAGATCTTATGAAAATGAAATGGAGATCAGTAAAGTAAAGGGACCAGGGGAAGGGAGGAAGTAAGAGAAAGGGGAAATAGTGGGGCATGATACTGACCAAATTACATTGTTATGTTGTGCTCTTGTATGAATATAAACAACAAATCCCACCATTATGTACAACTATAAGAGATCAATAAAATAATATGGAAAAAATACACTGGCTCTACTTAAAAAAAAAAAAAAAATACTGCATCAGTCCCACTCTGGGAGTATATCAATCTATAAGGACAAAACTGTAGTTGACAGTATATCCCTTCTGTCCTACCTTATACTTGTGAGAAAAGGAAGCTGAAAGCTAGTTTAGCCAGCCTGAGTTCCAGGATACTCTAGTTGTCAGCTTGGTAAGCAACATTAAAAGAAGGGGTTAATAAACCCCTGGGTTTGCTCTCTCTAAGGGATCTTTTTGGAAACACAGTCCAAAAAGAAATACAAAGAGGGCAGTCTGGCATAGGCAATGAATATTCATTCTTGTTGACAGTTTTGACAACTGCAGTGGAGAAAATTCTTTCAGTTATTTTTTTCCTTTTCTCTCTCTTTTTTTTTTTTTTTTGTGTTCTTGCTGTGCTGTTTGGTTTGTGGATATACATATAATTGTCTGCTATTTTTCTCACTTTTATCTCTCTTTATTTTTCACCTATGTGTATTTTGCTTTTGTTTTGTCTTTTGAGACAGCTCATAGGTGTTTATTGTTGTTGGCGCTGTTAACTGCTGATCTCACCATTTCTCTTTTTGTGGTAATTTATTTTACAGATGTCATACTAGGCACTGGGTATGTATTTTAATGCTGTGAATTGCTGGTGCTGCTGTTGTTTGTTTCTCATTTTTAAGAGAGGTACTGGCAATCTACTGGGACACTAAAAGTTTGCACTTTGCTTCACATACAAACTAACCCTGCTCAAGCTTCAATAATACTTTAATGTGTAGAATAGGGGAGACAAAACCCCCAAACCAATGACTAGTATCTAAGAGGAACTGGCCCGGTAGGGGGGGGACCTCTAAAAAATCCACTCAAGGATATTCACTCCTATAGCAAAAGCAGAGCGTTTCCAAGATGGTGGCGCAGAGGATCCTATAGTGTTGAAGTAGTTCTCCAAGAGTAAATTAAAACAGTAGTTCTGCAGTGGCTAATTGAGAAGCATTGGAGATTAAAATTAACACTTGGAGAACTCTAGGTCTACATGTCGAAGCTAAGATATACAGACAGCACAGGACTTATTACAAGAGACAACTGCTCATAAAAGGAACTCCTTGTGAAAGAGGAAGAGGAATTCCATCTCAACATAAGAAAATAGGCAAGCAAGTCTTCTGCCCAAATTTATAATCCCCCCAACAAAGGAAATCACAGGTATTAAAGGGGTGAAATTTCAGAAAAAATTAATTATTAAAATAATCAATGATTTATGTGTGTTGATTTTATAACCTGATATTTTGCTGAATTCATTTGAATCAAAATGTATCTAGAAAAATAAAAAATATTTTAATAAAAAGATAAATTAAAAAAATAATAATAGTAATTAATGAGCTAAAAAAAGATCTTAGAGATGATCACCTCTTGAGTGACCCCGCTGTGTCATTTCAATATTTCTATTGTTATATTCAGTACCCTGGCTGTGACATACTTCCCATGTAATAAATTCCCTGAAGACAGAAACATTGTTCTCACTCATTTCTGTATGTCCAGCACCTACTGTAGTACCTGTGGAACAGAATTAAAAAGACTTCACAAGTTCTTTACTCATTCACTCATGATCTAAGAATAGAAATATGAGAATCCTGTATCTGAGTGATAATAATTTTCACCTGATTCCTCCCCCATAGCCCTCCAAAAGTGGGGATCAGAATAGGAAGGTATGGGTTAAACATTAATCAGTGCCTAGGAAAGTTTGCAGTAAGATAAGGTTCTAAAGAATGTGATAAAGAAGGAAATGGAGAGGGGAAGCTGACTACTTCTCATCTCCAAACTTCAAGTGAGGATTAAAGCACAGCTCCAAAAAAATTCCACTCTTAGATCTGATAAATTCAGCAAAGTAGCAGAACACAAGATCATCAAGCAAAAATCAATAGTTTCTCCCATACTCTAATAATAAATCTGCTGAGAAATGAGAAAAATAATTCCAATAGTCTCAAAAAAATTCTAACAAAGGAAGTGAAAATTGAAGACCTTAGAAGATGGAAAGATCCCTCCCCCCATGTTTCTGGATATGCAGAATTAACATTATCAAAGTGGTTATATAACCAAAAGCGATCTACAGATTCAATGTTATTTCCATTAAAATACCAATGACATTCTTTGCAGACATAGAAAAAAAAACAGTTCTAAAATCCATATGAAAAAAGTAAAAGACCTAGGATAGTCAAAGCAATCATGCACAAGAAGAGCAATCCTGGAGACATCACATTACCTGATCTCAAATACTACTACAGAAAAAAAAAAAAAAAAATATATATATATATATATATATATACTACACTGCTGTTACAACAAAAACAGCACAGTATTGGCATAAGAACAGGCATGAAGACCAATGGAACAGAATAGAAGACACAGTGACAAATCCACGTAGATACATAGATCCTTGACAAAAGTGCCAAAAACGTGTGTTGGAGAAAAGATAGCCTTTTAACAAATGATGCTGAGAAAACTGGATATCTGTATGTAGAAGAATGAAACTAGATCCCTATTTCTCAAAAAACAACTCAAAAGTTTATCAAAGACCTAGAAATTACATCAGAAACACTGCAAGTGCTAGAAGAAAACATAGGGTCAATACTCCAATATATTGGCACAGACACCAACTTTCTTGATAAGACTCCTCAAGCCTATGAAACCAAAATTTAATTTGGTGGGATGACACCAAATTTAAAAACTTCTGCAGAGCAAAGAAAAATACAGTGTGTAAAGAGAGCTTATACAGCATGGGAGAACATCTTTGCCAGGAACTCTTCCAACAAGGAATTAATATTCAATATATAAAGAAAAAAAAAAAGAACTCAAAAAATTTAACTCCCCCCAAAATTAATAACCCAATAAATAAATGGGCAAATGAACTAAACAGACATTTCTCAAAAGAAGAAATACAAATGGCCAACAAACATATTTTTAAAAAATTCAACATTCCTAGCAATCAAAGAAACACAAATCAAAACTACATTGAGATCCATCTCACTCCAGTTAGAAAAGCAATCATTAAGAAAACACAATAACTGCTGGTGTGAATGTGAGAGAAAAGGTATACTTATACACTGTTGGTGGGACTGCAAATTAGTATAACTACTTGGGAAAGCAATATGGAGATCTCTAAAAAGGATAGGAATGGAACCATCATATGACCCAGCTATCCCATTCCTTGATATTCATCCAAAAGAACTAAAATCAGTATACTATAGTGATATATACATACCAATATTTATAGACATGCAATTCACAAGAGAGACATTAAGGAGCCAGCCTAGGTGCCTGTCAACAGATTAATGGATAAAGAAATTGTGGTATACATATACAAAGGATATAAAGAAAAATGAAATTATGTGATTTTCTGGTAATAAATGAAATTGGAAAACATCATATTGAATGGAATAAGTCATATCCAAAGAGTCAAAGGTCAAACCAATTCATGTTCAGAAATTAGATGGATAAGATGTGGGGGGCGTGGTGAGGGGGATTAAAAAAAGCAGAGATCTCATGAAAACAGAAGGGAGACCAACAGAGTAGAGGAACTGGATCTAGAGGCAGGGAGGAGGAAAGTGCGTGGAGTAGTACTTGGAAACAGAATTTACCAAATTATGCTATGTACATGTACAAATAGGCTACAATTAATACTACTTATAAGTAAAATGATAATGCACTAATTAAAATAATGATAGTAATATAACAGAAATCAGTAGAATAGAACAAGGGGATGGCAAGGGAAGAGGGAAGGAAAGAGGAGAGAGAAAGGAAAGGTACTACAGAAGGAGGTTGAGCCAATTATGTTATATGTGCTTGTATGAATATGGTATAATGAATTCTGCTGTTATGTATAATTATAATGCACTAATAAAAACTCTTAAGAGATAACAACAACAACAACAAAAAATGTCCAGGCATGATGGCCCATGCCTATAATCCCAAAACTTGGGAGGCTAAGCGGGGAAGACTGCAGTTCAAGGCCAGCCTCAGCAACTTATCAAGGCCCTGTCTCAAAGTAATATAAAGGGCTATGGATATAGCTCAGTGGTAAAGCACCCCTGGGTTCAATCCAGTACCAAAACATTACAAAAAAGTTTAAAAATTTAAAAAAGAGAGAGATAAGATTCAGAGATGGACAAGTGAGAAAAGATGCAGACCCAAACCAGAAAAGAGGGAGTAATAGATGGAATCCTAAATCTAGACATACCACTCTGAGATAGAGCTTAGCCACTGGAAGAAATGGGAGTAAAGAGAAAGATGGTTCTGAGGTTTCTGCCATGGAAACTATGAAATGCAAGGTTGATTATGCAAGATAATCACTTATACCTAATGAACAGACACATAAAATAGGTCCAGGGGAGGAAAACTAGGAGAAAAAAAAAAAAAAAAAAGGACTTAATGGATAGGATAAAGAATGAATGGAAGCCACTGGGAACCTCTGCAAAAAACTGTCAGGAGAGTAAAGAGATTCAAGAGCAGTAAACAGCCAGTAAGAGGGCCTATTATGTGCCAGACACTACTTTGCTACATGTTATTGAGTCATTTAAACTTCACAATCCTTAAAACAATTCTAGAAGGCTTATACTATTATATTCTTCCTTTGCTAATGAGAAAACTAAGACAGCAAAACTAAGAAACATTCTCAAGGTCACACAGCTTTGAAGTGACAGACGGAACCAGACTGCTACGGATTAGGTACAGAATAACAAGGTAGGAAAAAGATTCAGAAATGAGGGGAAGGTTGAGTCACATATTAAATTAAAGTTAGGACTTAAAATCACAACAGAAGAAAATCAAGTATACTCAAAATAGCCCTTGAAAATTCCTTAAATAAATGCACACGGTTTTGTGTATATGGGCCTGTAGGTGACAATATTGGTTCCTTTAACATTCCAATATTCATTTTTCACCCTGTGACATTTAATTCATTCACTCTTTAATTTTTTTCACAAGTATTAAGAGAAAGTTATATCCATCCTCTTGACTGGTCTGAAAGGCTTTTTACTCACTCATCAGTACCAGAGAAACTCTCAAAATCATCTGCAGGTTTTCCCACAGCTCTGAGACACAACGGCCAGAGCACACAGTCAATGAGTGGGTGGGGGATGTGGGGAGCGAGTTGCTTCATTCATTACTAAGTCTCCTCCCAACCACCCACTTCACCTTAGGAAAGGAGCGTAATCCCCTTCAGTTAAATGAAATTATGATACAACTCCATCACAACTCCTTTACACATTTAATTCTAAGACAGTGGCTTTCCTAAGGAAAGCCTTTCTACATGATCTTTGAAGGAAAGTGCCATTCTACAAGAAAAGACTGAAGCTAGAGAGAAGCAAGATCCTGGATAAGGGTATAAAGGAGAGGATCTTATTAGAAGGGTTAGCCTTGAGAAAGTACATTTATTCCCCCTGCAACCTGGAGAAAGAACATCAAACACAGGTGAAAATTTATATCTGCAGGTCAATTGGGGGCTCGGGCTGATGGCCTGAATGTTCTTTGTGCAGAAGAAGACAGGTCACTAATCACAAAGTGAGAGGTGATACCTGGAGAGGAGGATTCAGAGTAGGGAAACAAAACAGGCACTGTGGGAATAGGAAGGAGAATCATCACAGAAAGAGGAGTGTAGTAGAGAAAACCCTGCTCAGAAAAGTTTAGTTACCTTTCATGTTTTCTTGAAAAACCCATCTTTGAAAAAATAACACTAACTTCTAAAACAAACCTCTGATATTATTCAGAGCAAAGAGCTATATTTAAAAAAAATCAAACGTACTGAATTATGTTGCTTCAAAAATTCTGCAGCATTTTCTTCTGCATTGCCACCAATTTCACCAATCAATATGATGCCTTCTGTGGCTGAATCATTCAGAAAGATTTCAAGGCAGTCAATAAAATTGGTTCCATTAAAGGGATCACCTCCAATGCCTGGGAAAGTCAAAGAATATCAACATGAATTGAATATTTAAGGATAAATCATGGAATTTAGGTAAAGAATGTTATTCTAACTGATTTTGCTTATCTCTTCTGGATCTTTCAAAATGTATTACTTTTGCTCTTGATATTCAAAAACCACAAAATTTTACATTTATTTGTGTTTGTTAATATTATACCAATGAAAATAGTTGCTGGTTCCTGGTCTGCACAAAAACAATCCTCTTTGTGTTTCAGCTCCTTTACATAAGCCTCTTCTCTCGCACAAAGTTATTCCAGACTAACTCTTTAGAATGAGCATTTTAAGAAAATGGGGATTTGTGCTGTAAGCTGATGTTTCACCATAGGAAGAGATTAAATATTTAGCAAATTTATCTCCTCAGAGGAACTATTTGATAAAGCAAACTGCAGGAAAACCACTTACAAGTTTTAAGGCACAAGTATCAACGTGTGTGGCTCTCTTTGCTTTAAATTCAGAGTGAATGATGAGAGCCTGCACATAGGGCATGCAACATTTAAGAATGAGTACTTGGGAAGGATTAAAATAAATGTTCCCTACAGAGTGGCTGCAACATTTTTTTAATTTTTAAATTATAAACTTATTAAGAGCAGACTTGATTTTTTTACTTTTCAGTGCATCTCTGAAAAGTGAAGTTGAAGAAAGAAACTAGCATTTATTAGGTGTCAACCATTGTGTCAAATCATGTGCTTTATTAGCATACTTTATACCTGATATTTGTTAATTCCCCCAAGCTCTCTGTGAGATGGGCATTGTTATCCTACATTTACAAATTAAAAACTGAAGCTAGAGAAAATGGAATTGGCAAATCTACTTCCAAATCTATTCTTGTTCTTCTTCACATTTAATTATCTGTGTCAAAGATTGTGCTTTATAAGCAGAAATTAATGTTTTCAAATTGAATTTATGGATTCCAAAAGTAACAAAAATATTCCAAAGCTATATTTTATAATCTTTTATTACATAAAAGATATTTCTGAAAGGCCTTTAAAAGATATTCTAAGGTTTTGAAGAAATAGTTATAAAAATGAGAAACTGGCTTGGCTTTTGGCAAAAAGGACTGAAATTTTTTAAAATGTAAAAAACTTGTTGGAATTTTTATTTTTTGAAGTGAGAGGCAGTGTGGTGTGGCAAAAAGAGATGACTTAGGGAACTCAGTCCTACTCAACCTTGACTTTCTGCCCAATAAGTCTATAACCAACTTGTCAGCTGAGAGGTATCTCAGAGGACTGCCTTAGGAATGAAACAATGAATGGTAAAGAATTCAGCAACTAAGAAGCACTGAAAACAATTACAATAATAATAAAAGTACTAACATAAGAAACCATTTCTTCACAGTAGCAAAATAAGTGATATTTTTAGGCAGGAAAACTCTCTAGGGGCCATACATCAAAGAATGGTTGTTTGCAACCTGAAAATCAAATCTCAGACCATGAATCTTCACACTCAGACAAATTAAACTTAAGATCACAATATCTTTTTAATAAAATAGTATTAAAACCTCATAAATAATCAACGAATAATAATTACTATACTCATTCATTAAAGAGACTACATTCCAATAAAATGATTTTAGCAAAAATCCCTCACCAACACACAAAGATTGCCCCAATCCAACTTGTGTTGTTTGGTGAACTGCTTCATAAGTCAGGGTGCCAGATCTGGACACAATACCTTAAAGTAAAAGAATTTAAAAATATTAGATTGCATTTATGTAATAGACTATAATATGGTAAACTATATTAAAAATATTCTGAGTAACTAACATGGGTATGTATAAAATTCATTCCATGATTTGCTATCTAAATCAATACCTTCAAATGATGCAGTGAGAAAAGGGAAGTTATTAAAATTAGATGAATAAAGTACATTATTAAGGTTATTTTATGATTAAAAAGCAATGCAAGAAAATCTTGTGAGAATCTTTATGAAGATAAGAATAACAATATAAACTTGGTAGGCACAATTCTGCTTTGGGCAGTAGAACGCAACAGATTGACTTCAGGTATCCCAAACATTAAACCATCAAAACCAAAATGAGTCTTATTTAGCAATGCTATCTACCTTCCCCACAATTATTTTCTGAAGCATTTTCTAACAATGCATAGGCAATATCCCTCTGGATTCATCAAGTCTCCTTTATCCACAATTTCCCTTATACAATGGTCTTCTTATTTTATAGTACATTATGCTTAGCTAAGCTTCTGCAAAGGTAATTGATCCGGGGCCACAATTTATACATAATGGTTGTATCCCTAATTTGAACAGGTTAAAAAGCATGAATAAATAAACTTCGGTTGTTGAACATATTAAATTTATTTTTTTTTAAATAAATCACAAAACCTTATATGGGCTAAGATCAGAGAATTGCCTCTACAGTGTAACCATAGCATGTCTGTGGTTTTCCTTTTTTAAACTTCTGCTTTGGAGCACATTTTAAGAACTCAGAAGATCTCAGGTAACAGTATGATGCCCCTAAAAGGGCAAGTAGAATTCTTGCCAGATTGAGACAAAAACCATAATAACCATAAGCTACCTTAGATTCAATGTAGCATATTCACATTCTTAAGAAAAGTGTTGTATCACTGTTGGTGTAAATTCATGGGTACAAAGTGATAAATACATACCTTCTCACTATGAATTCAGGTATTACATGATTCTTTGCATTCGTCAGTCAAACTGAGAGAAAGGCAAGCAAGTATCTTCGTCACTGCTAATACAGTACCTGATGGCACACTGCCATGTTGTTCTTTTAGATGAATTTCACCAGACAGTGAGAGCTAGGTCTCTCCCTGACAATGCCTCATTTCATGTGGAACTCTGTTCCAACACCCCAATCGAGCACAGGCCCAGGCTCCCTTCTAAGACTTGATTCCCATTATTTCTCTATTCCAGAGTGCTGGGTTATTTCTCAATTACACTTCAGGCTTTCCTATCTTTCCATATTTGTTTTCCCTTGACCATCTCATAAAAATTCTCACTATCCTCCAAGGCCTACATCAAAAGCTTAAATGCTACTTTGTCTTAGAAGTCTTTCCTGATCATCCCAAACAGAAATAGAATACAATCTCTTTCTATATATCTCCTCAGTGCTTTTATATTTCCTGTTGCCCTTTATATTGGGAGAAAAAGAGAAAAAGTTATGTTTTACTTATCACAATGAAACCTAAGTATTTTTTTGTGTAGAAACAATTTCCTTCACTGAGTGGTTCACTATTAACCCCAATGTTACCATACACACCACAGTCAACTCCTTTTCCTCTCAAGGTCAAGGTTGGTATTATTTTCAAATATTAAGAATAGAGGCAGGATTATGAAAAGAACAATGAATATCTTTTGGTGATCTATAGGTAACTATTTTTTTCCCCTAGTGTTATAGCAAATGCTATGAAGTATTAAGAACACTCATTCAAAGCAGACCAAAGAATACAAAGAATATTCAAACATGTATTAGGACATCAGTGACTATGTGGCTCAGGCCCCAGTGGAGCTCAGATGGCTTATGGAGTTTCCTGTAACCTCCCTAAGCAAACCTATCAAGTATCCTACAGGCAGAAGGATTGACAGCTCTAAGAAACATTAGTAATAAACAAAAATCATGACCTTTAACCCAATTCTGCAAACTACACAATCAACATTTACCTACTATGATGATTATTCTTATTTAGTATTAAGAGTCATGGTATACAGACAGAGAAGAACATCACAATCATCTATTATTGTAGAGAAACAATATACCTTAGTCACAGTTATGAATAGTCTAAAAACAGTCATAATGAACCTAACTTTGAAATATCAGTTTGGCCATTTCCTTAAGGAGCTAAGCAAGCAGCAGTACAACGTTCCCAAAACATTTTGAGAAAGTTTGTAATATCCAAGAGAGTAAAATAATTCTTAGGATCCAGGAAGACTAAGGATAAAAATATTCACAACACATATATCTGACAAAGGATTTATATCCAAAATATTATAGAGCCCCCTTAATCAACAATAAAAAGACAACCCACTAATATATAATAGGCAAAAAACTTGTGAAGTGATATTTTGCAAAAGAAGCGATATGCATCCTCTAAAGCCCAAGAAAAGATGCTCTACATGATTAGTCATGAGGGAATGCTAAAATTAAACACAGAGATTCCATTTCATTGCCAACAGAATGGCGAAATTAAAAAAAAAAAAAAAAAACTGACAACACTAAACATGAAGATGTAGAACAAATGGAACTCTCATGCACTGGTTGTGAAAATATAAAATGATACATCCAGTTCTCTGTACTATTTGGTAGTTTTTAAAGAGTTGAGCATACTCAGCCCTACGATTTAGCGATTCCATTCCTCAGTATTTTGTTTCAGAGAAATGAAAATGTGTCCATAAAAAAAAGCCTATACACAAATGTGAATCTTAGCCTCATTCATAAGGCTTGAACCTAGGAACAAAGATGTTCACTATGACAGTGAATAAACTATAGTAAAGCCACAGAATAGAATACTGTTATAGTAATAACATGAAATTGACTACTGATTCATGTAAACACTTGAAAGAATCCACAGAGTGCTGTACATGAAAAGAATCTTTAAAAAACTTCAAAATCTTTACTGATTCTGCAGAATTATAACTGCTTCTCAAATAAGCTAATTATATTTGGGATACAGAATTGAGTCATTATAAAACCTCTGGTAAATTCTACTAAAGTTAAATAAAATTTGATTTTCAGAGTCATGAATTCTGAGTTTTGAGAGTTTTTTTTTTTTTTTTTTTTAATCTACAAGAAAGTAACAAACTAACTCACCAATTCTTCCTTTCTTGTGAATATGGCCAGGCATGATGCCAATTTTGCATTCTCCAGGCTGAAAAAAAAAAAAATCATTCTTTCAGAAAAGTTAAAAAAAAAAAGAGAGAAAATTTTAGATCATAGATCAAATACACAAATATCCTTAGGTTGGTTCAAAGCCATTTAACTTTGTGAGAGGTTAAATCTGGGCTTCTTTTATTTTTTGCACTCACATTGATGACTCCAGGGCAGTTTGGCCCAATAAGCCTTGTTTTTCCCTGGCGCAACAACTTGTGCTTGACCCGTACCATGTCCTGTTGAGGGATACCTTCAGTAATGCACACAACCAAGGGCATTTCTGCTTCAACAGCTTCATCAATGGCGGCAGCAGCAAAAGGAGGAGGGACATAAATGACAGAAGCTGTTGCTCCTGTCTGTTCTTTGGCCTGAAACATTAACCATAAAGCACTTCATGATTGATTAAGTCATAAACATTATAAAATAAATTCAATACTATGATTGTATTGATGCCTGGGGTCAGGAAAGAATGCCACCTGGAGACAACAAAGGTTGCCCTCATTCCTGTCAATCTCCAGTTCGCCATGCTTTCAGAAAAAAGCATAATCAAAGCCCCTTCTCAACTCCTTTGAATGTTACTGTGGATTGAAAGATTCTCTGATATCTCACTCCCTCAAATAATGGATGTCAGTAGACCTGAAAGCACTGCTTGACTTACATGTGTGTCCCCTCATTTCTGTGGTCATGCTGTTTGGTTGTTCTATTCCAGACTTACCATGACCACCTATTCATTAACAAAGATCCTGTACTTCTCCAGGAGGACTAGTGTGCTCCAAACATTCAGAACTCATTTAAAATATGTTTTAAAATATATTATATTCAGAAGAGAGATCAGTGGAGTAGAAGAAGGGAACTGAAGGGGAGGGAAGAGGGAGTGGAAAAGGGAGGAACTGTGGAATGAATCTGACCCAATTTTCCCACATACATATATAAATTTAAAAAAGTGAATTTCACTTTTATGCATATCCATAATATACTAATTTTAAAAAACTATGAATAAACAGAAGAAAGATCAGCAGAGTACAGGAAAGCAAGGGAGGATGAGAAGTAAAGGGGAAGTACTAGGGACTAAATTGAAGCAAATTATAGTCTGTTCTTGAATGTCAAAATGAACCCCAATATTATGTGTAACTGTTCTGAACTAATAAAAACAGAGAAAAATATATTCAGTAAATATAATCAAAAGGAATGAAGTTTTCTTATCTTTCTTACTGTGAATGCATATGTATTAGAAATATACTAATCAAACAAAAATGCACATGCATAAATAGCCACAGAATAATGTGTGTCAAATAAGCATTCAGTTTTAATGCTGTCACCTTTCACAATGCAAAGCACTTGGAGACCAGCAATTTGACCACTGTTCTTTCTGCGGACATGAGCCTGGTCTATACATTTGGTCTTTACATATTTTCAACATATAAACCTCTCTGTGCAGCCAAGTCTTCTACTGTAATGGAGGCTCCCTGAAGACAGAGACTGTTGAAGATCTCCCTCTCTCTAAGAGCAGCAGGACTGCACCACAATCCTGAATCTTAGTATCACCACTTTACAAATTGAGATGCTGAGGCCAAGATATATTAAAGAACCGTTCAAGGTCTCATAGCTAGGAAGTAGCAGGGTCAAGATTTAATCCTGAGTACAACTGATTCCAAAGTACCACTCATTTCAATTATAGCAGGAACCTCTCCATAAATGTTAAAACTGTTGCTGAATCAAAATGGAAATCAAAAATTTTTTGGAAGATTGCCATGTGATGTATATGAGTACTAAGCTAAAGAACATACCAGCACAGTACAACTAGAAGGGACAGAAGTAAAAGAGTGTCCTTAAGAATCATCCCTGAATGATTCCTCACATTTCCAGATATCAAAGAGCTTTCTCTGCTACATTCCTAACAAAAAGCACTTTTTTAACAGTGACAGAAGAAAAAAAGTCTAAGGATGTTGACAGATCATCTATAAATAATGCCAGAGTAAATAATTTTATAAAACTCTATTCAAGATGATGATACAAAAGTGAAGAAATATGAACTAGTGTGGAACCAAAAAGAAGTCAGGTCATGGGCATGTAGATATTTTATTGAAAAATGATAGTTATCAACTGTAAGAATTACAAACACTGCCAGAAGTTAGACAGTAACAAGTACTATGTGATGGGAAATCAGATTGGATGAAAGGTGTCATTCCTACTCATGCAGAAAATTCTAAGAGCTGAACAGGTAAGAAATAAATAGCATCTGTCAAAGAATTTATAGAATATTCCAAATGCCACATATTGTGACACTATGAATAATAAATAAATTGCTTAGCAACAAAACTGTCTTTTAATAAAAGCCCATGACAAAAGCAAAGTCTGCCTCAAGGAATTATTTTAATAAAGAATTGACTAGTCAGACAAATCTTCTAAGAACATGATTTGTAACATTTTTTGACTTTTTAAATTTTTAAAATTTTTAGAATACAGAACCCTTGAATACACACATATAGCACAATCTACCTTCAAGCTTAAAGGAAAATGAAATATCCCAATTCGAAGGATATTTGCTTTTTTCTACATTTTAGGATTAGGATTTGGATTTGGATTTGGCTAGTATTTAGACCTAAGAGATTAGGTCTGTAAATGTGTACTTTAAAAAATGCAATACCTTAAGAGATACACCTTTAAAGTTTGCTAGGAAGAGGAGAGGAGTATAGTTAGGACTGCTTTATATGTCAATCCTAGGTAATAGGGTTATCCCTGGAATTGTTTTTATTAAATAACCCAAGAATTTGTACTATGGTTTTTTTTTTCAAAAAAAAAAAAAACTCTTGTTTTTGTATAAATTCAGATAAGAGTAGAAGAGACTGGAAGAAAACACACTGAGCTTAAATTAGTTCTCTAAAGCTGCAGGATCTGAGTTGAGAAAAATGTGGTATCTAAAGATGCAAGATGAGCCAACTTCAATTAGCTTTATATAACATCTGCATTTTATAATAAGCACTTATTAGTTTTGTAGCAAAGACCTAGAGCTTAATTTAAAAATCATTTAAAAAGTATTACTAGGAAATTAGCAATTTAGAGAAGTAGGACCATTTGATATGTCAATATAACTTTAAAATTCAGTTTGTTCATACTACTTTTACTCTGAACTACATTGAGTCTGCCACTATCAGCTGTGAGAGCCTCTTTGCACTAGTAACATCCTTGACTTTGAAAGGGGGATGATAACAGCAAGTTCCTCAGGGGATTGTGGTGAGGCCTGAATGGGGCATTGTGCATGAAGTACCCAGCACAGTGCCTGCTACAGTTCATACTCAGAGTTAAGAGGGTGCTGCTGACATTAATACTACTACCATCCTGGAAGAAAGATAAGGAAAGAATAATAAGCCAGACAGAAGCCAGGCCATAACGCCTTTACCCTGAAGAGATGATGTTTGCCTATACGCCAAAATGACACATTGGTTTTTAACACGATTTAAATTTCTCTGTTACTGAGTATTCAAATAGCAAAAGATCACCCCAAAAGGGACACAATTAAGATCTTTGTCTAAAGAATGGTCACTATTCTCCTGCTTTTCTTTTCTTGTCAAACTCATGTACCATTAATTACCTCCTTCACAGTATTAAAGACAGGTAAGCCCAGATGTGTCTTGCCTCCTTTTCCTGGAGTGGTTCCTCCAACAAGTTTGGTGCCATAGTCCAATGCCTGCTGGCTATGAAAGGTGCCCTGAGGAGAAAAAGCAAAATATCCATGAGAAAAGGCAGATCAAGAAGACTACAGAGAAGCAAAAGCAATCTTAGCAACTTAGGAAAAGAAAAATAAATCAACTATTCTCAGAAATAGCATATATCTATATTTCAGCTGTGTACTTTGAAGCAAAACAGGCTTCAGTGAAGCCAAAATATTCATTAAAACAGTCTTTTTTAAATTCCCTGTTTTTAAATTTGGCTGATCATCAGAAACAACCTGCTATTTATTTAAAAGAACATCTCCTTTCAATGTTCCTTAATACCGCATGTCCTCACATACCTCTTTATCTAATTTAAAATCCACAGTTGATCAATACATTCACATAAAAACCCTGGCTCTCTCTCACCTCAAATTACACATAGCACAAGATGACAACTTGGTTAAACACAAGTTTCCATCTACTCCAAGACTGCATATGTGCTACCAAACAACATTTAGAGAAAAACAAATCCATATTCAAATTTCTCACTTTAAGTTAAAAATCAGTAAGTCTTCAACAGTGCCTACTCAACATCCTTTATTTCCCTATCCATTCACTTTCCCTCCTCAAACACGGCATTAGTAGTAGTAGGAGTATTTTGTACCAGGGATTGAACCTAGAAGTGCTTAACTACTTAAGTCACATTCCCAGCTCTTTTTTATTTTTCATTTTGAGACAGGGTCTTGCTAAGTCGCTTAGGGTCTCACCAAGCTGCTAAGGCTGGCTTTGAACTTGAGATCCTCCTGACTGAGCTGTCAACCACAGCATTAGTGATATTTTAGACATGCAATTCTTTCTTATGGGAGATCATTCTGCACTTTGAAAGATATTTAAAAATATTCCTAGTCTTTTCCCACTGGATGCCAGTACACCCTCCTTGCAAACCCATCCAGTTGAAATAGCAAAAATAACTCCAGGGATTGCAAGATTCTTTTCACTTGATTTCTGGGGCTCCACTCTCCCTGGTTTTCTTCTCTTTTTCTCTCCTTAGCCTTTTCTTTTCCATCTAAATGGGTGCCTCTGGTGATGTCATCTCTTACATGGAAATAAATAACATCCACACAGTGACTCCTGGCATCCCTGCCCCCACATACCTAGCCAAGACCTTTGCCTTAAACTCCATTGTCAATTGCTGATCTAACATCTTCACACTTGGAGAAATTGAGCATTCAGGAAACTGAGTTCCTGATCATTCCCTTTCTCACACTACCCTATTTCAGCTAATAACAACTCCGCTCCATACAGATGTTCAGACCAAAATTAATGAAGTCATCCCGGATTCTTCCCTTTCTTATATCACACATTAGATACACTAGTAATTTTATTGTTCTACTTTCAAAACATAATCAACAACTTCTCCCACATCAAGTGCTAGCTATCACCTCAGTCTAAATCACCTTAACTCAACAGATTATTAACTTGTTCCTTCTGAATCTGTTCTTCCCAGCAACCAAAGTGATTCTGTTAAAATGTAAGGACAACCATATCACTCCTCCTCTCTTTTTCATTTCATTTGCAGTATAAGCCAAACTCCTTATACTGGTTTACAAGTTAACATACACCCTGTCTCCAACATCAAACTCCCTTATCTGCTTGCCCTCATTTATTGTTCTATTGTTTACTTCAACCATACTGGCCTTATAGCTTACACATAGCAGGTCCACACCTGCCTAATGGCCTTGCTATGTTCTCTCCATGGAATACATTTCCTTAGCTATCCAACTGGTTCACGTCTATATCTCCTTTAAGATCTTGACTCAGAAATCAAGCTATCCCTGACCACCTACTATAAAATCTCCCTCTCCCTCCATATGCACTCTTCCTTTCCCTGGTTTGTTTTTTCCATAGCAATTACTCATAGATTCCATTGATGGATATTTTTCCTCTCAACTATAACATAAATTCCATGAAAAAAGTGCTTTTTATTTTGTTCACAAATTACATACAGTAGGTACTCAATAAATAGTTGTTGAAAAATAAATGGGTCTGTTTGGTCATTCTACAGGGACCTAAAACTGCGGAACCAACTATTCAAGTTCTTAATTACTTAAGAAATAAAAACTGGGGCCTTAAGGATTTCAGAAATTTTCTGATTCAATTTCTCTTTCGAAATATGAAAACTGACCCCAAGCATATTAAGCATACTGGTTTAAATGAAGTGACAGAGTCTTACAAAGAACCACAGGCCAGTATTCTCTCTCTTAAAACAATGCTATTCAAAGTGTGATATTTAGACTCTTGCTGGTCTGCAAGAAAGCAAGAGCAAAACAAAAGAAAAAGAAAATTATCAAAGGAAAGGGAGGGAAAGAGAAAATAAAAAAATCTAATAAAAAGCCAGGCATGGTAGTATACAACTATAATCCCAGCAACTGGGAAAGTTGAGGCAATAGGATCTCAAATTAGAAGCAAGACTCAGCAACCTAGTGAGGCTCAAAGCAGCTTGGTAAGACCCCATTTCAAAACAAAAAAGGGTTCAGGATGTAGATCAATGGTAAAGCAACGCTGGGTTCAATCCTCAGGATAAAAAAAAAAAAAGAAATCTAATAAAAAACAAAACAGAGAATGTTTATAAACATAGCAGTGACACTGCTAACTCTTTCTGTATTTTTACAAAAGTACTGATCCACATTAGATAGAAATTAAAAACAATAACCTGAACTGGTCTTTTACTTCAGATAGTTTGAGAAGCACTGACCTAGACTATACTACTAGGTAAATTCAAATGAATCAAAATTTTAGGCCTAAAAATGTTGTTAAACAGAGATCACATTCCATTTAAAATAAGCTTACATGCTGGGCATGGTGGTGTATACCTGTAATCCCAGCAACTGGGGAGGCTAAGGCAGAAGGATCATGAGTTGAAAGCCAGCCTCAGCAACTTAGTGAGGCCCTATGCAACTTGGTGACACCCTGTTTCTACTAAAATATAAAAAAAAGGGCTGGGGACATGGTTCAGAGGTTACGCACCCCTGGTTCAATCCCTGGGACCAACAACAACAAAAAAAGCTTACTTTCTTTCTTTTTCCATTATCAGCAGCCAGTATACAGTTAAGAATAGGAGCAATTTTAGCAGCTCATAAAAGGCAGTTAAAGAAATCAGATGGTTCCATTGGAAATGTGCACTACTGGAATCTATTCCATAAAACAAACATTCTTCATTCATATATGGAACAATGTGTGCACAAAGAAACAACTAAGGAGAACTGCAGATTTCCCATGGAGGTAAGCTCTACCTTTCAGACCTTATCATAACCTCCATAATAAGAGAATCTGAATCAACAAATCTGAGGCAATTAAGGCTCTCGATTACTTTAAAAACCAAAAGCTAGGAAAGTGAATGACAAACAATCTGATTGCAGTTAACTGAAAGACACTGAAACCAACCTTGGTTTTAAATATTTAGGTAAATCATTACATATTCAGAAAGTAAAGATGTTTCCTAATAGTGCTTATACCACAGGCAATAGGTCTTACCAAAAAAGCTCAGAGGTTAAATGTCACAGGATCACACAAAGTTTAGCAAACTAAAAAACAAAATATGTATAAAAAACTGAAGTTTATTATGCTTTCTCATTTAAGTGAGAAATTTAGGCTTATCAAGCATTTGGTTATATGCTCATAATATTAATATACGCAAAAATAGACTGAATGTAATTGGGAGGGGAATGACAGAATGCCCTTCAAATCATGGATAAGCACCTACTTTCCTTAGAATGTATATATGTAGAAGTGATACTCACAAAATGTCTGGCTATTTAGGTACCACCTTATAGAAAGGGATTGGCAAACTATGGTCTATGGAATTTGTCCTGTCATCTAGCTTTGTAAATTAAGTTTTACTGGAATACAGCTATGCCCATATAGAGTTCTGTAGTATAAACTCCATAAAATATATATAAGTATAAATGTTTGTATTTAAAAAAAAAATCTGGAAAAACCAACTTATTAATAGAAGGAAATCTTGGTGGGTAGAACCATAAGAAATGAGAAAAGGAGATTCTTATGTTGCATTTCATTGTAGAATCACATCACAGACATATTTAAATTCATGATATAAGCAGGGGAGAGGGAAAGTCTAAATACAAGTGAATGCAAACAAATTAAAATACTTAAGCAATTCTGCCTGATAACCTCTTTGAAGAGTCTGTACCAAAGAAGATATAAGATGGGAAAAGTCAGTGTGCTGTTTCCTTTGCCTGTTCTTATAAGCCTCCCTGGGTTTATGCACTTCTTCATACTGAATGTGGATTCCACATTTAAAAATGAATATTTCTGTGTATAAAAATCTAGACACAAGTGATCTACTGGATCTTGTTTAAGACCTAGTCACAAGCAATCTACAGTGGCCTCTCCCAACACTGAAGGAATATGCTGTAGGTCTCCAACACAGCCTATTTCTATGCATTTTCAAGGCAACTGTAAATACGATTTTCATCTTACAGGCTAACTATGGCATCTCTTCCTAAGATACAATCCCATTTTTGCACAACTTATTTTTCTGCACCAATCATGTATTATCATAGGGAGAAAATAGCAGCCAGTGCACACCGTAATCTCAGCAACTCAGGAGGTTAAAGCAGGAGGCTCACAAGTTTGAGGCCAGCTTCAGAAACTTAGCAAGTCCTATCTCAAAGGAAAAGAACTGGGGATGAAGCTCAAACAAAAAAATTGTTGAATTAGTGAATAAATTTTAAATAAAGTAGAAAATAGTGAAATTGTTTTACATTTTTTAATCTAAACTTTAAAAATCTAGACACACATACCTGCTTACCAGTGAAACCCTGGCAAATGACCTTTGTATTTTTATCAACATAGAGATGTTTCCGGGAAGCTGTATAGGAGCAATGCCGAACTGCATTCTGTTGCACTAAGAAATAAAGAAAATATAACATATTATAATTTTTCCAAACATTTGAACAATGAATTCAACTTGGTCACACATACACAAAAAATTCTCTAATACAAAAGCTAGACTGTCTTCATGGAAAATTTAAATGTCACTTTTAAAATGAGACACATAGACCACAAAAATAAATTAGAAAAACAAATCAAAAAGACCCTATTCTACTCTTCAGGATCTTCTTTATCAAGAAAAAGCTACAATCTTGGAAAAGAAACTGAGAAAGAAAAGTTAAAGTTTCTCATTTTCATCCCTTAGAAAGAAAACTGATGTTCAAAGACAAATGGCTCAAGTTAAATCCAGGGACTAAAAACTAGGTATCATCCCCACTAATAATAATAACCACATGCTCTTACCAGACCTAACTTTTTAAAGTCCAATACCTATAAACAACATATGAGCTAAGAGGTAAATTTTGTCAGGAACTATGAATAAGAACTATTCTACTACTCATTTCCCAATAATAACAATATATTAAATGTTAACCTGTAGAATAAAGTTTGTCTAAAATACAATCTAAAATCACTTAAACTGATCTTTTCTGGTGTAAGATTCAATAACCTACTATAGAAGAAATGGGGAAAACAAATAGAAAAGTAGATGAGAGAGGGAGAAACTTGTAAAAAACTTGTAAAAAAAAAAAAACTTAATTTTCAGCATCCTACCTCAAGGAAAATTAAGAAATATATGCAGTTACTACAACTAACTCCTCCCACTTCAAAAATCAATAGGAAGAAGCACCCATGAATTTAAAATTGAGGGCTACCTTTTAAACCTTCACTAGAACCATCAACTTACTCTTTATGGCTATTATCAAAGCAGTCAGGCCTTCTACCTCCTGCCGAGTAGCCCAAGAAAGCTAGTTACAGAACAAAAACTATTTTATAACAACTTTCTCTAGGACCCACCCCATGCTTTCCTCTTTGAATCACTATGAATGGCTACCTTATGCCTCCTTAATCTTCAGACCTCAGGTGCCACAACTAAATAGCATCAATATGTGCTTCTGGCAGAGATACCTGGAGTCCCCAAACATCTAGGGAACAGAAAAGCCCAGATTTCACCCTTCTCATCCAGAAGAAGAGGGTTCTGTGTACACATAGAACTACTGGGTAACAGCCTTAAACTAGACTATGCTGCACAAGGGAACACGGGGGAGTTTTGGAGTCAAGACTTGGCACAGTGGGCACAATTAAGCACTTGACCCTAGGTCTGAGGAAATCACCACAGGATTTATGGCCTAAGAGACTGCCCCCACAGATCAGTACACTAGAGCCCACTCAGTGAGTGCTGTCTTTCAGAGATTCTACTTGCTAGCAGACAAACCAATAAAGGCCATAAACAAGAAACACAACTGATGACAAATGGTGATATCAACATATGATGAGATGTCTAACTTTACTAATAATGAGAAAAATAAGCATTTTAAATTAAATATTAGTGCAAGGCCTGAACTTGGTCACCAAGCATATCTTGATGGTCAGGGCTGTAGCTGCCACATCCTGGGTCACCTCTAGAGGATAGACTAGCATCACCTTCTCTTAGAGTTCTCAGAAACTGGCCAGCCTAACCTTGGTAATGTGACCCAGGAGTAGCTGAGAACGTTGTCTCAGGAATCAGACAGGCCAGGGCTTGTGTTTATGCTCTACAGCTCACCAGCAATGTGACCCAGGGCATATCTTTTGATCTCCCTTAGCCTTGGTCTTCCCATCTGTAAATGGAATAACAGCTTCCCACAAGGAGACTGTGATCTTAATATGAGATGATGCCTGTAGATTGAGAATCAAAGTGCCTTGGTACACTCCCAAAATCCTACATGAGCACAAAGGTAAATCTTTTCCTAAAAAGAGAAAAAATATAGTTCATATTTTAAAATCAAATAAGTCCAACCAGAAATGTTTTAAATATGTCCTCACATACACTCTATATACAAATGTTTATGTATAAATATACTATTCCATGCCTACATACAATGTGTAGCATGCACAAATATATTTGTAAGTTTTTAATGTATGAAACATTTGTAAAGGGAGCAGTCTCACACTAAAAATGGGGATAATAATATATACCACATTGGTCAATTTGAGAATTAAAATGAGTTAACATAGAGAACATGTAAAACAATACCTAGGGTACAGTTGAGTGCTATATCACTAATGGCTTAATTTATTATCATTATTTTTTACTGATGAAAATTGAGCAGATGAAACTGTTTTGAGATGTTCATGATGGCGGGGTATCTGCCATGTGCTAGGGGTTCATGAGTAAGTAGACTAGGGCTCTATCCTCTTGAAGTTTCTTGCAAAGAGCTAAATGTTAAAGAAATACAAAACTACAAAAGAACAAACTGCAATAAAGATGCTGAAAGAAAGGGACTGAATAACCTGAGAGAGATGTGCTTTCAACCAGGGTAGTGGGTTTACATCAGTCAGGCACAACTGAGTTCTATTTCCCATAGATAGGAACCATTTAAAAGATGAATGGTGAGATTAATGTTGCAATCTATGGCTAAAGAGCACCTGTACAGACAGAACTCATACCATGACCTTGTATGACTAGTATCATGCTCCTAACCAGTAACCTGAGATTCTGTTAGTGAAAATATTCCTTCTCCAACTCACCTCTTAAGTCATCTGTTACTCATTTATTTATGCATGTACACATGAACTTAACAAATGTACACTTATTAACTGTATCAGTCCATTTTCCTGATGATAAAATACCTGAGGCTAGCTATTTATGAAAAAAAGAGATTTAGTTAGCTTACAGTTTGAGGCCAAAACTCCAAAACTCCTCATTTGGTATGCCTCTGGTAAAGGCTTCTTTGGCTGCATCAAAATCTTGCAGAGAAGCAAGGGAAACAGCCCTATGCAGAAAGGGCTAAACACACGGTGTGGCTTTGCTTCATAAGAACCCATTTTCTCAAGAACTTATTCCAGAAGACCAAAGTTAATCTATTCTTAGGGTGGCGCCACCAGTGACCTAGCTACCTTCAAGGAGGCCTAACCTCTTAAAGGTGCTGCCACCTCTCAACATGGTCACACTGGAGAACAAGCGCCCAGCCCATGAACCCTTGGGGGACACACTCAAACATGTCTAAATCATAGCAATAACCATATGTATTATGTATATGTAATATATAGGTTCATGTGGTCCCTAAAAAATCCTAAAATACAGCAGCATAGCTTAGCAGTCATTTACTCCCAAATCCAAACAACCTGCTATTCAAATGCAAAATTATATATTCATTTAATATTGACTTAGTTTTAAGAAACATATTTCATCAAATCTAAAACACCACTGGTTTTTAGGAAGCATTATTAACAGTACCAGTAAGAAACAAAAAATACTGCCAATGTTGGTAAGGTATCCTAATTTTAGAAATGTTATAAAGTAAAATATGTGGAACTATGAATTTATACATGGCAGATCTTACTGTCTCTACAGATTTGGAAGGGTTAGTTTGTTTAAAGAAATGATAGAGGTTTTGAACTACTGACAATCTTAAAAGTGAATTGAAAAACTTTTCATACTTTTTATGGTGTTAATTTCCTTTATTATATGTCAGTGATTCAGGTAACTCTTGATCTTGAGGTATCGGTTTTTCAAAGGTTTCTTATATTTTGTATCTCTTTTGAACATGAATCACCATTTTATATTTTTGACATTTGTATCAAAAGAGAAATTGGGGAAATCTTCAGAACACCAATAACTTAAATTTGCTATTTGATTGTTTAATAAATGCTCTCACACATGCAGTACCTCTTCTGCCAGCAAAACCAAGGGACCATAGCCTTTTTTATACGAGACAGGTCACTTCTAGAGGATAACCCAATATTTGTTAAAGAAAATACTACAATGTTGAGAGTAAACTTAAATATGTATTAATGATGTCTTTATAATCTGTTTCATTAGGAATTTGTGTATACTGAATTAGGCTTTGGATGAGGCATGAGAATTAGAAAAAAGTTTTATTTTCTGGAAGTTGTGTGGTTCACTCTTTGGAGACCTAGGAAGAGATCTCTTGGTAAGAGTAAGTATTCATCAGCACAAGGAATAAAAACATAGTGATTTTTTCCTTAGTGCATAGTTTTACTATGTATTACTATTTGTAAAGCTGTTGTTGGCTTTAAGAAAAAAACTTATCATATAACTCATCATATAAGTATTTTATGTATGTTGTACCAATAGGCTAGAACATTGATCTGCTAATAACACAATGATTTTTTTATTTAAGAAATTTTCTGTGAAGTAATTTATTTATAGACATCTTCCTTCCTCCCTTGTCTTTTCAATCTTTATACATGCCACAAAATCAACCAAACTGTTTTTCTAATCTGAAACTGAAATTTAAATCTTAATGATGAAAATTTAAAATTTAGCACATCACACCTTAAAAGTATTTGTAATATTTCGTAATTTAATTTCCAAATATACCATGGGTTTGTAATTTAATGTCTTAATTGTAATGCTCTAAAAACTAGTAACATTAGTTGAGTTATAACATGAAGGGATTTTCATCTTGTTATCACATTGGGAGTAATAACAGTTTTTTTACACTATGTAAATTCTAGTGGAGGTTCTTCAGTAACTAATAAAGTGATCATTGAAAAAGAAATGTGGGTCTACAGGAATGAAATATCTATCCTTTGATGAAATGAAATTGTTCCCTTGTACTTATGAAGATGCTTTTCAATATTCTAAATGTTTCTGTGAAACAAGTTTGAGGTCAGAAAATCAAGTCAATTTTTCTTGATTACATTGTACTTTGGAATCAAGTCTATTTTTTATTTCTGAAATAAAGATTTGGTTCACAGACAAAAATGGGAACAAATACTAGAATCAGAAACATCACTGGTGAGTGTCTCCTTCTAACTTTTAAATACTCCCCCAATTTGAAAAACAGACCCATACAATTTGGCAAACACATGGAAAAGGTAAGTGGTACCTTTGAGCAGGGTCAAGAAACCACTGAGAATACCACCAAAAAAAAAAAAAAAAAAAAATCAGAGCTTCAAAAAAGGAGGCTCAAACTATCACATAGCACACAAAAGTGGAAGGGATAGATTGCAGAGCATCAGAAGACTCAAAGTTCTAGCAGTCCTTCTGATACTGGCTGGGAAACCTTTTATATTTTTTTCCTCAATTGCCAAACACAGGTGTGGGACCAGCTGAATTTTAAGGTTCACTTTCTGACTTTAAAATATCATTCTTAGACTCAAAAATATTTGTTCTTATTCCCATTTATTCTAAAAAGACGATTTATAGTAACTCCTGACTTATGTTTAAAAAGACCTGGCTTTTGTACTTTTTCTAAAAAACCACTATTTCAACCTCAACAGTATTATAAAATTCTTAAGTTTTCTCACAGAAGAAATATTTGTCTTTCATTTTCTCTACCCACTTCAACTGGATTCTTTCCTTTCTATTATAAGGTATAAAAGTGGGTTGGGGTCTGGTGCAGGAATTTATAAACATTCTAATTTCCTCCTCCAACAGTCTCTGGAAGGCATCTATGAATGTTTGCTTTTTTCTTGTTTTTTTAAACGAAAATCAATATTGCAACACTTATGACCTCAGCCATAATGTGCCACCAACTGAAACTTGGCAGAGGGGATAAAATTCCCTGGCATTTCTAGTTCTTTTAACCTCAGATTTGTGATTATTAAAAAAAAAAAAAAAAAAAAAAAGCAAAAAAAAAAGTTTGCCAGGTGATGTGGCTGCTGTTTTCCTAGTGGGAATGAAAATGGGCTTAGAAATACAGCATGTTGACTTAGAGGTTTTTATACATGAAACACTGCCATTTGTAACCCTACCTCCAATATAGGAGTTTTAGATATAAGACCTCCCAGAGCCTTAATACAGGTTAATACCATGACTCAGAAAATTCAAGTACTCAGGCAACAGAAAGTTAAATGGGATGGTCTCTATAAGGATCTAGGAAGAACAATTTAGTTCATTGTTAAGTACTGCTAGGGTAGGTTGAGGAACCAGAAGTTTTAGACACACTTCTTTTTTCTCTATGTTCTTTTCCTGTTAAGACAACAGACCTACTACAAGGTAGGATCTTTCAGACACTCAGACCAACAAGACCTCAGGAGAAAAAGATATCTGGTGGGCAACTCCTTCCTGGGTTTTCCTATCATAGCGGCTGTGCTGCACACCTGGCCTTCTATATCCTAACCCATAACCTATGCACATTAAACTGGCTTAGGCCCATGCCCTATACGACCTCATTCTTCATGCTCAAACTTTACTGAGCCTCAGAGATGTTAGTGGGTGCATCTTCCTTTTTTTCTTTTGCTTAACACACCCTCCTGAAAATTTCCAGAAAACTTTTCCTAATATACCCAACTCTTTCTACTTGCCAAAGTTATCTAGAAAGACCTTTGTCCTCAAGCAATTTGGTAATTAAGTGTAGCTGTTGAATGCATAGTCATCATTGCACACTTTTAGAATGCAATCTTTTCAAGAAAAGAATTAATTTAGAAGCAAAGTGGAAATAAGGAGGTGAGGAAAAACTTTAATTAAATGTCTAGTTTATATGAGGTACTTCATATAACTTCTGCAGTGAACACAGATCATCCTATATATTATCATTTCTAAAACATCTTATTTCACTTTTTAACATCTCTTAAATCAAGATGTATCGGATAACCAATCACGTCACAATTTTAATTAGCAATTGTTGCCACTATTTACGGTAGGCCAAATAATGGTGCACCTTACAAGTGGCAATACCTCAGATCCATTAAAATACGGTATTATTTTCACATGATTTGAAACATTTGGAAAAAAAGGACAACTACGGTTGTAATAGACTGTAAAGGGCCTAGTCAAACTTCAAACCCTGATGAGACTGATTCTAAAGTTTCTTTCTACAGCAACCCACCTACCAAACACTGAGAATTTGAACACAGCAAGAATTTTCAACAGCGTCACTCAGACTAGCAACCTTGGGGTGATAAATTTTCAGGAAGTGTTCATACCGCCTGAGGGAGACAGTGCAAATAAGTTGGTTAAAATCCCTGCCAACCCAGGCTCTGCTGACTCAGGAAGCAGAAACCGCCTTTCCACTGACCCTACAATCCACAGAACGAACAATTCGAATTCTTTACAATCACCCAGTTTCCTTCCGACACACTCTTTCCCTACCTCTCAATCCAGACACTAATTCTCCCAGCTGAGTTCATCTGGACCTCTTCACCTTTCGCTCCAAATAGGGCCAGTCTAGACGCCACCTCCAACTCGCCACTTGTCACCGCGGGGACAAAAGCATGATCCCAGGTCTACTAAGCTCCCAGACCCGAATCCTGACTGAGCCACTCTAGGTTCCAGCAAAGCTCCCTCCGCCCAAGAGCGGTCCCACTTGAGGAATGGGCGCCCCCCCCCCGCGGCTTCCTCGTCCGGCCGAGATCCCGCCCTGGAGGGCCAGCTGCGGCCCGAGCCAGGACGCTGGGCCCAGCGAGCCCAGCAACCGCGAAGGTCAGAAAGACAAAGCCCCAGCCCGACTCACGCAGGAAGGTGCGCGACAGCAGGCGGGCAGCGGCCAGGCCGCTGCTGCCGGAGACCATGGTCGCGGTGGCAGCTGCAGAGGCTAACGCCGCGGTCATCCCCCAATGACACTCCCAGGCCCCCCGGGGACCTGGCAGGGCCGAGGCACGAAGGTGGCCCCGACAATAGCCTGAACGAATTCCTCTCCGCAGCGGGCTCTTCACTGAGCAGTATGGGTCGTAGGTGGAGAAGAAAAAGCATCACACTATCTCACAGGCAGATAATAATTTAGCTCTTCCCCGAAAGTGGGTTTGGTTAACCTTACTATTACGGCAGCTTAGGAAAAACCCCACGCGAGCCTGGTCGGCGCGGGGCGTTGTGGGAAATGTAGTTTGAGGTCCAATTTGGAAGTTTAAGGGGAGCTGGCGGGGAGCGAAGCGAGGTGCCCCTAGAGTTAACCCAGGCGCAGAGGACCCGGAGACCGAAGGAGTGAAGAAACAAGGAGGTGAGGTGCAAAGAGTAATGCTGTGCCTAGGCCAGTCTTCTGCACCTTCATTTTCCTCCTCTGGCGTATAGAGAGGATGATACACCTCACGTCCACCCTGCGAGGACCCGGAAGGGCTGCCCCTCCCAACCCCCTCCCCACAGCGGTGAATCTATATTCGCACCAGGGGCCAGTAAAGGAAAAGACGCGACAGGAAAGACCAAAAAAATTTACTGACAGTGTCTTCAAATGTAAATTCTTGGTTAAACAAACCATTATATAGTCCTTGACTTGGACTAAGCCTCTTTGTAGGGATCCTAAAGACTGAAAATCGAGGTCGAAAGTGATTTTGCCCAGTTTGGAGGAACCGTTACTATCTTCTGTAAGAGTTTTAGAAACTCAAGAGTCCCAGAGCCAAAAGGTAAACAAGAGATAAAGAAATCAGCGTGTGATATTCCTCATCATTATCATTAATAAAATTATTCTAGTTTACTACAGTAGTTATAATTTGCATCAGGCTATGTGGGATTGCCCAAGGAAATTGCCCAATATTTCTCTATGACCCAGATATTGTTAGTCCAAGACCGAATGTCACAGCAAACTCCTCCCTCATCTAGTGAATCCTGTCCATGGGACAGAGTTGAATAGTATCAGTGCGTTCCAAATATGTCTAGTGTGCATACTCATTTCAAATAGCTAAATTCTTCCTGAGCCTTCACTTGATAATTTACACTTTTAGTTTCATTTAACTGGTAAAATACATAATGCAAAAAATATAATTTCAGAATGATTTTAATGAATTTGTATTTTCATGTATTCTAGTTTGTTTTATATGCTAGCACCTTGAACCATTGCCTGATGTAAAAATAGAACTCATTATGTGCTCAACTGAATTGATATAAGAAATAGCGGTATATACATTATTTATTGAATCCACAATGTTTCTTGGGCATAAGGATAATTTAATCCCTTGTGAAACTACACCCCAATTCTCTAGCTTATTGGGAGGGAGGAAGGGAGGGAGGAAACAAAGGTCAAGAGTCTGATGGGCTTTCTACCTGATAAGTAATTTTTGTTGTTTATATGTAAAAACTGTTATAGTTCTGTATCTTACCTTGATTTTAATATAAGCCTGTTTCTTCCAAGATTTTCAGATCCTCCAGCTTTCATCAGAGATTTGTCCAAATCTCTGGAATAATGCTAGGGTGAAGTGGATACAGAAGAAGGAGGATTTGGTCTTCTGGCTTGCTGACATCACCTGATATGTACATCTTTCCATCTCATCCTCAGCTGATTCTCCAATTGATTGCTACATCATCCCTTGCTTCCACTTGCAAGACCCCTTTGTTCTGGCTCTGTCAGCTTCATTTGAGCTCTTCTTAGGCATGTTGGGAATCTTTCAGCCTCTCTGAGCAGCAAGAAACATCTCTGCTTGCCCAGGCATACCATTGCTGCATCTTGCCACCTGCTTCATGGACCCCTCAACCAGTCTAGTGATGCTTGGGATTACTTACCTCCCTCCACTGCCAAGCTGAGGACATGGAGGTTGGGTTATTAACACCTAAGTTTTCCTGGTTTCCCCTCTTCTTTCCTAGCCCAAGGTCCATTTTCTGATCTTGGAGACATTAATTCACACATTTGTCCTAAATCTAAATTATTTCTGTCCTCAGGTGTCTATAGAAGACATCTTCCTGGAACAATATACCAAGAATAACAGAAATTGGTAAGGGGAAGAAGTGTAAGTGTTGGTGATAAAAGGGTCAGGAAGTAGAGTGAAATATAAGAAGGAAAAGCATCCATTAGTATTATTTAATACTGTGACTTGGTTTCACAGTATTAAAGTATGTTCCTGGATGTGCTAAGATTTTGTGTATATCCACTCACCCAGGCAGTCTGACTGCCATGTGGAACTGGAACTAGAAGAGCCTTCTCTAGGCCCATTCTTTGGACTTCTCTCTGGGGAAAAAAAAAAAAAAATCTGTCTTCTAAAAGCAATAGTGTCTGCTTCATCCCCAGTGATACAAGCACACTTTTAAGAGAAACCTATTGTAGTCAGGGGAGGATGAGGCCTCTAGGTCTCATCCTAAGCCCATCCTAAGCCCTCAGGTCCCACCACAGGTATCACTGATCCCTTCATCAAACAGGCTAGGAAGCTGTATCATTGTCCTTAATTATAGAAGATGATGTAACATGAATCAGAAACACCTATTCTTCCTTATATGAAGAATAAGGAAGGGAGATGAATCAGAAAGACTGGATGTTATTTTCATCTGAAGTATAGTCTTAAAGAGAGGTGGAATGAATCACAGTGCAGTTCTAAGAAAGAACCAGCTAATACTTTTTACTGACTTGAGCAGAGAATTTTGAGCAGTCCCTGACAGGGACTTGTGCTGCTAGTTTGGTTGCCTTTCTTAGAAAATAAGGACACGGAATTTTCTGAAATGTCCCCTTCAAAGCCACTAACAGTTAATTGAATAATTGATCCACTTGGCACCTCTGAAGAGGTAGTTACGTTTACATTGGACCTTAAAGGAATGTCAAAAGCTTCAACCTCTCCTCTAGAAAAAACTAATTTCAAATATAATTTCTTTTCTCATACTTGAGCCCTGGTGCAGATTTTGCACGATGGAAAACATGAAGATCCTGGACAAAATTACTACCCTAGAGACCAATCTTTTGAGGAGTGGGGAAGACAACAAAATAGGTAGAAAAAGGTCAAGCTGTTTGTCACAAGCATGATGATAATTTTGGCCAAAGTCCTTAAAATTGCTCTGATCTGGGCCAACATGGCCAGGCCTCTATACCTCCACGTGGATAATGAACAAATGTGAGCATCTCTGGAAAGGGGTTTGTTGATGGTTGAGATACTTCTTTTCACCCAGAAAATGCCTGAAAGGATGAGAAGACAGCTGAAATGTCTCTACCAATAGCACTTTCAGTTGGAGGGCAGCATCTCTTTCATTGAAGGGTACCAGGGTTGTGCATTTTAGTATCTACCAGCTGTTTCTCCCAGGAGAATGTTTGATGAGAAAATAAGAGTCAGTCCTAAGCAAAACCATAAAAAGGATGGTTCCCTCCTTTTCTCACTCAGCAAACTCCTTCTTCCGAAAGTGACTTTTTCCCTAAAAATCCAGTGTTCTCATACTATGCAGCACATACTGCTAATAAAAACTGTAGACTTTGCCGTTTCTCAGGGCAGTGTTGTCCTATAGGGATTAGATATATCAGTCCAGGTCTTCGACCTAGTTTAACAGATTCCCTCCAAGTTAACGTTTGCATTTGAACAGAAATGGCCAATATCTTTGCACAAATTTGTGATTCATGTTGAAAATTCTAGAAAAACACCAAGAAAGAACAAGATTCCATGAGACCCTGGAATAGAACTAAAGCTTTAGACTTGCTCTGTAACTATTTGGAGTGGGGAGTGAGGAAGGGACCAATAGAGTCCCAAGAGTTTCTACTAAAAAAAAAAAAAAGGAAAGATAAAGTCCTGGGGCTCAGGGAGTGGAAAGAAGAGAGTTCTTGGAAAACTTGTTGTGGCCTGAGAAAGAACTCTAAGGTGGAAAAGAATGACCTATGATCCTGAAAGACAAAGGATGCCTTAGAGAACATCTCTAAAAAGACTACCAGGCTATGGAGTCTCTGGCTCTGGCTCCATCACTAATCTTGCTCAATATTTTCATTGCTAAGTGCTATTAAAAGTTGCCTTTTTATTGGGGCTTTATATAATTTTAAAATTAGTTAAGTTTTACAGAATGATATCACCTGACAGAATTGATGGGATCTGTTTGGACTGAAGAGGAAGCATGCCTTTTCTGTGTCATTCTGGAACATTGCCTAACAAGCCCACCAAGGAGTTATTTCCTTCCCCACTAGGGTGAACCTTTATTTGACTTGGTTTCACAGTTAGTCATGCTATAGTTTGTAACCAAAATATCCCTCCAAGGACTGTGTGTTAAAGGCTTGGTTCCCATCTTGATGCTATAGGGAGGGGATGAAACCTCCCAGTAAGAGGAAACACCTAGCAGGAGGTCTTTAGTCCATTGGAGATGTGTTCTCAAAGAGGGAATGGCACCCCAGCCTTTTCCTTTCTTTCAGTTCCTGGCCAGATGGTGAACAAGTTTGCTCTGTTACATGCTCCCACCATAATATACTGCCACAGGTCCAAAGCAAGAGGGCCAACTGATCATGGAATAAAACCTCCAAGACTGTGAGCCAAAGTAAACTTTTTCTCTTTTTTAAGTTAATTATCTCAAACATTTGTTACAGTAGTGGGAAGTTTACTAATACAAAAATAATATGCTTTGTTCATTATAATTTTATAGGTTATTTCTATTTTAGGATTTGATCTTTCAATATCTTCCAACTTTTTTCATGGTTTAATACATTACTTTTATAATAAGAAAGATATGTAGTAGTTTTGTTTTTTTCATAGAAGTCATGTAGTTAGGACCCAGACTTTGAGAAGCTTGTAGATTTTTGCTGATAGAGAAACAAAGTGTTTTACACATCAGGAAAAAAATAAATAAATAAAAATGATGGTTTTGTTGCCCTACAGATCATTTTCCAGATTTATATTTCACCTGGAAATCTGTGTGCTTCTATTTTTTCACTTGTAAAATAGGGATAATAACAGTCCCTACTTCATATGGTTGGCATATAAATTGAATGAGACATTTTATGTAAAACATTTAGAAGAAAAACTGATAGATGATAAACAAATGTTAACCATTATTTCCATGGACTCACTTAGCTGAAAAAATCTAAGACATATCTCTCAGACAGCTGGACCAAGTTGCTCAAATAGTCATGAAGACTTACCTCACTCTAGTTTTATATTTTCAGAGTTCCAACCAGAGCCTTCACTAAGAGAATGCCTCTGCATTGGTTCCTGTATCAAACACATCAGGAAAGGTGTGCTTGTACTTTTAGATGCAGGTACCAAGTGTGGACAGCAGATGGCAGCACACATTCTAGGCAGAGGTAAAGGCACAGAGATGGCTCCATACCCTGGAATCTGTGTCCTGCTGCTATTATTTAAGGCCCAAAGCTATATACCAACTCTCATGTCCCTGATTATTCCCACTTACTCGATTATCCTAGGCTAAGACTTTCAAATGCTTAATAATAACAAAATGGTATCTGTCCTTTAATAATTATTTTCTATGAACTTAGCTCAAAGAGAAGCAAGAAATAGTGGTAAATAAGAAAGAAACAAGAGCTTGGCAAATGAAAATAGCCTCTTTATGTTTACCCAGTGCTGGTGGAAGTGGCACAGCTTACTTCTGCATGGACTTCATCAGACAGTCTAAAGCTCAGATCTGTGCTCCAGCACTGTAGCAGTGTCACTGTTTGGAAAATCACCTAATATCTCCAAGTCTAAAGTTCCCCACTTGTATTTAATGAGGCTCAAGCAGAGTTCTGCTTTGTTCCCCATATGCTGTAAATAGCCAGAGGTCAGACATCCGGTTCTATCACCTTTATCCACATTTATACTTCTTGATGTTTATGACAATTCTAAGAGGGTAGGAAGTCCTCTGTCACTATGCCAAAAAGAGTTAGAGGTAGCAGAGGTTTAGATTGCAGAAGCCCATGTTGCCAAGCAATATTGCCAACCACCTACATGTTTTCACCTTGCAAGTCCACTATCCTTCCTTGCATGTAGTGACCCACTCTTTTATTGCAGACAACTGTGGCCCCTCCTCTACACCATCTTCCAGGAGAAGTCATATCTTGTAATTCTAAGATGATACACCATACTCATAAGAAATCTGTCTTCAAACGCTTCCAGGTGATTTTCTGCCTCTACTTCTATGATAGCTGAAAATTCCTTTTGCTAAAGAAAGAGAACCGAGCTGTGTTAGTTAGCTTTTCACCACTGGGACAAACTACCTGAGAAAATCAACTTAGAGATGAAAGATTTATTTGGGCTCATAGTTTCAGAGGTTTCAGTTCATAGTTGGCTTCATTGTTTCTGGGCCTGCAGTGAATCTGTACCTCATAGTTGAAGGGTGTGGCAGAGCAAATCTACTCACCTCATGGAAGCCAGGAAGCAGAAAAAACAAGAAAGGGGCTGGGGCTGAGGACAAAAAATTTAAAAATACCCTTTAAGGGCACCCCCAGTAACCCACCTCCTCTAACTAGGCCCCACCTCCTACAGTTTTCACCAACTGCCATTGATGCCATTCAGTTATGAATCCCTCAGTGGATTAATTAATTGATAATGTTAGAACCCTTGGGATCCTACCACTTCCCGAAATCCTCACCAATCTGAACATTGGTGCACTGGGGGCTACATCTTCAACACATGAGCCTTTGGGGGAGATCCAAACTATAACATAACCCCCACCCCTACACACATGCATGCATATGCACACACACACACACACACACACACACACACACCTTCACAAATTTAATTTGGGAGGGTAACACCTTTGTATGGCTTGCCTTGTATATAAATTAGAACACAACACCTGTTCACAGGTTTCTTGCAAGGAATAGAAAAAACAACAATGCCAAAAGTGCTCTGAACACATCTTGGCCCACAGAAGGTTCTTGATCAATGCCAGTTTACCTTTCTTCTGATCCACTTATTTTTATAACAGTATTATAACTGATATTAAATAATACCTCCATGTGGAATAGGTGGTCAAAAGTTTTGGATCTTCCTGAAGATGAAATAAAATTAGACAGTCACAATGTATCAAGCTATTGAATATAGCATCACCTCATTTTAAAAAGATATGCTAAGAAAGAGCATAAGCTGTTCCCTCCTACAGGAAGCAAAGCATGTTTTGTCTTCCTGGAGACTTAAGCCAGCTTAAGGGATCTGTCTAGTCCAATCATTGTCTCACGGCAGGTAGCAACCCCAACCCCAGATTCACAGCTCTGTTTTCTCTAACAACTGCTCAGGAGATAGTTCCACAGAGTAGATAGAGTTGTGAACTTAACAGGGCCTAACAGATGTGGCTCTGATTGGCTCACTAGGTTTTGCAGTCAGGTTGTTCTCATTGGAGACCATCATAGTGCTCAGAGATTACATTAATGTAGGAGATTACAACATTAATGTTCCATGCCTTCCTGACTTTCTTTAGGATAGGGGATCTTTCCTGCCCATCAAGTACCCAAGAGGAGGCATATAAAAATGCAAGTGGTAGACAAGTGGGAGGTTAGCAAAGCACCGAGGGCAACATGTTTTATTTAGCAATAGTTGTTTTGTTTTTGTTTTGTTTTTTTTTTGTATTCCATTTTATTCTGAAAATCTGCACAAACTGGGAAAGCAAAATTTCTCTGTCATAACATACAAACAAACAAATAAGATACCAATAAGAGTAGAAATTAATGTTATACCCAAGGTCCTGCTTCATACTTCCTACCAAACAGGAAACAACCAACTATAGAATGCAAACTTGAAGATGGATCTTAGAAATATGCTCAGTCATGTTGGGTTGGTCACTGTCTCTCTCTTCCTCCTCCTTTGATGAGAAAGAATACATCCTATTTTTTTGGATTAGAAAAAATGTTTTTATTTTGAAATAGTTATAAATTTACAGGAAGCAATAGTAAATTATAGATTTACAAGAAGGGCAATAAAATATTCAGGAGCTGGAGGATAATGAATGATGATGAAAGTTCCAGCTTTCCACTTGGCCTCCTTTGACACCACAGGCCAGGAGAGGGAAGGGTACCTCATTACTACTGGGTGAGGATGGAAATCTAGCATTCTGTGTCACCTCCCTGATCCCTTTAAGCGAGGGCTTCATTATTCATAAGTGGAGGTGAAAGTCTTAACTACCCACTAGGGTATCTCTTTCTCTCCTCTGGTGATCAGGGGCACCTGTTACACTTGATAAAAAATATAAAGCTAGACTAATGTCTTTGTAATGTTTGACTGGGATAGGATTAATAAGATTTCTGTCTCACTAAGCTATCCTCCTTTCCCAATCTTTTGGTTAGAGAAAGCATGGTTTTATAATGCTGTTAGTGTTTCTGGGTGACTGGTTTCTCCTGTACCCAGTCTAGTATATATGAGGCAAGAAACCCCAGGAAACATACTACCATATCATCCCTTGAATCCCAGTATCCTTAGTCATTATTTCATCATCTCTATGCATTTCAGAGTTGTCTTATATTACATATTTAAGCACATGAATTTTACCTGTACTTAATTGGAGGAGTTGGGAAAAGTGTGTCTACAACATTTTGGTCTGTCAACACCTGACAGCAACATTTTTTGCTACATAGTGCAGGCACAGTGTTCATCAAAACCGAAAGTTGATATTTGAGCTCAGATCTTAAGACTTAAAATCTGAGTAAGTCTTCATATTGCGAGAGTTGGTGCTGGTAAAATATTCTAAATATATTTCTAAGATAAAGAATGAACACCCAATCTAAAGACTAAGAATTGTGTGAGCACAGGCATGAAATGCTTGGGAGACCAGATGAGGGATGGTACAACCGTGTTCTAATAAGTTGATTTTGCTATGAAAGTTCTGTGTTCTTCAGCAGCAATGTTTTGTTACTTTTATTTTGCAGTTGTTAAATTAACTCCTTATCATATGGCTGATTCTGCAAGTATATATTCAACACCAGGTTCAAGTCATCTTGAATCTAAAGGCAATGGAGGGAATCCAGATTATAGTAGACATGCCCCTTCCATTTGAGTAGCTTGTGATTGATTTCTCTAACATCATCATCATTGTCATCGTAGTAGTAGTGGTTAAAGGCAAAGGGAATGTCTGGGGGTTGTGAGGGTGATGAGTTGCTGAAGGATTAATAAGATTTGAGTAAGTAGAAGCAGAGGAAAGTGGGAGACTTGGCATAAAGAGTAATTCCCAGATGGTATAAAAGGTTTGTACAGGCAAAAGTAAAGATGGAAGGAAAACTGAGTTCAAAATGCACAAGCCTTGAAAATCAAGCAGACTGAGGAGCTTTGATTTGTAGTAGCTGTTGTATCATAGTTTATCAATTCTGTTTGGCTTTAGTATTATGATTTATCATTGCTTACTCTTGTTTTCTTTCTCCCACCCCATCCCCCAGCACTGGAGAATGAACTAGGGATGCTCTACCACTGAGCTACATCCCCAGTCTTTTTTAGTTTTTATTTTGAGGCAGGGTCTCATCAAGTTGCTCAGGCTGGCCTCAAACTTGTAATTCTCCTGCCTCAGCCTCAGTTGTTGGGATTACAGGCCTGTGCTATTACAGCTGGCTCTTATTCTTGTTTTCTTACAGATCTGATCACTGAATGATAATTAAAAGAGCCTTGAAGACATTCAGACTACTCCAAAATGTGTTTAGCATATGTAGTAGTCAGCTTTCTGTCATTGTTACAAAGCACCCAAAACAAACAAAGCAAGAAAGATTTGTTTGGTCTCATGGTTTCAGAGGTTTCAGTCCACGGTCACTTGGTCCCAGCTGTGGGCTCATAGTAAGGAAGAATATCAAAGCAGGGAGTATTGGTAAAGCAAAAGTACTTTACCTCATGGCAGTCAGGAAGGAGGTGAGGGTGGAGAGTGGGGAGAGAAAGAAGAGGAGAGAGAAGGGATGAGAAAGAAAAAGAAAGAAACAGACACTGGGGATAACCTTCAAGGGCATGGGCTCAACGATCTAATTCCTCCAAGTAGGCCCCACCTCTCAAGCACCACCAACTGGGAACCATGTCTTCAACATATGAACCTTTGCGGGTGCATTCCAGATCCAAATTATAATAGCATGGTATGTTCACAATACATAAGAAACCCTCTGCTTTAGCAGTAGTCAAGAAGGAAAATGCCTCCTCCAGTCACTTTCAGAACTAACTCCCTCCTGAGACGGTCTGTGCTTTCACTCCAGATCAGATTTCCCTAAGCAGCCATTAATTGCCTGCATTTAATTGAGTATTAGCAGTTAAACCCAATGATTTGGGGTCAAATGTGAAACTAATGGTTATGTCATTGTAGCTTATTTCTACCAAGTACTTTAAACTGCTGACTTGGTTCTTTTCCTCCCTTTGGAGATATATTTCAGCTCAAAACAGTTATACTGATTCTATGAAAGTGAGCAGATATTTTCATCTGACTCCATACAGGTAAACTCTCTGGTATTCTAAAGGTAAAATAACGTAATAAGGTGTGATTTCCACTTTACACAGCATCTTCTGAGAGGTGTTAGGGGAAGTATTGTGAACTATTTATTACTAGTTCATGGCCTCAAGCCTCTCCAGAGCAAAACTGAAGTACAGACTACCAACTGAACTGTATTAGATGTATGGAAGAGCATTTAGGGCACACACACTCCTTTTAGGGAATTCCTGCCCATAGGAACTTGTCCTGCAGCCCTTAACTGACTGGGCAGCACAGAAAATCTAACTCACAGTTGCCTCTTGACAGAATTTCCAGTAGTCTGTGTGGAATTGGGAAATAGAGACATGTTGATGCTAAGTTTTGAACAACTGAGATGAAAGACAGTGTACAGTTAACTAGGTGAAGCTGCCATTTAGAGCCATGAACAATATTGCTATAGCTTGGATCTTAAATGTCCCTCAAAGGCCCATGAGTTGGAGGCCATGAGTTGGAGGCCCATGGTTTGGAGGCCTAGCCTGTGGCACTTTTGGGAAGTTGTGGAGCCTTTCGGAAGTAGAGCCCAGTAGATGGAAATTAAGTCACTCGGGGCATGACCTTGAAGGGGATGTTGGGATGCTGACCCCTGTTCTTCCTTTCTCTCTTGCTTTCTAACTGCCATGAGGTGAATGGATTCCTCTACCACAAGCTCCCTTCACAATATATTGCCTTGCTTCAGGTTCAAAAGCAAGGGAACCAACCAACCATGGACTGAAAGCTTTGAAACTGTGAGCCAAAATGTAGTTTCCTTCCTTATAAGTTGATTATTTCAGGCATTTTGTCATGGTTATGGAAAGCTAATAAAAATATAAAAACACAGAATAAACTAGATTATCACAAATTTAGTAGATTAAAAAAAAACACTAACCTCTTATGATTTTGGGAGTCTCACTAGGCTAAAATCAAAATGGAGAGGTTACATTCTCTACTGGGGGTCTGTAGGTGAAATTTCGTGTTCTGTCTCTCCAGCTTCTGGAGGCTGCCCACGTTTCTTTTCCTGTGGTCTCTTCTTCCATCTTAAAAATCAGTAACGTGTCATCATTTTTAATATTCTTCCATAGGCACATCTCTCTCTGACCACATCCAGGAAAGGTTCTTCATGTTTTAAGGACTACATTGGGACCCACCTGGATAATCTGGACCTGATTTCCAGGTCCTTAAGCTTAAACACATTAACAAAGTTCCTTTTTCATGGAAAGTAGCACAGTTACAGGACCTGAAGATCAGAATAGATAGCCATTATTCTACCTACTACAGCACTCCAGTAATTCAAGTGTGCCACTAGATTTGAAAACACTGGACTAAATGATATCCCGAAAGTTCATTGTATTTAAAGATTCTGCCACCAGTTCCAGTATGGGTGCTGTGAGGAAATCAAGAGAAGGCAAACATTCAGTGCCTCCTAACAGCTGAAATGGGGAGAAAAGGCTAGGATATAAGAAGCAATTAAATATAGGTGTGACAGGGGATTCACTAATTTCCTTCATTTTTTCCTATCAAAATCTCTAATGGAAAGGGGGGTTAAGTAATGATACATTGAATTTATGCTATGACAACTGGAGTGTTACATGGAGATGCTATACTGATGTCCTTCCAATATGGAGCCTGGAATGAGTTTCACTAGTCTCAAACACAGGGTGGAGGTGAGGCAAGCTGTAGATAGAATTCTGCAGAGGGCAGAGGGATAGAAGGTAAAGAAGAGAAGATGAAAACAAGGAAGAAAAGAAGACTAGGAGGCAGGACTGACTTTGTTAGAATGAAAGAAGACCTACTGGGGATAGTAAAGAATGATATGATTTGTACCATCCTCTGGGCTCTAGGTGTTTTTATGATCACCCTAGAATAAAAGCTAGGGTGAATAAGTAGTAGTGAATAGCACCCACAGAGGGGCAGAACAAGAGGACTGCACAAGGCTATGCTAAGTGTTCCTGTAAATACACAGTAGGAGGCTCACTCTTTCCTGCCCAGAAATAGAATTTTCTTGAACATTGAGAAAAAGATATCCATACTACCAAGCTCATTCTGAAGACAAGTCATGTGCTCAGCTTAGCATTCAACTTGGCTATATCCCTTCACAACTAGAGTGGACTTAGTGAAGTGGCTCTCTACCTCTCTGAATTGGTGTCCTCTGTAAGATCTTCTGCCCCCTTCACACTAATGCAGCTCTTACTGCTCTTCCCTATGCATCTCTGGGGCTTGGAAATATTTCAGGTCACACAAGATGCATTGCTGGCTTTCTCCCCAGACTCTGACCACCTGATTTTACTTCCATGTGTTCAGAAACAGAATTGAAGGAAAAGCTTTAGGGCGTTTCAAGATGGTGGCCTAGAGGGTGGCTGCATTTCATGTTGCTCCAGGACTCAGGATTCAAAAGAGGAGATATTGAGAGACTTGGGACCAACTCAGAGCAGCTGGGTGAGTCTCTCCCGTTGGGGAGGTGTCCCGGATGGGATGGTCGTCCCGGAACACAGGGAACTTTGTGAAGTAGAGCTGCCCAGCGAGACACCCCTCCCCCCGCTGGAGCAGTGAACTCGGACAACTGGGAGTGTTGTAGAGGAGGCCACTCAGCACAGCGCTGGGACTCGGAGCAACCACTGGGGCTCCGGTGGCTGCCCAGGGGAGGAGCGGCGAGGAGAGCTGTGTGGACTCAGAACATCGGGGCCTGCCCTGAGGAGGAGGAGGAGGAGCGTGGCTGCTTGAATTCGGAGTGACTACACCAGAGCTACAGGCGGTTGCCAGAGGAGGAGCTGCGAGGCGAGCTGTTTGGACTCAGACCACTTCTGAACACCGGGGCCTGCCCTGAGGAGTAGGAGGAGGAGGAGGAGGAGCGCGGAGGGTCGTTTGGACTCGCAGTGACTGCATTAGAGCTCCAGGCGGCTGCTCAGAGGAGGAGGTGATTGGGGAGTTGTTTGGACTCAAAGCGACCGCTCCTGAACATAGGGGGGTTGCCTGGAGGAGGAGTGCGGTGGGTCGCTTGGTCTCGAGTGGCCGCACCAGAGCTCCGGGCAGTTGCCCAGAGGAGGCGTGCAGCGGGTCATGTGGATTCAGAGCCACTCAGAGCAACCGCTCCTGAACACCCGAGGGATTACCTGGAGGAGGAGGAGGAACGGGGCAGGTCACTTTGACTCGGAGTGATTGCCCAGGGCTACAGGCGGTTGGCGGGAGGAGGAGGCACGCAGTGAGTTGCTTGGACTCCTAGTGACCGCACCGGAATACTGGGCGGCTGTCTGGAGGAAGAGGCGTGCGGCGGGTCTCTGGGACTCAGAGCGATTGTACGGGACCCCAGGTGGCTGCTCAGAGGAGGGGCCGCATAGCCAGGCAATTAGGTGCAGAGTAGGGTCCCAGGATCTAGGAGGCTTCTTGGTGGAAGAGCCGCTCAGAGACACGCTTAGGGGCGGAGCAAAGGTTCCAGGACTGTGGGCAGATTCTCTGAGGAGGGGCAGCCTAAGGAGATTCATCTGCGAAGGGTGAGGCTCCCAGGCCCAGGAGGTAGGGCCGGGCCCCTGGGAACTTTGCAGAGGAAGGCAGCCCAGCCCAGGCAGTAGCTGTAAATTGAGGGGAACCTCTCGGAGGGGAACTGACCAGTGAGACCTCCCCACCGGGTGAGTCTTCCCTGCCGGGTGAGGTTTCCCCAAAAGGATGGTAAAACCAGAGACACGGGCCCAAACAGGCCTTGCCTCAGCCCACAGCCTAGTTCCCCTTTGGATGACCATTGGTCAACAAGTGGAGGCACCTCTGCCCACTAGCAGGGAATATACCCCACCTGAAGGCCACCACTCCTAGAGAGGCAGCTTCCTTGTGGAGCACCGCATTATCAACTTCCTCCAAGACTTCAGCCTACTGAAGGCTAAGAGGGGATATATATATAGAAATCTTCAAGGACATTGTAGTCAATAGAGGAAATCTGCAATATCTCAGCGGTCCACTGATACCTGAACAATATGAGAAAACAAGGAAAGAAAATGCTGCAAACAAATCTAGATGTTACATCAATAAAACCCAATGACAGCATGGCAGAAGAAATGACAGAAAAGGAGTTCAGAATGTACATAATTAAAATGATCAGGGAAGCAAACGATGAGATGAAAGAGCAAATGCAGGCACTGAATGATGAGATGAAAGAGCAAATGCAGGCATTGAATGATCGCACCAATTGACAGTTAAAAGAGCAAATACAGGAAGCAAAAGATCATTTTAATAAAGAGTTAGAGATATTGAAAAAAAAAACAAACAGAAATCCTTGACATGAAGGAAACAATAAACCAAATTAAGAACTCCATAAGCTTTAAACTCATATTCAAAAATTTTTAATCACCATAGCATAAATGTTTAAAATGCTAAGCTTTTTAAAAACTTCGTGTGATTAGGTGAAAAATATTTTAACTGCTGACCCTTATCCCTTCCCTGATTGGCACAATGCCTTTTCTGCCCCATTTACATTAGTTTATACAACACATTTCACTTACATTGCTCAACCTTTCTCAAACATCTTAACATTTTCACAATTCTTCTATAATTTAAGTGAAAATGTACTCTATTTCCTAATAGAGCATAGGAAAGGTACTGGGGGAGGGAGATGAAGAGGGAAAAAGGAAATCCTGAGGAATGATAATGGCTAAATTTTATTGTTATATTGCACTCATGTACAAATATGTAACAACAAATCCCACCATTACATACAATTATAATGCATCAATAAAAATATGGAAAAAATAAAATATGAGGGCCCCAATGCCTTGAGAGGCCACCATTAGGGAATTAGGTTGGGCTTTGCCTTAGATGGTGCCAAGATAAATTTAAAGTCATCAGTTTCTTGAGGCTCCCCTTCCTCCAGCCTTATAACCCTACAGCCTACAGACTACCTGCCTGTCGTGACTTCCTCCATCTCAACCTGCCTAGTATTTATTAAAACCTATTATCACCTAGATACAGTTGGAGAAGGGGAAAAAGGACAAATGTACACTGATTGTATAAGGTCTTAATCTGCCTTACCACCCTGGGCAGAAAAAGTCAGGAAAGGACCTCCATAGAGAGGTGCCTAGAACATAATAAGTAGCTGAATTATCTGGTCTGCTGGTTAATAACTAACTAGCTTGTCTCCTTTATTGCCTATACAGACCTAGATATTTTCCTGGTCTGTGCAGCTATTTACCTTTCCCATAGCAAGAAGATTTTTCTTTCACTACAAGTATAAGAGAAGAACAAAACATTGAGCAGACAAGAGACAGATATTAAGGGAAACCTATTCTACAAAACTATTTGCAGCATTCCTGGATTCAGTGGTTTAAAGGGGATTTAAGAGCTACAACTCATCAATCACTGTTTTTTTCCAACAATATTCAGCATTTCCTGTGTTGCAACAGTGCTCGGTGGGTTATAATGGTGAGCAAAAGAGGCCTAGAGAGGCAAAGATTCCTGCTGGGGATGCCTCAGGAGGCTAAAATAGCCAGGCCACATGCCTAAAAACATATATTTTGACTTCACACAGATTTTTACTTTTCTTTCTTACTTATTTTCCATGAACAGAAGTAGAACTATGATTTGGGAGTGAGGAGACCTTGGATTTGAGTCCTGAAATTAACTAATTAACACTTTGAGGGCTGGGGCTATTAGCTCAGTGCTTGCCTAGCAAGTTTGAGGCCCTGCGTTCAGTCTCCAGAACTAGGGGAAAAAAAAAAAAAAAAGTTTTTTAAAGGTGCAGTTACTCTGTCCATTAAAGTCCCCATCTGTTAAATGACAGTATGTATTTCTGCCATCCCATGGTCTAGAACTATTTTGAGGATAAAATGTGCATTGAAATTTCACTGGACAATAGAAGATGCTGTGTAAATGGAGGATATTATCATATTATCTGAATGCTTCAAATTCTGGCAGCATGGCATGAGCTAGGATATGAACCCTGTGAAGATTTGAGAAAACCCAACTTATCACTGCCAGCTTAAACAAATGCAGTGTTATTCATACCCCATAGTCACAGGGAGGCTGGCTCATATTGTATTCCCAAGTGACAAAAAGTAATTTCTGCAGAGTCAATGAGCTATCACCTCTGATTTTTGGAAGGAGACAAAACAAACAAATTTATTAAAGTCATAGACATTATGGAAAAGATTTGTTATTAATCCCAAGCACTTGTAGATACTCAAAAAATACTGCTATTAATTGGGGACTTAAGGCCTGCTCTTGCTAGAATTTACAAACCTTTGGGCCCAGTGGCAGAAGAATCCAGAGAGCAAGGGCAGGTCCCTCTTCCAGGTCAGCAGGAAAGCTGAGGTCAGCACTTAAAGCATGTTACTGAGTTGCTGACTACACTCTTTAAACCCGGTACCAATTTCCTGCCTATGAGGAAAACTGCAGAGGGGAGTACACCCATGGGGTCAAACACCCTACTCTAGGACACCATGAAATAATGGGATAGATGTCCAATTCATAGCTGTCTTTTTGAAGGAGTTCTGCCTCTTGTCAACTGGTAACTCTAGAAACTCCAACACCATTTTAGGGAATATAAATTGGGTTCTGTTTTTTTAAATTATATATGATAATAGAATATGGCATAATTATAAATGCATGGAATATAATTTGTTCTAATTCAGTTCCTAATATTTCCTCTTTCCCTCCCTTCTTTCCACCTCCGATCCCTTCCCTCTACTCTATTGATCTTTCTAATATTTACTTGGTAGTTTTTTTAAATTGGTGAGATTCACTGTGGTATTTGTACATAGGAAAGTTAGGTCAGATTCATTCCACTGACTTTTCCTATCCCATCCTTCCCCCCTTCCTTTCTTTCCCCTTTGTTTATTCCTCTGATCTTACTTTTATTCTTTTTTATCTTATTTTGGATTAACTTCTGCATATCAGAGAAAACATTTGACATTTTATTTTGGGGGACTGGCTTACTTCACATTGCATAGTCTCCAGTTCTATCCATTTACCTGCAAATACCATAAAGTCATTCTTCTTTATAGCTGAGTAATACTCCATTGTGTATATATACCACATTTTCTTTATTTTTTCATTTGTTGAGGGGCACCTAACTTAGCTATTGTGAACTGTGCTGCTGTAAACATTGATATGGCTGTGTCACTGTTTTATGCTGATTTTAAGTGCTTTGGATATATACCAAGGAGTGGGATAGGGGGTCATATGGTATTTCCATTTCTAGTTTTTTAAGGAATTTCCATACTGTTTTCCAGAGTGGTTGTGCTAATTCACAGTCTCACCAACAATGTATGAGTGAACCGCTTTCCCCACATCCTGACCAACATTTATTGTTATTTGCATTCTTGATAATTGCTATTCTGATGAAATCTTAGTGTAGTTTTAATTTGGATTTCTCTAATTGCTAGAGATGTTGGACAAGTTTTTCATATATTTGTTGACCACTTAAATTTCTTCTTTTGAGAAGTGCCTGTTCAGTTGCTTTGCCCATTTTTTGATTTTGTGTGTGTGTGTGTGTGTGTGTGTGTGTGTGTGTGTGTGTTTTAAGCTCTTTGTATATCATGGATATTAATGCCCAGATTTTTTTTCCCATTCTGTAGGCTCTCTTCATGCTCTTGATTATTTCCTTTGCTGTGAGGAAGCTTTTTAATTTTATGCTATCCCATTTATTGATTCTTGATTTTACTTCTTGTGCTTCAGGAATTTTGTCAAGAAAGTCAATCCCTGAGCCAACATGTTGGAGTGTTAGGCCTACATTTTCTTGTAGCAGGTGCAGAGTTTATGGTCTAATTCCTAAGTAGTTGATCCATTTCAAGTTGAGTTTTGTGCAGGGAGAGAGCGGGGTTAAATTTCATTCTTACACATATGGATTTCCAGTTTTCCCAGCACTATTTGTAAAGAAGACTATCTTTTCTCCAATATATGGAACACCTTTTTAATGATGAATAGTATAGATCATTTAATAAATGTTCTGCAGTTTGTTTATCCATTCACCAGTTGATAGATTTTTGGATTATTTCTAATTTTTGGAGATTAAAAATGAATAAGCTACAAACATCTGTAAAATAGGTTTAAGTAAAAATAGGTTTTTAAAATTTTTATTTGGGCAAGTCTCTAGGAGCAGAATGTATAGGTCATATAAAGAATATATTTTTGATTTCCTATGAAACTTCCAAGCTGTTTTTCAAAGTCTCTGAACCATTTTGCATTTCCTGCAGCAATGAGTGAGTTTCAATTTCAGCTGTTTTTAACATTTTAACCTGCTATTCTGTGGCAGACATATTTCCTATACAGCATCTTTTTGACTGTTCTTCCTTAGTGTAGGATTCGAACTGTATGTGTGGTGTGAGGAGAGGGTAGCAATACGTCCAGCCTTGGGCAATAGATGATTGTTCCAAGCCACTATTTCTTTAAGTTATATGTGACTACTGGATTCAGTTCTGGCCAATGAGACAAGTTGAAATCTGATAGTGGCTTCTGAAAGAGCATATGATACTTCGCCATAAAGGAAGAGATATATTCTTCAACTTTATTCCCTTCTTTCTGTCTTAAATGTGAATATGATGGACAGGGCTGCATAGAAAAAGAGGATTCTCTTTCCCAGACCCAAGTTTTAAAATTGAAGACAAAGTCTTATCATTGCAGTGTGAATCATGTGCTGACTCCTCAAATTGTTTTTCCTGTTTGAATATTTTGGTTTGTCTTTTGTATTAGAGGTCTTCCTTGAATAGTCTAACAGTCATCAGTTGCCTGCTTAGTCTTGGGAGAGAGGGTCACTATTGGAACCTTCATATATCTGGGTGAAGCTTGTGCACTATGAGCCTTACTACAAGGTTGATCCAACTGGACCACTTGGTTATAGAATGTCCAGTGTCCAAACTTTCAGGTCTTTCCCCATGGGCTGGTCAGATACCCCAGAGAAGATATTCCCAGCTACCTGCCTGGAAGGTGGAGGTATAATTGCCAATATTTGGAGGCTAGGATGACCAATTAATTCTTGTTTGTTTAGAACTATCATTGACTTAAAAGTGAATGTCCCAGTCCTTGGAATGTCTCTAGTACCAAGGCAACTGAAATGGGTGGACACCCTATGCTACAATTCTGGGAGCTAAGTAGGGAAAGAGTAACATCATGTATGCACACATTCAGGTAACCCCACTGTTTCAACATGATACCCACTCTCAAATGTGCCTTGTGTCCTAAGTCTAGAGATGCTCTGTCTTACCCACCCCAGAGAATAAATATCTAGTTTTCTAGAGGTTAGTAAAGATGGCACAGAGCTGAAAACCTGATCACTTATTGAAAAGATCATCAACCAACCTCCTTAGTGAAGCCCTGTCTCCAGAGACATCTGGTGCTGCCAATTCCAGAGTCTTTGGAGACTGCGGTGTATATCAGATTGGCTATTTTCATTTTGTACCATTGCTTAGAATCCACCTTTTGTTTGTGTCTGTTAAGTCCCTTACCACTCATATTTTTGCCTTCCAGATACCAAAGTTTTAGAGTATCATCTCTTCTTCCATTCATGTAACTTCTCTGTTTATAACTTTAAATTATCTATTTAAGTGGGGTTTTAAGAGAAAATTATGATAATTTGGTACATTCAAAATACTATATTTGTCCTATCATCTACAGGAGTAATCTTTTCAAACATCTTTTAGCTAAATAAAGGTGACTTGGGAGAAATGTAATTCTCAGAGCTTCCTACTCTTGCCCACTGTGTGTCACTATCTTACAATTTTCAAGCACAATCTCTAGAGTCATTCTGGCATTAACTGAGTTCCAGTGTCTTAGGATAAAAAATAATGGTACAAAAAAAGTAAAAAATAATGGTACAGATTACAAAATCATGACAGGAAAAATTTAACAGCAATGAGAAATTTTCTGAAAGATATAATCTACTGAAGTTAAAATGGTAATTTATTTTGAATTGGTGACTACTTCATACATACACACAAACACACATATACACCAAGAATTGGCAAACTAGTCCTTTGAAGGATTAGATAGAAGATTTTTAAAAAATATTTTTTTAGTTGTCAACATTCATTTATTTATCTGTAGTGCTGAGAATCAAACCCAGTGCCTCACACGTGCTAGGCAAGTACTCTACCACTGAGCCACAACCCCAACCCCAGAAGATATTTTTGACCTTATGGGTGATATGGTTTCTGCCACACTTCTCAACTCAGTTGTAGAAAATATGTAAACAAATTAGCATAGATTTGATCCAAAAAATGTTACAAAAACAGGTAGCAGTCTGAATTTGACCCCTCATTTAGAGTTTGTTAACCCCTGCTCTATACTATGTATAGACATTATATGTACACAGATTCTACAGTATATGTATAGACTATATACCATATGTATACATCTTTTCAACAAAGTATGATAATGCATAATCTTAAATTCACATTTTCACTTAATTTATTAAATTACTTCATTCAGTACAAATAGCTCTACATCATTAGAGTATCATCTCTTCTTCCATTACATTCCATAACAATGCCATTCAATGTGTATATTTTATTTAAACATAGCTTCCATAAAAATCCTTAAATAAAATATTTTTATAAATATCTGTTGCCCTTGATTAATATTTTAAGGCAAATTCCTAAAACAGATATGCATTACTTTTAAAAATCAACAAATACAAATGTTGTAACATTTCTCTCTAAAATATAGGGCTAATTTGAACTCTGTGGGCAAGAAACTTTGGCTAAGCCCAGATTACTTAAATTCTTGGAGTAAAGAGGTGAGTAAAAGAGTCATCAATAAATGTCTTCAAAATGCTCTATATGGAATAAGCACTAGAAGATGGAATAGCTATGAAAGTGGAACAATGGTCTAAGAGGAAGCCAGGGTGGGATAGGCTTGGTAGATACAGATTTGGGCCCCATAATGGGTAAAGGAGTGAGATGCTGAAACAATATTTACAGAAGAACTGATCTGGGACTGACCAGGATAAGATTCTTGCTCAGTTTTTCATGACTATGACAACAAGAAAGAATTCCCCAAGACACACAGCATGCTATGGTCAAGCATAAGAAACTAAGCATACAGGAAGGAGGACAGGATTTGCCTTATTAGTTTGAATTTGGAATCAAAGGCAGGAGAATAGAGTGGACAGGCTGAGATCAGAGGCAGCAGGTAGGGTTTGGAGGTTTCCCCTGACAACCACAGAGTAAAGGGCTGTCTCTGCTGGATATGGTCCTAGGAGAAAGGGTTGGGGGCAGGAGTCTGTTGATGCTGATGCTGCTCATCCATGGACACACTTTGATTAGCAAGGTCTAAGCCAGAGGTACCCAGATTTGGCTGCACATTGGAATAACCTGGAGAAGAGGAAACTTAAAAGTGCTAATGTCTGGGTGTCTCACTCTTAGAGAGTTTAATTAATATGGTGTGTGACCTGGACAGCAGAATTTTTCAAAACTCTTCAAGTGATCCTAATATGCAGCTTAATTGCCTTTCAAAAGACCTTTAATTCCTGAAATACAATCATCTGGGCTTGGACATGGATTTTCACTTATATGTATTTATACTGAATCAACATTTTGAGGAAAACTTCGTAGTAATTTTTATTTCTTATAATTAATGCCTCAAGTCCCTTCCAAATATAAGAAAACACTGCCTCAGTTTAGTCTTTACCTTCTTTAGCAGTACATTCATCTAACCACAAGGTGGTAATGAAGTAACAAAATACAGTATCACAAACTCCTTGAAAAGTTGAATAGTCTCTCGGTGACCTATGTTAACACTCACGGGCAGCACACCTGCTGAGCTGGTGGAGTTCCCAATTCTACAGAGTGATAAGTCACAGGACACCCTTAAAAATCTGATCAAAGCTACAGGGAAAAGAACAAACACACAAACATCAATGTAATTTTAAGCAGTTCACAGAACATGAAATTAGAATATGAGTTAAAGATGAGTTAATAATTCCCCATATAAATTGTATGAAGTTTCCACCACTTCCCACCTCCATCCCTCTCAGCAGGAGATTGTATTAGCACAAAGGGACCCAGCTGTATGCAAACTTCATGGATCATCTCAGCCTTTTATTCAGGAACAAAGTTTCATGCAGGAATGGGGTAACTCCAGTGGACTCACTTTCCTGGTGGAAAATGAGTCACTGAACAAAGGACTGGACTGGGCTTATGTTGGTTATACTGAGAGGTGACTTAATTAATGAGTGTGTCAGCTTGGGCACTCAGGAATTTGGGGTCTGTTTCACTGGGTGAAATGGGAGGGAGTCTGGAGTCAGCGGTCAGTCTTTGGGATTTATCTTACTGGACCAGATGGAGGGCATGGGGTCAGTGGTTGGTATCTGGAAAGGGTTTGTTTAGAGAAGGATTAATGCTATGGCCTCTTCCCAGAGACTTTCTAGTTTTGATGGACACCCCCTCCCCAGGGTTTTTTTTTTTTTTTTTAATCACTGGGAAAGAATGTATTGGGAAAGGATCAATGCCCTCAATGTATGGCTTTCTTTTTCACTCCACTTTCCTAGGCCTCACTATTTTTGGGGATTGTCATTTTCCATATCTAATAGATTACACCACTTGCTTCATAGGGAAAATAGAAATCTGGACCCAAATATTCCAATATACCTAATCTACTGCCATTTTCTTTCCATCAAATGGAATAGATGCCTCTGCAGAATTCATGCTTTCTTATATTTTCTTGTGCTCATTGTAAAATAACTCATTTTTCTCGATGTATAAAGTAGTATGTGGTCTTTATTTTTATATATATGCATAAAAATACACATAAATCTCTTAAACAGAGATTGCTTCCATATAGTTTCTGAGCTTATATGTGTGTGCATGTGTATTCTGTGCTTATAAAAATATAATCATGATAGGCAAAATGCTTTTATGATCTGACTGCTTAATTGAATATAACTTTAAAACATTTTCACCTTTTACCTGCAGATGTGGTTCTTTAACCAGTGATGTAATTTATGTGAATCATCTATAAAGATTTCTCAACATATACTTGCCTGGACACCAATTCCAGAGATTTTTTTCTAATTTATTGGGTCTGGCATGAAGCCTGGAAATCTGTATGTTCAGAAAGCCTCATTTGTGATTTTGAGGTATAGGAATGTAATTTTAATCAACTTTATTGTTATGATTTACATATGATAAAACATTCTAAGATATGCAATGTATAGAATTTTTTACAGATTTGTATACCCATGTAACCACCAAAATAAACTAGATATAAAACCTTTCTATCTCCCCCCCAATTTTCTTGCTTTGCCAGTCAATCTTCTACCCCACTCCCAAGCCCTGGCAACAACTAATATATTTCCTTTCACTATTGATTAGATTTGCCTTTTCTAGATATTGATATAACTGTAAGTGGACATATGTACTCTTTTATGTCCAATTTCCTTTTTTGAGGGAGAGGGTACAGGGGATTGAACTCAGGGGCACTTGACCACTTAGCCGCATCCCCAGCCCTATTTCATATTTTATTTAGAGACAGGGTCTCACTGATCCTCACTTTTAGGCTAGCTCTGAACTCGTGATCCTCCTGGTATTGTTATTATTGTTATTATTATCCATGGTATTGTTATACCGCAATTTTCCTATCCATTCACCTGTTGATGCCAGGATTTGGCTATTATAAATATAGGTGCTATGAATATCCACACAAGTCTTTTTATGGATCTATACTTTCATTTCTCTTGAGTAAATATCTAGGAGAAAAGTGCCTGGGTCACGTGACTACATCCTCTTTTACTAACAACTTACTGCTTATGTGACCTTGAGAGAAAGTTTACCTCTCGGAAACTTTGTTATAAAATGAGATGAGCAAACCAGAATTTCAAGCCATTGAACTGCCCCAGGATTCTGTCATAGGCTATTGTTAAGGAGTGTTTAGAACAATAAAAAACAAGTGGAAAACTTGGCTCTTTATAGCTCAGGAATTAAAAATGATAACATTTTTATGACTAGATATACTGTAATTTAACAGCAAAAGCATTATTAAATAACCAAAGGCCTAATATTAGAATAAAAATCAGCTTCAGGGAAGGATTAGTTAGGAGTAGCAAGGCATCTGGTCAAACTGGTGGTGTATGGCATTTGAATTGTAGGCATAGACCCAATGATGATTCTTTGGAAAGCCACATGACCTCTGACTCTTAACTTTCCCCCACCCTTTGGCATTTTGCTTTTATCTCTTTAAGAAATCCTGTCCCTATCCAGCCTTCTAGTTCTCCACTGTGAACTTTGGACTGTTTGCTTTGTATAGCAACGTCCTTCTAGAGGGGATAGAATTTTGTACCTAAACTTCGTCAAGACACCAATCAGGCCCTGCACTCAACAAAACAACTTGCCCAGAAGTTTCCTGCACTTCCCAAAGCTCTCAGAGAAACCAGATACTATAAGTGGGATATTTTCCCCATTCTTCTTTCATCAATCTGTAGGCTAAGGTACCCACCTATACCACCCAGTAGTGGGGCTCACAACCTTGCTTCTTTGGCAACATCACTGATCATAATCTGGTCTTTAGACTTTCAGCCTGGACTTTACAAACATGGCTGGCCCCCAACTTATAGCATATCCAGAGCATGTTCAAAAAATCTTGTTACTGTGTATAAAGCCCTAGCATTTGTTAAAGGTTGCTTTTTGCTTTATGGGAAGTTTTGTTTTTTTCATTTGTTTGTTTAGAAAAGAAGCTTGCTCAGGTTTTTAAAATTGGAAATTTTTTTTAACTTCAAATACTTTTAAATTTCAAATATCTGAATTAATAGCCTGTCTTTATAAATATATGCTAAGTTGAGCAAGATTGATGGGTTTTCTAAAAATAACATTAATGTCTTCTGTTTCATGTTGAGTCCAATAAAATGTAGAATTTTCTATATAGTCATTATTTTGAAGTATTTAAATATTTTTAATTTTATTACATAACAATTGATTCATTTTATATTTACTAATATTGTAGATTATAGCATTTTGTTTATTTTTGTTGTTTTAAGACTAATATAAAAATTATGTATATTTAGCATGTACCATGTATTATTTTGATATATGTATAAATTATATAATATTTGAATCAGAGTAAGTATTTCTACTCAAAACATCTCTCATTTCTTTGTGGTGAAAACACTCAAAATCCTTTCCTTTAGCTATTTTGATATATATATATATATTTTGATATATATATATATATATCATCATTATCCAGTCACCCTTGTATACATAGAACAACAGAATTTATTTCTCCTATCTCACTGCAAGTAGTACCCAACTTTTCCCAATCCTTCCCTCCCCCAAGAAATTGGCTTTTTTACTAAGTGATTTAATGAGGTGCATATCACAACAGGGAAATAAGAATAAGTTAACATGAGATGTAAAAAAAAAATCTACTGAAATGCCAAAAGTCATAGTGTCTTTTCTATAGTTCTTAAATCTTGTTGAAATGATTCAGCTGCTCAGTAACTATGAGATCCATTCTGCTATAATTCTACATCTTAATCATTTGGATACCATAAACTGAGGCACAACCTAATTCTGCCAGAATATCATCATCTGAAACAAGTTTTATCTACCTCAAGGCCAATTCTAATCTAACTTCAGCTCTGGAAAATTCTCAGATAATGTCCTTATCTGCAAGTATCTCTGCAAATACTCCATTTTCTCTTTCCTTTCCTTCTTAGACCAGATTTTAACAAAATTTAGATCTTTACTCAGAATACTCTTATGAATCTCACCTTCTATATTTTCCATCATTAGATTTTTATGCTTCATTTTTATAACTTCTTCATCCTCCAGATAACTTATTTTCTCGAGTTGTATCTAATGCGCAACCTATTCAACAAATTTCTGTTAAACACAACATTAAATTTAATGTTGTACATTAAATTTAGTGCATCCAAACTACTGTGCAATCAACACCATAATTTGGTTCCAGAATATTTTCACCACCCAAATGGAAACTTCATACCTATTAAATTCCCTAGTCCTTCCTCTCCTCAGGCCCTGGCAACCACTTATGTGCTTTCAATCTCTATTAATTTGCTTATTCAGGCTATTTAATTTACATTAAATAATGTGAGGCATTCCTATCGCCTTGGGGAGCATGTCGGTGGGTGGGCAGGGACTAGGACGGTCGCCCTTGGAGAATGGGACTTCAGCTGTCTACACTACACATCCCTCTGCTGAGATTTTCAATCTTCCAACTAGAGAATTTGGTATTAAAGCGAAAGTCAAGTTAGTATTGAGCCTCTTGAGGGAAAACAGAAGAGGTTCATTTAAAAAGGTGAGATAATGAGCCTGGACAGTTGATAGGGAATTAATTAATTAACTCGTTAATTAATTACAGAATTAATTACCGCCTTTTGCCGGTCCTGCAGCGCCTAGACAGCACTGTTACCTGCTCAAGAGAAGCAACCTGGCGACTACCACAGGGACCTACCAACCCAAGACGTAGGAAATATGCCCGAGCCGCTGATTGGCTGTTACGGGGAGCGCTTCAGGACCGAGAGCAGTGGTTGGCTAAGGCGTTACCGTGGCAACGGGTTACGCAGTCGCGCAGCGGGTGTCGGCGGGGGTGGAGGGGCTGGCGGCTGCTAGGCAACAGAAAACAGTACTGAACTAGAGCTTCCAACTCCTAGACCAACTCCTAGACCAGGCGTTGCTGTCTCTGGAGACCCCGCAGTGGCTGCTCTAGTCGAACTTGGTGAGTCCTGTGGGACCGAGCCTTAGAGCCGGCCTCCGACTTCGGGTCAGAAACAGCATAGCTTTCGAAGCACAGAAGGAAAGGCTCAGCGGGGCATAGAAAGTCATCGAAAAGGCATTTCACAAATTACCTATTTACTTATCATATTCCGGGGTGGAAAGTGAAAAATAGCGATATCGGGAATCGTCAAATATAGACCTGAGCAAATCAGTATGGTAGCCACTAGATACATGTGGCTAGGCTGCATTGAGTTGTGCCCAAATTGCAAAATGGGTCCAGAATTTCAAAGGTGTAGTACCAAAAAATTAAAATATCACAGTAATAATTTTTATATTATGTATTGAAAAATATTTTGGATATGTTAGAAAAAAATGCAGTTAAAATTAATTTCACCTGTTTTGTTTCTTTTTTCCTAGTTACTTGAAAAATTAAAATTGCTTAGAAAGCTCTCAAATTTCTATTGGCCAGGACTGAACTGGATTAAGATCTCGGTATGCCAACACCTTGTTCAAGACTTTTTGTGTTATAATACTATTTTGAAGTATATCCCCATCCATCAAATGGTATGAGAGTGTGGGCAATGATAAGGAATGCAAGATTTCTCCAAAAGGCTCACAGTTCTAGCGTTTTAAGACTTTGCTACTCAAAGTATATGAATCAGAATCTACATTTTAACAAGCTTTTCATTGATTCTGCTGCACAGAAAAGCTCCAAAACACTGTTTTAGAATTAGCCCTCAATTCTTTGTTTCTTGGTTTCTTCCTGAGTATGCAGATTTTATTTCTCAGATTGCAGGTATTAGAATTATCTCCTTTTAAAAAACAAAAGCAGGCTCCCCAGGAGATATTTCGCATACTCAAATCTGAAAAACATTAATCTCAATGCATTTCTCTTCATTCATCCAAATCTAGGCCAATGTGGTTCCCACATCAGCCCTATCAGCAACATCACCCAAGCACTTATTCCTGGGGTCCACCTAGGGGTTCTTGTACCCCAGGCAAAGTTCCTAATTTTTATTCCTCTGGTTCTAGTCCTAAGTTTGTAAAGACTGGTATAACTTTGGTTGGTTTTCTTTAGGGGAATTCAGCAAATTAATCTCTTCCTTATCCTTAGGCCCTCCTCCACCATATATCCCCTCCCCTAGTCCTTCTGCTTGACTTTTCATTTTTCTTTTCCTTACCCTATTCTTTTCTAGTAGTAAGGATGGCTTTTCAGCCCACAAATGATGAAATCAACAGGAAAAATACTGAAGATACTGTACAAAATCTTGTGTTTTCAAGATTGAATAGTATAAAAGCAAAGGGAAGGGCAAGTTCTGTAAAATCTACAGAAATTGAACCTGATGTACAAACCTTGACATTTAAGCGCACCACAAAAGCACAGGAGAGGACAAGAAAACGACAGCAGCCTATAAAATTGGAGCCTCTGGTAAGCTAAAAACCCAGTATTTTGCCCACTTTCAGGCAACAGAGAAAATTGCAGAAGTGCTTTAGTGGAATTAATATCATTTCCAGTCTTTTGACCCAGAAAACATGAAAACCTTAAAAGTTAAGAACATGTTTACTAAATCGTACACACTGTAAACATTTATTCAATGAATATTAAGCTTTAGGCGCTGTTTAAGTTGGTGGATACACAAGTGAACCAAGTTTTCTAGTAGGTAAATCCTATCTAGACTTATGTAGAATATAAATACCTAACTATGTAGGTTATAAGACCCTTTTTTAATATCAGGATATTATTAATACTGGGGATTCCAGTAAAAGTATTAAGTGTGGTTGTATAGTTTTTATTGTTTTCAAAGTGCATTCCTAATGCCCTGAAAATTTTTTAGCATTTTTGAAAATGCTTAGTTTTAAGAAATGTTATATCCTTGAATAATTGTAAATGCATGTAAAGGAACAGTGAAAGTATATAAAGTAAAAAGTTAAATTCTTATCCCTACCTTCAGATATTTACTATAATTAATAGTTGTGTGCCCTTCAAACTGCTTTGTATGCTTCTTTAAGTATATTTGCATATATCAGTGTCTATAAGTATGTATAGTTTAAAAGTAAGATTATGTAATATATATTAATCTTAAGAGTGCTTATTTCACTTAAACATATAAAAAATGTTCTAATCGGTGCATATGAAGATTTCTTTAACAGGTGTATTTTGTTGCAAGGATGCCATAATATGGTTCTCATTAACTGGTCTTGTATTAATGGGAATTAAGATTCATTTTTTGCTTTTTTGCTGTTTTACGTTCTGTTATTTTACTATTACAGATAGTGCTACAGTGAATGACCTTGTCTTTATACATAAAAAGGTGGATTCCTGGAAGTCGTATTTTTATAAGTGATGGAATATCTACATATTTAATTTTGAAAAACATTGCCCACTTGACCTCCAGAAAGGTCTAACCAATTTTTCCATTGACAGGGAGGAGAGGGCCTGTTTACCCACATCTTTGTCAAAGCAGATGCTATTAATTCTTTTATTTTTGCAAGACTGATAGATCTAAAATGGCATCATGTTGTTGCAATTTACATCTTATTTTTGATTAATTATTTTTATTAGAAGTAGATATTGAACTTAATCAAATGCCTTTATTATATCTATGGTGATTACCATGTGATTTTCCCCACAATTCACATTTAGCATTTTCTTATTTTTTTGCAGTTTGTTTTTCATCCTCAGTGAGATTCAGTAGTTTGCTATACTTCCTTATACTTCTCAAGTAAATTCTTAACTATTTTAGTTTACTTCATTTTGTTTTTTATTTTGAAATGATTTCCCTCCCTCTGTTTATTTTCAGTACAGAGAAAAGCAAATGGATTTTGTATGTTTATTTTTAACCAGAATTTCACTAATAACATTTTAAATTCTTATATATAGTGTTAAACTTTTGTTTTCAAGATATATAGAAACATCATTGACAATTAGATAAATTTGCCTTTTGTGTGTGTGTTTACACCAATTACTTTATTTTCTAGATCAGAATTCAGCAAACTGGTCAAATCACTTCTGTAAACTTTTTTTGTAAATAATGTTTTATTGGATCACTGCCACATCCATTTATTTACATACCATCTAAGACTACTTTTATAGTACTATGATAGAGTTGAGTAGTTGTAATAGATGTATGACCTATAACACCTAAAGTGTTACTATTTGACCCTTCAGAGAAAAACTTTATTCTATATGCTCCAAGTATAATAATTGAATAATAAAGGTCTTAGTAAAAATAATGATTTGTTCTTGACTTATAATGGCCTTAAGGTTTTCCTAATTAGGGTAATACATGTGTGCTATTAATTTTGCTAAGTACTTTTTACAATTATATTAAGAAATTTACTCCTATTTTATTGAAAATTTCAAATACATAAAGTTAAGAGAATATATAAACAAAATAATGTTGAATTTTGCCTAGTTTGCTTTAATATGTATTTTTAAAGGAATTCACTCATGTAACTCAAATACCGTTTATGTCTCATTCCAATCTTAGTGCTGTCTCAGAAGGATGACTACTATTATGATTTATGTGATTTTATCCCACTTTTTGTGTTTTTTGCAACTTTATTTTTAAAATTCAACTTCTTCCCATTTTTCCTTATGAAAAATTTTAAATATACAGGAAAGTTTAAAGAAGAGCACAGTGGATACTCATGTACCTTCCACTTATATTCAAAAATTGTCAGTATTTTGTCATATGCTTATGACATATTTTGTCATGTATGCTATTAATTCATTATTTGAAGTATTTGTAGACACAGTAACACTTAATTCTCAATACATAGGCATGCAATCCTAAGAACAGTTCCCTGCATAGTATAATATTATATTCACACCTAAGAAAATTACTGATTCCATAGTGTCATCTAAAATCTGGTCCACACTGCAATTTCTCAGTTTGTTCCTGAAATATATTTAATAATTTTTCATCCCTAACAAGGATCTAATTAAGATTAAAGTACTACATTTTGTGGTTATGTTTCTTTTTTCTCTTTATCTAGAAGAGTCCTATAACTAATTTTTTGGTAACATCAGTTGAAGAGTCCAGGACTTTCTTGTAGCACCATTGCACATTCTGGATATGTCTGATTTTTTCTTCATTGTGTCATTTGAATTTTCTCCCTTTTTCTCTCTAAGTCTGTAGGCTTAATCAGAGTCAGCTGAAACATTTTAGGTAGGAATGCTTCATCTATAATATTGTGAACTCTATATTTTACCAGATCAGGAAGCATATAACATCATGTTGTTTCACTATTTGTGATGTTTAGTTTAAACACTTGTTTAAGATTGTGGCTGGCAAGTTAATAAATAGTCTGCAGGTGATATTTTCACATTTTGCAAATATCAAATTCCCCAAAAACGTCTTACAAAATAAATTTAGTCTCCACTGATGATTCTTACCTGAATCAAATATTGCATTATAGATGGTAAAATATTGGTTTTCTAATTCTATCATAACATTTACAATTATGAGTTATGATCTCTTAATAATATTGCTTTCTCTGTCCTTTGCCATTCAAAAAACCCATGGATTTGTGTCTTTTATTTAATATATTTAAAATTGACTATGTAATTTTTGATGCTCAGATTATTCCATACACTTATTAATTAGCATTTTTTCTATAGAGAACAGCTGTATCTTCTGTCCTAAATACTTTAAAAATATCAGTATGCATTTATAACTTTTTAAAAATTTTGTACTTAATTTCTATAATTTTTCATTGTTATATTTAAATTTTCTGGGGCATATCATTAAATTTCTATGTCTTTTTGATATATTAGCAACAGTTTTTGAGTACTTCCTTGCTTTCTAGCACAGCAAGATGTTCAAGGCTTGCTTTGCAGTTTTCATGCCCTCAACATGGAGCTAGGTACTCTTTTTAGCAAGAAATAGTATTTTATAACCCAAGATGTAGTTACAATGTATACGTATTACTATTGGACATAATTGCATTTAGAACTTTAAACATACAGGGCTAGAAGGTGTGTATATGTGTAAGTTTGTAATTTTTTAAGTCTTGAATTCACACTAACATTTTAAATTCCACTCTAAAGCCTACAAGTTTTTCCTTACCATCTCCTCTCTGTATTTGTTCTCGGATATCTTCAGTCTCAGTAACCTGCAAATTTGACGTTAAGAATGCATACATATTTCATCCATTTGCCTGCAAATGCCATAATTTTATCATTCTTTATGGCTGAGTAATATTACATTAAAAAAACCAAAGGACAAATGATCTCGCTGATAAGTGGATGATGACACATAATGGGGGGTGGGAGGGGTTAGTGTTAGGGTTAGGGTTAGCGTTAGGGAGGGGGGCAAGAATGGAGGAAGGAAGGACTGTATAGAGGGAAAAGAGGGATGGGAGGGGTAGGGGGAAGGGAAAAAATAACAGAATGAATCAAACAACATTACCCTATGTAAATTTATGATTACAAAAATGGTATGCCTTTACTCCTTGTACAAACAGAAACAACATGTATCCCATTTGTTTACAATTAAAAAACCAAACCAAAAAAAAAAAAAAAAGAATGCATACATAATTTCCCTTTTATTCTGTTTTTCCTGCCATGCTTTCCACTGATTATTTGTTGGAAAATTTGGGGTTTCCCACTCCCAAAGCCTTTACTTGCCCTGATGACTGCCCTCTGCTTCCTCAAGTACACTCACTGTTATATTGAAAATTCCTTCTCATAGTAGACAGATAGTGAATGGTTTTAGTTTGTCCTGGGCAATTAGGAGTTAATATGATTTCGTGCCTCTGAGCTTTTCTGTGATAAGCTTACTCCCAGAGGTATTCATTAGTAAATTAAAGTATAAAATTAATGGTAACCAAGTAGGAAACTCTTATTCAAGCACTAGGTGAGGGATGGACAATGGTGGTAGGTATTGTTAGGGCTGAGGCTTTAGGAAATTAATCTAGGAAAGAGATTAATTTCCTAGATTAATTTCCTAAAGAGAAAGAGTAGTGAAGAACACAGCAAGTTCACACTAATGTTTAAAGATTAACATGGCTTTCTCTGTATTCCCCAAAGCCAGTGCTAAAAGTCTATCAGGATCATCAGCAGCCAGAATACATATATGAACAGAACCGACTGCAGTTAAGAACTCGCGGAATCCTTAAACCATCACCAAGTGCAGCAGAAAGAAAATCTGTCAAATCACTTACTTCATTTGTTGAGCCTCAAGATGATGTGGGAAAAAAGCAGGTATAATATTGATACTTTTAATTTTAATTTTGTATGGTATCACTAAAATTTGTTTAACTCACAAAAGAGGAGGTAAATCATTTTTATAAGGTTGAATGTGGGATTGGGAAACATTTCTTAGTTTTTCCTACTTAAGGAAAACTTGAACAGTACAGGAAAAACGTGAAGGAAGCTTTCAGCATCTGTACAGTGTCTTCTTTCTCTTGCATGCTAAAAAATCAGTGTATCAAATACTATATAATTATTTTAATTTTTTTCCCCAAAATGGAAATCTTTGAAGACTTTGGTGACTGGCATTAAAACAGGCTAAGCCAGCTCAAAAGACAATGTGTTTAGCTAGTGAGAATTACAGAGTGGGTAAGTTGTCTTGCAAGGCCAAATGTTTTATAGCTTAGAAGAGAAATTACCAGAGTTTGGCTTTCATTGATTATCTGTAGATAAAAAGAGAAACGGGAGAAAATGCAAAGGCCACACCTACAATGAAGATACCAAGACGCAAGATTTCTTTGAGCTTTTGATTGGAGGGCCTTTTGATGCTTGTCAGTCAGTGGGCACTCTAGTGCTAGAAATGCCAAGTTGAAACTCTGTCCTTGAGAACTTCAGAGTCTGGAAGTGGATAGGTGGACAAGTGGACACTCAAGAACAGTGGGGTATAGTAATGATTCTTGTTGCTCATTTAAGATACAAAATGATGAACTGAATAGAAGGGACCCTTATACCAGAAACCCTGGTGGGTTGGGAGACAGTCAGCCAGTGGAAGAAAAGCTACCCTTGAGAGGTGCACTAAGCTCAGAGGAATGAGTGGAAAGTTATTGAGATTGATAAATTAGGAGAGGTAGGGGCTTGAGAAGAATCCAGGTGGACAGGAGCTCTCCATGCGTTTGGGTGAGGTCAGTCTGAGAGAAAGAAATCAGATGAAAAGTTATCTAAAATTGTATAGCTTCATAGCTTCAGTTAATATAGTTTTGTGAAGAGAGACCTATTAGAGCCAGAAAAGATTTGAATACTCATAGACTAATTAACGTGACATAAAATGGGCTCCAAGAGCTTAAGTATGTGAAGGAAGAAAAGAGTACTTGTATGAACATCTGGGATGCAAATGAAGGGTGAAAGGACTGTTAAATTATGAACTATGCTTCCTGATCATATCATTCCAGGGAAGAATTCAATAAAGAATTAAGGGTTAAAGGGAAATGTGAAAAAAAAATTCCATACAAAAGAAGATATTTATTCTAAGAAGGTGATTTTTTCAGGTATTGACTTCTCATGATAAATTTAGAATGGAAATGCAACAATGAAGATTTTCTAGAAGAGGGAGGAAAGAAGGGAGGAAGGGAAGAACAAAGAGAAAAGAAGAAAAGAAAAGGGGAGAGGATGTGTTTCTTTCAGTTCTGGTTGCTGGGCTTCTCCTCTCAAACTGCTATTCAGTGGGGTATATTTAACCAGAGAAGGAGAAAAAGAATTCCTATGAGTATAAACTTTTGGAGAAAGTTGTTCCGCAGAGCTTGTGGTAATAAATCTTTTACAGAAATGGCATCCTCTATCAATTATGCAACAAGCAATAAGGTAATCATTTATATTTTTACATTAGTCATTTAACAAAGCAGATCCACTATGGTTACTCTTATCTTTAAACTAGTTACTCCTGTAATCTGAGAGAGAGGTGACAACTTTTGGAGGTAAGGTCAAATTTCCTCAAACAAGGAACCTTTATGAGAGGAATGGATGTGACCAATGCCACCCCAGAGGTTTGTTTTTGTTTTTTTTTTTTGAGGAACAAAAGGGTGTGAGTGGTACTTAAGGCACAGACTGTGAAACCTAGAGAGAAAAGTAAAGCTCAAATATGTGAATGTGACAAGGATGATACTTAGCCTTGCTGTTCCAAGTGTGGACTGTAGGCCCACAGGACCCACACTGCCTGTGCTCAGGTTATAGGTACAGCATCTCAGGGTCTACCCCAGTGGTACTGAATCAGAATCTGTAGTTCAACAAGACCCCCAGGTAATTGGCATGCACATTTATGTTTGAGAAGCACTGGCATGCAGAGCAGGCAATTATTTGTTAATAAAATAAAATCACTACACAATGATTTCTAATGCTGATTGTATCCACTCCTCACATTTATCTTGAATAGTTTATCATGAGTTATGATAACAAATGTCCAAGATTTCACTCCCTGAAAAGCATCAAGTTTGTCAGAACCCTTGAGTAGGTTAAGGGGAGATGCCACAGTCAGAATTGATACAAAGCAACCAAGCAAGAAGAGTGGTGAGCTCTCATGAACACCAGAGAGTTAGTAGTACTTGGATGTAATAAACTTGGCATGGGCTTAACTGAGAGGAGAAGGAAAGGAGAGCTGATGCTGAGAACTGTTTTGTAGGAAGCAGGTGGGCATGTGGGTAGAGAATACTGAGGACAATAATAGTTTGAAATTTTTAAGTTTCAAAATACTTGCCTTTGAATGTAATATTTCATCTCATCCTTTTTTTACCCCACAAAAACTCATTTTTTAAAATTGACTTTGTTTAGATCCGTCGACCCTCTGATGAGGTGTTCTCTCCTTCTCCTCACAAACTGCCTCGAACAGGTATTGGAAGAAGAGGTCTTTTTGGGAGTAGGTCATCAACTTACCCCACATATATTTTCCAAGACCCAGAAGAAGTCATTAAAGCCAACATTCATGATCCTTTGCAAATCATCAAAATAATACGTGAAAATGAAAATCTTGGATTTCTTTATATGATTCCTGCAGTGCCAAAGTCTTCCATTGAATACAATACATATAACCTAAAGTGAGTTATCTTTTATGAAGCAATTTATTTAGCATTAAACATTGCAGATAAAAATATAAATATTATCCATAATTGATTGAATATTGATAAATATGATAAAAATAATTTCAATTATCATAAATGATAAGTCTTAGTTACAATTTTGGTTTTTTCCATTTATCTATATACATTAACTATCCTATGAAATAGTACACTGTTATACTTCTCATTTATTTATATAATGTTATACCATCTATTTTAATGAATTTTACAAACATTTTTGATATTTTGTGACTGAGAATAGAAGATGGCAATTTATAAACGGTGACACATGATTCGTTTACATGTCATTCCAGTTTCCCTTTATAGAGTAGAAATAGGAATTTGTTTTAATAAAATGAACTTGATAACTTAGGGTATTCATAGAGATTAATAGAACATGCATGCTTTGTTTCCATTGTTGCTTAAAACACATTTTTTATTGATATAATTTGAAGAGCCACATAATTGTGAATCTGAATTGCTTTAAAGTTTAACCTCACAGATGATAGTTATTTAGAGTACTTAACAGATGATACTGACTTTTCTCTGTTATTTATTTGGACTGACAGCAATTGTTAAAATAGTCTTCTTTAATGGTGATGATAGTTTAGTTTTGCTACCAAATTCCTTGATTTACCTTCACCATTCTCTGCTCTCATATTTCCTTACTCAGGGCTATAGTTCTGATTAAGTCATGACAAGACAGTTTTCCTGCTGGGGAGAAGGAAAAGAAAAGAAAATGTTCTAATCAAACGTAAAATGGGAGATTTGTTGTAAATCCAAAATATTTTAATAAGAGTGAGAGATAATTTGTAGGAAATTATTTATCAATGATCCAATAATTTATTTTAAATTAATTGAGCACCTTCTCTGTAGCAGGAATTCTTTGAGGTGCTAGAGATATATTAGTGAACCATTCAGAGCAGGATTTCTGCCCTCAGGGAACTTGCATCTTAACAGAGAAAGAAATATGGTACATGGATAAATTATGTGGAATGTTAAAAAATTATAAATATTGTAGAAAAAAATCAAGTAGAGTAATAGGGAGTGAGAGTGTTGGGTGAGAGGTTGTGAATTAACAGTGATGATCATTTTGGGCCTTATGAAGAAACAGGCATGCAATAAGGACTGGAAGGAGATGTAAATTATGTGATGGTGCCGGAGCACCAGCAGAAAAATGAGTGCAAATAAGATGGGAGCATAGCTGACAGGTTCAAGGAGCAAAGAAGAGGCTGACATGCCTACAATAGAGTAAATAAGGTCAGATCACACAAGGTTTTTTTGGCCACTGTAAGAACTTCAGCTTCTACTCTGTGGGGGAAAAAAAATTGAAGAACCGTTGAAGGATTTTGAGTAAGTGTCACATGATTTGAATTACATTTTGAAAGGGACCATTCTGGATACTGTGTAGAAAAGGCTTTTGGGAAGCATGTATTGAAACGGGGGGAAAAAAATCAAAGCCTTTATTTAGTTATTCAAGTGAGAAATGGACCAAATGGTAATTTGTAGTCAAGTGGTGGAGATGTAGGACTGATTCTGGACATTTGAAGAGAAAACCAACAAGATATTTTTATGAACTACATGTAGGGTAGACAGCTAGAAAAGAATTCAGAATAACTTTAGTGATCCATCTGGGCAAGAGGAAAAGAAGAGTTGCTCTTAACTGAAACAGAGATGATTGAATAGACAGGATTCATCAAGGGAAAATAGGCATTTGAGTTGAATATACTAATTTGGGGACACCAAAGGGGAAAAATAAATGGGGCGGTAGATGAAGGAGAATTGTAATCTAGAGAGAAAGATAAGGAAAATAGTCTTTTTAAGTGAGAAAATTAACATAATGGAACTTAAGGCCCTTAAATGATCTTAAAAATAGTTTTAATGTTTAATACTTTTAATTCTCACCACTATCTTACTTTTTAAAATAGCTCCTTATCAGTTTTTGGAGAGGGAAGTTTTAGATCTTAAGTTGAGACTAATGGTTTATTGTTTTAAAACTATATTTCTTGATTCATATATAAAAATGTTTTCATTGTTTTGTCTTCGAAAAAATGTTATATATTTATTTTTGTCATTTTTTTAATTTGTTCTAATTACTTATAGATGACAGTAGAATACATTTTGACACATCATATATAGATGGAGTATAACTTCTCATTTTTCTGGTTGTACATCATGTAGAATCACACTGGTTGTGTAATCATATATGCACATAGGGTAATAATGTCCAATTCATTTTACTTCCTACTCCCATACTCCATCCCCTCCTTTCATTCCCCTCTGCCTAATCCAAAGTACCTCTATTCTTCCCTAGCCCCCACCCACTTATTTTGAATTAGCATTCACATATCAGAGAAAAACCTTTGGTTTTGGGGAATTGGCTTATTTCACTTACCATGGTATTCTCCAGCTCTATCCATTTACCTGCAAATGTCATCATTTTATTCTTCAAGGCTGAGTAATATTCCATTGTGTATATATACCACATTTTCTTTATCCATTCATCTGTTAAAGGACACCTAGGTTGGTTCCATAGTTTAGGTGTTGTGAGTTGAACTGCTATAAACTTTGATGTGGCTGCATCACTGTGGTATGATTTTAAGTCCTTGGGATATAAACCAAAGAGTGGGATAGCTGGATCAAATGGTGGTTCCATTCCAAGTTTTCTGAAGAATCTCCATAATGGTTGCAACCAATTTGCAGTCCCACCAGTAATGTATGAATGTACCTTTTCCCTGACATCCTTGCCAACATTTAATGTTACTTATATTCTTGACAATTGCCATTCTAATTGGAGTGAGATGAAATCTTAGAGTAGTTTTGATTTGAATTTCTCTAATTGCTAGAGATGTTGAACATTTTTTCATATATTTGTTGATCTATTATATTTGTTCTTCTGTGAAGTGCCTGTTCAGTTCCTTACCCCATTTTTTGACAGAGTTATTTTTTTGGTGTTAAGTTTTTTGAGTTCTTCATATATCCTGTAGATATATGCTACAAGAGCATTATACTGATTTAATGCAATTCCTATGAAAATCCCAATGACATTCTTCATAAAATTAGAAAAAGCAATCATGAAATTCATTTGGAAAAATAAGAGACCCAGAATAGCCAAAGAAGTCCTTAGCAAGAAGAGTAAAGCAGGAGACATCACAATACCAGACCTTAAACTGTACTACAGAGTCATAGTAACAAAAGTGGCATGGTATTGGCACCAAAACAGACACATAGACCAGTGGTACAGAATAGAAGTCACAGAAGCAAACCCACATAAATACAGATATCTCATACTATACAAAAGCTCCAAAATCATGCATTGGAGAAAAGGTAGCCTCTTCAACAAATGGTGCTGGGAGAACTGGAAATACATATGTAGCAAAATGAAATTAAACCCCTCTCACCCTACTCAAAAGTCAACTTAAAGTGAATCAAAGACTTAAGCACTGGAACAGAGACCCTGTGCTTAACAGAAGAAAAAGTAGGTTCAAATCTTTATGATGATGGCTTAGGAACTGACTTCCTTCTAAAATGCAAGAAATAAAATCAAGAATCAATAAATGGGATGGATTCAAACTAAAAAGCTTCTTCTCAGCAAAGGAAACAATCAATAATGTAAAGTGGGCCTACAGAAGGGAAGAAAATCTTTACCACATGAAAAAATATTATTTAATAAACCAGTTATGAAGGAGTGTTATTTAGGGTGTTCATTCCCTATAATGGGAAGAATAAAATTTACCAAAAGTAAAATGGATTTTCATTTATACCAGACCAAGATGAAGTATTAAATAGGAAGCTGAAAACTGTGTTTTTGTTCAGTTCTGGTGATTTATTGTATTTTGAGACTACTTAGCATCTCTACTAGAATTGAGTTGATATATTATCATTTTTGACTGATAAGTGTAGTGCTTGATATTATGCGAGGTCTTCTATCAGAAGATATTGTTGGAATCGTGCTTTGTTCTCACCATTGCATTTGTATGGACACATGAGTTTGATGTTAAACATTTCTCTCCTAGCTTGAACTCCAAATATTATAAGCAAAGACAGTTATTTGGATGCCACCTAACTGGAAGCAGCTAAACTAGAAGTGAAAATATTAAATATTGACTCAACAAGATGAGGACATGTTAACCAAATTCCTTTTAAAAGTAATATGATAAAATAGCTAAATAATATCTTAACATAATTTCTAAGTGTAGTAAATAATTCCATGTGTAGTTCTAAAATGGTTATCTCTACCATGGTCCCTCTGGGTGAGAAAATAGTTCCATTTATCAAGTCTATACTAAATAGTCAATTTAGCAGTATGTGGCAGGCATTCACAATTGTATCAAGAATAAGCTTCAAGGAGATGTCTCATCTCAGTCCATTGGCAGGTAGCCTGGTAAATACACAACTACATGCTGTAGATTATCTTACCCAGCATGGAGGAATAATGGATAACTCTGGTCAGATCTGGGGCTACCAAGAGGAAACTAGGTTAAGGATCAAGAGCCAGGCAGATCACAAGCAGTTTATAGAACAAAGAATAAGGCTGGTCAAAACAAAATAAGTTCATTTTGTTAAGATGTAGACCTTGAATAAAAGTGATAATAATTGCTAGTTGTAGTGGTGTGAGGGAAGGCTGTTGGCTATAGAACTGAATCATATATCCACTTTGTGAGGGATACTATAGCAAGTATGCTATACTTTGCATGTCATAAAGTGATGATTTATTGGTGTTTACTACATTCTAGTTACTCCAAAGCACTTACATGCATTAAATCACTTAATCATAATAATAATACTATAAGATAGATACAGTTGCCTCTACTTTATAAACGAGGCATAGAATTGATGACTAATTTACCCCAGGTTGTATAAAAAGTAATCGATGGACTGGCTTCAGAAGCTAGCTCTTAATCTGTGTGCTCTACCCCTTTTCAAGAAGAAATTTGAAAATTCTCATTAGACTGAAAGCTTGCTGTCAAAGAATGTCTTCACTTACCAAGGGTAGTGAAGCTGCATAATTTCTAAATCTGAAAAAATAATCCATCTCTTTGATAAGCCTGTTCATTTTTTCCAGAACAAATATGAAAAAATGGAAAATAATGCTTTTCATTAAAGAATTGAATAAAGGCAAAAACTGAGACCTAAACTATAGAAATCATTTAAAATTATACTTCTTAAGTGCAAAAATTAAAAATTAGATGAGGCACCTTTGGGAAGTATGCTCAGAAAGAAAAGAGGATTGGTTAGAAGTTAGTAGCAAAATTCTCTTATTAACTGATACTGTAGACGTCAGTCTCAAAAAGTTTGCTGAAAGCTTTTTTCTTTAATCAATCCTAGATGTGCAGTGTACAAATCACTGTTTGCCATAAATATAGTACATATATGAAGAAAATGGGCTGTACAACTTCATATTTGAATTTTCACTAAAATTTGTGCTGTAAGTTTTTTCATTTAGTTGCTGGCTAGGATTTATACTGGAAAAGGTGCATGAGAATAAGTAGCATCTGAGTGCTTAGTTGTGCTCAGCAGTAAGAAAGGCTTTGCTCTGTTCTAGAGAATAATGACATCCATCAGTTTGCCTTCCATTCTTGATTTATTGTTGACAAAGAGAATGAAAATTGTGAATCTTATCAAATAAAGCTCTTGAATGTGTACTTTTCCACCATCATATTCATGAAATAGCAAGTGTAAGATTTTGTTTCCATTATGGAATATACAGTCCATGGAGTAACCATGCTCCTACAAGTTTTGGAAGTGAAGAATAAGATTTGAAACACTTTATGAAACTAATAATACTAGTAAAGACAATTTCCATGATGTTTGTGCTTTGCTCAAGGGATATGTCTTAGAGATGTATTTAGTATTTTTCATAGATAACCTAATCAATTTTTTATTAGTTCTTTTTACTTATATACCAGAGTAAAATCCATTTGCTATAATTATACAAGTGTGGACTATATCTTATTCCTGTTAGGACCCCATTCTTGTGGTTGTACATGATAATGTGGTATATTCATATATGTACATAGGAAAGTTATGTCCATTATACCCTTTTCTTTTCCTATCTCCCTTCCTTTCCTTTCATTCCCCTTTGTTTAATCTACTGAACTTCTCTTCTTTCCCTCCTCCTACTCCTTATTGTGGGTTAGCTTCCACATAATCAGAGAAAACATTAGACCTTTGTTTTTCTTGCAAATGGCTAATTTAACTCAGCTTGATAGCCTCCAGATCCATCCATTTGACAGCAAATGTCATAAAGCCATTCTTTTTAATGGCCGAGTTATTATATATGTGTATATATATATTATATATATATATGTATATCACATTTTCTTTATCCATTCATGTGTTAAAGGGTACCTATGTTGGCTTCATATCTTAGCTGTTGTGAATTGTGCTGCAATAAACATTGATATGGCTGTGTCACTGCAGTTTGCTGATTTTATATCCTTCAGATATATCCCAAAGAGTGGGATATCTGGGTCAAATGGTGGTTCCATTCCTACATTTTTGAGGAATCTCAATACTGCTTTCCAGAATGGTTGCACCAATTTGTAGTCCCACCAAAAATGTATGAGTGTATCCTTTTCCCCTTGATCCTTGCCAACATTTATTGTTACTTATATTCTTGATAATTGACATTCTGACTGAAGTAAGATGGAACCTCAGTGTAGTTTAATTTGCATAACCCTAATTGCTAGAGATGTTGAACATTTTTTTCATATATTTGTTGACCATTTGTATTTCTCTTTTGAGAAGTGTCTGTTTAGGTCCTTTGCCTATTTATTGATTGAGTTATCTGTGTTTTTGTTGTTAAGTTTTTTTGAGTTCTTTGTATATCCTGGAAATTAACACCCTATCTCAGGTGCACATTTTTTTCCCATTCTACAGGCACTCCATGTTTTTGATCATTTCCTTTGCTGTGAAGCTTTTTACTTGATGTCATCCTATTTATTAATTATTTATTTTAATTCTTGCCCATAAGAGTCTTGTTAAGGAAGTTGGATCCTGAGCTGTTATGTTGGAGTGTTGGGCCTACATTTTGTCCTAGTATGTGCAGGAGTTCTGGACTAATTCCTAGGTCTGTGGTCCACTTTGAGTTGATTTTTGTGCAGCGTGAGAGATAGGCATTACGTTTCATTCTACTACATATGGATTTCCAGTTTTTCCAGGACAATTTGTTGAAGAGGGTATCTTTTCTCCAATGTATGCTATTGGTACCTTTGTCTAGTATGAGATAACTACATTTTTGTGGGTTTGTCTCTGTGTCTTTTATTCTGTTCCATTGGTCTTCATGCCTGTTTTGGTGCCAATACGATGCTGTGTTTTTACTATAGCTCTGTAAAATAATTTAAGGTTTGGTATTATGAAGCCTCCTGCTTTGCGTTTCTTGCCAAGGACTGCTTTGGCTATTCTCTTATTTTTTCAAATGAATTTCATGACTGCTTTTTCTGTTTCTTTAAAAAAACAATCATTGGCGTTTGGTGGGAATTGCATTGAACTGTATAGCACTTTTTGTAATGTGGCCATTTTGACAATATTAATTCTGCCTATCCAAGAACATGGAAGGTCTTTCTATCTTCTAAAGTCTTCTTCAATTTATTTCTTTAGTGGTCTGTAGTTTTCATTGTAGAGTTTCTTCTTTTCTTTTGTTAGATTGATTCCCAGGGTTTTGTTTTGTTTTGTTTGAGGTTATTATGAATGGGACGATTTTCCTAAATTTTCTTTCAGTTGATTCATCGTAGGCGCATAGGAGCACAATTGATTTATGGGTATTAATTTTGTATCCTGATACTTTGCTGAATTCATTTATGAGTACCAGAAATTTCCTGGTGTAGTTTTTTGGGTCTTCTAAATATAGGATCATGTCCTCAGCAAACAGAGATAGTTTGAGCTCTTCTTTTCCTATTCTTATCCCTTTAATTTCTTTTTTTTTTTTTTTTTTTTGCCTAACTGCTCTGGCTAGAATTTCAAGGATTCTGTTGAATAGAAATGGTGAAAGAGGGCATCCTTGTTCCTATTTTTAGAAGGAATGCTTTCAGTTTTTCTCCATTTAAAATGATGTTGGCCTTGGGTTTGTCATACGTAGCTTTTACAATGCTAAGGTGTGCTCCTTCCATCATTTTTTGTAGTGTTGTAAACATGAATGGATGCTATATTTTTTCAATGCTTTTCTGCATCTATTGAGATAAGCATGTGATTCTTGTCTTTAACTCTATTTATGTTATGAATTACATTTGTTGGTTTCCACATGTTGAACCAACCTTATATCCCTGGCATGAAACCCACTTAGTCATGGTACACTATCTTTTTAATGTGTTTTTGTATGGAATTCGCCAGCAAAAAAAAAAAAAAAAAAAAAAAAAGAACTTTTGTATCTATGTTCTTCAAGGATATTGTCTAAAGTTTTCTTTTTTGTCTCAACCAGTGTGGCCAAACTCGAAGTACTGGTGAGGAGCATTGGGGGATTAGAAAAGAAATATACATATATGCAGCTATGAAGATAAATAGCTGGGATCAGGTGGAGTGCTGCTCTCTAATGGAGAAGCAGATCTAAAGAGTTACGCCAGCAATCTTTATTTATATATGTCTCAATATCAGGTTAAAGACTATGCAAGCATTCTTCTTCTTCTTCTCCTTCTTCTCCTTCTCCTTCTCCTTCTCCTTCTCCTTCTCCTTCTCCTTCTCCTTCTCCTTCTCCTTTTTCTTCTTCTTCTTTCTTATTCTTATTCTTTGTACTCAGAAAACTTACAAAACTCAAAACATCTATGCAGCTTTTCCACAGCTGCAGTGTGAATGTTAGGAGGCCCATTGTTTAAAGTTACTGTTAAGTGGGCAAGCTCAGGAGTAGCAGAACTGATGAAACATTGTTGTTTGTCTAGCACGAGAATTCCTTTATCCCTGGGAGTTATGTGCCTGAGATCAAGGTTGAAGCTGATAAGACTCTTGCACAGAGCCTCATTGGATGGAGAATTGCCATAGCAGCTAGGCATCCTATGCGCTTGCACAGAAACATTCCCAGGCAGCAGATACACCAACAGCCATGAAGTCATCGGAGACCCCCAGTCTCAGTCACTGCTCTCCCATTCTCTGTCACCACTGCTCTCCACACCTTCCTTGATACGTCTTTGGTTTTGGTATCAGGGTGATATTAGCTTCATAGAATGAGTTTGGAAGGGTTCCCTCCTTTTCTATTTTGTGGAATAATTTGAGGAGGATTGATATTAGTTCTTAAAAATTATGGTAGAACTAAACTGAGCATGCTTCCAGTCTTGGGCTTTTTTGTTGTTGTTGTTGTTGTTGATAGGTTTTTGATGCCTTCTTCAATTTCATTACTTGAAATTGATCTGTTTAAAGTTTCTATATCCTCCTGGTTCAATTTTGGTAGGTCATATACCTATAGGAATTTGTCAATGTCTTCAAGATTTTCTATTTTACTGCAGTATAAATTTTCAAAATAGTTTCTGATTATCCTCTGTATTTCAGTAGTGTCTGTGGTGATACTTCCTCTTTCATCACAATTTTAATAATTTGAGTTTTCTCCCTATTTCTTGTGGTTAGCTTGGCTAAGGGTTTATCAATTTTGTTTGTTTTTTCAAATAACCAACTTTTTGTTTCATTGATATTTTTAAAATGTTTTTTAAATCTAAATTTAAATGATTTGGCTCTGATTTTAATTATTTCCTGTCTCCTATTGATTTTGGTGTTGATTCATTTTTCTTTTTCTAGGACCTCTTATCAAAACACCTTTAAGGTAAGAACACAATATTGGAATTTTAGACCAATTAAAATCTAGTGAAAATAGCAAATGTCCCTTACTCTTTCCAGTTTTGCTCATTGGAGAAAAATAATTGATCATGTATTAGTGGGAATATCCATCCAAAATTATATGTAAATGGAAAATTTGAGGAGATATTTTGCAATTCAAATGCAACCAAGGGGGATTCAAGCAGAGGATATCCGTTTCTTGGTGAGGCAGTTTTTGCTGCTTATTGATCCCCTGCTCTTTACCCCATTTGTCTGCTGTGATCGCCTGCAATCTGCCAACATATCGACGCCTTTTTTGAGAGCAGATTGCTAACTGTCAGGCGTTTATCATCCGCCATTTGCCTGCCTCTCGCCTTTCCATTGCCTGCCTTACCCCTATCCATCACCCAACGCTCGAGGTTCACCTCCCGATCGTCCGACAGCTGCCATCAGATTGACCGCAGATCGCCAGTGAAGAACCAGCTGCCTGCTGCTGCCTGGAAGTTCACTGTTACAGTACCTGCAGGTTTGATTACATGTGTCTGCCGCCATTTTGAGACAACAGCCAGGCCCTGTAGGACCCCTGGCCGGACTGACTGAGTCCCGTCTCTAGGATCCCTCAGCCCAACCGATCACTCCCTGCCTCTGGGGCCCTCACATCAACTGACTGCTCCCTGCCACCAGGACCCCCAGACCAACTGACTGTGCCCTATCACCAGGAACCCAGACCAACTGATTGCACCCGGCCTCCTTTATCCCACAACCACACCAAACACACCCGACCTCCAGGACCACTGCTGGACCAACTGCATCCTGTCTCCAGGACCTCCAGCTGCCCACGTCCACCCCTAAGCTGCAGCTCCCCATTTGTCAACACATTTGGAAGCCAGAGCAGCCATCTTGGATAATCCTGGAAGCCATAGCTCCAATCTTCGGGTAGGGCAAATCCCATCCTGAGACGCCTGCTGGAGGCTTGAAGCTCATTGTCAGGTACCTCTCATATATCAGGCTACTGAACACTGGGAGGTTTCATTAGTATATGACTATTATACAGTAGATTTTTTTTCTCCTTTTTAAAAAAAAATATTGAAGTTTTTATTTCTTTACTTTTCTTGCTTTCTTTTCCTTCTGTTTACCTGTTCCCTCAGAGTCGCTTTCTCCCTTATTTACATGATGTTATTGTCCCCATAGGGGCTATTTGGTCTAGAATTGCATAGCGTCTGATTTGGGCACTGCTAAAATTGATCTCCCCTTAAAGAAAGGGTTTTGGATACCTATAGGGCCACTATAAGCCTATAGGGGGAAATCTGCAATACCCCAGATCTGCACTGCTAGAGGGGAAGATACATGAACAACATGAAAAAACAAGGGAAGAAAATGATCCAAACAAATCTAGATTCTATAGTAATAGAATCCAATGACAGTATGTTAGAAGAAATGTCAGAAAAGGACTTCAGATTATACATGATTAAGATGATTCGTGAAGCAAAGGATGAGATAAGGGAGCAAATGCAGGCAATGAATGATAGTACCAATAAGCTGAAAGAGCACCTGCAGGAAGCAAAAGATCATTTCAACAAAGAGAGAGAGATTCTCAAAAAAAACCAAATGGAAATCCTTGAAATGAAGGAGACAATAAACCAAATAAAAAACTCAATGGAAAGCATCACCAACAGACTAGACCACTTGGAAGACAGAACCTCAGACAATGAAGACAAAATATTTAACCTTGAAAATAAAGTTGCGCAAACAGAGAAGATGGTAAGAAATCATGAACAGAATCTCCAAGAACTATGGGACATCATGAAAAGACCAAATTTAAGAATTATTGGGATTGAGGAAGGCACAGAGATACAAACCAAAGGAATGAACAACCTATTCAATGAAATAATATCAGAAAATTTCCCAAACCTGAAGAATGGAATGGAAAATCAAATACAAGAGGCTTACAGAACACCAAATGCACAGAATCACAACAGATCCACACCAAGGCACAGTATAATGAAAATGCCTAACATTCAAAATAAAGATAGGATTTTTTTTTTGACATTCAATGTATACTTTTATTAGATTTACTAAAAATGAATCCATAGATTAAATATTGCCAAATATAAATTTAAAAGTGTGCTATAGATCACATTCTTGCTGAAACAAAAGCAAAAATACTTGAACTAATTAAGTTTCATGTTTCCGCATGGACACCAAATATGTATGTATTAACGAACTTTTTAATTTGCAACAGTTTGATATGTAAAAAAATGGCAATTAACTTTTTTTGTTTTATTTATATAATCATCACTGTGTTTACCATTCTCTTCAGTTATATATGTACTTTATAAATTTGAACATGAAAGCATAAAATATAATTTCAAATAGCAAATATTACATGCTTAATTTAAAAAAATGTATATAAGCATTTGCTGATTTGATAATAACTAAATTGGGCTATGTTTTAAATAATTTTAATATTTGGTCTCAAAATAAAAAATCTATCTGTAACTTTTTTTTTTAATTTTTAATTTTAATTAAAAATCATAAATTTACATAGGGCAATGTTGTTTGATTCATTTTGTTATTTTTTTCCCTTCCCCCCTCCCCTCCCACCCCTCTTTTCCCTCTATACATTCCTTTCTTCCTCATTCTTACCACCCTCCTTATCCCTAACCCTAACCCTAACACCAACCCCTCCTACCCCCCACCCCCGTATGTCCTCATCCGCTTATCAGCGAGATCATTCGTCCTTTAGTTTTTTGAGATTGGCTTATCTCACTTAGCATGATACCCTCCAATTTCATCCATTTGCCTGCGAATGCCATAATTTTGTCATTCCTCATGGCAGAGTAATATTACATTGTATATATATGCCACAGTTTCTTTATCCATTCATCAACTGAAGGGCATCTGGGTTGGTTCCACAATCTGGCTATAGTAAATTGAGCAGCTATGAACATTGATGTGACTGTATCTCTGTACTATGCTGATTTTAAGTCAGGTGGGTATAGGCCAAGGAGTGGGATAGCTGGGTCAAATGGTGGTTCCATTCCAAGCTTTCTGAGCAATCTCCATACTGCTTTCCAGAGTGGCTGCACTAGTTTGCAACCCCACCAGCAATGTATGAGTGTACCTTTTTCCCCACATCCTCGCCAACACCTATTGTTGCTTGTGTTCTTGATAATCGCCATTCTAATTGGGGTGAGATGGAATCTTAGTGTAGTTTTGATTTGCATTTCTCTTATTACTAGAGATGTTGAACATTTTTTCATATATCTGTTGATTGCTTGTACATCTTCTTCTGTGAAGTGTCTGTTCATTTCCTTAGCCCATTTGTTGATTGGATTATTTGTATTCTTGGTGTAGAGTTTTTTGAGTTCTTTATAGATTCGGGATATTAGCGCTCTATCTGAAGTATGATTGGCAAAGATATTCTCCCACTCTGTAGGCTCTCTCTTCACATTACTGATTGTTTTCTTTGCTGAGAGAAAGCTTTTTAGTTTGAATCTATCCCAGTTGTTGATTCTTGCTTTTATTTCTTGTGCTATGGGAGTCCTGTTAAGGAAGTCTGCTCCTAAGCCAACAAGTTGAAGGTTTCGGCCTACTTTTTCTTCTATAAGATGCAGGGTCTCTGGTCTGATTCCGAGGTCCTTGATCCATTGTGAGTTGAGTTTTGTGCAGGGTGAGAGATAAGGGTTTAATTTCATTCTCTTGCATATGGTTTTCCAGTTTTCCCAGCACCATTTGTTGAAGAGGCATCTTTTCTCCAGTGCATATTTTTGGCCCCTTTGTCTAGTATGAGAAAATTGTATTTATTTGGGTTTGTGTCCATGTCCTCTATTCTGTACCATTGATCTACCTGTCTATTTTGGTACCAATACCATGCCGTTTTTGTTACTATTGCTTTGTAATAGAGTTGAAAATCTGGTATTGCGATACCACCTGCTTCGCTCTTTCTACTGAGGATTGCTTTAGCTATTCTGGGTTTCTTATTCTTCCAGATGAATTTCATAATTGCTTGCTCTATTTCTGTAAGATACATCATTGGGATTTTAATTGGAATTGCATTGAATTTGTATAGCACTTTTGGTAGTATGGCCATTTTGACAATATGAATTCTTCCTATCCATGAACTTGGGAGATCTTTCCATCTTCTAAGGTTTTCTTTAATTTCTTTCTTTAGTGTTCTGTAGTTCTCATTGTAGAGGTCTTTCACCTCTTTTGTGAGATTGATTCCCAAGTATTTTTTTTTTTTGATGCTATTGTGAATGGGGTAATTTTCCTTATTTCTCTTTCTGAAGATTCATCACTTATGTATAAAAATGCATTGGATTTATGAGCATTGATCTTGTAACCTGCTACTTTACTGAATTCACTTATGAGTTCTAAGAGTTTTGTGGTGTAATTTCCAGGTTCCTCTAAATATAGAATAATGTCATCAGCGAACAGGGATAGTTTGAGTTCCTCTTTTCCAATTCGTATCACTTTAATTTCTTTGGTTTGTCTAATTGCTCTGGCTAGAGTCTCAAGAAAAATGTTGAATAGAATTGGTGAAAGAGGGCATCCCTGCCTTGTTCCAGTTTTTAGGGGGAATGCTGTCAGTTTTTCACCATTTAGAATGATATTGGCCATGGGCTTAGCATAGATGGCCTTCACAATGTTAAGGAATGATCCCACTACCCCAATTTTTTCTAGTGTTTTGAGCATGAAGGGATGCTGTATTTTATCGAATGCTTTTTGTGCATCTATTGAAATAATCATGTGATTCTTAACTTTTAGTCTGTTGATATGGTGAATGACATTTATTGATTTCCGGATGTTGAACCAACCTTGCATCCCTGGGATAAACCCCACTTGATCGTGATGCACTATCTTTTTAATATATTTTTGTATGCGATGTGCTAAAATTTTGTTGAGAATTTTTGCGTCAATGTTCATTAAGGATATTGGTCTGAAATTTTCTTTCCTCGATGTATCTCTGTCTGGTTTAGGTATCAGGGTGATATTGGCTTCATAGAATGAGTTTGGGAGGGTTCCCTTCTCTTCTATTTTATGGAATACTTTGAGAAGTATTGGAATGAGCTCTTCTTTAAAGGTTTTGTAGAACTCGGCTGAGAACCCATCTGGCCCCGGACTTTTCTTTGTTGGTAGGCTTTTGATGACCTCTTCTATTTCATTGCTTGAAATTGATTTATTTAAGTTGTGTATGTCTTCCTCGTTCAGTTTAGGTTATTCATATGTCTCTAGAAACTTGTTGATGTCTTTGAGGTTTTCTGTTTTGTTGGAGTATAGATTTTCAAAATAGCTTCTAATTATGTTTTGTATTTCACTCGTGTCTGTTGTGATATTTCCTTGTTCATTCCGAATTTTAGTAATTTGAGTTTTCTCCCTCTTTCTCTTTGTTAGCGTGGCTAAGGGTTTATCAATTTTGTTTATTTTTTCAAAGAACCAACTATTTATTTTGTTAATTTTTCTGATTGTTTCTTTTGTTTCAATTTCGTTGATTTCGGCTCTGATTTTAACTATTTCCTGTCTTCTACTACTTTTGGTGTTGGTCTGCTCTTCTTTTTCTAGGGCTTTGAGCTGTAATGTTAAGTCGTTTATTTGTTGATTTCTACTTCTTTTGTTGAATGCGCCCCATGAAATAAATCTTCCTCTAAGTACTGCTTTCATAGTGTCCCAGAGATTTTGATATGATGTGTCTTTGTTCTCATTTACTTCTAAGAATTTTTTAATTTCCCTCCTGATGTCTTCTGTTATCCATTCATCGTATAATAGTGTATTATTTAATCTCCAAGTATTGGAGAAGTTTCTGTTTTTTATTCTGTCATTTATTTCTAATTTCAGTCCATTATGATCTGATAGAGTACAAGGTAGTATCTCTATCTTCTTGTATTTGCTAACAGTAGCTTTGTGGCATAAAACATGGTCTATTTTAGAGAAGGATCCATGTGCTGCTGAGAAGAAAGTGTATTCGTTCTTTGTTGGATGGTATATTCTATATAAGTCGGTTAAGTCTAAATTGTTGATTGTGTTATTGAGATCTATGGTTTCTTTATTCAATTTTTGTTTGGACGATCTATCCAGCGGTGAGAGAGGTGTGTTAAAATCACCTAGTATTATCGTGTTGTGGTCTATTTGATTTCTGGAATTGAGAAGGATTTGTTTGACGTACATGGATGAGCCAGTGTTTATGCTTCCCTTAAGCAGTATGTAATGTCCTTCTTTATCCCTTCTGACTAGTTTTGGCTTGGAGTTCACATTATCTCAAATGAGGATGGATACTCCAGCTTTTTTGCTGTGTCCATGTGCATGGTATGTTTTTTCCCATCCTTTCACCTTTAGTCTATGGGTATCTCTTTCTATGAGATGGGTCTCTTGCAGGCAGCAAATTGTTGGATTTTTCTTTTTAATCCAATCTGCCAGTCTATGTCTTTTGATTGATGAGTTTAGGCCATTAACATTCATAGTTATTATTGTGATATGATTTGTATTCCTAGTCATTGGACTCATTTTTGTTTTTTGACATGATTTGGTTTCTCCTTTATTTGGCTATTCCTTTAGGCTAGTTCCTCCCGTTGCTGATTTACATCGTTGTTTTTCATCTCTTCCTCATGGAATATTTTGCTGAGAATGTTCTGTAATGCCGGCTTTCTTTTAGTAAATTCCTTTAGCTTTTGTTTATCGTGGAAGGATTTTATCTCATCGTCAAATCTGATAGTAAGTTTTGCTGGGTATAAAATTCTTGGTTGGCATCCATTTTCTTTCAGGGCTTGGTAAATGTTGTTCCAGGCCCTTCTAGCTTTTAGGATCTGGACTGAAAAATCTGCTGATATTCTTAGTAGTTTCCCCCTGAATGTAATCTGATTCTTTTCTCTCGCGGCCTTTAAAATTCTGTCTTTATTTTGAATGTTAGGTGTTTTCATAATAATGTGCCTTGGTGTAGGTCTGTTGTCATTTTGCATATTTGGAGTCCTATAAGCCTCTTGTACTTGGTTTTCCATTTCATTCTTGAGATTTGGGAAATTTTCTGATATTATTTCATTGAATAGATTGTTCATTCCTTTGGTTTGTTTCTCTAAGCCTTCCTCAATCCCAATTATTCTTAAATTTGGCCTCTTCATGATATCCCATAATTCTTGTAGATTCTGTTCATGATTTCTTACCATCTTCTCTGTTTGGTGAACCTTGTTTTCAAGATTAAATATTTTGTCTTCAATATCTGAAGTTCTGTCTTCCAGGTGATCTATCCTATTGTTTATGCTTTCTATGGCGTTTTTAACTTGGTTTATTGTTCCCTTCATTTCAAGGATTTCCGTTTGGTTTTTTTTCAGTATCTCTAACTCTTTATTGAAATGCTCTTTTGCTTCCATTATTTGCTCTTTTAACTGTTGATTAGTGCGTTCATTTAATGCCTGCATTTGTTCTTTCATCTCTTCGTTTGCTTCCCTGATTGTTTTAATTATGTACATTCTGAACTCCCTTTCAGACATTTCTTCTGCTGTGCTGTCATTTGGTTTTATTGATATAGTATCTAGGTTTGTTTGGGATATTTTCTTCCCTTGTTTTCTCATATTGGTCAGATGTCAATGGGACTCTGTGATATTGTAGATTTCCTCTATTGGCTTATAGTGACTCTGTAGATTTCCAGTGTATCACCTACCAGCCTTCAGTAGCCAGAAGTCTTGGATTAATTTGATAATGCAATGCTTCCGAAGAACGCTGCCCCTAGCCCGCTACTGGTTCCAGGGAGAGAGACCTGGAGAGGTCTCTTGTTGCACAGCCCTGGTTCCAGAGGCTGGTTGTAGGTCAGAGGTCAGCACTGGCTTGGGGACTTGTGGCTGGCTCTGTGTAGACAGGCTCTCACTGGGTGATTTGCCCTGAGAAGCTAGCCTAGAGAGGCGCTTCCCGCTGGAGTGGGGCTGGGCTGCTTGGGGAAGTCCCTGGCGCACTGAAGCAAACTGTGGGCGGGCTGGAGCTGGCTGGGGCGGGCCAGAGCTGGCCGCGCTGCTTCTGTGCAGAAGGGCTCTCACTGGGGGGCCTGTTCCGAGAGGCTGGAGGATCTGCCCCTGTGGGTGGAGCCCACCACCAGACTGCACCGAGCTGCCTGGGGGAGGCGCTATCTGCCCTGTCCCACTCTAATAAGCCACTCGAATCCGGGCCTGCCGCCCAGATGAGCTTCGCTGGATGGGGGAGACTCGCCCCGTGGTTCTATTTTAGTCCGAGACTCTCAATGCCTCCCCTTCTTGAATCCTGGGTTCTGGGGCGACTGGAGATGCAGTCACCCTCTAGTCCGCCATCTTCAAAGATAGGATTTTGAAGGCCGCGAGAGAAAAGCATCAGATTACATATAGGGGGAGACCAATATGGATAGCAGCAGACTTCTCAACCCAGACTCTAAAAGCTAGAAGGGCCTGGAAAAACTTATTTCAAGCTCTGAAAGAACATGGTTGCCATCCAAGAATCCTATACCCAGCAAAACTAACCTTCAGATTTGAAGATGAAATAAAATCCTTCCATGATAAACAAAAGTTAAAAGAATTTACAAATAGAAAGCCTGCACTACAGAATGTTCTCAACAAAATATCCCATGAGGAGGAAATGAAAAACAACAATGGAGGTCAGCAAAGGGAGGAACTACCTTAGAGAAAAACCACTCAAAGGAGAAACCAAGCCAACTTAAAAACCAAAAATAAGCCAAATGACTGGGAATACAAATCATTTCTCAATAATAACCCTGAACGTTAATGGCCTAAACTCCTCAATCAAAAGACATAGACTGGCAGAATGGATTACAAAGAAAGACCCAACAATATGCTGCCTGCACGAGACTCATCTCATAGAAAAAGACATCCACAGACTAAAGGTGAAAGGATGGGAAAAAACCTACCACACACATGGACCCAGTAAAAAAGCAGGGGTTTCCATCCTTATATCAGATAAAGTGGACTTCAAGCCAAAGTTAGTCAGAAGGGATAAAGAAGGACATTTCATACTGTTTAAGGGAACCATAAATCAGGAAGACATAACGATAGTGAATATTTATGCCCCAAACAATGGTGCATCCCTGTGCATCAGACAAATCCTTCTTAATTTCAAGAATCACATAGACCACAACACAATAATTCTGGGCGACTTTAATGCACCACTGTCACCACTAGATAGATCTTGCAAACAAAATCCAACCGAAGAAACCATAGAACTCAATAACACAATCAATAACCTAGACTTAATAGACATATATAGAATATTCCATCCATCAACGAGCGGATACACTTTCTTCTCAGCAGCACATGGAACCTTCTCCCGAAAATAGACCATATGTTATGCCACAAAGCAGCCCTTAGGAAATGCAAAAAAATAGAGATACTGCCTTGTGTTCTATCAGATCATAATGGACTGAGAGTAGAAATCAATGACAAAGTAAAAAAAGGAAATTACTCCAACACTTGGAGACTAAATAATATGTTATTGAATGAAACAAGGATAACAAAAAACATCAGGAAGGAGATTAAAAAATTCTTAGAGGTCAATGAGAATGATGATACAACATATCAAAATCTCTGGGACACTAGAAAGCGGTACTAAGAGGAAAATTCATTCCATGTAGCGTATTCCAGAAAAGAATGAAAAGTCAACAATTAAATGACCTAACATTACAGCTCAAAGCCCTAGAAAAGGAAGAACAGAATAACAGCAAAAGTAGTAGAAGACAGGAAATAATTAAAATCAGAGCTGAAATCAATGAAATTGAAACAAAAGAAACTATTCAAAAAATTGACATAACAAAATGTTGATTCTTTGAGAAAGTAAACAGAAAGATAAACTCTTAGCCACACTAACAAAGAGAAGGAGAAAGAAGACTCAAATTACTAAAATACATGATGCAAAAGGAAATATCACAACAGACATCACTGAGATACAGAACATAATGAGAAGCTACTTTCAAAATCTGTATTCCAACAAAATAGAAAGTACGGAAGACATTGACAAATTTCTAGATACATATGCTCCTCCCAAACTGAACCAGGAGGCCATACATGATTTAAACAGATCAATATCAAGCAATGAAATAGAAGAAGCCGTTAAAAATCTACCATCCAAGAAAAGCCCAGGACCAGACGGATTCTCAGCCGAGTTCTAGAAGACCTTCAAAGAAGAACTCATTCCAATACTTCTCAAAGTATTCCAGGAAATAGAAAAGGAGGGTACCCTACCAAACTCATTCTATGAAGCTAATATCACCCTCATACCCAAACCAGGAAAAGACACATCAAGGAAAGAAAATTTTAGATCAATATCCTTGATGAATATAGATGCTAAGATCCTTAACAAAATATTGGCAAACCGTATCCAAAAACATATTAAGAAAATTGTGCACCACGATCAAGTGGGGTTCATTCCTGGAATGCAAGAATGGTTTAACATCCGTAAATCAATAAACGTAATCCATCATGTCAATAGAATTAAGGATAAGAATCATATGGTTATTTCAATTGACGCAGAAAAAGCATTTGACAATATGCAACACCCCTTCGTACTGAAAACACTAGAAAAAATAGGGATAGTAGGAACATACCTGAACATTGTAAGGGCTATTTATGCTAAGCCCATGGCCAACATCATTCTTAATGGAGAAAAACTGAAACCATTCCCTTTAAAAACGGGAACAAAACAGGGATATCCTATTTCACCACTTCTATTCAACATTGTCCTCGAAACTCTAGCCAGAGCAATTAGGCAGACTAAAGAAATAAAAGGGATACGAATAGGAAAAGAGGAACTTCAGCTGTCACTATTTGCGGATGACATGATTCTATATTTAGAGGATCCAAAATCCTCCTCCAGAAAACTTCTAGACCTCATCCATGAATTCAGCAAAATAGCAGGCTATAAAATCAACACGCATAAATCTACAGCATTTTTATACACAAGCGATGAAACAGCTGAAAGGGAAATGAGGAAAACAACTCCATTTGCAATAGCCTCAAAAAAAAAAAATACTTGGGTATCAATCTAACCAAAGAGGTAAAAGATCTCTACAATGAAAACTACAAAACACTGAAGAAAGAAATTAAGGAAGACCTTAGAAGATGGAAAGATCTCCCATGTTCTTGGATAGGCAGAACTAATATTGTCAAAATGGCCATACTACCAAAAGTGCTATACAGATTCAATGCAATTCCAATTAAAATCCCAATGACGTACCTCACAGAAATAGAGCAAGCAATCTTGAAATTCATCCAGAAGAACAAGAAACCCAGAATAGCTAAAGCAATCCTTAGCAGGAAGAATGAAACAGGGGGTATCGCAATACCAGAACTTCAACTATACTACAAAGCAATAGTAACAAAGACAGCATGGTATTGGCACCAAAGTAGGTAGATAAGTGGTACAGAATAGAGGACATGGACACAAACCCAAATAAATACAATTTTCTAATACTAGACAAAGGTGCCAAAAATATGCAATGGAGAAAAGATAGCCTCTTCAACAAATGGTGCTGGGAAAACTGGAAATCCATATGCAACAGAATGAAACTAAACCCCTATCTCTCACCCTGCACAAAACTGAAATCACAATGGATCAAGGACCTTGAAATCAGACCAGAGACCCTGCATCTTATAAAAGAAAAAGTAGGTCCAAATCTTCACCTTGTTGGCTTAGGATCAGACTTCCTTAACAGGACTCCCATAGCACAAGAAATAAAAGCAAGAATCAATAACTGGGATAGATTCAAACTAAAAAGCTTTCTCTCAGCAAAGGAAACTATCAGCAATGCAGAGAGAGCCTACAGAGTGGGAGAATATCTTTGCCTCTCATACTTCAGATAGAGCACTAATTTCCAGAATATATAAAGAACTCAAAAAACTCTACACTAAGAATACAAATAACCCAATCAACAAATGGGCTAAGGAAATGAACAGACACTTCACAGAAGAAGATGTACAAGCAATCAACAGATATATGAAAAAATGTTCAACATCTTTAGTAATAAGAGAAATGCAAATCAAAACTACACTAAGATTCCATCTCACCCCAATTAGAATGGCGATTATCAAGAACACAAGCAACAATAGGTGTTGGAGAGGATGTGGGGAAAAGGTACACTCATACATTGCTGGTGGGACTGCAAATTAGTGCAGCCCTCTGGAAAGCAGTATGGAGATTCCTTAGAAAACTTGGAATGGACCTACCATTTGACCCAGCTATCCCACTCCTTGGCCTATACCCAAAGGACTTAAGATCAGCACACTACAGAGATACAGCCACATCAATGTTCATAGCAGCTCAATTCACAATAGCCAGACTATGGAACCAACCTAGATGCCCTTCAATTGATGAATGGATAAAGAAACTGTGGTATATATATACAATGGAATATTACTCAGCTATAAAGAATAATAAAATTATGGCATTTGCAGGTAAATGGATGAAATTGGAGAATATCATGTTAAGTGAGATAAGCCAATCTCAAAAATCCAAAAGGGGAACGATCTCACTGATAAGCGGATGATGACACTTTTGGGGGGTGGGAGGGGGACACGAATGGAGGAAGGAGGGACTGTATAGAGGGAAAAGAGAGGTTGGGAGGGGTCGGGGGGAGGGATAAAAATAATGGAATGAATCAAACATCATTACTCTATGTAAATTTATGAATATGCAAATGGTATGCTGTTACTCCATGTACAAACAGAAACAACAATATGTATCCCATTTGTTTACAATAAAAATAAATTTTAAAAAAATGCAACCAAGGATTTGCTAAGACTCTTACTAGTAGAAGTCTTTGATGTTCTACCTTTAGAACGAAGTGTACTTGTCAACGTAAGCATTAGATTTAGTGCTATATTAACACTTCACCAGAATATATCCAACACACTCAAAAAAGACTTTGAACATTTTAAAGCATGTGTGAGAACAAAATATGAAAAATGTCCTGTTTTTAGATTAGCATCAGGTCAGGAAACTCAAGAATTTAGGAGTATGAATTCACACAATATCTAATGTTAGAATGGATTGCTGTTGCAGAGTTGCAGTTTTTCCTGGTTATGTGGAAATCTTTTATTATACTTGGAACTTGAAAATCAAGGAACAATGTAATTATTGGTCAGCATGTTAGATAACATTGATTGCTATAATTCAGGACATATTTAAAGTTTTATTACAAAAAGTATTCTTATGTTATGTTGATCAATCTACAGACATTTTGTAACTGCGAATTAAGTAGCATTTAGCCATTTGTACAATTCTATTTAGAATCCTTGAAATGAAATATTTGGAAGAACTTTGAAAAGGAAAATAATCTATTGGACATAAAATATTCAAGGCAAATGAAATATTATACAAATACTTCTTAAAATGTGTCATATTCTAGACTTTATTCTGATAATCCTGAGACTCAAGTAATATTTTATTCACAGAGGAACTCCCATGTATAAATGCTTCCCTGAAATTATGACTTCAATAATATTGTGAAAATGGTGACAATAATAAAATCCACATCATCACATAACCATCTGTTTTTAACTTCCTACAAAGAAACAAGAACAGAACACCACTTTGTTTGCTTCATACTTATGTGTATTGGTGATCCAAAGGACAAGTTTTGTTAAGAATCAGAAAGTATTTTGCAAATTATTTAACTTTGCAAAGTTGGTGTTTGTACAACTGGGTACTTAATTGATATTTGAGCACCTGAATGAACTGAAAAAATTCCAAGAGTTGTTAGAAAATATTTTAACACATACTGACAAGGATTAAGAATTCAAAGCAAAAATTTAACTTTGGAAAACTGATATTATTTTAGAACGATTATCTGGTGATTTTTAGTTTCTGTTATGGATTTGAAACTGAAGAAAGATTCTTAAATAGAAAAACATCTGTCTGTGTTTGAAAATTTCACCATTATTTCTGAAAAACTTGATATGGAAAAGTTTGGGCTTTAAATCAATTATGCTATTACAAGAAGTTTAAACAATACATTTATCAATGAAAGAAAACAAACAACTTTTAGAGTTTAAAAAATTATAGTATCATTGATGAATAATTTCAAGAGAACAAGTTATCCAAATTCTGGTTAAAGGAAAAGGACATTTCAAACTGTTAGAAACAGAGTAAAAACTCATTTTCTGCCATTTGCTGCCTCTTAGTCTATAAATTTTATCAACTTTATCAACAGTAATAACTACCAATAATTTGAACAGATCAGACATCATGTCTTAATAAGAAATTCAGGTAGCTACGTCATTAAAGTTTTGGTCACTGCTATGGTGGACCAAGATTTTGTTTGGAATTTTTATCAAAATCAATATTGGCTATGTCCCTTCAACTTTATGTTTTATTTTTCTTATTACATAATATGAAGAAATTATAAGTAATACCTTCATCAAGCCTCTGTAGTTATAAAATTCTATATATCATTCTATGGCTGCTTTATAACATGCAAAGTTTGGGAAACATTGCTGTAGAGGATTGCAGTACCATTTGCATCAGATTATACCTTTTAGTTAATTTGGCAGCTCTGTTTCCAGGGTGACCTGATAAGAGTAAAAGTTGATTTTTTTTTTCAGGTAATGTTGTTTATGACAAAAATGACCCCAACTGGTAAATTATACATGCATTGGGAGAACTAAAAATGTATTATAAACAATTCACTGAGAGTCATAACTTTAGACTCCAGTAAGTACAGAGACTCTTTTAGGGGCATGTCCCTTGCAAAGATGCTGAAATTTATGCTTATGAAGTTATTGAAAATGATATATTGGCTTCTGTGACTTTTAAGTCAAGGTGACTTCCACACCCTCCCAGTGTGGATCTCTTCTACCAGCATGGGAGTTGTCACCCAGAGAAGATAGCTCTCAGGTGGCTCTTTGGCTACTTTGAGTCCCTGGAAAAGGGAAGTCTGATACTTCTCTGATAATAAGAAGTAGTTCCTGTACCATTTATGAAAGTATAGTCTAAGAATGTCTTGTGAGTGTAAACATTGAGTTGGATCAGGAAGACTCCTGCTTGGGCAATATTTAAGTTGTTTTTTTTTTTTTTTTTCCTGGTTGGTATAAAAGGAACTACTGTTGATGTTGCATAATTCCCTTTCTAGTAGCCGATGGATTATTTTTCCATATCTATGTAGTGTCTCACCTCACTATTATATCAGTTACATAAGTCCACGTTTTGCTTTTTTTATTTGTTCATAGAAATATAAACTTGATCACCTCAGTAAAGGTTTTAAGGCAGCCACATTAGGGTACTAATGTCAATGAGTGAATACTGCAACATGACACTACCAACACACTCAGTGTATACTAAACATTGTTCTAAATGTTTTATATGTATTAACTAATTTAATCTTCATAGCAACTTTATAGCATAGGTAAAACTGAAAATCCATTTTGCAAATGATGTGGCATTTAAGGCCCACATTTGAATAAATTGTCCAAATTTACACTTAGCAAATCATATAGTTGGACTTCAGAATTCAAGCTCTCATGTACTATGCCTGACATACTAAACCTCATGATAATAACTACTCCTGACATTTGTGCCACACACACTATACTAGGCATTTGTGCTTAGTGCTTTCTGACATTAATTTTTTTTCATCCTCATAAGAGCATCATTTCATAAGCTGAAAAGAGGTAGAGATTTACTAAGGTGTTTACTAGTTGATGTTGTTTTGTGATTTGTACATAGGAAATTCAGAATAATGTCTGATACTCTGTCTTCCAATTCTGTGATTTAATATCCTGTACAATTTCAATTTTAAAACTATTTGAATTCAATGGTTAGATCACACTGTATGACAGAGCCCTCCCCATATGCCAAGCATATATAAGGCCCATGGAAAGCCATGAAAGAGGACACCATGTCTCATACTTCAGTGTTTCCCAGTGTATTTTTCTAGGAACATTAGACCTCAATTATGTTAATAGGTATGTGGTAAAAAATGTGTTCTTTGATTATGTAAATTGGAAAAACAGTTGAATCAGAGGTTGGGATTAGAATTCTGAGGAACATAATTGTATACCTTGTACTGTTAGGACCATATTTTTAAAAACTCTACTATGTGTTTTATATATTACGTATTAACAGATCAGTTTGAAGACATCAGAAACACAATGACGGCTTTCTTAGACTAGGCCATGAGGAAATTGAAATGTAATAAATCTAATGTCAGTCAGCAAGCAGAAACTCTATAGGCCTTTGAATTTTCATTTTTGAACATCAAAAATCTTTACCTTTAGATCGTCTTCCTATCCTTCTTTCAATCTCAATCTCTGTCTCCCCCCACCTCTTCTCTTTCTTTCCTTCCCTCCATCTCATTCCTCTCTCACACACACACACACACACACACACACACATACACACACACATATTCTGGCACTACTCTGGAGCTATGATAACTTACTGGATGATAGCTTCCTTTCATAAAAAATAACTGGAAGAATCTAAAGCTGTATTTCTCAGTTTTGACTCTACCCCCTATGATTTATTTAATTGGTTTGTGGTAGAACCTGACCAATAGCACTTCTTTAAAACCCATCAGATGTTTTCATTATTCAACCAGAGTTTGACACTATAGACCCAGAACAGCAAGTTCTCAAGAAAGCCCCAGAGGACTTGTTAAACCACAGATTATTAAGTCTCCAGAGTGTCTATAGATTTGGGAGGAGCTGTGGAAATCTGCTGCCCCCACATGATGCTAATGCTGCTCCTTGAAAGATAGTCTACTGAGAACCGTTGTCCAAGATTACTCTCTTACTGATGAAACTTAGCAATTTCCTTTTTGTTATGTGTTTGTTTAATTCGTAGATAAAAAGGAGTTCTTATGAGGTAATTTATCATCTTTGGTTAATCAAACCAGAAGTAAAGAAAGCATTTCTTTTCCCCAGTTTAAGTTAAATCTAGAATCATATTGAATCATGATGTTGACCGTCATCAAACAAATTGAAGTTTGTAAATGCAAAACTCATTTATTCCCAGGCATGTGCTTGCTTACTTTCATCCAATAAATGGGTTCAAATCATAGCAATTAAAGCTGTGTAATAATGAAACTTGAGAGCTTGAAGTTGCAGAGGGCTACAAGAGCTTATCTAATTCAGCAGGAATTACTCTCGTGCATGTAGAAATCAGAAACTTGAAAGAGGTGGAAGGAGGAAGCAGTGAACAAGCATATGCATGCATTCACATATGGCTAACGATGGACATGATGAAAAACCAGCCTAAAATGGGCAATTTGTGCCCACTAAGAAGCAACTATTATGAAACAGGAGAATGCCACAAACATCTGGCAGAATAATTAGGATTTAACAACCCAAGCAATCAGAAGCCATCCAAAGTTCCTGAGCAGAAGTGTCACATGAGGCAAACCATGTTTCAACATGATTAATCTGGTGAACTGTTTTAAAGATAAACAGAAATATTTCCCATCACTGCTGGGTATAATAGAACTGCTGCCTGAAATAACAGATCACAATAAGGTTTTATTGTTTTGCAAAAAATCAAATAATTAACTCCAAGAGAAGACTTGTTTTTAGAGCTTCATTAGGGAATCACTTTGAGTCATACATAAAATGAAAAATAATAGGAAAATTTATGACCTACCACAAGAGCCAGGCAATTTTATCATTCCATTGGATTCTCTCAAATAAGACACAGAAATTAATAGATGACTTAAAGTTTCATTTCAGATGGACAGAGAGAGATTCTACAGCAAAATCATTAGCCAAGGGATCCCTTGATCCTGCATTGAACAACAAATCATAACATATTTTTTTTCTAGTTTGGAGACAGTATAGTTAAACATAATTTTATTAAAGATTTTTATCTCAGCCTGATTCATTATCTAGCCAAGAATCTCTGTTTAGACAAATGTATAATGAAGTCATCTTCTTTAGCAGCAAAGTAGGAATTTTATTCTTGATTTTTTAAAGTTCTCCCTTAAGGTTTTAGACGAAGCTTAATTTTTCTGATTATTTTGTCAAAGAGAGGACCAGTAGAACAAACATCCAAATCCAACTATCCAGGAAGCAACTGAAGTTGGAATTCTGAATGCCAAGACACGCTGAATGGGCAGTCAGTATCATGAGTGGTTGTTAACTCCGAGGAAACTGCTGAGTACTTCAAAGCACACAAGTCCAGCAAGACCAAGAAAGAGTTTTAAGAAGAAGAAGAGAGAAGTTCTATACAACTTTATTTACAGAGGAAATGTAGTCAGAAGATAAGGAGAGTTAGAAAAAAAGTGTAGTGCAACTTCTCTTTGTTTGGAGGAAAGCATGAGATATGCCCAGGAAGGAAAGCCATAGTATGTAGAATTTCATGACAGTATGAAAGAGAGATCAGGTTGTCTCTGTTCTGTTTTTGCTATTGTTTGTTTCTTTTCAGATAAATTTTTGTGTTTCACAAACATTGTGTATTAGGATCACCCAGGCAGCTTGTTAATCAGGAGTCTCATAATACGTGAAGATTGTGTGTTTGACCCAGACATCTAGATTCTTCTTAATACCCCAGATGCTTTTGATACTGATGACCCAATCTTTGAAAAAGACCCACATGTGTTCATTTACTTTCTTAACACTGGAGGTGTGTAAAGGAAAAAACTTAAGGGTTTGAGAATGAATGTCTTGAAATAAAGAATAACACAAATAATTTTTAAGTGGCATTGAGGACCAACAAGTTGAAATTCAACATCAGGGACCACATCTACCACCTTCTAGCAGATGTCAATAGCAGATAAACCACACAGAGCAAGTTTTCCAGACATGAACTAAGGGCTGGGTCAGCTGCTCTAGTTTTTAGGTTGGTTTGATGGCTGATGTTAATGAAACATCTGAAGTTGATTATAATTTCACTGGCAAATTTCACATTTTGAAGTTTCACATTTTAGAGAGAATCACTGCAAAAATGTCCTGTTTATATCTTCATCTATTGACAATGGGAAAAGCGGAAAAAATTAAATGTTTTCCATATATCTTAGAGCACCCATGCAATGCCTGACTTTTGCAGAAATTTCTGGTGTGAGTTAATTAGATCACATCAAAAAGTCAGTTAATGGAGTCAGATAAAAACAAAGAAGGTTTTCCATCGCAGTACTGAAATAAGAGAGCAACCTTCAAGTTAGTTATCAGCCCCCTCCCACACTCCACAGTAACATCTGCCCCTCAGTTTTCTTTGTGGGCTCACGTGAACAACTCTTGGGCTTGCTTTCATTTTGGTCCTGTATGTTCCAATTTATAAAAATATTCTTACTGAGTTTTACTAAGGCTAAAATTAAAAATTAAAAACTAAAAATTGCTGATGCCAGTGATTCTTGGCTTTTTGACAAATGGAGCCAAAGCATACAAGAATTTTGTTCCAGTCCCTCAAAAACTGACCATCCGCATGCACGTGAATTTGTTTATAAACAGCAATTTCAGTCATTTCACTATAGCTTCAGAATACAGGAGGAAGGACTGGAAGAGAATACAGACATGGGAAACAATTGATTTACACTGAAGTGTTACTAATATACATATTTTTGCATAGTTTTAACTAAAAACAATTGGAGTTTGTTTTTGTATATTATTTAACCTTTATCCCATTCTAAAATCTCAGAGAATCTTCAAAAATATTACTTTCCTAAATTCCTAAGTGTACACTTATAAGGTGCTATATCATATTTTGTATGTTTTAATATTAAGTTGCATATAATATTCCGTGTTATAGCTAAAATTACAGGAAATGTCTTTGTACTGTAAATTTTATTTTAAAAATATTTAGAAAATCAGCCCTTTCTGTTCTCATTACTTTTTTCTTTCATTGACTCCAGTTCCTGTTTTTATCCTGTTCTTGATTTTCTTTTTTACTTGATCTGTTTCCTCTTATACATACAGTTAAGGAATGTCCTTGATGACAGTTAAAGAAAGACATATCTTGAGCTAAATGATTTCTGAATAATAATTATTTTATGTGTGATGAATTGGACATAAATTTTATCTTAATTTGGGTCAGTTCTCATCTAAATCATGTTTTCTTTCATATCTGATAACTGTCAATACTGGATCATTTAAAACTCTTTAATGTTATTAATATTGACTAATTTCCAAAAAGTCGATAATAAATTTAAAATCAGTTCCTGGTCATTTTCACTCAGGATCATTAAGTTTTAAATATTTATAGATTTCTTTTATTCTAAAAATCATGAAACTATGATATTGGCATAATACCAAGAATGTGAAATCTTTATAAGACCAAATATTATTTAAAACCAGCTCTCCCTCCTTTTCTTGAGCAGTTTATTCAACCTGAAAGTAGTTTGTTAGAATTTTGTTAAATTTTAAATAGTATTAAATCATAAAATTTTCAGTTTTAAATTTTAATAGTATTCAAGAAATTCATCTCCTTACAACAAAATAACTTTAATTGCTTGATTTTATGTTGAACACTTTATTCATTTGTCTAAATTTTTAATTGTTCACAGAGTTGTATCTTATGAGAACATCAATAAAAATGACTACTATACAATTAGCCAAAAGGCAGTGACACACATTTACAACGATGATATTGAATTTATTGAAATTGATCGATGGGAACAGGAATATCTGTATCACAGAGAACTCACTAAGATCCCCATATTTTCACTTTTCCGGAAATGGAAGGCTTTTAGCGTATGGAAGAAGAATGTGCGCTCCAAGAAAATCACCGAATGTCAAAAATCTCTACAGAAAGATTTGTTCATTGTTAATCCTGTATGTATTTATTAATTGTAATTTAAAGAATTACAGAAAAAGAAAGTGTGAATCTATTATAACTATAGATACAGGATATAGACTCTCTGAAATGGAATATTTCACTTTTTTAAGAGAATTCACAGTTTTCATCCTGTCTAATCAGTTAGGAGTGGCAATCCAGCCTTATTTCTACATTTTAACTAGGGTTGCAAAATGTAGAAGTGTAACAAGGGAGTTGCAAAGGTCCACTTTGATTAGAAACAAGCTCAGGTTCTTGGATTTGTAATCCCCTTTGTTGTTGATCAGGAAAGCTGTATATCCTTTTGAGAACAGTAGACTGGCAGCCCTATTCCCCTTTTCTCTGAAATATTCTGGACTTAATGACCCCAAATAATCTGGTGCTTGTTTTTGTGAGCAAGTACCTCCCAGTATATCTTATAGGTTCCTTTACTATGGATTAAGACAATTGGGAAAAAAATTTAATATTTACTTTGAATGATGGGAGATCACAGAAAAAAAAAAAAAAAACTGTTAAAGAATATTTGGCCAAGCCCGGTATGGTGGCGTACAACTGCAATCCCGGCACCTTGGGAGGATGAGGTAGGAGGACCAAGAGTTCAAAGCCAGCCTCAGCAACTTATGGAGGCCCTAAGCTACTCAGTGAGATCCGTCTCTAAATAAGCTATTGAAAAAACAGGGATAGTTCAGTGGTTAAGTGTCCCCGAGTTCAATCCCCAGTACTTAAAAAAAAAAAAAAAAAAAAACTAAAAAGGATGTGTGGTCACATTCAAAATCTATTCAAAGAATTTCAACTTACATTACAATATTTCTACTTGACTCCTGGGAATGTACTGAAATTATTACTTTCACGTTTAAGAGAGCTGGGTTCTGAGCTGTCTGTTTCTATGACACTGAGTCACTACTTTCTCTGGTCAAAAGCTTCAAGTTTTCTTTTTACTGGTCATTTCCATCACTTTTCATATAGTAATCTGAAAGACTTATCACCATGTTAGTCGTACAATAAAGGAATATTCAGAACTACACTTAACATGGATTTTAGTGCAAAAAAATATATGTACCACTTCAAGTCCTCCATCTCAACCAGCATTCTGAATTTGGGGGAAATATTCTAGTCCTTGACATCAATTTTGACCCCTAGACCTCTACTTTCTTCATTCGAAGCTCTTTCACTACCTTTCATCTTTAACACTATCCATATTATAACTTTGTTACTAAACATGCAAAATAGTTCTCCCTAGAATTGTCTCTAAATCACCTCACTCAGTGAAGACTCTCTTATTTTGTGTGCTAAAATTTATCATTATCTCCTGTGCACCATTCATACCAGTGGTGCGTTGGCCTTGATAATATCTCCTCTTGAATTGGTTCTAGCAGACTAGAATGTTCTCATACTTCTAAGCTACAATTGACATAAACAATAATCCCATTGAGATGATTTAAATATCTGTTAGATGCTAACCCACACTTATCACAAGTCTTATAATTACAATTACTTGACTAGAGTGACTGATTCTTCTAGACTAGTTTGAAGAAAGAAATATTGAAAGAAGTTATTCTGGACATTTTTATTTTTATGACATTTTAAATAACCAACTTTGTTGGTACCTGTGCATTCATTTTCTTGTTAAAACTTTATGGATATGGCATTTATATACCATAGAATTCACCTGTATAATAAAGTATACAATTCAATGATTTTTAGTGTATCCACAGAATTTACCGATAATCACTATAATCAATTTTATAATATATCCATCATTCAAAAGAAAAATTCCATTACTCACAAATAGTCATTCCCTATTTCTTCCCAGTCCCTCTTCTCCCTCTCCCCAGCTCCAAGTAACCAATAATCAGTTTTTTTGTCTCTATAGATTTGCCTGTTCTTTACATTTCTTTTAAATGGAGTCATACACTCTTTGTTTTTTGGTGACTGGCACTTTTCACAAAACATAATGTTTTCAAGATTTTTCTGTGTTATAAAATAGCATTTCTTTTCATTGGCAAATCTTGTTCCTTTGTGTGATTATGCCTATTTTAATAGATGAATTTCTATTCCTCTATTAATGGATATTTGGATTGTTTCCTCTTTTGGCTATCATGAATAATGTTATAAACATTCATGTACAAGTTTTTGTCTGAACGTATGTTTTCATTTCTCTTGGTCATATCCGTAGGAATGAAATTGCTGGATCACTAGTAACCCTGTGTTTAACCTTTTGAGGAAACATAAGTTTTCCAAAGTTACTTGTGCCCACTAAAATTTAAAATCAAATTTAGCCTTGTTCTTCATCATAGATAAAGATGTTCCCTTAGAACATCCCATAGATATTCCCTTCTGTTATAATTGTGATTGGATATTGTAAAGTCCTTAAGGTAACACAAGAATCTTTTAGTAGCCATTAACAAAAACTAATGAAATGTAAGTTATTGCCCAGTTTCATTTCACTTGCTCATTTTTGTTCCTTAAATAGCAGAAAGACATGTATGTATTTTCAAACAGAAAAGGAAGGAATTGAATAAATTAAGCCTGATAATTCAAAAAATTATTTTAGAAAAAAATTTTCAAAAGTGTTTCTGTATAATGTATGCTTTTTGTAGTCGTAGCTAGTTGTAACATATAGAGCTGTTTATTTTCCTTATTAGCCATTTTTACTGTCCACGTTTTGACTTTTAAAATATAGAATTTATTTTTTGCTAAACAGTGATAAATTCTTATTTTCATTCAGTATTTGCAGCCAGCTCTTCTTAAAATAAATGAATTGTGTTATCAATTGAGCTTTATGGGACTTTATTATATTGAAAAATGTCACACCTACACCCTGCAGGAGTTTAAGGCTGCACAAGTTGTACGACTAGAGGAGGTAAGAAATTTTGCCTGTAAGGATTAAGTTTTTTTCTCTATTCTTGATATTTTGGTATCACTAATTATAAATATTCATCAATATCTAGGTGACAGAGCGCCTAGAAGAATTTCGAAATGAGGCAAAAGATGTGGTCAGAAAGGCTTGTCGATTTGCTTTGCGTGCTGCAGGATTTATTCCTGATGACTGTGCGTTTGAACCTACTGAGGGTAGGAAGGGCACAGAACCTGGATATATCAGAAATGTCTGCTTTCTAAAATATCAACTCTTCTGTATTCTTTGTCATTTCTATTCTTTCAAACTACTGCTTGATATGTTATAAATTCAATGTACTTTGTGGAAGGGGGTGCAGAAATGGTAAATATTGCATCATCTTGTGTTCTCCCACTTATGTAAATATTACTGAACTGGACACAGAATATTAATTCATAAACCTTCTGTAATGGACTCAGGTTGGGACTGTCTTCTTGAATGTATGTCTGGCCTACTTTTGGAGTCTATAGGTTTATTAAAATTAAGGGACTGAATGGATCTCAGGATTGGTCCCACTTGGCAAGGATTGTAAAGAATGATTCTAATGGAGATAGGTCAAATGCTTGAGGGTCAAGGTGTTCCTGGGAAAGTTAACATGGTCTACTGATTAACTCCTGTTAAGGAGAATGTTAACAAACTATTTTTTTTTTTCTTGAATTGAAATTGATTTGATAGGAAATTCTTTTGAATAGTTAGACTTTTTTGTGGGGTTGTAAAAGCTTTGTGAACCAAAGGATTTTGTTGTTTTTACATTTTATTTGTCCTTTCTTTGAATGCATATTTAGAGAAATGGAATTTTTACACAAAAATTCTTGTCTTCTGTTCTTAGATAAAAAAACAAGTGGTACAGGTTTCAGTGATGTGCTGTTTGACTTGCCTACTTGTGGAGAATCTGAAAAAATGACATACACAGAACAGGCCAGCAAAAGGCATCATTGCATGAGGCTGACATGGTAAATGATTAGATTTATTTTAAGATAAATTAGATCATCCATCCTGCTCAAGTTTCATTGAAAATTATACCTTGGAAGATGAGGGATATGTCAATTTATATGACTGGAGTAATTATCAAAACATTTTATGTCCTACTCAAATATGTACAATGAAAAGTTAAAACCAAAATATAGAATTCTGTCTTGGAAATGAACATTACCTTTTTTAAAAAAAATTAAACCTTTCACCATAGAATTCCCTAAAGTTATGAAAATTTAGGGAATATGGTTACCTAAATCATGCCCCAGAAACTCATCCCTTCAACGGCTGCTCAGCAAAGTAGCTGTTGGGACAGACAGGCTGATAGAGCAACTCCTGAAGTAAATCAAGTTGTGTGAAGGAGAAGTCAGGCACAGATTTGTGAACCTCTTCAAGTATGTTGGGAAGGCCTGCTCCATCCTGTTGGTCACTAAGGAAGTATGGCACACAAAGTTCCACCCTGTCCCTAAGGCAGATTTTGCAACTGGTAGCCAGGGAGGGAAGTGTTCCTCTTAGCACCTCACCAGGGGACTCGATATTAGCATTAGCTCTTCCATCTGCTTACCCAGCTGGATCTTGAACTTGACTATTTCAGAGTTTAGATTTTGCATCATTCTAAAGCCTCATAATTACAAATCACTCTTCTAAACAAAATCACCAAAGATTATCTGAAAAGTTGTCTGTGAAACTATAAAGCATTTATCATTATTATTTGATGTTCACTAACTTAATCCAAAATTAAAACCATTTATTTAATATGCCTTAACTGTGTACCCTTTTATATATGAAAATGTCTGTAGTCATGAAAGTCCATGAAGCTATCCCAAAGACACCATCAGGGCCTAGAGACATAGGAAACCCTAAAGCTCTACTTAGCAAACTAAAAGGTTATTTTAAATATAACAGTTGTTGTATGCATTAGGTTTTTCTTTAAAACACCTTTAAAAATTTGTATGACCTTTTGGCAAGATGAACTAGGTGCATTTTTCTTAATAGCTATATTTCTCATTAAATAGACTATTGAAAAGTTAGAACCCCTAGATAAATTGATATTGCATATTTGAATATAATTGTGTTTTAAAAGGAAGACTGTCTAAGAAAAACTCTTCTGGACAATAAATCTCTGATACTGTTATATAATTAGATCACAACTCAAGGAGAAATTATATTTTAAAATTTAAATTCTTGATTTAGAGTCACTATGAAAAATATATAGTGAGTATAGAAAACTGAAACAGTATTTGCTTTTCTTTTCAAGCTTTATCTATCTAAATGATTATTTAATTGAGAATACACTGCATGTCTTAACAGTAAATTCTACTAACTCTCTTCTGAATTATCTCACTGATAAACTGAAAAGAACACCTTCAGCGGATGTCATTCAGAAATGGATTACTGAGGAGAAGCCTGAAGTCACTGACAAAAAGGTATATTCAGATCAAATTAAAATTCATTATCAATACTTATTGAGGAGTGCTAACTATAAATCATGCTATTTTCTGTATACTAGAAAAATAGAGAAATTTCTGTTTGAACATATTTCTATTGAAGTATTGGTTATTAGTATTATTTCTATTAAGTATATGAACTCCACTCCTATTTAAATATTACCAACTTTGTTGTATAAAACATGTATACATGTTTTCCCAATTTATTGTTTGCTTTCCATTTTGTTGATAATGTTTTTATTGGAGAGACATTTTATGATACTATGTCATCTTTCAATATTTGTCTTTTTTCTTTCCACATGCTATGATTATAAATTCAGCTAATTATAGAAACTTAAATTTTATATGTCTTTGTCTTACTTTACACCTTGGTACTAATATCTTTATAACACTGCAAATGTGTTCACTTTAGGGGGCTCCTGTGATAGAAAAACAGGAAGAAGATGAGTCTCTCATCCCAATGTTCATCACAGAACTGATTTTGACCATTCAGTCACTACTCTTTGAGCCTTCATTGGAAGACTTTCTGGTGTGTGCTTCTTCATACATAATATATATTATATATAATATATAATTTCTGTGTAATAAACACATTTTTGGAAAATGAAGCAACTGCTTTACCATTAAAAGATTGGCACAACTGCAGTTGTCACTCCTCCAAAAGCGAGAAAGCATTGCTCCTTTACAATGCTTTTCCTGTACATAAAAACTGTCTAAAAGTATAGCACATTTTCTTTAACTTGAGGCAAATTAGGGGTTTGGTAAGGTACACCATTGGGTGGACATGTTCTGTATAAACTTTAGAATGCACGATAGGCATCCCTCTAACAAGAGTTCAAGAAATCATTCTTAAAAACACCATTTTTGAAATCTTTTCAAAAGCATTCTACATCTGAGGAAATTTTAGAGTTTTAGTCATTTATTGCTCCGTAACAGATTACCACAAATTTTGCAGTTTAAAGCAACCACTATTTATCTCAGTTTCTGTAGGCCAGGAATGTGGACACCTGCTGCTTAGCTCATCCTCTGCTTTAGGACCTCTCCAGGTTGCAGTTCAGTTGTCAGCCAGGCCTGATATCTTTTTTATCCCATGCTTGACTGGGAAAGATCCACATTTGAGTTCCCTCAGATTGTTGGAAGAATATAGCTCTGTGCAGCTACTGGACTAAGGTTCCCATTTTTTTGCAAATGTCAGCCAAGTCCCCTTTAGTCCCTTGACATATCACCCCCTCTACAAACAGTTTATAACATAGCTCTTATCTCTTCAAGGCCTATTAGAGAATTTCAGGAAGCCCAATTTCTCTTTTGAAGTCTTACCCTTGATTCAATCAGGTCTATCCAGGATGATCACCTTTTTGATTAATTCAGAATCAGTCTATTTTGTACCTTGATTTTATCTGTAGAATCTTTCTAACTTTGCCATATAATGTAACCTAATCCCAGGAGTTATATCCCTTCATAATCATAGGTCCATCCACACTCAAGAGCAGGGCATTGTACAGGTATGTACACTGGTGGGCAGGAATCTTGGGGGTCATCTTATTTTGTCTGCCACATTTGTGTACCTGTGTAGATTAGTAAATCAATCAGTCCTTATTTTCTGTTGTTAGCTGGTATACTGTAGCGCAAAAGCAATAGTACTCAGGATCTGTAGATTTTAGTCTTGGCTTTACAATATAATAAGCACCTTGGGGTTCAGTTTCTTCATTTTTAAAACGAGAAGGCAGATGAGTTCTTGGGTTGCCTCCTCTTCCAGTAGTCTATGATTCTGTAATTTATGAGATAGAATATTTTAAGACATTTACAATGGCAGACCGATAAGCTACTGGTGGCTGAAACGGCTCTTGGGAGTTCCCAAGCAGAGAAGGACTGAGCTCCCACATCTACTGACCACAAGATTCATGTCCTTCACCTGGGATGCAGGTACCCCCATGTTGCAGGTGACACAAGGAAACTGCAAGCAGTTTGTTGTCTTTACTCCCAAGTGAGAGTCCTCAAAAAAAACTCAACACCCCTCTAATTTTTCTGTTGCAAAACTCTGCTCCACATATAGTTATTTTTAATTCCTACAAATGACTGAGCTCTAGGAGTAATCAGCAAGTTTGTGTGTTCCTATCAATGTAAGATTTTACTTCACATACCCAAAATTGAAAGTGTAAATAAGACTTTCATTCATGAATTTTCTCCCCCCAAAATTATTTTAGTCATTAGCATAAATCATCTCCATCTGGTTATTTTAAACATACATGCATATAAATAGGGCTTCATCTGAAGGAAATTATATGCTTTTTAAAAAAAAATTTAATAATGACTTACTCTTCCTATACCTTTATTTATTTTTTTTGTCATGCTGAGAATTGAATCCAGTACCTCACACAGGCTAGGCAAGCACTCCACCACTGAGCTACAATCCCAGCCCAGAAAATTATATGCTTAAGTCATGATACTTAAATTGTTCTTGCTTGGGTTACCAGTGTATTAAATACTTGATTCAGAATTTGCTTTTCAGTTCTCATCTTGTTGTGTTTGACAGATGTCCTATTGCATGTGACTCAGTTTATTGCTTTTGCATCCTGAAATAGACTCTTGGTTTAATTTCCCTTGGTTCTATTCTTGACCTTTATTTTTTCTTTCTCAGCTTTCTGTCAAGATCTTTTTTTGTCAGCCCCTTGATTAATGCTATCCTAAAGTGTTCCCTCCTCCTCACACACTATGAATTTTTCCTGGGTGCTTTTTTCTGTACCTGTTTGAACTTCCAGGATACTGACTCATAAATATATATTTACATCTAGTGCTTTTTTTCCTAAGCCCCAGACATAGAGCCATCTGGAAATAGCCACCAAAATGTTCCATGATCAACTCCAAATCACCAAAGTTAGCTAAACTTATCAATTTCTTCCAAAACTTGCTCTTCCCACCCTGACTCCATCTTAATGAAAGGCACTATTCAGGTACCCAGAGATCCAAGATATCTTAGATTCTTCCTTTGCTCCCTGAAGTCAAGTCACCAGGTTGTATGCAGAACTTTAGTTGCTTTCTCAGTCATAACCTTATCATCTCTGTCTGGCCTGACATAATAGTCTGTTTTGATTTGCTTGTTTCTCTTCCTTCTAATTCATTTTCCACATTTCTGTTAGCAAATCATTCTCATTGGCAAAGCTAATCATGTAACTTTTCTGCTTAAAATTTCTCCATTACCTATGGTAGCATTTTTCAAAGAAGGCTCTGTGAGATGTTGCTGGTATTATAAGAAACAAGGGGTTATGATACATTTACATATTAGCAGATGTGAAAGTCCTATTTAGCAGGTCCTAAGAAGACTCTTGTTTCCTCAGTTCTTGTCTTGAAATAGTTCAGTCAAGAGAATTAGAGAATAAGCACAAAGAGTTTTTTTAATTTAATGGAGGTAAGCTCCAAAAGGAGCCTTGCCTCCCTGTGGAACAGACCCCCGCCCAGAGAAGAAGAGGCCTAAGGCTTTCCATAGGGAGAGTTTTGTTTTGTTGGTAGTGGGGATTGAATCCAGGGGTGCTTTAACCAGTGATCTATATCCCCAGTCCTTTTTATTTTTTATTTTGAGGCAAAGCCTCACTAAGTTGCCCAAGATGGCCTCAGACTTGTGATCCTCCTGCCTCAGCCTCCCAAGTGACTGATTACAAGTGTGCATCATGTTGCCTGACTCCACATAGTGGGTTTTTATATTTGGTCTTGGAATCTCCTTCTTCTTGTTTTATGAACTTGCTGAGGTTACTGCAGTTTGGAGGCCATGACCTAGTGCCCTGTGCTGGTTTCATGTGTTGGAAAGTTTATATTAGTATCCCACCTAAACCTACCCAGGTTTTAGAACCATAATAAATTATAGTGAATCAGGGTCTGCCAAATGACAGTACCTCTATGTATGTTTCAAAGTTGGAAGTCCCTTAATCTGGTTAAACCTAGTTCTTCTAGTTTAAGAAGGTAGTACCTGACCAAGAAGGAGGCAGGTTTTTAGGAGGAATTTCCTGTCCTCTGAGGGATAGTTAATTTTCACCACTCTGGGTGGGGTGAGCCTTATTTTTCCTTCCCCCACCTGCCTGCTTACATCTACCTGTCTGCCTGCCTGTGTTAACATATCTGCTGCATACTGTTTCTCCACACTAGCTCTGTACTCCAGCACCTCTTGGTGATGGCTCCTTCACACACAATGATAGAGAGAATGGGACTTCTAGGAGTTTGGTACACTGGGCAAGCTCTAACTCATCTTTTAAGATTCATCACGAAGTACTTTACCTAATTTTCTTTAAGGTATTTATTCTAAATTATAAACTAATCTAGGCTCATTGAAGAGAATTTGAAAAACACAAAGATCATTAAAATCATCCAAAATCTTACTTGTCAAAAATAGAAATAATCAGTATTAACATTTTTACATTCCTGCATACTTAACTTACCATGAGATTATATACCTAGATGTAGATGCATTTTTAAATAGGGATAATATTACACATCAGTTTTCTCTTTCTCTCTCTTCAACTTAACATTATATCATAAACTTTTTACCATGACATTGACCAGTTTTTGGAGATATCATTTTGAAAGAGTATGAAATTTTCCATTGTATAATATACCCATAACTTTTATAACCATACTATTAGTTTTGAATACTTACGTATAATTAGTTGTTATTATTATGAGTTATGCTGCCGTGAATGTTCTTCACATAAATCTTTGTTTATATGTATAAGTTTTTTCTCTCAGGTTACGTATATATATTTTATGGTACCAGGGATCGAACCCAGGGACTCACACATGCTAAGCAAGTCTCCGTACATCCTCAGCCCTAGATTTTTAAAATAGAAATTACTACTCAAACAACAACCTCTTCCGCCCACCCCATAATTCTCCTCCTTCTCCTTCTTGCTAGAGTCTTGCTAAATTGCCCAGGCTGATCTAGAATTTGTGATACTCCTGCTTTAGCCTCTGGAATAGCTGGGATTACAGGCATAGACCACCCACCATGCACACATAAGCCCTACTCTCTCTGCCAACAATCTAAACTTATAGCCCTTCCTTTAAACTTTCTTTTGGCTTTCTTCTGACCCTCTGGTGTTTTGTTCACACTTTGAATGTGGATCTCATCATAATGTACTAATTTTTTTTAAATCTACCTCTTTCTCAATTAGAAAATATGTGTCCTAAAAGCAGGACTATGTTTTCCAATTCATCATATGCTCAGAATCAACAGAGCATCTGACCTGGTTGATTGAGTTATTCATGTTTATTTTAGTAATTCAGAATATTCATAAATGTAATCATCTGTATATTTACATTTATGTTTATGCTTTCTCTCTAACAGGATGGTATTTCAGGTTCAATTAATCATTTTCAAAACACTGTGCTATCAGTTCCAAATCTTGTGCCTGATACATATTTTGATGCTTTCACCAGCCCTTACATTAACAACAAATTTGAAGAAAAAACTTGTGGACCTGGGCCAAACTTATCATCTGTGTTTGATGATGATAAGAATTTTCACACAATTGTCTTTCAAATAAAGGTAAATTTATTTTTACTAAAACTATTTTATATTTTCTATTCTTAAGAAATTGAGTAATATATTTTCTTCCTCTCTCATCTTTAAATATTTGTGAAAATTGGAATAAACATAATCTCAACATGGTAAAATTTGAAAATAATGTTGGTATCTTAAAAATTGCCCTGTTAAGCAAGAAATAACTTTTTAAAAGCATTAAATTATCAGGCAAAACAGTTGCATATCATTAGCAATCTATTTGCATATGTTTCTAGTGAAGCAGTATTGACTGTTGAAAATCCTAACAGACACAAGCAGAACCTGGATGACTTACCAGTCAACACAATCTTTTTAACTGAAGTCATTTCCTATTAAATGTTTTGTGCTTTATAAAAGTATAATGTAATTATTTGAGGCTCATTAGAAATGTAATAATGTCTCTCTATAACTCTCCAAAAGCACTATCTCAAGTATACTTGAAGAATTTGAACATAGCATTTCATATACTAAAATTTTCAACTTAAGTGCCCCAATTTTTAAAAACAAAAGCACATTTACAGAAGATTTGATGTGAGAAAGGAAGAAGCAGCGCTGCTCCTTGGTTTGTTTCTTCCCTGGATCTTTGAGTAATCCAGTCTCTATGGAAAACAGGAATGTGGCCCTTAATGAAAATTCTATTGCCTTTTCTCCTTGGTATGCAAGTGCCACTATAATTTTGAATCTTAAAATCTACCTATTTGTCAGTCATAGAATAACCATTTTACATACAGCCTTGTGTAGCTTAAAATTAACTAGTGTTTAAATCTGTTCATTTCATAAAGATATCATTGTAGCTATCATGGTATGATTTTATTTTTCAAATTATTATTTTAATTTTACAAATCTTTGGAATAGTGTGATTCAATACATGTGCAATGATCAAGTCAGGGTAACTAATATTTCTTTCTTCTTAAACATTTTTAAAACTTTTGGTTGACACAGTAATTATATAATGTGATTTTTCAATACATGTGTATAATATGCACTCATCAAATCAGGGTAAAATAAACATAATATATTCAAATTCAAATTAAACATAATGTATTCCATCCTCTACTGTTTCTACACCTACTTGTGATAGAGTTCTTATTCCCAACTGCATTGTCAATCATCAATTCAAAATTATAAACTCCTATCATCTGACTTTGTCCTCCTTTCATAATTTTAGCTTTGCAAATTATTTTGACTAATTCTAAAATTTGTCCTAGATTGTGGGTTCTTTACCACTAAGTACTGTACTACAGAGGGTATTCCACAGACTTGTTTCATTCACTAACTACCAAATCATCTGACCTAATAACAAAAAGCCAAAATACTTTTATGTTTATCAACTTTTTCTTCCTTAGTCAATTATTTTCCTTTAAAGGACTGGTTATAACATTTGTGATTAAAAATTGTATTTCCAATTTGGAGGAGCCAAAATTAATGGCAGCTGTCTGAATACTATTTATCCCACACATCCTCCAAGAATAATGACCTTCAGAAAATGAAGAAATAAAACTAAGCAAATTTTATGTCATATCAAAAGCCAGAAAACAGAGAATACGCAAATGTCATATTACCTTTGAGCAGAAATTTATGCACAAATAACAGTGAGTTTTCTTTCTCATGTCCTTGCCACAAACTTTTGCAGACAATGAGGTCAGTCCTTTGAAAATGTATGAAAAAGAAGCAGGGAGCAAGCAGGTGGCCTGAGGTTAAGCTAAAAATCACAGCCAAAAAGAAGCCCACCCTACATGCAAAAATGACTTTTAGAAAGTGTTGGTAAATCAGAGCACTGACTGCAGGAAAGGGACTTTTAAAGGGCAGTTATTCAAGATGGAATCATTTCTGGGGTAGAAAATAAGTTTAAAAAGGAAGAAGAGGCATTATTTAAACATTGGGTGATGTACAGAAAATGAGGCAACTAGTAAAAATGCAAAATCTGGAGGATAAACAAGAACCAAAAAATCAGAGTGCACCCAGATCTTTCCCTACCACCATAAAATAAAATAGCGTATTTCTCTGACAGAACAAAATGCCCTTGAACTATAAGTCTTACAAATCACTTCACATCCATGAGTTGAAAAAATTCATAAATAGATTTGATACATGCAAAACTACTCTGAGGAGAAAAAAGAAAGAATTAAGACTGCTGATGAATATTCTTCTCCCCCAACCCAACCATGAAACTAAAGCAGCACCACACACTGAAGTAAATATCCTCAGAAGCATTTGAATATATGGAAGACCACATTGAATCAAATATTCAAAATTAAAATGGAAATGGACAAAAAGACAAAATTATCTCAGAAATGAAGACTAAAAGTTTAATATGAACAAAAGAAATTACAGGAAAAAATAATGATATAGAAGATGGAAAACAACCAAGAGAATGAAAATAAAATAAAGAATAAGTACAACACATAATTAATTCTAATGGAAGACAGGCAAAAATATGTGGCTTACATAATTGGAGTTTCTGCCGGAGAAAAAACAAGGGCATCAAGCAAACATAACTAGTCCATGAAAAGAAAATTTTAATCTATTTTTTTGAGGGGTGGTGGTACCAAGGATTGAACTCAGGGGCACTTGGCCACTGAACCACATCCCTCGCCCTATTTTGTATTTTATTCAGAGAAAGGGTCTTACTGAGTTGCTTAGTGCCTGTGTCACCCTTGCTGAGGCTGGCTTTGAATTTAGAATCCTTCTACCTCAGCCTCCCAAGCCGGTGGGATTACAGGCGTGTGCTACTGTGCCTGTTGAAGCTCTATTTAAAAGAACATACAAAGTGCCTTGGAAAACTGACCCAGAGCAATTAACTCTTGAGATAGTGTCCTTCTAAAACTATTATATATTAAAACTGAATAAAAATTCCTCCAGATCACAAAGAAAAATGATCAGCTAACTTACAGATATACCATCACAGAAATAGTCAAGAATCTCCATTATATACTAAAATGAGTATGCAGTAAATCTTAGGAAATTTTTCAAAAGAAGACATACAAATGGTCAACAAATATGTGGAAAAAATGCTCGGCAACACTAATTATAAGGAAAATATCAGTCAAATCTAATGAGATATCACCTTACTCTAACTATAATAGCTGTTATCAAAAAGACAAAAGTGCCTGCAAGAATGTGGAGAAAGGGGAACCCTGACATATTGTTGGCAGGAATGTAAATTAGTGTGATCACTATGAAAAACAGTATAGACATTCCCAAAAAATTAAAAATAGAAGTATCATATGATCCAACAATCCCAGTACTGGGTATATATCAAAAGGAAATGAAATCAGTATGTTGGAAATATCTGTACTCCCATGTTTATTACAGCCCTATTCAAATTGCTGAGATATCAGGAAGATTGCAAGTTCAAAGCCAGCCTCAGCAACTTAGTGTGAAATGAGTATGCAAAAGTCTGATGAGAAACGATATTTATATAGGTTCAGAGCCTCTCTTCATAACATTTTTATTGATTTCAAAGGGGAAAGTAGTAAGTTTGTAATGGTAAGCCTAGCAGATGCCACTGTAATCAATCTGTTAACATTACAAATAATCACACAAACTCATATTTTGTGTCTTTTGATAGAATGCACTGAGAACACACATCATTTTGTGGTATTCTAGTCAGAAATGTATAGGAAACATAAGGAAGCATAAAACACACAAATGCACACAACCATCTTAAAATGTGTAAAAGTCATGAAAGAAAAATAAGATTGAGAAAGTGTCCCAGATTAAAGGAAATCAAAAAGCTATGACAGGGACTGGAGATATAGCTCGGTTGGTAGGGTGCTTCCCTTGGCAAGTGTAAGGCCCTGGGTTCAATCCCCAACTCTGCCAAAAAAAGAAAAAGAGCTATGACAAGATGGTATATAATATCCTACATAGAACAGTAGACTAGTAAAAAAAAATGTTTTCTTTCTTTTGTTATGAAAAACATGATTGTGACAAATGGCTGAATTGTATAATGTTTGTAGTTGGATAATATAAATATCCATGTTCATTTTCTGATTTAGACCACTGTATTATAGTTATGCAAGAAAATATTTTTGTGTTTGATAAATAAAATAGTCAGTGGTAAAGGTACCACATGTTTGTAACTTTCTCCCAAATAGTTTAGAATAAAATAATACATATAGAAAGAGAATGATGAAGTAAATATGGCAAATTGTTGAAGTTTAGGGAATATGGGTAAGCAATGGAATTCTTTATACTGTTTCAGCAACATTTCTTCAATAGAAATTATCTCAAGATTTTAAAAAACTTAAATCATTTTGAATATTAGTGGAGCTTTCCATCTATAGCCTTATATTATGTTTCTGTCACCCACATGATTTTCCACATCAGTCAGCTCAATAGAGTTACTATTTGACATAGATTTTTAAAAAATTTATATTGCAAAGGCACAAACATTCTGGAAGATTATATAAGAGCCTAATCAAAGAAAATAAATGAAACAACTAATATAGACATTTAGGGTGTTTACCATTTTTTGTAAACTAAATTTTCTACTACTTGCTTACCATCTACAAAGCATGACTCTGAAACATTTTCCCTATCATTGGTATGTTGAGTTTGTGCAGTTATATTAATTGTCTTTAGTTTTCCATGAGACAAAATGTGCATGTCCAAGAAATCTTGATAAGAAATATAAGGTGAGACTTGGAGTGCAACCAGGAAGTCATAGGCCAAAACCAACAACAAATTCTAACTGCCTTTCATAGGCATTGAACATGTGATAATATATGTTGATAAAGGTATTAAAGGGACTGAAATAAGTACAAATAATTGTTTTGGTTTGGGGGGGGTGGGAAATTGTAGGGATCCAAATGTGAAAAATGAAGTAAAAGGCTTTATTAGGGCAATGTACGAAGGACATTTTGGAATGAAAGACTGGTCAGTGCAGAGAATCTGACAGTAAGATTAAACAAGTGATTTTTGTAGGCATGCGAAATAGTGCTTTTGCTCAAAAACACATCAATTAAGACATAAAATTTGCAGTTTGGAAAAAAGGCTAACTCTTTGCCAGGTTTACTAGAAAAAACTTACAAGTGTACTTCTTTACAATCATTGGGAATAATTCTTAAAAAGTCAAATTTTAAAGATGATTTTTAATTTTTTGTAAGTTTCTTCTTGAATTCGTTACGTGCCCCTTGACATCAAGGATGTACCTTTTCTCATCATGTATTCCCAAGTCAAAGCATGTTGCTGGACATAGAGACACTGCTTGTGCGTGCATGTATGTATGTGTGCTTTTCAGTGTTGAACTAAATTCTGCTTAAGAAAAATACAGGGTTTTTTTGTCTGCTTGTTTATAACATTTAGGACACCATTCATGCAGCATTCGAATCTGCCCGCTTATATGCAGCTACTTTTGAAAAGTTCCATTTATTCTTTAAGGAAAATGAGAGTCTTGATTTGCAAGCTCTTAAACTTCAAGAACCTGGTAAGTCTTCCATTTGTATGTACTAATTATTTTTTATAGGAATATCTAGTATGTGGTCTTATAGGTTTCTGTTTGGTGATATTTGGTGACAGAAATGGTAGCCCTAAAAAGTTCCAACAATAGTCAAGAATTTATTTATTTCTAGGTTATTTTCCATAGAATTACTTTTCCCCTTCATGTTTACTCAGTGTTGCTATTTTATTTCAGAAATTTGGGGAACCAGTTTCCTCCAAATGGCTTATCTTTTAGTATGAAATTTTATTGGTGCTAAGGCTGTATAATCTGTATGTGGGAATGAGTTGAAAGAATACCTACATACCTTTACCAGTTCTATTAAATGAGGTTTACATAACTTTTTCTATCTTAGGAATCTGAGTAACTGGTTTCTTTGGTGGGGGGAAACCACTCTGAGATCTGGTGGGTGTGAATCAACATGTCTTAGTCATGAAATTATACTAGGGGAAATTATTTTAGTAGACCTATTATCTTTGATAAAATAAAGTAATATAGATTATTCAATTAAAATTTTAGGCATAGAAATTCAGATAATTATAAAAATTAAGTATATATTATTTGTTATTGCTATTTAAATCATGACGTACATCATTTATATTTTTTTTTGAACTGGTTTTATTGCTTTATTTTTTATATGCAAAATAACTATTTTGATACTTTGCCTCATGAACCAGCATTAATTTTTCTATAATGTTTTTGTTTTTCTTTCAATCCTTCATTATTTAAGTTAAATAATTCAGTATCCATCTTAAAAAATATGTTTCTACAGAACCAAAATACAAGTATCACACACCCGCCAAAAAAATCTTAATTGTTTAAAGAATTGCTAAACAATTGTCAAACATGTTCTGTATTCAAAAGTCCCAAGGTTAAGCCGATTACATCTGGTTTGTCCCAGGATCTAGTCCAAGACCAATTGTATCTGGTTGTTATGTCTCTTAAGTTTTAAAAAACTGAAACAGACTTTTTTTTTTCAATATGCTAACTTACTAAAGATCTTACTTTAGAAAACAAAAATAAGGACCTTACTTTAGAAAACAAACAAATTAGGTAAGTCTTCTTCCATTGTTCTTTGGCAACACTCTCACACTGCGACAGTGCATATTGAACTGAAGTGAACTGACAGGGAGATAGGATATGATGCCTGAGTGCTATGCCATAGCATCATGGAGTCAGTGAAGTACAGAGCCTGACTTTTCAGCACACAGAGTAGGCCTACTCCAAATAACCATTTAATCAATTAGATCTTCTAAATTTTCAGAGACCAGAGGGTACAAGATTTTCTGTTTTAAAAATTTAGGTGCACTCATACATTGCTGGTGGGGTTGCAAATTAGTGCAGCCACTCTGGAAAGCAGTGTGGAGATTCCTCAGAAAGCTTGGAATGGAACCACCATTTGACCCAGCTATCCCACTCCTTGGCCTATACCCAAAGGACTTAAAATTAGCATACTACAGAGATACAGCATACAGCACATCAATGTACAGCATACAGCCACATCAATGTTCATAGCTGCTCAATTTACCATAGCCAGATTGTTGAACCAACCTTGAGGCCCTTCAGTTGATGAATGGGTAAAGAAACTGGTGTGTGTATATATATATACACACACACACAATGGAATATTACTCAGCCATAAAGAATGATAAAATTATGGCATTTGCAGGCAAATGGATGAAATTGGAGAATATCATGCTAAGTGAGATAAGCCAATCTCAAAAAACCAAAAGACGAATGATCTTGCTCATAAGCGGATGATGACACATAATGGGGGGTGGGAAGGGTCAGTGTTAGGGTTAGGGTTAGGGTTAGGGTTAGGGAGGGGGCAAGAATGGAGGAAGGAAGAACTGTATAGAGGGAAAAGAGGGGTGGGAGGGGTGGGGGAGAAGGGAAAAAATAACAGAATGAATCAAACAACATTACCCTATGTAAATTTATGATTACACAAATGGTATGCCTTTACTCCATGTACAAACAGAGAAACAACACTATCCCATTTGTTTAAAATTAAAAAAAGGTTCTTTGTTTTTTTAAATTACTTTTTTTATTTTTACAGACTGCATTTTGATTCATTGTATACAAATGGGGTACATCTATTCATTTCTATGGTTGTGCATGATGTAAATTCATATAATTCATGTAATCATACATGTACACAGGGTAAAAAAATTTTATTTGTTCTTTTTAGTTATATATGACAATAGAATGTATTCTACGTATTAATACATAGAGTATAACTTCCCCTTCTTGCGATTGTACATGATGCAGAGTTATACTGGTTGTGTATTCATATATGAACAAAGGAAAGTTATGTCCATTTCATTCTACTGCCTTTCCTATTCCCATTCCCCCTCTCTTCCCTTTATTCCCCTTTGTCTAATCCAGTGAATTTCTATTCTTCCTTCCACCCCACCCATTATTGTGTATTAGCATTCACATATCAGAGAGAACATTCAGCCTTTGGTTTTTTTGGGGATCGACTTATTTCACTTAGCATGATTGTCTCCAGTTCTATCCATTTCCTGGCAAATGCTTTAATTTCATTCTTCTTTATGACTGAGTAGTATATCATGGTGTATATATAGCACATTTTCTTTATCCATTCATCTATTTAAGGTCACCTAGGTTGTTTCCATAGCTTAGCTCTTGTGAATTGAGCTGCTATCAACATTGATGTGGCTACATCACTGTAATATGCTTATTTTAAGTCCTTTGGATATATGCCAAGGAGTGGAATAACTGGGTCAAATGGTGGTTCCATTCCAAGTTTTCTTAGGAATCTCCATATTGCTTTCCAAAGGTGTTGCACCAATTTGCAGTCCCACCAGCAATGTATGAGTTTACTTTTTTCCCCACATCCTCTCCAACATCTATTGTTACTTATATTCTTGATAATTGCCATTTCTGACTGGAGTGAGATGAAATCTCAATATAGTTTTAATTTGCATTTTTCAATTGCTAGAGACATGTTGAACATTTTTTCATATATTTGTTGACCATTCGTATTTCTTCTGTTAAGTGTCTTTTTAGTTCCTTTGCCCATTTACTGATTGGATTATTTGATTTTTGGTATTAAGATTTTTGAGTTCTTTATATATTCTGGTGATTAATGCTATAAGACACGGGTGGCAAAGACTTTTCTTCCATTCTGTAGGCTCTCTCTTCATGCTTTTATTTCCTTTCCTGTGAAGAAACTTTTTAGTTTGATACCATCCCTTTTATTGATTCTTGATTTTATTTCTTGCCCTTTGAAGTCTTTTGAGGAAGTCAGTTCCTAAGCCAACATGATGGAGATTTGAACTTACTTTTTTCTTCAAGTAGACACAGGATCTCTGATATAATGCCTAGGTCCTTGAACCATTTTCAGTTGATTTTTGTGCAGGATGAGAGATAAGGGTTTAATTTCATTTTACTACTTATGGATTTCCAGTTTTTCCAGCACCATTTGTTGAAGAGGCTACCTTTTCTCCAATGTGTGTTTATGGCATCTGTGTCTAATATGAGATAACAATATTTTTGTGAGTTTTACTCTGTGTCTCCTATTTTGTACCATTGGCCTTCATGTCTGCTTTGGTGCCAATACCGTGCCTTTTTTGTTACTATTACTCTATAGTATAGTTTAAGGTCTGGTATTGTGACGCCTCCTGCTTCACTCTTCTTGCAAAGGATTGTTTTGGCTATTCTGGATCTCTTATTTTCCAAATGAATTTTATGATTGCTTTTTCTAGTTCTATGAAGAATGTCATTGGAATTTTAACAGGAAATGCATTAAATTTGTATAGTGCTTTTGGTAGTATGTTCATTGTGACAATATTTATTCTGTTTATGCAAGAGCATGGGAGATCTTTCCATATTCTAAGGTCTTCTTCAACTTCTTTCTTTGGTGTTCTATAGTTTTCATTGGAGAGGTCTTTCTCCTCTTTTGCTGGATTGATTCTCAAATATTTTATTTTTTTGAAGCTATTGTGAATGGGGTAGTTTTCATAATTTCTCTTTCAGTTTATTCATCTCTGATATAGTGGAACACGATTTATTTGGGGATGTTAATTTTACATCCTTCTACTTTGTTAAATTCATTTATGAGTTCTAGAAGTTTTTTGGTGGGGTTTTTTTGGTGTTCAAAATAAAGAATCATGTTTGTGAGCAAATAGGGATAGTTTGAGTTCTTCTTTTCCTATTCTTATCCCTTTAATTTCTTTCTTTTAATTGCTCAGGCTTGAGATTCATGGATTATGTTGAATAGAAGCGGTGAAAGTGGGCATCCTTGTCTTGTTCCAGGTTTTAGAGGGAATGCTTTCAATTTTTTTTTCCATTTAGAATGATATTGACCTTGGGTTTAATATATGTAGCTTTTATAATGTAGAGGTATGTTCCTACTATTCCTAGTTTTTCCAGTGAATGGATGCTATAATTTTGTCAAATGCTTTTCCTGTATCTGTTGAGATAATCATGTGATCCTTGTCTTTAAGTCTATTTATGTGATGAATTACATTTATTGATTTCCAAATATTGAACCAACCTTCCTTCCCTCGGATGAACCCCATTTGATCATGGTGCACTATCTTTCTAATATGTTTTTGTATGCAGTATTTTATTAAGAACTTTTGCATATATGTGCACCAAGGATATTGGTCTGAAATTTTTTTCCTTGATGTGTCTTTGTCTGGTTTTGGGATCAGGGTAATACTAGCCTCATAGAATGAGTTTGAAAGGGTTCCCTCATTTTCATGGAAAATTTGAGGAGGATTTCTGCTAATTTTTCTCTGAATGTCTGGAAGAACTCAGCTGAGAATCCATTTGACCCTGGGCTTTTCTTTGTTGTTATGCTTTTGATGGCATGTTCAATTTCATTGCTTGAAATTGATTTATTTAAATTTGCTATGTCCTCCTGGTTCAATTTGTGCAACTCATGTCTCTAGAAATCTGTCAATGTCTTCAAGATTTTCTATTTTATTACAGTATAAATTTTCAGAATAGTTTATAATTTTTTCTATATTTCAGTAGTTTCCATTATAATATTTCCTTTTTCATCATAAATTTTAGGTATTTGAGATTTCTCTCTCTCTTCATTAGTGTAGCTAAGGGTTTACTAATTCTATTTTATTTTTTCAAACAAGTAACTTTTTGGTTTTTCAATTTTTTGGATTTTTTTGTTTCAATTTTATTGATTTCAGCTCTGACTTTAATCATTTCTTGTCTTGTTTTTGGTGTTGTTTTCTTCTTTTAGTAACTTTTGAGATGTAATATTAGATTACTTATTTGTTGACATTCTATTAATGACCAAGCTCAATGCAATGAACTTTCCTCTTAGAACTGCCTTCATTGTATCCCAGAAGACTTTGATAAGTTGTATTGGTATTCTCATTAATCTATAATTATTTTTTATTTCATCCCTTATTTCTTATGCTATCTTTTGGGATCATTCAATAGGGTATTATTTCATCTCCAGGTGTTAGGGTAGCTCCTATTTTTTTATCATAGATTTTTAATTTCATTCCACATTGATATGATAAAATGCAAGGTATTATTTCTTTTTTTTTTGTATTTGCTAAGAATTGCTTGGTGACACATGATATGGTCTATTTTAGAGAAGGATTCATATGCTGCCAAGAAGAAAGTGTATTCAGTCATTGATGGATGAAATATTCTATATATGTCTGTTACATCTAATTGAGAAGGGTTTATTGATGTGTATAGATGCTCCATTGTTTGGGGCGTAAATATTCACAATTGTTATGTCTTATTGATGTATAATTTCCTTAAGAAGTATGAAATGTTACTCTTTCTCCCTTCTGATTTACTATGACTTGAAGTTCAGTTTATCTGATATTAGGATAGAAACGCCTGTTTGTTTATGAATGAAATGTTTTTTCCTAGTCTTTGGAGATCTTGCCTATAAGGTGAGTCTCTTGAAGACAGCATATTGTTGGGTCATTTTTTTTTTATTGTAAACAAATGGGGTACAACTTATTTCTCTGGTTGTACATGAAGTAGAGGTGTACCATTTGTGTAATTATGTTTGATTCATTCTATATTTCTTCCTTCCCCCCACCCCTCCCACCCCTCTTTTCCCTTTATAAAGTCCCTCCTTTCTCCATTCTTGCCTTTCTCCCACCCCCCATTATGTATCATCATCTGCATATCAGCAAGATCATTCGTCCTTTGGGTTTTTGGAATTGGCTTATCTCACTTAGCATGATATTCTCCAATTTCATACATTTGCCCGCAAATGCCATAATTTTATTCTTCTTTATGGCTGAGTAATATTCCATTGTGTGTATATGTGTGTGTGTGTGTGTGTGTGTGTGTGTATACATATATACATATATATATATATATATATATATATATATACCAAAGTTTCTTTATCCATTCATCAATTGAAGGGCATCTAGGTTGGTTCCACAGCAGTCTGGCTATTGTGAATTGAGCAGCTATGAACATTGATGTGGCTGTAGTATGCTGATTTTAAGTCCTTTGGGTATAGGCCAAGGAGTGGGATAGCTGGGTCAAATGGTGGTTCCATTCCAAGTTCTCTAAGGAATCTCCACACTGCTTTCCAGAGTGGCTGCACTAATTTGCATTCCCACAAGCAATGTATGAGTGTACCTTTTTCCCCACATCCTCTCCAACACCAATTGTTGCTTGTATTCTTGATAATCTAATTGGGGTGGTATGGAATCTTAGGGTAGTTTTGATTTGCATTTCTCTTATTACTAGACATGTTGAACATCTTTTCATATATCTGTGGATTGTTTGTAGATCTTCTTCTGTGAAGTGTCTGTTCATTTCCTTAGCCCATTTGTTGACTGGATTATTTGTATTCTTGGTGTAAAGTTTTTTGAGGTCTTTATATATACTGGAGATTAGTGCTCTATTTGAATAATGAGTGGCAAAGATTTTCTCCCACTCTGTAGGCTCTCACTTCACATTTATAATAGTTTCCTTTGCTGAAAGATTTTTAGTTTGAATCTATCCCAGTTATTGATTCTTGCTTTTATTTCTTGTGCTATGGGAGTCCTGTTAAGGAAGTCTGATCCTAAGCCAACAAGTTGAAGATTTGGACCTACTTTTTCTTCTGTAAGATGCAGGGTCTCTGGTCTGATTCCAAGTTCCTTGATCCATTTTGAGTTGAATTTTGTGCAGGGTGAGAGATGGAGGTTTAATTTCATTTTACTACATATGGATTTCCAGTTTTCCCAGCACCATTTGTTGAACAGACTCTCTTTTCTCCATTGCATGTTTTTGGCACCTTTGTCTAGTATGAGAAAACTGTATTTATTTGGGTTTGTCTCTGTGTCCTCTATTCTGTACCATTGATCTACATGTCTATTTTGGTGCCAATACCATGCCATTTTTGTTACTATTGCTTTGTAGTAGAGTTGAAGATCTGGTATTGCGATACCCCTGCTTCACTCTTCCTGCTAAGGATTACTTTAGCTATTCTGGGTTTCTTATTCTTCCAGATGAATTTCATACTTGCTCTATTTCGGTGAGGTACGACATTGGAATTTTAATTGGAATTGCATTGAATCTGTATAGCAGTTTTGGTAGTATGGCCATTTTGACAATATTAATTCTTCCTATCCAAGAACATGGAAGATCTTTCCATCTTCTAAGGTTTTCTTTAATTTCTTTCTTTAGTGTTCTGTAGTTCACATTGTAGAGGTCTTTCACCTCTTTTGTGAGATTGATTCCCAAGTATTTTATTTTTTTCAAAGCTATTGTGGATGCGGTAGTTTTCATAACTTCTCTTTCTGAATATTCATCACTTATATATAAAAATGCATTAGATTTATGAGTATTGATATTATATACTGCTACTTTACTGAATTCACTTATGAGTTCTAAAAGTTTTCTGGCGGAATTTCCTCTAAATATAGAATAATGTCATCAGCGAACAGGGATAGTTTGAGTTCTTCATTTCCTATCCATATCCCTTTAATTTCCTTGGTCTGTCTAATTGCTCTGGCTAGAGTTTCGAGGACAATGTTGAATAGAAGTGGTGAAAGAGGGCATCCCTGCCTTGTTCCAGTTTTTAGGGGGAATGCTTTCAGTTTTTCACCATTTAGAATGATATTGGCCATGGGCTTAGCATAGATGGCCTTCACAATGTTAAGGAATATTCCCACTATCCCTATTTTTTCTAGTGTTTTCAGTATGAATGGGTGCTGTATTTTATCGAATGCTTTTTTTGCATCTATTGAAATAATCATGTGATTCTTGACTTTAAGTCTGTTGATATGGTGAATTACATTTATTGATTTCCGGATTTTGACCCAACCTTGCATCCCTGGGATAAAACCCACTTGATCATGGTGCACTATCTTTTTAAAAATCTTTTATGTGATTTGCTAAAATTTTGTTGAGAATTTTTGCATCAATGTTCATTAAGGATATTGGTCTGAAATTTTCTTTCCTTGATGAGTCTCTGTCTGGTTTAGGTAACAAGGTGATATTGGCTTCATAGAATGAGTTTGGGAGGGTTCCCTCCTCGTCTATTTCATGGAATACTTTGAGGAGTATTGAAATGGGCTCTTCTTTAAAGGTTTTGTAGAACTCGACTGAGAACCCATCTAGTCCCAAACTTGTCTTTGTTGGTAGGCTTTTGATGACTTCTTCTATTTCATTACTTGAAATTGATCTATTTAAATTGTATATGTCCTCCTGATTCAGTTTGGATGAATCATATGTCTATAGAAACCTGTTGATGTCTTTGAGACTTTCTATTTTGTTGGAGTATACATTTTAAAAATAGCTTCTAATCGTAGTTTGTATTTCATTTGTGTCTCTCATGATATTCCCATGTTCATCCTAAATTTTAGTAATTTGAGTTTTCTCCCTCCTTCTCTTTGTTAGTGTGGCTAACGGTTTATAATTTTGTTTATTTTTTCAAAGAACCGAATTTTTAATTTGTTAATCTTTTTATTGTTTCTTTTGTTCAATTTCATTTATTTCAGCTCTGATTTTAACCATTTCCTGTCTTCTACTACTTTTGGTGTTGATCTGTTCTTTCTTTTCTAGGGTTTTTTTTGAGCTGTAGATTTAGGTCATTAATTTGTTGATTTTTTCTTCTTTTATTGAATGTGCTCCATGAAATAAATTTTCCTCTAAGTACTCTTTCATAGTGTCCCAGAGATTTTGATATGTTTTATTTTTGTTCTTGTTTACCTCTAAGAATTTTTTTTATTTCCCCCCTGACGTCTTCTGTTATCCATTCATCATTCTATTTAATCTTCAGGTGTTGGAGTAGTTTCTGCTTTTTATTCTGTCATTTATTTCTAATTTCTATCCATTATGATCTGATGGAATACAAGGTAGTATCTCTGTCTTCTTGTATTTACTAACAGTAGCTTTGTGGCATAACATATGGTTTAGTTTAGAGAAAGATCCATGTGCTGCTGAGAAGAAAGTGTATTTGCTCTTTGTTGGATGGAATATTCTGTATATGTCCGTTAAATCTAAATTATTGATTGTGTTATTGAGATCTGTGGTTTCTTTGTTTAATTTTTGTTTGGAAGCTCTGTCCAGTGGTGAGAGAGGTATGTTAACGTCACCTAGTATTATTATGTTGTGGTCTATTTGATTCCTGGAATTGAGAAGGATTTGTTTGACGTACATGGATGAGCCACTGTTTGGGGCATAGATATTTATGATTGTTATGCCTTGCTGATTTGTACTTCCCTTAAGCAGTATGAAATGTCCATCTTTATCCCTTCTGACTTTCTTTGGCTTGAAGTCCACATTATCTGATATAACGATGAATACTCCAGCTTTTTTGCTGTGTCCATGTGCATAGTATGTTTTTTCCCATCCTTTCACTTTTAATGTGTGGGTATCTCTATGAGATGAGTCTCTTGCAGGCAGCATATTGTTGGATTTTTCTTTTTAATCCAATCTGCCAGTCTGTGTCTTTTGATTGATAAGTTCAGGCCATTAACATTCAGGGTTATTATTGAGATATGCTTTGTATTCCCGGTCATTTGTCTCATTTTTGTTTTTTAACATGATTTGGTTTCTCCTTTATTTTGCTCTTCCTTTAGGGTGGTTCCTCCCTTTGCTGAGTTACATCATTGTTTTTCATCTCTTCCTCGTGGAATATTTTTCTGAGAATGTTCTGTAGTGCTGACTTTCTATTTGTAAATTCTTTTAGCTTTTGTTTATTGTGGAAGGATTTTATTTCATCATCAAATCTGAAGGTAAGTTTTGCTGGGTATAAGATTCTTGGTTGGCATTCGTTTTCTTTCAGAGCTTGAAAAATGTTGTTCCAGGCCCTTCTAGCTTTTAGGGTCTGGATTGAAAAATCTGCTGATATCCGTATTTGTTTCCCCCTGAATGTAGTTTGATTCTTTTCTCTCAGCCTTTAAAATTCTATCTTTATATTGAATGTTAAGTATTTTCATTATAATGTGCCTTCTTGGTGTGGGTCTGTTGTAATTTTGTATATTTGGAGTCCTATAAGCCTCTTGAACTTGATTTTTCATTTCAATCTTCAGATTTGGGAAATTTTCTGATATTATTTCATTTAATAGATTGTTCATTCCTTGTTTTGTTTCTCTGTGCCTTCCTCAATCCCAATAATACTTAAATTTGGCCTTTTCATGATATCCTATAATTCTTGTAGATTCTGTTCATGATTTCTTACCATCTTCTCTCTTTGGTCTACTTTGTTTTCAAGATTAAATATTTTGTCTTCAATGTCTGAGGTTCTGTCTTCCAGGTGTTCTATCCTATTGGTTATGCTTGCTATGGTATTTTTAATTTGGTTTATTATTTCCTTCATATCAAGGATTTCTGGTTTTTTTTTTTTCAGAATCTCTAACTCTTTATTGAAATGATCTTTTGCTTCCCGCGTTTGCTCTTTTAACTGTTGATTGGGGCGATCATTCAAAACCTGCATTTGCTCTCTCATATCATTGTTTCCTTCTCTGATTATTTTAATTATGTACGTTCTGAACTCCGTTTCTGATCTTTCTTCTGCAATGCTGTCATTGGATTTTATTGATGTAGCATCTAGGTTTGTTTGTTTTCTCATATTTCTCAGGTATCTTCCCCTCTAGTAGTGAAACTCTGAGATATTGCAGATTTCCCCCTATTGACTTATAGCTTCCCTGTAGGTTTCTAATAACTCACCTCCTATCCTTCAGTAACCTGAAGTCTTGGAGGAACTTGATAATGCAGTGATGCACAAAGGAAGCTCCCCCTCTCAGGGTGGTGGCCTCCAGGTGGGGTATATTCTCTGTTAGTGGGCAGAGGCACCTCCATGTGTTCACCAACGGTCGGCCAAAGGGGCACCAGACTGCGGGCTGGAGCACAGCTGCTCTTGGCCTGGGTCTCTGTTTCTTCCACCCTAGTTAGAAAACCTCACCCAGTGGGGAAGACTCACCGGTGGGGAAGTCTCGCTGGGTAGCTCTCCTCCGTGAAGTTCCCTGTGGTCCGTAACTACCGCCAGTGCCAGGGAGCCTTGCCTGGCAGGGGAGACTCACCCAGTGGCTCTGAGCTGGTCCTGAGTCTCTCAGTATCTCCTCTTCTTGAATCCTGAGTCCTAGAGCGACATGGAATGCAGTCACTCTCTAGTCTGCCATCTTGAAAACAAAGGGCTCAGTTTTTTAATCCAATCTGTCAGTCTGTGTCTTTTCATTGATGAGTTTAGTCCATTTGCATTAAATGTTCTTATTGAGAAATGATTTTAATTTCTTGTCATTTTGATTTATTTCTGGCTTTTGATTTGAATTAGTTTCTCCTTTGATTGACTGTTCTTCTAATATAGTTCCTCCCTTTGATGGTTTTCACTTTTATATTTTATATCTTCTTTATGGAATATTTTATTGAATATGTTTTTTAGTGCAGACTTTCTAGTTATGAATTCTGTTTATCATGGAAGGCTTTTATTTCATTGTCAATTCTAAAGCTTAATTTTCCTGGGTATCGTATTCTTGGCTGGCATCCATCTTCTTTCAGAGTTATTATATATTATATATATATCATGTATATATATTATATATGTGTTATATATTATTTTAAGACCTCCTAGCTTTGAGGGTCTGGGTTAAGAAATCATCTGAGATCTGGATTGATTTCCCTCCAAATGTGATGTTTTGTTTTTCTCTGGAAGCCTTTGAAATAGTCTCTTTCTCTGTATTTTAGGCATTTTCGTAATAATGTCCTTTGGAGTGGATCTGTTGTAATTTTGTGTATTTGGGATCTTGTAAGCATCCTTTATCTGATTTTCCATTTTATTCTTTAGGTTTTGGAAATTTTCTGATATTATTTTATTGAAGAGATTGTGCATTTCTTTGGTTTGTATCTTCCAGCCTTCATCTATCCTAATAAATCTTGAATTTGGACTTTCAGGTTATCCCCCTTATTTCTTAGAATTTCTGTTCATGGTCTTTTAGCATCTGTTATCCATGGTCAACTTTATTATCAATATTATATATTTTGTCTTTATTGCCTGAAACTCTATTTCCAAGGGATCTAGTCTGTTGGTGATGCTTTCCATCAAATTTTTCATTTGGCTTATTGATTCTTTCACTTTGAGCGTTTCTGCTTGATTTTTTTTTCAGAATCTCTGTCTCTTTATTGAAGTGATCTTTCACTTCCCATATTTTCTCTGATTTCACTCCTTATGTCATCCTTTACCTTGCATATCAGTTTAACTATGTACACTCTAAACTTCTCTGACATTTCTTCCACTGAGGTATTCTGTTACTGAAGTATATTGGTTTGTTTGGGTGATTTCTTTCCTTGCTTTTTCTTATTGTTTTTGTGTCTAATCATCTGACAATATGGATCTCAGGCAGTAGAGATTCTACCCTGTGGTCTTATTGTGTCCCTGAAGGTTTCCAGTACCTCACTGTTTAGGGGGAGACAAATAATTACAACAAACAATGCTAAGCATATACAGCATTAAACCAAATAGTTCCTGCTATGACATTGACAGTTTTAATTGTCAAAATACATGAAATGATATGATCAATTATGGCCTACAATAAAAATAAGTTTGTAAAAGGGTTAACAAGAACAGAAGTTATATAGGATGTGATTATTATGAGGGATTAGGAGAAAAGATAGATGTAAAAAAATTAAAGAGTGAAAGAGGGAACAATAGAGATTGGCTATTAGCAGAAGAAAAGGTTGAAAGAGAATCAAGGGAAACAGATAAGAGAAATAATGTTTAAGGTAAAAAAATTAAAAATAAAAAATAAAGAATACAAAACAAAACTGAAATATACTAATCAAGCTTTCTAGTCCTCAAAAAGTGGATCCATGAAAAAATAACTGGTTTCAAAAATGCTAGAAATGAGAAAAAACAAATATGAATATGTATAATGTCCATGAACCATTAAGGTCACAATTAACAGAGAAAGGAAAAAAGGAAAGAAAAAAAAAAACCCTCAATGTAAAGTTAAAGAATTGTTTTCATTGGAATTCAAAAGATTCTTAGCTTCCCTTCTCCAAAGTGTTAGGCAGGCTCATCTGGAGTGTGGTGCTAGCTCTATCCTCAGGATGGGGTTGCTCGATGTAGTTTGATTTTCTCCTGGTCATTTGAGCACACTCTGTGTCATGCAGTGTGAGTTTGCTGGGTCTGTATTTTACGTTAAACTCAGATTTGCCAGGAATTGGCTCCCCAGCTGGTGGCCCCTTGTGCCACAGCTACAAAATGGGTTTTTCCTCTGTCCTTCACACACAGCTGGGAGAGAAGCAGCCTCTTTCCTATGAAGGAATATGGTGCATCATGTGTTTCAGTTTAGTCAGGCAGTATCTTTGATCTCTAAACTCTGTGTAACCAGGCACACCTAGGCCTTCTAAAAACGTGGGTTCCTTTAATTCCCTCATTCCTCTCTCTACTTTGCTTGTGGAGGGACTGCTCTGGCTGGTGCTTCCAGCCGCAGTAGTGGCTATGGCACTGGGGATTTCTTCCTTATTTTATTATAGTCAACCTCCTGTATCCTGATTTGCTTTGACTGTTTAGTATTAAATTCCAGTGAAGTCGTAAAGTTCCTCCCCAACAACCCTTTTTTTTTGTTCACCCACCATGCCGAGAAGCTGCCTATCTGCTTTCTTGGTTTCATGACACAGAGCAGCCAAGAAAGTGACCTTCTCTATTCCACTATCTTGAAAATCCTCCATGATTAAAGACAAGCATCAGAACATGAAATTATATATGCATTCGAAGGAGTTGTTTTTGAATATGATAAAAATGTATTCAAAGATAATCAGGCTTCCATTGGTTCCAGGTGAATTGGAGAATGGAAAAAAAAGTGGAGGCTGGAAGATTGTCAAAATGCAACTGCAGCATGTGCCAGATGCAAGCTGGCAAATGCCTTAACATCATGTAAAGAACAGGAATGGCAGAGAGGTGTTAGGAAGAGGAATGGAGATAACTTTATTATATTCGAGCTCTTTTGTTTTAAAAATTTTTTGTGAATATTCCCCAAAATGCCTTCCTTTCAGGTATTGTGAGAGAACTTCAAAAAAACTTAGATTAAGCCCAACTTCAAACCAACCTAACTCTAGAATCTAGTTTATTCCAGAATCACTGAATGATTCATAATTAATCATAATGAATCTTCACAATTTTTTTGTTTCCTAGTACATATAGATACAGAAATTATGTTTACAATATAGTCTATTAAGTGTGCAATAGCATTATGTATAAAAGCAATATATATATCTTAATTTAAAAATACTTCATGGCTAAAAAATATGCTAACATCATCTGAACTGTTGAAAAACGGCACCAATAGACTTGCTTGGTGCAGGGTTGCTACAGACCTTCAATTGGTTAAAAATGCATTATCTATGAAATGCAAAAGACTGAAGCACAATAAAACAATTTATATATTAAGAAGCTATTTTCATCTGTCCGCTCTTAATAGAACCTGGAAAACATGTTTATATTGTAAAATATTGGGCTTTTTATTATAAGAATAAAATATAAAACATTCTGAACTAAAACTCTAGTTAGACAAGGAACTCTAAGTATAGATAATAACATTATAAATGCATGTGTAAATTTATTAATGCAATGATTTTAATGTATTTTGTAATGACTCTTTGAAATCTAATATGATGTATTTTATAATTTGTATGAATTTTTTTATGTAGATGTTAAGTACTTTAGTGACCAACTGGAAAAATATCACAAACAGCACAAGGATGCTTTGTCTCTAAGACCTACCAGAAATGTAGGATTGCTGCTCATAGACACTAAGATGCTAAAAGAAAAACTAATTCCATCACCTTTGCGATGCTTGGAGGTAACTCTGAACTGGGAAAAATTTTAATTATGGTCTCTACAATAATTTCTTGTTTTTAACTGCAAAAATAAAACTATATTGATTTTCTTGTAATGAAAGAGATTAATGGAAGACTAAATAGTCATCCTTAATTTCTAGGAAAATTCTCATGTTCTTTCTATCACAAGCAAGCATAATCTGTTTATAGATTTAATAGGGAAGGGATCTGCAAGTGTCCAACTAGCCTCTTACTCCCACTTCTTTTTCTTTTGTTTCAAAACTTCCTGGGAAGAGATACTACTATTACCCTTCAGTGTTCTAGTAGCAATGCTAGCTGATTCTATAGGATATTTAGATCTAGTTTAAAGGATCATTTCCAAAGTGGTCACTCAGACTCTGTTTCTGAAGGGGAGATCAATTTCTCCCAAACCACCTGGCTACCATCCAACATGAAAGGAAAGAGATCGATGTTAGGGAGAGCAGCACAGTGCACACTACATAGGGCAAAGAAGCAGAAAGTACACCTGCAGAATTTGAGAGCATTTAAGGGAAACTGTTTAGTAAGCTGGGCAACCTATTTTGTCAAGAAATATGATCTTTTTGGTTCATTTGACTAGCAATAATTTAATGAGAAAAAAATTCCCTTATACCGCTGCTTTCAAAACTTGCTGATTTAGCAGATGTCCAGTTAGGACTTATTTAAAATATGTAACAAAGTAGAAATATTCATGTATTTATAATTTACATTTTCTTTCTCTTTCTAGGTGCTGAATTATATGCTTCCTCGTTTAAGCAAGAAAAAAGTGGATGCCATTATCTCTGAGGCCCAAGATGCAGAGTATAAACTTGAATTTGTTCCAAGCACTACCATAGAATATGTTAATAGCTTAGTATTTCTTGATGAAATTCAGGAACGGGTGAGTTGATTTTCTTATATAACTCAACATTCCTGTTCTTATGGTAGGAAAGGAGTATATATGACTAGAAAAATTGAGGGAGTACAAGTCAGAACCACTGTCAAAATATCAGAAACATTTTTAGACAAAGTAAAGGGTGCCTACATTATTAATTCCAGCTTACATTTACCAAACTCTTATTCCTAGTCAGGCATTGTATTAATTTTTTACATGTGTTAAATTTTTAATCCTCACAAAATTGAATAATTTTTATCCTCATTCTATAGATGAGGAAACAGGAACTAAAATAGGTTATGCTGTCCAAGATCACAGAATTTGTATGTGGTAAAGCAGGAATTTAAATTTGGGTCTCTTTGAACACAAAACCAAAATTCTCAACCATAATTTATTGTAATTCAGATTTTTAGTAAATGGTAATGGAATGGTCACCAGATATTAGTCATAACAGAAGTCTTAACCCTTAATATATATATGCCTAATAACAGTAACCTTTCTATTAAGAATGGACAAGGTTACCAACTCAGACTAACTTAAGTAGAAAGATGGAAGTGGGGAGTAAAATGTAGATATGGAGACTGAAGTAATGCCAATGGAAAGGTCAGTTCTCTCTCTCTCTCTCTCTCTCTCTCTCTCTCTCTCTCTCTCTCTCTTTCTCTCTGTGTCACACACACACACATACACACACACACACACACAGAAGCACACTGAAATCTTTGTCTGCCTTGCTTCTTTCTCTCTAGAAACTTAATTTACTTCTCTTAGTTTGTGGCAGGCATTTGACTTCAATAGTCGGTTTATCAGATCTTTTATTCATAGCAGTTTGGATTGAAATAGAAATAAATTACTTTCTTAAATACCTGAAAATTGAAGTATGCTGAATAAATAATATAAACTGAATAAGTCATTAATAACTAGGCAGTTTGTTATATATTATTAACAAAATTAATAGTAAAATCTATTTCTCATGCCTACAAAAGTTACGATCTTGTTTATCATTTCAAGAATAACAACTCTCGAAGGGACAGATAATTTTGATTTTCTTCAGATGTGCTTTTGCATCATCCCATCAGTCTAGAGATGCCAAGTATTTATCATTATTTGTATTTATTAAGCTTTTTTGGACAAATTCTAAAACCCAGGTAATTTATCTTAGGCCAAAATAGGGCCCTCATTTAAGAATTAAAAGGTGTTTCATGGATCCTTTCTTGACCCTCTTCAAGAGTGTTACTAGGCTGAGGAACTGATTAGAACCAGTACAGGACAGCTATAGGAATCCCAGGTAATCCTCTCTCTCCATCTCTTCTTCTCATCTCTTGACTCTGCATCTCTTTGAACGTCTGCTTCATTTCTCTCCCAATACAGTCAGGCTGCTACTTCACGCTGTAGTAGCAAACATGGCCACCAGTAGCTCACAAGTGACAGGCTGCAAGTCTAACCAGCCACAAAATAAAATAATTTCTCTCTTCCAATAGTGATTCTATCTAGTAAATGGATTTAGGTCCCCTCTCCAATTCTATCAACTATGTTATGAAGGTAGGATCATATCATAATCAAAGGCTCAGTGTGGTTCTAGAATAGGAAGTTGCTGTGTGCAGAAAATCAGACTGTCCCATCTCCAGGAATTTGTTCATGCTTTCTGGGTAGTATGTTGGGGAAGTACCTTCCCTTATAGAGATGCTTTGCATATACAGATATCTTTTTCTGGAACTTCATTAATTCATTCAGCAAATTTAGGGAATTCTCACTTAACAGAATACAGAATTACAATAATAACTGTACCTGTTTTCAAGGAGATCAGAGTCTAGAATGAAGGCAGACAATTATTATACAATAAGTAGAGGTATAAGAAACTGTTGTAAGGACTGAATTTTTTTTAATCATTCTCGTCTATGGGTCACAGAAGACCCTGTGGAGGATAGAATATTTAAGTTATGTCCTAAAGTACATCAAACATTCAAATAGGCATTCCAGGGAAAGAGAAAATCATGAACGAAGACATGAGGCAAGATGACAGAAATAGGATTTGGGAACTGATGAAGTGCTATGAAGAATGAGTATTTGTTTCAGAAAACTAGTGAACTGTGTGTTGCTAAAGCAGGAGAGAAGAAATGAATTCTAGAGATGTTAAGTATAAGGGAAAGGACAACCAAATGAAAGGACAGCAAGGAGTCTGAGATGACTCCTAGGTATCTTTCTATAGTTGACCTGCTAATAGTAGTATCAGGCCAGCATAGGCAGGGTAGGCTGCATAATACGTTTTTGAGTGTAAAAGAGACACCATTAAGTATTATGCCAGGACATTAATTATAAACCAAGACACACCCAGAAAACCTGGATATATGTTTATCCACAGTATAAGAAATACAGGATGATGAACAGATCTTGGTATAGAGAGATTTCTAACTTGTTTGAGATACTAGACACTTTGTTGAATGCAGTCAAAATTCATAGCTTAGAAAAAATGAGGAAAATTATTCTAAATTTGCTTGGGTATCTTCTGGAATACAAAAGAATGGATAGAGCCAGGCCTTTAAGAAGGACAGGAACTAGAGTCTAGAAGAGCATAAGAAAACCAAAAAGGCCTCTCTTCCTTCTCTTATTTCTGTTGCTCTCTAGAACAGTGGTTCTCAAAAGTGATCTTTAAACCAGCAGCATTAGCAGGACCTGGGAACTGGGTAGAAATGCACATCTTGGGTCCTACCCAATTAGAAATTCCGAAAGAGCTCAGCAATCTGTTTTAACGAACTTCCCAAAGGCATTGCTGTGCAAGTTACAGGTTGAGAACTGTTTCTTTTAAAAACTTTCTGTAGTTATCTTCTTATGTTAAGGACATACTTTCTGCTTCCACCTGAAAGCAAATAGCCTCTATCCACAGCTAGAGTCTACCCATTCCTGTATTAAAGAAAAAGGCCCTAGGTCATAATTTGATGCTGCTTGGTTCAGTTTGTGGCAGGAGGTTGAGTCAAATAGTATGAACATGGCAGCTTCCTGCTTAACCAGGAAGACTTGGAGGCTGGGGCAGTTGGAGGATTTCTCCCAAACTGGGGAATCCCTTGCCAGAAATTTAAGAAAAACAGGAACTTTTTGCCCACAGAAGGTAGGACATCAAAATAAAGATGGTTAGTAGTCATTTGGATATAACAAAATAATTTAAACAATAGTGACCCTAAATCTGAATTCTGAACTTATGCAGCAGGAACAAGGTCTGTCCATACCACAGGGGCTACTCTGGGACTAATTACCACTCAGCATACATGTCTGGAAACTCAAATATTAAAGTTCAACATTCTTACTGAACATTTGTCTTGAAAGATATTAAATAATGCTGCTAGAGAACAATGAAGAGAGACGGGCAAAAGGAGAGAGAGAAGAAACATTACTATTTGCACTACTAACTATGCTCAGCTGACCACTTACCTCCTGGGCCTAATTTACCTGTATTGTAGCAATGACTGAATTTATCGCCCAGCCAACTTCAGCCAATTTGACTGTAGTGTAAAAAACACACTCCTCCTGTGCTGACCATTCGCAGCTTGATGTTTGTATTGCACAGTAGCTGTCTTGTATCTGAAAAAAAATTAAAGGGTAAAATAGAACTCTACTCTATTTAATGAGCAACCAATGTTTCCATTTAGATTGAAACCCTGGAAGATGAAGGGAATGTAGTGGTTCAAATGTACAGGCTTATTGAACAGTATCAGATATCCACCCCTCCTGAAGACTTTGCTGTTTTTGCAACTATGAAGCCATCTATTGTTGCTGTTCGGAATGCCATTGATAAAGCAGTGGGTGACAGAGAAACAAGCATTAAGCAATTTTCTCTGCATTTGGGTAGAGATCTTGAAGATCTAAATGATGAAGTGAATGAAATAAAACTGCAAGCACAGGTAAGATAAAGCAGAATTTTTTTTTAATATGAGAAAAGTTCATTATAGTTTTTAAAATTAAAATATAATTGATAAAATTGTGTATATAGAGTCTTATGTATTTTGATACATGTATATATTGTGAAATATATTAAGCTAATTAACCTGTCCATCACCTTACATATTTCTTTTTGTGGTGAAAACATTTAAGATCTATATTGAAACCATTTTGAAAATATATTTCACTTTATACTTAATTTAACTTTGGTTTTTATTCTGACAAGTCAACAATATCTTTCAGCTGCTCTTTAAAGTGTTTCTGAACCTCTATTTTTATATACTGAATAAATACCAGACCATCACAAGCAAAACCTATTTATAATATTGAATTCTAGTCTTCCTTGCATTATTTTGAAATGAGTGTTTTTATTACTTCTTAGAACATATATGGCTGTTTTCACAATTTTAAAATTTGCTTAGCATATTAAATTAAATGACAGTGAAGATTATTTGGTTAAATTGTACCAATTTTACTATAGAAAAAATTTAGAATTTAGAATGAAAATCTGGGTGACTCTTAACTAAAGTCTACCTGAAAATATCATTTTGTAGTGATTTATTATTTTATTATTAGCATTGACTAAATCTTACCACAGAATTATAAAACCATATAAAGTTATAATAAAAATCTAAAAATTGGAAAAGCTCAATGTCCATCAACAGAAGAGTAATAAAATACAAAAAAAATTAATAAAATACATGAAGGTAATTCACTCAGAGAAATACAATACAGATAATGTGTGTAATACTAGTGGCTTAGGAGGCTGAGACAGGAGGAGCTCTCATTCAAAGCTAGCCTTAGCAATGATGAGGTGCTAAGCAACTCAGTGAGACCCTGTCTCTAAATAAAATACAATAGGGCTGGGGATGTGGTTCAGTGGTCAAGTGCCCCTGAGTTCAATCCCCAGTACCAAAAAAAAAAAAAAAAATTACAATGTACATTTATATGCATTGACCTGGAAATAGTAAAGGCAGATAACATTGTGGTTCTCCTACTTATCAAGCTGTTTTAAGGACTTAACATTGGTTTTGCTATTGTGTTGAAGAATATTTGTATTTTATCAGATGAAAGTATATATTAATGCAGTAACTGTGTACCTTAATGAATTATCAGAAAGTGAACATATTCATGTTTCTGCATCTCAGAATGTCAAGCACTGTAGCCTTACTGTTACCTTTAATGCCCTCTCCATTAATTCTTTCTTCTACTCCAGAGGCAGCTACTACCCTGAATTCTAATGTCATAAATAAGTTTTGCTTATTTCTGAACTTTGATTAATTAGAATGATACAGTATGCTCTTTATTTTATTTTTGGTATATTCCTGAGTTTTGTTCATGCTGTCTGGATATAGCTTATCTTAGTTTTTTGCTATATATTATTTCATAATATTTCACACTTTATCTATTCCATGGTTGATGGACACTTGGATTATTTATTGTTTTTGGAAAAGATGTATAATGCTCTAGAAGCATTGTCATATGTTTTTAAGTGTTTTAAACTAATTTAATTCTCAGAATGCCTATAAGGTTTTATTAATCACATTTTACAAAGAAGAACATTAAGGTACAGGGAGGCTAATCTACTTGCCCAGGATCACAGAGATAATAAATGGTGGAAAAAGGATTTAAGTTAAGAAAGTTGGCTTTTGGTGATTAATATTCTGCTGTTAAAATAGGAATGATTATCCTTGGTGCATGTACATAGGTCATTAGAATGATCAAACTGCCAACACATGTTTTGTGTGTGATTACATTGCATTTTAAAAAGTAGGGATGTATATACACAAAAGTGATAGCATGAGTTTCCCTAGCATGCTTCATCTATTGAGGATTTTAAATTAATTCACTGTCACTCTAGGGCAAAGAAGTATAATTTCATTATTTCCATAAATAATATCATCTTTCTGTCAAGACCCCCAATCTTGCTGATGGAAGAAAACTGGGGAGAAACCTAAATGTGAAAATTCATGATAATTTATTTCATTTTGAAATGTTTATTTTATCCTAACTTGGTCTCTTTTATATATTTTAATTCAATTCAAAATCTAAACTTCCTATGGGACATTTCTTCATCCTTGCCACACCATACACTCCCACCTCTTGCATTTCCTTATGGTAGATGGAGGGATAGATATCTGGACCCCTAGATATCTATCTTCTAGATCATAGCAGTTTGCATTGCAATGTGACTGCACTTGGCCTGGTTGTCCCAGAAAAGTGTTAACTAACAGTCCTTTCCTGTCTCTTAAGCACCAGACTAGTCCCTACTACTGCAATTCATTATTTTTGCCTTTTTGTTAAAGACTCAATCTGTGGCTTTCTCATCCTGGCCTTAGACCTCTTCAGGTTCACCAATTCTTTCAAGAATTCCCATTTCCAGAATCAAGACACACAACAACTTCAGGATTTCCAACACAGAAGCCAGAGTTTTAACACAATTATCTTCTTCCTGGACACTTCCCTTAACTTTTTCTGATCTACAGCACATGGCAATTTTGAATGTAGGACTGTAGTGAACAAGGGATGGAATAACTAGCCTCCCCAACTGGAGCTATAATAGTTTCCAGTCTTCTCCAATTTTCTTAGATTCTCCCAAACTTAGTTAACTTGTTTCTACTTTGTTCCTGAACTATGTCATTCTCATTACTCGGTTTTTAACCCCAACGTGTCAGCTAGAACACATCTTAATATTTATGTATTTTTTTATACTGGGGATTGAGCCCAGAGGTGCTTCAGCACTGAGCTACATCCCCAACCCTTTTCATTTTTTTTATTTTGAGACAGTCTAAGTTGCAGAGGATCTCCCTAAATTGTTGAGGCTGCCCTGAAACTTGCAATCCTCCTATCTCAGCCTACCAAGTTGCTGCGTGTACAGGCATGCACTACCATGCCTGGTATGTCTTAACACTTATATTCTTAATTTTCTTTTTTTCTCTCTATGGTTGTGTGTGTGTGCGTGTGTGTGTGTCTGAGTGTGTGTGCATGTGTGTGAGTGAGTGTGTATTTTTGTTTGTTCCACAGTTTCTGGCTTATAATTTTCATATCCCTTATTTCCTAAATAACTAGAACAATGAAGTTATAAAGTTAATATTTGGTCTTTTGTCCTTGGTTCCTGAAGATGCTTTGGTATAACTTTACAGTGATAAAGAGGAAAGATGATCTTCTGTTATAATGTTGAGGCCCTTTAGGTTTCAGAAGAATTCCTCAGAAAGAAAAACATAACATGCTCTCCAACCTTCCACCATCCTTTCACCTGCTCTTTTTTTTTTTTTTCCCCCTCAAGGCAGACTATAGAAACTATTTCTCTTCCCCCAGGGAGGTTGTAGAAGCTAAAAATGTACTCTATAATCTTCCCCCACATTTCTGTCCTGGAGCTAGTCAAAAAGAAATTCCCTAATAGTAGATCCTAACACCCCCATTTCAGAAAGAGTTCTACCTCATAGCTGATAGGCAGGAATGTTGTTCAGAGAGGTCAAGAAAAATTTGGGCAGACATGTTCTCTTTCCCTATGCAATCTATTAGCATTAGATTTTTTTTTCTGATCACATTTCAATATAGTTATCCATGCTTCAGTCATACTCATGCAATGAAATCTCTATAAAATCCTGGAAGAACAGATTCTCAGAGCTTCCAGATAGCTAAACATGTGAAGGTTCCTGGAGGGTGATAACCCAGGGAGGGCATGGAAGTTCCTGGTACCTTTTCCCATATCTCGCCCTATGCATTTCTTAATCTGTATGCACTGTAAGAACGTTTATAATAAACTGGTAAGCCCAATCAAGTATTTCCTTCAGTTTTTTGAGCCAGTCTTGTAAATTAATTAAACCTAAAGAGGGAATCATGGGAATACCAATTTATAACTGATAAGTCAAAAGCACATGTTAAAAAATCTGGGGGTTGCAACTGGTATCTGCAGGAGGCAAATTGTGAGGACTTAGCCCTCAACCTGTGGGTTGTGATGCTAACTCCAGAGTTGAATTGCATTGGAGGACACCTAAATAGTGTATGATTCAGAGTTGACTTTGATGTATAGAGAAAAAAACCCTCCCCCAATACACACTCCTGATTTCAGAAAAATGTTGGGGGAGTACAATAGGAATTACTGAGTTTGGTTTTCCTTACTGTCTTTAGACTTCTCAGAATTCAAAGGGCTTTCCACTTATTTATTGTAAAATGGAAATTTTCTTATATCCTCTTCCTTCTCTTTCTGGTTACATTTACCTCTCCTTTTCTGAAGTTATATTGGGTAAAAAAGTGTAGGAAATGAAAGCAGATGATGAAGAATGCATTAGGTAACCATGTCTACTTTTTATGATACATATGCTTTGCTTTAAAATTTAGGAAAAGCAATTGTCTTTAACGTGGTTTTAAAAATTGAAAAGAGAATTAGAAAAAAAAACCCTTTTTTGAAAATGTTTATTAATTCATTTAATCTAAATTGCCCTGCATCAAAAAATAGTCATGACTAACCAAAATCTATCTTAATTTTACAGGATCCACAGATTTTGGATATTAACACTGATCAAGAAAAAATACGTACTATTTTGAGTGATCTACAATGTGTTCTAGATGATCTTCAAAAACGTGCCTTTCAATATAAATCCTACCAGAAGAATTTCAAGGTAATGACAGCTCTGTATATCCATTTCTAAAATGTGTGCATAGAAATGATGCTTATAACAATGTGATCATAAAAATTTCGTGTTTGGTCAACTATGTGCTACTTGTTGTGCTACAGTCTCAATTACAAAATGTGGTTTGTGCCTGTCTTTTAAGTATTTAAATATTAATATATCCAAGAGACAATATATCTTTATTATTAAAAAATGATTGCAAATTATGGAAAATTCTCAGATAAGTAACTTTAGTTTCTGTTAAAATGTATATGGACTTTTAAATGTGGTTTATTAAAAACCTTTTATAATTTCTTAAGATTTAAACCTCTTTTGCATGCATATGTGTGTTATGATTCCATGACTATTGCCTGATTTGGCTTGGTTTGATGTTCTAGTTTGATGAAAGAAGAGATCCTCACCTAAGCCAGGGGATAAAATGGCCTGAAAGGATGGATTTGAAAAGCTGAAAAATGTGTCTTTAAAAAATATACGGAAAAGGACTGGGGTTGTGGCTCAGTAGTAGAGCACTTGCCTAGCATGTGTGAGGTACTGAGTTCAATCCTCAGCATCACATAAAAATAAAATAAAGGTATTGTGTCCACCTACACCTAAAATATATATTTTAAAAAATGAAGATAAAAGAAAAAGAGATACAGGTACTTCTAGCAACTTTTAGAGAGACAACCAGAAAAATAGAACAGTTATAAATGTGCTTAAAAATTTCAGGAAGATGGTAGATGAACACTGATTAGTTCAAAAGAGAGATGGAAAAAAATATGTGTATTTTTAAAAAAACCAAAATTTGGGGAGCTAAAGAATTGAATAATGAATAAATGAATTGGAATAATTCACTAGAAAAGTTCAACAGCAAACCCAATCAAGCAAAAGAAAGAAATTAAAAAGAAAAAAATTTAAAAGGAGTGAGGATGGCTTTAAGGGCTTATAGGAGACAATTAAATAGACCAATTTTCACTTCATGGGAATCTCAGAAGGAGAAGAAAGAGAGAAAATAAGGTAGAAAACTTATTTAATAAAATAACGGCTGACTATTTGCCAAATGTGGAGCTGGAAATGGCTATCCAGACTCAAAAAACCCAAAAATTTTCCAAAAAGGATGAACCCAAAGAAGTCCACACCGAGACTGACATACATCACAATTAAAATATCAAAAGACAAAGAGAGACTTTTGGAAACACCAAGAGAAATATAATATACAAAGGATTTCAATAAGACTATCAGTTGATTTCTCAGCAGCAACCTTGCAAGCCAGAAAAGAGTGAGATGATGTATTGTGGAGAGCGGTAACTGACATTGGGTGTCTCTGATGACCTCATGGCTGTGGCATGCCTGCTGCCTGGAAATGTTTCTGTGCAAGGGCACAGGATGCTTAGCTGTTGTGGCAATGCCCTGCATAAGGAGACTTTATTCAAAAGTCCTATCAGCTCTGACCTTGGTCTCAGGCACATAGCACTGGGAATAAAGGAATTCTTATGCTAGACAACCACAGCGTTTCACCAGCTCTGCTTCTCCTGTTCCTGCCTGCTTTACAGTAACTTTTTCTTTTTTTAGTTGAACTCAGGGCCTCACACAGGCCAGGCAAGTGCTCTACCACTGAGCCACAACTCTAGCCCTACAATGGACTTTCTTGAGAGCTACACAAAGCTCCTAACATTGCACTTTGCAACTGTGGATTGCAACTGCAGAAAAGCCGCATTGATGTTTCTTGTACTGTAGCTTTCTTAGTACAAAGAATAATGCTTGCATAGTCTTTCAGTTGATAATGAGACATATATAAAGATTTCTGGCATAACTCTTTAGATCTGTATCTCCATCAGAGAGCAGCACTCCACCTGATCCCAGCTTTATCTTCAAATCTGTTTGTGAGTCTTTATTTTTATTTAAAAAAAATTTTTTTTTTGGTTATTGATGGACCTTCATTGCTGACAAATGAACCCAGTGCCTCACACGTGCTGGGCAAGTGCTCCACCACTGAGCCACAAGCCCAGCCCCAATGAGTCTTTATTTTTCTAATCCCCCATCACCCCTCACTGGAACCCACAAGTTGGGCCGCACTGGATGCAGCAATGTATTCAAAGGACTGAATGAAGCAACAGTTACGAACCACTAATACTATATCTGACAAAACTACCCCTCAAAAATTAAGGCAAAATAAATACCTTTCCAGATAAACAAAAACTAAGGAAGTTCATGATCACTAAGCATACTTTATATGAAATTCTAAAGAGAGTCCTTCAATTTGAAACAAAAGGATGTTAAACAGAAACATAATAAATTCCTAGAAGAAAATAGGGAAATTTCTAGGTACTGTACTTGGCTATGATTTTTTGGCTGTGACACCAAAAGCCAAGGCAACAAAAACAAAACCAAACAAATGGAACTACATCAAATTCAAAAGCTTTTGTACTGCCAAAAAATATATCAATGGGGTTGAAAAGTCAACCTACAGAATAGGGGGAAATGTCCTTCAAACCACATATTTGATAAGGAATTATCAAAAATATTTAAGGAATTTCTACAATTCAACAGCAAATAACCTGACATTAAAAACGGGCAAATCTGATATTTAAACTGGGCAACAGAATTGAATAGACATTTCTCCAAAGAAGACATAGAAATGGCCAATAGATAGATAAAAAGATGCTCAACATCACTAATCAGCAGGAAAATGAATAAAAACCAAATCACAGTATTGCTTCTTACCTACTAGAATGGCCATTATAAATATAAAATAAATAGCAAGTTTTGTGAGGATGTGGAGAAATTGGAACCCTTTATACTGTAGGGATGTAAAATGAAACCACTATGAAAAACAGTATAGTGGATTCTCAAAACATTGAAAACAGAACTAACATAAGACCTATCAATCCAACTTCTAGGCATCTATACATACAGATTATGAATCCTGAATTACAGTCAGGATTTTGAAGAAATATTTGCACTCCCATGTTCATTGCAACATTATTAACAATAGTCAAGATGTAGGAACAACTTCAATGTCCATCAGTGCATAAATGGATAAAGAAAATGTATATGCATTCAACAGAATATTATTAAGTCTTTTAAAAGAAGGAAATTATATTATACGCAATATAAATGAGCCTGGAGGACACTATGCTACATGAAATAAGCCAGTTACAGAAGGGCAAATACTGCATGATTCATTCCACTTAATGAAATATCTAATGTAATCATACCATAAATGTGGAAAGTAGAATGGTGGTTGCCAGGGACTGGGGGTGAGGGGATATGAGCATAAAGTTTCAGTTATGCAAAATGAAAAAGGACTAGAGATTTGCTGTATAACATTGTTATTATTATTGTAGTTAACAATCCAGTACACTTAAAAATTGGTTAAAAAGCTAGATCTTGTTTTGTGTTTGTATCACAATAAAAAGAAAAACAAATTTAAAAGTATTTTTTAAAACAACCTGAAATAGAAGCATATCCCTCTTTATACATGCTTCATCTATACTTGGATGATTCTTCCTTCATGAATGCCTCTGATCCAACCTTCTTTCTGTAGCTCTTAACCATTTGGAGAGTAGATATGAAAGCCTAAATGGTCTTAGTTGCAGGAATTTTTTTCCACAAAGCCCAGCAATTTTTGTGTGTGTTTAGGTTTACTACCTTCAAGCCAAAGCAATCTTAAAACCCCTCATTAAAATGCTTTCTTCAGGTTTTCTTGAATTCTTCTTTTTTGTAGGTTTATATGTAGTCCATTGGGGTTAGAACAAAGTAAGAAACCATTTTGTCATATCCATCTTAAACTTTACTAACCTACCCACCACCAGCTGCCACACAATCATCTTCTTCTTCTATTATCCAAATACAGAAGCCCTGAATACTCATCTGTTTTTCAAAAAAAAAAAAAAAAAAAAAAAGCCACATACATGCATATCTGGTCCAACTCGAAAATGCATGAACATGGTGGTCTTATGGATTTATGTCTTTGGAGAATATTTAAATTTTAAGGAAATATAAAGAGTTATAGTTTGTTACTCAAATGAAAAATGTAATATGTGGGATTTTATGGTGTTTTAAATTTTCATGTGTTTCTATCTTTTCTTTCCTCAATTTTAGGACCTACCTTCTGCCAAGTAATCACTGTATTAAGTATTACTAATAGAAGGATAGCATAAGGTCTTTATATCTGAAAATAAATAATTCACTTTTTTGTTGTTGTTGTTATTAAAGGTAGAAGTGTCCAAGTTCGAAGCTTTGGAAGAAGTTAGCGCTGAACTGAAGCTCAAACAATTGCTTTGGGATTCTTACTCTGAATGGGATAAACTACAACAAGAATGGTTAAAGGTAGGTAAAAGCTCTCAATTCTTAAGTTTCTATTAAATTAAACTTAAAACCCTAATACCATGAATTGTCATTTTATCAACCTGCTCTATTCTTAATAACATTAAAAATTCAATTTTATAATTTTATGGGAATTTTTGTTAGTTTTCCAGTAAAGTGCAAGAGATCTTTCTGTCACTAAATGCTACATAGCAGAAAGTATGTAGACAGGGTTGTTGTAAGGGAGGGTTCTTGGGTCCTCCATTTAAGAAGGATAAATGATGGAGACACCAAAGGACCACTTGTATGATACCTAACTGCTTTGTGCTTTCTAAACATGTTTTATCATGATATACCCATGATCTTGAGGACCATAGAATTTTATTATTTACATGCTTTAGGTTTTTGTTATTTTAGGTTTATATTCATATTGTTCTTTTAAAAAAGAAACTGTTTTGTTCACTGATAGAAGAAGATTAGAGAAAGAAGATCTAGAATCCTCCTTAGAGCGTTCAGTAGTACCCTCTTAATCAGGGAGCTAAGTATGAATATCCACAATAGTTTGGTTTCTAGGATGTCTTTATATTCAAACCTTAATAAAGGTCAACTGTCTAGGAGGCAGAATATGGCCACTGATACTTTCATGTGCGATATAGACACATTAGAAATATCATCAAATTCAAAATTATGTTTTACACTTCATATTCATCCTACCTGTGCTGAGCTTATACTTAGAAGCCACATGTCTGGATCAAAAATTAATAATGCAAGAAATGTTTCTCAAGTCTTCTTTTAGCTATGGGTAGCAACAGTGGAGAATAAGGACAGAGTCTAAGACCTCATAGAACTTACCTTTTGGTAGAAGGAAGAAAAAAAGCAAAATATATGACCTAATATCAGAGAATTTTAGTGGTTCACCTATTATTTATCATTTGTCTCAGAAGTAAAAAAAAAGAAATACTTTGGAGAAGTAAGGAAGGAGCTTAGAGAAGGAAGAAAAAAAGCAAAATATATGACCTAATATCAGAGAATTTTAGTGGTTCACCTATTATTTATCATTTGTCTCAGAAGTAAAAAAAAAGAAATACTTTGGAGAAGTAAGGAAGGAGCTTAGAGAATTTTCCAATTTCCAGAATATTAGAGCCCTCACTCTAAAAAATGCACAAGAAAACTCTTTAAGGAGCAGAAGGAAAAATGCTCAGTCTAGAAAAAAAAGAAAAGAAAAATGAAGATCTACAAATTTTCTATTGCCCTTAGTCTGTATGACTGTTATCGAAAGTGTGTACATTTATATGCTAATATAACAGACATACTATTATAGATGTATGTATATATTACAGTGCACCTTTAAAGCATTTGCATTACACGTGTTATCTGAAACTTCTGATTACAAGAGTAAAAAATAGTTATTTTTTTTCCTTACAAGACTCTGCAAGTATTGAGCCTCAGGAATAAATTCCAGAGATTATAATGCATTTGATGATAAGGGAGACAAACACATGATTGTTGATGCCTGCTATATTATTAGCAATTTTGACAAGTAAAACCTTTCCAAAAATACATAGAGTTGATTTAGATTAGCACTATAAGTGCTAGAAAAATAACTGTAAAGTAAAATACTTTTTGCTGTTTCAAGCTTGACTGTTATCATATGTTTTAACTTATTTTTTTTTAATTTGTATAGTCCAAATTTGACTGCCTGGATCCAGAATTCCTAAACAGTCAGGTTTCTAAATATGCCAAATTTGTGCATCAATTGGAAAAAGGCTTGCCACCCAACAATGTAGTACCACAGCTCAAAAGTAAAGTGGAAAAAATGAAAGAAAAGGTAAGGTTGTTAGATATTATTTCAAAAACAACAGGTGAATCTGCTATTAATTGATGCATAAGAGACCAAAATAAGGAAATATTTCCTGATTAAGTTAGCTTTACAGAGAGAAGTTCAATTCATTTGTTTTCAGTAGCACAGATTGAAATCATAGCTTCAGCTGACCAAATCATACAATTAAATGTCTTGGTTAGAAAGATATTCAGAGTATGAATTACCCAAGTTGTGGGACAAATAATGCAGGAATATATTGTATTTGTGCCAAGAAACATAACAGATCTGCTGTCAAACAGCCAGATAAGGGGAAGGCAGCTTTGTGCATTTGCTCCACTCTACCATACAACAACAGCATTTTCCTGTTGTATTTGACATGAAGGCGGCTGAGAAGCTTAGCAGTAGATGTCCAGGGCTAACTCTTTAAAACAGATAGGAAAGGGAAATTATCTTATCCTTTTAAGCAGTTTTGCATTTTTTAAAAAGATGAGATAAGGACTGAAAGAAGATATGGAGAGGAAAGGTCAGCAAAATTTCTGGCACAGTGAGCAAAAAAGTTTCCACCTTCGAAAGAATGTTTTTAAGTTTAAATATATGGGTGAAACACTTTCCCAAAATTATGTAAGTCAATTTCTTTCTTCCCTGTTGTCTTTAGTGTAGTTATAAAAGACAGTTGTAAATAATTTCATTTATTACAGTCTGCATTCCATCTTGAATTCCCTCAAAATACTGTTTTTTTTTTTTTTAAATTAAAAACTTACACATAGGAAAGGTCACTTCTTGTGTTTCTATGGGTTTTTACATATGGGTAGGCAGGTACTCAACACAATAGTACCATACAGAAGTTCCATCAACCTGGCTATCTGGCTGTCTCTTTGTAGCCAACTCCTCCCGCCATCTCAGTCTCAAGCAACCATGAATTAGTTTTCTGTCCTGATTGAAGCCTTTTACAGAATGTTATATAAATAGAATAATAACGAATGCAACCTTTCAGGTCTAGCTTTATTCACTTAGAAAAATACATTTAAGATTCTTCCATGAGTTTGTACTAGTATTTATAATTGATAACACAATCTTATAAGTAAAATTTTAAAAGGTAAATAACTCTTTAAATTGGGAAAAAAATATTCAAAAGACCTTTCTCCAGACAAGACACGTGATAACACGCTGAACATTGTTAGTTTTTAGGGAAATGCAAATCAAAGCCACAATGAGATTCCACTTCACAACCATTAGAATGACTATAATCAGAAAAGATATATATATATATATATATATAATTTGGAAGAGATCTGGGGAAATTGGAACCCTCATATGTTGCTGGTAGGATTGTAACATAATACAGCAACTTTAGAAAACAGTTTGGCAGTTTCTCAAAATGTTAAACAGAGGTACCATGTTACTAAATAATTCTAATCCTAAGTACACAAGAACATTGAAACAAACATTCCTTCACAAAAATTCTATATGAATGTTCATAGCAGCCTAAAGATAAACAAAATGTGATATACCCATACAGTGACATGTTATTTATCAGTAAAAAGGAATAAAGTACTCATACACTGTAATATAGATGAATCTTGGAAACATTTTGGTAAATAAAAGTAGCCATTCACCAAAACCCTTTTATGGTACATGATGTCATATATATGAAATATCCCGAATTGTCTATAACAAAAGTAGACTCCTGGTTACCAGGCATTGTGGGGAGGGAGAGATTATAGTACTAAGAAGTACTATTAAGGGTAAGCAAAAATAACCAACATGGTATCAGCACCATTATGAAAACACAGATAACCAGGAAGGAAGCAGACCTCAAAAGGATTATCAAGATTTCCTTTATTCTTTTACAATCTGTATGTCTTTCATTATTATTATTATTTTTTTTTTCTTTTTCAAATATTTTTGGTACTGGGGATTGAACTCAGGGACATTGAACCACTGAGCCACATCCTCAGGCCTATTTTGCATTTTATTTTATTTTCTTTTTCTTAAGTGTAAACAAATGGGATACATGTTGTTTCTCTGTTTGTACATGGCGTAAAGGCATACCATTTGTGTAATCATAAATTTACATAGAACAATGTTGTTTGATTCATTCTGTTATTTTTTCCCTTCCCCCCACCCCTCCCACCCCTCTTTTCCCTCTATACAGTACTTCCTTCCTCCATACTTGCCCCCCTCCCTGACCCTACTCTAACCCTAATACTAACCCTTCCCTCCCCCCCCATTATGTGTCATCCTCCACTTATTAGCGATATCATTCATCCTTTGGCTTTTTGAGATTGGCTTATCTCACTTAGCATGATATTCTCCAATTTCATCCACTTGCCTGCAAATGCCATAATTTTATCATTCTTTATGGCTGAGTAATATTCCATTGTATATATATACCACAGTTTATTTATCCACTCATCAATTGAAGGGCATCTAGGTTGGTTCCACAGTCTGGCTATTGTGAATTGAGCAGCTATGAACATTGATGTGGCTGTATCTCTGTAGTATGCTGATTTTAAGTCCTTTGGGTATAGGCCAAGGAGTGGGATAGCTGGGTCAAATGGAGGGTCCATTCCAAGTTTTCTAAGGAATCTCCACACTGCTTTCCAGAGTGGCTGCACTAATTTGCAGCCCCACCAGCAATGTATGAGTGTACCTTTCTCCCCACATCCTCGCCAACACCTGTTGTTGCTCGTATTCTTGATAATTGCCATTATAATTGGGGTGAGATGGAATCTTAGGGTGATTTTGATTTGCATTTCTCTTATTACTAGAGATGTTGAACATTTTTCCATATGTTTGTTGATTGCTTGTAGATCTTCTGTGAAGTGTCTGTTCATTTCCTTAGCCCATTTGTCGACTGGATAATTTGAATTCTTGGAGTAGAGTTTTTTGAGTTCTTTATAGATTCTAGAGATTAGTGCTCTATCTGAAGTATGATTGGCAAAGATATTCTCCCACTCTGTAGGCTCTTTCTTCACATTGCTGATAGTTTCCTTTGCTGAGAGAAAGCTTTTTAGTTTGAATCTATCCCAGTTATTGATTCTTGCTTTTATTTCTTGTGCTATGGGAGTCCTGTTAAGGAAGTCTGCTCCTAAGCCGACAAGTTGAAAGATCTAGACCTACTTTTTCTTCTATAATCTGCAGGGTCTCTGGTCTGATTCCGAGGTCCTTAATCCATTTTGAGTTTAGTTTCGTGCATGGTGAGAGATATGGGTTTAGTTTCATTCTGTTGCATATGGATTTCCAATTCTCCCAGCACCATTTGTTGAAGAGGCTATCTTTTCTCCATTGCATATTTTTGGCACCTTTGTCTAGTATGAGAAAATTGTATTTATTTGGGTTTGTGTCCGTGTCCTCTATTCTGTACCATTGATCTACCTTTCTATTTTGGTACCAATACCATGCCGTTTTTGTTACTATTGCTTTGTAGTAGAGTTGAAGATCTGGTATTGCGATACCCCCTGTTTGACTCTTCCTGCTAAGGATTGCTTTAGCTATTCTGGGTTTCTTATTCTTCCAGATGAATTTCATAATTGCTTGCTCTATTTCTGTAAGGTACATCATTGGGATTTTAATTGGAATTGCATTGAATTTGTATAGCGCTTTAGGTAGTATGGCCATTTTGACAATATTAATTCTTCCTATCCAAGAACATGGAAGATCTTTCCATCTTCTAAGGTGTTCTCTAATTTCTTTCTTTAGTGTTGTATAGTTCTCATTGTAGAGGTCTTTCACCTCTTTTGTGAGATTGATTCCCAAGTATTTTATTTTTTTCGAGGCTATTGTGAATGGGGTAGTTTTCCTAATTTCTCTTTCTGAAGGTTCATCACTTATGTATAAAAATGCGTTGGATTTATGGGCATTGACCTTGTAACCTGCTACTTTACTGAATTCACTTATGAGTTCTAAGAGTTTTCTGGTGGAATTTCCAGGTTCCCCTAAATATATAATAATGTCATCAGCGAACAGGGATAGTTTGAGTTCTTCTTTTCCAATTCGTATCCCTTTAATTTCTTTGGTTTGTCTAATTGCTCTGGCCAGAGTCTCAAGAACGATGTTGAATAGAAGTGGTGAAAGAGGGCATCCCTGCCTTGTTCCAGTTTTTAGGGAGAATGCTTTCAGTTTTTCACCATTTAGAATGATATTAGCCGTGGGCTTAGCATAAATGGCCTTTACAATGTTAAGGAATGTTCCCACTATCCCAATTTTTTCTAGTGTTTTGAGCATGAAGGGGTGCTGTATTTTATCAAATGCTTTTTCTGCATCTATTGAAATAATCATGTGATTCTTGACTTTAAGTCTATTAATATGGTGAATTACGTGTATTGATTTCCTGATGTTGAACCAACCTTGCATCCCTGGGATGAAACCCACTTGATCATGGTGCACTATCTTTTTAATATGTTTTTCTATGCGATTTGCTAAAATTTTGTTGAGAATTTTTGCGTCGATGTTCATGAAGGATATTGGTCTGAAATTTTCTTTCCTTGATGTGTCTCTGTCTGGTTTAGGTATCAGTGTGATATTGGCTTCATAGAATGAGTTTGGAAGGGTTCCCTCCTCTTCTATTTTATGGAATACTTTGAGAAGTATTGGAATGAGCTCTTCTTTAAAGGTTTTGTAGAACTCAGCTGAGAACCCATCTGGTCCTGGACTTTTCTTTGTTGGTAGGCTTTTGATGACTTCTTCTATTTCAGTACTTGAAATTGGTCTATTTAAATTGTGTATGTCCTCCTCGTTCAGTTTAGGCAATTCACATGTCTCTAGAAACCTGTTGATGTCTTCGAAATTTTCTATTTTTTTGGAGTATAGATTTTCAAAATAGCTTCTAATTATGTTTTGTATTTCAATCCTCTCTGTTGTGATATTTCCTTGTTCATTCCGAATTTTAGTGATTTGGGTTTTCTCTCATCTTCTCTTTGTTAGTGTGGCTAAAGGTTTATCAATTTTGTTTATTTTTTCGAAGAACCAACTATTTATTTTGTCAATTTTTTGTATTGTTTCTTTTGTTTCAATTTCATTGATTTCAGCTCTGAGTTTAACTATTTCCTGTCTTCTACTACTTTTGGTGCTGTTCTGTTCTTCTTTTTCTAGGGCTTTCAGCTGTAGTGTTAGGTTGTTTATTTGTTGAGTTTTACTTCTTTTATTAAATGCGCTCCATGAAATAAATTTCCCTCTAAGAACTGCTTTCATAGTGTCCCAGAGATTTTGATATGATGTTTCTTTGTTCTCATTTACCTCTAAGAATTTTTTAATTTCCTTCCTAATATCTTCTGTTATCCATTCATCATGTAATAGCATATTGTTTAATCTCCAGATGTTGGAATAGTTTCTGTGTTTTACTCTTTCATTTATTTCTAACTTCAATCCATTATGATCTGATAGAATACATGGTAGTGTTTCTGTCTTCTTGTATTTGCTAACATTAGCTTTGTGGCATAATATATGGTCTATTTTAGAGAAGGATCCTTGTGCTGCTGAGAAGAAAGTGTATTCGCTCTTGGTTGGATGGTATATTCTATAAATGTCCGTTAAGTCTAAATTATTGATTGTGTTATTGAGATCTATGGTTTCTTTGTTCAATTTTTGTCTGGAAGATCTGTCCAGTAGTGAGAGAGGCGTGTTAAAATCACCTAGTATTATTGCATATGGTCTATTTGGTTTCTGAAATTGAGAAGGATTTGTTTGACATACATGGATGAGCCACTGTTTGGGGCATAGATGTTTATGATTGCTATATCTTGCTGATTTATGCTTCCCTTAAGCAGTATGAAATGACCTTCTTTATCCCTTCTGACTAACTTTGGCTTGATGTCCACATTATCGGAAATGAGGATGGATACTCCAGCTTTTTTGCTGAGTCCATGTGCATGGTATGTTTTTCCCCATCCTTTCACCTTTAGTCTATGAGTATCTTTTTCTATGAGGTGAGTCTCTTGCAGGCAACATATTGTTGGATCTTTCTTTTTAATCCAATCTGCCAGTCTATGTCTTTTGATTGATGAATTCAGGCCATTAACATTCAGGGTTATAGAGATATGATTTGGTTTCCCGGTCATTTGGTTCATTTTTTAAATTTTATTTATTTATTTGTTTGACACAACTTGTTTCTTCCTTTATTTGACAATTCCTTTAGGATAATTCCTCCCTTTGCTGATTTGCTTCTTTGTTTTTCATCTCTTCCTCATGGAATATTTTGCTGAGAATGTTCTGTAATGCTGGCTTTCTTTTTGTAAATCCTTTTAGCTTTTGTTTATCATGGAAGGATTTTATTTCATCGTCAAATTTGAAGGTAAGTTTTGCTGGGTATAAGATTCTTGGTTGGCATCCATTTTCTTTCAGGGCTTGAAAAATGTTGTTCCAGGCCCTTCTAGCTTTTAGGGTCTGGATTGAAAAATCTGCTGAAATCCGTATTGGTTTCCCCCTGAATGTAATTTGGTTCTTTTCCCTTGCGGCCTTTAAAATTCTGTCGTTATTTTGTATGTTAGGTATTTTCATTATAATGTGCCTTGGTGTGGGTCTGTTGTAATTTTGTGTATTTGGAGTCCTATAAGCCTCTTGAACTTGATTTTCCATTTCATTCTTCAGATTTGGGAAATTTTCTGATATTATTTCATTGAATAAATTGTTCATTCCTTTGGCTTGTTTCTCTAAGCCTTCCTCAATCCCAATAATTCTTAAATTTGGCCTTTTCATGATATCCCATAGTTCTTGGAGATTCTGTTCATGATTTCTTACCATCTTCTCTGTTTGTTCAACTTTGTTTTCAAGGTTAAATATTTTATCTTCACTGTCTGATGTTCTGTCTTCCAGGTGTTCTATCCTACTGGATATGCTTTCTATGGAGTTCTTAATTTGGTTTATTGTTTCCTTCATGTCAAGGATTTCTGTTTGGTTTTTTTTCAATATCTCTAACTCTTTATTGAAATGATCTTTTGCTTCCTGTATTTGCTCTTTTAATTGTCGATTGGTGCGATCATTCAATGCCTGCATTTGCTCTTTCATCTCATCATTCAGTGCGTGCATTTGCTCTTTCATCTCATCGTTTGCTTCTCTGATCATTTTAATTATGAACATTCTGAACTCCTTTTCTGTCATTTCTTCTGCCATGCTGTCATTGGGTTTTATTGATGTAACATCTAGATTTGTTTGCAGCATTTTCTTTCCTTGTTTTCTCATATTGTTCAGGTATCAGTGGACCGCTGAGATATTGCAGATTTCCTCTATTGACTTACAATGTCCCTGAAGATTTCTATATATATCCTCCCTTAGCCTTCAGTAGGCTGAAGTCTTGGAGGAAGTTGATAATGCGGTGCTCCACAAGGAAGCTGACTCTCTAGGAGTGGTGGCCTTCAGGTGGGGTATAATCCCTGCTAGTGGGCAGAGGTGCCTCCACTTGTTGACCAATGGTCATCCAATGGGGACCTAGGCTGCGGGCTGAGGCAAGGCCTGTTTGGGCCTGAGTCTCTGGTTTTACCGTCCTTGTGGGGAAACCTCACCCGGCAGGGAAGACTCACCCGGTGGGGAGGTTTCGCTGGTCAGTTCCCTCCTAGAGGTTCCCCTCAATTTACAGCTACCGCCTGGGCTGGGCTGCCTTCCTCTGCAAAGTTCCCAGGGGCCCGGCCCTACCTCCTGGGCCTGGGAGCCTCACCCTTCGCAGATGAATCTCCTTAGGCTGCCCCTCCTCAGAGAATCTGCCCGCAGTCCTGGAACCTTCGCTCCACCCCTAAGCCTGTCTGTGTGCGGCTCTTCCACCCAGAAGCCTCCTAGATCCTGGGACCCTGCTCTGCTTCTAATCGCCTGGCTATGCGGCCCCTCCTCTGAGCAGCCACCTGGGGCCCCATACAATCGCTCTGAGTCCCAGAGACCCATCACATGCCTCTTCCTCCAGACAGCCGCCCAGTATTCTGGTCACTAGGAGTCCAAGAAACTCACTGTGTGCCTCCTCCACCCACCAACCACCCATAGCCCTGGGCAATCAATCACTCCGAGTCGAAGTGACCCTCCCCGTTCCTCCTCCTTCTCCAAATAACCCCCTGGGTGTTCAGGAGCGGTCGCTCTGAGTGGCTCTGAATCCACGTGACCCGCTGCACCCGTCCTCTGGACAACCGCCTGGAGCTCTGGTGCGACCACTCGAGACCAAACAACCCACCGCGCTTCCCCTCCAGGCAGCCCCGCTGTGTTCAGTCATTGTCACTTTAAGTCCAAACAACTCACCACTTGCCTTCTCCTCTGAGCAGCCGCCTGGAGCTCCAATGCAGTCACTGCGAGTCCAAACGACTCGCCACGCTCCTCCTACTCCTCCAGGCAGGCCCGGGTGTTCAGAAGTGATCTAAGTCCAAACAGCTCGCTACGCAGCCCCTCCTCTGGCAACCGCCTGTAGCTCTGGTGTAGTCACTCCGAATCCATGTGGCCACGCTCCTCTTCCTCCTCCTCGTCCTCAGGGCAGGCCCCGGGGTTCAGAAGCGGTCGCTTAGAGTCCAAACAGCTCGCCCCGCGGCTTCTCCTCTGGCAACCGCCTGTAGCTCTGGTGCAGTCACTCCAAATCCAAGCGGCCACGCTCCTCCTTCTCCTCCTCAGGGCAGGCCCTGGTGTCCTGAGTCCACACAGCTCTCCTCACCACTCCTCCCCAGGGCAGCCGCCGGAGCCCCAGTGGTGGCTCCGAGTCCCAGTGCTGTGCCGAGTGGCCTCCTTTACGGCACTTCCAGTTGTCCGAGTTCACTGCTCCAGCGGGGGGAGGGGTGTCTCGCCGGCCACTCTACTTCACAAAGTTCCCTGCATTTCGGGACCACTGTCCCATCCGGGACGCCTTCCCAACGGGTGAGAGTCACCCGGCTGCTTTGAGTTGGTCCCAAGTGTCTCAATATCTCCTCTTTTCAATCCTGAGTCCTGGAGCAACATGAAATGCAGCCACCCTCTAGGCCGCCATCTTGAAACTCCTCATTATTTTTTTTCTTGCTTTATTGCACTGGCCAAGATTTCTGGTACGATATTAGTGGTAGTGGTGAAAGAGGATACCCTTGTCCTTATTCTAGACTTAAAGGGAAAGCATTCGGTTCTTTTTTTAAGTATAATAGCCAAAGCAACTTGGGGATAAGGGAAGGAAAGAGGAGAGGGAACGTAAGGGTTTGGGGGAATGAAGTAGACAAAATTATGTGTACATGAATATTATGGATTGTGCATTTATGAATACATCACAATGAATCCAATTATTATGGATAATTATAAAGTTACAAAAAGATGCCCTATATTTATGTAAGTTCTATTTCCAATTTACTCAGAATTTTTGTCATAGATAGGTGATGAATATTGCAAAATGATTTTCTGTGTCTGTGATCACATGGTTTTTCTTCTTTAGTCTGCTAATGTGGTAGAAATTACATTGATCAATTTTCAAATATTGAGCCAAATCTGAATTCCTGGAATTAACCTATTAGGGTCATAACATATTATACTTTTTTATATTATTGGATTCATTTTATTACTATTTATTGTGGAATTTTTATGCTTATATTCATGAGGGACATTTATTTATAGAATTCTTATAATCTTATTACATAGCTTTAGTATTAGGGTAATGCTGCCTCATAAAAGGAGTTGGGAACTGTTCCCTGTCTGGGTTTCTGGAAGATATTGTATAGAATTAGTATTATTTCTTTCTTAAATGTTTTGTAACATTTGCCAATGAAACCATTTGAGCTTGAAGTTTTCTTTCTTGGAAGGATTTTAACTATGAATTGAATTTCTTCAATACATACTGAATTATAGAGATTATGTTTCTTCTTTGGGGATGTTTATTGTTTGTATCTTTCAAGAAAATGATCCATTGCACCAACATTTTTTAATTCATAGAACTACAGTATTTCCTTACTATCCCTTTACAGCATATAGATCAGTAGTGCTGTGTCCACTCTTTGATTCTTAATTTGTGTCCCCTACTTCTCCTCCTCCCTCTTTCTCTACCTCTTCTCCCTTCTTCCTCCTTTATATCTCTGCCTCTTTTTCTTCTCTTTCCTCTTCCTCTCTTTCTCCTTCTCCTTCTTATTCTTTCCCATTTTTTTTAGTTTATCCAGCCGGAGATTTATCAATTTGACCTTTTCAAAGAGCAGCTTTTGATTTGATTGATTTTTAATTATTTTTCTGTTTTCTAGTTCATTGATTCCTTCTGTAATCTTTATTATGTCCTTTCATCTGCTTGTTTTTGCTTTTGGTTTATTTTTTTCTTTTAAGTTTCTTATGGTGAAACCTTAGTATACTAATTTGAAATTTTCTTTTCAAATATATACATTTAATACTATAAATTTTTTTGATCATTACGAATCACAAATTTTGATACATTATATTTGTATTTAGTTCAAAATAAATTTTAATATCCTTTGAGACTTCTTCTTTGACAAATAACCTATTTTGAAATGCATTCCTCATTATTAAAATATTTGGAGGTTTAATAGACATTTTTTCATTTTTTATTTATTGAATTAAAGTAAATTCTATTATGGCCCCAAAACATACTTTTGTGATTTATTGCCTTTTAGTGTTATGTTCATTTTCAGACCCGAAATATGCCTATTTTAATGAATCTTACATATGTACTTGAGAAGAATGCATTTTGCTATTGCTCATGATCGTGTTGTAAGTCAAGTTGGTTGATGGTGTTATTCAGGTCATCTATATACCTTTGCTGATTTTCTGCCTACTTGTTCCTTTAGTGACTCAGAGGAGTATTCAAAACTCTTAACTACATTTTTAAATTTTTCTAATTTTCCTTTCATTTCTATCAGTTTTGTCTCATTTATTTTATTTATTTTATTATTTTTTTTAAATTTTTAAAGATTGCAAAGTTTTAGATTTATGGAAAAGTTAACAGTTATACAAAGGGGTTCCCATATACCATGCACCCAGTTTCTATTATTGCTAACATATTCCATTAGTAGGATATATTTTTCACAACTAGTGAACCAATATTGATACATTACTATGCCTTATTTGAATTTTTAATTTTACCTAAGATTGCTTTTCTGTCCCAAGATCTCATAGAGGATCAAAAGTTACAGTTTCATTCTTTGCCCCCTCTAGACTGTTAAACTTGTTCAGATTTTGCTTGTTTTTTTATGACAAAACTCAGACTTCCCTTGTTTTTTTCAAGATAGCTTTGAGAAGTACTGATCAGGTATTGTGTAAAATATATCTCATTTTTGTTTTGTCTGATGTTTATCTCATGGTGAGACTGGAGTTAAGGGACCACTGTGGTAAAGTATCATTTTTATCACATTATACCAAAATTACATGCTATCAGTGTGACTTTTCACTAATGGTATTAAATCCAGTCACATGGCTGAAGTGTCATTTATCTCAGCTGAAAAGTAACTTGCCTTTCCATACTGTAGTCTATGAAAGGAAGTCACTATGCACATCCACATGTAAAGGGAGGACAGTTTATGTATCACCTTCTAGAAGAATTGACACTCCAGCTGCAAAGACTGTTGCCAGATCTTTCTTTTTAATACCAATGATTTTTTTCCCCACTTCTCATTCTTCTTTCTCTTTGTGTCAGTTTCTGGAATTTAAGTTCACTAATTCCTCATTTATATCAAATTCATTAAATGCATTCTTTTTTCTCTTTCTTAATTTGTTCAGTTCTAGGATTTTTGTTTTATCTTTATTACACTTTCCCTCTCTTTGTTGACATTTCCCCACTGATCTTGCATGTTTCTACCCTATCCTTTAAGGCTTTTGCTGTAAATTCTCTATTTCTTATTTTTAATTCTCTATTTCTAACATATATGTCATTTCTTGTTGTTTTGTCTTTTAAATATGTTTTGTTTTTTGCTGGTTGGTGGCTGAGTGGGTTCCCCCTCCCCACATATATGACTATTTTTGTTGAAAACCAAACAGATACTTAGGTGAATAATTTTTATTTGGGGGGATGAGCTTGTCTTTCCTCTTATTTGGCTATGTGTGTGACATGTTGTGTTAGATCTAGTTAGGAACTGGTCGAGGTTTGAGGTTTGAGGTTACTACAGTTATTCTCAGTGAACCCCTTGTTTTAAATTTTCCTGTGATACATTGTATTTAGGATTTGGACTTTCAATTTGTTTATCCCTGACCTTGGGTTCTTCTCCTGTATTGTGCTCCACTGAGAATCTGTTTCCTGAAGTTTTCTATTCTGTATTCCACTGATATTTTTACTCAGTGCTCATTAGGAGGAGGGGTAAGTTGGGATATTCCTTAATGTTCTGATTAACTTTCTAGGCACTGTATCCCTTGGTCTTAGAATTCTGACCTTCACAGATGCACCTGCCCTTCCTCCAGCTATATTGCCCAGCTTAGCATGTATCTGTGTTTCCCCCAAGGGTAGAATTTTTTTTTTTTTTTTTTTTTTTTTTTTTTTTTGCCTTGTTTCATTTCTCCAGTTAGAAGCAAATATCTGCAGTGTGTTTCAAGTGGAGCCTTAAGGTGATGTGCTTGTTGCTCTTTTCCCTGCACATCAAGTGTTTTGTGAGAGGGAATAAAGGGAGATGGATTGATTAGAATTCCAGTAGTGGCTAGTGTCCCTGGCCAGCACTACAAGAGGAACTTTCATGAGATTGTTTATAATCTTCCTGGTAACAGCCCTGTATTTATAGACCCAGAGACTACATTGTCATGCTATCCCACATGTAGTCATTAGTAATTTAGTTTTCAAATTTAACTGAATCTTCTTACTGGTGTCTATGTAAGTCCAAAGAATCTGCCTCAGCTAAACAATTCTCCGTTACTGTTTCTCCCCAAATACTGTTAGATGGCAACCCTAAAAACTCAAGTTTTCTGATTATCTTAACAAAACTCATTAATTTCCAGTTTTTCTAGATTTTTCTTTGTTTCAAGGGTATAAGCAATGCTCTTCCTAGCTCTTTACATTCACAAATTGAAAACAGAAGCCTGGGTAATATTTTTAAGATAAAAGCATGATACCGATACTGCTGGTGGTGAAATCAATCTTCACATCTGGGGAAATGTTCCGTTTCCCCAGATGTGAAGATTGAACCCCTGAGAAACGATTAGGCAAGCATAGAAAGCAAGTTTTATTTAAAGAATAGAAGAGAGGTTGACTTCTCCTCAGAGAAGGGGTCTAGAACTGGTATCCAAAGAAGTAGGGGTGCCCTGCCCCTTTTATACATTTTAGAATTCCTTTGTTGTCATGCCCTCCTTCTCTTCTTATCTTCCTCTCCCTCTCCCCATCCTGCTAAGTGACCAAAAGGTGGGCCAAAAGGTGACAATGGAGTGATCTAAGGGCAGGGAATGAAGCAGAAGCCATCCAGGGATACAGGCAGGCAGTAGGGGACCAACCCAGGAGGCATTACCAACTCCTACAACTCCCTGCAGGGAGGAACAATTCCTGGAGCAGCTTACCATATCAACAGGTTGGAGGAGGTAGGGGAAGGGCTTTGGAGATATCAACATTTGATTTCCTTTCCTTCTAACCAAACCCTCTTTTCCCAATTGGATCCAATTATTTATTATCTACACTGACCGTCTTTTTGTCCTGCAGCCTCAAGGCCTCTAAGAATATTTGTTTTCCAGCTTCCAGTTATCATTGACTTGAGGAACCCAACTTTGAAGCCTAGACATTGGGCAGCTATTGAACAAACTGTCGATGCCTCCCTGGTAGATACTGAAATTCCATTAACTTTGGAGAGACTCTCCGAATTGCATGTGTTTGATTTTGGCCAACAAATCCAGGACATATCTGGACAAGCTTCTGGAGAAGCTTCCTTGGAAATAATTCTTAAAAAGGTAAATCTGGAAAGTATATACTTATCTGAAAGTCAGGGAATTAAAGGTTTTCAGATTCGGCATAAAAATCACCAATTTTTTATTATCTAGGTGGATTTTTCACCATTGCAGCTTGCACCCTCTCAATTATCAGCATCCCTTTATTCTTTTCTTACCTGTGTTATTTATTATTAATTATCACTACTGTTAATATTATTTCTATAAGTTCTCTCTTTCTGTCCAGCTTGTCTCCCAACAGGAACTTGATGGCAATAAGATTTGAAATGTGAATTTTTTATAAGAAACCCACATACCAAGAAACATCTTTTAGATGTTTAGAGCAAAATACATTATTTACCAAACTATCAGAGAAAACTGTTTTAAATATTCCAAAAAACTTTCCTACTTATAACACTAGTTCCTTTCCTTAAAATGCATGCAAATCTGCAGGTTACCTATATAAAAGAATATTTTTAATATAAAGCATAAGATGGTAGGGAGTGCATATTGAATTACGATGAGTTATTTGTATTTGTTGATATTAATTGAATAAAAGTAAGCAAATCAATGTCATCATCTTACCAAGAAGATGTTTTTAAGATTTTAAGGGCAGTAAGAGGGAAAATGGAATAATTATAGAGTTTTTCTTATTTTATTCCACATGCTCTTATTGAGTACCCAAACACAAATGAATTTAGATTTTCTAAAGCTTGAATTATTTCTAAGGTGGAGGACTCTTGGAAAACAACTGAATTCATCATTCTGCCTCATCGTGACACTAAAGATGTATTTATCCTGGGAGGCACAGATGACATACAGGTGGGTAATTGGATTGTTCTAATTTATGGTAAAGGTCTTTACCATACTTCCAAAATTTTCTGAGAGAGACTGAGATGAGTTAGTAAAATATAAGTGCCATTAAAGATGAAAAAAATCAAATTTGGAAAGCAAGATACAAATATGAATAATTGACATAAACACTTACACATGAAATATTTCTCAAAACAATGAAAGTGACATGTATATTTAAGAGTTGCAGTACTTGTACTTGATGGCATCATAAAAACAAAGAGATCAGTTATGTCTGAAGTGATCATAGAATTCTTTATACATCAGCCAAGACAAGCCAGACCTCAACAGTGGGAGCTGAGAAATTCCAAAGAGAATAAAGGATATTTCAGAATGTTTCAGTGAAACAAATAAACATGAATGAGCACAGTAAGAAGTTAAGTTATGTAGGTGCTCATACTCTACCAGTTACAAAATAAATCTAACCCATGGTTGAAATATTCTTAGTCACTTGAAATCTAAAGGTACATTTGTTTAGCAAAGGGAGTTGGGTCATATAGCCCAACTTAAAAGGCAAAGTCCTAGCCTAAGGGTGTTTCCAGACCAAAATTGGAAATAAAATGGCTTTTCCAGGTATAGGTTGGAAGAGCAAAACTAGACATTGCTCTTGGCAATAAATGGAAGAGCAAATTCAAAATAAAGGGTATTTGATATGCAACTAAGTAATGCCAACTGAGGGGGTTTCTGCTCTCAGAAAGCTTATAATTGAAACAGACAGTTATTTCTCCAGATTCATAGACACATCTCTTTAAATCCACATGTTCTATGTGGGATGCTATTGTATAAGGGGGAGCAGTAGGGAGAAAAGTAGCAGGAAAACTCTATAGACCTTCGGAACTTGATATGAATTTTAATTTCAGCTTACTTGAGATAGTTGAAGTGTTGATTGGACAGAAGACAGTTAATTTTACAAGTATAGTGTATGGTCAGAAATGAAGGTATGCTTGTGTGACTAAATTGTGTAAAGAAGGTGCCATTTACCTAATAGTGAGCAGAGAGAAGAGTATTGAACAAAACAAAAACATGTCACCAATAATTACAGGAACTGCAAAGATTTGGCAGTCAGAGGTAAGTCCCTGGGTGATAGAGCTATTACCACAGGGAAGAGAATAAACAGGGAAGATAGATGTGTAGAAAGTAGTTGGAGCTACAACTATTCATTCCAAAAGTTGGCCTTTAAATGAACTCTTGGGATTAAACATCTGAAATATCACTGAAAGCACAAATGCATGGTGTTGCATGTATTTTTCTCCTCTTTTCCTTAAAGGTCCTTCTTGATGACAGCACCATCAACATTGCAACCATAGCCTCATCACGTTACGTGGGTCCCCTCAAGGCACGAGTAGATGACTGGCAAAAACAACTTGCTTTGTTTAATCAAACATTGGTGAGTAAGGGTAATTTCAGTACAGGGCCTACAAGGAAAACCATAAGGACCTTAGAAATGTTTGTTTCACCATTTAAATACTGTATAATTTAGAAATGTATGATTTAATTTTTGATATTATTATGTCTAAAATGTAAGGAAAGTACACATGTATTGATCTGTTTACATAATTATATAGCTTAATGTTATTGATATCGCTATTTACCGGTGATGATTTCTGCTTCCTCTAATGTTGAAGTCTGAACACTAGAGAAGCATGCCAAGACAAGCATATTAAGCAGGTTTTATTTAAAAGTAGTAATAATACAGGAGGGAAAAGGGGGCCATGGCTGATGTTCTAGAATCCCAAGAAGTGAGCACGCCCCACATCTTTTATAGGTTAAGGTCTCTTTTGTTCTCCAGTTTTCTCCCCACTTATCTCTCTGTCCAGCCTATGTGACTAGCCCCGGTTTTGCAGGTAAGATGCAAAAAGTGAGAAGTGGATGGGCAGGGGGAGGGCCAAAGTGATTCAGACAGGTAAGGGCCCAGGGCGCGTTAATTAGCAGCTCCTTGCCTGTAGTCCCTGACAAGGACAGTAATTTTGGTAATCAGTGGGCTCTGGAGATCCTTGACATTCCATTCTCCCAAGGGCAATCTCCAGCTTCCAGAGGCAGATGGCTTTCATGGCCTCCATTTCCTAGATTTGACCTGATCCCCTATTTCTACACTAACTGCCTGTCCCCAATTCTGGCTTCATTATCAACATCACCCTTGCATTATTATTTTTCTATGAAACAAAATACAACAAACTTAAGTAATATACATTTATTAGTGGTATAAAACAATATATATTTATTATCTAAGTTTCTGTGGGCCAAGAATTTAGACATGGTTGCACTGGGTCTGTTCAGGGTCTCACAAGACTGTGATTAAGATGCCAGCCAGATGGGATTCTCATCAGAGGTTCAACTGGGGAAGGATCCACTTCCAGGCTCCCTCAGGTTGCTGTAAGAAATTATTTCCTTGCAACTTGGGACATAAAGGCCTCAATTTCTTACTGGATCTCATATGAAGGTCATCCTAAGCTCCTAACTATTGCTCAGTTTTTCTCCGTGCACATTTCTGCAACATGGCCATTTACTTTATCAGTCTAGCGAGGAAAAGAAAGTCTCCTGGCAAGACAGCTGCTCCAGTCTTATAAAACACAAACGTAATTATGCATATCCTGTTGCCTTTGCCACATTCTGTATAGTTAGAAGCAAGTCATAGATGGTACCCACACTCAAAAGGGGAGGCTCCCACAAGAGCATGAGTATCATACCTTGGGCCACCTTAAGCATCTTGCAACAACAACCACATGTTTACAGGCAGCATATTTATTGTTGCTTGAGGTCCCTTTGAAATGCTTCCTTGTGTTGCACACCTCCTTTTTATTCTATCTCAAATTATCCCCATAGAAAGACAAGAACCCACTTCTACTGATCTCACTTTCTTCCTACACAGCAGATGTTTAGTTTGATTTAATTATGTTCAAGTTTTCTAAATATTCTAATATGAAAAGTTTGGTGTTAAATAATAAAATCAGTAAGTGGGAAAATTTAATTTATCCCAGGATTATTATTATTTTTTTGGCAGTGCTAGGGATCAAAACCAGGGCCTCACATATTCTAGGCAAGCACTCTATCATTGAACTACACCCCCAGTCTTCTCTTATTTCAAAGAGAAGCTTTTCAGGAAACCAGTCTCTTCAGTGAATACTACATAGCTGACCCAGGTCCAGCCTCTGGACTGATGACTGAGCCTTATGAAGGGACTACAGACCAAAGTCAAAGGGCATGTTTTCACAGAGGGTTCTTAAAAGTAGCCTGTACTTAATAGTGGGGACCCTCCAGAGAATTTGTTGTCTGGAAAGTGTGAGACCTTAGATAAACCAGTTGAAACACACATAGGTGTAACTACCACATCTAGAGTGAGAAGTGAGATGCTCTCTCATAGGTCTTGCGCCCACATTCGCAATGACCGGAGACTCCAAGGGAAGGTGAGGTCTGTAGACTTTGATTTCTGACCCTGCATTTCTGGTTTCTTTTATTAACAATAGTTGTCTCTAAAAGGAGAGGCAGTGCATGAGGTTCTTCATTCTCCCAGTCTTCTGTATTTTCCACATGTTTTGTCATGAGCAGGTTTTATGATTTTTATTTTACTTTCTTAAAAAATGTGAAGGAAAACTTCATAATTTAGAAAGAAAAAAAAAGCAGGCACAATATTGCACACCTGTAGTCCCAGGTATTCAGGAAACTGAGGAAGCAAGAGGATTACAGGTTTGAGACTAGCCTCAGCAACATAGTGAAACCCCAGTTCAAAACAGAATTTTTCATAGTAACCCAGGGTAAATTGGAAAATAGTCACTAAACTTGCCACTTTCCTAACCCTTCAGATTAATTAAGTAAGCATCATGCATCCCTCTAGTTCCCTCTGGGCATGGGAATCATGCAGCTGATTCATTATAACATTATTCAGTGGTTGGGGGGTGGTGGTGAAATCAGATGGAAGTGAGTCTTGGGTCCTTTAAGGAAATTTCATTTCAAAGGACATAGGAGGAACCATAAAACAATCCTCATGAGAGAAGATACAGTAATTTCCCATGTGATAGTTTTTAATGTAACTATATGCCTCTGATTTGGAAGTTAAATTTTGATAGATCCCATATTTTTCTTCTAGGAAGAGTGGCTGACCTGCCAAAGAAACTGGCTCTACCTAGAAAGTATTTTTAATGCTCCAGATATTCAGAGGCAATTGCCTGCAGAGGCCAAGATGTTCCTTCAAGTGGATAAATCATGGAAAGAAATCATGAGGAAAGTAAACCGGCTGCCTAATGCTCTTCGAGCTGCTACTCAACCAGGTATAAAACAAAATTTTAAAAAACAAGTAAAAAGACGGGGTGATCCAAGATGGCAGACTAGAGGGTGACTGCATCTCCAATCGCTCCAGAACCCAGGATTCAAGAAGGGGAGGCATTGAGAGACTCGAACTGAAATAGAGCATCGGGGTGAGTCTCCCCCACCCGGTGAATCATTGCCCGGGTGGCAGGCCCAGATTCAGGTGGCTTATTAGAGTAGGGCAGGGCAGCTAGAGTCCTCCCTAGGCAGCCCTGTGCACTCCGGCGGTGGGCTCCCCCCACAGGGCCAGATTCTCCAGCATCTCGGAGCAGGCCCCCCAGTGAGAGCCTTTCTGCACAGAACCAAGCTTCAAGTCCCTGAACCAGGGCAGCGAGTTTCTGCCCACAGGTTGCTTCAAGGACCAGGACAGGGCAGCCAGGGACTTCCCCAAGCAGCCTGCAGCCCAACCCCCTCCGGCGGGAAGCACCTTTCCAGGCTAGCTTCTCGAAGCAGACACCCCAATGAGAGCCTTTCCACACAGAGCCAGCTCCAAGTCCTGGAACAAGTAGAGGGCTAGGGGCAGCTTTCCTTGGAAGCACTGCATTATCAAGTTACTCCAAGACTTCAGGCTACTGAAGACAGGAAGGTGAGACACTGGAAATCTACAGGGACACTATAAGTGAATAGAAGAATTCTGCAATATCACAAAGTCCCACTGACATCTGACCAATATGAGAAAACAAGGGAAGAAAATGTCCCAAACAAACCTAGATACTATATCAATAAAACCCAATGACAGCACAGCAGAAGAAATGTCAGAAAGAGAGTTCAGAATGTACATAATTAAAACAATCAGGGAAGCAAACGAGGAGATGAAAGAGCAAATGCAGGCATTGAAGGAGGAGATGAAAGAGCAAATGCAGGCATTAAATGATCGCACCAATCAACAATTAAAGGAGCAAATACGGGAAGCAAGAGATCATTTCAATAAAGAGTTAGAGATACTGAAAAAAAAAAACCAGAAATCCTTGAAATGAAGGAAACAATAAACCAAGTTAAAAACTCCATAGAAAGCATAACCAATAGGATAGAACACCTGGAAGAAAGAACCTCAGATATTGAAGACAAAATATTTAATCTTGAAAACAAAGTTGAACAAACAGAAAAGATGGTAAGAAATCATGAACAGAATCTGCAAGAATTGTGGGAAATCATGAAAAGGCCAAATTTAAGAATCATTGGGATTGAGGAAGGCTTAGAGAAACAAACCAAAGGAATGAACAATCTATTCAATGAAATAATATCAGAAAATTTCCCAAATCTCAAGAATGAAATGGAAAACCAAGTAAAAGAGGCTTATAGGACTCCAAATATACAAAATTACAACAGACCCACACCAAGGCACATTATAATGAAAATACCTACCATACAAAATAAAGACAGAATTTTAAAGGCCGCGAGAGAAAAGAATCAAACTACATTCAGGGGGAAACCAATAAAAATATCAGCCGATTTTTCAATCCAGACCCTAAAAGCTAGAAGGGCCTGGTACAACATTTACCAAGCCCTGAAAGAAAATGGATGCCAACCAAGAATCATATACCCAGCAAAACTTACTTTCAGATTTGACCATGAAATAAGATCCTTCCATGATAAACGAAAGCTAAAGGAATTTACGAAAAGAAATCCAGCATTACAGAACATTCTCAGAAAAATATTCCATGAGGAAGAGATGAAAAACAAAGAAGCAAATCAGCAATGGGAGGAACTAGCCTAAAGGAATAGCCATATAAAGGGTAAACCAAATCATGTCAAAAAACAAAAATGAGTCCAATGACTGGGAATACAAATCATATCACAATAATAACCCTGAATGTTAATGGCCTGAACTCATCAATCAAAAGACATAGACTGGCAGAATGGATTAAAAAGAAAAATCCAACAATTTGCTGCCTGCAAGAAACTCATCTCATAGAAAGCAATACCCATAGACTAAAGGTGAAAGGATGGGAAAAAAACATACCATGCACACGGACACAGCAAAAAAGCTGGAGAATCCATCCTCATTTCAGATAATGTGGACTTCAAGCCAAAACTAGTCAGAAGGGATAAAGAAGGACATTACATACTGCTTAAGGGAAGCATAAATCAGCAAGACATAACAATCATAAATATCTATGCCCCGAATATTGGCTCATCCATGTACGTCAAACAAATCCTTCTCAATTCCAGATATCAAATAGACCACAACACAATAATACTAGGCGATTTTTAACACACCTGTCTCACCACTGGATAGATCGTCCAAACAAAAATTGAATAAAGAAACCATAGATCTCAATAACACAATGAACAATTTAGACTTAACGGACTTATATAGAATATACCATCCAACAAAGAATGAATACACTTTCTTCTCAGCAGCACATGGATCCTTCTCTAAAATAGACCATGTCTTATGCCACAAAGCTACTGTTAGCAAATACAAGAAGATAGAGATAGTGCCTTGTATTCTATCAGATCATAATGGATTGAAATTAGAAATAAATGACAGAATAAAAAACAGAAACTTCTCCAATACCTGGAGATTAAATAATATGCTATTATATGATGAATGGATAACAGAAGACATCAGGAGGGAAATAAAAAAATTTTTAGAAGTAAACGAGAACAAAGACACATCATATCAAAATCTCTGGGACACTATGAAAGCAGTACTTAGAGGAAGATATATTTCATGGGGTGCATTGAACAAAAGAAGTAGAAATCACCAAATAAACAACTTAACACAACAGCTCAAAGCCCTGGAAAAAGAAGAGCAGACCAATACCAAAAGTAGTAGAAGACAGGAAATAGTTAAAATCAGAGCCGAAATCAACAAAATTGAAACAAAAGAAATAATCGGAAAAATTTACAAAATAAAGAGTTGGTTCTTTGAAAAAATAAACAAAATTGATAAACCCTTAGCCACGCTAACAAAGAGAAAGAGGGAGAAAACTCAAATTACTAAAATTCGGAATGAACAAGGAAATATCACAACAGACACGAGTGAAATACAAAACATAATTAGAAGCTATTTTGAAAATCTGTACTCCAACAAAACAGAAAACCTCGAAGACATCAACAAGTTTCTAGAGACATATGAATTACCTAAACTGAACGAGGAGGACATACACAACTTAAATAAATCAATTTCAAGCAATGAAATAGAAGAGGTCATCAAAAGCCTACCAACAAAGAAAAGTCAGGGACCAGATGGGTTCGCAGCTGAGGTCTACAAAACCTTTAAAGAAGAGCTCATTCCAATACTTCTCAAAGTATTCCATAAAATAGGAGAGGAGGGAAACCTCCCAAACTCATTTTATGAAGCCAATATCACCCTGATACCTAAACCAGACAGAGACACATCAAAGAAAGAAAATTTCAGACCAATATCCTTAATGAACATCAATGCAAAAATTCTCAACAAAATTTTAGCAAATTGCATACAAAAATATATTAAAAAGATAGTGCACCACGATCAAGTGGGTTTTATCCCAGGGATGCAAGGTTGGTTCAACATCCAGAAATCAATAAATGTCATTCACCATATCAACAGACTAAAAGTTAAGAATCACATGATTATTTCAATAGATGCACAAAAAGCATTCGATAAAATACAGCATCCATTCATGCTCAAAACACTAGAGAAAATTGGGGTAGTGGGAACATTCCTTAACATTGTAAAGGCCATCTACACTAAGCCCATGGCCAATATCATTCTAAATGGTGAAAAACTGACAGCATTCCCCCTAAAAACTGGAACAAGACAGGGATGCCCTCTTTCACCACTTCTATTCAATATCGTTCTTGAGACTCTAGCCAGAGCAATTAGACAAACCAAAGAAATTAAAGGGATATGAATTGGAAAAGAGGAACTCAAACTATCCCTGTTCGCTGATGACATTATTCTATATTTAGAGGAACCTGGAAATTCCACCAGAAAACTCTTAGAACTCATAAGTGAATTCAGTAAAGTAGCAGGTTACAAGATCAATGCTCATAAATCTAATGCATTTTTATACATATGTGATGAATCTTCAGAAAGAGAAATTAGGAAAACTACCCCATTCACAATAGCATTGAAAAAAATAAAATACTTGGGAATCAATCTCACAAAAGAGGTGAAAGACCTCTACAATGAGAACTACAGAACACTAAAGAAAGAAATTAAAGAAAACTTTAGAAGATGCAAAGATCTCCCATGTTCTTGGATAGGCAGAATTAACATTGTCAAAATGGCCATACTACCAAAAGTGCTATACAGATTCAATGCAATTCCAATTAAAATCCCAATGATGTAACTTACAGAAATAGAGCAAGCAATTATGAAATTCATCTGGAAGAATAAGAAACCCAGAATAGCTAAAGCAATCCTCAGTAGAAAAAGCGAAGCAGGGGGTATCGCAATACCAGATCTTCAACTCTACTACAAAGCAATAGTAACAAAACAGCATGGTATTGGTACCAAAATAGACAGGTAGATCAATGGTACAGAATAGAGGACATGGACACAAACCCAAATAAATACAATTTTCTCATACTAGACAAAGGTGCCAAAAATATGCAATGGAGAAAATATTGCCTCTTCAACAAATGGTGCTGGGAAAACTGGAAATCCACATGCAATAGGATGAAACTAAACCCCTGTCTCTCACCCTGCACAAAACTCAACTCAAAATGGATCAAGGACCTCGGAATCAGACCAGAGACCCTGCATCTTATAGAAGAAAAAGTAGGTCCAAACCTTCAACTTGTTGGCTTAGGATCAGACTTCCTTAGCAGGACTCCCATAGCACAAGAAATAAAAGCTAGAATCAGTAACTGGGATAGATTCAAACTAGAAAGCTTTCTCTCAGCAAAGGAAACTATCAGTAATGTGAAGCGAGAGCCTACAGAGTGGGAGAATATCTTTGCCACTCATACTTCAGATAGAGCGCTAATTTCCAGAATCTATAAAGAACTCAAAAAACTCTACACCAAGAATACAAATAATCCAGTCAACAAATGGGCTAAGGAAATGAACAGACTCTTCACAGAAGAAGATGTAGAAGCAATCAACAGATATATGAAAAAATGTTCAACATCTCTAGTAATAAGAGAAATGCAAATCAAAACTACCCTAAGATTTCTTCTCACCCCAATTAGAATGGCGATTATCAAGAACACAAGCAACAATAGGTGTTGGAGAGGATGTGGGGAAAAAGGTACGTACCCTCATACATTGCTGGTGGGGTTGCAAATTAGTGCAGCCACTCTGGAAAGCAGTATGGAGATTCCTCAGAAAGCTTGGAATGGAACCACCATTTGACCCAGTTATCCCACTCCTTGGCCTATACCCAAAGGACTTAAAATCAGCATACTACAGAGATACAGCCACATCAATGTTCATAGCTGCTCAATTCACTATAGCCAGAATGTGGAGCCAACCTAGATGCCCTTCAGTTGATGAATGGATAAAGAAACTGTGGCATATATATACAATGGAATATTACTCCGCCATGAAGCATGATAAAATTATGGCATTTGCAGGCAAATGGATGAAAATGGAGAATATCATGCTAAGTGAGATAAGCCAATCTCAAAAAATTAAAGGATGAATGATCTCGCTGATAAGCGTATGAGGACATATAAGGGGGGGTAGGAGGGGTTAGCGTTAGGGTTAGGGTTAGGTTTAGGGTTAGGGATAAGGAGGTTGGTAAGAATGGAGGAAGGAAGGACTGTATAGAGGGAAAAGAGGGGTGGGAGGGTAGGGAAAAAAATAACAGAATGAATCAAACAACATTGCCCTATGTAAATTTATGATTTTTAATTAAAATAAATAAATTTTAAAAAATTTCCATTTATACCTGTAAAAAATAAATTTTTAAATTTTAGGTTAAATAACCTTTTCATCAGTAATGTTTCAGGAATCACAATGCTAAATATGTGAATTCTTCATTTCTAACACAGGTTCTAATATTTAACTATCTCAGTGTCTTACATATGCCTGTACCTTTACATTGTGATACATATGATATCTCTTTATGAAATTAGTATCATTTCTCTTTTAAATTAAGTATATACCTATAGATGTCCTTTCATTACAGAAATGAAGCAGGACAAAGTGTTTGCTAGAAATTTTGGTATTGGCATAAGAACATGTATGAGCCTCCAGGATGGTATGCTAAGGAAAAAAGCTGTGCCTCCCCACCCCTAGAATTGAATATATCCTGAATAATTCTATTTCCACAAAATTCTAGAAAAGAGAAAATGCAACATAGTGAAAGCAAGCAGACCAGAGTAACTTGGAAAAACAGATGTCAGAATGAACTGTAGTGAAGCAGTAGGCAACTTTTTTAACCATTGCAAATGAAATGTTTTTGTTTGTTTGTTTTGTTGGTGATTAAACAAATATATACACATATTTGTAAAAAGAAACCATTGAAACAAAAGTTTAAAATATTTTCATTTTATTGTAGGTTAATTATATCTCAATAAATTTTATTGAAATATTAAAAAAAAAAAACAAGTAAAACGACTTTGCAATCATCTAAAATGTTTGTCACCTACAAGATTTTAATGGTATATGGTACTTTCAACACTTCATGGAACACTATACATTTTATTATTATCTTCTCTCAACTTAATGTGTAATGTTGGAAAATAAGTATTTACTTCACTTTTTTCTATTTTTACAGTTTGAGGATGTTGACACAGGGTATTAATAATGTTTTCACCCCATAATTTTTTTCACAACTTTTACCTTTTTTTTCACAATTTCATGTCATAAGACATATATTTACATTCAGTTTATCCATTCAAGTTTCCCATAGACATAACCACAAAAATTTCCACACCTTATTTTAATTCATTAATTAATACTAATTAAAAATATTATCACTTACTGTAATTCTAGTCTCAAAGTTGAAATGTTTTAATAAATCTGTTCTCTGGGTATGGAACTAGTCTTTCTGGGTGCACATACATGGTTATTCAATTTTACTCTTCAAACAGAAGTCTTGTCAAACCTGCTTATCATGTAGCAAATGACAGCACATAGCCTATTTTGATGAATATCCCCAGATAGCTTCCCTGCCAAGCAAAAGCAGTTTGTTGGTTTGTGCTCTTTGTGTCTTACATAAGATACAAACAGAAAGAAAAAACTACATGGAATGACAGAATTAAAAACTTGCCTTTTGAGACTGCCCATGTTCATTGGCTCATGGCCCTTTTCCAGTCAGCAGTCACATCCCACAAACCTATGTTTCTGTCATTACATCTCCTTCTCAAACTCTCTAAAGGTCCATATGTTACATTTGGCCCACCAGATGATCCAGAATAATCTTGCCATCCCATGATCCTTAACTTGATCACATATTCAAGTTTCTGTTTCCAAATGAACTAACATATTCACATATTTGAAGTTTACTCTCTCTGCCCACTCAATTATCATATTCAAACTTTTTGCTAAAAAATATAGTTATGTGTGATTTACAGAGTGCTGTCCCAGTCCCTACTAGAGTTGTTATAAAATATAATTTTGAAATTTAAAAAATCTGATTCCAAAATGTATCTAGTCCTAAGGATTTCATATAAAGAAGTATAGAACTATATATAACATTTCAAGCAATACTAAGCAATGAAAAAAAATTAAGCAGGGTTAAATAGCTATAAAGTGACTGGAGGCTGCTCTGTATGTGTGTGTGTGTGTGTGTGTGTGTGTGTGTGTGTGTGTATACATGTATGCACATGTCTACATATCACCTCTAGAAGACTTTTTAATGAAGTAGATTGTGAGCAGTAACATTCAGGAAAGAAGGAATGAAAAATGTATGTATATATAAGGGAGAATTGTTAAAAGCAAAAGGAAAACAAAGGCAAGGCTCCTCAGATAAGAACTTGTGTAGCATGTGCAGCTGTTATCACAGAAGTCAGTGTAAGCTGGAGTGGAGCAGACAAGGAGAAGGGCTTAGGAGTAAGGCCTGAGAAGTGAGTGTGAGCACCTCTTTGATGGGGTAATTGATTGCACAGAACTTTAGAGGCCTTGGTAAGGACTTTGCATTCAATTCTTGGGTAGATGGGGAAGCAGCCTCTGTGATAGGCCCCAAAACCACAAAAATGAGTCAAACATGGATGTTGCTGTGTAAGGAGCTAAAGGTTAGTAATGAAGAAATAGTGTCCCATTGCCCCAGTTTTGTGATTTAAAGATAGCAGTGAATTCAGAAAATAATAAAAGTGCAGAAAGTAAGAGAGTGACAGAAAATGGGGAGGTTCTTTAGACTGGCTTTGTTTGGAAAAGGAAGCAGAAGGAAATGCCTGTCTTTTATTTGTGTAATCCCAGACCTCTAAAAATGGAGGTCAACTAGAAATATTTCAAATATATTTGTTCATATATGATAAATATTAAAATCAATGTTGTTATTAAAAGTAATGTTAAATTCTTGGCCAGTCTATTAGCCCATTCTTTTATCAAATAAAGCTAAATTTTTTAAAATGTTAATATTATATTTTACTTTCATTTACAGTCATACCTTCTATTTTAATACAATTTTAACGATACTATTTTTTTCACTGAACAGGGCTTCTGGAAACTTTTCAAAACAATAATGCATTACTTGACCAAATTCAGAAGTGTCTAGAGGCCTATTTAGAATCTAAAAGAGTTATCTTTCCAAGGTAAGTTTATAAGGCAACCTAAGATGTTTTTTTTTAGTAGCTGTCCAACAATTTGAGGTTATCATTATAAACTCAAAACATCATAGAAGCAGAGAAGGAAATAAGAAAGATTTATGACAAACAAAATCTGGTTTGTTTCTTGATTGGGGAGTGTAAGTCTCAAGAATAAATTTACAATATTTGGTAAAGATTTAGTTGGGTAAGTACTGGCAGGATTTATTTTTATTCCAAACCAGTTTTTATTTAGAATATTGTAAAAGCATTACAAGCATTGTTTTAAAATAGCATTGTAAATAAATCAACCAGAGAAATAAAATCAGTAAGACATGCTAGAATTAAGGAAATTCAGATTCAGCCCCCCACTTTATAAGCTAAGCCTCAGGTTTTTCTGTTTTGGTTTTTTGTTTTTTTGGTTTGTGTTTTTTTTTTTTTTTTTCCTTTTATCAGTGCATTATAGCTGTACATAATAGTTGGTTTCATTTCGACATAATCATACATGCACAGAATTTAATTTACTCCATTTCAGTCTCCAGTGCACCCTGCCTTTCCATTCCTTCCTCCCTCCCTACCTCTTCCCTTTCTTCTACTCTACTAGTCTACCTTCCACTATATTTTTAATTTGTGCTTTATAGATATACATTAAGGTGAATTCACTGTATTATATGTATACATGCACATAGCATAATTTGTTAATTCATTCTGCATTTCCTTCTCATTCCATCCCTCCTCCTTCCCCCTCAATCTTGGAAGGATTCTCTATCGCAGCATTGTTTTACTGTTTTAATGCTGTCAAGGTATGAATATATCCACAGATGTGTATGGGAAAAGTTAAAGAGACTGATGCTTCCTGAGCAGTTTTAGATTGATTGGTGGACGAATATTAAGATACTTTGTCTTCAGCAGAATGTTGCTCACTCTTCCTCATCTCTCCCTGACAAAGCCCCAAAACCTCCTATTCCCAGCTCTGCGATCACTCCAGTTTTAACACTTTTATTCCCCCTGGTGAGCAAGGACCCCAGACTTCACCCCTCTCCTTGGAAATGGGACCCAGGAGACCTGAAGTTTCCTTTTGAAATATAGGCAATGCTTGTCCTAGAGTTTCAGCCAAAAGGGGTGTTAAAATAGTTACATTGTTTAACATCTATCTGCATTATTTGGTCAGGAACACAGAAGTAAACTAGGTGTTCAGAACAAAAGATTCATACAGGCAATTAGAGATTGTCATAGATGTTAGAGGCAGAAGGGAAGAACCGAGGGCTATTTTGAGGAAATCTGGAAGTACCAGCAGAGATGTCAGGGAAGTGCTTCCAAAGTCTGAGCTTGCCAGAACAACAACAAAAAAGGGACGATTGTCAGGAGGACAGTTAACGACCAAGGACGAAATCCCACCTTCTTCATTCCACCCAAGCTTGAGTGGAAGAATAATGACTTCTGCATCCCTTGTACCTTCCTAGTTTCATAGAGGAGCATATTATGGGAACAATCTAATATGAAACCTTGATGGAAAGAGATTCTGAGAAATGTCATTCTAGATCCTCCCTGAAGACAGCCAGAAGTTCAGGACATTTGCTAAATGCTTCACTTAGTCCTCAAAAGTAAGAGAATCAGAGGAGGATATCATTAAAAAAGGACTCTTGCTGATTGGAAAACAGTTTTTATTTTAGAAATCACTGTCTTAAACCTGAATATTTAAATACTTTTGACTACTATAGAATGAGCTAGGATAGTCATTTGCAATAATTATTCAATTTTTTTTTCCTGTTGAATTCTTTTTCTACTAGTTCTTTTTAGTTATACATGACAATCAAATTCTGTTGAAGAGATTAAATATAATATATAAACTGCATTACCTAAAGACAAATTTAGAAGAATATTCACTATTTAGAGCAGGGATCAGCCTTTCTTTTTAAATAAAAGACCACCGACTAAATATTTTAAAATTTGCAGGCCATACAGTCTATTGCAAATATTCAACTCCACTATTGTAGCCCAAAAGAAGCCATATAAAATATATCTGCATGCCAGTGTGACAAAAGATCTTTATTTACAACAACAGATGGCAGGCCCGATTTGGCCTGTAGGGTATAACTTGCCAACCCCCTATTCTATAAGTTCACATTTTTCTAACCTGTCTTGCTGATAATGACAATGAAATATGTACAAAATAGGTTTCTCTACATAAGTATAGCCTTTATATAATTGGAAATGGTTAGTTGGCAAAATAATATCCTGTCACTTTCCACATAGCACATATTGCAGGGACCACCAGCATGTGCTTTTGGATTGTGATGATGACCCATATACATTTATAGAACCAAATAAGGTTCCTTTAACCACTCATTCATTTTTTACCTGTTGAACAAATAATGTATAGAATAGTAGGTATGTGTAAGGTACTAGACAAGATGGATTCTCGCCAGAGCAAATAAATAATATCTTCACTCTAAGAGCTCAAATGCAAGTAATACTGATGTTTACAAATAAGAATCATAACAAGAGCTAGCATTTTTATAATTTTTATGAAAAATATCTACCTTTTATGTACTAGCCACTAACTCTAGATGTTTGAACTGCATCATCACTAATATTCATAGAAATTTTTTTTAGAGAAATGTGGCTTCCCTAGGAACCCAGATCCAGTATAATTAAAGGACCAGAAAATTAGTGGACTGGAAGACATGTGCCTAAGTAGTTTATTTTCTATGTCTACCTAAGGCTTAGTTTCAATTTCAAGTTATATTTTAAAGATTCTCTCTAATACAGATTTTACTTCTTGTCAAATGATGAACTTCTGGAAATCTTGGCCCAGACTCGAAATCCACAGGCTGTGCAGCCACACTTAAGGAAATGCTTTGACTCCATTTCAAAGCTTGAATTCGCTCTTATGCCTCCTGCTGAAGGAAGAATTCCTGGTGTTGATGGAGAGCCAGAAAAGGTTTATACTAATGATATCTTGGCGATGCTGTCTCCAGAGGGAGAAAGGGTGAGGGGCTTTTGCTTATAAATCCTCAAAGATAAATTGTTACTCTTCCAGGGTTGGGGTAGACATATACACATTCTCACTCTAAGCATGCCAGGTACTCTACCAGCTTAGTGGTTTCAAGGATAACCAAGATAAAAACCTTTGTTCTGACAGAACTCAAACTCTAATGGAGAAATATTATGAAACAATTAAAAATTACCACAGTAAATGCAGTAACAGAGACATATGTTCTGTTCTTGGAAACAAAGTAGAGAAAACTAGAAACACGTCTTACCCAACTCTCCTCAAGAAGCACAATAATAAATTGGTTTAGAGTGTCAGTTCTTTGCCAGACCACCTACATTCAAGACCCACCATTTAATCAACCATATAAAGTGAGGATTAGTAATAGTAAAGTGGCATGATACAGACTTTCAGGCGTTACTTTATATAAAGTTTACCAGGTACTTAAGGCAGTACCCAGTGAGCACTATGTGTTAGTTACTAGTGGGAGCACCCAGAATATGGTGAACACCAAGAGAATGAATGTATTGGCAGACTGAAGAATGAAGCAAGTGCATAGTCATGTAGAGTGACATGCATGTACATACACATACACACACACAGTCAAAAAAGATGAGAAGTATCTGTTGTATGGTCATTAAAGTATAAAGCATTATAAACAAAAGAACTATGCAAAGAAATGCCAAGGAACTGGGTTCAGTTAGAGCACAGTAATGTATCTGTATGAGAAGTGGGACCCCAAAAACATTTTATTTTTATCCTGAATTGATCTTGCAAAAGATCATGATGCAGATCATGATGCAGAAGAAGAAAAAGGGAAGGATTAAGGTTAAAATCTTGGGGAAACATGAAATATAAAAGGATGGTAGAAGAATAGATGAAGGAGTCCAAAATAAGCACAATATTCAAGTCATTAAAAGTTTGAGAAAATAAATTTGAGAAGTACTAAAGAGTGTCAGTTGGACTTTTCAGTTGGAAGAACATAGGTAACTTTAATGAGAACAGGTTTGAGGAATGGTTTTGACAAGTACAAAAATGGAAATAATTGAAGAAATTCGTGTAACATCATATACTCCTCTTACAAGGAGTTGGCTCCATGAGTAAACAGTAAAACAATGTAGGGTATGTGTGTGTTGGGGGAAGGGGGATGGTTATGGAATAGCAATAGAAAATTCTAGTATTTGCAGTCAGGTTTCAGTATTTATACAACTTGGGAATCTGTTACAGAAATAAAGATATGTGTAACTTACAATCCTACCTGAGTCATTTTATCATTGCTCTGATTACCTTGTAGGTTGGCTTGGGAAAAGGCCTCAAGGCCCGAGGCAATGTGGAAGAATGGCTTGGTAAAGTGGAAGAAGCCATGTTCACTTCTCTGCGACGCCTATGCAAAGCTGCCATCGCTGACTATCAGGGGAAACCAAGGACAGAATGGGTGGTGGCTGGCCACCCTTCTCAAGTAACACAAACAAACCGGTTAAATTTCCATTTCTGGATCCTTCTTTGGTGAGATACATCACACTTAAGGAAGATTTTTTTTTTCTCTTTTCTTTTCTCCCCCCAACCCCTTCAGGTTATCCTGACCATTTCTCAAATTATGTGGTGTCGTGATTTGACTGAGTGTCTGGAAACAGAAGACAGCAATCACACAGAGGCCCTGGAATTTTTTGAAAGAGTAAATTTTGAGGTGAGGTTTTTAACAGAGTGATGGAATATACTCACATGCAGGATGGTTTCAGTGGTTTTTATTTGCATCGTTAGTATACATTTGGTTTATTTCAGCAATTCTAATGTTCTGACATAACTTTTCAAACCTTTGAGGTTCTTACAAAAATCATGTGTATTCAACTTTTCTTAGGGACACTACCTTGGTGTTTGTTTAGTACTCATATGAGCACTTACAAAAATAGAAGTAAAACAATTCAAGAGGAAAACAGTTATCTTGGTTTGCAGCTTTTAAGGAATAACTGTTTAGTATGTCTATCTTACTGTTAACAATAACACAATGCTGTATGACAGATCCCTAGAACCTAGTCATCTTGCACAACTGAAACTTTATAGATCAACTTCCTATTTTCTTCTCTCCCCAGCCCTTGGCAACCACAATTCTACTCTGTTTCTATGGATCTGAGTGTTTAAGATACCTTATATAAGTGGAATCATTTGCCCCTCTGTGATTGGCTCATTTTACTTAGTGTAACGGCCTCTATATTCATCCAAATTATTAAATGTGATTTCCTTCTTTTTAAGGCTCAGTGATCATCTGTTGAATGTATATGCCACATTTCCTTTATCCATTCATCTGTTAATGGACTTTTAGGTTGTTTCTACATCTTGGCTATTATGAATAATGCTGCGATTAACAGGAGTGCAGATACCTCCTAAAGATCCTGATTTCAGTTCTTTTGTATATTTTAAAAATTTTTTTTGTTCTAATTAGTTATAAGTGACTGTAGAATGCATTTTGACACATTGTACATAGATGGAGTATAACTTCTCATTCTTCTGGTTGTACATGATGTAGAGTTACTCTGGTCATGAATCATATTTGCACATAGGATAATGTCCAAATTTTTCTACTATTATTCTTACCTCCATACCCTCCCCTCTGTTTACTCCTCTGTCTAATCCAAAATACCTCTATTCTTCCCTAGCAGCCCCCCTTATTGTGAATTAGCATCCACATATCAGAGAAAACATTCAGCCTTTGGTTCTTTGGGATTGGCTTATTTCATTTAGCAAGATAGTCTCTAGACCCATCCATTCACTGAAAATATCATAATTTCATTCTTCTTTAAGGCTGAGTAATATTCCATTATGTATATATACCACAATTTCTTTATCCATTCATCTGTTGAAAGGCATCTAGGTTGGTTCCGTAGTTAGCTATTATGAATTGAGCTGCTATAAACATTGATGTGGCTGTATCACTGTAATATGGTGATTTTAAGTCCTTTGGGAGTGGGATAGCTGGGACAAATTGTGATTCCATTCCGAGTTTTCTAAGGAATCTCCATACTGCTTTCCAAAGGTGTTGCATGAATTTGCAGTTCCACCAGCAATGTATGAGGGTACCTTCCCCCCCGCGCCACATCCTTGCCAACATTTATTGTTGCTTTTATTCTTGATAGTTCCTATTCTGACTAGAGTGAGGTAGAATCTCAGTATAGTTTTGATTTGCATTTCTCTAATTGCTAGAGATGTTGAACATTTTTTTGTATATTTTGACCATCTTTTAATATACTTGTTGACCATATGTGTGTCTTCTTTGGAGAAATGTCTATTCAAGTCCTTCACCCATTTTTTAATTGGGTTGTTTAGTCTTTTGCCATTGAGTTGTAGGAGAAATTAGACCCTTATATGTTAAAATCAACTCATAGTGGATTAAAGATTTAAATGTAAGACCTGAAACTGTAAAACTCCTGGTAGAAAATGTAGGGGAGAAACTTCAAGGCCTGGGCATTTATTTGTTGGGCATGATAAAATAGCACAGGTAACAAAAGCAAGCATGGATAAGGGGGATTGCATCAACAAACAACCAAAAGAGCTTTTCGTGGCAAAGGAAACAGTTAACAGAGTGAAAAGAAACCTAAGTAATAGGAAAATAATTTGCAAACTATGTATCTTGCAAAGACCTAGACCTAATCTTTAACCCAAATTCAAATATAAGCAATATTGCATTTTTAAAGATTCACCCTTAAAACAGAAAAAGGAGAGAACAACTTTTTTGAAATAAGAGAAATTACCCTTATGAATGTCCTTGGTGAAATTTCATCTCCAGAGCTGTAGGAAGGGGAAATGACCCAGCAGGGAAAATTCCATTGACCTCTATGTAGTAGTGGCATTTGATTAGGGTTGTGAGTGAAAATTCAACCCAGCTGTGCAAGACCTTCAGCCAAACCACTCTTCTTTGTAAACAGTTTAACAGTGAAAATTAGGAGCTAACACTTTCAAAAACTGTTCTTATTTAATCAGCCATTGACCTGATTAAAATGCTTAGTTATCTTGATTATCAATGGAAAAACTATCCCTGAAAATTCAGAACACTACCTTTAACTATATCAATTTTTAGACAGAACTGTCTTCCTTAGAGTCATCATCACATTGGGAGTATGGTCTCACTTTCCTTCAAGCTAATGTCTTTTCAAGTCTCATTTTGCCACTGTATGATTGCCATCAAGTGACTTACCCTCTTTCATCTTCAGTTTCCTCAAATGTAAAATGGGAGTAAAGACAGTTTATACTTCACAGAAGTCTTATGGAAATTGAGTGAGTTAAAGTGTTACACTATTTGGTCAAAGAATTATAAATTCTTAAAACTAGATGATATTAGCAAATGTCTAAATTTCATAGTAAAAATATGTGTATGCAAGTTAATGTTTAAAATTCACTATGACAATGACAATTTTTTTCAATTTGTAGAGATTAAATGCCCTGGCTGCAATAGTTCGAGGCAGTCTACCTAAATTGCACAGAAATATCATAACTGCATTGATTACTATTGATGTGCATGCAAGAGATATAGTCACTGAACTTGTAAAAGCCAAGGTAAATGTTTCATTTAAGTAAGCTCACATACTTCTTTCTAAAATTAGCATGTCTAATGTGCTTTTCATTTGTAATCACTTATACAGGTAGACAAAGTTGAATCCTTTGACTGGCAGAGACAACTCCGCTATTATTGGGACGTAGACCTAGACAATTGTGTGGCTAGAATGGCACTCTCTCAGTACACTTATGGCTATGAATATTTGGGAGCATGCCCAAGATTGGTTATTACTCCTCTCACAGTAAGTTACTAATCACTTAGGTTAATATTGATACAATTACTGTTTTGTCAAAACAGTTCTGAAAAGTTTCATCTAACAATTTTAAAGAAATTTGCTGTGATACATCTTTGTAAAGCAGAGATTTACATCATTTAATTATGTACATGGATCTTTGAGTATATTTCAGTTGTATAAAACCCTACATGAGAAATGGTGACCCTCTTATAGAAAAGAAATGACTTATAAATTTGTGGCTAAATTCAGTTCCCTTCAATGGTGACAATTTATTAATTTCTTCAGGATCGCTGCTATCTTTGCCTCATGGGGGCTTTGCAGCTTGACCTAGGAGGTGCACCAGCTGGTCCTGCTGGCACTGGGAAAACAGAGACCACCAAAGACCTAGCAAAAGCTCTTGCCATCCAGTGTGTTGTCTTTAACTGTTCTGATGGTTTGGACTACAAGGTACATTCCCTTTATCTGAAAATACATATGTTAAGTGTTTTATGTGACTTTCAATATTTGCAACACAACATAACAAAACAAGGAAAAAAATGGGGTTATGGCAAACAACAGAAATGAAGTGGTGTGAGGCATAGTGAAAGTGGAAAAATAGAACAAGGAAGAAGAATAAACACATGGTGTGCTAGGTAATCCAGGTAAGAAGCAGGGCAGGGAAGGATCTGGCAAATGGTGGGAAAATATATTTTAAAATATTTAAATGCAATAAGTAGATAGGAACAAGATGAGATACAAAATATAATAGCAGGGAAACCTAGGAACAGAAAAATTTACAGGAGATGATTAAACAATCTGTAGACATGTGTACTAAGAAAGAAATCTATAGGAGATAAGAATTCATGATAAGATTGTAATCTACATTCAGATCATTGCAGTATGTTTTTTGTTTGAAATATCTTAAGAAATATTTTAAGAAAAGCTAACTCATATAGATATGTACTTGGAAAAAAGAGGAATTTTTTGATAATGCTTTAGGTAATTGTCAATATGCTTTGAAAATATATCAAACCTTGACAAATAGTAGTTTCTTAAAGGTAATTTACAAGGTAAAAACTGAAACCATATCAATGGTACTTTTCTATTCTGTACCCTGATGAGAGAATGAGATTGGAAAAGGCAAATAACACTTTAGTGTTATTATGAGAACACTTGGACCTTGCAGACCTTCTGAAAAAAATTTTTGGACTTACAGGGATCCTCATTTGTTTTCACTTCTTCTGATGATTGCTTTTAAGATGTAAAAACATAAATTTATTTCTGTATTTGTAATACATTAATGGCAGATACTCTCTACCCACTCATTAAATAAGACTGTTAGACACAACCTGCCAACTTTCTGTTCTAGTTTTACCTTTCTTTTCACTTCCAAGGCTTATGAAATTTGCATGCTGTTTTATAACTATAATTATGTTGTCTTTGCTTTGTTGAGGGGTTGAATATAAAAACATAAACCCTTAGCACAGCACATATGGTATCAAGGATTGTTCATCATGGAATTTAATGGAATATTAAACCCATAGAAAAGAGCCAATACAACATCATGAAACCCTGCCATTCAAAGAAAACATTGAAAGTATCAGGACTAATGGACTATTTTTTCATTTCTATTCCACTGTCTTTACTTCTTTTAGAACATCGTGTGTATGAATCGTCTGACTTAACATTTCTTTCTCCCTACTAAACAGAGTAACTACTCCATCTTTACTATGACAGCTTCAGGCATGCTATCCTTATTAGGGTCCCATATTAGGGTATGCATTATAGAATTATTTCTGCTTTCTACCAGCACCTAATTTGGAGTGTTGTGGATTTATTTGTGTCTTTCTGAAAGATATTCAAGTCCTACCTGTGAATGTTACATGATTTGGGAATAGAATCTTTACAGAGGTAATCTAGTTAAGATGGGATCCTACTGGAATTAGACAGACTAGTATCCTTATGAGAAGAGGCAAATGTGGCTATGGTCACACAGAGAGAAGAATTGCCATATGAAGATCCACAAGAGGCAGAGATTAGAGTGATGCAGTGCAATCCAATGAATGCCAAGGATTACCTCCAAGTACTAGAATCTAGACACAAGGAAGTGTCCTCCCCTAGAGCTTTTGGAGTGAGCATGGCTTTGCCGATGCTTGGTTTCAGACATGTAGCCCCCAAACTGTAGGAGAATAGATTTCTGTTGCTCTCATCACCCAGTTTATGAAAATTGTCACAGCAGTTCTAGAAAACTAATATACAGCCCCAAATTCTTTTCTAATTGAACCTTCCCCCCAAATTTCCTAATATAAGTGCAGATCTTATAACTCCTCCTAAGGTTCTTTTATTTAGTAACCCACAGTTCCCTCATGGTTTCCAAGGTTCCTCATAATGTGTGGTCTCACTTGTTAGAATAAATAATATTCCCAATTGTGTTTGACTGTAGGTCTGTTTCTGGCTATCACTGAAACCTTTATATGGAAGGTGAACAATTAGAAACTACCTGACTTACAAAAGTGTTTATTTCCCAGTCAGTTTTCGGAAATGTTCTTTTGTTCAAAATCAGTATTTGGAATTGCTCCTTTGTTTGGCAGGCTAGAGGTTTTTGCATCCTGGGGCAATGTACCAGAGTAAGATTTAGTATGGATGAGAGCATGGCAGCTACTAGGATGTACTGGGTCTTTGTTCATGTGGCACATGACTTAGTGAACACAGCCTTATGAAGGCTGAACTTCAAACCCTCATTTTCCTGCTCTCCTAGGCACAGACTACAACCAGGAGGGAAGGAAAGAGGATCTTTTGTGGAGGGGAGATAGAAATGAAGAACGAGTATGACCACAAGCATGTTCTCAAGATGATAAATTATACCAAAGAGTCTATATCAAAGATGAAGATCTAGAATTTTGTTTTTTTACTTCATTTAAAACTGTCCATTCACAAATATTCCTTGGGAAATCTTCGTATACTCCAAGGAGTATGCATAATCTTAAGTGTAAAGACCATTGCTCTGAAGTGGTCTCCCACTCCTAACAGAAGATTTCTTCAATTTTGTTGTCTTGAATACCAACTTGATCATTAGTACTTGCCATTCTACCATTCAGTGCATCCATTTAATTTTTTTATCTTGGCAATAGTATTATTAATTTCCAAGGACTATTTCTGATCTCTGACAAATTCATTTTTAGAGCATCTGATTTTGTTATAGGAGTGCAGTTTCCTTTCAGATCTCAAGGATGCCATATGAATTTTTTCATATTCTCTTCTGTCCCCTAAATTATCTCAGTTTTCTCCAGGATTGCTCATTCAGTTCATCCTTCTGATTCTTTCTTTTTCTTGATACTGATTTCTCTCAATTGTCTGTTGATCTTCACTTCTTGATTCATAAGTATAGATTGAGGACTAGTGTGAATAGCTTGTTTAATCAAAATGTCCTTCTCTAAATGAAGGAACTATTGTAAGCATTGTGAAAGTATAGGATGTGTGGACATTAGGCTTCTCCTGAGAGTGTAAGTGGGCATGGAGAAGTCAAAAATTCTGGAAGCCCCTATCAAGTATTGAATAAGAATTTTTTTCCCCCAAAGAGGTATATTTCAATGGATTTTACCTTTGAATAAAGCTGTCTTTTCTTTATTATTTTTGAATTTCAGTAACTAAAGTAGAGATCTGAATTCATCTTTCTTTCCTTTTCTCTTCTTCCTTTATCTCCCAAGCTAATGTCTCTTCCCAATATCTCTCCAAAGCAGATCCCTTTTCTGGAGAAGGCAGTACTTGAGTTTTTTGTACTTGGTAAAAAAAAGGCAATACTGAAATCTCAAGAGCCCTGTTATAGGACCCAAAAAAATCTGATATTTCCAAGAGCTGATCTTTGACTAATTTCCAAAGAGTGCCCTGAAGCCTATACCTACTTTCCTTGGATGTACTGAGGTTGGGTTTGGAGTTTCTTGGAGGCACCAATGAAGGGCAGTTCTCCTCCTTTTCTGTCTTGGGTCTGCAATTTTCCCTTCTCACTTAGGAAGTCTATTTCCATGTACTTTCAATCTTCTAATATTTTTTCAAAACTCTCTCCCTACTACCAGTTACCCTTTCTGTTTTGTTTTTGTCCAACTAATACAAGTGTAGACACAAATGTAGAGAGACACATACATATCTATCTGTTTCTATGATTTATGGGAAGTAGAATAAGGGAAGGTGGCAGTGTATGCAAAGTTGAACACCTAAGAGACAGAAAACCCATTAACTGTTTTTAAAGAGATGGATAACACAATATGTGCTAACCCAAAATTCAAGTCTCCAGAGAAACTGTATACTTTATATGGCAACAATACATTTTCCTTTGCCGTCAGGATTCTGTTGTAGAAAAAAGCAAGAACCTGTACCGTAGCCTGTGCTGTGATGCCTTCTGCTCGGTAGTAGTCATGTGCTGTCAACCACTTATATTGGTAAAATTTTCTTTTCTTTTTTAAGTCTTTAAGTTTGTCTCTTCCATGTCTTAGAGTCTTTGAGAACCTGTCAAGTATTTGTGGAGATGAGTGGAGATTATGAAAAATGAAAGAAAATTGGTTATATCGTCTTGTTATTTAATAGTAAAAATTAGATTCAAATCATTTGAAGAGAGGTAAAAAGATTTCTTCTTGTAGAAAAGTGCTTACATCTGACAGCCCGTTACTTACTTAAAAACATTGCTTATTTGCAGATACCAGCTCTTCTCTGTTTAACACTTCAGCTCAAAATTTAGCTTTTGAGGGAATTGAACTGTGTAACTCAAGGGTGAGAGACTGTATTTTGATTTCAGATGATGGGACGCTTCTTCAGTGGTTTGGCCCAGTCAGGAGCCTGGTGTTGCTTCGATGAATTTAATCGAATTGACATAGAAGTTTTGTCAGTCATTGCACAGCAACTCATCACCATTAGGAATGCCAAAGCTGCAAAGGTAAAGCATTGGTCAACTATCTATCAAAGTAGATGTTCTTAAGTTTGTAGTTAACTCACAGCTTATTGTATTTGAGAAAGGAGGATGCTAGATTTAGCCTATCTAGTTCAATTTCCAGTTTAATTGGTGAGTACTACAGCAACAGGACTTAACTCGGTGAATTAATTCTGCATGCAAGCAACACAGAGAAACACCAGTGCTGTGCTGGAACCTGGAGATACAGAGACTATAAGACTCAGTCCCGGCCCTGAAGAAACTCTATTCCTTACACACTCACACCCTGTTCCTTTGCCCTCCACCCCTTTTTTTCCTCCTTGTCCTTCTTGTTCTTGCCTTTGACATTTATTTATTTACTCTGTTTCTTTAAGATTGCGTCTTATAAGCTTCACAGCCTTCATTATAGCCCCCAGTCTTAGCTTACTTCTGGTGGAAAAATGGATAGAAGTCCTAAGAAATCCAAGAGGACTTGGCTTTCCAGAGCTCATTGGACTAGAAAATTCAAGGACTATAGGGTTAAATGAATGTATGTAGTGGTCCTGTTATTTAATGTTTGTTTCAACCACATATGAACATGTTTCTGAAGAAGGGCGTTCTGTATTAAAAGTTGATTGCAATGAAAGATGAGACAAGACTCCTAATGCTCTGTATTGACCTTCTGAGTTTTAAGTCATTGAAAGGCAGCAGTGATGTACAGTCCATACAAACCACAATTTCCCCACAAGCCCCTCCAGGGTCTCCCTATAATCCCTAGGACCCTGTCAGTAAAGCCCCAGATCTCCTTAGGCTTCATAAGTAAGGGTTTTCCCTGACAGAGCAGGGTACCTTTAGATTCAGTTCCAGCTGTGAGGCAGGAGCCACTCATGTAATAAGGGGCCCTGATAAAGAGTTGTTAAGTGTTTTGGTTATTGCCTCTGTAGAGAAACAAATTATAGAGCAAATAAAAGTAAAGCAGGAATTGGACTTTAATAACTGATAAAATTCATTGTGGTGTACTTTACATTTATCTCATCTTTACACCAGCCTTTGTGCAGTACATGGTACTTCCACAAAGTTATAGGTAAGAAGGATTCAAGTTAAAAAATATTTCCATAGACACATAATATCAAGGTACACACCTAAATCTATGAAACCCTGAGGTCTAACTCCTTCAACTGCCCACCCTCCTCTTTTCCACATACTCTGGGGAGGTCTATATTAAAGGCAAGATCTTTCAGATAGAACCAGTAAATCATTATCATCCTGTTGAGTAACTGAAAACAAAACTGGAGGACGGTGGGGGTCAGTGACCAGAGAAAATAGAAGCATTGCCAACTCAAGAGCTGCCATGTGAGGTATAGGGAAAGTATGAGGACTCTGAGGTTAACAAACCTTGTCCTTAAGGTGCTAGTGACCAGATGAGGTAGTTGGAGTGGAGTGCATCCTCTGGTATAGAAGAAACTAAAGCACAGGGATGGAGACGTTTGAAAAGCACATTGACTCTTTTAGCGCAGAACTGGCCTTCGGTTGTGCCATCCCCTATTCTTTCATCTAGGCAATGACACACTGCCCCAGCTCCACCCTGGCCTTACCCTTATTCCTCATGTCTGCTATAGCACCTTTATATAGTGGCCCGACTAGAAACCTTGAATTTGCTTCTGATTTGTCTATTATCAATCCAAAATCTAAAGTGTCACCAAATTGTACCAAATTGTACTAATTATATCTACTAGGTGCCTCTCATCCCCACTTACACCTCTCAAATTCTGGCTTTCATTCTCTCCCCAATGACAGTTACTTAGTGGCCTCCCTGTCTGTAGTTTACCCAACCTCTCCACCACCATCTTTGTTCCTATCACTCTGCTTACAAGTCTCCTCTCTTTCCTTCCAACCATGCGACTAAAACTAAATTCCTTAGTTTAGTATGCAAGGCTCAGAATGCCCAGACACCAACTTAACTATACTTTTATTTTGTAGCAAAGTGGATTGCTGGTCATTCCTGGAACATGCAGTGCTCTTTCTTCCTCCTGCTCTGTTTGCCAGGAAAGGCTGCTCCTGCTTATCTAGCTGAAATGCCCCTCTTAATTCTTCAGGTCTCAAGCAAATTGCCTCTCCAAGGGATGCTTTGCTCATACTTCCTCTGTAACATTTTTAGCTCCATGTTGTCATACTTTCTAATGATACACAGCAAACATAGGAGCTTCTCAAGAGTTCAAGAGTCAGTCTCCTTCAGCTCTGTGCCTCCATGGCTAACTTACAGCCTCACCCACAACAAGTGCTTAACAAGCCTCTGCTGTTGAATGAAAGAGCAAAGGTACCAAAGACTAAGAATAGATTAGAATTTCTTTGAAAATACCAGAAAGTGGGAGTGGAGGTTTAGTGATCATTGAATTGAGAGTCTAAGCAAAAGATGTTGAGGCCTAGAAAATTTCAGGACTGGACCAGGAAAGAAGAGACAGATTGGTCAAGGTAGGGGCAGGGAAGCAGAGAGTAGGAAACACTGAACCTTAATATTGGAAGTAGGCAGGATAGAATCAGAAGAGACATGATCCTTATTGTCCAACAGCAGAATTCAGTAGTTTGCTTGAATGTTTCTTTACATGCCTAATTATTATGTGAGAGAAGTTACAAATGCCTGGAGAAGGGTTAATTTATACTTTCTTTTTAAACAGCTCTCTAGATTCATGTTTGAGGGAAGGGAAATAAAGTTGGTTATGACTTGTGCAGCCTTCATCACAATGAATCCCGGATATGCAGGCAGAACCGAGTTGCCGGATAATTTGAAAGCCCTTTTTAGACCATTTGCAATGATGGTTCCAAATTATGCTTTGATTGCAGAGGTAAACTTTCTATTATTAAGAAGCAAAATATTCAACGTGGTTTCTTTTATTGTAGATATGACTTCTATCACATAGAATGTTTCATTCTGCATGTTTGGTATTATTGTTGTTGTTGTTGTTTACTGCTATATAAGCCCAGAATGGTATCTAGAATACAGTATCCCTAAAACTAGAATGAATCAATGAGTTTCATTAATCAGTTCATTCACAAATCAGTTCATTTATCAGTTCCTCTCCAGAAATTGAAATGTAAGGATTGGTTCTAAAAATACTGAATTAGTCTCACTTCCCTTTATGCGTTGTTTTTTTTTTTTTTATTAGAATCAAGGGATGTTGGGTAGAAACTATACTAATCACTCTAATGGAAGAATTGATTTGTCAGTCTGCAACAACTTAGAAAGAAAACAGTTATCACTAATAAATTAATTATGATTTTGCTTGATCTGTCTTTAATCTAACAAGGCATATTGCTAATTAAAATAATATTCATTCCTTAATACTAAGAATAAATGTACTTAAGTTTTACATTTATTTTTCAAGGAACTTTGATTAAGGTATGGTATATATGCAATAAAGTACACAGGCTCACAAGGGTAAAACTCAGTGAATTCTTACATATATATTCATCTGTCTGACCACCAAGGCCAAAATATTTTCAGACTCCAGGAGGCCCCCTATGTTCAGCACTGCATTCCAGAACAAGAGACACCATCCCTTTAAGAATGGAATTTCCTAGAAAACACAGATTATTCCTACGGTTAATAAATTCCTTTGATAATAGCTAATTTTAAATATTCTCTACAAAGTAAAGGTAATTGATTAAGGCCAGAATAGACCATGCCAAGTCCTCATTATACTTCAGTATCCTCAATAATTTTTGTGGGCATGGTGGTTTGGAGGAGGCAGTTAAGGCAGGTGTTGTCTTCACTCTTGAGTCTCTCTGTGGACATTTATGGTTAATTTCTTGCTCATTGTCTAAGTTGATAGAAACTAAACTGGGTTTAAAACCCAGTGCAATATCTTTTACCATCTCATGTTTTGTCTTGTTACTCAGTATTGAGTGGGACAAATTTAAAAACCTAGTCTTCTGAATGTTAGTCCTCTTGTTACAGATTGAGAATAGTCAGTCTGTCATCAATAAACATTTTCATCACCTATGTGTGAAACACTAAAAATCAGTAATTATAGAGTGGTAAACAAAACAGACCTTGTAAGAAGTCTATGCATCATTCAAATCCTGCTTCTGAGACCAACTGCAGTGTTTAGGGCAGATTATGGGTAGAACGAAGGGTCCATTTCCACCTACCCTATCAGAAATGCCAGGATTCATTCAACTAATTTAACCAAGGCTGCAAAATTTTTTCAGGAGCAAGGTAGTCTTATAGGGAGAGGCTGCAAACCTTTATGTAACTTCCCTTGATTCCCAGGGAATCTAAAGGAAGCAGGTGGCCATCAGGAGTATTGTCCATCAGGGTGATCTTTTTGTCAGATTGGAGAAGTCCAATTCTTGATTTTGTTCTCAGGAATTTTAATGCCATCCAACCTCTATTTGTACATTTCCAAAACTGAACTCTGCTATTCTTTGAACTAAAAGTCACCAAGCCTACATCTTCATCTATAGAGAGAAACCAGAATCAATTTCCTGGTATTACCCACAATATTCTGCCTGACCCCTTCCTGTGGCACTGAAAACTCTTTTACCCTCAACCTTTACATTTCTTTATTAAGTGATATAACAACATGAAAAGTCATAAAGCCAAGAAGTCAATTTTTAATATATTGGTATCACACTAATATATTGTCATCAATATAATATGAGGTATTATGTTAAATTTTTCTATTCTAGGTGATCCTATATTCTGAAGGATTTGAATCCAGTAAAACATTAGCAAGAAAAATGACCCAGATGTATAAACTTTGCAGTGAACAACTCTCTCAACAGGATCACTATGATTTTGGCATGAGAGCTGTGAAGTCTGTACTGGTCATGGCTGGGTAAGAAACCAAGTGATTGAAACTTCCAAATCCTATAATCAAGTGCATTAAGTGGGTAACTCACAGGAGGCTCTTATGGCAACACTTAATCCATAGCAAATTACTTATAAATGATAACTGCTGCTTTGGCAGCATTCTTCCTGTGACACTCCCACGATATGTGACAGATCTTCACTAAGAGTATCAACAACATGGTTGCTCTCCTGACTCCAACTAGGCTTCAGCTAATTTTCATTTCCCCTAAACTATCATATGTATTGGGCTTTAGTGTACAAAAACCTTTGATATCATCACACAATATGACTAGGCTTAAAAAGTACATGGTCTGATATGCATATATTCTAAGGTGAGTCTTACATTGCCTAAAAATCCTCAAGAGTTGAAAGAAATTTTGTCATCCCATTTTCAGTTCAGGTTTATGTCATACATTCTACCTCTGTGCCAAGATTGGGCTGCATTTTAGTTTCTAGCAAGGCAAGAATCTTTCCTCATTTTCAAACCCTAACTTTTCTCTTTATAACTACTTGAAAAGACTGTATCTGGAATCCCCAGCTTGCCTAGAGTCTCTTGGAGAATATAGTCTTTCTAGTTCTTCCTCTCAAGAATGACTCACTGACTCAGGCATCCGGGGCCCCTGTTATGTGATCCTACAGCTTTGCACAAATCTCCTTGCCCTTTCTATCCTCCTTTCTTTTAACCTCCTAGATTCAGTACATGTCCTCTTTACAGAATTGCCAATAATGAACTAGGAAACTAAGAGTTTAGATACACTGAACTAAGAGTTCAGTGGGCAAGACTGACTAGTAGGCAGTCATCTGTACAATGTGGTGGGGGCAACATAGGACTGTGCCCAAGGTTCACTAGGGCATGGGACAGAGGATAGAAGACTTTCTAGAAAATGGAGTAAGTGGGCTGGGTTTTGAAGGGTAAGTTAGAGTGGGAAAAAAAAAAAAAAAAAAAAAAAAAACAAGGCAGGGCATTCTGGGCAGAAAGGAAAAGAAAGTGACAAGGATATGAGTCATTGTGATGCATTTGGGGGACTGTAAACTAAAGTTGAATACAATCTGGGTTGATGAGGAAGGGCATTTGAGAAGATGCCCTTGTCATTCTCCTCAAGGCTATGTAGCCAGAGCAGGACTTGTCCCTGTGCTAGAGATGTGCTGGAGATGGACCTTGAGCATGAAGGGGAAATGATTATCCTTCCAGCAGGAATTTTGGGAACAGGATGGGGAATTGTCCAGCTTTCTACAAGTAGAATCCCTGACTCACAATTCTGAAAAAATCACATTTCATCTCACATTTTTGGAACATTGTCTGAAATATTTCCTTGAATTTAGGTCTTTAAAAAGAGAGAACCCAGACCTAAGTGAAGAGGTGGTTTTGATAAGAGCTTTACGAGACTCCAACTTGCCAAAATTTCTAACAGATGACGCTATTCTGTTCAGGTATGTTGTCACAGAATAAAGCATAGCTATCACATAGAGGAAAAGAATGGTCTTGTCTTCATTATTTCTATCTCTAACAAACTAATTCTCATCTTTTCTGTAGATGTTTATTAATACTAATTTAAGAAATACTAATTTACAATAAATATCTCAACTTTCAGCATTATTCTAATCACTTTTTTTTTTTTTTTCAAAATATTGATCACCAGGCTGTGTGCTATATACAAATTAGCTTTTGGTTAAAAGTCTTTATCTAAGATAAATTTCTAGCCTAAAAACTTCAGGTTTGGGGTTTAACATAAATGTTATTGTTCCTATCCATTTTTTTATTATTTAATTTTGTGTTTCTCCAAGTTACATGTGTACATAGTTTTAAAAATAAAAGTTTCACAAATTAGTCTCATGAAAAACAATTACTTGCCTTTTACCAACCCCCACTTTTAAATACAATAATTTAAAAATTTTATTTATATTGTTATTCCCCCTCTTTTATCTGAGTACCATGCTTATGTCACTTTTTGATTTTTTCAGTTTTAGATATTTAGTTACTAAAGTGAAATGAGGATATACAATGCACTTTTTCCCTTTCCACACATCTTCTATATGGCTAGCTTGTACTGATTTGAGCTAAATGGCCATCATTTGCAGAATTTATTAGCTATATAAATATTACCCACTACTGAACCATATTTTTCTTTTCTATTTAATTTTTCTTGTAGTTATTCATTGTCTTGGTTTATTAGTTTATACATATGTGTATATATAATGATATACATACATATTTGCATAAGGGATATTCCTGGAAATGAGTTTCCAGGGTTTGTACATTTTTTATTTTAATAGATTCTATCAAACTATCCTCCAGAGAGATTTTATAATAATGTATCTTGTAGTGGATCTGTTTCATAATGTGTTTGTCATAATAATGTGTCATAATAATGTATATTGTGGTTTTGTGTATTTGGAGTCCATATGCCTTCTGTATTTGATTTTCCATTTTCATTCTTAAGGTTTGGAAATTTTATGATACTATTCATTGAAAAGATTATGCATTCCTTTAGTTTGTATGTCAGAGCATTCATCTATCCCAATGAATCTTAAATTTGACCTTTTAATGTTATCCTAGATTTCTTGAATATTCTGTTCATGGTCTCAACATCTTTTCTCTATGGTCAACTTTACTTTCAAGATTATATACTTTGTCCTACTTTGCCTTCAAGACCTGAAAATCTACATTCAAAGTAGTCTACTTTATTTGTGATGTTTTCCTTTGAATTTTTAATTTGTTTTATTGATTCCTTCAAGATTTTCTGTTTTGTTCTTTTTCAGTCTCTCAACCTGTTTATTGAAGTAATCTTTCAATTCTTGTATTTTCTGATTTCATTCCTTACGTCATCTTTTATCTCACAGAACAGTTTAACTGTGAACTTTCTGAATTCCTTCTGTGACATTTCCTCCACTGTGGTGTCGATGGAGTATGTGTTGAGGCATTCTGAGTTGTTTGGGATGGTTTGTTCCCTTGCTTTTTCATGTCATCGGTATGTTCACCCATCTATCAGTATAGTTCGGACTTCTTTTAAATGAAGGTCTACTTTGTGAACTACTTTCTTTTACAAGCCCTGGGTTGGTTAACATTCTGATAAGAATATTTTATTTCAATGTGTGACCTCTTCTACTCCCCAAATCAGCACCACTTTAAGAGATGCCACAGAGCCCTATTTACTATAGTCACTTCTGAGCCATGCCTCATTCTATTCAACCTTAATAAGGCAAAAATTTGTTGCAGTTGTTCTCTGTGGTCCTCAAATTCTGGTATAAACCTATAATACTGTTCTGGAACAGGTCAAAAATTTAGTTGTTAAATTTGGTAAATTTACTATAACCTTAAGTAAGAACTAAAAGGAGAGAACATGAAAGATTGGGTAAATAGGGAGAGGGAAATGGGAGGTGGTGGAGAAAAGCTATAAAAGGGTAATTTATACCAAGGAAAGAAAACAGAAATAGATGAATGGGTGTTATTTGAGGTAATAGTGAATCATACAAGATGTGAAGGGGTTAAGAGAAGCAGGAACAAACTAGAGCGAGGAACACAGAGATAGGAAGATTGATTCCAATTGATGCTTTAAACCATTAGATGAAATATATTCAAATGCGTTGAAGGTACAATGTTAGCTATTGGGTTAACAATTATCATTCAAGTTAAGGAGTTATTTGTATGATCAAAGTTGACGTTAAGGGTACTTTATAGTATACCATGTTGAGGTAAAGAAAATTCTTGCTGAATCTTGTTTGGACATTTAGCAGATGTCCATCAGTTTTTAACTATGGATCTCTCCTGAGTTGCAGGGGCACAGGAGCCAGTTCCCTGGTTGCTGTGAGCCTCCTACCTGCAGCTTCTGGTTTGTCAGCTCAGGGACCTGCTCCTGACTGCTCAGAGGGTGTAGTGTTATGGATTGGCTGATTCTGTTGTGTACAGTAGTCCAGAAAGTAGGCTCTGAAGTGCCCTTGTGTTTGTTGTGGGTTACCATTGTGCCTACTTTCCTCTGCTGGATATTTTTTGCAGTAGTAAAGATCCTGATGAGCTATCTGTGAACACAGGAACTCTGGTTGTGGATTTTCCTTGAGTGAGATGTATTCCCCTCTGACTGACACTGCTCTCAGAGATACTGTCTAAAGGGTCTCCAGTGGTTCACCTGGACTCTAGTTTCTGCTTCCCCAAGCTGGCAGGTGTTTATTCCCTCTGTTTACTAAATCTGATGCAAGGCCCCACAAGTATAGAAACAATGCCCTGTCACTTGCCAGTCGTGATCACATTTCAGGCTGTATACCTGTTAAACCTGGTATCAGCCCCTTTGTGCTGCCAATAGCCTCTGTCAATTTCCCTCAGGGACTCTATGTCATTGGATATTGTGAGTTTCCCCCTGGCACTGCCGTGCAATCTCTGGGATTGTCCCTGGGCTTCCCACAGTGCCTTCAGTGGCTGGGACCTGGTGAATCTACTTTCCTTTGTTTGGGGTCAAAAGTACTTCATTGCTATCTTAGTCAAGCAAGTGAGTGAATGCTTCATGGTGAGGGAAAGGGAGAAGGGAGTATCTGCAATTTATGACTGGTAGTGGTCCTCCTAGAAGTTCTTTCTGCCTGGATTCTTAAGAGGGCCTCTCTCTGGTTCAATGTGCAGCTGTCTGGGCATGGGAAGACACCATGCTGAGTTAAGAGCATAACTGAATGCGGACCCCCCAGCTTAGCTTTCTTTCCACAATCTAGTTTTAAGCTGTTTGTGCTGTTTTAAGAAACCTATTACCATCACAGTTTAAATTTGGTCTTTTCAACAGTTTTTAAGTGAGTGAGCTTAAGAGAATGTCCGCTCCCTGCCCCTTCTCTCTCTGGTGCCCTTCAGTTTGGGTTCAGGTTCTGAGTTTGTTATCTACTCTGGCAACCTATCTTCCAGTCCCTCCAGGTCTCAGACTTTGTAATATAGATCCTTAGAGGATTTATTTTGTCACCTACCTTTCAAAGAATTGAGAGATTGGGGAAATAGGGGAGGGAAAGAGAGAGAGAGAGTTTCTTTCTGTGTTCTGATGAGATCAGGACTCGCTGACTAGCACACTTCCACTATCTTCCTTCACCTCCACATTATACATTTATTATTCTTGAAGCATGTTTTTTTCTTATAGGAACTCATAACCTTTATCTGACATAAACATTGGAAATATATAAGTCTCTGGTTCATTCTTTAAATTATGTATGAAGCCTTTTATCTCACATAAATTTGTTTCTTGTCTGTTTGATACTATGTTTTCACTCTATCAACATTTTTTTCGTTGTAGATTTCCTGTCTTTCTTAGAAAGATCTCCTTACCACAATATAGCAAAATTCATCTTTTCCACACTTTCACCTAATACTTTTGTCACTTTATGTAAGGTCTTTACTGTATATCAAGTATATTTGTGTATATAATGTAAGGTAGAGATTTAATTTCTTTTCTCCATAGAAACCTTCCCTAAAAAATGCTTCTCATAGAAACAGCCAGCTTTTCTCTTTCTCCTTTTTTTATACCCACTATTCATTTTCTACTTAAATTCTCATCTCACTTTTCTGAATGTCCACATAGAGTTATGTGTAGGTAAATACATTTGGAAAAAGTTGAGACACAAATATAATTTTTAAAATAAATTCATAAATTTATCATCTTCTATGTGTTTTGTACTATACCACATACTATTGGCAATAGAGAAACGTAAGAGATATTGCTTATCCTCAGGAAGTTCCTATTATATTAGTGTACATTGGTCTACTATATAGGAAACAAAATTACACAAGAGATCAGGAAAAAATGATTGCTTCTATCACAGCATACAAAATGAACTAATATTATACATATTCCAAAGAATCAAGTAATTATATAAATATGAGAAAGTATCCATGACCACTGGTTTCTAATCAATTTTACTTTTGCTTTCTCAGTGGAATCATATCTGATCTTTTTCCTGGAGTCCAAATTCCAGAACACAACTATGGTATTTTGCAGTCAACAATTGTGGATGTCATGAATGGAAAAAACCTTCAACCTGAAATCTGTATGGTTAAAAAAGTGATACAGTTCTATGAAACTATGCTTGTGAGGCATGGCGTTATGTTAGTTGGACCAACAGGAGGTGGCAAGACCACAGTGTACCAAGTACTAGCAGAAACTTTAGGGAATCTGCAAAAACTTAATTTAGGCAATCCCTTTTATCAAGCAGTTAAAACATATGTTCTTAATCCTAAATCAATCACAATGGGTGAATTATATGGTGAAGTTAATAACATAACCTTGGAATGGAAAGATGGTTTGATGGCACTAAGTGTCCGAGCAGCTGTGAATGATACTTCAGAAGACCATAAATGGATCATAAGTGATGGACCAGTGGATGCTCTTTGGATTGAAAACCTGAATACAGTGTTGGATGATAACAAGATGCTTTGCCTGGCTAACAGTGAAAGGATTAAACTCACACCTCAGATACACATGCTCTTTGAGGTAAATGTATGACTTACTGTGGAATGAAATCATTCCTTAAATTGACATACCATCATTAATTTTTTCAGCTGAAGTATTATTTACCATCTGTGATTTTTCTTTACTTATTTTTAAATTATCCTTTTGAAATAGATTGTCAGTTCTGACAAAGCTTCTCAAATGTTCCTGTCTCTCTATAAATGGGAATAGAAATAAATCCTGGTTTCCCCAGCACTTGCTTTCTTTGAAATTCTTCTTCAGTTAAAAAAGTGTTATTTTATATGAATAAATTATCCTACTGTGATATGAATGTTTAACAAGAAATTAGAGAAAGAATGTGGAACCAAATTCTGCTATAAAATATGAAAGAGACCACCCAAGGTCTATTCATTCATCAATTACTGATTAAATGCCCACTACATACTATGTATTTGGCTAGGTGTTGGGACACAAGAATGAGGAAAGAAGAGAAAAGTAAAGAGAAGAAAAGAAAAAAAAAAAATACCTATTCCTGCCCATAATTTCTTTTTTTTTTTTTTTTTTCTTCTGTACTGGGGATTGAACCCAGGGGTGTGGGTGCTCAGCTCTTTTTTTTTTCCCTTCTTTGAGACAAGACCTCACTATGTTGCCCAGGTTGGCCTGCGATTTGCAGTCCTCCTGCCTCAGCCTCCTGAGTTGTTAGAATTAAAGGCATGTGCCACTATACCCAGCTCCTACCCATAAGGATTTGACAATTCCTCCTATACTCATTTTTTTTTTAACCTTATGCCTCACTTAAATTTGCTTCTCCATTTCCAATTACTTATTGCTTTCCCACTGTCCTCCACATAAAGCCTTTTGGCATTAAAATTTTAAATTGTGAATCATTAACATTAAGAAAGCATAATTAACTATTTCCTGTTCAACTTTTTTCAACTTTAGGTACAAGATCTAAAGGTTGCCTCCCCTGCCACAGTCAGTCGATGTGGAATGGTGTTTGTGGATCCTGAAGAACTAAAATGGATGCCTTATGTTAAAACATGGATGAAGGGTGTTTCTAAAAAGGTAAATGCAACCAGATATTTCCCAACATCTTCATCTGTTGGGACTCACACTTCCCGAGAGTGCACAAATAGCAGTAGGTTACAGCAGCATTGTGCTTGATTGATGAAATTTTATCTTGTCCCTCTCCCTAAGAATTCCTGGGTCTTCCAGGAATGTTTATATACTCCCTAAGTCTGTCCTCATTACCTGTTACCTCAGCCTGCCAGCCTGCCCAGTCACTCTGCTTCCTGTCTGCTCTTCCTGACTTCTCCTCAGACTGGTTCCTGTCAGTAAAAACAGGAGCCACTTTCTCAGTCCCTAAAAATGTAGAAATAACAAGATTGAACCATGGACAGACTTTTCAGAAGACCCAGGGGTAATAAGAGGAAATCACCATGAATAAAAGGAACTTTTAAATTTAGGCATTAACTGGATTTTATATTTTAGGAAACCCTAACACCCTTTAGAGCCAGAAAGTAAAGAAAACCTTCCACCCTTGTCACAGGAGCAAGACCCAAGACACATTCTAACCTGAGTTACAGTTCCACCCAAAATGAAGGACTTCCTTCTCCAAGGGAATAATATTCTCTGCCTCTCCCCCTCCAAAGATGAATGAGAGCAAGACAAAGAAGAGAAGGGAAAGAGAGGAGAGAGAGGAGAGAGAGAGAGAGAGAGAGAGAGAGAGAGAGAGAGAGAGAGACAGAGAGAGACAGAGAGACAGAGAGACAGAGACAGAGAGACAGAGAGACAGGATTGATGGGAGGGAACTGTCTTTTCTCCATTGGAATGCCTTTGCTCCTTTGTCAAAGATAAGTTGACCATATTTGTGTGGGCCTATTTCTGAGCTCTATTCTGTTCCATTGATCTATTTGTTTATTCTTTTTCCAACATCATACTGTCTTTATTATTGTAGCTTTATACTAAATCTTGGAGTTAGGTAGTGTCAGAACTCCAACTTTGTTCTTCAATGTCATTTTGGTGATTTGGGGGTTTTTGCCTTTTTGTATAAACTTTAGAATTAGTTTTTCAGTATCTACAAAGTAACTTGCTAGAAATTTGATTAAGATTATATTGAATTTATAGGTGAAATTTAGAGAAACTGACAATACTAATCTTCCTAGATACAAACATAGTTTATCTGTCCATTTATTTAGGTCTCTTTGGTTTCTTTCATCAGAGCACTGTAGTTTTTCTTGTGTAGATCTAATATATGATTTGTTAGATTTATAGTTATTTCATTTTTATGCTAATGTAGTATAATCATGTTATATTTTTTATTTCAAATTCCAGGTATTCATCAAACCAAGAAGTAGAACATTCTCAGCTCTCCAGCATCTCTTCTCTGAGTCCCTTCCTAGTCTTTTAAGGTTCCCTTAAAATGTATTTCATACTTTATGATACTTATATCCTTTGGTCTAACGGTTACAGAATACACTGAATACATGATTTTTTTTACTATTTGTTCTATTTAGTTATACATGACAGCAGAATGCATTTTGATTCATTGTACATAAATGAAGTACAGCTTTTCATTTCTCTGGTTGTGCATGATGTAGAGTTATACCATTTGTGTAATCATACATGTACATAGGATAATAATGTTTTTCTCACTCTGTAGGATCTCTCTTCCCATTGTTGATTTTTTCCTTTTATTTCTTGCGCTTTGGAAGTTTTGTTAAGGAAGTCTGGTCCAAAGCCAACATGATGAAGATTTGGGCCTACTTTTTCTTCTATTTGGTGCAAATCTGGTCTAATTCCTAGGTCCTTGATCCATTTTGAATTGAGTTTTGTGCAGGGTGAGAGGTATGGGTTTAATTTCGTTTTGCTGCATATGGATTTCCCGTTTTCCCAGCACCATTTGTTGAAGAGACTATCTTTTCTCCATTGTATGTTTTTGGCACCTTTGTTTAGTATGAGATAACTGTATTTATGTGGATTTGTCTCTCTGTCTTCTATTCTGTACAATTGGTCTACCTGCCTGTTTTGGTGCCAATACCATGTCATTTTTGTTACTGTTGCTCTGTAGTATAGTTTAAGGTCTGGTATTGTGATACCTCCTGCTTCACTCTTCCTGCTAAGGATTGCTTTGGCTATTCTGTGTTTCTTGTTTTTCCAAATGAATTTTTTGATTACTTTCTCTATACCTATGAGGTACTTTCTCTATACCTATGGGATTTTAATTGGAATTGCATTGAATCTGTATAGTGCTTCTGGTAGTATGGCCATTTTGACATTAATTCTGCCTATAAAGAACATGGGAGATCTTTCCATCTTCTAAGATTTTCTTTAATTTCTTTCTTTAGTGTTCTGTAGTTTTCATTGTACAGGTCTTAGATTGATTTCCAAGTTTTTGTTTTTGTTTTGTGAATGTGGTAGTTCTCCTAATTTCTCTTTCAGAGGATTCATCACTTATAAATATAAATGCACTAGATTTATGAGTGTGGAATATATGGGTTTTAGCCAATTCCTTTCTAAACTTGATATGTTTCATCTGGTCTTACTAAACTTTTATTCATTTGGTTCATTTTCAGCTGAATGAGGAAGCTCAAGAATATATATTGAACCTTTTCCAACGTTATGTTGATGATGGTTTACATTTTATCAACAAAAAGTGCAGCCAAGCAATCCCACAAGTGGACATAAGCAAAGTTACTACACTCTGTTGCTTACTAGAGTCTTTGATATTGGGCAAAGATGGAATTAACTTTACGATGGTATGAAGGGTTTTCTTACTTCTATAAAACTAAGAAAATGAAATTTATTGTGTAGAGTCTTTGCAAATAACTCCAAATTTTCTGAAATTTAGGTTATTTGATTTTCAAGTTATTTTTTCAGAGAAGTAATGACTATTATTAGATTTATAGAATCTCAAAGTTAGAAGAAATCTTAGAGATCCTATAGTTTATTCCTGTACTCAATTTTCAGTTCACTTGCAGTCTACAACATATTCTCAATCTGCTTAAATACCTTTATGCATGCATTTAGAAAAGTTATAATAGGCAGTTGAAAGATAACTTTGAGCTGTTTTTCCTACATATTCCTTTCCATTCATTGTCTCATCAATATTTCATTATGTAGATAAGAAAATTTTATTTTGTGAGCCCATTGAACATACATGATGCCCATTTTACAATGTGAGTCTAAATAAAAGAAAAAAGCCTCTGTACTACACAACTTAAGAGTTTTCTTATGTTTTTGGATGAAATATTAAAACTATTTTCTTTATTTTTCAGGAGCAAGTGAAACTGAACACTGTGCTATGCCAGACTTTTGTATTCTGTTACTTATGGTCTTTGGGTGGAAACTTAAATGAAAATCATTGGGATTCTTTTGATACATTTATCAGAACACAATTTGATGATAACCCTGATGCCAGGGTAAGAACAAAATAAATTTAAAATCATAATTTTGAATCATTAAAAATAGATTTTAAGATTAAAATTCTAAAAGTCTTCATTCTGCCACAAAATAAATTATTTACTAAGAAGATTTTCAAACTCATTTTTTCAACCATAGATAACATTCATTGTATTTTTTAAAAATTTAGAAGTCCTTTTCCATTCTTATGAAGAAATTAAAGTGTGGAGTTCATTAAAACTCTTTACTATAGCTGAATATTAAATTCTAACTTGCAAATTTATTTTACTAATTTTTAGATTTGTACTCTCAGCACAGTACTCTGTAAATTACATGAGATAGTCAATAATTTATATAAAATAGGCTTTATGTTAGATTGTTTTGCCCAACTATAAGACTAATATAAGTGTTCTAAACATGTTTAAGGTAGATTAAGCTAAATTATCCTATTCAATAAGTTAAGTGATTAAAATCATTTTGATCTTGTGATATTTTCAATTTGCAGTGAGTTTATCAGTATGTAACACCATTAGGATTCAAATTTATACATACATAAACTTCCTAGTTCTGTGTGTTGAGATGAACTAGAAACAACACTTTGATGGAAATGTGCATACCTAATATGTTACTTTCTAACTACTATTCTCCACAGAGAACCTAAGGTCCTCAGTGAAATACTATTTCCAGGACTGAGGCAGAGAAAGTGCACAGCAACCTCAAACATCTTATTTCCGATAATAAAAACAAAAAGTACCCAAAAATGTTGGGACATGTCAAAAGAACTCAGGAACCAGTCCAAGGGGACTCCAATCAGTCAAAACTGGGTAGATTTGAGCATCAAAATAAATATTGATAGTGTGGGGTTATGACCCTATGAAGGGAATAAAAATCTGTGAGGTAATACTGATAGTAAAACTATGCATACCCAACAAATCAGTAGGAGAAAAAAAGGTCTTCATACTATACAATGAAGGAATGATGGGTAGAGTTAGAAAGTCACCCCCTTGCAATTATTATTGTAAAATTTAAGAAGTATTCAGTGGATGACAAAATTAGTGAGTGAAGATTTGATCAGAAGCATTTTTTACATAGTTCCAAAGAATCTCCACAAATTTCTGATCAATTGCAAAAATAAAAATAGTATCTTTAGTAAAGAAACCTTGAAGACAACATCTTAAGTATATGATCATTTTAACTTCATTGATATCAGGACACACCTGTGCCTTCCAACAATGGTGCACTACAAAGGATACAACCTTGCCTCTGTGAAATCCTTTTTAAAAAATGCATCACTTAAATCTAATCATGAGAAGGCACCTGGAAAATCCAAACTGAGGAACAGTTTTATCAAATAAACTAGCGTATGTACTTTAAATATGTCTGTGTCATGAGAGACAAAGAAAGTTGAGGAGCTTTTCTGGATGAAAAGAGACTAACAATACATAGCTAAATGCAATGTATGATTTTGGACTGGATATCAAACTTGAAAAAACATAACTATAAATGACATTACTAAATAGGTAGCAATATTTGAATATATAAGTTAAGCAGTATGTCAGTGTTCAGAGTCCTGATTTGGATTATTTTATAGTGGTTATGTAAGAAAATATCCTTCTTCTTAGAAAATAAACACTCAGCTATTTAGGGTAAGGTAGAATCATGTATACAACTGACTCTTGGTTTTTAAGTTAATGAGAAAGCATATCTGGCAAAACTTGAACAATCTATTGATCTAAGGAAATGGTATATGAGAATTCTTTGTACTATTAACTTTTCTAAAGTTTGTAAAAATTGTACAAAATTAAAATTTATGAAAAAATTTTAAAATGATGTCCCAAGAATCAGAGACCTAATGAACTAAGATATTCTAATCAATATGAAACCCTGCTGCATCCTCAAAGTGATTGTATCATAATTGAGTGGGATGAAACAGACTGGGGACCCCTGGGAATTTGAGACAGATAGACACACCCCTCTTTCAGAGAAGTAATCGGGATCATCCAAGGGCAGCAAAAGGTGGCCCAAAGCAAGTATTCAGCATTCAATTCAATAAATATTTATTTAAAGCCTATTATATCATAGCACCATTCTGGGTACTGGGGCTAAAGCAAGTAACCAAAATACCTAACTTCATACAGCTTACATTTCAGCAAAGGGATTCAGGAATAGACACATGCAAGACAGTTGGTAATAAATGCTTTAGAGAAAAATAAGCCCAAGTAAGTCTGATAGGGAGTACCAGGAAGTAGCAAAGAACTGTTTTATTTATATGGTAGTTAGGAAAGTTTTAGTAATAAGGTCATATTTTTAGATGTTGATGGACCTTTATTTTATTCATTTATTTTTATGTGGTGCTGAGAATCGAACCCAGTGCCTCACACATGCTAGGCAAGCATTCTACCACTGAGCCACAACCCCAGCCCCAAGATCATATTTTTAGAGTCCTGTGTTAGTCAACTTTTCAATGCTGTGACCAAAACACCTAACATAAGCAACTTAGAGAAGGAAATACTTATTTTGGATCACAGATTCAGAGGTTTTATGAAACCTTATGAAAGCAATGGTCAACTGACTCCATTGCTTTGGGCCTACAATAAGGTAGAAGGGCATGGTGAAGGAAAACTGCTATTTCACTGCAGCTGGTAAAGGGGTGGGAGAAGAAATGGCTGGGGCACAGATAAGCCTTTCCAAATCATGTCCCCAGTGACCTACTTCCTCCAAATAGGCCCCATCTCCTATAGTTTCCACCATCTTCCAATAAATCCCTTCAAATCCATCAAATGAATTATTCCACTGATGAGGTTAGAACCCTCATGGTCCAGTCATTGCCCAAAAGTCCCACCCCTGAACCTTGCTACATTGAGGAACATGCTTTAAAGTATGTGAATTTTGGGGAGACATTTCAAATCTAATTAATAACAAGTCCTGAAGGAAGTCAAGGGGGTTGATGATAATTTAGGGGGCAAGTATTCCAGTTAGAAGGAGAAGTACAAAGATCATTAAACACTAAGGCACTTGTCAATTTTGTCAAACAGCAAAGAGGACAGTGAGGTCAGAGTGGAATGGCCAAATGGGAAGGTAGTAAGAAATGAAGTTAGAGGTGTCTTAGGGAGGGGAAGGTAGAATATATAGAACTTGGAGGCCATTGTAAGCCTTGAAAATTTTTTCATTTAGCTTGTTTCCTGTGTTAGTGAATAGCCGTTGATGGACTATGATCACAGGATATTTGGCAGAGCAGTTCAAGAAAACTGACCTGTCAGTAGTCATTCCATCTGAGAGCAGGAGGGAGTCCAGATGCAAAGTTGGATTCTTTCTTCTGTCTGCAAGTACCAGTGAATGATTTATTGAATTTGTGTTCCTTGTCTCAGTTAAAAGCCTTACAGCCATGTAGTATTAATCAGAACTTAAGGATTGTTATAGTTTCAGCTCACCCCCCTATAGCAAGTAAAATGCTAAATTCAATGAACTTTATCTCCTAAATATTTTTTTCAAATGTGTTCTCTCTTCATCCTGTCTCTAAATAATTTATGTATTTATCATTTCTTCTCTGAGCTATAGAATAGCCTATTTCTTATTCCCTAGACTTTTGTCCAGTTCTATATAAATCACCCTCCCTATCGGTGCTTTTAAAATTACAGGTCACAATCTATTAATGTACCATGAAATCAAGGGAAAGTGTCACGACTAGTTTTTGAAAATGAAATAACCATTATTTCAACTTTTAGTCAGCACTATTGGAAGTCTTAGCCAGTGTGAGAAGGCAAGAAAAAGAAATAAAACATACAAACTTTGAAAGGAAAGAAATAAAACCATTATTCTATTCAGGAAACAATACTGAATATTTAGAAATCCTAAAGCATATACAAATAAATCATTAGCATTAATAAGTCATTTTGCAAAGCTATAGAATTTAAGGTCCACATTAACAAGTAAAATTTTAAAGCAATACCATTTACCGTTGCAAGAAAATATTAAATACAGATAGATTTAAAGGTGTAAAAGACTTTACTGGAAACTAAAAATCTTGGCTGAGAGAAACTTCTAAAGAGCTAAATAAATGAAGTTATGTGTTACATTTGTAGGTTAAAATATTCATAATTGTTAAGGTCAGCTCTCCCAAATATATTCTGAAGATTCGAGGTAATTCCAATCTCAAAATCCCAATAGAATTTTTATGACAGTCTCATTCTAAAATTTATGCAAGAATGTAAAAGCCCTGTAATAACAAAGACAATCTTAAAGAACACAAATTTGGAGGACTTAAACTACATGACTAAGAATTCAAGACAAGGACCTGGCGATGAGGTCTATCCCCAGCACTGTCAAAAAAAGAAAAAGAAAACAAAAAGAATTAAAATCAATAAAGGAATAGTAATAAAGAGAATGTGGTACTGATGAAAAGATAAAAAGAATGAATAAACTAGTAATTACTTCATAAGGAAGGGGAAGAAAGAATACTTTTGAGGTGCCAGACATATGCTCGATCCAGAGGTAAATGTATACATTACTGTTTGCATACATAACTTTTGTAACATGAGTTCTTTAAACTGAACTCTTAAAATCTGGCATAAAATGTTATGTTATACCTCAAGAGTTTCTTTTTAAATAGAATGGAATAGAAAATAGAGTGAATTATACATTGCAAGGGCAAATATTATACATTTGTAGATGTACTTATATGTCTGTATAGGATCACCATGTAAAATTACCTTCTTACTAAAAGTCACTATTAAATGACCTTAAAACAACACTGCTGTGTACAGCCGCCAGAATGAACCTTCTGAAATGCAATCCGATTATGTCATTCACCTACTTAGAATCCATAACTGAGTTCTTTAATACATTTTTGCAATCTAGCCCCTATCTGTATCCCCACTCTTATCTCTCATTGTGCTTTAATGGTTTTCAGTATGCACTGCACTTTCCATAACCTGAACTTGACCTCTTCCTTCCCTATCCCTATCCCATTCCTTCTTTACCAATCTAACTCCCTGCCTGCTCTTCAAGTCTTAGCTGTAACATCACTACTCTGAAAGCTTTCCTGAATCTCAGTCACCACCATAACTCTTCTACAAGTTGAAGTAAGCCATTCCTCCTTTGTAAATGTAGTAGAATGCATGAGACCCCCCCACTTCCCCATGGATATTACCTGAAGTGCATATGGGCTTCCATATCATTAAAGACAGAAGCTGGGTCTCATACAGCATGTGTTTGTAGCACAAAGCACATATTTGGCACAGAGTAAGCCCCTGGATGTTGAATTAAATTGAAAATGCTTTTCTGATATGGGATTTTAATACAATAAGTAAATTGGATTTTTCACACATTATGTTACATAATTGTGTGTAAATCTTAAAAATTGTGTGTTAATCTTAAAAATTAACCTCTGATACTTAAACTACTCCTCTCTACAAAGAAAAAAGAAATCCAAATAATTCATGTTTCTTGACTTCTCTTTGTTTCTGTGTGAATATGTCTATTACCATTTGCTGTATTGCCTGTTACCTATTGAAAGTGGTGTTTGATTTTATACTTTAGCTTCCAAGTTCTGGTGATCTGTGGAGCATTCATGTGGACTTTGACACTAAACGAATGGATCCCTGGGAAAGAATTATACCTACTTTCAAGTACAACCGAGATGTTCCATTTTTTGAAATGCTTGTTCCCACAATGGACACTGTGCGCTTTGGGTATCTAATGGAAAAACTACTTGCGGTCAAGCATTCAGTTTTGTTTACTGGAATGACTGGAGTTGGCAAGGTAGGAAACCTAACATCAAAAAGTTCTGTCCAAACATTAAGGCACGGTGAACTTAGAATTGATCACACCAGAACATAAACACATATTTCTCAGAGGAAACTTTTTAAAATGTTATCATGTTTTCAGGAAGACTATGACTATGCTAAATTTATATTGGCTTAGGAATTACTTCAAAGTTTGCCAGTTTCTGAATAAATCCTTTGGCTGATATTATGTAAATCAGAGGAGACTTTCAGGCCAGAGTTGTGTTTAGAGGGGCTTTACTATTATTTCCGTTGGTATTTGTGGGGACTGCCACTGCACTGATTGGGAAGAATTGACCAATCAATTGTTCAGTTTAAAGAACAATTTTTATCCTCCAAACACTATTGATGAAATTCAGTTGGTTCCTTCTTGCCTCTTTACTTCTCCCTGACATGAAAACAACATCATTTTAATGTTTTTGAAAAAAGTAAGGTAGAGGGAGGATACTGATTGTTTGGGCTTCTTGGTTTTAAAAGATTCCACATATATAGTGGTTAATATTTCCCATCTAAGTTATTTCTAAAAGAAGTTTGCACCTTCCTGTAATTCCCATTTTCAAGTTGTCTTGGATAGTAACCAAGATGGATTTGGGTAAGCAATTAAAATAAGATTTTTTTTTCCGAGATAGAGCTGATTAGAATATTTCTTTGGTTCTGATAAATATAACTAAATTAAATGTCTAGTAAGATAATTGTACAGATTTCAGTCTGGATTTAACTTCTCCCTCATACTGTTTCATAGTATACAGGATTACTATTGATACAGGTTATTAAAAATATGTTATATGGAATGTGAAATTAACAAACTGATTTTTTTAATCTAAAGTCCGTATTGCAAAGGATTGCTAAATAGAATTCAAGAATCCGCTGGCTACGTCCCTGTTTATCTAAATTTTTCTGCCCAAACTTCATCTGCAAGGACACAAGAGATCATTGAGTCAAAACTGGAGAAAAAAAGAAAAAATATTCTAGGTAAGAACTGTCATTCTCATTTTTTCTATATAAACTATTCACTAATCCAATAAATTATGTAAACACCACATGTAATAAAGGACAATTGGATATTTTCTCTTTATTTGTAAAGGTGTGCCTTGGTCTGATTTTTGTTGCTAAACTAAAATACCTGAGACATGTTACTTTACAAAGAAGAAAGAAGTTTATTTAGCTCACAGAGAGGTGAAAGAGCTGATGCCCGAATCAGCTTCTGGTGAGGACCTCAAGGTGGACAGCATCACATGGCAGAAACACGTGTGAGAGAAAAGTGTCACATGGTGAGAGAGGAAGAAGAAAGAGAATGAAAACTTACAACCCACTCTCATGGTAGTCAATATAGTCTCTTGAGCCCAAGAACTCACTTCCACAGAAAAGCATTAATCCCTCTATAAAGCTCCCAATACTTCTCAACACTTACATTAGGGACCAAGACTCAATGTGAGTTTTGGTGGAGACAAACCATATTTAAACCATAACAAGGTGATTCTATTAGTGATAAATTTTCCTGTACCAGATATCTAGATATCTTACTGTTAATAAGCAAGCCATTTATTTCTGTCGTCCCCTTAAAACCAGAACATCTTAACTCTTTGCTTCTTCTTAGCTCTCTCTCTCCACCCAGGCTCTTCAAACTTGAATTGATTTCCCTTTATTTAAAATTAATAATTCTCATTTTACCTGGCACATTGAGTTTCTGAACTCAGTGGGGATTAAGCATAATACTATTTGGGTTTTTTCTTCAGTCAGCATTTAAGTCAGGGATCTCCTTATCTCCTTTACCACACTTACTACTTAGATAAATAGCATAGCTTCTGGTCACCTTCAGATGGTTTGCATCTGGACCAATGTAAAACTTCAACCCCAACCTATTTTAAGTTCGCCTTCTCTTCTGTCATAAACCAGCTTTGTGGCTCCAGGCACTGGAGATGAAGGGGGAAATGGAATCCTCTTTACCCCCAGCCCACCCCCTCTCCTCATAGGAGAAAACTGATAAGTTGGGATGGGAGAAGAAGAAAGGATAAGTGAATCTCCCTGAAGTGACAGACAGTTAAATGGATGGTCTCTGTGGATGGTCCCTGCTTCTCTGGCTGATGTTGAATGACTTTCCAAGCTGTCTGAGAGGCAGACCTTTCAGGAGCAGGCCTTCTGTGAGGGACTCCTACAAGGGCTGCCCTCAGTTTAGGTATTAGCCTCCCCTTTGGAAGATTCCCTGAGGTTGGGAATCAGGGTCTCAAACCTTCACTCAATTTTCATCCTCCAGCAGCTTTCTCTAGCCTCTTGCTGCTAAGTTCACTTGCCCAACCTATAGCCCTCTTGGGTGGGTTACAGTCAGAGCTCAGGCTCAGGTGTGTTCTACAGTGTACATAATCTAATAGACCCTGTTATGCTAAACATTGGAGTTGCTTGCCTGCCTTATAGCTTTCTTCTACCTGCTCAATTAGACACAGGAAAGGGCCCATTTCTGATGAGGGCTCCAGATTTTATAAATGATCCTCTTGAATCCTTTCCAAACTCTGCTTCATGCTTCCTGGCTTTCAGGAAGCGGAAGATGGAGTAAAATTCTAAGGTTTGCCTCAATTACCTTGAATTGCCACTCATCATTAACACTGACCACAGGGAAATTGTGGGGGGCCTCTCTGCCACGTCCTACATGGATGAGAAAAGGCTGAATTGCCAGAGGAGGATGTTGACTGTATATCATTCAATACCCCCAAAACTTATCTACTCACTAAATATACAAGAGCCAATACTCTTTTAAATAAGAGGGGGCATGACTTTGGGTCTGGCCAATACCAGCTCTGGTCTCTAACAACAACATGGAGTCATACAACTCTCTTTTATTTATAGACACACAAGTAAAGGGGGCAAGACTGGAAAGAGCTTCTTCTGTGATGGACAGGATAGGGTGGAGTTAGGGGAGCCATTCTCTTAGGGAAAATATTCCAGGAGGAGGCGGAACCACTCCCATGCAGCATCCTGGCAATCCGGGACAGACCTCTGTAGCTGTTAGTTCCTGGAAGCCAGGCCTCTGTGTCCCATGGCTCAACCAAATCTGCTCTTCTAATAAGGATGACTTCCTGCAGGAAATGACTATTAGTCCACTAATCTTAAGCACTGGGTACCAGAATAGGTGAAATCACCTCCTGTTCTTCAGTTGGTACCTTTCTCTGCTATTACTCATTATTTTTTTTTTTTTCTGATTAGTGTATATATTGGTTTTCTTTAAATGTGGCATGTGTATCTCCACAATCCTGGATTTCCCTTTGATACAATAGGAATGCTTTTGGAATTTTGAACTGTTTTCCCTATGAGGGTAGATGGTATTTTTGAAAGAAAACCTTTAGCATTCCACACTCATACCCCAGCCACATAATTGGTGAGGCCAATGGTATTCCAAGAATTGAGAAGATCCAGATCTTACTGGAGAGCTGCCAGCATCATGGGCTCTGAGAGTGAGGGTGAGTGACCACCTGACATAACAATGTGGGCCTCTTGGCCAGATCTACATCTTCCTTAAAGGCCCTTTATGGGGCCAGAAGGAGATGTGTTCTCCATGGAGTGGGATTCTGCTAGGTCTCCTCTCACTCCTGAGAGAAGAATTGAACTCAGTGTATCATTGAGTACAAAGCCCATACCTAAGATTTCTTTTTTTTTTTTTTAGTTAATTATCTGAAATCATTATCTTTAGTCCATTATCTCAGAATACTTGAAACTGAGCAATTTATAAAGAAGATTTTTTGTGTCAAAGTCTTAGAAGTTTAGGAGCATGGTACTGGCATCTGCTCAGCTTCTGATCAGGGCCTTATACGGGGTCAATTCTGGGCAGAGAAAGGCAGATGACCAACCAGGCACATGTGAAAATACAGAAAAGGGGGCCAAACTCCTGCAATATATGACCACATTTATATAAGGAAAACATTAATCAATTCCTGAGGGAAGATTCCCTCATGACCTCAAATGCCTCTTAAAGGCTTCGTCACTCCCAACACCATTTATCAGTATATTAGGAATTAGGAATAGCCTCACATGAGTTGGGTGGGAACAAACCACAGCAGCTTTGTCTGATACTTTCTAAGAAAAAAATTTAATTCTAAATTGACCTTTGTTTTCCCAGGAGCACAGGAAACAAGCAAGTTGTGATTTTTGTTGATGACTTTAAATATGCCCAGACGGGATCGCTATGGCTCTCAGCCTCCAATTGACTACTACTTCGGCAGATCAAGATTTTGGTGGATTTTATGACAGAAAACAAACTTTTTGGAAAGATATACAGGTTATTTCAGGTTTTAAATCATACTTGATGTATTCAAATTTAAATGGCAAGGAAATACATGGTATATTAGTTTGCTAGAACTGCCATATAACAAAATATCATAGATTGGATGGTAATAAACAACTTATTTCCTCATAATTCTGAAGACTAGAAGTCCCACGGTCAGGTATCAGCAGGATTAGTTTCTTCTGAAGCTTCCATCCTTAACTTAGTTGACCTTAGATGACCAACTTCTCCCTGTGTCTTTCCATGGGTATATTAGTCTGTTTTCTGTTGATTAAAACAATACCACAAGATTGCATAAGTTCTAAAGAAAAAAGGTTATTTGGCTCATGATTCTGATCCAGAGGTAAGGGACCATATCTAGTGATGGCCTTCTCGATGGCAGAGTCCCTAGGACAGTGCAGGGCATCACGTTGTCATGACATACAGAGAACGTGAGTGTGTCATCTCTCTCTTTCCTCTTGTAGAGCCACAGGTATTCAATCATGTGAGCTCCTCCCTTTGATGTTATCTGATCCTAATCACCTCCCAAAAGACCCACGTGTAAACATCATGTCAGATTGTTTCTTACCCCTCTTACTTTCTTATAGTGGGGGAAAAATTCCAGCATGAGTTGGGAGGTAAAAAACATATTCAAAACCATTGCATTTCTCCTCTGGACCCCTAAACTCATGTCCTTCTTATATACAAAATACTAATCGTTCATTCCATTCAAATAGTCCCAGAATCTTAACTCATCCAATGTTAATCAAAAACCCAATTCTCATCTGAGATTCAATGCAAACTCCTTCCAGCTGTGGGTCTACAAAACCAAAGCTGTTTACAAAAGTGGGGCAGGCACAGAGTATATATTTCCATTCTAAAAGAAAGAAGTAATCAGCGGGGCACAGCGGCACACACCTGTAATCCCAGCTGCTTGGGAGGCTGAGGCAGGAGGATCACAAGTTCAAAAACAGCCTCAGCAAAAGTGAAGTGCTAAGCAATTCAGTGAGACCCTATCTCCCTATCTTTAAATAAAATACAAACTAGGGCTGGGGATGTGGTTCAGCAGTCAAGTGTCCTTGTGTTCAATCCCTGGTACCAAAAAAAAAAAAAAAAAAAAAAAAAAAAAAAAAAAAAGAAGAAGAAGACATAATCAGCCAGCAGGGAAGATAATAAATTTTACTGCCCCAACTGTGGCATCCGGTGCTTACCACAGGGCTGCAAGGCCTCAGGAAGCCCCAGCCTCACAATTTGCTGGTCTTGGCCCACATAGGTGCATTCTTGGACTGCATGCTGATGGCCACAACTTACCTAAGCTGGTGTTGCACACTGCTGGTGGCTATACCCTTCCTGGCCTCAGCTGAGGCACCATTCTCACAGCTTCATTAAGCATTGCTCCACCGGAGGCTCTGTGGTGGCTCCACCCACAGCAAGCTTTTGCTTGGCCTTCCAGACTTTCTTTGACATCTTGGTGGAAGTTGCCATGACCCCATAACTCTTGCATTCTGTGCACTTACAGAACCAGCACTACGTGAATGCTGCCCAAGTCTCCCATTTCCGGAGCAGTGCCTGAGCCCACTTGAACCAGAGCTGCAGTCTCTGTGGGGTGCTTTTCTGGAAAACAAGGAGCATAATCCTGAAGTTTCCCTGAGCAGCCTGTAGAGAGTACCCGAGGGCTCCTACTTCAGAAGTCTGCCCTGGAAGGCTTTTGGGCCTGTGATGGGAGAGGCAGCCTCACAGACTTCTTTTTATTTTCTTAATTTTTTTTTTTAATTGTCAGTGGACCTTTATTTTATTTATTTATATATGGTGCTGAGAATTGAACCCAGGGCCTCACACATGCTAGGCAACCACTCTACCACTGAGCCACAACCCCAGCCCCCACCTCACAGACTTCTGAGATGTTTTCTGGGCCTTTTTCATCGCTTAACAACTAATATCCCTGCTAATCTTAGCAAGTGGTTTCTCAGTCACACTCTTATAGGTTTTTTCTTCACTCCTTCCCTAATCGAGCTACACATTTTTAAGTCTTTGCATTATTTCCTTTTGCCCTTGAATTGCACTGAAAACAGCCCCAAACAGTCCTTCTATATACTACTTAGAAATTCCTCCACAAGTTTTTCATCATTCTTAAATTTGGCCTTCCATAAAACTCTGGGATATGGACATATAGTTCATCCAAATTATTTGCAATGATGACCTTTACTAAGATTTTCAATAGGATCGTCATTTTCATCTGAGACTAGTTCCCTGTCTCCTCATTCCTCGAGCCCTCAGAAGAATCACCTATCATGTTCCATTTACAGAACTCCAAGTTTTTCTAGTCAAATTCTCCAAACTCTTCCAACCTCTACTTATTATCTAGTCCCAGAGCTGGTTGCCCATTTTTAGGTATTCATTATTGGCAGCAGTCCCACATCTTGGTAATAATTTTTAGTGTTTGGCCATTTTTGTTGTTGATAACACTGATCTAGTAAGCCATAAATAAAAAGTTTATTTTGGCTCATTGTTTGGGTCCCTAATTGAGGGATTGCTTCTGGTGATAGCATTCTTGCTGCAGAGTCCTGAGGCAGTGCAAGGCATCACATGACAAGACACAGAGAATATGTGTGTGTATCTTCTTTCCTCTCTCCCTGTTCTTTTAAAGCTGCCAGTATTCAAAAATGAGAGCCTCACCCTGAGGATCTTATCTAATCTTCATCATCCCCCCAAAGCCTCACCCCTAAATACCATACATTAAGTTTCCATTCTCTTAATACCTCAAAATGGGGATTAAACCCCATCATGAGTTATGGAGGATCAAGCCATATTAAAACTATAGCAATGGACTTCCCTTTGTGTTCAAATCTCTTTTTATAAGAACACCAATCATATTGGAGTAGGGCTCACCCTAATCACATCATTCTAGCTTCATCACCTCTAGTACCTTATTTCTAAATACAGTCACATTCTAAGGTACTGAGAATTAGGATTTCAACATGTTATTTGTGGGTAGAAGACATAATTAAGCCTATAATAAGACCTTGGTGTTTCTTAAATGTGTAATGCAAATAATTCAATCTATTGAGTTCTTGCCATTCTTGAGTCAGGAAATCCAGGGGCAAGTGAGACAGTCCTCACCTGCAAGAGAATTCAGCTTTGGAAATGGACAGACATTTATAGTGCAGGGCAAAAGACATGAGAGAGACAGAGGTGAAGGATGGGTTGAGAATGAGAGAAGCCTTCCCAAAGAAGGAGATCTTGGAGTTGGATTATGAAGGCAGAGCAAATCAGAGAAAAGGAAGGCAGCATTTTACACATCGGAAGCAGGGAATGTGAAATATCATAGTGGTGTGAAATGTTAGTCCTAAAGTGGCGGGAGATGCAAAAGTCACATCCCAGAAGGCCCTGGCCCCATGATAAGGAATGTAGATTTGTCCTATATATGATAGGGAGCCTTGAGGAAAATAGTTATAGTTAAGAATGGGCTAGAGAGGAGGCAAGACCAGAGGAACTACAATACCAATAACAGAAGAGATGAGGGTCAGGTCCTCAGTGTGGTGATCAAATGTGTGACCAGCAGAGTTTAGGAGACAGATTAGCAAGTATCCTGGGGTGTGGACTCAGAGGAAGAAGGGCAGCTTAGGTTGACTACCCTGTTTCTATTCTGGAAAGGGGGCATGTCTGGAGTGACTTCAGTTTTGTCCACAAAAGCAAAGTATACCAAGCACTGTTTTCAGTGCTTCCCATTTAACCCTCCCAGCATCCCTATAAGATAGTGTTATTGAGATAGTATAATAGTGTTATTAGCCCAAGGGGAAGGAAGACACAGGCCAAAATTCCAGAATTTTTCTCTAACTTGTGTGTTATTCATTATAAATATTTCTATAATCACTTATGTCTTTTCATTCCATGGCCATTATCTGAAGACAAGCCCACTCTCTCCTGGAATACTAAAATTAACACTATTCATCTCATAGGGATATTGGGAGGTTTAAATTGGCACAGTTGCTGGTCTTCACATACTTATACTCTGTTCGCCAGTCTGCAGACAGCCAGAATGACCTTTCAAAATACAGCTCTGGTACTGCTAATTCCTTGTTTGACCTTAAAAAATGAATGTAACCATCCAGGACTTTGGGTTTTATTTTCATCCATGAAATGAGAGTAAGAGCAGTGACCATGTAAGGTGGTCATGAGGATTAAGTCATTTAACCTGTACAAAAATTTAATGTAATTCTGACTCATAGCAGGTCCTCAGAAAATGCTAATACTTTGTCTGCCATTGGAAAGGGTATATCTCATTTCTTTCTCTGCTGGCTGACCCAAGTGAATTTCTCTCTATGTAGGATGTAACAATTGTATCAGCATGTGCACCTCCAGGAGGTGGTCGCAACCCTGTGACCCCTCGCTTTATCCGACACTTCAGCATGCTGTGCCTCCCGATGCCCTCAGAGCACAGTCTGAAACATATTTTTCAGGTGAGTGTGGATCTAAACTTAGACAAGAGGAGAGAAAGAAAATGTGTCCTAAGGCTCCCACAAAGTGACCCACCATATTTCTGTGGAGCCCATCTGTCCCTTTTTTGAGCAGAAAACTGGTAGGTGTGGGCACCTGGAAAATAGCTAGAAGATGTTTAAATCACTGTCTTTTGTGCTTGTGGTCTCAGAGATAGTTTCAGGAATGCAAAAAGATTGTCCAAACATGGCCTCTACCAATAAGGCAGGTTGTGTCTTAGGCCCTTGCCCCTTAACACTCTACACAGTTAGCAGGTCTTACTTACTGGCTGGCCCTCACTTCTTTACACATCTCAGACCTTACCTCCAGGTTATGTATGTGTCCACTTGCATCAGATGCATCACATGACACTCCAGGGTGGTCAAGCTCAACACACTAAGAAATTATCATGTCTCCCACTGCCACTACTAACAATAACCCATAGTCCTTCCACCAGTACTGTTTTCCCTGTGGGGTTTCTTCCTTGTCTTTGAAATGGAGAAAATTTATAGGTGCCTACCCTGTAAATACTCAACGGAAATATTCAGTTAATGTGAGATATTATCTTGAACAGAATGATGAGAGAACATAAAGCAGCATGATTACAGCATGCCATAACCAACCAGCCACGGGTCTAGAAAAGATAGATTGTAAACTGGGTCTGGAGAAAGATGGGAATTAGCAATGAGGAAGAGATCCCAGGAACAGACTGTACTTAGGTGAATGCAATCACATAAGCAGGAAACAGGCATGCAGGTGCAATAAGACAGTTCAGGTGATTAGTCTGGAGAAATTGACTTTGTCAGTAATTGCTCAATGATGCTGAAATTATGTGTGCCTCTACATTTACCAGCAAAGGCCTTTTCTTCTAATGGAGGCCCTCTTAAAGGAGAGAAAGGAGAACAGCCAGCAAGTACATTCTTTAGAACATGAAGAGAATTTTTCTATTCACATTGACATAGCTTACATTCATGGGAAATTATTTTTAATTTGAATTTAATTTTTATATTTGAAGTAGTTCCAGTAAGTTAAAAGCTAATGCCAAAATGAGATGTAAAAGATTTTGGAGAATCTTTAGAATATGAAAGGATGGGAACTTATTGTTTATAATTAAAGACAAAAATATAGAACAAGATATGAAATAGTAATGGGGACCACCACAACCATTAGAAGGATTTTTTAGGTTGCTTCAGTTTTTAGAATCTTTACACAGTATTTTTAAAATTTAAAGTGAGTGATTCCCAGTCATCTCATCCAGACACACTTTTGTGATGTGAAGAATTCTAAGGACATCCCAATTAACTTATGACTGATGAAATTTGCAAATTGTTTCATTTCTTAATAATTTAAAACAAATTCAGGGTTAATAGTTATAAAAATGTCATACTCCAAAATACTTTCCTGAGTGGAATGGAAAAGGTGGAATCTGGGCTTCTGGAAAAGAAAATATCCCAACCCTCAGCTTCCTGTGGAATTGCCTTATCTAAACAAATGTGCCACTCATGAGAACATTATCCAGCAAGGACATCACAGCTGAAAACAGACTGGGATGAAGCTGCTTCTTCCCGATCTGATTTACAGACTTATAATTAAAACTCATACCAGTTGTGGGTAGAAATAGAAAGGCAGTAAAAGAGATTCTGGGGAATACTGGCAGGGACTTGATTTAGGTGGGACATATACTTCCCTCCTTTCCAAAGCAAGATATTTTACTTGTAGAAAAAGGGAACTTGATCTAGACCCATGGATCTCAAACTTCATATTTAATCACAGTCCATCTAAGCTAGACCCAAGAGTTCACAGCCTACCTGCCCTGTCCTTTGTCATTGTATGGCAGTGAAAGATCCTGGGATTAGCCAAGAACTGAAGAACAGGAAAAAAAAAAAAGTTAAATTTACTAGCAATATATGTAATAAATTGATTTGTTTCTACTGTATAAAAGAGGCCTATGAGTCTAAATAGTATACACATATACTATTTTTAAACATCATAATTTATTATGTAATTTATGTAATGTTTTTAATTTCCTGTTATTTTTCAAACAATCAATGATCTTAAAGTGCTTTCTTTGTCTTTTGCAAGTTTGTTCAACACTGCATATATGCAGGGGGCATATCACTAATGACAGGTTAAGATTTGCACAGATTTTGAGTATGTATGTTATGGTGCTTCTGCCTTGAACCACAGTTCGCACACTTGATTGTTTATTTATTGGAAGTTTATATGCCAAAATAATATTACTATATATTCTAAGGGTAAACTAAGGAGCACACAAGTTAAATTGATGAAATTGCCACTATATTAAATGTCATTTCTGGTTAGAAAGATTTAATAATAGGATGTCAGTCAGTTTTATGTCACTATGACCAAAATACCTGACAGGAATAACTTAGAGGAAGAAAAGTTTATTTTGGTTCATAATTCCAAAGGTTTCAGTCAATGGATGCAGACTCCATTGCCCTGGGTCTGGAGTAAGGCAGAACATGACAGACAAAGGGCAAGACAGAGGAAAGTTGCTCAGCTCCTGGCAATGCAGAAGCAGAGAGAAAGTGAGGTGCCAGGGACAAAATGTAAACCCAAAATATAAACAGACATGCCTGCAGTGACCTACTTCCTCTAGCCACATCCTACCTGTCTACAGTTATGACCCAGTATAGTGATATTATTAATCCATCAAATGAATTAATCCACCAATTGGGTTGCAGCTTCTATAATCTAATCATTTCACCTCTGATCATTGCTACATTGTTACCTGAGCTTTTGGGAGACACCTTATATTCCAATCACAACAAGCATTTGAAAACAAATCCATAACAAGTAATTGAAAACCATGATCAGTTCTATAAAATACTAATAATATTCTCATACCAAAGCTTTCTTCCCCAATGTGAGAACTATGGCTCTGTTTTGTGTGCATATCCTTAATAGGAGCTTTGCAAAACTGTCAAACAGGTCATGAAAACCATAGGTAGAATACTAAACTATGGTTTTTGGTAAATTCTATAATTACATGCTAATTTTAATTTATGAATACCAATTTAATAGCTATAAGTTCACTTATTAAAAATGTTTGTTGAGCACTTATTGTGTGTCAGATTATGGTCTGTTATTTTAAACAAAACAGATATAATGTCTGTCCTCATGGCTCTTCCATCATGAAGAAAGATAATAAAAAAATGAATGAAATATACAGATAAATATAGTTACTGATATATATGCTAGAAACTGTGTGATAGAGAATAGACAGGCTGAAACTTTTCTCATATGTGTAATGTAAATCTTATTTGTATATATAATATATATATATATGTATACACACACATATACTCCAATTTGTCTATTCTTCATTACACACAGAAAGCTGGGCATATTATCATCAAATTTGAAGATTGGGCTTGGGATGCTCCTACTCAAAATACTGACCATGCAAAGAATGGTAAACTCATTTGGGATCCACAAGGGAAATATCTCAAAAAGACAGATAGTCCTTTTAAGCTGCTGAAACTAATGTTCAGCAAGAAACCCACTGAACTTTGGTTTATTTTCAACTATCTCATATATGAGACCCAAATCTGTCCTAAGAAATAATTCATAAGCATTACTATACATTCTGAAGGCTTCTCTCATTAGTAACTTCAAGGTTAATGGTGATGAAATTTTATCTATTTAAAAACTATAATGGCTTTCCCAAGCAACTGGGGGTGAGAGACTAGTTCATCTTTGCTTTCAAATTGTGACAGTTTGTGTGTGAGAAAGTCAAAGAGACCGATAGAACTTATTTTAGATTGGGTGGTCAGGGAATACCTCTCTGAAGAGATGACATGGAACCTAAAATAGAAAGGTTGAGAAAGCACCTGCCAAGAGAGAACCATGTGGAGTGTATTGGGAAGGAGGTACAGCAAGTGTGGAAACCTAAGGGAGGAAGAAGTATGGGGTGTTAAGCCAGTGTTGCTCAGACAGAGAGAGCAATGGGGACAGAGAGATTCGAGGATGGTGAACATCAGAGGAGCTGTGATGGGATTTGTATCATTAAAGGGAGAGGAAAGTAGAAATGAAGAGGCCAGTGAGTGAAAGGAGGAGGGAGGAAGTCCAGATGGAAGAGTGGAAGGTACAATGGGGTGGTGTCATGCAAAACTGAAGGACACAGACAGATTCAAGAAATGCATTCAAGATTGTGCATGGCAGAATCTAGAAAGTGTCAAAATAGACTTCCAAGTTCCTGATCTGAGTGAAGGAGGGCAAGGCCACTTACTGAGATGAGGATGAGAGGCAGGGGAGTTGATACAATCACACTTTAAATACACATGAAGATGAAATCTAGTGGCTTGCTGGTCATTCACCCATAAAAATGAGAGAGAAGACTTCAGTTCATTTCCAGATGAGTTTATTTCCTCCGTGAAGACCCTCTGGACTCCCAGTGAGCAGAAGTCTAAATTACCTAAGAGTAGGATCATGGTAAATTCAAAAAGATTTTTGTGAATGTTACTCAAGCATCCCTGTCACAGAAGACAAGAATGAGCCCATTCTTGGGAATAAATTCTGAAATGAATGGAAGAGCTTTGACATTCAGGTGTCTTTGTGTTAGAATTTAGCTTTCTGGTTATTATTAGGAAACAGGATCATATCTAGAGTTATTTTAAAAATAAATATTTGATTTAAAAAACATAACCGTCCCATGTTTCTATTTCTAGGCCATCTTAAATGGTTTCCTAACTGACTTCCCACAAGCTGTAAAGCAAACTGCACCAAGCATCGTGGAAGCTTCAGTTGAGATTTATAACAGAATGAGTATTGATCTCCTGCCAACACCAGCCAAGTCCCACTATGTCTTTAATTTGAGGGATTTATCCAAATGTGTGCAAGGTAGTGTATTAAATTCTCACTCTCTTATCTGATCCTCCCTTCATTTCCTTTGGCACCAACCCTCTTACTAAAATCATGTGTACCCAGGTGTCTGTGACTTGCCTAGAAATCCCATAGCATGTCCCTGTCCAGGTCTCCCCCACCCCCACTCCAGAATGAACACTTTACAGCTTTTTAACCCACCAACATTCCTCCCATTTCTCACTCCCAACTCATGATCTTTCACTGAAAAACAAAAAAAAAAATGGAAGCAATCAGACCAGAACTGCCTCATCTTCCAAATCTCTCAGATAACCTTCATCTTCCCTCCTTGTGCTGAGCTGTCGCTGTGCCTATGATGTACCAACACCCGCTCTGACACTGAATCTCATCCTCTCCTGCTGACTCAAGTATTTTGCTCTTATAATTTCTACTTTGCTCTTATAATTTTCTATTCTATTTGGTCATTCCTAACAGTATCACACACACAAAAAAAAATGCTGTCATACTTCTTATCTTAAAAAATTAATTCTCCTTAGGCTCCATTTATCCCTGATGTCATCCTGTCCCCCATTTATTTGCTCCTTTTAGAAAAAGGAGCCTTAAAAAAAAAAAAAAAGTCTCTCCTCACTGTCCAGCTTACTCCATTTAGGTAATTTAATTTATACAATCAAAATGTTATACCTGCCACTGTACTAAACTGCTCTTCCCAAGTTTACCTTGCCATCTAGTGAAATCCATGGGTCAGCATAACTCAACGCCTCCCCTCCCCAGTGTTCTAGGGCACATACTTGCCTGTACTGCTTCCTCTCATTGCCTCCTGCTGCTAGTCTGTTTTGATGGCTGTTGCTCTTCTTTCCTTCTTCAAGATGTTGGGTCCTCAGGACTCTCTCTTCAGTCTACTTTACAGTCTAGTGTCAGTCAGTTCTGTGGTATTATACCATCTGTTCAGAGATGGTACTCAATTGGTTACCTTCAGCTTCAGCCTCTCCCCTGCATGTCTGATTTGCACATCTAATGCCCTTCTCAATGTCTTCTCTCAGCTATCTATGTATGCTGCTTTAACCTGACATGTTGACACTATATTCCTAATTTATCCCTCCACCCCTAGCCATGTGTGTCCCTGTGCTACCATTTGTCCTAGCCACAAGCCTTAATAACTCTCACCCAATACATAAACAATCCTGACAGGTTTACCTCCAAAATATATCCCAAATCTAGCCTCTAGTCGTCTAGTGAAGACTGTGTCTACCCCATACTAGCCTAAAGTACCCACACCTTTCACCAAGATTTCTAACAGGAAAAGCCTCCTCTCTAATCTCCTCTCAGCCTATCTGCTTACCTTCCCAGCAGCCAGATGTAACCCTTGTTTAGACCCTCCCTCAGGCTGCTTCCCCAGAACTGCTATGTGGTTGAGTCTCTATTAATATGGGCCAAGCCTCCTTTCTGCCTTGCTTGCCTCCCTTTTTCCTCTTTACTGCTTCCAGCTCTTTGCCACTCCTGAAACTGGGTCTGCCCAGAGCATCTCTGTACTGCTCTTGGAATACTCTTACCCCAGATATCCACATGGACTCACTTTCCCTTGCCTAAATGTCACATATTCAGCAAAACCTTCCCCTTCTATGCTCCTTCACAGCAAGTATTACCTGAATTATATCCTAGATATTTTATCTGCATATGTTTAAAATTTGTCTTTCCCACTAGGATGCCCCCTCCTTGAGGGCTCTTTACTTAGTTTTAGGCACTACATCCCAAGGCCTGGAATTGTGGCTGCTACTGAGTGAATGAATGAAATGAATGAGTGTTAGAGAAGATTAGAACTTAAAGAATGTTTTTACAATTCCCAGATCAAGACCTTCCCTTTATTTTGTGCACAAGGACACTAATTCTCAGTTGCCCCCAGGATCTGCTTTGTCTCCTCACTTTTCTATCCAATGCCCTGTGTTCTATACCACTAATATTTTTTTCTCAGCAAAGATATAAATAAAGTTAGGTTTGTTATGAATATCTGGTAAGTAAACTAAGTGAAAGCTATAAAGTACTTTTATATAAAGCAATACCTAAGCTCTGAAAGTCCAGTTCCCTTTTCTGAGCTCATCAAAATCTAATTCATTACCTTTTGTGCATTAATAAAGCTGAGACACAAGAAAATGGTGCAAGGTGGAAACTGAGGCTTGACTTAAGAACTGTGGACCACCCTGCCTGTTCCTCTTTCATGCTCAGTTCTCTCCACAGATTCCTGATCTTTCCAACTCTCATTTGCATGAGCCTCATGTGACTGTTTATTTTTCTTCCTCTTTCTTTGTGTGAGATAATTTTGAAGTGGGCATACCAAAACCATCCTTGCCACAGGATACAATAACTTGTTTTCCTTCTCCAGTGAAATATTACCCTCTATATTAGCAGTTTTTTCCAGGGATTTACAAGCCCATTTCCCCCCCAGAAAAATAGTAGAATATGGTTTTGTTTCTTTGGTGATCTTCGGACTCACTTTCTGGTCCTCAGACATTGTCTAATCTAGTCATTTATTTATTGGCCTCCCTTATTGCCTTTCTATTTCTGTTTTAAAAATAACTCTGAGCTTCAAAATTTAGGACCCATTTTTGGCTGGGCAGTGGCTCAGTGGTAGAGTGCTTGCCTTGTGTGAGGCATTGGGTTCGATCCTCAGCACTGCATAAATAAGGTATTGTGTTCATCTACAACTAAAACAATAATATTTAAAAAACAGTATAAACATTTTTTTTAAAAATTAGAACCCATTTTCTCTCAGGCAATGAGTGGTACATCAGTGTATCCAGGAATTTCCGATTTTTAATATCTTTCTACTTATCCTCATCAAAAAATATCCTGGAAATTCCCTTATTTCTACAAATATTAGCTGAAAATTATTAAAACTTTAAGAACTTCAAGAAATACACATGTCAAACACCACACAAATTTAGATGAAAAAAATTAAAATATTGAATCATTATCCTTAGAAATTCCTTGTATTACAACACAGTGTGGTCAGGACTTACTTTATTATTGGTACACACTCTGGTACAACTGTGTACATGGTATATCTTGTCCCTACCCCATCTGCACAGTGAGAGGAATCCTGTGTGAAGACTCATCTCCAGAAACAACATCTCCAGACACTGCTATATATTACTACTTTTGATGTAACTAAGTGTACTCAAAGTCATTTGAGTAGCCGCCATTAGCATTTGATGAGAATTGAACACTGGGGAAGAAAGAGAGAATTGTTGTTTTGAAAATGGTATAAACATCATCATAAAAGTGGTTTGATAAGTTTGATAACTTTGTCTTTGAGGGACTGGCTTATTTCACTTAGCATGATAGTCTGCAGATCCAGATCCATTCATTTACTGGCAAATGTCATAAAGTCATTCTTTATAGCTGAGTAATACTCCATTGTGTACTTATACCACAATTTCTTTATTCATTCATCTGTTGAAGGGCACTTAGTTTGCTTCCATAGCTTAGCTATTATAAATTCTGCTGCTGTAAATATTGATGTGACTGTGTCACTAAGGTAAAAGTGCTTTGGATATATACCAAGAAGTGGCATAGGTGAGTCAAATGGTAGTTCCATTCCAAGTTTTTCAAGGAATCTCTATACTGCTTTCCAGTAGATTAGACAATGGGAAATGGAGGGAAGGAAGGAGGGATAGGAAAAGGAAAGACAATGGAATGAATCTCACACAATTTTCCTATGTACATGAATATGAAAACAACACAGTGAATTCTACCATCATGTACATCCACAAGAATGGGATTCTAACTAGAATAAGATACATTCCATGCTTGTATAATTATATCAAAATGAATTCTACTGTCATGTATAACTAAAAAGAACCTATAAATAAATTTTAAAAAGAAATGTAAACCTTTTCATGTAGCATACTGCTCGCTGCCCACATGTTGAGTTAATGAAATAGGAAGCAAGGAAAAAATGTTTCTGTCACATAACATGTCCCAGTTTTGCTTCCAAAAAAATCGAGTTCATCATTATTATCTGTGTATATCCACTGGGTAAGCATTCATTTCTGCCAATGTTGTGGTAAATTTAGACTTCCAGATTTCCTACATAATTAAACTATTACTAGAGATTCCACAAATGTAGAATTTTCTTTCTTTCTTTCTTTTTTTTTCTTACAAAACAGGTATCCTCCAGTGTGACCCAGGAACAATAAGAGAAGAAATGCAGATATTTAGACTCTTTTGCCATGAATGTCAAAGAGTCTTCCATGATCGTTTGATTAATAATGAAGACAAACACTACTTCTACGTTATTTTAACAGAAATGGCCAGTAAATATAAATCTTTATTTAGCTATTCTCTTTTTTTTAGCAGAACAGCAATTTGATTTTTATAAAAGAAAATTAAAATGGGTTTATCAATTTCAGGTATTCATGAGCAAAAGTTGTTTTATTTGATTGCTCAAATATATAAGAATATTCTGAAATAACTATTGAAATTTGGGAAAGGCCATAGACTTCAGGAAGAGGTATAGACTTCAAAGTATAGAAAGAAGAGTAAGAGAAACAGTATTTTGTCTGATAAGATGCCAGGATAATTCTAAAGTACTTCTTATTTATTAAGTATCCAACATTTATTATTTAGCAAAAGTAAAAGTTATTTTAAAAGTTATTAAATATTCTTAATCTTAAACCTGAAAAGTGGCATTATGTTGATATTCACACTAATTAAGATTTTTAATTTAGTAATAGCTGATATTATTTTATATATCTCATCATTAAATACTACATTCAAGTTTATCATTATATTAAATTTGTTTTTACTTTTTAACAGACAAACACTTTGGCATTGCAATAGGCCTAGAATACTTTTAAATAAGCCCATCATATTTGGAGATTTCATTAAGGCAAGTATATTGTATTGTCTTAACACATTTGAAGGTTATAAAGCATTCACTATTTTTCAATTCAGATTCAGATTCATGTTATATAAGTTTACATTTGTGAAGATTAAATATCTAGGCTAGGTGTGGGCAAATTATGGCCCCCATAGGTCAATCAATTGTCTGCATATTTCTGTAGACAAAGTTGTATCAGAACAGATCCATAGCTGCTTGTTTGTGTACCATTTATAAGAATCCTTTTTCACATTGTGTGCAGAGTGTAGTAGAAGAAACCAGAAGACCTGTGACCCTTTAAAAAAAGTTTGCTGATACTTGATCTAGTTATGTTCTTTTGTTAGTAGTATGAATCAGACAGACATTAGATAATTTGATGTGGAAGGAAGCAGGGAGGCAGTCTCAACTCAGAACTGGAATTCCTATTGAATTCTGTGAAGCTGTTCAGTCCTACTTAAATGCTTTCAGTGATGGAAAGTAGATTAGTTAACAGAATTGCCCTATTATTTCAGGGTCACTCTGTTATAGTAGCAAAATTTCCCATATATTTAACTTCCTTTGTATTTCCTTATAAGCTTCTCAAGTCTATCCCCCCAATAATATCTATACATGGTCCTGATTTTACCCACTGGACCTTCCTAGAATATATCTTTCATCTAACCACCCCACCTTCCTTGACAGACAGCTATTTTGTTTTACCAGGTTGACTCTTGATCAGGATAACACATTCCCAGTGTCCCTCCAAGAGGGCACTGTTCTCTAAGTCCCCAGCTTCCTATGCAGAGCTAGGGTCAATTAATAGCATGCTATTAATAATGGTTCAACATTAATAGCATGCTTCAATTAATAATGGTTCAACAATGAACAAGCTCTTTATATTATGTGTACATGACCTCATCATTCTGAACACCCCTCTAGACATTGGTCAGGAGTGTTATCATCTGACCGATTAAAAATAAGGTAATTTATTTGCGTGAAATTTATCTATTTAAATTTGCCATTAAAAATAAAATCGAAGTTTTGTTTTCAAAGATTATATTTCCTACGTGTTTCTAGTGATAATATTATCAAATGGGGGGATAAAGCAAAGGAAAAAGAATAGCAGGGCTCTTCTTGCATTGTCTAGATATATTTTAGTCAAATCAAAAGTGTCCCCAGGGCAGTTGCTACAGTAGAGAAAAGACATCCTCAGTAGTTTCAAAGAGAGACTCAGTTCCCTGTATTTATATCTGATTTTTTATTCTCAACAGTTTACATAACCCTAGATGACTGCTGTGTAAAAACTACATGTAGTTCCAGCATGATTGTTTATAACAATAGCAATCTGCCATGTATTTAAACCAGTTAGATTTTCTAGTGTCAGTAGCCTAAAAGGAAAAGTATGGAACCAGAATGTGGGTTTGTATGAGAAATTAAAACCCTATTCTAAGTTTCTGTGTTTATTTCATTGCAAAGATTATTGAAATTGCAATGTGCCACTTGAAGAAGTTAAATGGAATGGATTTCCCATATTATGCATGTCATATCAGAATTGATCTAACTTGATTTTTCTCCCATCAATCACCTTATAGTTTGGAGCTGATAAATCTGATCGAATTTATGATGATATGCCTGATATGGAGAAAATTGCAAATGTTCTACAGGATTATCTTGATGATTACAACCTTATAAACCCCAAAGATGTAAAGTTGGTGTTTTTCCAGGATGCCATAGAGCATGTTTCAAGGTATAGTGCTATCAGGTGCCAAATTATGCATTGATTTTATTTCTTTTGCATTAAAAAAATAAACATTAATTTGTATAAAACTCTTTAAATTGCTAGACATACTAATACTAAAGTCTTTTAGCAATTCTCAATATAATTTAGAAGATATTTTAAATAAATATTCCATGAAATTTCTGTTTAATTCCAGAGGTAATTATTTTTGCTATATATTAATAGATTATTTTTGTTTTTATATGTTCTGTGTTGTTCCAAAAACGACCTGAGGTTGTTTATAGATATGTGTACAAAGTAACAAAGCCAATTGTATGCATGTCTAAAGAAAGAGGGGTTCAAGATTAAAGCAAAACAAATTGAACCCTGATCATAGATTGTACTAAAAAATGACCCTTCCAGTACAAGCCAGCATCTACTTCCTATGACTTCTGGTATCAGTTCCATCCTATGGAGCAATAATAATAATGGTATTCAGTGTACATATAAAACCATGATATGGAGCATCTCATTTAACTTTCAAAACACCTCTCTTAGCTTATTATCATAATCTCTTTGCAAATAAGACTCAGAGAATGTTCCAGTGGTCTTTTTTAATTGCCATGAATTTAAACCAGTTAGCTTTTCTAGTATCAGTAGCCTAAAAGCAAAAGTATGGAACCAGGATGTGGGATTGTATGAGAAATTAAAGCCCTATTGTCATGTTATACATGACAGTATAATTCATTTTGATATAATTATAAAATCATGGAATATAATTTGTTCTAATTCAGTCCCCAGTATTTTACCTTCCTCTCCTTTCTTCCCATCCCCTGTTCCCTTCCCTCCACTTTACTGATCTTTCTGCTTTTTACTTATTGTTTTTTTAATTAGTGTCTTGTGGATGAACATGATGGTAAGATTCACTATGGTATACTCATATATGTACATAGGAAAGTTAGGTCAGATACATTCTACTAGCTTTCCCTATCCCATCCCTCCTCCCTTCCTTTCATTCTCCTTTGTCTACTATTCTGATCTTTCTTCTTTTCTTTTTTATCCCCTCCCCCTTATTTTTTAAATTTATTTATTCATTTATTTTTTGCAACACACAAAATATACAAAGACTGGAAAACTCAACAATCAGCAAATAATGCAATTAAAAACGAACAAAACTCATAAACAGATATTCATTGAAGAAGATAATCAAATGGTACATGAGCATACTAAAAAATATCCAGTATTATTTGCTGTTAGAGAATTTCACATTAAAACCATAAGGGGATACCTACGAGATTGTCTATGATACTATATATGTGTGTGTGTGTGTGTGTGTGTGTGTGTGTGTGCATGTATATGTATATATATGCATATGTATGTATATATTTCTTATTTGTAAAATAAAAAGTGTTAACAAACAGTAAAATTAATCTGTTGCTGTGTACCATATGATAAATGAGAGAATGAACAATTGCAACAAAAGCATTCTAACAATCTTCTCTCTGAGCCTGACAGCAGGACTGTTTTCCAAAATATTACATCATCAAACCTATCATTTACCCAATTTCCCACAGATCTGCATGTCAGGTGTTCTTTTTATTCAACAATATCAATATTTAATTTAAATACAAATGAACTAGATATTGTAATTAAAAGGTATAAATGTTCAACATATGTAAAAAGCAAAGAGTAACTATATGCTCTATACATATGTCACACTTTGAATATCAATTTGCCCAGAGGTTAAAAGCAAAAGAAGGGGAAAATAAGAATGAGAAATTTGAAGTAGAGCTATTAATATAAAATAAATTTCAAGAAAAAGTGTTTTCAGAGATAAAGTGGAAAATTTCATAACCATAATAGGGTAACTTCTTCAAGAAAATATAAAAATCCTAAATGTGTATGTACCTAATAACAAAATTTCAAAATACATGAAGTAAAAATTAATAAAACTAGAAAGAAAATCCACAATCATATTTGGAGGTTTTAAGCCCCCTCACTTTGCTGGAAGGAGTTATGACCTATTTGTTATTTATAGAGAACTATACACAGAAATGACAAGTAGAAAATTAATAAGTATAGACTATATTCTGTCATAAAATAAGCTTTGAGAAATTTTTTAAAATTTGAAATCTTGCAAACTTATTACATTAGAAATTAATCACCTTAAAATATATAGGACCCCAACCCCATTTCTCAACTACCTAAAAATTAAATGGCACACTTGTAAATATCTCACAGATAAAAGAAGAAAGCACAAGAAAGGTAAATAAAAAGTGCTTTGAACTAAGTGATAATAAGAGCTTAAAATATTTGTCACAGTTTACATTATGACATATATTTGATTGTCATTGAGTTGTCAGGATACAACTGGCAATAAATCCATACACTATCCCCTAACAACTTTCATTCCCATACTCTGGAGGCAAAATCTGCAAATAATAATAATAATAATAATAATAATAATAACAACAGCAGCAGGAGCACTCTGGTCTGATACACTACCCAGAGAATACACCAGATGATTGGCAAATCCACTTCATTATATTTATTATCATCTTTCTTACTTTTGTGAAAAAGAATTACCAAATACTCAGTTTTTAAAATATTATAAAGAGAAATTTAAAAACCATCTATGGAATGGTGGAGATTTGATTTTCAGATATCCAAAATACCATAGACATGTTGCCCTTTTTGTCTGGAGATGAATAGTTAGAAATCAGTAAGAGGTTTTAAACATCTATTGTTGATTAGCAGAGGAAAGGGCATCATTATAAGAATTAGTTATTAAGTAATTACTAAAAATTTAGTAATTTAGCACATTCCATTTGTTGGCGACGTTTTTGGTTTTCGTGTTTTGGCCTAGGGTAACTTGGATAAAAGTCCCCCAATTCAGGAAAAAATTTTACTTCAATACCTATGTTTTCAAAGTATAAATGCACCACATAATTTTAACCCATTACATACTTCCAAAGTTGTCACCACAGTATTAGGTTGATAGAATAGATCTCTTTATTAAATATAAGCTATTCAGATTGGATTTTTAAAAAGATCCAACAATATGTTGTTTGCAAGAGATCACCTTACAAAGACACCCAAAGACTGAAGTCTAAAAGGATGAGAAAAATATAGACTGCAAATGGTAGCCATAAACAAGTAGCTATTCTCTTATCAGACAAAGCTATTCTCATATCAGACAAGTGGACTTCAAGCCAAAATTAATCAAAAGAGACAAAGAAGGTCCCATCACACTAGTTAACAGAATCATTCAACAAGAAGATATAATGATTTTAAATATTTATACCCTAAACAATGGTGCATCTACATATATAAAACAAGCCTTCTCAGTATTAAAAATCAAATATACCATAATATAATATTGGGAAAAAAAGCAGAGATAATTCCTTGCATACTATCAGGTCATAATGGAGTGAAATTAGAAACCAAGGACAACATATAAAACAGAGACTACTCTAACATCTGAAGATTAAATAATACACTTTTTAAAAATTTTTTTTAAATTTATTTTTATTGTAAACAAATGGGATACATCTTGTTTCTCTGTACATGAAGTAGAGGAATACCATTTGTGTAATCATACATTTACATAGGGTAATAGTTTTTGATTCATTCTTTTATTTCTTTTCCCTTCCTCCCACCCCTCTTTTCTCTCTATACAGTCCCTCCTTCCTCCATTCTTGCCCCCCTCCCACCCCCCCATTATGTGTCATCAACCGCTTATCAGCAAGATCATTCCTCCTTTGGTATTTTGAGATTGGCTTATCTCACTTAGCATGATATTCTCCAATTCCATCCATTTGCCTGCAAATGCCATAATTTTATCATTCTTCATGGCAGAGTAATATTCCATTGTGTGTGTGTGTGTGTGTGTGTGTGTGTGTATCACAGTTTCTTTATCCATTCATCAATTGAGGGGCATCTAGGCACAATCTGGCTATTGTGAATTGAGCAGCTAGGAACATTGATGTGGCTGTATCTCTGTAGTATGCTGATTTTAAGTCCTTTGGGTATAGGCCAAGGAGTGAGATAGCTGGGTCAAATGGTGGTTCCATTCCAAGTTTTTTCTCCACACTGTCTTCCAGAGTGGCTGCACTAATTTGCAGCCCCACCAGCAAAGTATAAGTGTACCTTTTTCCCCACATCCTCGCCAACACCTATTGTTGCTTCTATTCTTGATAATTGCCATTCTAAATGGGGTGAGATGGAATCTTAGGGTAGTTTTGATTTGCATTTCTCTTATTACTAGAGATGTTGAACATTTTTTTCATATATATGTTGATTGCTTGTGGATCTTCTTCCGTGAAGTATCTGTTCATTTCCTTAGCCCATTTGTTGATTGGGTTATTTGTATTTGTGGTGTAGCGTTTTTTGAGTTCTTTATATATTCTGGAAATCAGTGCTCTATCTGAAGTATGAGTGGCAAAGATTTTATCCCACTCTATAGGTTCTCTCTTCACATTGCTGATAGTTTCCTTTGCTGAGAGAAAGAATAATACACTCTTGAATGACAAATGGTAGAAGGAATCAGGAAAAATTTAAAAATTCTAAGAAACAAATAAGAATAATGATACAACACATTTATGTGTCCTTTGGGACAGTATGAAGGCAGTTCTAAGAGGAAAGATTTTAGCACTGAGATCATACCTTAAAATTATAGAAAGATCCAAATAAATAATCTAATAACCTCAAGGTCCTAGAAAAATAAGATCAAACTAACACCAAAATCAGGAGAATTCAGGGAATTATTAAAATCAGAGCTAAAATCAATGAAGTTCAGAATATAAAACAGTACAAAGGATCAATGAAATAGTTGGTTTCTTGAAATGATAAACAAGATTAATAAACCTTTATTGAAACTAACAAAAACAGAGAAAACTCAAATGTACAAATTATAAATGAAAAAGTAGATATCACTATAAATACTACTGAAACCCAGGGTATCATCAGAAACTATTTTGAAAATATGTATTCTAAAAAACTAGAAAATCTTGAAGACATTGACAAATTCCTAGAAACATATGTCCTACCCAGATTGAACCATTAGAATATAGAAAACTTAAACATATCAATATCAAGTGATGAAATTGAAGCAGCCATCAAAAGGTTTCCAACAAAGAAAACCCAGGACCAAACAGTTTCTCAGTCGAGTTCTACCAAACCTTTAAAGAGCTAATACCAATTCTCAAATTATTCCTCAAAATAGAAAAGAAAGAAACTCTTCCAAACTCATTCTGTGAAGTCAATATCACACTGATACCAAAACCAGACAAAGACACATCAAGAAAACTTCAGACCAATATCTTTAATAAGCATAGATGAAAAAAATTCTTAATAAAATATTGGCAGACTGCATATAAAAATACATTAAAAATATAGCATACCATGATCAAGTGTGTTTCATCCCAGGGATGCAAGGTTGGTTCAGCAAAGAGAAATCACTCAATGTAATTAATCATATAAATAGAGTTAAAGATAAGAATCACATGATTTTCTCAACAGATTCAGGAAAAAGCTTTTAACAAAATACAGTGACCATCACGTTTAAAATACTGGAGAAACTGGAGATAGGGAACTTACCTCAACATTGTAAAGGCTATATATAACAAAGCCAAGACCAACATCATACTGAATAGAGAAAAAGCATTTCCTCCAAAAACAAGACAAGTGTGTCCACTGTCACCACTCTTATTCAACATATTCCTTGAAACTCCAACCAAAGCAATCAAGCAAGAAAAAGAAATTAAAGGGATACAAATAGGAAAACAAAAGAGGTTAAATTATTTCTGTTTGCTGATGACATGATCCTATATTTAAAGGACCCAAAAAACTTCACCAGAAGACTTTTAGAGCTGATAAACAAATTTAGTAAAGTATCAGGATACAAGATAAGCACACATCAATCAATCTCATTCCTATACTCCAATAATGAATCCGCTGAGAAGGAAATCAGGAAAATTACTGTTTTTGTCATCTTTTTTTTAAGCTGTGACCAAAACAACTTGGCAAGAACAATTTAGGAGGAAAAGTTTATTTGTGAGCTCATGGATACAGAGGTCTTAGTCCATAGATGTCCAACTCCATTCCTCTGGGCCAGAGGGTAGGCAAAACATCATGGAGAAGTATGTGGCAAAGGAAAGCAGCTCAGGACATGGACAATCAAAAAGTAGAGGCAGAGACAGAGGGAGAGGGAGAGAGAGTTAGAGTTCTGCTCAACAAGGACAGAATATATACCCCAAAGGCACACCCCTAGGCACCCACCTCCTCTAGCCATACCCTACCTGCCTACAGTCACCATCCAATTAATCCCTATCAGTGGATTAATGTACTGATTAGGTTAAGATTCTCATAACCCATTTTCATCTATAAATTTTCTTGCATTATTTCACACATGAGCTTTTGGAGGACATATAATATCTAAATGATAATAACTATCCCTTTAACAATAGTCCAAAATTAAAATAAAATACCTGGAAATTAATCTAACAAAGGAGGTGAAGGACCTCTACAATGAGAAATATAGAACACTGAAGAAAGAAATTAAAGAACACTTAGAAGATTGAAAGACTTCCCATGTTCTTGGATAGGCAGAATTAATATCGTCAGAATGCCTTATACAGATTAAATACACTCCCCACCAAAATACCAATGGCATCCTTTACAGAACTAGAAAAAAATCCTAAAATTTATTCGGAAAAATAAGAGAACCAGAATAGCCAAAGCAATTCTGAGCTAAAAGAGCAATGCTGGAAGCATCACAATACTGGACTCCAAACTATACTACAGAGCTATAGTAAAAAATACAGCATGGTTACTGGCACCAATGTAATAGACATGAAGATCAATGTAATAGAGTAGAAGACACAGAGACATATCCACATAGATACAGTAATGTGATACTAGACAAAGGTGCCAAATATATACAATGGAGAGAAGATACCCTCTTCAACAAATGGTGGTGAGAAAACTGGAAACTTGACCCCTATCTGTCACCCTGCACAAATTCAACTCAAATCAGATACAGGACCTAGGATTAGGCCAGAAACTCTGAAACAGCTAGAATAAAATGTAGCCAACACTCCAACATGTTGGCACAGGAACTGACTTCCTTAACAAGACTCTTAAAAGGCAAGAAATAAAACCAAAAATCAGTAAGTGGGATGGCATCAAATGGAAAAGCTCTATACAACAAAAGAAACAAAAGTGTGAAGATGGAGCCTACAGAATGGGAGAAAATCTTTGCCACTTGCTCTTTAGATAGGGGTTAATATCCATAACATAAAGAATTTTAAAAACTTAACATCAAAGAAACCAAATAACCCAATTAATAAATGGGCAAAAGAACTAAACAGACACTTCAAAAAGAAAGACAAAAGCCAACAAATATATGAAAAAATATTCAGAATGTCTAGCAATTAAGAAAATACAAATCAGAACTATATTTAGATTTCATCTCATTTCAGTCAGAATAGCAATTATCAAGAACACAAACAATAATAAGTGTTGGTAAGGATGTGAGGGAAAAGGTATACTCATACATTGGTAGTGGGACTGCAAATTAGTCCCCATAACTCTGAAAAGCAGTATGGAGATTTCTCAAAAACCTAGGAATGGAACCATATGACTCAGCTGTCCCTCCTCTCAGTACATATCCAAAAGGTCTAATATCAGCATACTACAGTGATGCAGCCACATCAATGTTTATAGCAGCACACATCTTAATAATCAAGCAATGGAGCCAACCTACATGCCCTTCAACAGAAGAATGGTTAAAAATATATGGTATATACACATAATGGAGTATTACTCTGCTATAAAGAAGAATAAAATTATGGTATTTGCTCATAAATAGATGGAACTGGAGAATATCAAGCTAAGTGAAATAAGCTAGATCCAGAAAGTCAAAGTTCAAATATTTTCTCTGTTGTGCAGGAACTAATCAAAAATAAGGAAGAAAGTAAAAGACAAGGGTAAGAAATTCCATAAATATAGGAGAAATATTAGTGGAGTAGAGGTAGAGAATTGAGGGGAAGCTAGAAGGGATTGGAAAAGAGATGAACAGTGGGATGAATCTGACAACTTTCCTATATATACAAATATACAACAGTGACTCACCATCCACAAGACACTAATTTTTAAAAAACTAAGTAAATAGCAGAAAGATCAGTAGAGTGGAGAAGGGAACTGGGGGAGGGAAAGGGGAAGTACTGGGAACTGAATTGATGCAAATTATATTCCATGCTTTTATAATTATATCAAAATGAATCCTAATGTTATGTACAACTAAAAAGATCCAATAAAAAAAATAAGCCATTGACTAGGAGATTCATCTCTTGCATGCTATATTACATAGAATATAAATGTAAATTTCCTGGGAAGCAGGATAGACATGTTATTTGTCCCCAATAATCCCAGATAGAAATAATCAAATTACCATGAGTAACAATGTACATGAAACAAGAAAAGCATGACAAGCAAGATTTTTACAATATCCATCCACTTAGAACACTTGTATGATATTGAAAAAAAGTTATTATATATCTATTCATCCCTCAATTTTATACTTACATGGGTAACTAAAGAGAAATTAGCAAATGGATGATCTATTTAGATGTGCACCGTAATAGAGACATAGCAATAAAAATGGTGCCTATGAATCTTCTGTGTTCTAGGGAAGGAGTTGGCAAAAGATTCTGGGGAAGGAAGTTAACAAATGTCTTTTGCAAAGGGCCAGATATTTTAGGCTCCATGGGTCATACAGCCCCTGCTACAACTATTCAACTTTGCCATTGTAATGTTTAAGAAGTCACTGACAGTAATGAATAAGCTTGGCTATGTTTCAACAAATCTTTCTTTATAGACATCAATGTTTGGATTTCATGATTTTCACAAGTCATGATATGTTACAGTTCTTTTGCTCCCCACCCCCAATCATTTTTTTTTTTTTTAATTTGAAAATCATTCTTAGCTCTTAGGTCATAGAACACACACAGTTCAGGGGCAGGATTTTACCTACACTCCATAAATTGTTGACCCCTGGTCTAGACAAAGCAATGTTATCGAGATGTTCTGGTTGTGGAAAGAGCAGACCTGCCTAAAGAACAGGATAGACTATATGGAGGAGACAAATTTGAAAACTTGATTCTGAAGTGAGTAATGTCTAAGAGTCTGGGCTTTGTCCTGAAGAAGCACTTTTTAAATAAGTCCTTGTGCTCCTTTACCCTGCCACCAAGGATGATGGTGCATGATAACTAATCAGTGTTCTTTATCTGACAGCTCTTAAAGTCTCTACAAGTTGGTCTTTTGAATGTAGATAATTTATGAAGCATCTACCACATGCTATGCACTATTCTTATAGAGAATTGACCAACATCCAGGCCCTTATGGAGCTTATCTGTAGGAAAGGTGGGCAGTGGTCTTCTGTCATGGGTTACAGTGACCATGTTATTTGTAGTTTTAAAACTAATAAAGCTATTATAATTCTAAAACATTTGAATCTAGTTTTCTGCAATTATCAGCATCATGAATAAAACTAGATAGAGACTTGTAAAAAAAAAAAAAGAAAAAAAAGTTTCAACTTACTTTTTCATTTCTCCCATGATTTCTACTCCTGCTGATCCAATCTGAAGTTTTCAGCAATGATAATTTTTAAGGAATTATTTTTACATTTTCCTTCTTCTTTTGAGAATTTATTGATATTATCATCTCCTTTTTTATCTACTTATACCATATAGACTTAACTCTCATACATACTGCTCACTTTTATAGTGATTTCCCTTTCTTGTATTTTTTTATTTTATTCATATTTCTGTATATCTACAAGGAATCTTTTAGGAAGGATTTGCAGATAATTTAGTCTCTGACCCCATAGCATGATGTTTACCTCTAACTATTACCTTGTAAAGTGACATCTTATAGAATAGATGATGGAGGCCAGCCTAAAATTATTTATTTCTTTGAAGGTAATCTATTATTTCTGTAAAGATGTTCACAAAACATTTCACTTATATCTAATATATAGATCTCTATGACTGTAGAGAAAAATGGAGTCTTGTTTAAGAGTGCTTTCAAAAAGTGAAATCAGGGCAAGGAGTAAACAACTTGCCTGAGAAACTTAGTGGTCTGGCAGTGCCCCTGATCAAGGACAGACAAGCTCTCTGCCCAAGAACAAAAAAAAACAAAAAACTTAAAGACATCTGGTTTCTGCTCTCAAGGCCTGGCTCCTGGCCAGATCCAGGTCTGGAGACCAAATGTACTAATGGCACTGAGCCCAGTGGCTCCAGACAATAACATTATATGTTTACTCCAGTGTATTTAAGAGATATGAGAAGTACTCAAAGGTGACAAGACTGCTTTCTTTGGTTGTGTATGCTGCAAAATGCCCGTGATGTCTCTTCAGTGCTGAGTTGGTATGCTACCTGGGATGGTTTTCCTTTTTTATATGCTTTATATGTCTTAATAAATACTATCTTTTCCTATATGATTTGTGGTGGTACATTCAGTGGATCGGCCCATATAAATTATAAGTCTGTGCACAGCAACGGGAAATATGTTCCCAGACAATGATGTGTTTATATGTGAATTTATATTATATATTTGTGTAACATAAATGTTTTACATGTATTTATTTACTATAATATTTATTTATATATCTCCTATTTGATTTCCTCTCCTGACCTTCAGTTGCTCTGCTCCATTGAATTTGTGGGCTCACCTCAAACCTCTTATATTATTTCAGTCACTATTGTATTAGTTCTGTTCCCTCTTGTCTCTCCTTCTGTACTTCCTATTAAGTGGCCTCTGGGATCCCATTTTTCCTCCTAGATTTATCCTTCTTGTCTTTTATTTTCCTCTCATCATTTTCATGTCACTCTCTTTTTCTCTGAACTCTGAGTACATCCCTTGAGCATGTTCTATTCTGTTAGCACAAAAAGACCAGGCAAGACACAAACATCATGAATCATGTCAGCTGTTTATTCAGAAATGAAGTTTCACACCAGAACAGGGGATGCAGGCATAAAATGACTCTGGGACCCACTTATTGGGTGGAAAATGAGCCACTGAACAAAGAAAGGACCTGGGTTTATATAGGTTATTTTAAGGAGTGGTCTAGTGAGCATATCAGTTTGGGCACTCAGGAAATAGGTTTGTGAGAATTTATTTTTTTTAACTGGGCAATATTTTTACTTGGAGAAGAATGAAGGGTCTGGGATCATTGTTCAGTGTTTATCTCTTTCCCTTCAGGGTCCCATTGACTGTCACTGGAAAAGGATGTATTTGGGGAAGGATCTATGCTTTGGCTTCCTTTCTAAGGATTGTTCTGTCATTAGGACAGAATGCACTGAGAAAGCTATCAATGTATGGATTTCTTTTTCATTCCCTTTTCTAAGTTTGGGTTTTTTTTCATTTTTCATATCCAATATATTCTCTTTCCCATGGTACCTGTCCTGTATATCTTCCACTGGGGTCTTCTTTTTAGAGGTTAGATTTGCTATCTCTCCAATTTTTCTTAAACCTGTATTTTATTTACTCCTTTTAAGTGCTTAGGATAATAATGTCATGATTACAGTGCTTTTTGAAATTTTTAACATGAATTTCTAAACTTTTGTGTATCTTGCAGTAATTGTTCCCATTGATTTCTCTTTCAGAACTCTGGTGTCTTTTCATAGGTCCAATGATTTTTATGCTTGCTCATCCTTTTAAATGTAGAACTGGGCTTGCTGATGTAATGGTTCACCTGAGTTGTAGCCTATATCTGTCTGGTCCCTGATGAAATCCTTTACACTCTGACAAAGGGAAAAGAAATTTGACTTCATTTTAAATCCATGTGTCTATGGAAGAAAGCCACCAGCCTGTAGGGAATGGCAGACATATGGAAAAGGGAAAAGCCCCACAGTACGGTTCACCCAACTGTGAGCCTCAGAGTAACCTGTTCTTTCCTTGTGGCATTCTGCTGTATTGGCTACCAGCATTCTTCATTAGGGCGGCCTTTTGAGCAGAGGCCATGTCAGTGATCTTGAAATCAATCTTTCTCTACTTTACTTTCTACAGAATTGCCCGGATGATCCGTCAGGAAAGAGGCAATGCCCTGCTCGTGGGAGTAGGAGGCACAGGAAAGCAGTCTCTTACTAGACTTGCAGCTCATATATGTGGTTACAAATGTTTGCAGATCGAACTTAGCCGTGGATATAATTATGATACTTTTCATGATGACCTGAGGAAGTTGTACAAAATGGCTGGTGTAGAGGATAAAAATATGGTTTTCCTTTTCACAGACACCCAGGTACATATTTACTTATTTTTTAATTATTTATTTATTTGTTATTTTTACAGATTGTATTTTTATTCATTGTACACAAATGGTGTACATCTTTTCATTTCTATGATTGTGCACAATGTTGATTCATACCATTCATGTAATCATACAGGCACATAGGGTAATGATGTCTGTCTCATTCCACCATTCTTCATATCCCCTCCCTCTCACTTCCTTCTACATAATCTAAAGTTTCTCCATTCTTTTCTCACTCCACACCCCCACTCCCATTATATATCATCATCTACTTATCAGGGAAAGCATTGGGCCTTTGGTTATTTGGGATTGGCTTATTTCACTTAGCCTGATATTCTCCAATTCCATCCATTTATTCACAAATGCCATAATATTATTCGTCTTAAAAAGCCCACTTTTAAGAACAGGAGGTGTATGAGTGTTACAATGCAGCATGTGCTTTGAACAGGTCGTAGGATGAAGTTCAGAGGATTATTGTCTCTGACAGCAGATTCCCTATACTTTACAAAAGGGTTTTATAATATATTTTTATTTATCTTACCAAGTATCCTCCTGCAAATTCTAATTATGATCGAAGGTTAAAGAGAAACTTTTGTGTTTTTTATGTTTTTATTAGTACATAACAGTTATACATAATAGTGGGGTTGAGAAATTTTTAACTATTCTTCAATGGAAAGGACAAAGATAGCAAAAGGTAATAAATTCTTTCTTTAGCAGTACATGTAAGAAAATAATTCCCTAAGTAAAATCAGTTAGAAAAATATACATTGCCCAGGAAAAGTAGAAAACAAGGATTGTTTGGGGCCAGATTAACTCTAAAGTTAAAATAAGATTACATTTATATCTAAAATAGCCAAGCTAATTGATCTTCAATTCTATTGAAAAGGCTACACTTGGGTATTTTAACTTTAGGGAAAATAAACCTCCTAGAAAATGTGATGGATTTAACATGTAAATATTTGTAATTTTTAAAACATTGTAACAAGGATTGAGAGCAAACACAAAATAGGGAAAATAATTTCACCATCTATGACATGCAAGGAGTTTATATCTTAGTATAAAAATATTTATTACAGATAAAAAAGGGAAAGGCAAACACAATAGAAGAAATATAAAAATGTAATAGAATGTGAATTAAAAGTTTCTGAAAACAAATATTTAGCCTAACCAATAACTAAAGAAATGTAAATAAATAAAAATGGCATGGCATTGGCTTAGCATACTAAAGGCCCTGGATTGAATCCCTAGCGAAAATGATACATAAATAAACTAGGGGTTTGCTCTTGCCAACTGGAAAAAGTTAAAAATTATAATATGTAGTGCTGGCAAAGGTATGGGAAAAGCAAGTCTGCTTGCTCCTCACTGGGAGATTACATATTAGCAAAATCCTTCTGGGAGGTATTTGGTAATATGTAGATAAAAACTTTATATTACTTTCACATGTAATCACAGCTGTATACAAAGTTGCATATATAAGAATATCTATTGTAATATATTTATTACAATGTACAGTAAGAGAGAAAGTCATATAAGTAAATTCAGGTATAATCACATAATTGAGCAACATGAAAAATATTAAATTTCCTAGCGTGGGGATGTTGTTTATTGGTAGAACACTTGCTTGACATGTGTGAAGCCCTGGGTTCAATCTCCAGCACCACAAAAACAGAAAATAAAAGTTGTATTATAGAAATGTATGCATTAATGTGAAGATATTTATAATGTGTATATGACATCAACCATAGAGGCTCTTCAGTTTAATATATATCTAAATAGATGTCTCATGCGTGTGACTAGAATATTTCTGGGTCATGGGATTATGAGTAATTTTATTTTTCTTAGTTTTGCTTATTTATATTTCTAATTATTCTAAAATGAAAATATTTCTTATAGAATTTTTAGCATTGCTTTTAAAAATCAAGGAATTCATATAAAAAAGATTCTAAGCATTAAAGCTCCAAAGATAAAGTCATTGTCCTGGCTCAACTCTAAACAAAAAGCTCTTACACTCTATTGAAAGTTCCAATCTCAAATGTTCTACCGTAATGAAGAGTAGACATAGCTATATAGCTACAGCTATAACTAAATTGCTTGTATGTATACATTTGTACATATGCAAAGTATAAATGTGAGAAGAAATTGAAAGAAACAAGATGTTAAAAATAGAGTTTAACTTCAATTAGGTAAAATATAAATGCTTTTTAAGAAACAAAACAATGGTGCTGGGTTGTGGTTCAGTGGTAGAAGGCTTGCCTAGCATGCAGGAGACACTGGGTTTGATCCCCTGCACCACTTTAAAACAAAAAAACCTAAATAAACAAAGGTATTATGTCCATCTACAACTAAAAATTTTTTTAAAAAAAGAAACAAAACAATAAGGAAAAGGAATCAATAATATACTTGTTAGAATTTTAGGATTAAAATATACTTGTTACAATTTTAGGATTCTAATTTTTATAATCCTAAAGATAAAATTAACATGTGAATTTTAGAATAAATATTTGCTTTATAATTTACAGGTAGTAACTTTAAAATGAATTATAATAATCATTCTGCTCTCTTCTATAGATTGTAGTGGAGGAATTCCTAGAAGATATAAATAACATCCTGAATTCGGGTGAAGTACCTAATTTATTTGAAAAGGATGAACTGGAGCACGTGTTAGCAGCCACCAGACCAAAAGCCAAAGAAGTTGGAATTTCTGAGGGGAACAGAGATGAGGTAGGACATGCAAGAACAGTTACATGACTTTCTAAACAAAAACGTTGTCGTAACCTTTTATTTAACAATCCCCAAAACCTCTTATGGGATCTATGAATGGCATTTCTTCAATATAATTAGCTTTCTTTGTAATTCTGCATTTTATTTTCTATGGTCTAAAGTGTAGATTCATCAACCTTCAAAAAAACAAAAAATGATAGAAGCAGAAAGCAAAAATCCTCCTGCCCTATAGAGGTCATAGTCTTGTTCAAACTGGACAGTTTCCCCTACTCTTCTTTAAATACGATTTTGTTTCTCGCACCTACAGTGTCCTTCCTGAGAAGTGCTGGTGGGCATGTTCTGGTAATTTTGATCCCCTTGCCTATCGGAATGTTATGCACAATTGAAACAGAAATGTGTTTTCTCTAACTCTGTTGGGAACAATCTACCTGCCATCCATCTCCATTTCTCCAACACCATGATTTCATTCATCTACCCCAGTCTTTTCCTTTCTATCTGCATCTTCTTCAACTTTTTGGCTATTATTTCTCATATCTTTCTCCTCAAATATACCAATGAGGAGAACTTAAATCACCTGCAGAACCCTAGATGAAATGAAGTCCACAAAATATCATTTTTAATCTTTCCAATTGTAAGAGAGAGGAGTTGGAATGGATGTTCAACACAGTAATTCACATATCTACTGTGCTAGCATTTTAAGTTAATAATGCATTAACCTCAGATGCATTAGCCAACACTTATTTTCATTTTTGTTTCATCCTTATTTTAAATTGAAAAATATTGTTGCTTTTTTCAGGTATTTCAGTACTTTATCAGCAGAGTCCGTCAAAAACTGCACATTGTTCTCTGCATGAGCCCAGTTGGAGAGGCCTTTCGGTCCCGATGCCGAATGTTCCCATCCCTTGTGAACTGCTGCACAATTGACTGGTTTGTCCAGGTTGGTAACACCCTTTGACAGTTCTTTGAGAAGAGATTTTAAAGGAGTTAAAATTGAGAATAATTCACAATACTTGAATTAATTTTAAAAGCTACTAGGAAGTTATTCATATAAGGGATGACAATGACAATTAGAAAAAGACAAAATAACTTATGAAGAAAGAAGAGATCTTGAATTTAGCAGTACAGAAGTTATCAGTAATCTTGACAAGAGCTGTGTCAATGGATGGTAGGGGAAAGGGTTTAAGAAAGAAGAGGGGAGAGAAATCAGAGACAGTGATAATAGGCAACAACTTCAGGAAGTTTTATCAAAATGAAAGCAGAGAAATGAGGGTGAAAGAGAGGTTTGTGAGCTCAAGAATGAAATGTTTTTGACTGAGAAATATAAGCAGCATGTGTGTGTGATGAAGATGAAAATGTTCCAGAAAAACAGAAATTCATTGATGATATAGTATACAATGTTAAGTATGTGGAACTAATGTCCTTTAGTAAATAATTGAGTCATCAATTAAGAGGTTGACTTGAGCAGAGAGCATGAACTCTGCCCTGAGTAATGGGACAGGGGGTACAGACCCAGGTGGCAGGAGGACACAGAGGTAAGAGCTCATTGGATTTGTTTCCTTCCTTCCTCCCTCCCTCCCTCCCTCCCTCCCTCCCTCCCTCCCTCCTTCCCTTCCTTCCTTCCTTCCTTCCTTCCTTCCTTCCTTCCTTCCTTCCTTCCTTCCTTCCTTCCTTTTCTTCTCTTTTCTTTTCTTCTTCTTGTGTGTGTGGTGAGGGAAAACAAAGTTATCAGCTGAGAAGGCAGCCTGAGCAGTCTAAGGAAGTCAAGTAAGATATGAAATGCTCACTTAGGAGAGTATAAAACCAAAGTATTAGAAAATTTAGAAGAAATTTTGGGCTGTATTAAGAAGTTAGTTGTAAATTTAATGTGAAGCCCATCAACATGACTGTGTTTTTTTGGTGGTGGTGGTGGTTGCTTTGTTTTGTTTTTTCTCTAGCCAGCGACAGCTGCTCAGTTGCAGGCATTGAATAACAGAGAGTTGCATTTTACTAAGATTCAGACAAGCTCAAAGAAATAAGAAAAGTGCCAAGGAGCTGAGATGTGTGCAGGACTGTGACTACAATGATGGACCTGACATCACAACTGTATAATAAATAGAGTGAGAACATGAGGTCCTCATAACAGATGACTATGTCCATGGAATTCTAAAAAAACCGAGTCATTTGTTCAATCAAGAAATATGTTATAACTGACACTGTCCTGGGAACACACTGTTAGCAAATGTAGAATCAGGCCTGTCTTGTAATGAACAGAGAGAGCCATTCAGTTCATTAAGCACTAGAAACAGGTATAAGAGATAACTTGCTGAAAGGAGGGACATGGCAAGAAAAAGTTCCAGAGAAATAGTTTTCTTGTTACTCTGCATGTTGTTGAAATGACCAATAGATTTTCCAGATTGCTTCTTCGTTTACAGTGGCCCAGAGAAGCACTTCTTTCTGTGTCAAAGACATTTTTCTCAACTGTTGACACCGGAAATGATGAACTGAAAGAAAAGCTTTCCCTCATGTGTGTGAATGTTCACTTGAGTGTCTCCCAAACAGCAGACCGCTATTACACCGAGCTCCGCCGCCGATACTACACAACGCCCACCTCCTACCTGGAGCTCATCAATCTCTACCTGACTATGCTGACTGAGAAAAAGAAGCAGTTAATTTCAGTATGTTTCAGTCCATTAATTTTTTGTTTTCTTGCTTGAACTGAAAACTTTTGGGAGTGAGTGGAAGATCTGTGTACCTGTCCTAAATTCCAGAACTCTATTCATCTGGTCCTGTGACCTTGACAACCTGAAATATGGCCCCAAAAGGGTCCTGTGCTCTCAGTTGAAGGGCTCCCTCTGGGATATTTATATTTTCCTTCTATCATTTACATAAGTATCCTTGTCTCAGTAAAATGACAGGAACATAGTAACAGCATCAAAGTTAAGCAGAGATTTGGTCATCTCTGCAGTATTTAATATGGGGGGAAACTTTGTGTTAAGCAATAAAGATAAGGTATTAGTGGTCTAACCTGTGCCAAGTACTTTAGTGTCTGCCAAGCTGTATGCAACTAGGTTGCTGTTGCAGGGCAACCTTGAGCATGTTATATAATTTCTTTAAGGTTTACTAGGAAATAAGTTTTAAAATATCTTAAGCTCCCTCTTGGATTGCTCTGGAATTTAAATAAGACATTGTTCATGAAGTACTTACACTATGATTAGAAATATGTGAGATGCTCAAAACATAGTGACTGCCATTATCATCACCATCTGACCATTAACATGACCTGAAAAAATGGAAGCATTTCCCATTAGCTTTTTAAAATGTCTTTCAAATGATTTTTTACCTCATAAAATTCATATTCTTGTAAAATAACAGATATTTTTGAAAACTGCCTATTTGAACCAATCTTTCTGACTTATCTTCAATAAATGGTTCTTCCTAGGTGTCTCCTCTATCACATACAGCCATTTTGATATAAATCAAAAGTTTTTACCTCTGGGGAGTAAGATTCAGATACAGAAACCAGAGCTAGGCGTATGGGACTTGTCTCCCTGGAGTCTCAGCCCCGCTCATCTGCCCTGAGCAAACAAGCTCCCAGGCCTCTAGGTATCCCTGTCTGAACCTTTACCTCGCTTATTCAACATGCTACTATGAGGAATGAGGATAATGCAATGTGGTCACTGCCCTCGTGAGTCACAGTCCAGTGATGTGATGTCCCATAGCTGTGGCCAGGGGACATGTATCCACACTCATTGTGGTAAATGTCATAGCCATTTTCTAGAGTTCTGTTACCTGAAGACTTTCCAAATTGCAAAAATTTCCACAAGTTGAAATATTACAAACTGATGCACTAATTCTGTAGATGTAAAATTCTAATTTATGAGTAATAGAGGCTAGTAAACACGTAGCTTATAATGCTCATTATAATAGAAAATTTTGTTGTCATTTAGGCACGAGATCGGGTGAAGAATGGTCTCACCAAGCTACTACAAACAAACATACTAGTAGATAATATGAAATTAGAACTTTCAGCTCTAGAACCTGTGCTTTTACAAAAATCACATGATGTTGAAACCCTGATGGAAAAATTAGCAGTGGATCAAGAAAGTGCTGATCAGGTACGACATATTACCTGACAGTATAGGTGAGAAGTCTTTGGTCAATAATTAATCATTTATACAGAGTGATCCATGATCAGATTGTTTTATTATATGTCATTCAAATAATTAGGTGTCACTAATAGTATCATTAAAATAAGTAGTTTTGGCAATACTGTTTTTTCTACCAATTTAGTATTGTTTTTAAGCTATAAACAATCTCTCTTTACCGAATCAGCCTGGTTCTGTCCCAAAGAATTGATGTAGTTCAGTGAGTGGGACAGAACGGGTTCTGAGAAAAATATCACCTTCATATAAAGGCAGCTCTTAGAAGAAACTGCTTGCTATATAATAATTTTATCCCTTTAGTGCTGTCAACATGGTATGTGGTGAACACAGAAGAGCATCAAATGTAATCTAGCTAATTCCTTTCATCATTAATCTAATCCAAAAGATAAATACAGCTCATTATTACTGACTTTGTTTTAAAGCATTGAAATTCAGCAAGGCTTGGTGGCACATTACTGTAATTCCAACAACTCAGGAAGCTAAGGCTTCTAGGGATGTGGCTCAGGGGTAAGACACCCCTGAGTTCAATCCACAGAAGCAAAATAAACAAACAAAAATATAAAACATTGGAATTCAAACACAGATTGGATATCCTTTGTCCAAAATGATTGGGGCCAGAAACAGTTTGGATTTTGGATTTTTCCAGATTTTGGAATATTTACATAATGATATATCATGGGGATAGGACTCAAGTCTAATCACAAAATTCATCTGTTTTATACACACCTTATACACATAACCCAAAGATAATTTTGTATAATTTTTTAGTGTGCCTACATTTTGCCAATGGTTCATCACATGAGGTCACTTGTGGAATTTTCCACTTATGGCATGATATTGGTGCTCAAAAAGTTTCAGATTTGGGATTTTTAGATTAGGAGTGTTCAACATGTAATGAGACCACTTAAGCAGTCACATTTCAATGGTTAGGTTCGTAGTATTGTGCAAGAAGATGAAGCAACAGCAAAAGTGAAAGCTGAAGAAACCCAAGCAATAGCAGATGATGCTCAGAGAGACCTTGAAGAAGCACTGCCTGCACTTGATGCTGCCAATAAAGCACTGGATTCCTTAGATAAAGCAGATATAGCTGAAATCAGGGTTTTTACAAAGCCCCCAGATATGGTCATGACTGTAATGGAAGCAATCTCCATTCTCTTGAATGCCAAGTGAGTAATACAGAAGCTTGTATTATTAGCTGGTCTGGTAGTATTTCTTTACTGTTTTTCTCCACTTTCATATTTTTGTATTTGTAGATATGTTTGTTGAGTCTCTTCTCTAACCTCTCATTAATTTGGTTGACCATTCAACAAATTGATTCACCAACCATTTTATTTCAACATTTATTTTGTGCTATATGATAGAAGATATGTTTTTCCCTATAAGATGTAGAAATCTAGTGGAGAGATACATGCAGGTCTTTTGGGAAATGATGTGCAGTTTTTATTTGTGAAGAGAGCTCAGGTACCTATGATGTTCATGAAATGGGTTGGGGCTGAATAAAAAGCCAGTGATCACATCATGAGAAATTTTGTATGCTACACCAGGCAACCCAAATTTTATCTTAAAGATACGGTTTTCAAATATTCTTTAGTAATACAATCCTTTTTTCAAAACAAGTTATGTTATAAGGAACCTTTCTGTGTAAAACTGAGCAAAGCACCATAAGAAACCTTAATCACCAGGCTTCTCTATTGACCCTCAGGTTGGTACAATGGTAGATCTCAAGGATCTCTGCAGAGCACAGATAGTTTCTGTTTGCAGTGGGAACTGAGAATCATTGAACATTTACCTAATCAGATTTTCACAGCAGAAAGACCAATGTGGTAAAAGTTCTAATGAGCAAGATTGACCAACAGACCTAAGTTTCACTTAGAAGGAGATATTTTTGGCAGCCTAGCAAGAGATTTTTTAAGGGTTGAAACTAGGCAAAAGAGATGAAATGTGAATTCCACTTTCTATTATTTTATAATTCTTCCTCCACCAAATCTAGGTTGTATGGAGTGATGCATGTAACTACCAATTACTGGGATTATAGTACTGAGATTAAAACTACTCATCTATTGGGATGATACTGTAATGTTCTCAGAAGAATACATCTCTATTGTTTTTATATTACTTGATTATAACGTTAAATTATATGTCTATCTTTCAGGCCTGATTGGCCCACAGCAAAGCAACTTCTTGGTGATTCTAACTTCCTAAGAAGGCTTTTAGAGTATGATAAGGAAAACATAAAGCCTCAAATATTGGCAAAGCTTCAAAGGTATATTAATAATCCTGATTTTGTTCCTGAAAAAGTAGAAAAAGTGTCCAAAGCTTGTAAATCCATGTGCATGTGGGTAAGAGCGATGGATTTGTACTCTCGAGTAGTCAAGGAAGTGGAACCAAAGAGACAAAAACTCCGTGCTGCCCAGGTATATTTACCCATATTATGATTTTTCCATAAACTTAAAAGCCATCATCATCAATCATCTAAGCTCTCTTTGTAATGCCACATTGATCCTACACAATATAGATAGTAACAGCACTTGAAAATTAACTTTTGTTTCAAATAATAGTTGGCGGGTTTTCTTATTTTTTAACTTTTCTCTAAATTCAGGCTTCTTCCAGCATTAAAAGAAGATAAGTCCTTAGTATAATTCATCTGAAAAAAAAGAGAAATTATGTCCATAATGTTTTTGAAGTGCCTTCTAGCTCTAGCATCTGATAATCTACATTTCTTTTTGCTAAATACTCCCACGCCTGATGGTGTCAACTAAGATTTTAGAACCAGCTTAACTCACAATCATGTGTGAGGTCCTTTAGTCTTCCCAAGAAGAACAAAGAATGATCATTTAGAGGAGCAGATTACTAAAAGTATGGTGAATAGAGAACAGGCATAAGCAAAATTTTCCTATGAAAATCCAGATTGAAATGGAGCAGACCATGTTATATGCTTTTAGGAATATGTCAAAATGAACCTCATTGTTATATGTAACTATAATCCACTAATAGAAACTTTTTTTAAAGATCGAGATAGTAAATATTTCAATTGGTGGGCTAAATATTTCAATTTTATTATGGGCAATGTGATCTCTGTTACAAGTACTTAACTCTGTTGTTGCCCCACAGAAACAACCATTACCAATACATAAATAAGTATGACTGTGTTCCAATATAACTTTATTTAAGGACAACGGAGCTCCAATTTCACACAAGTATCACATGTAAAAATTGTTTTTTGATTTTTTTCCAATTATTACAAAATGTAATAAGCTTTCTTAGTTCACAGACTATACAAAACAAGCATCAAACTAGATGTGGTCTACAGGCCACAGTTCACACACCCTGATACAGAGAACTAGTAGGAAAAGTTACTTTTCATTATTGCTAGAATATTTATTTTATCATTTAAAACTAATATCCATTGTAGTAATTTATTCATCTCAAATGCTTGACACATCTGTTTCTCTACTCCTTTTATGACTAATTTTGTTGGACTTTTTGTTTGGTCTAGATTGGCTCTGTTCTTGTATTTTACTCAGTAAATGTTTTAACTTTGTGTATCATGTCAAAATATTTAGAAACATGATAAAAGGAACATAAAAATAGATCTTTATTATAAATGGGCAAATTCAGCCTTCTTTGTGGGCCTGTTCTTAAATATTTGCTTGATTTTATTAGGCTGAACTTGATATTACAATGGCTACCCTAAAAGAAAAGCAAGCTTTACTAAGACAAGTGGAAGATCAAATACAGGCTTTACAAGATGAATATGACAAAGGTGTGAATGAAAAAGAAAGTTTGGGTAAGTAATTCATAAAATTTGCATTGGTAATAAATGACCGATTTTTAAAAGTTCAGAATTTTTCAGGCAATCTGACACTGGCTTTTAGTCAACATATAGAATACATTTCCATTGGAATTCTTTCATTAACTTCCTAGTATAAAATGAGAAAAACTGCATATATTGTAAATATTCAACATCCTATATCTGAACATAACTTATTGGAGCATGTTGCATTAAAACTCAGAGCAACAGATATTTTATCTAGAAAATTAATGCTACAGGGCACTGAGAACATCATCTTCAGAGTAATGTTAGCATCAAAAAGAGCTCTTGGAATGGACAAATCAAACTTTGACTTGGTTCTGAAATGGGAAATAATGTTGAATTGGTATGAGATTTCTTAGCCATTTATTGCTATCATTAGCTAAATAATCCTAATTCTGCTACAAACCAAAACAAATGTATAAACATTTAATAGTTTAGTAAAATATTGAATAACCTGAGATTCTTAATATTTTCTAGCAAAGAATATGGCCCTGACAAAAGCACGTCTGGTACGTGCTGGAAAGCTAACAGCTGCATTAGGAGATGAGCAGGTTCGATGGGAAGAAAGCATAGAAAAATTTCAGGAGGAGATATCAAACATCATTGGGAACGTGTTTATAGCAGCGGCTTGTGTGGCTTATTATGGGGCTTTCACGGCCCAGTTCAGGCAATCAGTGAGTAAACCTCCTTTCTGTAAAGAGTGGTGAGAAGCAGCTGAAACTGGAGGGGGCAGAGGAAGGGTTCATTTTTCTGAGTTCAAATGGAGGCTTTCTACTATGGAAATTTGACAGAGTGGAAATTTATATGTCCCACAGCACTCCCTCTGTCCCATTGGTCCACCTCTAGGCTTTCTTAACATATTTCTCCCTTTCCTTCTCTGGCCTTAGAAAGCTGTTCACCACTTAAGCAGCACAGGAACCTAGGGGAAGGAAATGAGACAGTGAGTCTCTTACCCTTATGGTCAGAAGTGGCATGTCAAATCAACCAGGATATGGTGTCCTAAAGTGGTACTGCTCAGAGGACTGGGAATGGGAGGAAGCAGGATTAATTTGAGGTTTCTTGGGCTTTCGTCTTTATGAAAAAATAAACTTCTCAATTATCAGAGAATAAAATTCCCCTCTTCCTGCACTTTCCAGGAAAAAGATATTGGGAAGGATTCTATAGTTATTTTTATGAAATACTTCCAATAGCACCCACAATCATTATGATAAACCTGAACTTCTCCACATGCTTCCAAATTCTCTAAAGAGAGGCAATAAATCCCTGGTTGAAAATTACTATAACAACCCAATCATTTACATATGAGAAAACTGGGGTCCAGACAAAGAGAGTGATATGCCAAATGCATAGTTAATTATTTAATTCTAGCACCTGGTCTCCTCTGATTTTTAGTCCATTTTTTTGGATATTCTGTTTCCAAGATGTCTGTGGAGACTAGTAGGGCCTACCTGTTCCAGACACTGTATTAACATACAGCTTTTCATCGCTGTAACAAAAGTACCAAACAAAAACAACTTAGGGGAGGAAGAGTTTATTTTGGGCTCATAGTTTCAGAGGCTTAGTCCTTGATCAGACAATTCCATGGCTCTGGGCCTAAGGTGAGACAAAACCTCATGGCAGAAAGGCATGGTGGTGGAAAGTTGCTTAGCTCATGGCAGCCAAGAAGCAGAGAAAGAGCATAGGGGTCCAGGGATAGAATATAATCCCCAAGGACTCACCCCAGGTGACCTACTTCCTCCAGCCATGCCCCCTTTGCCTACAAGTACCACCCAGTAATCTTTCAAATTATTAAACCCTCTAATAGATTAATCTACTGATTAGGTTACAGTTCTCTTACTAAAATGGATACCATATTTCTGGTACATTAGTCACTGGGGGGACACTTCGTGTCCAAACCATAACTTACTGGTTTCCTCCGCCCTTCATGTTTTCTGTGTGCCCTTGTTAACTGAATGTTCCTGACTCCATACATGTAAGTTTTCCTCCTTGTTCAGCTTATAGAGTGTTGGATCCAGGACTGCCAGTCTCTGGACATCCCAATTGATCCTTCCTTTAATCTCATTAACATTCTTGGAGATCCCTATGAAATACGACAATGGAACACTGATGGGCTGCCCCGTGACATGACATCAACAGAAAATGGCATTTTGGTTACTCAAGGGAGACGATGGCCTTTGATGATTGATCCCCAAGATCAGGTGTGTAACAAATGCTTGAAATAAAAAGTAGCCAGTTAGTTCTGTTTAATATTGATCTGTCTATTAAAAGTTATAAAAGTGAACTGTAACATATTTGTAAGATCATAGAGATTTAGACCCGGAGGAGAGTTCAGAGCTCTTTCAGTGTGGGTTCCTCATCTTGTGGATGCAGAAAGTAAGAAGGGATGTGTGTAAGTGCTCTCTATTCATGATTTTGACTGGTTATGTTTAGGGGGTTGGCCATTAGTTCTCTGTTTTCTATGAGGGTAGAAATTGACAGAAACTCATTCCATGAAGTTCTACAAGATCTGAGAAGTCAAAATGAATTCAGGGTATGATGGAATTTAGAGCAAGCCTGACTGGAATTTTTAGAATCCCATCATCTGTCTCCCTAAATCCATAAGTCAGATTATACTAACCAGGGTTCAGAAAAGGGAGCCATTATAAAATCAAGAAAGAACCCTGAATACTAAGATAAGTACAGGTTTTTTCCTAGATGACTCTTTTCTGCATTTGTTTTAAATTTGAACAAAAGAATCACAAACATTGGACTTGATAGGTGTTTTTATTGGGAAAAGGAGATTATTTTCCCTTTTTAAAATGTTTTCAATGTTTCTAGATTGAACAAATATTTCTAAACTTTATCTTAAAACTTTCACTTTCTAGTCATGTATCATACTCTAAAGCAAATGCCCTGCTCTGTGCTTTCTCATACAGGCAAACCGTTGGATAAGGAACAAGGAAAGCAAAAGTGGTTTAAAGATCATTAAGCTTACAGATAGTAATTTCTTACGAATTCTTGAAAATTCCATCCGACTTGGTTTACCTGTCTTACTGGAAGAGGTTTGCTTTTCACATTCTATTCTCGCGTTAGTTCCTAACTTTTAGATTGTATCTGAAATTCTATACAGGCTGCATCAACATCATATTAAAGACACCAGTCAACTTTCTTTTCAAATTGTCAAACCAGGTGCTTTGTTCCTTAAATAGTACATTCTTGTAGGAGGAGGAATCAGTTGGTTAAATGAATTTTCTGCTTCAGTCATTGTTTTGGTGTTGAGGGATAGCCTTTGTTTTCTGACACTGCTCATTCTTAGGCCTCACTGTGTGCCTTAAAGGTTAGAAAAATTCAAAGCAGCAGTGCCAGCTGGAGCCACTGTTCACATACACAAATGATATAAAGTCATAAGATACACTAGTGAGTATAAACATTATTTTCTACATGGGATTCATGTCAAAATTACATTAAGTGATGAGTGATAAGAATGAGCTATTGTTTAAAATTGAGAATTGTTGAGTCTAGATGTTCTGTTTCTTCAGATATCACTCCGAGAATAGATGTTTTTCACATTGTTCACTCATTCAATAAACATTTGAGAACAAATGGCAAACAATACAGATGTGGTTCCAGTCCTCAATTACTTAATCTAGTTGAGAATAGGCAGAAATAGGCAGAATAGGCAGAAATCAAGAGAGAGAAAGAGAAGATAAAACAGAAAATAAGAGCGGGGAGGAGGAGAACTTGTGATAAGGGCTTTGAAGGAACAAGCAGGGTGTGGAGACAGCCAATAAGAAGAGGCATAGGGGCCTGTTTTAGATGCATAGTTCCAGGGTGAAATTTAAGGTGTAACCTCTGTGAGGAGCTCAGCCATGGGAAGAACTCAGTGAGAAGGGTTTCCCAGGTAAGGGATCAGCAAATAAAAAGCCATGGGCACCAAGAGATTGGTTAATGGCTGTGTTTTATCCTTAATTTACCATTCCATTTTTATAAGAAGAGAATGAGTAAGCAAATACATGGGCTGTGAGCCATTTAACTGTACTAAACAGTATCTCGGATCAGCAGAAAGTCAGGAAATTCAGGAAAGAGCACTGACTTGGAGCATCTTGGCTGCAACCTTTGCATGGTGACTAGCAATAATAATATGTAAAAATTCACTAATTCATTAATTAACATGTGCACTGCTTTCCAGACTTGGTTCTCAGTATTTAACTCATTAATCCTCATTGCAAACTTATGAGGTAATTACGATTATTATCCCACATTACTGGTGAGGACACCGAGACATTAAAAAGGTCAATACTCCCCACCCAAGTTATAAAGAGCACAAGGGGCCATAAAGAGCACATGTAGCCAAGCTTTGGCACTTATCAACACAGCAAAGGTTCTTTAATGGACTCCAGATCCTCCTTCAAACCTAGAAATCACAGGAGAGAGTGAGGTGTCTGGAAAACTTTGGCATTTACCTTAGTCCTAAACTGAATTCTGGAACCCAGGTTTACTTTGTGACCCAAGAGGTCTTGAGGGACTCTTCTCACTCATGGCAATGGAGAGAAGACCTTCAATAATGTTCTGCCCCTAGACAGAAGAACATTTTAACTGTTATAATGAGCACTCTAAGGAGTTAGGCCCCTAGTCAGAAACAGGACACTCTAATTGGACCTTCCCTTTCTCTGGATCTTGGGGTCATTAACATTATACACCTAGCTGCTCTCTACATTTGTTAGGGTGGTATTTTCACACTTGGTCTCTACACATTCATGGGTATGAAAAAAATTTAGTCTGTTTCAATCACCAGTTATTAATGAACTAGAAGAGGATATTTATAACACAAAATTATATCATGGATAGAGTAAGTTTTATCTCATAAGCTCTTAAGAATTAATGTGTGTGAGTACCATGTTACAATGTGAAATGTTTTGTTACTATAGATTATAGTCAAATTTTGAAAACTTTTGGGCCATGGAACCCCACCTGACATAAAGGTGTCCCTATAGGGTCCATGGGCAATGGTTGCATGCCTGAATTCTAACCATTCATAATATTGGCTTTGAGAAAAAAATATAATATTGTGACTAACAAATGAATCAGAACTTAACTGAGAGTCTGTGGCAGTATGGGATAGGTATGCATTGTGTAGAATAAGGTTTACTCAAAGTAAATTTAAACCTATAAAATTTTGACAAGTTGATGCCATCCATTGTAATCGCTTACTTTTTGCATTTTTTCCCCATTTTGAAGCTCAAAGAAACCTTGGATCCAGCTCTAGAACCTATTCTTTTGAAACAAACTTTCATCAGTGGTGGACGACTACTCATTCGCCTTGGAGACTCAGATATTGATTATGACAGAAACTTCAGGTTCTATATGACAACCAAAATGCCAAATCCCCACTATCTGCCTGAGGTATGGACTGCTAGTCTGAAATTCTCACCCTAACTGGAATTATTATGTGCAATGAAGTTCTAAAGTTTGGTGGGTTCCTACCTTTTAGAAGGAAAACTAATAATCCTCTCCCTTTCTCCTTCTTCACCCTTCACTACCCCACTCTGATTTCAATGGCCCTCCTCTGATTTCAATTCCGAGTCCTGACTCTGACTCCAGTCACCTTTATCCTCTCCATCCAGTTGAGAATCAAGCCTCTGCCCACTGGGTCCCAGACTCACAGCATTATGCTCTCTCCATCTCCCTTCTGGTTCACAGTGATCCCTCATAAACATGATCACTATTCCCTTCTAATCATTCTCCTCCCTCCTTCAGCAAACATTATTTATGTCCCCGTTATCCCCTGTTATTTGTGGCTAATAAATGAACCAGATCTCAATTAAAAGTCCATGGCAATAACTGGCAGGATTGGTGGGGAGTCATTGTTTAAGTGTGAAAGCCCATGGCATATACCCCCAAATAAAGTGGTGGCCTACTTGAAAACTGATAACAGGGTAGCATTAGAGAATCAAAAGCCAGATATTCAGTGTCTGTACTTAGAAATAAAGAAGGGAGGAGCATGCTTGTAGACTCTGAAGGATGCTGTGTGAGCCCCACTTGATACATCCCTGAACAACACAGCATGCAGGAGAACCCCTATTCTAGGGCTCTAGAACCAAGGCAGTTGCAACAAAAATGAAGGCAGGTGGGACTCCACTTTTCCCCTCCCACATGTGCTTCACCTGGCCACTTTACTCCAGATACCCTGAGTGCTACGCAACTATAGGCACATCTCCACATTCTTCAGGATCTTCCTAAGGAAGGACTTTTACATCAGAACCCCCACCCCAATATTCTTGAACATACCATTCCAAGTAGGGTCATTTTTATCTTATTTATTGAATTTTCTCATAGCTATATGTCTTCACTAGATGTGATCAAGTTGAATGAAATTGACACACTTCTTGACTAAATGTGAAGAAGCATCATTAAAAGCCTACAGCAGGGATCTCCTCGTAATCTTTGAGGAGATTAATTACAGCCACTTGCCAAGAATCATGTCTCAAGTTCCATTTCAGAACTTAGAAAAGTGACCATTCTGTTAACTTGACTCTTTGATTTCTCATTCATTTAACTTTTAAGAGGGAGTACTGCACACAAAACCCAGTCCATCTCAGGATCCTCAAGTCAGTCAACTCTGAGGTGGAGATAAAAACTTAACTCAAGTGTTTTAGATGGCCTTTTTTTCTGCTGTGACCAAAAGACCTGGCAAGAACAATTTTAGAGGAGGAAAAGTTTATTTGGGGGCTCATGGTTTGAGATATTTCAGTCTATAGAAGGCCAACTCCATTTCTGCAGGCCTAAAGTGTGACAGAACATCATGGCAGAAGAGTGTGATAAAAGAAAGCATCTCAGAACATTGCACCAGGAAGCAGAGAGAGACCCCTGCTCAACAAGGACAAAATATGTATGCCAAAGGCGTTCTCCCAATGACCCACCTCCTCCACTCATACCCTACATGCCAATAGTTACCACCCAGTTAATCCCTATCAGGGGATTAATGCACCGAGTAGATTAAGACTCCCATAACCCAATAATTTAACCTCTGAACTTTCTTGCATTGTCTCACACAATGCAATGTTTTTCGGGGACACCTCATATTTAAACCATAGCCATGAAGGATTTGTAATATATGTTAACTGCATGGCATTCAAACACTCTTATTGTATTTATTGGGTTTTGCTATTGATTTACTCAATTGATATCAAAATATTATGATAGCATAGTAACAATTTTCCACAAAAACATTATGAGATAAAGTATGTATTGCTTGATTTAATAATAATAACTTCTTAACACAGATGCTATAACTTAATTACTATAATTAAATGATTTTATTACCTCATTTAGTCCTCATAACTAACCTATGAATTGTTACTACTATTATATCAGTTTTTAAATATCAGGAACTAAAAGCTTAACACTGCTCAACAGCATACATTCACCCAAGGGTGCAGCTGGAATTTGAATTCAAGTCATTGATTTTAAAATTTTACTTCCAACACTTTTCTAACTCATCTTTCCTTAAAACATCATGTAGACTTCTTTAACTGTGAGGTTTGTAGAACAAAAATGTTACTCGTACTGGTGAGGAAAAACAGATTAGAATTTTGAAAGCTATGTTATGCTTGAGTGTGTAGGAGGATGCATGTGTGAACAATCAGACTTAAGATTCATTCTCCTGGGTGATAATGAGCCAAGTCCTAATGAAGAAAGCACTTCTCATTTTACTAGTCTTGCACTTAAGCATTTTTATGTACTCCATGCTTCTTTTCTAGGTGTGCATTAAAGTTACCATCATCAATTTCACTGTAACCAAATCAGGTCTGGAGGATCAGTTGTTAAGGTAAAACAGAGGTGTGGGAAGCAGGGATGTCATGAGTTTTCTAATGTTTTCTTTAGAAATTTTATGAAAGGAAAAAGCATCACACATGACTCAATCAAAAAGACAATAGTATATGGCCAAGTTCTTCATCACAGTTGCTCACAGTCACTAATCTTGCCCAGTCTTCTCAAGATTATTCTCACCCATTGTTTGGGCAAAGCTGAGAGCCCAGCCTGCCTCTTTCCCTCACTAGGCTCTCCAATCTTGACAAGTATATGAAGTCACTTGTTCTGTTGTTTCTAGAAACTCATTTCTCCAAATCTGTGAAAAAGTAGGTACTCCAAATTTTTTCCTGTTTCCCTGGGCTCTTGATATTTTCCTGTTATGGGGTGCACTTAAGAACAGACTGATCACCATGGAGAAGTCCAAATTTGAAAGTCTTTATTAAGCTGGCCGATTGACTGTCTCACATAATGCCCCAAAAATGGCTGTTTGGAGAATAGCCCTGACCATAGGGTTGCAGGAGTTTTTATACCATAAATCAGTACATCAATCATAAGTGTCTGTTGCTATGATTCAAAATTATAAACTAATATCATGGGATCCGAAATCATTAGCAGAGGGAGAAGTGGGTCAAAATGACCTTACTTAGGTACAAACTAAAGAATGGTTACTGACATCTAAATAATCACTGTTAACATCACCATTAACATGGTATATTGTTTAGGAAACTAGGAATCAAAAAGAGAACAATTTTTTATTATACAAGAATTGCCATTTCATCATTTTGTATTGCCAAACAGTCATGCTAAAGCAACTGTTGATGGGTACAGTGGTAGGGCATTCCCATGAGAAAAGCATTTCCTACATAACATAGAGTCTCAAGGTAAAATGGAGTCTGTTTAGTCATTGCCCATATAGTCTGGCCTATAACATTTCCATGGAGTCAAATATGTCAACCCATCATATTCCTACTTAATTGTGCTTACAAAAAATAAATATCTTCCCTCAGTATATTCAGTATGTGATTAAATTCCCATATCCCAAAAATGGGATTATGAGTTGTTAATATTAATCTTGGAATTAGCCAAGATATTCAGAAGGTAGAATTTTAATATTTATTACAATAATAATACTGATGTTTATTAAAACCCATTGTAGGGCTGGGGTTGTGACTCAGTGGTAGAGCGCTCACTTAGCACACGTGAGGCCCTGGGTTTGATCCTCAGCACCACATAAAAATTAAAATAAAGGTATTGTGTCCAACTATAACTAAAAATATATTTTAAAAAAGCTAATTATATGTATATGTACATGTATGTATACATATTTACATGTACCACTTACCAACAAGGATACAATCTGAGGAATGTGTCATTAGGCAATTTCATTGTGAAAAAATAATAAAGTGTAGTTACACAAAGACAGCTACAACACAAGGCAACATAATCTTATGGGACTCTTGTTATGTATGTAGTTCATTGTAAACCAAACATTATAGCACAGTGTATGACTATATTTAACAAACATATACACACACATATATGTATATGTGAATATATATGTGTGTGCATGTGTTCATTAGCTCTAAAGGAAAATAAAATTTGGAGCCATTTTCAAATATATATATATACATATACCTTGGCTGGGCGTGGTGGCGCACACCTATAATCCCAGAAACTTGGGAGGCTGAGGCAGGAGGATCCAGCCTCAGCTATTTAGCGATACCCTAAGCAACTTAGCAAGACCTCATCTCTAAATTAATTTAAAAAAAAAAAGGTGGCTGGGGACATAGCTCAGTGGTAGAATGCTTGTCTAGCATGGGAGGGCCCTGGTTAGATCCCCAGCACTGCAAAACTATACACATTTATTCAAGTCAGGATTATTCTGCACTTGCACCTACTATTGCTAGTGAGCTTAAGACTTATTTTCCTTGTTTAGTTTAGAAATTATTTTGCCAGCTGCTAACTTTCTTGACTTCTTGCCAATTAAAGGTATTTCACCACATTTTATGGACATGTTCTAAAGTCATGGCTGAACATTTTTCAAGCCAGTTTATTCTTCTGAATAGCTAAGCTTAGCTGTGTGACTACTCTCAGACTGCCTGGGACAAGGACAAGTACCCTAATGAGAAATAGAGCAATGCTAAGATCAGTCATGGGGTACAGACTCTCCCTGCATTTTCTCCCCAACCAATGGCATTGAAAAGGGAAGCTGACAGCCTGCAGCCTGTGTGAGGATGTAGCTCAATTTGCCTGTGTTCTAACAAGCCATCACTATTTCAGCCATCCTGTGCTGTGCTAAGCTCCCAGGCAGGCAGCACACATTGTATTCAGCTGTTCATTGAGTAAAATTTCCTCCAGGATCCTCAGCATTTCCAAGTACAGTCCTTCAGGGATTAGACAAGTCCCCTTTCCAACTTTAAGGTATTCCATTAAACCATCCAAATAGCTTACCTCTGCCTTCCTCTCTTCTTTCAGAAACTCTAACTCACCACAGAGATTTTCTTGGCCATTCCTTTTGATTTTTAACTTGCTTGATCTGACTTATGCTTCTCTTAAACTGTTATCTGAGCTCACCTTTATCTTAAAAACTCTCTCCAAATTCCTCACTTAGAAAAAAGTTATTTAAATAATTGAATTTGAGGTGATAATGATATTAAGGTATCTGAATTCAGTATGAACATAACAAACAAAGGTTTGTTCTATGAGGCAATGCATCATAGTGTACTAGAGTCAGCAGACTCAGGTGCAAGCTTGACTATGCTTCTCATAACTGTGTGACCTGAGGAAGTGACTTATTACTGAAGGGGAACCACAGTATCAACCTCCAGGAGCCTTCAAGTAGTTAAAAGAGATAATCCACATAAAATTCACAGTAAGGTGCCTGACCTGCATGATGCTTAATAAAGATGAGCTCCTGCAAACCATGCACTGGGAGCAAATTATGAAAGGAAAAGTGAAAAGAGATAAAAGTTCATATGCAATATTAGACAAGGGTGAACCTCAGGGTAAGGCCCCTTTTTTAAATACAGTCAAGAACTGTAGATGAAGAGCTGTTTGGCAAGACACCCCGTGTTCAAGGACAGAAAGATTAAATAACATAAAGGGAACTCTCAGGACATATAGAATTCTTAAAGAGTGCTTTTAAAGAAAAAATGTGTTGTCAGACTGTAAATACTATTTTTTGGCATTTTTTTTATTTAACAGTTTATCTTTAAGTTTATTCTATGTCTGTGTGCATATAAATATACATCTAGAGAACACACTTTTGGAGGGAGATATGTCAAATAGTGGTTACCTCTAAGGAAGAAATTGTGTTTGAAGATGGAGCTGATGAATAGGAACTTGTATTTTATTCATTTGTCTTCTTTTTTATAAGAATGAATTCATGTATTGCTTATGCAATTAGTACTAACCATATTTTACTTGAAAAAAAGGAATTTTAGTGTTGGGGTTTCATAATTTCCTGTGTCATTAAAAAAAGAACATTCCAGGCATTATTTTCAGTTTGGCACAGCCAAGTATTAGAGAGAGAGATTGTATGATGAGAGAGCAGACAACAGTCTCTCTATAGGATGAGTAGAAGTGACAGGAACTGTGATAGGATGCAGGTCTCTGAAATGCAGGATGTAGAATAGGAACTGACGTAGTTGCAGTGAAAAGCCACTGTATAAATCCAGTGAAAGAGTGGCATTGTGTATTCAAATTCAGCTAATAGCATGAATATTCAGCTAAAGAGCACTGACAATAAGAACAATTTCAAACAGGAAAGGAAACAGAATCAACTACAGGGCACTGACAAAAGCACGATTCAGTTATTCCAACTTTGGTTCTAGTGATGTGGTACGACTTGAAAAACCCGAATTGGAAGAGCAAAGAATCCAGCTCATTGTAAGGATCAACAGCGATAAAAACCAGTTGAAGTCTATTGAAGACAAGATCTTAAGAATGCTCTTTACATCTGAAGGAAATATTCTGGACAATGAAGAACTTATTGATGCACTCCAGGACTCAAAGGCAAGTGAATATTTTCAGTATGTATAGAAAATGCATCTTTTCAAAAGTTAAAACTACAGCCTTTGAGGGTCCTGCAAGAATGGGACCACCTGAAGCTACCAGGGGCATGCACAAGAGTGCCTCACTGTCAGGCCTCCTTACAATCCAGGGAAGAGTAGAGAACTTGTAGGCAACTGATTTTCTTTTCTTCTCTGTGCTTTTTAGTAAAGTATGTAATATAAAGAACTGGGGAAAGGTAGAAATTAAAAGGAATAAACACATTTATAAATTCATATTAGTGTCACGTCCTCCAGGAAGCCTCCCGAGTATGCACAACTGGAATTAACATCCTGCTCTTTGGAACTTCTGTAGGGCCTATCCAAACTTCTATTGTAGCACTTGCTGTTTACCTTATGTCACAGTTATATTGTTCCATGTCCTAGCTCTTCTGGTCGATGACTGATTTCATGAAGTGGGAATCTATGACTCCAGGGGTTAAAAATGATGGTTGCACACAACTGATGTTCAAAAGAACGTGCTGATAGTATGATGAAGTTTTACATTAAACATACAATACTGCAGTGAATTATTTCTCAGATTTAAGCCATCATTTAAGAAATATATACAAGGAGCACAGCCTATAAGATGATTTTATCAATTCATGAAAAATAAAATATTTTAGGGAATAAAAACTCCCTTTGACATTACTAGACAGGGAATGCATAAGGTTATGTTTTTTGCCTCTTGTTGATGTCAAATCTGATTTGTTTCTTTATATCCTACAGTCTCTTGAGAACTTGGTGTGAAAGAAAAATAAACAAGTTATTCTGGGTCTACCATTTCCCTTCTCTTTTTGTTCGTTTATTGATCTCTATTCTCCTTTCATTCATTTTTCCTTGGGTTTATAATTTCTGGAAATTTATTAATCCATTTATTTTTACATATTATCAGTTTTACATGCAAACTGTTTAAAGAATGAAGGCTTTCTGTAAGGCTTGTTATGATAAACAGCATTCCTTCTTTGTCCCCACTCCCCACACACATCCATGGTTCCCTTCAGCTAGGTAGCTACTTTCATTTTACTCATTAACCTTGCTTATACTTCTAACACCCCCCCCCCACACACACACACACAACCAACCTTTCCATAGCCCAACCTCCCACTGTAATTATTCCCTGATCATAACCTGGTCAATACTTCTGTTGCCTGAGGGTGGAAATCTGGCTGCAAGTGTTTGGGAGGTTGAGAGAGTAAGTCTGCACACCTAATTGTTGTTTTCAGAATGGTACCTAGCGCTCAACTGTTCCTTGTTTCCTCCCACAAAGGGGGAAAAAACTGTCTTATACTTTCTCCAGAGGGGGGGGGGTCTCTCTGTTTTTCTGGTGGGGAAGAGACAACCCTGGCAGTGTGGTGTGGGAGACACAACCTGGGAGTCTTTCAACCAATTTTTATTTTAGGCCCTTCCTACTTCCAGCAGTGCCTGTTGCTAATTCCTGCATCTTTGAGGAGCATTGTGTTTTATAAATTGGTGAATTTCTGGCTTTCCCTTTATGCCAGCTTAAGAATCCATTTTCCTGGGTCTTTCAGTCATGATCACTCTTTGGTATCCTCTCCAACTCCCAACATTTTATGGCTATTTCCTTTCCCATTTCACCCATCTTTGTGGGTCTACACTGTTTTTTAAATTCCTTTAATATGATTTTATCCTGGTTTTAATAGAGAGTGAAGCAGTTGTATGTGTTCTTACTGCCATCTTTTCCTATAAATAGCAGGTTCTTTTATTTATTTTCAAGGAAATGCTTTGGAGACATTCTTTTTATAGAGTAGAGATCAGACCGAGCAACCATTGCATTTCCTGCCACTTTCTGCCTATAGTTTGTACTTCCTCCAACTCCCACAATCCTTATTTTAAAATATGTCTCATATTCTCTAACCACTGCTGAAGCCTCATGTCTCTATAGGGCATAATTTCTACAAAGTGCTTGCCAAACCCAACTAAGGTGTATAATGTTCTAACATTCTCTGACAAAAAGAAGATTCAGCATTGGGTTCTGAATTATCAAGGCTTTGTACTCTTCAGAGAATAAAGAACTATTTGCTAGTGGGTCCCCATGATCTAATTGTTCCCTTACCAACTTCCTTTTTCTACTCATTTGTGAAAGTTTTAGTTGAGTCCAGTAAAGACACTGGGATTCCCCACTTGACTCCACCCTTTCTTTCCCCCAGCTTCCTTAGGAGCAATTACAGGGAGAATTTGAACCTCCTGATTCCCAGACACAGCTTCTGCACTGAATCCCTCCCCTCCTTTACCTGTGGGCTGGCATGAACAAGTCTAGACTTACACTCTTCCTTATGGTAGGAAGCCTCTAGCATAGGTGGCTGTTGAGCACCTGGGAGTTAATACACACCAGATTTCAAAGATTTATATAAAAAATATAAAGCAGCTCAATAATTTTTAATATGATTATTATATAATATTTTGGTTATATTGCATTAAAATGTATTGTTAAAATCCATTTCACTTGTTTTTCTTTATTTTTAATAAATTTAGAAAATTCTGGATTATATGTGACTCATAAGAGACAGGAACAGATGGCAACAGAAAGACAGAGTCTGAGAGATACAGAAGGCAATCTTGGAAAACCCATTGACCAAAAGGCTTCCTGCAAACTCCAAATATAGAAAACCTAAAGAATATCTAAATACCTTAAAATGTCTCCAACTAACTTAGGTTTATAGCACTTCATACCTGGGAGTGTTGGGTAAAGAACATTAGTCATCCTTTTTATCAAGGGTGAAATTTAGGACCACTGTCATCCAGCCTCTCTCCACCCACTCTGTTGGGCATTTTCCAGGGTATCCCTTCTTCCTTCAGACTTTCTTTTACTATGTGTACAGATTATGTATACCATGCTCTGTTCATAAGGCAGGGAGCTATTAGGCATGCTGCATTAGTGTTTCCATTTCAGAAGTAACTCAAATACGAGTCTCAGAGAAGTCTTGCTCCAATCATTTCAGAGCTGATTAAATTGCCTATTTCTCTTCACCCTTCCCAAACTCTTGAGGAAACAAGGGTTAGCTCAGTCAAAAGAAGATCATTGAGTTCTGACCCTCAATCATTGCATCTGGAGTTCCCTTATTACAATCATTAACTCATTCCATTCTTCTTTCCTAGTCCTGACCGGATATATCAAAATTCCCACATTTTTTCTGAATTATATCCTTAAGAACTTATATGTTTATTCAGATCACTTCCGGTGCCATTAAAACCAGACTGAAAGAAGCTGAGTCCACTGAGATGATGATCAATGTTGCTCGTGAGAAGTATCGTCCAGTAGCCACTCAAGGCTCTGTTATGTACTTTGTTATTGCAAGCCTCTCGGAAATAGATCCTATGTATCAGTATTCATTAAAATATTTTAAGCAGGTAAGTACATGGTTGTTGTTAGTGAAATTCATCTCTTTGACTTCCTTTTAAGCCCACTTGTTTCTTGCCTTAGACATGCCATGAGTCTAATTTTCAGATAAAATCCTCCAGGAATTTGGGTCCGCACACATGATTCAAGAGTGTGACCCCACCCATTATGTCTCCTAAAGATTGGGATGCTCTGTACAGAACATTATAGAAGGGAAGAAAACTGCTTTGCAAGGTTCCTTTTTTCTTGGTTCCCTCAGCTAAGCAGCATGCCTGTTTGCCTTCTTGCCTGCCTTTCTTTTGTTTTAAGAGTCACCTCTGCACTACCAGTTCTTACACTTTCTCTGTAGTAGTCCACTTTCCATCTCACTGTTAGTGTTTTTGTTGCAGTTTTTTAACAACACCAGCTTAACCAAACTGATTTCTGTGTCTTTTTTTTTTTTTTTTTCTTTTTAGAATGTTTTATAAAACAACCTGCTCCCTCTTCTACACTGGCTTTGACTTAAAGGGATCTTTCCTTCCTTCCTTCCTTTCCCTTTATCTCATATTCACAGTTGAATTTCATCTGTTCTCTTGTGAATAGGATTTTTTTCCCCTCTGGGTATCAGCACTCCATTATCTACCAAAAGCAAATTAGATGTTACAAAGCTTCAGTAAGCAAAGTAGTTTTGCTAAAGACTTCCATGGGACACAGGAAGTTTTCAGTGCCCATAACACAGCAAAATTTACCCAAGCATCCCCAGCAAGCCCCTCTGTTTACCTCCAGTTGCTATTAGGTTCCAGTGGCCCCTTTCTCTCAGTCTAACCACACATGCCTCACTGGCTCAGCCTTTGACCTTCCAATCCTTCCCTCCTGGCTGTATTGTCCCATCAATTAAAAACAAATAAACTATTATGCATATTTAAGGTATACAATGTTCTGTTAAGGAACAGGTATACATATTAAAAAGGTTACTATATTGAAACAAATAATCATATCTGTTATCTCACATAGTTGCTCATATTTTTGTTTTTATGGCAAAAGCAGTTGAAATATACTCATTTAACATTATTCCAAGTACAGCACAATTTTATTACCTGTAATCCTCATGTTGTATATTAGATCTCCAGACTTGTCATGCTGTATGTCTTCTATTTTGTGGATACAGCCTACATCTCCCCACTTCCTTCCCTACACACTGCCTACTTTCGCCACCCTGTGCAGGGCAATTTAACCTACTCCCACTTTTCTAATCCCTTGTGTTTATACCCATGACCCAATCCAAAAATGATAAATATGGCCTTGCAAGACCACTTTTATCATCACTCACAGTAGAAAATAGCGGAGAACTGAAAGTACATCCTCTTTCTCTTTAGCATATCAGCCACACTGATTCCATTTACATTCCTCAGACCAAGGGGATACTTTTGTGTTTATGGCACTCCCCCTGTTTAGAATGCCTTCCTTCCAAGATTAAATGCTACTTTCTCGAACAAAGCCTGCTTTTGGAGCTACACACATTTGGAGGTTGACCAGGCTGGGCATCTGAAATGCTTCACTCACATGACATGACTGGGCTCTTGGCCTCAGTGCCTTCAGTGACCTTTCCATGGGATGTGACCTCACTACAGGGCAGCTGGGTTCCAAGAAAACATCTCCTTAAAGCAAACGTACAAAGAAACCAAGGTGGAAGATTCAAGGCTTCCTCTGACCTAGCTCTAGATGTCATACATCAGCACTGCTGCTGCTCTGTTGATCAAGCAAGGTCACTAAGGACAGCCCAGATCAGAGAGGAGGGAATTTAGATTCCATCTCTCACTGGAAGGAATAGCAAACAGTTTTAATGGTCTTTCACCCATTTGATATGCTGCATATGATACTTACCTCACATTGCCTTGCATGGCAGGCATCTCCCTCCGGCTGCATTCTGACCTACCAGAAGGCAGGAGTAAAACTTCACCCATCCCTATATCTCACATGGTGTTGACCACATATGTGTTTCATAGTGAAGAATCTGTCTCCATCCCTCCATAACTTTCAAATAATTCTTACTGAAATTGACATATTTAGACAATTCTTATGACAGGAGAGCACGCTTGGTTTTCTTCTAAAGGTCTTAATTGGTAGGGGTTCAGCAACAATTAGAACTACAGGAGAGACCAGATATGAAAAATGGAGAAAAAATGAGAGTCATGTTGTTAAGACATGCCTGGCCTCTCTCAATGGATGTGATCTGCTTTAGCAGCCTTTGAAAACCATCCTTACCAGGGTCAAACCCTTAATTCCTGGAGGCAGAGATTTGTGTTCTCATGTCTCTTCTTCCTTCCTTTAGTTGGTAGGTAATAAAGCCAAGCAAAGCAAGGATTAGTAACTCCTCTAATGCCACCTAAATGACTCTGGTAACACCTTTTTTGTTTTGAAATTTGTGTTTTTCAAAGTTTTAAAGTCTCCTTTAAAAAAAAATGAAGATGCTTTAAAAATAGCTTTGGCTGAGCAGAAAAAGATATACAGAATGAATTGTCAAAGCTCTGGAGTTTTATGGTTTGTAAGGAAAATCAGAAACCCAACCTGTATTTGTAGGTGACAGTATTAGCCAGGACATTCTCAACCTAAGCCATCCATAATTCCATTTCACACTGAAATTCTTTAGGGAATTTTGAGATTTTCTATGTTTTATTTTGGCACCAAAATATCACATATTCACTGGGCTTTAACTTCTGTTTCTTATCAAATTGTTAAAGAAAGTTCAGTCTTCTTTTAGGATGCTATTACCCTTTGTTGACCAAACCTTCAGCACAATTAACAAGGACATTCTCAATTCTTGACAATAAGTATATGCTTTCTCTAAGCCCTTTTAATTTGGGAAATGGAGACCTGTCTTTTAATGAGGACACTGACACAGTCAGGCAGTTTTCCCATTGTGCTGTATTGTGCTCCCAGGGGTAGGTATCAAGAGGTCTGCACAATTGGAGTGCAGTATTTTTATTTTTATATTTTTGAAACTTTTATTTTATTTTTTAATTTTTTTAATTTGTTCCAATTGGTTATATGTGACAGTAGAATGCATTTTAACACATTGTACACAATGGAGCAGAACTTCTCATTCCTCTGGCTGTACATGGTGCTGAGTCACACAAGTAGTGTAATCATACCTGTATATAGGGTAATAATGTCTGTCTCATTCTACCATCCCTCCCATCCCCACTGCCCTACCCCTCCACTCACTTCCCTTAGTATAATCCAAAGTTCCTTCATTCTTCTTACCTACCCCCTACTATGGATCAGCATCCACTTATCAGAGAAAACATTCGACCTTTGGGTTTTGGGATTGGTTTATTTCACTTAGCATGATATTCTCTAGTTCCATCCATTTACCTACAAATGCCATAATTTCATTCTTCTTTAAGGTTGCAGTGCAGTATTTTTAGGGAGAAGTAGAATACATTTCTTGGCACTAATCTGGCCCTCAACTGGCTTACTGTTTCCAGTCCGTTTTGATTTCCCCATGAGCAGCATATCTTGATCTCAGGAATTGAACAGGCACTACCTCACCTCTCACCTTTGCCCCTTCAAGCTGTGTGGTTCCTGAGACCTCAGCTGCATGCCCTCCAGACTGATGAGACTTCCCTAAAGTTTCTGATACATAGTTTCCTTACCCAGTGACTTCCACGCATACTCATGAGTTCAGGCTCTGCTCAACTTCCTTACACAGATTGGGTCCTTAAGAATTTGAGGATCTTCCTTCTGTGCTGTTTGGGAGTTGCAGAAAATGTGTAAGGCCACCTTTGACCCCCTCATGCCTAATCCCTCAATGCCACCATCTCTACTGCCTTCCCAATGTCCTGATAATGTGGGCACCTTTGGGGAAAGGATGTGCTCCCAAAATTTCCAGGTAGGAAATAGTATGGAAATCTCCTTTAAAATCATTTTCTCTTACATTTCAAGACAAATTCTTGCACATTGTTTCCACATCCTAAAAATTATCTTGGGGAAGTGCTAAAGAGTGTATGACCTTGCCCTGCCCTTATGGTTTTCCTCCTAAAATAAAGAGTTTGTCAAATCTGAGTTGATAATGTGAAAAAACCAGTCCTGCCAGGTGACCTCCATTTCCCAAAACTTTCTGTCCCACATCAAGATGATGTATTTTAAACATTGTTAAGAGATTTGTATTGGTCTATTTCTGAAAAATTGGAAAAGAAAAAGAGTACAGAAAATAAATATCACATATCAATTTGGGATGAAGTCTGGATTTTTTAGAGGACAGTATTCACCTCCCATGATGCTGTTTGCTCACTGAACCTAGGGTTGGGAGGCATAGGAGGGCCAGAGATTTTCTTTTTGTCCCAGAAAATGAATTAAATCAGAGATGTTGTTCTCTCTTCCACACAGTTGTTCAATACAACAATAGAAACTTCTGTGAAGACAGATGATCTACAGCATCGCCTGGAAATATTACTGGAACAAACTCTCCTAACTGCTTATGTCAATGTTTCAAGAGGACTTTTTGAACAACATAAGCTAATCTATAGCTTTATGCTCTGTGTTGAGATCATGCGTCAGCAAGAATTGCTAACTGAAGCTGAATGGAATTTCTTTCTCCGTGGTTCTGCAGGACTGGAAAAGGTATCTATTACATATTTGCATGGTGCATGTTATTACAAATAGAGCCCATAAGTACCTACCAGTGCTTCATGGAGACTGATGGAGACTGTGGTAGCTGAAGATTAGACATTTGACTGTGTGGCCCAGTGTAGAAGGAGGTGTGGGTCAGGAGGCCCATATTATTGCTCAGCTCTGCCTCTATTTAGCTGCATGATTTTGGTAACACTTTACCTCTTTATGCAGCAGTGACTTCATCTGCAGAAAAGTGCTGTCAGGAGTAACCAGTGAGTTAGTAGAAGTGAACCTGTTTTTAAAAGTTAACCATCTTGCAAATAGGAAAAGTTAAAAAACCAGCAAAACATAAGATTCACAGATTTGGCAATACTGTTTGTAAAATCATGACTTCTCTTACCTGGAGATATCTCTCACTAGAAATCACAGCAGTACATAATAATTTGATTGCTAGCTCCTGTGATACTGTATCACAAGTTCTACAGTTCCCTTCTTTATGTTCTTTCTTTTGTCTAATTTTCTCTAGCTGCTTGAACAGACCTAACTTGCCTATGTATCATAAACCTGGCACCCCACAGAAATGAGTCCCCCAGCCCTTCCCTGAGATTCCCTCTTAGCTCTACTCTAAACTCTTGGCCTGTCATTCTCAAGTCCTGTCCTTAGATCCTGCACATCTGACATCTGTATCTGTTTTTCAGGATTTGAGCCTCAGTTTATCACTGAGAGGTTGAACTTGATGTTTTCATTTGACTCTCAACATCCCATGCCCCTAAGACAAGCCCCAGGACCTTCCTCCCCAACTCCTGCCCATCTTGCATACAAGCATATTCTATTCATTCTCTTTGGATGTATCTTATCTTCATATAGTTCATATGAACAGAGGGCTTATTATGTGTTTTATGTATATCATCTCATTTATTCTTCTCAGTATTATTCTTTTTTAATATTTGGGGGGGCACTTAACTACTGAACTACATCCACACCTTTTTTTTTTTTTTTTTTTTTGAGACAGAATCTCACTAAGTTGCTTAGGGTCTCACTAATTTGCTGAGACTGGCTTTGAACTTGTGATCCTCCTGCCTCAGCCTCCTGAGTCACTGGGATTACAGACATGCACCCATCATACCTGGCTCAATATTATTCTTGAGTAGATTCCTGACATTATCACTATTACAGATAAGATAATAAGGAAGGCCCAGAAAGGTTAAGTAACTTTATCACAGCAGCCTTGTTTACAGTTTTCTCATGTAGAGGTTTGGAGAACTTTCCAGAATCACACTAATGCATGGCAGGGTCTGATTAGTCTAAGCTTCCAATGTCCTTGCCCATTCCAGTATCAGCTATTTATTTTCATGAGCAGTTTATTTTGAAAAGAAGTTTAAAATATGTTTTAAATACCAAAAAAAACTAGAAACTTAAAATTACCCAGAAATCATCTTTGCAAAAGCCTGTGCATACTTCAGGTATCTGTCACATTTTGGTAATTCTCAAACTTTTAATTTTTATTATATCTGTATGGTGATCTGTGATCAGTGATTTCTGATTTACTATTATAATTGTGTTGAAGTGTCACAAACCATACACATATAAGACAGTGACTCCTTCACCAACCAAATGTCCCTATTTCTCTCCCTCTCCTTGGGCCTCCCTAATTTTAGTGAAGAAGGCATGTTGAAAGCAAAGACAAAACAAAAGCTAGACCTTTTGTACCAAACAGTAAGCGAAGTTGTGAATGCAAAGGAAAAGTTCTTGGAGGAAATTTAAAGCAATACTCCAGTGAATACACAAATTTATATATATATAATATTATAATTTTATATTATTTATATAATTATATATACATGTGTGTGTATATATATACACACATGCATATATTTTATATATATATATATATATAAAGAAAGCAACTATATTGCTTGTATGGCATAAATATTAGTGTTCTAGATATATCAAACTAGCCACAACATTTCCAGAGCAAGAATCCAGCTTTCTTCAATTTGTTGAAAACCGAGAGAGATGAGGAAGCTGCAGAAGAAAAGCTCGAAGCCAGCAAAGATTGGTTTGTGAAGTTTAAAGAAAGAAGCCACCTCCACAACTTAAAGTACAAGGCAAAGTAGGTGTTAATGTACAAGTGCAACAATTTATCCAAAAGATATAGCTAAGATTTCCAATGCAGATGGAACAGCATTTGGTTGGAAGAAGATGCCATCTAGGACTTCTGTAGATAGAATGGAATCAATGCCTAGTAGCTTGAAAGATTCAAAGAACAGGCTGACTCTCTTGTTAGGGGCTAATGCTGGTAGTGGTTTTAAGTTGAGTCAATGTTTATTTACCATCTCAAAAATGCTAGGGCACTTAAGAATTATACTCTGTCTACTCCACCTGTGCTCTATAAATGGAACAACAAAATACAGATAACCTGATTTACTGCACTGCTGAGGGGAAGAAAGTATTCCTTTCAAAATATTACTGTTCACTAATAATGTACCTAATCACTCAACATCTCTGGCAGAGATTACAATATTGATGTCTTCATGTCTGCTAACACAACATTCATTCTACAACCCATGGATCAAGAAATAACTTTGACTTTCAAGTCTTATTACTTAAGAAATAAATTTTATATGACTACGGCTACCATTGATAGTAGCTCCTTTGATAGATCTGTACAAAGTAAATTGAAAAGGATTCAACATTCTAGAACCCATTAAGAACAATCTTGAACCTGAGAGGAAATCAAAGTATCACACAGAAGTTTGGAAGACATTGACTATATCTTTCATGGATGACTGAGAAATTCAAGACATCAATGGTGAAAGAAACTGCAGATGTGGTAGTTACAACAAGAGAACTAGAATTTGAAGTGGAGTCTGAAGATGTGACTGAATTGCTGCAATCTCATGATAAGACTTTAACAGATGAGGAATTGAATTTTATGGATAAGCAAAGAAAAGAGTTTCTTGAGATAGAATCTACTTCTGTGAACATGCTATTGACATTGTGGAAACAAAAAGGGATCTAGAAATATATTAACTTAGCTTATAAAGCAAATCAACAGTAGGGTTTCAGAGGAGGGACTCTAATTTTGAAAGAAGTTCTGTGTATAATATGCTGTCAAACATCAGCATATTCTACAAAGAAATCTTTTGGAAATGAAGAGTCAATGGCTGCAGTAAGTGTCTTTGTTTTCTTATTTAAAGAAATGAAACTAGGCACAGTGGCACAAGCCTGTAATCTCAGCTACTTGGGAGACTGAGGCAGAAGAATTGCAAGTTTGAGGCCAGCCTCAGAAATTTAGTGAGATCTTATCTCAAAATAAATAATTAACCAAACTTTTCTATGTACATATATGAATATATCATAGTGAATTTCACCTGTATGTATATCCATTTTTTTAAAAAAAACTATAAATAAATATAAGAAAGATCAATAGAGTAGAGGAAAAGGAACAGGGAGGGAGGAGGAGAGGGTTAGGGGAAGTACTAGGGACTGAACTGGAACAAATTGTATTGCATACTTTTTATAATTATATCAAAATTAACCCCAACATTATGTATATCTATAATGAATCAGAAAAGGACTAGTGATATAGGTCAGTGGTAGAGAGGAAGGAAGGAAGGAAGAAGGGAAGAAAAGTAGGAAGGAAGGAAGGAAGGAAGGCAGGCAGGAAGACAGGAAGGAAGGCAGGAAAGCAGGAAGGCAGGAAGGTAGGAAGGAAGGCAGGAAGGAAGGAAGACAGGAAGGAAGGCAGGAAAGCAGGAAGGCAGGAAGGTAGGAAGGAAGGCAGGAAGGAAGGAAGGAATTGACACTCCAGGGTTCAGCAACCACTATCTTGATCAGTCAGCAGCCATCAACTACAAGGCAAGATCCTCCACCAGTAAGGAAATTATAATTTGCTGAAGGCTTAGGTGATTGATAGCATTTTTAGCAACAAAGTATTTTTTAATACTTAATGGTATGTACTTTTTTTAGACATAATGCTGTTACACACAATAGACTACAGCTTAGCATAAACATAATTTATATGCATCAGGAAACCAAAAAATTCATGTAACCCACTTTATTGCAATATTTATTTTATTGCAGTGATCTGGAATTGAGCCTGAAATATCTCCAGAGTATCCAAAGTACTCCTGTATAGTTTCTTTTTGAGAGAATTAAGTCTTCCAAAATTGACTGTGGTAATGATAGCACATATCTGTTAATATACTAAAATCATTAGACTGTATATTTTAAATGGGTGAATCATATGGCATGCAATTTATATCCAGTAAATCTGTTTTACATATTCAGGAAATTCTCAAAGAACTAGTTTAAGTCTGTAATCACAGCCGTTTCTGTCTTTTTTTAAACTATTTACCCACATGTAAGTGCTTCATGGAATATTGTCAGATGACATAATAATCTTCCTAGAGGTATCTAGGATTGAAATAATTAGATATGCACTCAGCACAGCTAATGTAATATTGTTACTTGTTTTGGTACTGATATTGCTCCACTGCTCAGCTTTCCTCACCTTCTAGGTGAGATTATCCAGAATCTGCTTTGGACTCTAGTTCAATAGAAAAAAATAATAATTAACTATAAGAATATTTGTGGAGTTGAGGAAGACTGGTATAAGATGTTGGAGAAGAGCCCAGAGGTGGACTTAACAGATTTAATTTTAACCCTTCTCCAGATCAGCTTTGTTCTCTGCAAATGTCAACCTGAAAAGTTTTTGTTAGCTGCACTTCTCTGCAGAGGTCTACTATATCTTATTACTTGTTCCAGAGAAATGGTTGTTTAAAACCATACTATTGTAGCTTGAATTTTCACTTAAACAAGGTAAAAGAGCATTTTATTGTTACCTTTATGAATTCTTCTTCTTCTTCTTCTTTTTTTTTTTTTTTTTTTTTTTTTCTGTTCTCTGGTAGGATCGCCCTCCTAAGCCTGAAGCTCCCTGGTTATCTACTGCCATGTGGTTTGCATGCTGTGACTTAGAAGAGTCATTTCCAGTTTTTCAAGGACTTACACAATATATATTGGTACAACCTATTTCCATATGCTTAGGTAATATCACCAAAAAGTCTGCTGTAGGATGTTTGTAAACAGAGTCTTGAATCCTAACTTCAATGTCTCCTTTAAGCATCTTCTGAAATGCCAGTATTTTCTACTGGGAAATTATTCACCTTTATGAAATTGAAATAACTGTTTTCACAATGTCTTGAGTTGAATGTTTGGCCCATCAATTTTCAGCATTTCATGTTTATTATTATACTCCTTTTAAAAGTACAGATTTTCCTATAAATATTGCTTTGGCTACATTCCATAGTTTTTTAAATATTTTTTTTTTAGTTGTCAATGGAACTTTATTTTATTTTTAGGTGGTGCTGAGGCTTGAACCCAGTGCCTAATGCATGCTAGGCAAGCCCTCTACCACTGAGCTACAACCCCAGCCCCAGTCCATAGATTTTTAAAAACATTTTATTAAAGATAACATACATAAAGTATAAAAATCAAAATTATACAGCTTAATCAACTATCACAAACTGTATACACTCATGAGCCATGACCCAAATCAAGAAATAGAACAGAAGCAACATCCCCAAATCCCCTCATACTGCTTCACAACACCTTTTCCTTTTTCCATGAAGAAAACAACTACTCAGAATTAAAACACTCTATATTGTTTTCCCCACAAGTCTTAACATGTGGCCTTTTCAATTCTAAAAGAACATTTTTTATTTCAAAACCACTTAGGATTTGGGGATCATCTTTTTATATTATATTATGGAAATTATACTTATGGTTTTCATGAAATTGATTCTTTATAATCGCTTATACTTTTTTGCTGGTACATATTTCAATTGGTACATTTTCATTTGTATAATATGTTTCATGTGTGTCATTTCTTGGATTTAAGTTTCTAAATATAACATTTAGCTCAAGCTTTTCAATTATGGTATTATTTTTCTGATTTTCTCTCATTCTTGATCAGAGAGGCCAATTAAGATGTGCCACTATTTTTTTGCAAATTTCCCTTTGTAATTTTGGAATCTTTACCATTATTTCTTTGGAAATTATACTATTATATGCAAATAGATTGAGATTGTTATCTTTTTAATAAATGTTTCCTTTTTAAAGTATTCCTCCTTACTATGAATAATATTTTTGCCTTAAAATATGTTTTCTAAATATTATGACAACAAACTTCTCTTATTAGTTCCCTCTGTATATTTCTGCTCTTTGTTTTCAATTCTTTCATGTTATTATCATATTCCTGGTGTATCCTGCTTGGGGTCTTGTTTCGAGGCATGTAAATGTCTCTTTTTAATAGGCAGATATTAATACATTTATTATGGTTATTGGTCTATATCAATTTTTCTTAGCTGGGGAGGATTTTATCCCCTACAGGACATTTGGCACTATCTGGAGACATTTTCATTTGCCACAATTGAGGAGGTACAACTAGTACCTAGTAGGTAGCAACCAAATATACTGCCTAATATCCTACTGTGCTCAAAATAATCCTTCAAAATAAATAGCTACTTGGTCTAAAGTGTCAGTATTAGTGAAGTTAATATTTTTAATGTATTTCTGTTCTCTTTTGGAGACTTTGAAGGGGATTGGAGGCAAGCTTTTTCTTTCTTCTTTCTTAACTTTAAGTGGATCATCCATACTCTTTTATTTACTTAGACCGCCTTACTAATTTGAAATTTTATTTGGACTTTTTAAAATTATTCATACTTCTAATATGATCTTTTTAAATTACCAAATGTACATTTATTTTATTTCAAAGTTAAATCATTCAAATTAAAGCTTTTAAAATTGTGTTTCCAGGATCTTTTGAGACTTATATTAATTCAAAGGAATTGGAAGACTATTTTGAATTTCAAAAGGAAGACCAATCCATAACACAAGAAAAAGAGTCCATACTCCTGGATTTTTGGATCTCAGAACTGAGTTCTTTCCATAAACTAATTCTTATTAAATGTTGCAGAGAAGAAAAGGTAGGTTTCTTAAAATTAAAGAACTGGGTTATAACTGTGTCTACTAAAGCTCACCAGTTAGTTATTATTCTTAAATTTGTTTGAGACTAACAATGGCCAGGTCTCTAAAAAATAGAGACTCTGTATTTTTACTGGAACATGTTGTTTTATACAGAAGACAATGAAAGGAAAGACTGGAGAGCCAGCCAGGAACTTCATCATCCCTTACCTACTTTGTGCTGTTAGAGAACTTATGCCATCTGCATAAATGGTACAGATTGAAGTGGTCTATGTGAGAAATTGTGGCAACCTGAAGTAAGACACAAGTAGTAGATTAAAGAGATGGAGGGGGATGTGACGAGGTGACTGGTGTGGCTCCCATTTTCTGTTTTGGTGCCAGTATGGATAGTTGTACCAAGAACTAAGCAAACATGAAAAATGTGTCACAGAAAGATATCACTGAGTCTACAGTGCCTGTCAGCTCTCAGGGTGGATAGCAGCTCACTTTTAGGTAGGAAACTTTAGAGAGAGATTTGGGTTAGACACAGAGATTTGGGAATCATCAGCATTGAGTTGAAAAGTGAAACCATTACAGTTCTTGGAACTGTAAAGGAATAATACATAGTAAAATAAAGGTTCAGATGGACGAAGAGTGAAACTCTTAACAAGAACCAACTTTTAAGATGCACAGAGGAATGAAGGGCTTTGAGGAGGAATGAAGGGCTTTGTGAAGGAATGATTCACAAGGGCAGAAAGAACAATATGAGAAAGAAGTATTGCAGAGGTCAATTAGATATGGAATTTCAATATGCAAAAGTTATCAACAAAATGAATGAAGCATTGCAGTAGTTTCAGTTTTTATATCTTTGCATACATAATCCCCAATTTTATTTATTCTGAATAAATGGTAAATATTACATTGGAGAGAACATAGCCTATTCAACAAATGGTGCTGGGAAAACTGGAAATTCATATGTAACAAAATGAAATTAAACCTCTGTCTCTTACCCTGCACAAAAATCAACTCAAAGTAGATCAAAGACTTAGGCACTAAACAGAGACCCTGCACCTAATAGAAGAAAAAGTAGGTTCAGATCATCTTCATCATGCTGGCATAGGACCTGACTTCTTTAACAAGACTCCTAAAGCACAACAAGTAAAAATAAAAATCAATATGGAATGGATTCAAACTAAAAAGCTTCTTCTCAGTAAAGGGAAACAATCAGTAATTTGAAGAGAGAGCCTACAGAATGGGAAAAAATCTTTCCCACACACACCTCGAATAGAGCACTGATCTCTAAGATATATAAAGAACTCAAAATACTTAATACCAAAAAACAAATAACCCAATCAATACATGAGCTAAGGAACTGAACAGATTCTCCACAGAAGCAGAAATACAATCAGTCAACAAACATATGAAAAAATGTTCATCATCTCTTGCAATTAGAGAAATGTAAATCAAAATTGCTCTAAGATTTCATCTCACTCCGGTCAGAATGGCAATTATCAAAAATACAAACAATAATAAGTGCTGGCAAGGATGTGGGGAAAAAGGTACACTCATACATTGTTGATGGGACTGCAGATTGGTGCAACCACTTTGGAAAGCAGTATGGAGCTTCCTAAGAAAACTTGGAATGGAACCACCATTTGACCCAGCTATCCCACTCCTCGATTTATAACCAAAGGAATTAAAATCAGCATACTACAGTGATGCAGCCATGTCAATGTTTATAGCAGTTTAATTCACAATAACTAGATTGTGGAACCAACCTAGATGCCCTTCAACAGATGAATGGATAAAGAAACAGTGGTATATATACACAATGGAATATTACTCAGCCTTAAAGAAGAATGAAATTATGGTATTTGCAGGTAAATGGATGGAACTAGAGAATATCATGCCAAGTGAAATAAGCCAATCCCAAAAAACCAAAGGTCAAATGTTTTCTCTAATAAGTGGATGCTGATCTGTAGTGGGAGGTAGGTAGGGAAGAATGAAGGAACTTTGGATTATACAGAAGGGAGTGAGGGGAGGGGTGGGGCAGGTGGAGATGGGAAGGATGGTAGATTGAGACAGACATTATTACCCTGTATACATGTATGGGGAAAATTTTTTTAAATAAATAAATTCTTCCAAGGGAGGGAGAATGATATTTATTTACCTGCTAAGAATCCGAATGGTGAGTTTGGGAGGCACTGGAGGAAAATGGAAGTTGTTTCTTTAGGAAGAGAGATAAAAATGGGAGAGGGAGAGAGAGAGAGAACTAACTGGAACTAACTGGAAAAGGCTAAAGAATAGTTGGCAAATATTGATACAGCTTTGAAGAACTTTTTATTGAACACAGAAAATAGGTTGTGGGGTTAACTTGGGATACATGTGATTGCAATAAAAGTAGAGAAGATAAAGCACCATTGAGAGAGTGGGTAAGAGAAGTTCTGGGAAAAGGAAGAAAAAAGAAAACACTTATAAACAGAAAAGGAAATTTCTTTGGAAGCAGATAAAGTTGGACCAGAGATGTAGAAGGTCTGGAAGGATGAGACTAATCAAGGTTGAGTAAAATTTCTAATGTGGAGCAGTTCCAAGTAATGACGTCCTGAGGTTAGCCACAGGTGTGGGTGACTGTTCAGGATAAGATCATGTGCCCTGGAGTTAGAGGTCAAGGAACTGAGATTAGGACGGTGAATGTCCACATGGGCTGTGAACCTCCCATGGACTCTGACGCTGTCAAGAGAATACCTGGGACACAGTTGGTAAATCATTTACATTTTGTTCAATGGAACCAACATATAATGAGCCAAGTTGAACCAGTGAAAATGGTACAGTGGCTACCAGACTGCATGATGACATAAATGAGAGGATGACTCGCAAAGAAAAGGGAACTTCAGAGATAAAACCATGAACACTAGAAAATTCTGAACTACGAGAAATTTTGCAGTCATTTCTTTAGCCACCCATTTTGTTTGATGTTTGCTTATTAAGGGAGAAAAGAAGATAAAGGATGAAGATTTTAGAATACAAAAGATGTAGGAGACAAATCACCTAATCTCTATGTATAAGCTTTATTAGATTTGATTTAAACATACAGTTATTTAAGCATGCATACATATACAATTTAATATCAGAGAAAAGAGAACACTATATGTTTGGTGATATTAAGGATTTACTTTAATTTTTAGATGTGATCCATGTGCTGTGGTTATGTTTTTTAAAGTCTTTATCCTATATAAACATTGAATTACTTAAGAATAAAGTGATATCATGCATTAGATTTGCTTTAATATAAGCCATAGGGGTTAAGGAATGGTTGGATTTATCAATGAAACCATGATTGGGCATACCTTAATATATGTTGAAGCCAGGTTAAGTATTAGGTTCATTATTCTTTCATTTTATGTATGCTTAAAATTTTCCATAATAAAAAATATTCTAACTCCTAGTCATATCCTTCAACAACTGGGCCGTCATAAGACAACTCTCCACATATGATCAAAGTTACAAATAGTAGACAGTTATACCAATTTGAAAAAGGTTAATTGAAAATTCTTACCAAAACATTCAACCTAAAATCTTATAGGTTATTCTACCAAACAAAACTGGCTTCACAAATTAAGATGGAGGAGTCAAGAAAACAGATTAGTGTTCAGAAAAACAGAGTTAGACACTCATTCCAGAGAAGCCAGGGACTAAATCAGTCAAGACAATCGATAGGATCACACTGAAGATTCAAGTATGGCAATATCATACCAGCCATACTTCCTCCCAATTATATTTAGAACAACTTAGAAATTGGGGTTTGAGGGTAAAGAATTCAAGTTTAATTTCAAAACTGAAGATCTGGATTCCTATGCAGAGGTAGGGAAAATTACCTACAGAAACTTTAAAATCAAGACAAGATTTCTATGGTGAAGGATTTCAAGGTACCCAACCTGTTTTCCCAGAGCTGTTCCTGAGCAGGTCAAATGATCCTACCTGATGGAGTCAACTGCTCCTTTGAGAGACAGAGAATACAGGTGGCTTCCATGGAATTCTACAGTCTTGTGTGTGCACGTGCACACAGACACATACACACAGACAGACAGACACACACAGACACACACACACACACACACACACACACACACACAGCCTCCTACGTAGAATGTTTAAACACAGAGATGAAATTTCATTAAAATATAAAACTCTTGGTAAACCTGGTGGTAGGCTTATTAGAACTGTATCAGAAAATAGAATGCCTGTCATCTCAACAGTTCTTTATTTAGCATAAATATTATTGGCACCTATCAGGAAAAAATTATTCCACATTTGTACTAGAAAGAGAAAAAAGAAACTATCATTTAGTTCAGAGATTGCCTGATAGAGAATAGTTCATCACCACAGAACCAAGCTAATTAAAATCCTCCACACCAGTATTCTCAAATTTCAGTATGCTTCAAGTCACCTGGGAGGCTTATTAAAATGCAGATTGCCGGGAACTACCCCCACAGAGTTTCTGATTCAATATGTCTGGAGTGAGCCTAAGAACTCCTTTTCTGACAAGTTCCCAGGTGCTGCTGCTACTGATCCTGCAGCCATATTTTTAAAACCACTGTTTTGAAGTAATTAAATGTATATAGGAAGAAACTATTATTCTTGAAGCAATTAGAGGGGTGAGGATATTAGGATCTAGTCATGACCTACAGAATTATTAGTTTCCAAGGTTAGATCCACCAGGAACTCTCAGCACGAAACTAATGTTTCTTCCTCCACCTAAGGAAGGTGGCAATTTGAGATCCAATTTCCTGGATTTATAGTGTCACCAGGATTGCCAAGGATGAACTGTTCTCACTCAGAGCAACGATTGCAAGGTTTTCCCAACTTGGGAGATAACAATCGTAGGAATGCACCTTTAAATCTTTGTTGTGAATTCCACTATGTGCTGATTGTTTATTTAGGCAAAATATCCCATGAAAGAAAAATTCCCCACCACATTCTCACATTCTCATCAATGTATGGTACTCTGCTTGCTAAAAAAAAAAAAAAAAAAAAAAAAAAAAAATGCATTATAGAGGCTAATCAAGAGTTTTACCTAAAAATGTTAAAAATGCCATTGAGCTGTTGTAGATATATTCTCTGATCATGTATAGAAAGACCCTCAAGTGTTTTTTTAACAGTTTTACTGAAGTATAATTCATGTATCATAAAATTGACCCATTTAAGATACTCATTTTAATGACTTTTGGTATCCTCATAGAGTTGTGCATTATCACTCAATCAATTTAGAACATTTTCATTACCTTGAATTACCTATAATCATTATCAACCAATGCCATTGGCACCACCCCAAGGCAACCACTATCTACTTTCTGTCTCTACAGATTTGTATACCAGGCTTTTAAAATATATTATTTCATTTAGCTTCATGTTGTCAGGGTTTGTCCATATTATACCAGGTGTCAGTATTACATTCTTTTTTATCAAGAATAATATACCATAGCATGGATGTGCCACATTTCATTTTTCCAGTCAACAAATGATGTACATTTATGCTGTTTCTACATTGTACTATATGAGCGATACTTCTGCCCAATCATACACTTGATTATGCCCATTACTACTAATATACCCATTATTACCAACAATGCTGCTTTAAACATTTTTGTACAAGTGAGTTTTTGTGTGACAAGTGTTTTAATGTTTCCTGGATAAATACCTCGGAGTGGAATGGCTTAATCATATGGCAACTCTGTGTTTAACTAAGGAGCTGCAAAGATGCTGCCCCATTTTACCTTCCCACAACTATATATGAGGGTTCCAATTTTTCTGGATCCTTGACAACATTTGTTATTACCTGTCTTTTTATTACAGTAATATTTCCATATCGACAGTTTTAAATTTCCATGGTTTCGGTTACCCAAGGTCAACAATAGTCTAAAAATATTAAATGGAAAATTCCAGAAATGACAAATTATAAGTTTTAGATTGCACATGGTTCTGGGTAGCATTATGAAATCTCACACTATCGCTACACCCTGCCTGGGATGTGAATCATCTCCTGGTCTAGTTTACTCATGCTGTATACACTACCCACCCATTAATGGCTATTGCTTACTAGCTAGCCATTTCAGTTATTAGACATATTGACTCTGTAACATTGACAGTTTCAGGCATCCACTGGGGAGTCTTGGAACATATCTTCCACAGATAAGGGGGCACTACTGAACTGCCATCCTAGTGAGTATGAGGTGATATCCTGTAATTTTACTTTGCATACTCCTAATAACTATTGATAGTGACCATCATTTCTTGTGCTTACTAGCTCTTTGTAGAGATGTCTATTAAGATCCTTTACCATTTTAGTTGTATTATTTGTTTTTATTTTTGAGTTATAAGAGTTCTTTACGAATTTTAGATATGATTTGCAAAAATGTTACCCCATTCTCTCGGTTGTCTTTTCACTTTCTTTCCAGTGTCCTACGAAGCTTGAACATTCTCTAACTTTGGTATCCAGGTTATTTATTTTCCTCTTTTATTGCTTGTGCTATTGGTGTCATATCTGAGAGACTTTGTCTAATCTAAGTTGGGTTGTATCTCACATGCTAGGTGAGGATTACCATAACACTTCCTAATTTATAGGGGCAAACACCTGAACACCTTTTCCCAGTTGACCACAGAAGGGCATATGATCCTAGGCCATATCTCTAGACCAGGTTGGGATACTTCCTCACTTCATCTCATCAGGGAGACTTTGTATTAGCTCACATCATTACAAGAAGGAGGATGAACACAAATAAGATATTTTGAGAGATACCACACTCACATAACTTATAGCATATTGTTATGCTGTTTTATTATTAGCTATTGTTAACCTATTAATATGCCTAATTTAGAAATTAAACTTTATTATAGGTATGTATAGATAGGAAAAAACTTAGTATTCATAGGGTCTAGTAATAGTCATAGATTTATGCATCCACTGGAGGTTTTAGAACATATCCCTGGTAGATAAATAGGGACTACCATAAATAGAATGATGAGAAACTTCCCTCTTATCCAAAAGTTCTTCTTGCTCAGTGAAGTCATGAGAATTATGTGAACAGATATTGGTGTACAAATCCACCAGATTATATCCATAGAAAGAAGTCTACCCAGGACCGGGGTTGTGGCTCAGTGGTAGAGCACTTGCTCATCAAGTGTGAGGCACTGGGTTTCATGCTCAGCACCACATAAAAATAAATGAATAAAATAAAGGTCTATCAACATCTAAAAAGAATATTTTTTAAAAAAGAAGCCTACCCAATCACAAAAAATCAAGTGCAGAAGTATAGAGCACAACCACCAGGAGTCAAAGGGGAAATTTAGGTTAAAAGTGTGAATGCACCTCATCCAACTTACTATTTCTTAATGTTTTTTTCCTTCTCTTTTCAACTTTCAGGTGGTTTTTGCTCTTACAGACTTTGTAATAGAAAATCTTGGAAAACAGTTTGTAGAAGCACCACCTGTGGACCTGGCTACTCTGTACCAAGATATGTCATATAACACCCCGCTGGTGTTCATCTTAAGCACAGGCTCAGATCCCATGGGAGCATTTCAGAGGTTCGCTCGGGAAAGTGGGTATTCAGAACGGTAAGGTCACATTATGCAGTTTTTATCTCTTTGTTAATTTGTCTTTGTTCTTCCCTGCTGTGGAACACGAACTCTACCATTCTGGTATTCTTCACACACACACAAAAAATTAAGATGTGTTAATATTTCTCTATGTATATAATTAAAATAGAATAAAAATCATAAAAGCTATAAATTTCATTTGAGCAGAATGATTACTTAAATATTAAAGTATAAAATGAAGTTGGATACTGATTGAAACTTTTTTAGTATTTACCTGCTTTTTTTTTTTTTTTTTTTTTTTTGTAGTGATGTGGATTAAACTCAGGGGTGCTTTATTACGAGCTACATCCCCAAGCCTTTTTATTTTTTATTTTGAAATAGGGTCCCACCAAGTTGCCCAGACTAGCTTTGAACTTATAATCCTCTTATTTCCACCTCCTGAGTAGCTGGGTCTTTCTCATGATGGCTTCCAGCTCTGATGCAGCCTGGTCCCTGGACTGAGAATTATAGGGATGTGATGAATCCAATCTCTTCATCTGGAGTTTATGGCCTGCATTAGTTAGACTGCTCCACAGAAACAGAATCAATAGGAGAGATTGTATGTGTGTGTGTGTGTGTGTGTGTGTGTGTGTGTGTGTGTGAACTTTCCATCACTATAACAAAATATCTGAAATGTGTGTATATACATACATACATGTGTATATGTGTGTACATGTATATATATATATATATATATATATATATATATTTTTTTTTTTAATAAGGAACTGACTACACAATGATAGGGACTAAGAAGTCCCAAGATCTGCTGTTAGTAAACTGAAGATTCAGAAAAGTTGATGATGTGTAGTTCCAGTCTGAGTCCAAAAGCCTGAGAGCCAGGAGAGCTGTTGGTACAAGTTCCAGTCCAAAAGTCAGCTGGCTCTTTACAACAAGAGCCAAGGTTTCAACCTGAGTCTAGTGGCTAGAAAAGACCAGTACCTCAACTCAACAGTCAGGAAGGATGAGTTCCCTCATACTCAGCCCAGCTGAGTGTTGAAAGCATGACCCAAGACAGACACAGAGCCCACGTAACAATAATCTGGGGGGATTCAAGATGGCGGACTAGAGGGTGGCTGCATTTCGTGTTGCTCCAGGACTCAGGACTCAAGAAGAGGAGATATAGAGAGACTTGGGACCAACTCAAAGCAGCCGGGTGAGTGTCTCCCATTGGGGAGGCCTCCCGGACGGGGCGGTAGCCCCGAAAGCAGGGAACTTTGTGAAGTAGAGCTGCCGGCGAGACGCCCCTCCCCCCGCTGGAGCAGTGAACGCGGACAACTGGGAGCATTGGAGAGGTGGCTGCTCACCACAGCGCTTGGACTCGGCGCAACCCACCCGGGCTCTGGGAGGCTGCCCAAAGGAGAGGGTGCTCGGTGAGCTGTTTGGACTGAAAGCGACCACCCCTGAACACAGGGGGCTGCCCAGAGGAGAAGGAGAAATACGGGCTCAGCACGTCGCTTGGACTTGGAGCAGCTGCACCAGGGCTCTGGGCGGCTATCCGGTGGAGCAGTGTGGTGAGTGGTTTGGACCCAGAGCATCCGCTCCTGAACACAGGGGGGGGGTCTGGAGAAGGAGGAGCGTCGGGGTGCTTGGGCTCGAAGTGACTGCACGGGTGGCAGTCAGGACGAGAAGGTGCACAGTGAGTTCCTGGGACTCGTGATGAACTCACCAGATCTCTGGGTGACTGCCTGGTGGAGAAGGAGGTGCGTGGTGGGTCACTTGGACTTAGAGCGACCGCACGGAACACCAGGTGGCTGCCGGAGGAAAAGGCGTGTGGTGGGTCACTGGAACTCGGAGCGATCTTAAGGGGCTCCAGGTGGCTGCTCAGAGGAGGGGCCGCATAGCCAGGCGAAAAGTGCAGAGCAGGGTCCCAGGGCCTACGCGGCTTCTTGGTGGAAGAGCCCCACAGACAAACTGAGGGGCGGAGCGAAGGCTCCAGGACTGCAGGCAGCTTCTCTGAGGAGAGGCAGCCTAAGGAGATTTGTCTGCGAAGGGTGAGGCTTCCAGACCCAGGAGGTAGGTCCGGGTCCCTGGGAACATTGCAGAAGAAGGCTGCCCAGCCCAGGCGGTAGTTGTGAATTGAACGGAACCTCTGGGAGGGAAACCGACCAGCGAGACCTCCCCACCGGGTGAGTCCTCCCTGTCGGGTGAGGTTCTCCTAAAAGGACTGTAAAATCAGAGACACAGGCCCAAACTGGCCTTGCATCAGCCCTCATCCTACTTCCCCTTTGGATGACCATTCATCAGCAAGTGAAGGTACCTCTGCCCACTAGCAGGAAATATACCCCACCGGAAGGCCACCTCCCCTAGGGAGTCAGCTTCCTTGTGGAGCACCGCATTATCAACTTCCTCCAAGACTTCAGCCTACTGAAGGCTAAGAGGGGATATACTAGAAATCCTCAGGGATATTATAAGACAATAGAGGAAATCTGCAATATCACAGCTGTCAACTGATACCTGAACAATATGAGAAAACAAGGAAAGAAAATGCTGCAAACAAATCTAGATGGTACATCAATGAAACCCAACGAGAGCATGGCAGAAGAAATGACAGAAGGGGAGTTCAGAATGTACATAATTAAAATGATCAGGGAAGCAAATGACGAGATGCAAGAGCAAATGCAGGCACTGAATGATCGCACCAATCAACAGTTAAAAGAGCAAATACAGGAAGCAAAAGATCATTTCAATAGCTAGAGATATTGAAAAAAAAAACAAACAGAAATCCTTGAAATGAAGGAAACAATAAACCAAATTAAGAACTCCATAGAAAGCATAACCAATAGGATAGAACACCTGGAAGACAGAACATCAGACAGTGAAGATAAAATATTTAACCTTGAAAACAAAGTTGACCAAACAGAGAAGATGGTAAGAAATCATGAACAGAATCTCCAAGAACTATGGGATATCATGAAAAGGCCAAATTTAAGAATTATTGGGATTGAGGAAGGTTTAGAGAAACAGACCAAAGGAATGAACAATCTATTCAATGAAATACTATCAGAAAATTTCCCAAATCTGAAGAATGAAATGGAAGATCAAGTACAAGAGGCTTATAGGACTCCAAATATACAAAATTACAACAGACCCACACCAAGGCACATTATAATGAAAATACCTAACATACAAAATAAAGACAGAAATTTAAAGACTGTGAGAGAAAATAATCAAATTATATTCAGGAGGAAACCAATACGGACATCAGCAGATTTTTCAATCCAGACCCTAAAAGCTAGAAGGGCCTGGAACAACATTTTTCAAGCCCTGAAAGAAAATGGATGCCAACCAAGAATCTTATGCCAGCAAAACTTACCTTCAAATTTGATGATGAAATAAAATCCTTCCATGATAAACAAAAGCTAAAAGAATTTACAAAAAGAAAGCCAGCATTACAGAACATTCTCAGCAAAATATTCCACGAGGAAGAGATGAAAAACAAAGAAACAAATCAGCAATGGGAGGAACTATCCTAAAGGAATTGTCAAATAAAGGAAGAACCAAGTCGTCTCAAAATAAATAAATAAATAAATAAAATGAACCAAATGACAGGGAATATTAATCATATCTCAATAATAACCCTGAATATTAATGGCATGAACTCATCAATCAAAAGACATAGACTGGCAGATTGGATCAAAAAGAAAGATCCAACAATATGTTGCCTGCAAGAGACTCACCTCGTAGAAAGAGATACCCATAGACTAAAGGTGAAAGGATGGGGAAAAACATACCATGCACATGAACTCAGCAAAAAAGCTGGGGTATCCATCCTCATTTGAGATAATGTGGACTTCAAGTCAAAACTAGTCAGAAGGGATAAAGAAGGACATTACATACTGCTTAAGGGAACCATAAATCAGCAAGACATAACAATCATAAACATCTATGCCCCAAACAGTGGCTCATACATGTATGTCAAACAAATCCTTCTCAATTTCAGAAACCAAATACACCATAACACGATAATACTAGGTGATTTTAACACGCCTCTCTCACCACTGGACAGATCTTCCAAACAAAAACTGAACAAAGAAACCATAGATCTCAATAACACAATCAATAATTTAGACTTAATGGACATTTATAGAATATACCATCCAACCAAGAGCGAATACACTTTCTTCTCAGCAGCACATGGATCCTTCTCTAAAATAGACCATATATTATGCCACAAAGCTAATTTTAACAAATACAAGAAGATAGAGACACTACCTTGTATTCTATCAGATCATAATGGATTGAAATTAGAAATAAATGAAAGAGTAAAAAACAGAAGCTACTCCAACACCTGGAGATTAAACAATATGCTATTACATGATGAATGGATAACAGAAGATATTAGGAAGGAAATTAAAAAATTCTTAGAGGTAAATGAGAACAAAGAAACATCATATCAAAATCTTTGGGACACTATGAAAGCAGTACTTAGAGGAAAATTTATTTCATGGAGCGCATTCAATAAAAGAAGTAAAACTCAACAAATAAACCACCTAACACTACAGCTCAAAGCCCTAGAAAAAGAAGAACAGACCAACACCAAAAGTAGTAGAAGACAGGAAATCGTTAAACTCAGAGCTGAAATCAATGAAATTGAAACAAAAGAAAAAATCCAAAAAATTGACAAAATAAATAGTTGGTTCTTCGAAAAAATAAACAAAATTGATAAACCCTTAGCCACTCTAACAAAGAGAAGACAAGAGAAAACCCAAATCACTAAAATTCGGAATGAACAAGGAAATATCACAACAGACACGATTGAAATACAAAACATAATTAGAAGCTATTTTGAAAATCTATATTCCAACAAAATAGAAAATTTCGAAGACATCAACAGGTTTCTAGAGACATATGAATTGCCTAAACTGAACGAGGAGGACATACACAATTTAAATAGAACAATTTCAAGTAATGAAGTAGAAGAGGTCATCAAAAGCCTACCAACAAAGAAAAGTCCAGGACCAGATGGGTTCTCAGCCGAGTTCTACAAAATCTTTAAAGAAGAGCTCATTCCAATACTTCTCTAAGTATTCCATGAAATAGAAGAGGAGGGAACCCTCCCAAACTCATTCTATGAAACCAATATTACCCTGATACCCAAGCCAGACAGAGACAAATCGAGGAAAGAAAATTTCAGACCGATATCATTAATGAACATCGACGCAAAAATTCTCAACAAAATTTTAGCAAATCACATACAAAAATATATTAAAAAGATAGTGCACCACGATCAAGTGGGTTTTATCCCAGGGATGCAAGGTTGGTTCAACATCCAGAAATCAATAAATGTCATTCACCATATCAATAGACTTAAAGTCAAGAATCACATGATTGTTTCAATAGATGCAGAAAAAGCATTCAATAAAATACACCACCCCTTCATGCTCAAAACACTAGAAAAAATAGGGATAGTGGGAACATTCCTTAACATTGTAAAGGCCATCTATGCTAAGCCCATGGCTAATATCATTCTAAATGGTGAAAAACTGAAAGCATTCCCCCTAAAAACTGGAACGAGACAGGGATGCCCTCTTTCACCACTCCTATTCAATATCATTCTTGAGACTCTAGCCAGAGCAATTAGACAGACCAAGGAAATTAAAGGAATACGAATAGGAAAAGAAGAACTCAAACTATCCCTATTTGCGGATGATATGATTATATACTTAGAGGAACCAGGAAATTCCACCAGAAAACTTTTAGAACTCATAAGTGAATTCAGTAAAGTAGCAGGTTACAAGATCAATGCTCATAAATCCAATGCATTTTTATACATAAGCGATGAATCCTCAGAAAGAGAAACTATGAAAACTACCCCATTCACGATAGCATCAACAAAAAAATAAAAGACTTGGGAATCAATCTCACAAAAGAGGTGAAAGACCTCTACAATGAGAACTACAGAACACTAAAGAAAGATATTAAAGAAAACCTTAGAAGATGGAAAGATCTCCCATGTTCTTGGATAGGCAGAATTAATATTGTCAAAATGACCATACTACCAAAAGTGCTATACAGATTCAATGCAATTCCAATTAAAATCCCAATGACGTACCTCACAGAAATAGAACAAACAATCATGAAATTCATCTGGAAGAATAAGAAACCCAGAATAGCTAAAGCAATCCTTCGCAGGAAAAATGAAGCAGGGGGTATCGCAATACCAGAACTTCAACTTTATTACAAAGCAATAGTAACAAAGACGGCATGGTATTTGTACCAAAATAGACAGGTAGATCAATGGTACAGAATAGAGGACACGGACACAAACCCAAATAAATACAACTTTCTAATACTAGACAAAGGTGCCAAAAATATGCAATGGAGAAAAGATAGCCTCTTCAACAAATGGTGCTGGGAGAATTGGAAATCCATATGCAACAGAATGAAACTAAACCCATATCTCTCACCCTGCACAAAACTCAACTCAAAATGGATTAAGGACCTTGGAATCAGACCAGAGACTCTGCAGATTATAGAAGAAAAAGTAGGTCCCAATCTTCAACATGTCGGCCTAGGACCAGACTTCCTCAACAGGACTCCCATAGCACAAGAAATAAAAGCAAGAATCAATAACTGGGATAGATTCAAACTAAAAAGCTTTCTCTCAGCAAAGGAAGTTTTCAGTAATGTGAAGAGATCTGGGAGATCTCTTCTTGTCACTCAAGGCATTTAATGAAATCACTATTGAATTACTAACTTACTAAGCCAAACAAATAGAGATGTCATGTCTGCATGTCAGTATCAACATGCAACAAGTAATACAGTTGTTACAAAATGGATTCACAAAAGTCACTAACCAAACCATGAGTAGCAGCAACAAACATTGGAGAGGAAACAATCTGATAGTTGCCACATTGTAATAGTCAAAAAGCCAAGACATCCAAACAAACAAGATGTATGGCTCATTCACGGGGGGGGGGGGGGGGGGGGGGGGGGGGGGGACAGAAACTGACCGTGGTGAATGGTAGGCATTGAATCTACTAGACAAAAACTTTATTTTTATATATATTTTCATTTTTAAATAACATAGTAATTGTAATGTATGGGGTACAGTGTGATGTTTTGATACATGTATACAATGTATAATGATCAAATTAGGGTAAATGGTATATCTGTTACCTCAGGCATTTATTATTTCTTTGTGTTGGAATCATTCAAAATTCTCTTCACCAGCCATTTGAAATAATTGTCAGCCATAGTTATCCTACTGTGCTTGTTATTCCTCCTGTACAGCAGCACCCCTGTACTTAGGAACCATCCTCTCTACAACCCTCCCTTCCACACCCTTCTCAGGCAGTACTAAACCCTGTTCTATTTTCTACTTATTTTTCACTCCTACATATAATAAAGAACATGCAATATTTGAGAGACAAAAACTTTAAATCAGCTATTTTAAATATACTCATGTAGCTAAATAAAACATAAAGAAAGCTAAGGGAAAACATAAGAATGATATCTCACCAAAATAGAGAATATCAGTAAAGAAGTAGAAATTATAAAGAGGAACACAGTAGAAATTCTGGGGGCTAAAATTATAATAATTTTGAAATGAAAAATTTGCTAAAAGAATACATGTGTGAGGAAGCAGAAGAACCAGTAGACAGAAAGATAGGTCAATTGAGATTACTCAACCTCTGAGGAGCTGAAAGAAAAAAAAAAAAGAATGAAGAAAAATGAACAGAGCCCGAGATCTGAGAGATGCCATCCAGGCTACCAACATACATATAAAGAAAGTACCAGGAGAAAACAGGGAAAGGATACTCAGAAAGAATACCTGAGGAAATATTCTTTTTGAGCTAGCATGTTCTGATTCTCAGACCTTCACACAGTATGAATTATGCCAATGACTTTCCTCATTCTTCAACTTTGCAGAAGACAGATCTTGGGACTGAGTGGTCTCCATAACGACATCAGCTAACTCCCATTAAATGTATGTGTGTGTATCATGGGAAAACACGCGCGCACACACACACACACACACACACATACATGTATACATACATAATATATATTCTCATTTTCTGCAAAACTCTAGCACACTAGGTATGAGATTTCTTTGTGGGATAGTGAAAATATTCTACAACCAGATTGCAATGACGATTTTCCAACACTGTGAGTGTACTGGAAGATAGTTAATTGTACACTTTTAATTTTAAAAAAGAATAAGATACAATTAAAGAAGAAAAACAAGGTAAGAGGACTTTTTATTACATGTCAAGACTTACTATAAACTTTTTATAAAACTAGAGTTATTTAGACATTGTGGTAGGAGTACAAGTCTAGACAAATAGATGAATGAGAAAAATAGATGATTCAGAAATGAACTCATGTACATTGGAATCCTATTTATGACAGAAGTGATATCTCAGAGCAGGGAAGAAAAAAGAATCTTTCCAACAAATAGTCCTGAACTCATTGGAATAGCAACACACAAAAAAATTAATTTTGACATGTATCTCACATCATACATATAAGTAAATTCTGATGGATTGTAGAACTAAACAGTAGAAGGCAAAACAATAAATATAAGATAATATAAGAAAGTATCATCCTGGGCATTGAAAATTTGCCTAAATGCAAAAGGGTGATCATATTTTTCATTGTAAACAAATGGGATACATGTTGTTTTTCTGTTTGTACATGGAGTCAAGGCATACCATTTGTCTAATCATAAATTTACGTAGGATAATGTTGTTTGATTCATTCTGTTATTTTTTTCCTTCCCCCCCCACCCCTTCCACCCCTCTTTTCCCTCTATACAGTCCTTCCTTCTTCCATTCTTCCCACCCTCCCTAACCCTCACCCTAAACCTAACCCTAACCCTAACAATAACCCCTCCTACCCCCCATTATATGTCATCATCCACTTATCAGCGAGATCATTCGTCCTTTGGTCTTTTGAGATTGGCTTATCTCACTTAGCATGATATTCTCCAATTTCATCCATTTGCCTGCAAATGCCATAATTTTATCATTCTTTATGGCAGAGTAATATTCCATTGTATATATATACCACAGTTTCTTTATCCATTCATCAATTGAAGGACATCTAGGTTGGTTCCACAATCTGGCTATTGTGAATTGACCAGCTATGAACATTGATGTGGCTGTATCTCTGTAGTATGCTGATTTTAAGTCCTTTGGGTATAGGCCAAGGAGTGTGATAGCTGGGTCAAATGGTGGTTCCTTTCCAAGTTTTCTAAGGAATCTCCATAATGCTTTCCAGAGTGACTGCACTAATTTGCAACCCCACCAGCAATGTATGAGTGTACCTTTTTCCCCACATCCTCTCCAACACCTATTGTTGCTTGTGTTCTTGATAATTGCTATTCTAATTGGGGTGAGATGGAATCTTTAGGGTAGTTTTGATTTGCATTTCTCTTATTACTAGAGATGTTGAACATTTTTTCATATATCTGTTGATTGCTTGTACATCATCTTCTGTGAAGTGTCCATTTCCTTAGCCCATTTGTTGATTGGATTATTTGTATTGTTGGTGAAGAGTTTTTTGAGTTCTTTATAGATTCTGGAGATTAGTGCTCTATCTGAAGTATGAGTGGCAAAGATATTCTCCCACTCTGTAGGTTCTCTCTTCACATTACTGATAGTTTCCTTTGCTGAGAGAAAGCTTTTTAGTTTAAATCTATCCCAGTTGTTGATTCTTGCTTTTATTTCTTGTGCTATGGGAGTCCTGTTAAGGAAGTCTGATCCTAAGCCGACATGTTGAAGATTTGGCCATACTTTTCCTTCTATAAGATGCAGGGTCTCTGGTCTGATTGCGAGGTCCTTGATCCATTTTGAGTTGATTTTTGTGCACGGTGAAAGATAGGGGTTTAATTTCATTCTGTTGCATATGGTTTTCCAGTTTTCCCAGCACCATTTGTTGAAGAGGCTATCTTTTCTCCATTGCATATTTTTGGCACCTTTGTCTAATATAAGAAAATTGTATTTATTTAGGTTTGTGTCCATGTCCTCTATTCTGTACCACTGATCTATTTTGGTACCAATACCATGCCGTTTTTGTTACTATTGCTTTGTAGTAGAGTTGAAGATCTGGTATTGCGATACCCCCTGCTTCTCTCTTTCTGCTGAGGATTGCTTTAGCTATTCTGGGTTTCTTATTCTTCCAGATAAATTTCATGATTGCTTGCTCTATTTCTGTGAGGTGCATCATTGGAATTTTAATTGGAATTGCATTGAATCTGTATGGCACTTTTGATATTATGCCCATTTTGACAATATTAATTCTGCCTATCCAAGAACATGGGAGATCTTTCCATCTTCTGAGGTTTTCTTTAATTTCTTTCTTTAGTGTTCTGTAGTTCTCATTGTAAAGGTCTTTCACCTCTTTTGTGAGATTGATTCCCAAGCATTTTATTTTTTTTAGGCTATTGTGAATGGGGTAGTTTTCCTAACTTCTCTTTCTGAAGAGTCATCACTTATGTATAAAAATGCGTTGGATTTATGAGCATTGATCTTGTAACCTGCTACTTCACTGAATTCACTTATGAGTTCTAAAAGTTTTCTGGTGGAATTTCCAGGTTCCTCTAAATATATAATCATGTCATCAGCGAACAGGTATAGTTTGAGTTCTTCTTTTCCTATTCGTATCCCTTTAATTTCTTTGGTTTGTTCAATGCTCTGGCTAGAGTTTGAAGGACGATGTTGAATAGAAGTGATGAAGAGGGCATCCCTGCCTTGTTCCAGTTTTTAGGGGGAATGCTTCAGTTTTCACCATTTTAGAATGATGTTGGCCATGGGCTTAGCGTAATGGCCTTTACAATGTTAAGGAATGTTCCCACTATCCCTATTTTTTCTAGTGTTTTGAGCATGAAGGGGTGGTGTATTTTATTGAATGCTTTTTCTGCATCTATCAAAATATTCATGTAATTCTTAACTTTAAGTCTGTTGATAGGTGAATGACATTTATTGATTTCCGGATGTTGAACAACCTTGCATCCCTGGGATAAAACCCACTTGATCATGGTGCACTATCTTTTAATATATTTTTGTATGGCGATTTGCTAAATTTTGTTGAGAATTTTTGCGTCAATGTTTCATTAAGGATATTGGTCTGAAATTTTCTTTCCTTGATGTGTCTCTGTCTGGTTTTTAAAAATTGATAAATTAGGCTAAAGTACGTTAACATTTAAAATTTTATTATTTTTTTTTTTTTGTGGGGGAGGATATAGGGAATGAACTCAGGTGCACTCACCACTGAGCCACATCTCCAGCCCTATTTTGTATTTTATTTAGAGGACAGGGTTCTCACTGATTTGCTTAGTGTCTTGTTTTTGCTGAGGCTGGCTTTGAACTCAAGATCCTCCTGTCTCAGCCTTCCAAGCTGCTGGGACTACAGGTATGTGCCACTGCATCCAGCTGAATTTTTATTCATAAAAGGCAGTGTTAAGAGAGTGTTTTAAGGAGACAAATATATCACACCAATGCAAGATGTTAATAAAAGGAAGACTGGCAGAGGGAAAGGAGCTATATGATAAACTATACTCTCTTTGTAAACAAAATTTGCTCAAAAAATAAATAATGTCTATAAATTATAACTAAACCCAACCAAAATAAGTTTGAGGCTGGGTAGGATTTTTAAAAAATAAAAGAATCAAAATGGGGACAAAAGACAAAAAAAGGAAAGTAACCAAATGGTCAATAAAAAAAAAAAGAAAAAGCAATTTAAAACTTCAATGAGACACCACTACACATCTATCAGATGTTAGCCAAGATGTGAAGAAAGAGAAACTCTCTCATCTACTGCTGGTGGAGGTATGGAATCGCAACACCATCTTGGAAAACAGTTTGATATTACACAAAAGTTATATATACATACTCTGTCAAACAGAAGAAATAGTCACATGACTAGAAAATGGAGGGCCAACATAGACCAAAAGGCACATACAAAATGTTCTTGAAGAATTATGATTAATAACTAACAAACAGATAACTCTAATATCAAGGAGAAAATGGTTAATAAATCATAGTCTAAGAGCACCTTGGAATATTATGCAACAGTGAAAAATGTATGGACTTACAATAACACAAAATAACATGAATGAATCTGTAAAAACATAATGTTGGGGTACATCATTTCATTTCTATGGTTGTACAAGATATAAAAAATTAAAAGATAAATTTAAAAAAACATAATGTTAGAGCGAGAAGATGGGACTAAGGGGAAGCTGGATTTCTCCTCACTCAGTGACCCTGGATGCAAGCAGCGGTAATACTGCTTGTCTGTGAGATGGGCAAAAGAGAGATTTAATTAAAACTCAATACTGGGACAGAGTGCCTAAAGAAACATCAAAATCCTACCAACAAAGAAAAGCTAAGGAACAGATGGATTCTCAGCCAAGTTCTACCAAACCTTTAAAGAAGAACTAATACCAATCCTTCTCGAATTGTTCCATGAAATAGAAAAGGAGGGAACTCTTCCAAACTCATTCTGTGAAGCTATTATCACCCTGATACCAAAACCAGACAGACATATCGAGGAGAGAAAACTTCTGACCAATATTCTTGATGAACACAGATGCTAAAATTCTTAATAAAATACTTGCAAATCACATATGAAAACACATTAAAAAGACAGTTGCCATGACCAAGTAAGTTTCTTCCCAAGGATGCAAGATTGGTTAAATATACAGAAATCAGAAAACGTAATTCAAAAAACATAATCCACCACATCAGTCAATGGAAAGACAAGAATCACATGATTATCTCAATAGATGCAGAAAAAGCATTTGACAAAATACAGCATCCATTCATGTTTAAAACACTAGAAAAAAATAAGGATAGAAGGAACATACCTCAATATTGTAAAAGCTATATATGACAAACCCAAGGCCAGGATCACTCTCAAAGGAGAAAAAAGTGAAAACATGCCTTCTAAAAACTGGAACAAGACAAGGATGCCCACTTTCACCACTTCTATTCAACATTGTTCTTGAAACTCTAGTCAGAGCAATTAGGCAAAGAAAGAAAATAAAGGGATACAATTGGAAAAGAAAAGCTCAAACTATTTCTGCTTTGCAACATGATCCTATATTTAGAAGACCCAAAAAATTCCACCAGAAAACTTATAGAACTCATAAATGAATTCAGCAAAGTAGCAGGATATAAAATTAATACCCATAAATCAATTGCATTCCTATATTCCAACGATGTGAATCATCTGAATGTGAAACTAGGAAAATCATCCCATTCACAATCACCTCAAAAAAACCATAAAATACCTTAAATTAATCTAACAAAAGAGGTAAAAGACCCTCTACAATGAAAACTGCAGAATACTAAAGAAGACCATAGAAGATGGAAAGACTTCCCATGTTTTTAGATAGGCAGAATTAATATTGTTCAAATGGCCATACTACCAAAAGTGCTATACAGATTCAATGCACTTTCCATCTAAATTCCAATGACATTCTTCATAGAAATAGAAAAATCAGTCATGAAATTCATTTGATAAAATAAGAGACCCAGAATAGCCAAAGCAATCCTTAGTGAGAAAAGCGAAGTAAGAAGTATCACAATCCCAGACCTTAAACTGTACTAGAGAACTATAGTAACAAAAACAGCATGGTATTGGCATCAAAACAGGCATGAAGACCAATAGAACATAATAGAAGACACAGAGACAAAGCCTCATTAAGTACAGTCATCTCATACTAGTCAAAGACACCAAAAACAACACTGGAGAAGAGATAGCCTCTTCAACAAATGGTGCTGGGAAAACTAGAAATCCATAAATAGTAGAATAAAATTTAACCCTTATATCTCACCCTGCATAAAACTCAACTCCAAGTGGATCAAAGACAGGTATTGGGCCAAAAACCCTGCACCTACTAGAGAAAGTGTAGGCCCAACACTTCAACATATTGGCTCAGGAATTGACATCCTTAATGAGACTCCTAAAGTGCAAGAAGTAAAATCAAGAATCAATAAATGAGATGTCATCAAACTAAAAATCTCTTCACAGCAAAAAACAATTAAGAGTGTGAAAAGAGAATCTACAGAGTGGGATTGCCACTTGTACCTCAGAGCATTAATTTCCAGGATATACAAAGAACTCAAAAAAAATTATCAACAAAAACACAAATAACCCAATTTATAAATGAGCAAAGGAACTGAATAGACACTTCTCAAAAGAAAAAATACAAATGGTCAAAAAATATATGAAAAAATATTCAATATATCTAACAATTAGGGAATGCACATTAAAACTACACTGGGATTTCATCTCCAGTCAAAACGGCAACAAAAAATACAAGTAACAATAAATGTTGGTGAGGATGTGAGGAAAAGGGTACACTCATACATTGTTAGTGGAACTGAAAACTAGTGAATCACTCTCAAAAACAGTATAGAGATTCCTCAAAACACTTGGAATGTAACCACCATTTAACCCAGGTATCCCATTCCTCAGTATATATCCAAAACGTTTAAAATCAGCATATTGCATTGATGCATCCTTATCAATCTTGACAGCAGCACAACTCACAGTAGCTAAGCTATTGAGCCAACCTGGTTCCCTTCAAGAAATGAATGGATAAATAAAATGTGTGTGTATATATATATACACACACACACACACACACACACACACACACACACACAATGCAATATTACTCAGCCATTAAGAAGATGACTTTATGACATTTGGCAGTAAATGGATGGGTCTGGAGACTATCTTGCTAAGTAAATAAGCAAATCACACACACAAAAAAAAATGTTGAATGTTTCCTATATGTGGAAGCTAACCCACAATAAAGGGTGGGAGGGGAAGACTAGAAGTTTAGTAGATTAGACAAAAGAGAATGAAGGGAAGCGAGGGAGACAGGAAAAGCAAAGACATTTTAATGAGTCTGACATAATTTTCCTATGTACATATACGAATATACCACAGTAAATCCCATGTGAATGTACCATCATGTGCATCCACAAGATGGGGGTCCTAATTAGAATGAGATCTATTCCATGCTTTTATAATTATATCAAATTTCTCATCTGTAATAGTAGATGTCATGTACAACTAAAAAGAACCAATAAAAAATTAAATAAATAAATAATGTTGATTGATATAGAACAAAAAGAAAAGAATATTATATGAATATTTAAATATTTAAGGAAAAAATATTTATTATATGATATCATTTATATAAAATAATATTTATTATATGATTTCATTTATATAAAATTTCAAAACAGGAAAAATGAATCTATGGTGTTAGGATTCTACACTTTGTTGCTTTTGGGGAATACTGATTGATAGGATGCTGATTAGTTATCTCTTTTTTGACCTGAGTAATGATATATATGCACATTTACTTTGGGAGAATTTTTTAAGCCACACACTAAGATTTGTACACTTTTTCTAATACATCTTAATAGACTTAAATTTTCTTAGATAGACTTAAATTTTCTTAGATTTTTTTCAGAATGGCTCTATTGTGTTGTTAAGGAGAATGGTTACCTTAAGGAATAAAGAAGGTGTGGAAAGGGACAGAGGCAATATGTCACTGGGGTATCAGCAAAGTTCTCAACTATGGTTGTTCATTTGTGGTCATTCACACAGATATATATTTATTTTTGCTGCATATTTGTTTGTTTCCTCTGTGTGTGTGTGTTATCATCAACATGTTTTCAAAAACAAAATAAAAAAATGTTTGCACCTCAGCCAGAATTGAGATTAGCAATGTATATATTCATAAAGAGTCTATCATAGCATATTTACATTTTTAAAAATATCTGCATTGCTTAAAAATATCTGCATTGCTTAAAAATAGTATAACATAGTCTTTGTTGTTGTTTTTCAATTCAGAGTGCAGTCAATTTCACTGGGGCAAGGACAAGGACCCATTGCTGAGAAAATGATCAAGGATGCAATGAAATCAGGAAACTGGGTATTTTTGCAAAATTGCCATCTTGCTGTTTCTTGGATGTTAGCAATGGAAGAGCTAATTAAATCCTTCACAGAACCAAGTATGTTGAGCACATAACATTTGCACAATAATACCTTTTTATCAAGTCCTTAGAGTAGATCTTAATTGTAGAAATTGTGTTTCTTATTATTATAGATGAGAAATTTGAGCACTAGGCAGGTTCAGTTAAGTTACACAACCAGGATTCAAATAAAGGTCTTCATACTCCACATTAAGGGGATAATCCACTGGATCACTTCTGTTTCATATTACCTTTATGGGAGGCCATTTGAATTTGAAATATATTTCCTATGGAGTGATTAAAAGAAATAGTAAGACAGACTTAGGCCAAAGAAAGGAAATGAAATCTTTATAAAATAAAAGAAGTACAGAACCAGGAGAACCAATAATGGTCCAGAGCCCTTTGTTAGGAGTCTCAGAATGCTTTCTGGGAATGTGAAAAATACTCGATGAGTCTTGGAAATTGCTTTTCTCAGTGTTATCTAAAAAGGTGAGGAACTGCTCCTTTGGAGAATCACTGGCCTTCACTGGGTACCAAGCCACCTTCCCCAAACGTTCCCTCACTTCCTGGCCCCAGCCCTACCACCGACCCTGCCTTCTGTAGGCTGCTTCCAATAAGGTCAAGAAGTCATTTGTATCTACCATCTAGAATCTATCCTGTCCACTCTTTTTCAGTACAAATAAAGGATGTTCTACTTCCTGATGATCCCTTTCATTTATGTTTAAATGGAAAATAACCCCAAAATGGAATTTATATTTAATGAGGAATGACAAGAAGGTCTTCACTACATTTCAGGATTTGAATTTTTTTTAATGTTAGGGAAGGCATCAAAAAAGCAGTTTCTTGCAGTGGTACTACATGGAGAGGTCAATAAGTTTCACTCTAACTAGAACAAGAGCATTCACCAGTTCTTCAAGGAGACCAGTTGCCTGTGGGCTTTATGTGTTTGCAGCTCACAAAACCTTCAATGGATAGAAAAATCCTCCTCTTGCTATAATCATTTATGAGCTAACCATTCAAGTTTTGATATTAAACTTGAATCAGTATAAAATAAAATATATTTGAGTAGTAAACTGAAACAAGAAAAGAAGGAAAAATAAATAAATAAAACAAAAACAAAACCCTCTAGACTTAAAGTTCTAAGACTTCAGTAGAATTCTGCCCCACTGCTTCATGATTATGTATGCCATATTTTTTCTCTGGGACTTAATTTCCCCAGCTATAAAATTACTTTAGATCATCTTTTCTAAAAAGTCCATTAATAAGATGATTTCTAAGATTTTCTTTCAGCTGTAAATTTCTGTGATGTCTATGAACATTAAGATACATGATACTAGAGCTGGAGCTATTGTAGGTCAATGGTAGAGAAAATGCTTAACATGCTCAGGACCTTAGGTTCGGTCCCCAGCACCAAAAAAAAAAAAAAAAAAAAAAATGGGGGCAAGGAGGAATGCTTGATGCTTTTGCAATTATAAGTAGAAAACAATGATTCTCAAAACTTGGCCTTTTTCTTTTTTTGGTTTTCTCAGTTAGTGAAATAATTAGTCCCAAAGATTGGTTACTGTTTACTTCTATGCCTAGTTGTCTTATTATGCAAGAAATTTTAGTATTGGTCTAGAATTGTATGAGAATTAATTTTAAATTTTGACTATTTAATATGGCTTATGAATTTAGATTACCAAACCGAGAAACATAAATTCAGCTTTGATATTCAGTCACCTATCCGTTCAGTGAACATTTCAGAACTTGCTATGTACCACACATTGCTGTAGGAGTTTAAAGTATGTCCTGACAGAGTTATGCCATTAACATAGACCAGACATGTTTGTGTCTTTCCACAATGCCAGAATTTATTAAATAACAATAAATTCATAAGCTGCATCACTTTCAATCAGCTTTAATTCACCAATATACTCATGGTTCACTAGGAGTCGTGACCAAGGCAATCACAAGTTCTTTTAGTCCTTTCTCAATTACTAATATCTATAACACTCATACTTCACAGAATATTATATATGGGATACAGAATGAAAGTCATTCCAAGAGTAAAAAAAGAAGAGAGCAGGATACAAAAGCTAGGCATCACGGGAGGGGGTCAGATAAGGGTGTTAACAAATCAGTTCACAGAGGTGAGGAGTGACCAGGTGACAGGATCAGTGTGGCACTGTGTCTAGTCTTGGGGTGTTCCTCCTTTTATGGGTCTTAGGTGAGGGGGTTACATCTACTGGGATTGATAAGTGCCTGCATCTGGTGTTTCTGATATGATTTAATATGCTCCAGTGTCCATGTGCTCTTTTTTAATTTAAGAAGTTAATTTTTATTGTCATAAATAAATTAATAAGTAATTTGTACCCATGGTTCTGCTGGGTGGTTGCTTACCTGTACGGATAAGATGTAGAGTTATTTACCTTGGCACTTGTACTCAAAATAAGTAGCTCCTGGCAAATTACTGCTTTCCAAATTGAAGTAACTCAGCAGGGCACAGCCTGCTTTCCACAAGTATGTCAGTGAACAAAACCACCCGTTGATAATCTGCTCTTATAGTGCCTATGTTTTAGTGGGAAGGAAGACAATGAATAAACTACATAGTAAATAAGTAACTTACATGATCTGATAGAATGTGACTGTGCTTTGGGAAAAAATAAAAAGGAGGGTAAGGGGAGAGGTGGTTCAGAAAGATCAGAATGAGCTGGTGGTAGGATGATAGCAATTTTAAATGGTGTGGTCTTGTAGGCCTTTTTGAGACGATAACTTTTGACCAAGACAGGAAGAAAGTGAGGGAATCTGAGGGAAGAGCATTCCAGGAAGAGGGAATAGCCAGTGCAAAGATGCCAGTGCCGAGGGAAGGAGCCAACCTAACCTGGCATGTTTGAGAAACAGCAGAAAATACCAAGGAAATCATACCTGTCTTCCTGTGATGGGAACAATGATTTTTTCCAACTTTACCATGACCTTTTTAAAAATTTTTTAAATTTGTTCTAATTAGTTATACATGACAGTAGAATGCATTTATATATTTTGATACATAATACAAAAATGAAGTATGATTTCCCATTCTTCTGATTGTACATGTTATGGCCTTTGAATCTAAAAGTAGAGCTTAGTTCTTCTGTATGCACTGCCCAGAAAGTAAATGTGTTGAGTTGAATTGTCAGTTGCATCCTTAGGATCTCTATATTCCTGCTCCTTCTGTTCTGCCAATGGGCTTCCTTTCTTCTCCACGGGGCTTTCTGAACATATTTATACAATTTTCCCTAAAGTGAACAGCTTAGAAAAAAATCATGAGCTAAATGCACTATCATTAACTGTCCTCTTTTTCAACTGAAAATTTTCCCCATTTTAAAGAGAAAGAACTTAATATCTTAAGTATTAAAAATTGGTATGTGCCTAATTTCTTTATCCACATATGCTGCTAGAAGTCTGCCTCCCACTGTGAAGTGCCCAGAACAACTCCTTCCACCTCCATCTTAAAACCATTTAGAACATACTTGAAATAGATCAACTAGAGTTTTAAACAATATGAAGCATTTTCCTTCCCTAGAATTATTTCTTATTATGATTATAACTTCTTATTTAAAAATTAATACTTTCTTGTAGAAAAGTGCTACTACAAGCTAAACATTTTCCTTTCTTGTTGTTTTGTCTTTGTTCCAAATAGGTCATGTTATCAAGGACACTTTTCGACTTTTTCTAAGCTCTATGCCTAGTAGTACATTTCCTGTTACAGTTCTTCAGAATTCTGTCAAGGTAAAGTATGCATATGGAATGGAAATAGTTGGTCTCTGAGTGTTTGTCTAGAGGCTCCAGGGAGCTCAGACCCTGCACAGAACAATGTTGAAGTTTGTGTGGTCAGGGTGTAAAGGCGGATGTCAATACCCTTTCAAGCAAGCAGGGAAATTAGGTCCCAAGACAGTGACCATCTTTACATGTTCTAGTCCTATTTGTCATTCAATTCTTCCAGCTCTTACCCTTCACAAGAAAATGTTAAGTGTACAGTGATGAGAACATATCCTCTCCCCCAGGAAAGGGAATGAATGTTTCAGCATTTGAAAGGAAGGTCTGCAGGTGGTATAGCTGCTGAATTTCAATGCAGAAAGTTTCCAATATGTGGGAAGTTAAGAGGACTAAGAGGTGCTTCTTTCCTCCTTGCCCCATGTCATGGGACAAAGTTTGGGACAATGTCATATTTTGAGATGACTGAAAAATCCAAAGGAGAAAGCCTTAGCATGCTTTTCTGACCCTGTTTAGAAAAATGAGCACCAAATGGAAATGTCTGAGGTTCTTGTGCAGATGCTTCTGACGTTCAAGGTCTGAGGACCCCTCCAAGCCATATTCTCCCTGGACCATGGCTGAACAAGACACAAAGTAGGCTTGCGCATGACAGGAAGGCCTCCATGGGAAAGTTAGCTAGATTATCTCAGTGTCTTCAGTCTATGTGTATTATTCAGAAATAATGCAAATCTACAAATCACCCTCTCTTCTCTACCTTAATCTAGGTAACTAATGAGCCTCCAAAAGGGTTACGTGCAAATATCAGGCGAGCGTTTACTGAAATGACAGCTTCATTTTTTGAAGAAAATATCCTTGGAAGAAAATGGAGACAAATAATATTTGGCATTTGCTTCTTTCATGCAATTATTCAGGTATATCCAATTCTGCCATTTAATAGCAACAAAGATATGTATTATGTTATAAATAAATAAGTAGTAAAAAAATAAGTGAAAGCTTACAATGGCACTGGGAAACACTGAGGGATTCTGGATTTGAACCCAAGTTCTTTTAATTCAACCACTGATCTATATACTCAGTTTGCATCAGTATCTCACAGCTGTTGCTCCCACCTACATGCTATATGCCTACAGAACACCATCACCTGAATCAATGCAGTAGGGCCAATTCAACAAGCACAAAAGCAATCTCCTTTACTTGGCCTCACACCCCAAATCTGTTTCCCCTTTAGTATCTGGTTCTGAAATCAGTGGTCCCATTCTCTCAATTACCCAAAACCAGAACATCAGGATTATTTTTTATTCTTCCTCTTCACTCATATATTTTTGTCAACCATCAAGACCTCCATATTAATTTTACAATAATTTCACTCTGATCTGTTCCTTTGAGTGGAATCACCAACCTTAGTGGTTCCTTCCCCACCTATTACTGAAGCCCCAAGTCCCCCAAAAGATGACCTTTAACCCAGCAACAGTCTCCTTCCCTCTGTCCCAAACTCTGCTTGGTCTGGTATCCATTCCTGTGACCTTGTATTCTAGTTCTGACTCTCCAACTACATATGGTGGTGTCTTCATTAGACCGGCGTCCCAGTCTTCAACTTTGTGTGTTCTATAGAGAAAGAATCAGTAAAGAAAAACAAGAAGATTAAAGGTGTAAGGTATGGGATAGATAGACAAAAAGGTCCTACAAGAGATCTGAGAGGTTGGAAATCAGGTATCAGGAGCTCTTTCGCTGTTCCACTAACAAAAGCTTCTAAAGATGAGGAAGTAGTTTAAAATTTAGTGAAAATTTGAGATCAAGAGGAAGGAACTTGGAAATGATTGTCAGTTTAGAATTAAGAAATTAAGGTAGGATAAGAAAATAGCAAAGAGGGAAGGATTCATGAAACAAAGATTAAGATTATGTGCACCATTTTCTTTTTAAACATCCCCATGAAGAAATCATTATGTAATCAACATAGTATGGCAAGGCAGAAAACTTTGAATAAAACTCTTTAAAAGACTAAGGAGTAGTTCTCTCACCAAATGTATAATTATGGCATCAGTATTTTTATGCCAAAAGATTCTAGATGGGATTATTTTTCCTCTTCTATTAGAAATATTTTATTTACCCTGAAAAACGGATTTTCTTTTTACCAAATCTGTTGAATTTCAGTAATAGCAGATTTTCTTTTGTAAATATGGGGAGGGTCCAGTATTGAAGACAGATGTGATTCTCCTATTTGGTGAAAGCCTAGTTGAGGTCCAACTGCATGACTTTAACTGATTTTGAGTGCAGGAATCCCAGTTTTAATGTTAGCCATTTATTTTTCACTATTTTACACGTAATTAATTTTATCAAACTTTGTCAGACTATTTTTATTTTCCATTCCAGGAGAGAAAGAAGTTTGGCCCCCTTGGATGGAATATCTGCTATGAATTTAATGACAGTGATAGGGAATGTGCTCTACTGAACCTCAACCTTTACTGCCAGGATGGAAAGATTCCCTGGGATGCACTGATTTATATTACTGGTCAGTATATCCACATGGCCAGGGCATCTAGCGTGGACCACAGAGTTGTTGATTCACCCCTACCTGATCCTTAGAAGATGGCATCCTCTCCCCATGTTTAGTGGTGGTAATGATGCCTCCTGAAGTTCCCTTTGTGAATTTAAGATTACAATAAGCATGTCATGTGAATATTTACCCATAGAAAATTGGAAAGATGTCTTCCCAGATAATAATAGTACAGAAAACACATTGCTTTTGCTACATGCCAGGCACTATTGTAAAAATTTCTCATGAATTAGTAAATTAAATCCTCACAGCAACACTATTAGTATCATGGGTGAAATCCTGTCAGGAACCCTACAATGATGAAGGATGACTTGTAGCAGTGAATCTGGACTCCAGGAATTATATCAGCATTAGATATCATTTCAGTATGATTCCTTCCTACTCATAGTTTTGGGATATCAATGAAGCATGCTGAAAGTAGCTTCTTTATGAATAGAGAGACAGTATACCAATAAGTTTTAATTCCCCCTATCATAATTTCTGTGAGGCAAGTTCTCTACGTCATCTTGGATCTCTTTCCTCCATAGCTTGATAGCAATAATTTATAAGGTATGTATAGAACTTGAATGGCTACAAATGTTTGGTTCCATTTTATTCGTGGACCTTAAGTGGAAGCACTGTTTCATGCAAAGTGTGTACATTTTAGAATGCTGCAGTCAAGAATGGGATAACACCAAAATCAATATTTTTGAAGCAAAACAAGAAAAAGGAAAAATTATGTAAACAGAGATCAGTGTCTTTAATTTCTTTTACTTGGAAAAAGCAAAATTATTAGGGTAAAGTATGTGTATTAGTTTTTTGTTTTTGTTTTTTTTTTTTTGCTTTTTAAAAATTGACTTTCATTCTTTTTTTGAGGGGGTAGTGGGAGGAAATTTTAATGTGCTTTTTCCATTTTCAGTACCAAATAAACCCATTATAATTCAGCTATGTTTGTCAATTTAAAAAAAAATTATATATTTAAAAATGCAAACTCCTTTTCAGGTGAAATTACATATGGTGGTAGAGTTACAGACGCATGGGATCAAAGATGCCTTCGTACTGTCTTGAAAAGATTTTTTTCTCCTGAAACATTAGAAGATAATTACCAATATTCTGAATCAGGTGAATGACACCTCAACATTATGAAAAAGACCTTTCTCAAGAAGCCATTGACAACATCTTTTGGTTTTCCATCCAGGGCCCTCTGTGTCTAATCTTTGCAACTCAATCCATCCCCACACTTGATACCTTCAAAGCTGGTTTGATAGTAAATGCACAAAGATAAATATTTTACAGTAACCACTTTGAATTATTTCTGCATTAAAGTTGTTTTATTATGTCTAAATATGTTTTCAAAGTTATATTTTTAATGTAATTAAAGAAAATTTCCAATATGGCAAATTTAATTTAAAAAACAGATTTATGGATTAGTAATAGCTCATCAGGGATCAAAGCAGGTAAATTAATTGTCCTAACCCCCTTGGAGGGAACAATCAGATTAGGATAGTAAGCTCATAAAAGTTTCTACCACTGAGTTGTAAATCACTGATTACATTTCAAGTTGTATCTTGTCATTACTAGGAAAAATTGAGTAACCCTATATTTCAATGTTTTGCAAATATAGCATTTGCTTTGAGGAACTAGAGAAGGTCATCATTGTGTATCAAATGAAATGTGAAAGTATTTCTAACACAAGCATAAATTTGAGCTCTTAACAAGTCATATCTTTCAGCACTGTGTCCTTAGATTCTCAGAATATTTAAACATTCTGGAAAAGACACCTTGGAAAGTTAAGACACTAATCTGATGCTCACGGTGTCAAGAAACAATAAACTAGACACATCAGTGAAAGCAAGGAGATTTAGGGGAAACAATCCCCTTTTCACAAGAGGCAGATATCATCTGAATGAGGCAGAGAACCACCAAACTTGGAAATACAGAGTCAGTTTTTTTGAGATGTGTTTTTCTTCTGTTTTTAATTACAGGCATATATTTTGCACCCTTGGCTGACAGTTTACAAGAATTTAAGGACTACATTGAAAATCTGCCTTTGATAGATGATCCAGAAATTTTTGGAATGCATGAAAATGCCAACTTAGTTTACCAGGTATGCGGTCTTTCAAATGAAAATATTTATGTATGTTGTATATATAAATTCAAAACGTCAATTGTCACCTCACTAGCTTTGTGACTTACAATATCCTTAAGTAAATACGTAATTGTTTCACCTTGCATTCAGCTGTGGCTCCAATTTAGACAGCTCTCTCTGGATCCTTTATAAAATCTTAAGATCGTGTATTTTTCCTATCACCAGTAAACCCCTTCCATTTCCTCCATCCCCAGGCCTCCTGCTTAGTCCATAATTGCTTTAGTCAGGTTTTTCATTGCTGTGACCAAAATACCTAACGATAACAACATCGAGGAGCGAAAATTTATTTTGGCTAATGGTTTCAGAGGTTTAGTCCATGGTTGGCTAACTCCATAGTTCTGGACCTGACGTGAGGTAGTACATCATGGTGGAAGGGTGTGATAAAAGAAGGCAGCTCAGGACCTGGCAACCAGGAAGCACAGAAAGCACCACTCACTGAAGACAAAATATAAACCCCAAAGGCACAACCCCAGCAACCTACTTCCTCCAGCAACACTCTACCTGCCTACAGCTCCCACACAATTAACACATATCAGTGGATGAGGATCCACTGATTAGGTTATACTCCTCATAATCTAATCGTTTTATCTCTGAAAATGTTTGCATTGTCTCACAACATGAACTTTTGTGGGACACTTCTTATCTAAACCATAACAATAATCTTTCTGCTCACACTCACCAGAACATGGGGATTTGGATAACACCATAGTCTTTCTCTGCTGCCCTTCTCCCTCCATACTGAGTACTTTTGTCACATGCTATACAAAAGCTTAAATATATACACGATTAAATGATAAAAGTCCAGAAATGTATTTTAAAAAATCAAACTCTTTTTCAAGTGAAACTGCATATGGTGATCGGTACATGATTAGAACATAAAAGTATAGTTGCAAATGCCCAAAGCAGATAAATTAAAACATTGTTTACTGAAAGCATGTTTGCAGTACCTAGCTCTGGGTCCAAAGAACAAACCAGATTATTTTACTCCTCTATTCAAGACCTTTTGATGTTACACCATTACCTCTAAGTAGTCCAAGCTCCTCAGCTTGGCACTTGAGGATCTCTCCTGACCTGGGCATTGCCTACTCTTCCAGGTTCATCATTCACCATGCACAGATATCCATGATGAACCAAAGCCTCGAAATAAAGTGTGTGTCCCTGGGAGCTCTGGACAACTTTAAAGTTTAAGGACTATATTTAGCTTCACAAGGCTAAGGGGATCATTTTTCCACATAAATTTTTTCCCCTGTAAGTGTTAGAGCATGAAGTTTGCCTAGGCAACAAGGAATCCAAACAAAACAACAGTAGAGGGCTGGGGAATATAGCTCAGTTGGTAGAGTGCTTGCCTTACATGCACATGGCCTTGAGTTTAATCCCCAGTACCACCAAAAAAAAAAAGAAAGAAAGACCACAAAAAGGTCATTGTTCTTACACCTTATTTCATGTTCTCTACAGTGAAATTGTTTTGCCTTTCAGCAGGGAGTTAGGATAATGAATCATATGTTTTTTTAAATCCTATTTTCAGGAGAAAAAAACTGGTGGCTAAACCTGCTGTCAATATTTTTTCCTCTCTGATTGTTGTGGAAGGGAAAAGGGAGAGTGAGGTGAAAAGGCAGAGTATGAGAAAGAAAAACTGAGTGTGGATGTGGTAAGGCTAATAGCAGAAAGACAGCACTGTTGGTAGGGGAACGTCCTTGGCACAGTGTACCAGGAATGTGGATTTTTGTGTTTTCCATTGGTTTCAGAATGACTGGGATAGAAAGTATATAGTGAGCCACCAGTTATGTTTTTCTATGCAGGCTCCCTTCCTCCCTTTTACTGGATTAATACATGCCCCACCCTAACCTCTTTCCTTTGGGGCAATTGTCCCTTTCCCATTGCACAAAATCCTGATAAGACGTCCAACAACCCTCTACCTCGACAAAGGTGGGCGTGTGACACAGACCTTGCCAAAGGCAGTGCTTCATCTCTTAGCCACTCTAACTGCTCCAAGAAGTACACATATGACTACGCTAGATGAATGGCAGTCTTTTCCTGAGACAGCGTACACTGATACAGGTTGGCAGAAGGGCACTCTCTTTCCTCTAGAATCACTGGCTAGGATGCTATATATCTGCAGCCATCTGTGACCTTGTCCCTGACACTCACCTCTTCCCATCTACCACATGGAAGAAGCTCATATGCATTAGGAAAGAACAAGAGCCATATAGAGAGAAAGAGTTGAAAGCTTGAACCAGAGAGAATGTTATTAGATCCATTCATGCCTCTGTAGGGAAGGCAAAATTTTATTTCTACACTCTTAGGGCCTAAGAATTAAATCTATATAATATAGATTAACAGGAGAAAAGCTTACAATTTAATATAAACTTTCATTTCAATAAGAAAATGAAACCTTAAAGAACTGGTAAACCCCACATGCCTATGTGTTAGGTTGAGCAAAGAGAGGCAATTATAGGAAAGTAACTTAATTATGCTGGGTGGTGAAAGAAGATTAGTATGGTCAAGGTCTGTTTATACAACAGGCTTTTGACTATGAGAATGTCTCTCTTCTCCTGGTACAGGGAGGGCATCTTTAATATAAGGATATTTTATGTTTTGTATTCAGAAAGAAAAGGGGAGATAATAGAATGTCCCTCCATCTGCTATTTTCCAAATGGCCATTAGTTTATGGCAATCCTTAGGTCAAAGTGGCTTATTTTGGAGTAGCATATTCTCCTACCATTCACTGAGATGCACATTAGATTAGGTAATTCTGCCTGTTGCAATCAATAAAGTCTTAGCACAAAATATATAATTTATTTCTTCTTTTACCCAGCAAGTTATATGGATGCCTATCAGAAACTAATATAGGACTGGGAATGGTCAGGGAAAGGAGATTGGTCTACACATTCAGAGCACATGTTGTCAGCCATCCCTCCTGCTTTCTGAATCCCAGCTCTGCACAACTTTGCCAAAATGTCACTTTCCAACAGCTAACTCTGAACAAGGTGAATGTGAGGGGAAGTGAGTTATTATGAGAATGAATTATAACGTCCCTATGAATAAGAGTCAGATAACCAGAAGATCGAGGTTGCTATCCCAAACATCCAGTTCTGCTTGGACAGTGGAGCTAAGTCAGCTGTATTTATGAATCACCTAAGGCAGTGTGATGGTATCCCCATGCCTCACAAGTAATCTTTTGTTTGTTTTAATCAGAGAATTTGTTTTTATATTCTTATTTTCTTATTTTTATTTTTTTTAATTTTTTTATTGTAAACAAATGGAATACATGTTGTTTCTCTGTTTGTACATGGAGTAAAGGCATACCATTTGTGTAATCATAAATTTACATACAGTAATGTTGTTTGATTCATTCTGTTATTTTTTTTCCCTTCCACCCCACCCCTCCCACCCCTCTTTTCCCTCTATACAGTCCTTCCTTCTTCCATTCTTCCTACCCTCCCTAACCCTTACCCTAAACCTAACCCTAACCCTAACAATAACCCCTCCCACCCCCCATCAAGTTTCATCATCCACTTATCAGCGAGATCATTCGTCCTTTGGTCTTTTGAGATTGGCTTATCTCACTTAGCATGATATTCTCCAATTTCATCCATTTGCCTGCAAATGCCATAATTTTATCATTCTTTATGGCAGAGTAATATTCCATTGTATATATATACCACAGTTTCTTTATCCATTCATCAATTGAAGGACATCTAGGTTGGTTCCACAATCTGGCTATTGTGAATTGACCAGCTATGAACATTGATGTGGCGGTATTTCTGTAGTATGCTGATTTTAAGTCCTTTGGGTATAGGCTGAGGAGTGGGATAGCTGGGTCAAATGGTGGTTCCATTCCAGTTTTTCTGAGGAATCTCCATACTGCTTTCCAGAGTGACTGCACTAATTTGCAACCCCATCAGCAATGTATGAGCATACCTTTTTCCCCACATCCTCACCAACACCTATTGTTGCTTGTGTTCTTGATAATCGCCATTCTAATTGGGGTGAGATGGGTAGTTTTGATTTGCATTTCTCTTCTTACTAGAGATATTAAACATTTTTTCATATATCTGTTGATTGTTTGTAGATCATCTTCCGTGAAGTGTCTGTTCATTTCCTTAGCCCATTTGTTGATTGGATTATTTGTATTGTTGGTGAAGAGTTTTTTGAGTTCTTTATATATTCTGGAAATTAGCGCTATATCTGAAGTATCAGTGACAAAGATTTTCTCCCACTCTGTAGGCTCTCTCTTCACATTACCGATAGTTTCCTTTGCTGAGAGAAAGCTTTTTAGTTTAAATCTATCCCAGTTGTTGATTCTTGCTTTTATTTCTTGTGCTATGGGAGTCCTGTTAAGGAAGTCTGATCCTAAGCCGACATGTTGAAGATTTGGTCATATTTTTCCTTCTATAAGATGCAGGGTCTCTGGTCTGATTTCAAGATCCTTGATCCATTTTGAGTTGATTTTTGTGCAGGGTGAGAGATAGGGGTTTAGTTTTATTCTGTTGCATATGGATTTCCAGTTTTCCCAGCACCATTTGTTGAAGAGGCTATCTTTTCTCCATTGCATATTTTTGGCACCTTTGTCTAATATAAGAAAATTGTATTTATTTGGGTTTGTGTCCATGTCCTCTATTCTGTACCATTGATCTACCTGTCTATTTTGGTACCAATACCATGCTGTTTTTGTTACTATTGCTTTGTAGTAGAGTTAAAGATCTGGTATTACAATACCCCCTGCTTCGCTCTTTCTACTAAGGATTGCTTTAGCTATTCTGGGTTTCTTATTCTTCCAGATGAATTTCATAATTGCTTACTCTATTACTGTATGGTACGTCATTGGTATTTTAATTGGAATTGCATTGAATCTGTATAGCACTTTTGGTAGTATGGCCATTTTGACAATATTAATTTGGCCTATCCAAGAACATGGGAGATCTTTCCATCTTCTGAGGTTTTCTTTAACTTCTTTCTTTAGTGTTCAATAGTTCTCATTGTAAAGGTCTTTCACTTCTTTTGTGAGATTGATTCCCAAGTATTTATTTATTTATTTTTTATGCTATTGTAAATGGGGTAGTTTTCCTAACTTCTCTTTCTGAAGAGTCATCACTTATGTATAAAAATGCATTGGATTTATGAGCATTGATCTTGTAACCTGCTACTTCACTGAATTCACTTATGAGTTCTAAAAGTGTTCTGGTGGAATTTCCAGGTTCCTCTAAATATATAATCATGTCATCAGCAAACAGGGATAGTTTGTGTTCTTCTTTTCCTATTCGTATCCCTTTAATTTCTTTGGTTTGTCTAATTGCTCTGGCTAGAGTTTGAAGGACAATGTTGAATAGAAGTGGTGAAAGAGGGCATCCCTGCCTTGTTCCAGTTTTTAGGGGGAATGCTTTCAGTTTTTCACCATTTAGAATGATATTGGCCATGGGCTTAGCGTAGATGGCCTTTACAATGTTAAGGAATGTTCCCACTACCCCAATTTTTTCTAGTGTTTTGAGCATGAAGGGATGCTGTATTTTATCGAATGCTTTTTCTGCATCTTTTGTAATAATCATGTGATTCTTGACTTTTAGTCTGTTGATATGGTGAATTACATTTATTGATTTCTGGATGTTGAACCAACCTTGCATCCCTGGGATAAAACCCACTTGATCGTGGTACACTATCTTTTTAATATATTTTTGTATGCGATTTGCTAAAATTTTGTTGAGAATGTTTGCATTGATGTTCATTAAGGATATTGGTCTGAAATTTTCTTTCCTTGATGTGTCTCTGTCTGGTTTAGGTATCAGGGTGATATTGGCTTCATAGAATGAGTTTGGGAGTGTTCCCTCCTCTTCTATTTTATGGAATACTTTGAGAAGTATTGGAATGAGCTCTTCTTTAAAGGTTTTGTAGAACTCGGCTGAGAACCCATCTGGTCCAAGACTTTACTTTGTTGGTAGGCTTTTGATGACTTCTTCTATTTCATTACTTGAAATTGGTCTATTTAAATTGTGTATGTCCTCCTTGTTCAGTTTAGGCAATTCATATTTCTCTAGAAACCTGTCGATGTCTTCAAAATTTTCTCTTTTGTTGGAGTATAGATTTTCAAATTAGCTTCTAATTACGTTTTGTATTTCACTCATGTCTGTTGTGATATTTTCTTGTTCATTCCATATTTTATTAATTTGAGTTTTCTCCCTCTTTCTCTTTGTTAGTGTGACTAAGGGTTTATCAATTTTGTTTATTTTTTCAAAGAACCAACTATTTATTTTGTAAATTTTTTCGATTGTTTCTTTTGTTTCAATTTCATTGATTTCTGCTCTGATTTTAACTATTTCCTGTCTTCTACTACTTTTGGTGTTGGTCTGCTCTTCTTTTTCTAGGGCTTTGAGCTGTAGTGTTAAGTCCTTTATTTGTTGATTTCTACTTCTTTTGTTGAATGCGCCCCATGAAATAAATTTTCCTCTAAGTACTGCTTTCATAGTGTCCCAGAGATTTTGATATGATGTGTCTTTGTTCTCATTTACTTCTAAGAATTTTTTATTTCCCTCCTGATGTCTTCTGTTATCTATTCATCATATAATAGCATTTATTTAATCTCCAGGTATTGGAGAAGTTTCTGTTTTTTATTCTGTCATTTATTTCTAGTTTCAATCCATTATGATCTGATAGAATACAAGGTAGTATCTCTATCTTCTTGTATTTGCTAACAGTAGCTTTGTGGCATAAAACATGGTCTATTTTAGAGAAGGATCCATGTGCTGCTGAGAAGAAAGTGTATTCACACTTGGTTGGATGGTATATTCTATATATGTCCGTTAAGTCTAAATTGTTGATTGTGTTATTGAGATCTATGGTTTCTTTATTCAATTTTTGTTTGCAAGGTCTATCCAGTGGTGAGAGAGGTATGTTAAAATCGCCTAGTATTATTGTGTTGTGGTCTATTTGATTCCTGGAATTGAGAAGGATTTGTTTGACGTACATGAATGAGCCACTATTTGGGGCATAGATATTTATGATTGTTATGTCTTGCTGATTTATGCTTCCCTTAAGCAGTATGTAATGTCCTTCTTTATCCCGTCTGACTAGTTTTGGCTTGAAGTCCACAGTATCTGAAATGAGGATGGATACTCCAGCTTTTATGCTGTGTCTGTGTGCATGGTGTGTTTTTTCCCATCCTTTCACCTTTAGTCTGTGGGTATCTCTTTCTATTAAATGAGTCTCTTGCAGGCAGCATATTGTTGGATTTTTCTTTTTAATGAATCTGCCAGTCTGTGTCTTTCAATTGATGAGTTCAGGCCATTAACATTCAGGGTTATTATTGTGATATGATTTGTATTCCCAGTCATTTGACTCATTTTTGTTTTTTGACATGATTTGGTTTCTCCTTTATTTGGCTGTTCCTTTAGGCTAGTTCCTCCCATTGCTGATTTGCATCATTGTTTTTCATCTCTTCCTCATGGAGTATTTTGCTGAGAATGTTCTGTCATGTGGCTTTCTTTTTGTAAATTCTTTTAGCTTTTGTTTATCATGGAAGGATTTTATTTCGTCGTCAAATCTGAAGGTAAGTTTTGCTGGGTATAAGATTCTTGGTTGGCATCCATTTTCTTTCAGGGCTTGGTAAATGTTGTACCAGGCCCTTCTATCTTTTAGGGTTGGATTGAAAAATCTGCTGATATTCTTATTGATTTCCCCCTGAATGTAATTTGATTTTTTTCTCTAGCAGCCTTTAAAATTCTGTCTTTATTTTGTATGTTAGGCATTTTCATAATAATGTGCCTTAGTGTGGGTCTGTTATAATTTTGTATATTTGGAGTCCTATAAACCTCTTGTACTTGGTTTTCCATTTCATTTTTCAGATTTGGGAAATTTTCTGATATTATTTCATTGAATAGATTGTTCATTCCTTTGGTTTGTTTCTCTAAGCCTTCCTCAATCCCAATAATTCTTAAATTTGGCCTTTTCATGATATCCCATAATTCTTGTAGATTCTGTTCATGATTTCTTACCATCTTCTCTCTTTGGTCAACTTTGTTTTCAAGATTACATATTTTGTCTTCAATGTCTGAGGTTCTGTCTTCCAGGTGTTCTATCCTATTGGTTATGCTTTCTATGGAGTTTTTAAATTGGTTTATTGTTTCCTTCATTTCAAGGATTTCTGTTTGTTTGTTTTTCAGTATCTCAAACTCTTATTGAAATGATCTTTTGCTTCCTGTATTTGCTCTTTTAGCGGTTGATTGGTGCAATCATTAAATGCCTGCATTTGCTCTTTCAGCTCTTCCTTCAATGCCCGCATTTGCTCTTTCATCTCCTTGTTTGCTTCCCTGATTATTTTAATTATGTACATTCTGAACTCCCTTTCTGTCATTTCTTCTGCTTTGCTGTCATTGGGTTTTATTGATATAGTATCCAGGTTTGTTTGGAACATTTCTTCCCTTGTTTTCTCATATGTCAGATATCAGTGGGACTCTAAGATATTGCAGATTTCCTCTATTGGCTTAGAGTCCCCATAGAGTTCCAGTGTATCACCTTCCTGCCTTCAGTAGCCTGAAGTCTTGGAGGAACTTGATAATGCCGTGCTTCCGAAGAAAGCTGCTCCTAGCCCGCTACTGGGTCGAGGGCTGGGGGCTGGTTCTGTGTGGAAATTCTTTCACTAGGCTGTCCTGCTCCTAGAAGCTGGCTATAGACAGGGCCTGCCTCCACCTGAGGGAGCCAGGCTGCTAGGGGAAAGCCTCTCCCTGTCCTTCCTTGGTCCCAGGAGCCACCTGCAGGCCAGGGCTCGCCACGCTGCTGGGTCCGTGGCTTGGGGTTGGTTCTGTGCAGAAAAGCTCTCACTGGGCGGCCTGCTGCAAGAAGCTGACTGTGGGTGGAGCCTGCCACCAGAGGGAGTATGGCTGCTTGGGGAAGTCTCTGGCTACCCTGCCCTGCTCCGAGAAGCTGCCCCTGGCCAGGCCTGCCGCCTGGGCCAAGCTTCACTCAGTGGAAGATACTCACCCCACAGCTCTATTTTGGTCCGAATCTCTCAATACCTCCCCTTCTTGAATCCTTGGTTCTGGAGTGACGGGAGATGCAGTTACCCTCTAGTCCGCCATCTTGGATCTCCCCTTATTTTTATTTTTATTGGTTCTTTTTAGTTATATATGATAGCAGAATCCATTGTGATATAATTATACAAGCATGGATTATATCTTATTTTAGTTAGATTCCCTTTCTTATGGATATACAGGGTGGTGGGAGTCACTGTGTTGTTTTCACATAGATATATGGGAAAACTGTGTCAGATTCATTCCACTCTTTCCTTTGCTTATCCCCCTAACAAGTAATATTTAGAACCAGTTGCCATAGAACTCAAATTTCTGCTCAGTCAAAGCTGTTCTGTTCTTGAGGTACAACGTGGGCCCAGAAATGGAGGTAGCCTGTACTCTCCCTGATGCCGGGTCTGTCATTCTGTAGAAGAACCTCCACTTTCCTATAAGGAAAAAGGAAAGGGAAAAGATGATTCTGGGAGCAGGGTTAAAGCCAAAATAGAAGTTTTCTAAGGTTTGCTGTCCAAGCTCAGGAGTTTGTTTGTTTGGTTGGTTGGTTTTTTTTTGTCAGTGGTGTTTTGGCCACTGCTCATTCAGCCCACAGCTTCATGGTGTGATTAATTTGCCACAAAAGGCTAGTGGTGCTTTGTTGCTATATGCTTTTTGTTGGTTTTTTGGTTTTTTTTTTTTTTTTTTTGGTGCTGGGGATTGAATCCAGGGCCTTGTGCTTGCAAGGCAAGCACTCTACCAACTGAGCTATATCCCCAGCCTATTTGTTTGTTTTTATGAAGAAGGAATTGAAGTACTTTGTCTTAGAGAGCCCAATCTAAAGTTGTAGACAAGATCCAACTGATCAACAATATACTGGACAAAGTCAATGAAATGATTATTGTTAGTAAGATAACTGTTATCTTTCTTACTAATCAACAAGCATGAAGAAGAAATAACACAAGATGAATAAACTCTAGAGAGCATACAGCATTTTATCTATAATCATTAGTAATGTACACTTAAAAATTTGTTAACAGGATAGATCTCAAGTTAAGCATTACTACCATTAAGTTAAATTAAATTAAATTAAATGTACCTATTGTTTAGAGCTTTCCTTATTTCTATAGGTAAGCTATATGTGCTACTAATTACTCTTTGAAAATTTGAGTCTTCACTGTTCTGTCTCTTATCATGATTACAGTACAAAGAAACCAACACTTTAATCAACACCATACTTGATGTTCAGCCAAGATCATCTGCTGGCGGAGAGGGGAAAAGCAATGATGAAATTGTCCAAGAGCTTGTTGCTTCTGTCTGGACCAGAGTTCCAGGTAATAAATAATTCCTTGCATCTGTATATAATGGGAGTTGTAGGAGTTAACTCAGATAACTGAGTGTAGACAGATGTTCAGACCTTTTTTTATGTTTATTTTTAATTTTTACAGACTGCATTTTGATTCATTGTATACAAATGGGGTACATATTTTCATTTCTATGGTTGCGCACGATGTGGATTCATACCATTCATGTAATCATACATGTATATAGGGTAATGGTGTCCGTCTCATTCCACCATTATTTAGACTTTGCTTTGCCAAGAGAGCTTGTCTGACATGGAGTTTTCCACTTTTAAACTAGAAGCCTACATTTTTTCAACATTACAGATGCCAACATACATTGCCAAGAGCCAATTTGTTTCTAGCCCCTTGTAACTTTAAGCAGACTCTGTCCCAAGTTTTCCTTGGCCTCGTGATTCTAAAGTTTCTAGACCTGCCCTGTTCAGGGCAGTAACCGCTAGCCATATGTGGCTACTTAAATCAAAACTTAGATTAAATAAATTTAAAATTTAATTCCTCAGTTGTAATATTCACATTTCAAGTACTACCATGTTGGGCATTTCCATCATCATTTGAGATTCAACTGAACAGTCCTTTCATTTTTCCCCATTCAGGAGAAATTGCTAAGTTATTTTTACCTTGATTTCTAATGAGTTGAGGAGCCTGTCTGAATGATTACAAGAGATCCACACTCATACTTTGCTTAGATTGCCCATGGATTTATACTCCAAAATCTATTGCTCATGATTGGAAGTGATAATAGGAAAAAGAAATGACTGAGTCCTGACAATACACTTAAGACCTGCAGAAGAAAAACAACCATGTGACCTCAGAACATGTGACCTCAGAACATGATCTCAACCATGTGACCTCTGCCTCTGAGGAGCAAGCCCTCAAAAAAAAAAAAAAAAAAAAAAAGGTCTACCTGGGGAGAGAGTTCTGATTGATGATGTTAAAGCAGAGACAGTTATTTTGGGAAGCAATTTCTAATCAAATTTACGATAGAAAACTGAATGGAAAAGAGATGGATAGACAAATGACTGACTACAGAGGTCATGAACTTGTTTCATTGAGTCCCAATGACACTGAGGAGGTGTTTCTCTTTAAGTTTCAGAAAACTTATATTTTAACTATGAAATAATAAGCAATTTGTCTGCTGAGACTGAGGTGCAATTTGCTCAACAAAAGAACTGAAGGTTTGGAATTGTCGCTGAAGGGAATGGTAGACAGGGAATACCAGGCATGTGTAACTGCAGTTCTATGGACTCAAAAGATGGGACTATCTATACTGTTGGGTAATTTTTTTTTCCTCCGGCAGCCAAATTGTGAGTGGTTAAGAAGGAATTTGATGCATATATTTTGGAATCCCTTATTTATTCCCCACTTTATTCAAATATGCAAGGAAAATGCAATTCCTTCCCTTTTTATGGTTCATGTGGTTCTTCATCAGTCTCCATTTGGTGGATTATAGGGAGAAAACATGAGCTAATTTTTTTATCCTGATAGAACCATGGACCTATTTAATAATTCCACCAATTGCTTTAAACAATGCTTAGTAACTTGGGATAAATGCTAAGTCTCTCACATCTTTCAGTCTCCCACTACCAAACCCTCCTTTCCTCAATACAATATAGATATTCAGGAAAGAACAAGGCTTACATACCTCTACGGTATACCTCTTACAAATCTAAGGTAGAGGGGAGGATGGGTCCCTGGCCTCTGAGCTCTAGTATGCCCTTATCTATCACATGGGTGCTTTAACCTGCAAGTATTTGCCACTGAAGTCTTCATTCACTGAAGTCTCTCATTCAGGCAAGCTAGGCACACAACCTCATGCCCTCTAACCAAGTGACCTCTGGAGATTGTTTCAGACAAACCCCTCACTCAAGCTAGCAGGTACCACTAAGTCATGCTGGCCTTCTGCTTCTTTCTCTTCTCTCTCAATCCTTCTCCTCCTCCCCATAGTTATCCAGAATGAAAGGGAGTAGGTTTTGCTTTACTCTTTTGGGTTCATGACCTCCTTCTCCTCAGCACAGTCTCTCTTTATTTAACTTAAGCAATCAAGAACCTATCCACCTCTCTTAGAGTCAGAGTCTACATACTGGCACAGATAAAAATATCCATGGTGAGAAATAAAATACTCTGGTATAATGCTTTTTATGTACACACACACACACACACACACACACACATATATACACAGACACATGCACACACACATTTTTCCTCTGATACAAATGAATTTAAACTTGCATTTCTGTGATTTCTTCCATGTAAACAGGTGAATCACCAAAGTTATAAATAATAGAAATATTGTCACATTTAAGCCATGTACGTCTGGCTTACATAATGAAAGAAGTTGATTTTAGAAAAAAATGCTAAGATAAGCACATGATACTAGAATGTAATGAGAACAGAAATCAATGAGAACTGATCCAAGGAGTCATCTCTCTGTTTCAGAAACACTGGAAATGGAGGGTGCTTCTGAGAGCCTTTTTGTTAAGGATCATCAAGGACGCCTGAACTCCTTGACCACCGTTCTTGGCCAGGAAGTGGACCGGTTTAACAATCTACTAAAGTTAATACATGTATGAGAGCTCATGTACTTCTTTGTTACTGGATATCAAAGCCTCGTAGGAACTATATAATATGAGTGTGCTTAATGTTTTCAGTTCCCATCACTTCACCATTTCTATTTGAATGTGCTAATAACTCTTCAGATCCAGCTCATCTGTTGAATTTATCCTCCTTTAAAGAATCTGTATTCCTCTTTTCTAATAATGACTGAGTGATATGTGACATTACAGATCCTCAGTTTATCTATTATCCTTAGAATTACCACTGACAAACTAGAAATTTATCAGGGGTTTATGTTCTCAATTGAGGGTGAGTCAGTGCTTGTTTTCACTATCTACTTTGCATTTAATAATACAATTTTTATGCAAAACAATGAAAACCAAAGTTTTTTCAAAGTGTGGGTTACAGAATGCCTGCGCTAGAATCCTCTGTGGTATGTGTTCTAAATGTGTATTCCTGAAACTGAGCACAGCAGCAGACACCTGTATTCCCAGCTACTGGGGAGGATAAGGCAGGAGAATCACTTGAGCCCAGGAATTTGAAGCCAGCCTGAGCAAACTAGCAAGATCTTGTTTTGAAAAAAGAAAAGAAAGAAAGAAAGAAAGAAAGAAAGAAAGAAAGAAAGAAAGAAAGAAAGAAAGAAAGAAAGAAAGAAAGAAAGAAAGAAAGAAAGAAAGAAAGAAAGAAAGAAAGAAAGAAAGAAAGAAAGAAAGAAAGAAAGAAAGAAAGAAAGAAAGAAAGAAAGGGGAAAAGAAAAAGTAGATTCCTAGATCCTATTCCAGACCTTCTAAATCAGAATTACTTGACATGGTACCTGGGAATGTGAGGCTTTTGTTGGTTTGTTTGTTTCCCAGTAATGGAGGGATTAATCCCAGGGCCTCCCACATGGTAGGCAAGTGTTCTTCTATCACTGAGCCACACCCTCAACCCCATGAGTTTTAAGTAAACTCCCCTGATGATTTCAGTACTACTAAAATTTGCAAATTGTTTGATCATTTGCCTTGTGGTCACAGATTCATTCCCTTCCCCAACCCACTCTCCCTCAAGATTGCCAAAGGCCGTCTTAGTTTCTCTAACTAACTTTGATAAGAAAAGAAAAGAAGACCATTAGAATCCAAATATGGATTCTAACAAGATAGCGTTACTGTTCAGCACGGAACCTAATACCTGGCCAATGGGCAGGGTTTGGGGATAAAAAATGAGTTAAATTTTTTTAAAATCAAAGAGCATTTTTTTCTCCTATTGAAAAAACAAAGTCTTCATTTGTTGCTGCTTGCCTGACAATGCTTGACTTGTTAAGTGGGCACTGGGTCAGATGAATGTGTGAAGTTCTCACCTTGTGACCAAGACACCTCAACACATATATACCAATGTCAGCAGGCAGGGTGACTGGGTCAGGGTTTAACACCTTCTTTATCAAATAAATAAAGGTACTTGTTATGATACCATGATAAAACTCTCAATAAAGTAAAAGAACAAAGTGGAAATTCACTTTACTATCCCTTCACACCCCAGAGGAAGCCCTGTCTAGGGCAGGTATTCATTCTGCATTATGAGTTCTTTCAGGGATGAGCAGGGTGGCTCTCACAGCCTCAACAGATAACTTCCATCTCAGGGACTAGATGTCTGCTCCACTAATGTCTTTGACCAGCCAGTGAGAAGGAAGAAAGGGAGGGTCAAGGAAAAGCAGTTTCCTTAGAAAATTGTGATCCAGAAGTTCCACGTATCATTTCTTCTTGCGGTTCATTAGCCAAAACTTGGAACACATCCCAGCTGCAAGGGTAGCTGGGAAATATCATTTCTAGGAGGCTTACCATGTACCCAGCTAAAACCAAGGGGGTACTGCTGTTCTAAGGAAGAAGAGGAGATGGTTGCTGCTCATCTTTTGCCTTTTCCTCATTATGACACTTCACCTCTTTCAAGATGTCACTTCCTTTATGATGTGTTCCTGGAGCACCCACATTTCACTCTACCACCAGATGACTTATAAGCCCTTTCTCAGGGCTCCAAAATTTCAGGTATTTCTATCACTATACTTAGCACATTTTTTGTATATTCCCCCAGGAGTATAATTGCTCCAACAAAGAACTTCTTAAAACAGAGAATTGGTGTATTGGTCAATTCTGCTTCCTTAGTAACTGACATACTAAATCTTCCATGAATATTATAATGTACAAGTGAATTCATGTGATTTCCAGGCCTCAGATCTTAGGGGCATCAGGAATCACATTCAGGCACTCCCACACCTGAAGGCTGTCATGTACCAGAAGCTTCCCTCCTCCTGACCTCTGTCCAGTCCTGCCTTGTGCTGGCTTTGCCCCTAGCCTCATCTTCACCTTACTTTGGGAGCAGCAAGGCAGCACTGTGGTGGTGATCAGAAAAGCCCAGGGAAGGAGGCAGCACTCAGAGGCCTTGGGGACTGCCATCCTGGAGAGCTCACTTTCCTCCAGATAACTTCGGAACTGTGAGAGGGGCGGGTCCTGGGGTGAGGACACCCTTGCCCCTGCTATTGAGGCTTCTAGCCATAGGGAGAAGGAAGCATTTAAAGTATGCTTTTTCCCATTTAAACACACATGTATTTGCTGCTTCCTTTGGGGAATATCTGCTGCCCCTTGAGCTCTGTCTGCCTTAAGCAGGTCTTGAAAGTCCAAGAGTCTTTCCCCTCTGTTTTTCTCATTTCATGGTTCCCCTTGCTACCTTCCATTTCTTCCCTAAGATGGGGAACTGCCTTGGCCCTGGCTGAAGGCCTCCTTCCTTCCTGCACTCTACTGCAGATGGTTCTTCAGATCCTAAGGACAAATTAATTGGAACTGTTATTTTTCCTCCCACTGCCTCTTGTGAAAAGAGGTGCCAGGAGGAGGGGACCAACCAATTAACCTAAGAAGGAATAAAAGGATGCTGAGCCCTGTTTCATCCACAGATTGCCTGACTCGAGGACTATGTACATTTGATCCTTAGGCCTTATTTTTTGTTTAATCAACATAAACATGTCTAACTATTGTATTTTATCAAAATATGGCAGATTTCACAAACCTGGAACTCAGAAGAGCCATCACCAATCTATACTCTGCCCTTGTCATTAGCCAGGTAGCAAATGTCACCCTGTATTCCCTGTGACTGCTGCCAGTCCAGCATCTCCCAGGACTACTGCCTGCTTCTGTCTTTTATGAGAAGGAAAGGGTAAAAGACATGTTTTAAGGAAGTGTTTTCAGCACAAAGCGACCCCCTGATGTCAGGTGCTATAACTCTGGGGGATTTAGGCACCCGCTATGCAAAGATGGCCAATGATGTGAGATATTTCCTCTCTTCCCCTCTCCCCCACATCCCCAAGCTCTAGGGTACTCAAATCACTCATAGGTCCATTTTATTCTTGGCCCAAAAGAAAGCTAGGTAGTAGCATTTCTCCCAGCCATTTCTCAGCCTCAGGAAACAACTCTCCTATTTCCCTTCTTTCCACTGCATTGGACTTTGCTATTAACTACCTGACCTTCCTCCTATCCCCAAGTTGCATGTTACAAAAATGCATGAAATAGTTGAGCATGTGGGCACACACTTCCAGACCCCGCAATTTGGGAGGCTGAGGCTGGAGGATGGGAAGTTTGAGGCCAGTCTCAGCAACTCAACAATTTTGTGATACTCTTTCACACAAAGTAAAAAATAACAAGGACTAGGGATGTATCTCAGTTCACTGTAAAGCACCCTGGGGTTTGAACCTCAGTACCCAAAAAACATATGAAATATTGCAGTCTGATCCAGAAGACTGTGTGCAAAAAGGATGGAAAAAGCCAGTAAGCCCTTTGTATCATGAATGAGTGTCATCTACACTTGATAATTACATCTGTAACGGTACCAATCTTTCTTTTTAGACTTCTCTAGATACACTCAACAAAGCCATTGCTGGATTAGTGGTGATGTCTGAAGAAATGGAAAAGGTGTACAACAGTTTTCTTAACAACCAGGTTCCCTCTCTGTGGTCCAACACAGCATACCCATCCCTGAAGCCACTAGGATCATGGGTCAAAGATCTTATTCTGAGGACTGCGTTTGTGGATGTAAGAAAATTCACTCCTTTGAAATTTGATAACTCTGATATGGCCAGCCCTAAGGTCCCTCGGAGTCTCAGGTTAACAACTATTGAGGGATCATCTGAGCCCAGAGAAATACAAACTGTCAGAATGGCATCACTTTGAAAGTTTTGTACTGATTGTGTTATTTTTTCTAGGCTCTTATCCACATGTTCAACTTTAATTCCAGGTCATTCTTGGGGTTAAGCTATGCATGGGACCCCACTGTAAAGTACAGAGCAAATCAAACATGGGCCCAAAAAGTCAGATGTGACTTTGTTGTCATCTCCCCCATCCATCCGTCTACTAACCAGGTTCTGGATTTGCGATAAGACTGGTGGATAAGGAAGTAGAACAAGGCAGGTAGTCAAACGGAGATGACAACTAACTCCTAAGAGGCCCTTTAAAATATGGCTTTGATTTAGATGACAAACTCAATCTCAGAAATAAAATGCCTAATGATGTGTTTCTCCTTCAGTTGTGGCTCAAAAGAGGACAGCCCAAGTCCTTCTGGATCTCTGGTTTCTTCTTTCCTCAAGGATTTCTAACAGGTACTGGTGCTTTCCCAAGGAAAATCCCACAGGAAAAGATTTTTTGTTTTGTTTTGTTTTGTTTTATGCACAGGGTTTCTAGGAGCTGGAGAAATGCATATCTGCTAATGACCTGCAAACAGAGCTACTGATTGTAGGGAAGTCCAGCAAAGTCCTGCTCTTCCTTGATTATTGGTGGGGATTTGAGGATGGTGGAAACACCAGATGTTCACTAGCAACCTAGTTCATGCCCCTCTCAGATTATCTAAGTGTGCATTCCACTCCTGAATCCATGAACAGACTGTGTGTGATTCAGTTCCCCATGTGACCCACACTCAAGAGTGTCAACTACTTTCCACCGATTTACGCCCCAGCATTGAGCAGTCTCCTTCCCTCTAAAAATGCTCTTGAGAGAGTGTCATCTACATTCCCCATCACCCCTTGGGGAATATGGCTCCAAAAAGATGAAATCTGGGGCAACTAGATTCTAATTAGCCCAGTCCTAAACTTATCTCATTCTTAGTCCCTAATAAATAATCCATATAAAACAAGCTGGGCAAAATTCTAAAGTTAAGGATATTTAAGCAGTGAAAGACCTCCACAATGAAAACTATAGAAAATTGAAAAATGAAATTGAACTTCTTCAAAAAGATGGAAAGACCTTCAATGTTCATGAATTAGGCAGAATTAATATTGTAAAAATGGCCATGTTACCAAAAGCAATTTATAGATTCAGTGCAAACCCTACCAAAATACCCATAGTATTATTCACAAAACTAGAAAAAAGGTCCTAAAATTCATTTGGAAAAACAAAATACCCAGCATAGCCAAAGCAGTTCTAAGCCAAAAAAAGCAAATGCTGGAAACATCACAATACCTGACTTCAAATTATACTTCAGAGCTATAGTAACAAAACCTGCATGGTACTGACATAAAAACAGACACATAGCAATGGGACAGAGTAGAAGACACAGAGATAAACCTGTATATCTACAATCATCTGATCCTTGACAAAACTGCCAAAACATATTGGAGAAAAGACATACTTTTAACCAATGGTGCTGGGAAAATTGGTTATCCATATGCAGAAGAATGAGACTAGACACTATCCCTCACCCTGAACAAAGATTAACTCCAAATGGATCAAAGATCTAGGAATTATACCAGAAACTATGAAACTCCTAGAAGAAAACATAAGATCAACACTCCAACATATAGGCACAGACAATTACCTTCTCAGTAGAAGAAATAATGCTGAGTTCATAAATGGAATTGCATCAAGTTGAAAAGCTTCTGCACAACAAAAGAAACAAAAATATGAAGACAGAACCTACAGAATGGGAGAAAGTATTTGCTATCCACTCTTCTGACAGAGGGTCAATATATATATATATATATATATATATATATATATATATATATATATATATATAAATTAACACCAAAAGAAAATAAAACCCAATAACCCCATTAATAAATGGGCAAATGACATTTCTCAAAAGGAGAAATACAATGACCAACAAATACATGAAAATATGTTCCACATCATTAGCTATTAGATAAATGCAAATCAAAATTATACTGATTTCATCTTGCACCAGTCAAAATGGCAGTCACCAAGAATACAAACAATAGCCAGACACATGTGGCACACATAATCCCAGCTGCTTGGGAGGCTGAGGCAGGAGGATTATGAGTTCAAAGCCAGCCTCAGCAACTTAGTGAGGCCCTAAGCAACTTAGGGAGACCCTGTCTCTAAATTAAATATTTAAAAGGGCTAGGGATGTGGCTCAGTAGTTAAGCCAACATGGGTTTAATCCCCAGTACCAGGAAAAAAAAATACAAACAATAATAAATGCAGGAGAGGATGTGGAGAAAAAGGAACACTTTTACACTGTTGGTGGGTTTGTAAATTAGTACAACCACTGTGAAAATCAGTGTATGTCAATACCATGCAGGTTTTGTTGCTGTAGCTCTGATTAAAGTCATCACAGTGACACAATCATACCCATGTTTATAGTAGCACAATTCACAATAGCCAAACTATGGAACCAGGCTAAGGGTCCAGAAGACTGGGTAAAGAAAATGTGTCATATATATACAATGGAATTTTATTCAGTCATAAAGAAAAATGAAATTATGCCATTTGCATAAAAATAGGTGAACTTGAGAACATTTATTAAAATAAACCAAACTCAGAAGGTCAAGTTACATATATTTTCTCTCATATGTGGAATCTAGAGTGGAAAAAAAGAAAAGAAAAATGAGGAGGGCACTCATGGAAATCAAAGAGAAATCAGTTTGACAGAGGAAAGGGATGAGGGAGTGAGGAGGGGAGGGAAAGAAAATACTGAGGAATGATATTGATCAAATTATATTGTGAAATTGCATACATATATAAATTTGTAACAATGAATCCCACCATTACGTACATCTATAATGCACTAATTTAAAAATATGGAAAAAATAGAAAGGGATATTTGGCCATAAATCTTTCTCACCAGTTTGTCTCATGTCAGGGCCATTGACTTCAGAGTTGACCTTCTTTCCTCTCTTCCCAACCATGATCAGAACTTGTACATCTTTTGGATCCTTACCAACCAGCATGACCCCCCAGTTCATATATGAATTAATTTCTAGTAGAGTGGTAATAGTTGCATTTTCTATGGAGAGGAAGCTCTCTAATGCTAGAACAATCTAGTTGGGGTGAGGGGTACAGTGTGTGTGGAGCAGCAGTGTTGTCTAGAACCAGTCTTCTGGTTTTCATATTTACAGGAACTCTTCAAAACCATGCTCGGAAATACAATTTACCTATAGATGAACTGAGTTTCAAGTACAATGTTATTCCTTCCTACCGGGATCAAGCTGCAGTAATAGAAGCTGCCAAGACCATGCAGTTTGGACAGGAACTGCCCATGGACCTAGAGGTATTGTTTGCTTACCTGGCTGTTATGACAAAAAACTTCTATCCCATTGTATTCAAGAATTCAGCCAATCTCCCTTGCCCCAACCTCCTACCACCTCCCATTTGCAGGAGAAGGAGGGGCAGAATGGTAATTACACTCCGAAGACAAGCTCCCCCATTGGCAATGACTAGATGGGAATTGCCTAAATTTAGTCTGATTTAGAGTAACTTTTCTAAGCAATACTATTTTATTTCTTAGAAACATATGGTGACTTTTTCCATCTTGCAGAGATAATATAGCAAGACAGTTAAAAACAAGAGTTTCACAATCAAACAAACCTGAGTTTGAATTCTGATGCTCCCCACCATCAGCTGTGTGTGCTGGAGCCATTGCTAACATGTCTACACTTCACCATCTTCATTTGTAAAATGGGGCCAATGACACCAACCTCAGAGTTGAGTGCAGTGTAAATGAAATGGCAGATGTCATGTGACCACATAGCACTCCAATAATAAATTACTAGTATTATAGACTAAATCCACTCAGTTACCTCCTAGCAAAACTGATATGCTAGCTTTATACATTTTCTAGCTATAGCCTCTTTTGATAACTAGTAGGAAGGTGCTATGGAAGCAGTTTACTCAGTTAGTGCAGTAATTCTCAGTGTGCAGTTCCCAGACCAGCAGCAACAGCATCACCAAGGAACTTATTAGAAATGTAAATTTCCAGGCCCCATTCCAGACCTACTGAATCAGTTCTCCATGCTGGAACCCAGAAATCTATACTTTAATAAACGCCACAGGTAATTCTTAGCCCACTAAAATTTGAGAACAACTGCTCCAAAATATGAGTAATTCTCAACTTTGGCTGCAATTAGAATCACCAGATGAACTATTTAAACATCCCAGGTCACACTCTGATCACATCAGAATTTCTGGAGTAGTTCCAGGCATTGTTTTTGTTCTGTTTTGTTTTAAGATCCCCTAGTGTGTCTACTAGAGGCACTCAGGGACAAGAACTGCCACTTGATCTGTGCTGCCTGGGTTAGATGTGCAGAGATACTGATGAGGGAAGGGAACCTCTGCCTCTAAGCATCTCTCCACCCAGCGTGCCTTATAAATATTATTTTTTCTATATGTGCTATGAGATCAAAGACCTGGTCCTGATTGCTTTTGTCAAGAAACTGTTCTCTAATCAATCAGAATAGTTGGGGTGAATGACTCATGAAAATTTCCTTAAAACATCATGGTCTTTATTAGTAGAAATTGCTTCTGGGTAATTGAATCAGTATCCCAACATTAATCTTATTAGATACTTTTTCTGATTAGCAATGCATAAAAAGTCAGCCATATTCATGACTTATTCTATGAAATACTATAAGGTAAATGCCTCTTAGTTGCCTGTATCTTCAAATAATAATAAAAAGGCATACATGATTAAAGAAATTTGTTTTAGGATCAAAATAATTTTCAAAGTTAGGAGAAAATAAATTTAGAGATGCACTCCTCATTATTTTGAGACCCTTCTTGGACAGAATGGTGTCCCAGGCCCATATCAGGAATAATTAAGGTAGCAGGAGGGAAAACACCTACATAAAAGCTCTCACCAAAACTTTCCAGGATGGTGACCCTGCTCTGTGCCTGGCACACACTCTCTGCCACAGAGGCTGCCTAACAGAGTTTACAGTGACCACCAGGACCTCTCATGCTCCACCCCACCCATCCTGTGCACTGAATCATAACAATGCCTTAGAATCTCTGAGCTCTCTGGGGACCTCAGATTGTCTAACTGGCCTGTCTTTTGATCCATCCAGCAAATGTTTGAAAAAGACAGCCAGGGTATATGCTTAGACAGTTTGTCATCTGTTACAAACAGGCAGGAAGACTGGCAGCCAATTTGCCACCTTTGTGCCACTTAGGAAAAATCTCTCCCTCTGTGTGGATGCCAGATGGCTCCTATACATGGTTTGGCAAGAAGGTGACAAGATGACTTTCCGACAACCCTACATCTACATAGCAGCTAAGAAAACAGGAAGCCCACCTCACCCTGCTGCACCCAAGAAACAGAAGGTTAAGGACACCAAACAGCAGACGGGCCCAAAAGAATTCATTCATTATAACCTGGACTACATATTGCCCACAATACTTAATCCTCTGTCCACAAGCATAGGTCTCCTTTTATTCAAAGACTCAGGCCCAGGCCCAGAATTGGAAAGATGTCACATATGTACGCTTGGAGACATCCAATCCCAGGACACTAAAGGACAGGGTCTCTCTTCTCTTTCCCCCTTTCAATAGTAACATTAAAAAGCAATTGTATTTCATTAAGTGAAAAGAAAGAAAAGAAAGGAATTTTCCTTAAAGACTGCAAATATTATTGCAGATATACAATCTGTCTTCAAAGAGGGCATCCATATTCATGCAAGACCTTGCTAAGAATAACAGATGATAATCCCACCACTCTTATCCTACCCACTTCCCAAGAGAAAGGGAAAGCTATATTATCATGCTATCAGAAAGACCATAAATGGACTTCCTAGGGGCATCCCTATTGAATCCTGGTGGGGTATGGAAAGTATGAGATTTGATATCAAACTGAGAAGCAAATTATTTTACCTCTCAGACCCTTGAGATGCCCCTCTTTAAAATATAGTAACAATAATTTTAGGGTTTTTTTTTAGAATTATTTGTTAAGGATGTGACTGGCCCTCACTGCTGATCACCTTCTCCTCCTCTCACCTCTAAACTTGTATCTTTCAGTTACCCTCTCCTGAGGATGGTGTTCTTGTTCATGGGATGTTTATGGATGCTTCTCGATGGGATGATGAGGCGATGGTAATAGAAGATGCCTTGCCTGGACAGATGAATCCAATGCTACCTGTGGTGCATTTTGAACCACAACAAAACTATGAGCCAGATCCAACACTTTACCATTCCCCACTCTATAAAACAGGGGCCCGGGCAGGAACACTCTCAACTACAGGTAAGGATGTTCTTAAGATTAGTACAAATAATGACCAAATAAAAACTTCAATGGAAGCCCAAACACTGGCTGTAATGCACAAGGGAGTTCTCTGGTCAGTTAACTAGACTTAAAATAAGGCCACCTGTAACTTATGAATTTACAAATGTTATAAATTGTGTTTGTTCTAATATTGAGTATAGATTGACATTACAAAATTAATGCTTATTTCTGTTAGAATCTAATAAGTAGAAAATACAGCTTAATGAGCAGAGACTTCCAATTTCAAAATGCTGAATTAAAGGAATACCAAAATACCTCTCTCTCTCTCTCTCTCACTCACTCACTCAAATTCATTTTGACTCATCTAAGAAAAGAGGTGTTTAAAAGGAACAGATAAGTGGAAAGTTCTGTTGCAAAACTCTGGATCTGAAACTCAGACACAACCCTGAAAAAAGAAAGCACATAGAAAGGAAACCATCTCAAAGAAAAGCCAAGAAACAGTTAAAGAATGAACAGAAAAAAAAAAAGTTCCTCAAAATACAGCACCATGTGATAGGAAAAATTAACATTTTGAAAAGAGCCAAAATCTCTAATATTTCTCTAGTAAGAAACCTAGAAGTGAGGAAAATGGAAAGAAGGGCATATTTGAAAAAAATAATGGTTGATAATCTACCAAAACTAAAGAAACTCTTGCGTCCTTAGATTAAGAGATCTCACAAACTAGGGGGATGATTTTTAAAATTTTTTTATTGTAAACAAATGGGGTACAACTTCTTTCTATGTTTGTACATGAAGTAGAGGCATACATTTGTATAATCATACATTTACAAGGGGTAATGGTGTTTGATTCATTCTGTTATTTTTTTCCTTCCCCCTACCCCTCCCACCCCTCTTTTCCCTCTATACAGTCCCTCCTTCCTCCATTCTTACCACCCTCCCACCCCCCATTATGCATCATCATCCGCTTATCAGACAGATCATTCGTCCTTTCGTTTTTGAGATTGGCTTATCTCACCATGATATTCTCCAATTTCATCCATTTGCCTGTAAATGCCATAATTTTATCATTCTTTATGGCTGAGTAACATTCCATTGTATATATATATACCACAGTTTCTTTATCCATTCATCAACTGAAGGACATCTAGGTTGGTTCCACAATCTGGCTATTGTAAATTGAGCAGCTAGGAACATTGATGTGGCTGCATCACTGTAGTATTCCAATTTGAAGTCCTCTGGGTATAGGCCAAGGAGTAGGATAGCTGGGTCAAATGGTGATTCTATTCCAAGTTTTCTGAGGAATCTCCACATTGCTTTCCAGAGCAGCTGTACTAATTTGCAACCACATCAGCAATGTATGAGTATACCTTTTTCCCCACATCCTTGCCAACACCTATAATTGCTTGTATTCTTGATAATCGCCATTCTAATTGGGGTGAGATGGAATCTTAGGGTAGTTTTGACTTGCATTTCTCTTATTACTAGAGATGTTGAACATTTTTTTCATATATCTGTTGATTGCTTGTAGATCATCTTCTGTGAAGTGTCCATTTCCTTAGCCCATTTGTTGATTGGGTTATTTATATTCTTGGTGTAGAGTTTTTTGAGTTCTTTATATATTCTGGAAATTAGTGCTCTATCTGAAGTATGAGTGGCAAAGATTTTCTCCCACTCTGTAGGTTCTCCCTTCACATTGCTGATAGTTTCCTTTGCTGAGACAAAGTTTTTTAGTTTGAATCTATCCCAGTTGTTGATTCTTGCTTTTATTTCTTGTGCTGTGGGAGTCCTGTTAAGGAAGTCTGATCCTAAGCCAACATGTTGAAGATTTGGCCATACTTTTTCTTCTATAAGATGCAGGATCTCTGGTCTGATTCCAAGGTCCTTGATCCATTTTGAGTTGAGTTTTGTGCAGGGTGAGAGATAGGGGTTTAGTTTCATTCTGTTGCATATGAATTTCCAGTTTTCCCAGCACCATTTGTTGAAGAGGCTATCTTTTCTCCATTGCATATTTTTGGAACCTTTGTCTAGTATAAGAAAACTGTATTTATTTGGGTTTGTGTCCGTGTCCTCTATTCTGTACCATTGATCTACCTGTCTACTTTGGTACCAACAGCATGCCTTTTTGTTACTATTGCTTTGTAGTGTGATTGAAGATCTGGTATTGCGATACCCCCTGCTTCACTCTTCCTGCTAAGGATTGCTTTAGCTATTCCAGGTTTCTTATTATTCCAGATGAATTTCATAATTGCTTGCTCTATTTGTGTAAGGTTGTCATTGGGATTTTAATTGGAATTGCATTGAATCTATATAGCACTTTTGGTAGTATGGCCATTTTGACAATATAAATTCTGCCTATCCAAGAACATGGGAGATCTTTCCATCTTCTAAGGTTTTCTTTAACTTCCTTCTTTAGTGTTCTGTAGTTCTCATTGTAGAGGTCTTTCACCTCTTTTGTTAGATTCATTCCCAAGTATTTTACTTTTTTCGAGACTATTATGAATGGGGTAGTTTTCCTAACTTCTCTTTCCAAAGATTCATCACTTATATATAAAAGTGCATTAGCTTTTTGAGCACTGATCTTATATCCTGCTACTTTACTGAATTCACTTATTAGTTCTAAAAATTTTCCGGTGGAGTTTCCCAGTTCCTCTAAATATAGAATAATGTCATCAGCAAATAGGGATAGTTTGAGTTCCTCTTTTCCTGTTTGTATCCCTTTAATTTCCTTGGTCTGTCTAATTGCTCTGGCTAGAGTTTCAAGGATGATGTTGAATAGAAGTGGTGAAAGAGGGCATCCCTGCCTTGTTCCAGTTTTTAGGGGGAATGCTTTCAGTTTTTCACCATTTAGAATGATATTAGCCATGGGCTTAGCATAGATGGCCTTTACAATGTTAAGGAATGTTCCCACTATCCCTATTTTTTCTAGTGTTTTGAGCATGAAGGGATGCTGTATTTTATTAAATGCTTTTTCTGCATCTATCAAAATATTCATGTAATTCTTAACTTTAAGTCTGTTGATATGGTGAATTACATTTATTGATTTCCAGATGTTGAACCAAACTTGCATCACTGGATAAAACCCACTTGATCGTGGTGCACTATCTTTTTACTATGTTTTTGTGTTCAATTTGCTAAAATTTTGTTGAGAATTTTTGCATCAATGTTCATTAAGGATATTGGTCTAAAATTTTCTTTCCTCAATGTGTCTCTGTCTGGTTTAGGTATCAGGGTGATATTGGTTTCATAGAATGAGTTTGGGAGGGTTCTCTCCTCTTCTATTTCATGGAATACTTTGAGAAGTATTGGAATGAGCTCTTCTTTACAGGTTTTGTAGAACTAGGCTGAGAACCCATCTGGCCCCGGACTTTTCTTTGTTGGTAGGCTTTTGATGACCTCTTCTATTTCATTACTTGAAATTGATCTATTTAAATTGTTTATGTCCTCCTGGTTCAGTTTAGGTAATTCATATGTCTGTAGAAAGCTGTTGATGTCTTCGAGATTTTCTATTTTGTTGGAGTATAGATTTTCAAAATAGCTTCTAATTACGTTTTGTATTTCAATCGTGTCTGTTCTGATATTTCCTTGTTCATTCCAAATTTTAGCAATTTGAGTTTTCTCTTTCCTTCTCTTTGTTAGTGTGGCTAAGGGTTTATCAATTTTGTTTATTTTGTCAAAGAACCAAGTGTTTATTTTGTCAATTTTTTTGATTGTTTCTTTTGTTTCAATTTCATTGATTTCAACTCTGATTTTAACTATTATCTTCCTCTACTACTTTTGGTATTGCTCTGTTCTTCTTTTTCTCGGGCTTTGAACTGTAGTGTTAGATCCTTTATTTGATGATTTTCTCTTCTTTTATTGAATGCACTCCATGAAATAAATTTTCCTCTATGTACTGCTTTCATAGTGTCCCAGAGATTTTGATATGATGATTCTCTGTTTTCATTTACCTCTAAGAGTTTTTTTTTTTTTATTTTCCCCCCTGATGTCCTCTGTTATCCATTCATTATTCAATAGTGTACTATTTAATCTCCAGGTGTTGGAGTAGTTTCTGGTTTTTACTCTGTCATTTATTTCTAGTTTCAATCCATTATGATCTGATAAAATACAATTTAGTATCTCTATCTTCTTGCATTTGCTATCACTAGCTTTGTGGCATAAAATATGGTCTATTTTAGAGAAGGATCCATGTGCTGCTGAGAAGAAAGTGTATTTGCTCTTTGTTGGATGATATATTCTATATATGTCCGTTAAGTCTAAATTATTGATTGTGTTATTGAGATCTGTGGTTTCTTTGTTCAATTTTTGTTTGGAAGATCTGTCCAGTGGGGAGAGAGGTGTGTTAAAGTCACCTAGTATTACTGTTTTGTGGTCTATTTGATTCCTGGAATTGAGAAGGATTTGTTTGACATACACGAATGAGCCACTTTTTGGGGCATAGATATTTATGATTGTTATATCTTGCTGATTTATGCTTCCCTTAAGCAGTATGAAATGTCCTTCTTTATCCCTTCTGACTAGTTTTGGCTTGAAGTCCACATTATCTGATATGAGGATGGGTACTCCAGCTTTTTTGCTGAGTCCATGTGCATGGTATGTTTTTTCCCATCCTTTCACCTTTAATGTGTGAGTATATCTTTCTGTGAGATGAGTCTCTTGCAGACAGCAAATTGTTGGATCTTTCTTTTTAATCTAACTGCCAGTCTATGTCTTTTGATTGATGGGTTCAGGCCATTAACATGCAGGGTTATTATTGAGATATTATTTGTATTCCCGGTCGTTTCACTCATTTTTTTTTAACATGACTTGGTTTCCCCTTTATTTGGCTCCTCCTTTTGCTGATTTACATCGTTGTTTTCATCTCTTCTTCATGGAATATTTTGCTGAGAATGTTCTGTAGTGCTGGCTTTCTTTTTGTAAATTCTTTTAGCTTTTGTTTATCATGAAGGATTTTATTTCATCTTCAAATCTGAAGGTAAGTTTTGCTGGGTATAAGATTCTTGGTTGGCATCCTTTTTCCTTCAGAGCTTGAAAAATGTTGTTCCAGCCCTTCTAGCTTTTAGGGTCTGGGTTGAAAAATATGCTGATATCCATATTGGTTTCCCTCTGAAAAAATTTGATTCTCTTCTCTCACAGCCTTTAAAATTGTCTTTATTTTGTATGTTAGGTATTTTCATAATAATGTGCCTTCATTGGGTCTGTTGTAATTTTGTATATTTGGAGACCTGTAAGCCTCTTGTACTTGATTTTCCATTTCATTTTCAGATTGAAATTTTCTGATATTATTTCATTGAATAGATTGTTCATTCCTTTGGTTTGTTTCTCTGTGTCTTCCTCAATCCCAATAATTCTTAAATTTGGCCTTTTCATGATATCTCATAATTCTTGTAGATTCTCTTCATGATTTCTTACCAACTTCTCTGTTTGGTCAACTTTGTTTTCAAGATTAAATATTTTGTCTTCAATGTCTGAGGTTCTGTCTTCCAGGTGTTCTATCCTATTGGTTATGCTTTCTATGGAGTGTTTAATTTGGTTTATTGTTTCCTTCATTTCAAGGATTTCTGTTTGTTTGTTTTTTTTTTTTTTCAGTATCTCAAACTCTTTTTTGAAATGATCTTTTGCTTCCCACATTTGCTCTTTTATCTGTTGATTAGTGGGATCATTCAAAGCCTGCATTTACTCTTTTATCTCATCATTTGCTTCTCTGATCATTTTAATTATGTACATTCTGAACTCCCTTTCTGACCTATCTTCTGCCATGCTCTCATTGGATTTTATCAATGTAGCATCTAGGTTTGTTTGAGACATTTTCTTTCCGTGTTTTCTCATATTGGTCAGGTATCTACCCCTCTACTAATGAAACTCTGAGATATTGCAGATTTCCTCTATTGACTTATCGTGTCCCTGTAGATTTCCAATAACTCACCTCTTAGCCTTTAGTAACCTGAAGTCTTAGAGGAACTTGATCATGCAGTGCTCCACAAGGAAGTTGCCCCTCTAGGGGTGATGGCCTTCAGGTGGGGTATATTCCCTGCTAGTGGGCAGAGTCGCCTCCACTGTTTGACTGATGGTCAGCCAAATGGGGACTAGATGCGGGCTGGGGCACGGCTGGTCTGGGCCTGTGTCACTGGTTCTACCACCCTGGTGGGAAAGATTTGCCCGGCAGGAAAGACTCACCCGGAGGGGAAGTCTTGCTGGGCAGCTCTCCTCCAAGAAGTTCCTTTCAGTCCAGAACTACCACCTGGGCTCAGCAGCCCTCCTCTGCAATGTTCCCAGGAGTCCGGACCTACCTCCTGGGCCAGGGAGCTTCACCCTGTGCCAATGTCTCTCTCTGGGCGGCCCTCCTCCGAGAAGCTGCCTGAGGTTCAGTCCTGCCACCTGTGCCTGGGACCCTCGCTCTGTACTGAAGCCTCTCTTTGGGTGGCCCTCCTCTACAATGCTCTGGGTTGTCAGGTTTCACGGCTCCAGCAGGGGAATCTCACTGGGCAACTCTGCTCCACAATGTTCCCTGCATTCTGGGATTACTGCCCCATCTGGGGAGCCTCACCCAGTGGGAGAGACTCTCCCGGCCGCTCTGAGTTGGTTCTGAGTCTCTCAATACCTCCTCTTGAATCCTGAGTTCTGTCAGAGGGCCTCCAGTCTCCTGTAGGTGTCTCAGGAAGGGAGCCGCCCTTCTGATGATGGTGGCCAGGCCCTCAGGAATAATTCAAATGCCTGCACCAGCCTCCAAAGAAGCTGGGGAGCCCCAGCGAGGGTGCGCTGAGTCAGCACAGAGGCAAGTGCAGTGTCCCTCAGCAGTAGGGGTCAGGCAGGCAGGCTCAGCAGTGGCATCCTATCTCGGTGTGGGGTCGGTCGGGCTCAGTGATCAGTGGGGTGATTTTTAAAATAGTGAAGATATGTGTTGATACCTTTAACGTGCTTAGAGAAGTGTCCAGTATATAGTAAATACCACCTAAGTACACTGCAGATAGAATAAGCAGTCATGATGAAAATTTTGTCTGAACAGTGATTCAGCTTTTTCCCTGGATTTGGATGTAAACTTATGGGTGACAAAATTAGATTTAAGAACTATGGAATATTTCACTTTAAGAAAGAAGATTGGAGTTTCAAGATGGCGGCCTAGAGGGTGGCTGCATTTCATGTTGCTCCAGGACTCAGGATTCAGAAGAGGAGATATTGAGACACTTGGGACCAACTCAAAGCAGCCGGGTGACTCTCACCCATTGGGAAGGCATCTCGGATGGGACGGTGGTCCCGGAACGCAGGAAACTTTGTGAAGTAGAGCTGCTGGCGAGACACCCCTCCCCCCGCTGGAGCAGTGAACTCAGACAACTGGGAGCCCCGCAAAGGAGGCCGCTCGGCACAGCGCTGGGACTCGGAGCAACCACTGGGGCTCCGGCGGCTGCCCAAGGGAGGAGTGGTGAGGAGAGCTGTGTGGACTCAGGACACCGGGGCCTGCCCTGAGGAGGAGAAGGAGGAGCATGGCCGCTTGGATTTGGAGTGACTGCACCAGAGCTACAGGCGGTTGCCAGAGGAGAAGCTCCGCGGCGAGCTGTTTGGACTCAGAACGACGCTTCTGAACCCCGGGGCCTGCCCTGAGGACGAGGAGGAGGAAGAGGAGCGCAGCCACTTGGATTCAGAGTGACTACACCAGAGCTACAGGCGGTTGCCAGAGGAGGAGATGCGTGGCGAGCTGTTTGGACTCAGACCACTTCTGAACACCGGGGTCTGCCCGGAGGAGTAGGAGGAGGAGGAGGAGGAGCGCGGCAGGTCGTTTGGACTCACAGTGACTGCATTACCGCTCCAGGCGGCTGCTCAGAGGAAATTGCGAGTGGTGAGTTGTTTGGACTTAAAGTGACAGCTCCTGAACACAGGGGGGCTGCCTGGAGGAGAAGCTTGGTGGGACGCTTGGTCTTGAGTGGCCGCACCAGAGCTCCGGGCGGTTGCCCAGAGGACCCGTGCAGCGGGTCACGTGGATTCAGAGCCACTCAGAGCGACCGCTCCTGAACACCCGGGGGGTTATCTGGAGAAGGAGGAGGAACGGGGAGGGTCACTTCGACTCGGAGTGATTGATTGCCCAGGGCTACGGGTGGTTGGTGGGAGGTGGAGGCACGCAGTGAGTTTCTTGGACTCCTAGTGACCGCACCGGAATACTGGGCGGCTGTCTGGAGGAAGAGGCGTGTGGCGGGTCTCTGGGATTCAGAGCGATTGTACAGGGCCCCAGGTGGCTGCTCAGAGGAGGGGCCGCATAGCCAGGCGATCAGGTGCAGAGCAGGGTCCCAGGATCTAGGAGGCTTCTGGGTGGAAGAGCCGCGCAGAGACAGGCTTAGGGCGGAGCGAAGGTTTCAGGCCTGCGGGCAGATTCTCTGAGGAGGGGCAGCCTAAGGAGATTCATCTGCGAAGGGTGAGGCTCCCAGGCCCAGGAGGTAGGGCCGGGCCCCTGGGAACTTTGCAGAGGAAGGCAGCCCAGCCCAGGCGGTAGCTGTAAATTGAGGGGAACCTCTAGGAGGGAAGTGACCAGCGAGACCTCCCCACCGGGTGAGTCTTCCCTGCTGGGTGAGGTTTCCCCACAAGGACGGTAAAACCAGAGACTCAGGCCCAAACAGGCCTTGCCTCAGCCCGCAGCCTAGGTCCCCTTTGGATGACCATTGGTCAACAAGTGGAGGCACCTCTACCCACTAGCAGGGATTATACCCCACCTGCAGGCCACCACTCCTAGAGAGGCAGCTTCCTTGTGGAGCACCGCATTATCAACTTCCTCCAAGACTTCAGCCTACTGAAGGCTAAGGGGGGATATATATAGAAATCTTCAGGGACATTGTAAGTCAATAGAGGAAATCTGCAATATCTCAGCGGTCCTCTGATACCTGAACAATATGAGAAAACAAGGAAAGAAAATGCTGCAAACAAATCTATATATTACATCAATAAAACCCAATGACAGCATGGCAGAAGAAATGATAGAAAAGGAGTTCAGAATGTACATAATTAAAATGATCAGAGAAGCAAACGATGAGATGAAAGAGCAAATGCAAGCATTGAATGATCGCACCAATCGACAGTTAAAAGAGCAAATACAGGAAGCAAAAGATCATTTCAATAAAGAGTTAGAGATATTGAAAAAACACCAAACAGAAATCCTTGACATGAAGGAAACAATAAACCAAATTAAGAACTCCATAGAAAGCATATCCAATAGGATGGAACACCTGGAAGACAGAACCTCAGACATTGAAGACAAAATATTTAAACTTGAAAACAAAGTTGAACAAACAGAGAAGATGGTAAGAAATCATGAACAGAATCTACAAGAACTATGGAATATCATGAAAAGGCCAAATTTAAGAATTATTGGGATTGAGGAAGGCCTAGAGAAACAAGCCAAAGGAATGAACAATTTATTCAATGAAATAATATCAGAAATTTTCCCAAATCTGAAGAATGAAATGGAAAATCAAGTTCAAGAGGCTTATAGGACTCCAAATACACAAAATTACAACAGACCCACACCAAGGCACATTATAATGAAAATACCGAACATACAAAATAAAGACAGAATTTTAAAGGCTGTGAGAGAAAAGAACCAAATTACATTCAGGGGGAAACCAATACGGATATCAGCAGATTTTTCAATCCAGACCCTAAAAGCTAGAAGGGCCTGGAACATTTTTCAAGCCCTGAAAGAAAATGGATGCCAACCAAGAATCTTATACCCAGCAAAACTTACCTTCAAATTTGATGATGAAATAAAATCCTTCCATGATAAACAAAAGCTAAAAGAATTTACAAAAAGAAAGCCAGCATTACAGAACATTCTCAGCAAAATATTCCATGAGGAAGAGATGAAAAACAAAGAAGCAAATCAGCAAAGGGAGGAATTATCCTAAAGGAATTGTCAAATAAAGGAGGAAACAAGTTGTGTCAAACAAATAAATAAATAAAATTTAAAAAATGAACCAAATGACCGGGAAACCAAATCATTTCTCTATAATAACCCTGAATGTTAATGGCCTGAATTCATCAATCAAAAGACATAGACGGGCAGACTGGATTAAAAAGAAAGATCCAACAATATGTTGCCTGCAAGAGACTCACCTCATAGAAAAAGATACCCATAGACTAAAGGTGAAAGGATGAGGAAAAACATACCATGCACATGGACTCAGCAAAAAAGCTGGAGTATCCATACTCATTTCCGATAATGTGGACTTCAAGCCAAAGTTAGTCAGAAGGGATAAAGAAAGTCATTTCATACTGCTTAAGGGAAGCATAAATCAGCAAGATATAACAATCATAAACATCTATGCCCCAAACAGTGGCTCATACATGTATGTCAAACAAATCCTTCTCAATTTCAGAAACCAAATAGACCATAACACAATAATACTAGGTGATTTTAACATGCCTCTCTCACCACTGGACAGATCTTCCAGACAAAAATTGAACAAAGAAACCATAGATCTCAATAACACAATCAATAATTTAGACTTAACTGACATTTATAGAATATACCATCCAACCAAGAGCGAATACACTTTCTTCTCAGCAGCACATGGATCCTTCTCTAAAATAGACCATATATTATGCCACAAAGCTAATGTTAGCAAATACAAGAAGATAGAGACACTACCATGTATTCTATCAGATCATAATGGATTGAAGTTAGAAATAAATGAAAGAGTAAAACACAGAAACTATCCTAACATCTGGAGATTAAACAATATGCTATTATATGATGAATGGATAACAGAAGATATTAGGAAGGAAATTAAAAAATTCTTAGAGGTAAATGAGAACAAAGAAACATCATATCAAAATCTCTGGGACACTATGAAAGCAGTACTTAGAGGGAAATTTATTTCATGGAGCGCATTCAATAAAAGAAGTAAAAGTCAACAAATAAACGAGCTAACACTACAGCTCAAAGCCCTAGAAAAAGAAGTGCAGACCAGCACCAAAAGTAGTAGAAGACAGGAAATAGTTAAACTCAGAGCTGAAATCAATGAAATTGAAACAAAAGAAACAATACAAAAAATTGACAAAATAAATAGTTGGTTCTTCGAAAAAATAAACAAAATTGATAAACCTTTAGCCACACTAACAAAGAGAAGACGAGAGAAAACCCAAATCGCTAAAATTCAGAATGAACAAGGAAATATCACAACTGACGGGATTGAAATACAAAACATAATTAGAAGCTATTTTGAAAATCTATACTCCAACAAAATAGAAAATTTCGAAGGCATCAACAGGTTTCTAGAGACATATGAATTGCCTAAACTGAACGAGGAGGACATAAACAATTTAAATAGACCAATTTCAAGTACTGAAATAGAAGAAGTCATCAAAAGCCTACCAACAAAGAAAAGTCCGGGACCAGATGGGTTCTCAGCCGAGTTCTACAAAACCTTTAAAGAAGAGCTCATTCCAATACTTCTCAAAGTATTCCATAAAATAGAAGAGGAAGGAACCCTCCCAAACTCATTCTATGAAACCAATATCACCCTGATACCTAAACCAGACAGAGACTCATCAAGGAAAGAAAATTTCAGACCAATATCCTTAATGAACATCGACAAAAAATTTCTCAACAAAATTTTAGCAAATCACATACAAAAACATATTAAAAAGATAGTGCACCATGATCAAGTTGGTTTCATCCCAGGGATGCAAGGTTGGTTCAACATCAGGAAATCAATAACCGTAATTCACCATATTAATAGACTTAAAGTCAAGAATCACATGATTATTTCAATAGATGCAGAAAAAGCATTTGATAAAATACAGTACCCCTTCATGCTCAAAACACTAGAAAAAATAGGGATAGTGGGAACATTCCTTAACATTGTAAAGGCCATTTATGCTAAGCCCATGGCTAATATCATTCTAAATGGTGAAAAACTGAAAGCATTCCCCCTAAAAACTGGAACAAGGCAGGGATGCCCTCTTTCACCACTTCTATTCAACATCGTTCTTGAGACTCTGGCCAGAGCAATTAGACAAACCAAAGAAATTAAAGGGATATGAATTGGAAAAGAAGAACTCAAACTATCCCTGTTCGCTGATGACATGATTATATATTTAGAGGAACCTGGAAATTCCACCAGAAAACTCTTAGAACTCATAAGTGAATTCAGTAAAGTAGCAGGTTACAAGATCAATGCCCATAAATCCAACGCATTTTTATACATAACTGATGAATCTTCAGAAAGAGAAATTAGGAAAACTACCCCATTCACAATAGCCTCGAAAAAAATAAAATACTTGGGAATCAATCTCACAAAAGAGGTGAAAGACCTCTACAATGAGAACTATACAACACTAACGAAAGAAATTAAAGAACACCTTAGAAGATGGAAAGATCTTCCATGTTCTTGGATAGGAAGAATTAATATTGTCAAAATGGCCATACTACCTAAAGTGCTATACAAATTCAATGCAATTCCAATTAAAATCCCAATGACGTACCTTACAGAAATAGAGCAAGCAATTATGAAATTCATCTGGAAGAATAAGAAACCCAGAATAGCTAAAGCAATCCTTAGCAGGAAGAGTCAAACAGGGGATATTGCAATACCAGATCTTCAACTCTACTACAAAGCAATAGTAACAAAAACGGCATGGTATTGGTACCAAAATAGAAAGGTAGATCAATGGTACAGAATAGAGGACACGGACACAAACCCAAATAAATACAATTTTCTCATACTAGACAAAGGTGCCAAAAATATGCAATGGAGAAAAGATAGCCTCTTCAACAAATGGTGCTGGGAGAATTGGAAATCCATATGCAACAGAATGAAACTAAACCCATATCTCTCACCATGCACGAAACTAAACTCAAAATGGATTAAGGACCTCGGAATCAGACCAGAGACCCTGCAGATTATAGAAGAAAAAGTAGGTCCAAATCTTCACCTTGTTGGTCTAGGATCAGACTTCCTTAACAGGACTCCCATAGCACAAGAAATAAAAGCTAGAATCAACCACTGGGATAGATTCAAACTAAAAAGCTTTCTCTCAGCAAAGGAAACTATCAGCAATGCGAAGAAAGAGCCTACAGAGTGGGAGAATATCTTTGCCCATCATACTTCAGATAGAGCACCAATCTCCAGAATCTATAAAGAACTCAAAAAACTCTACTCCAAGAATTCTAATAATCCAGTCGACAAATGGGCTAAGGAAATGAATAGACACTTCACAGAAGAAGATCTACAAGCAATCAACAAACATATGGAAAAATGTTCAACATCTCTAGTAATAAGAGAAATGCAAATCAAAACCACCCTAAGATTCCATCTTACCCCAATTAGAATGGCGATTATCAAGAATACGAGCAACAACAGGTGTTGGCGCGGATGTGGGGAGAAAGGTACACTCATACATTGCTGGTGGGGCTGCAAATTAGTGCAGCCACTCTGGAAAGCAGTGTGGAGATTCCTTAGAGAACTTGGAATGGACCCTCCATTTGACCCAGCTATCCCACTCCTTGGCCTATACCCAAAGGACTTATAATCAGCATACTACAGAGATACAGCCACATCAATGTTCATAGCTGCTCAATTCACAATAGCCAGACTGTGGAACCAACGTAGATGCCCTTCAATTGATAAGTGGATAAAGAAACTGTGGTATATATATATACAATGGAATATTACTCAGCCATAAAGAATGATAAAATTATGGCATTTGCAGGCAAATGGATGAAATTGGAGAATATCATGCTAAGTGAGATAAGCCAATCTCAAAAAGCCAAAGGACGAATGATATCGCTAATAAGTGGAGGATGACACATAATGGGGGGGAGGGAAGGGTTAGTGTTAGGGTTAGAGTTAGGGTTAGGGAGGGGGGCAAGGATGGAGGAAGGAAGTACTGTATAGAGGGTAAAGAGGGGTGGGAGAGTTGGGGGGAAGGGAAAAATAACAGAATGAATCAAACAACATTACTCTATGTAAATTTATGATTACACAAATGGTATGCCTTTACGCCATGTACAAACAGAGAAACAACATGTATCCCATTTGTTTACAAAAAAAAAAAAAGAAAAAGAAAGAAGACTGTTTAAATTCTTTCTAAATGGTAATATAAATTTTAGTCATGATCCAAAAGTTCTGGCACAGAACAACTTTAACATTTTCAGATATGGAAATGGCAAACCTTGATATCTGAGCCTCCCAGTTAGGAACTCTGGGAGGATGTGAGAAGCTGCTCTGTGAGGAAAAGTAATCTCATCTCACAGAAGAGGATGTTGTACTCTGCCCACTGATCAACATCCAACTCAAGGCAATGATGACATCAATCAATAATTTTCAAATTCAACCAATATCATACTTACTGGTGAAATATTAGAAGCTCTGATTAAGGTAGAACTTCATATCAAGGTATTTACCCAAACTCCTGCAGTTTATCATTATTCAGAAAATTCTAAACAAATCAATAAGACAAGAAAATGAACTGTAAAAATTTGAAAAAAAAGAGAGAATTATTTGCCAATTTAATTGATTAAATGGAAACCCAAAATAATCTAAAGAAAATCTGCTAGAAATAGAAGTCCAGCAGAATTGACAAATATTTTAAAATCAATAGAATTCCTGTGTTCCATCAAAAACACATAGAAATGACAGTGAAATAAAAGATCCTATTCCAATAAAAACACAATTGATCGGGAGACTAAGGCCAGACCTGACAGAAAGGAGGAAAATCCTTTCAGAGGACTTCGTAAAATGTGACTGTGGGCCATAAAGCAAGACTTGGATAGAGGATATCAATTTGTAAGTGGGAAGATACAATATTGTAAAAATACCTCCCAAATTAATCTCTGAATTTAAAATATTCTCAATAAATAAATATAATTGTTGAAGGGAACTTACTAGTCTGGTACTTATATAAAACCAAAAAACAAAGAATAACAAAAACAGTTTAAAGAAAATAAAACAGGAAAGTTTAATTTTAACAATATTAAAATGTAGTTATTCCAAATGGGGTTCCAGTGGCACAAGACTCAACAAATGCACATGAGGAGCCCAGAAACATTGCGTGTATGTGGGAACTTGACATAATAACAGTATCACCTTTAAAATTGGTCAAGAATGAAGAAATTATTCCACAAATGGTGCTGGAACAATTGGTTGTATTAAATTTTATCTTATACCACATAAAAAAAAATTAAATCACGAATGAATTATTGAGACTTAATTGTCACTGAATTTTAAAATAATTATCCTCTAATGAAATAATGGTAATAATAGCCAATGGTTACTAATATCTCAAAAAAGAAAATCAGACATACATGTGCTTCCTGATGGAAGTTCACACCACCTATGAAGTGTTCTTGCCAAAAACTCAAACCTAAATGTGATCACACCTCTAGATCTAAACACTCCTTTACAAGGATAAAAGGACATGTTTAAAATCACCACCAGATGTCATCAGCAAAATCCAAACTCTGGGAAACTTAATAGGTCCAAATATCCTGGTTGCTTCAATAAATATATTGCTAGGGGTGGCAAAGAAGCAGAGGGGCAACCTACCAATTAAACGATTTAAGAGACACATCACGATTTTTTTTTTTTTTTTTTTTTTTTTTTTTTGGTGGTGCTGGGAATTGAACCCAGGAACCCAGGGTCTTGTGCCTGCTAAGTAAGCACTCTACCAACTGAGCTATATCCCCCTCCTGAGACATATCACTATTTTAAGGTGAACCCTGAATCAAACAAACTAATTGTTAAACACAAATATAATGTATATTTACTATAAAAATATATATGTAGATATTCACATACATACACACTAATTTGAGAAAAACAAATAATAAACTATGTATTTGTTATTAGGAATGATTAATGTTTGCTGCAATAGTGCTATAATAGTGCTTATTATAATAGTGTTTATAATAGTGCTTATGCTTTTACTATAAGAGTGCTTATGCTTTTTGGGAGTTACATGCTGAAATATTTGAAGAAAAATGTGTATGTTTTCTAATATTTGCTTCAAAATAATCTGAGAAGATTGTAAGGAATGTGTGGGGAAAGGATGGGGACAAAAAGAACTTCAATTTTATCTATTTTTTTATTTTTCCATTAAAAGAATAAAACATTAACAGTAAGTCTGGATCATAGGTCAGTGCATTCTTAAAATTTATCACTACAGTGTTTAGGTTAAAAGTTATAAAATTATACTATTTTGAACATTAATTGAACTAATGCATATCCAGGTCTAATTAACTGAACTAATGCATGTCTAGTGTAGCAGTGTAAGGAGTTATGGAAACAGGCAGTTTTTATGTTAGTAGAAGTCTGTGGAGGCCTGAGTTAATCTCAGGTGGAAAAGATGTTCATTCACTGAGGCACAGTTCCCACCCCGCTGGGAGCTAGTCCAGCTAGGACCACTGACAGCATCTGGTCCTGTCTGGCTTGATAGTTCTAAGACCCATTTAACTCTTTCTGTCAGGTTCTCAGATATTACACACCAAGCACCACCAACCCTTTAAGGAATACAATCTTTATTTCTACATCCATTTCATAACACAAACTGAGCTATTCATAAGCTCCTTCCAGTCTTCCTGTTTCCTTTCACAATAAGCAGCTGTGGTTAATTCCTTTTAACCATGATCCACTGATGGAATAGCAGTATGGTTGCTTTAACCACTCTTGTTTTGCAACCACTATGGCACAGAGCCTCTGATGTCAGCCTTCTAGGATATGTGACGTGTGATTCAACACACATCAATCCCTATCACCACTGTTGGAGACAGTTGTATCAAACTACTAAGTTATCTCTGGACTGTACAACGAACCCCTTAGAAAGCAGTGATGGGATGTGGAAATTAAGAATTTTTGTAAGTCAGCTAAATTCATTTCTGGACAGAGCAAACTGATTCAGCTAAAATAAGATTCAATGACTGTAGAAATTTGGTTGTGTCCCCAAGTACTTCCTCATACCTAGAGGAGGCCTCGTACAGTTGAGGCACTGATTACCTGGGGCAGGTGTGAGAATGGAAGCCTGGGAAAGGGAAGGGGAGGTCGAAAGGGGGTACTTAGGACCTTGGGCTAAATTTCTAGGCCCTATAAAATCAGTAAGTACATATTAAGACTTTTCCTCAAACTTGGGCTAGTGGCACTGGGAGGCCTGTCACAGGCACCTCAAGGCACCAAGCAGGGGATGGCACACAAAAGTAAGGAGAAGGAAATATAGCATTATCTTCTGGGGGCATCACTGCCTTCCCCAAAATTCACACAGATGGGGGCTGCTGAGAAAGCAGTATTGTAAGTAGCAATCCCATCCCCAGGGTGAGACCCTCTTTTCAACCTTTCCCTGGTCCCCTTATAGAAACCCACAATGGAAAAGTTACAGAAGTGAATTTTTATATTTTATTTTGGATGTATAAGAGCTGAGGATAGAAAATAACTGTAACTATGCTTATTTATCTCAGGAGCCCAGGTACCTACCACTACAGAATAGAACAAAGAATGGGTGGATGGATGGATGCCCAACCTACAACTTTTCCTTTGTGCCATTCAAAACTGAGCCTTGAATCCTAGTCCAGTGCCCGAGATTCAGACTGCATAAAACTTAAAACATAGCTCATAAAGTTACAATGTTTAAGCTGTACAGGTCCTAAAGGACTATTTGTTTTAAAATCTTTTTCATGGGTGTTACTGGGGCTTGAGCTCAGGACCTAGAGCATGCAAGGTAAGCATTCTTCTCCTGAGCTATACTTCCAGCCCACCCCACCACTTTTTAATTTTTGGAGACAGGATTTGGCTAAATTGCCCAGACTGACCTCAAATTTGTAATCCCTTTGCCTCAATCTCCTGAGTAGCTGGTATTACAGGTTTGTGCCACTATAGTTGGCTTAAAATCTTCATTTTATAGTGCATAAAATTGAAACTCACAGAGGACTATTTGCTTACCTCTTTAGAGGCGGTCTGGAACCCAGCTGTTTCAACTCTAATTATCTTGTCTCTTTGTCTCTGTTTTTAAATAACAATTCTTATCCCCCACCCTCTCTATCTTTAATTAGGCCATTCAACCAACTTTGTGGTGACTATCCTCTTGCCCTCCAAGCGGTCCAAAGACTACTGGATTGCTAAGGGATCGGCTTTGCTCTGCCAACTGAATGAGTGAAAAAATGCCCCCTTGGTCCAGAGACCTTCCCTGACTGAGGGGAAAGTTTGACCAATTTACATTGGAGCAAAATGATATTACTTCTGATTTGACTTAAAGGTAGTAAGTATGGCTGTTATTTCTCTTATGACCTAAAATAAAGTGCTTTGAGTTCTTTCCATTAGCAATCAGCCTCTGATGTGAAGATGGTGGTTCTGCACCCATCTCTTAAACCTGCTCACTTCACCCCATGTGAGAGCCAGGCCTCTTCCCATCAGCAACTGGCTGGGTCCACCAGAAGGGTCAGGACTTATCCCCTCACTGCACAGGCTCCCTTCCTCCTCACACTCATAGGAAAGGCCCATGTGTACTTTAGTCACATAGCTCTGGGTGCTTCCACTTCTAGACCAACTAAGTCTCTCAGAACCCAGCACCTGGGAGGTGTATACAGTGGCTGCAAGAGCTGGTAAAGCAAATGAGCAGGATACTATCTTGGCCACAGTGCCAGTTCCCCACTCTATGAGGTTATATTACAAACCTTGGAAGGGCCTTTGTTTTCATGAAAGTGCAGGCAGCTCCCAGCCAAGTACAGAGGGATTTTCCTTTCTTACTTTAGTATGAACCTGGGTGAAAACTAACCAAGGTATGTTTAAGGCCATCACCTCAAAAGCAGAGGTTGTTGGCTCTATGAATAAGTGGAACAGCCCATTTCGACATTTTATGCCAGCCCTGCCAACACAGATCATAGACTTCCTTGAACATAACATAACCCAAGACACTGAGGAACCACCCAGCTAGGATGTGGGCCTCTCAAAAACGTCACACCACCCCCTTACAAAGAGTGGGAGAAACAGGATCAACCACAGTGATCCTACTGTCCCATTTTATCTCTGCCCCCCACCTTTATCCACTTCTGATAAAATTAAGAACAGACTCAAGTTGCAAAGAAGCAGGGAGTACCATTTCTGTCAGTGCACAAATCAAGACTACTCTTGGGTGTTTCAATTAGAAATAGGTGCCAACACCTATTTCCAAAGGCACTTCTACAACTGCAGAAGTAGAGGGTCATTGTGAGGCACCATGGCAGCTGTAATCTGAAGCCAGAAAGCTGCAGGAAAGTGCCAAACTTACAGGTGCTCCACACCCATGAAGGTGACCAGAGTGCAAGGTAGACCTGGCCACTGCACAAACACATGTCTGCTGGAGACTGCATGAATGCTACTGCCGATGAAGGAGAAGACCCTCTGCCCACTCCTGCCTTCCAAACCTTATTCATTGTATCCCACTGGGAGAATCTAAGTCATAGCAGCAAGGAAATCTGGAAGTTTTTAGCCCTCCTACCTCCTACAGTACATGGGGTACAGAATGAAATAAAGGTGGTAGACATGGACCCTAAGTGCCATTGTACTACCTTCATTAAAGCCACAAAAATTACTGAGAATGAGCTCACAAGAAAGCCTCAGGAAAGGAAGGGAGGCAGAGCTACCCTAAACCAGATTTGAAACAAACACAATTACTTCTTATTGGTCCCACTCAAGTCCTGCACAGACCTTTTTGGGGTTTTGTGAGCTACTCAGAGGCCCAGGAGGACCAATAGGAAACCTTGCCAAAGGCAAGAGATGCTGGGGATTAGAGGGAGGCAGATAAGCTGGATAGGGTTTAAAGTTCCCATTTCAGACACAACTAGAGCAGTTCTACAATTATTTCTATAACTGACCCATAAGATTTTATTTGTAAAAGACATTGTCAAAAAACGTAAAGAAAAAATAACAAGACAGGAGTGGGTAGTTTGAAAACCACTTTCTTGCATGACACCCCTGAAAATGCCTACCATCCCCTGAATCTTCAGCATGTCCGCAAGCCACACTAACAAATGTAAAGAAAGTACCTGTCAGAACATAGGGAGCCCCCTACTAACCAGATCTTGAAAGAGACGTGCATGTCGCACTGACTGCCCTGCATCCAGAATCAGTGGCAAACTGGGAGGACAGTAGCAGGAGGAAGAAACAAGTCAAGATCCAGAGTTGCAGCTGAGTAGCACAAAGCCCAAAGCCCGGGAAGAAAGCAATGATAGCATGCAGGGGGTGTGAGCAAAAGTTATTTGCCCCTTAAATTCACATCGTGAAAAAAAGTCTACACAAAACAGTATGTAATTATTTCATACCATTCATTTACAATTTATTTTCATACAACTCATTAGGTTACAAAACTGTACATCTCCTTCCAACACTGTTGGATAATCCAGGTCATTCCTTAGGAGGAAAAAACTCACCACTGGGCTTCTTCAGATGTCTCTTCTCCTGGATTGGGCTTATCAAGGTCAGACCAGAATGTGGAGTGCAGGAATGGCCATCCTTAAAGTCCATGGGGTCAGGGTCTTGGCATGGCTCCTCCAGTTGCTACAAGAGGGATGTCTCTGTTGGGAAAGCCACCACCAGTGCCCAGAACACAGGAGTCCAGAAAGACGCGCAGGCATTACTGGCCACCATCTGGCTGTGGTGGGAATGTCTATGGTGAGGGAGCCGAGACTCAGCAGAAATGTGCCTGTCCAGGACGGGGACCTGGGATTGTGGGGCCACAGCACCTGGAAGTCAAGAGAACTACAGAACCTCAGGGCACAGCAGAAGCCCACTGTACACTCCAATTTCCCCAAAAGCCCCCTGGGTTTTTCACTTCCCCCCTTTAAAGGCAAGAATAGATATTAGTATGTGGCCAGGCTTCCTGTATCTTTGGCCCTCTTTTGCATCTTTGGCCACTACTCCCCAAAAACCAAATGACAAAAGACTTCAGCAGTCTTGCTGACTACCCTTTCTCCCCCTGACACACACCATTTGGTTCTTGGCTTAAGGATTATTTCAGGGAGGCTGCTCTTGACCACCCTCCCCACCCACACACAATACACACACACCCACAGCACCTACACTTCCCTTGCAGATTATTAACTCAAAATCTGGCTTCCTGTACATACTGTGGGCTCCTTGAAGGCAGGATCAATGTCTACGTGGTTCATCCAACAGACATAACACCACTATATCAGCATATGTAGGAGGGACTCAATTAACTTGAGTTTAATTTCACTGGATCAAGGATCCCAGCCTTTTTGATATAGTTCTATCAGCTTTATGCCCTGCAGAACCAGGCTCTTCTATCCAACTCTGAGCCACCCGCTAGCCCTGAGAGAGTACCATGTGTTTAACCACTATGGGAAAACAGACCCATTCCTACAGAGTTGATTCTAGTTCTGCAAAACTATGAAATTCTCCCAGATCTGTTGGAAGAAGGGGCTGGAAAATTAAGTTCTTTGCGACCTTTGTTCCTGCTTCATTCTACTTTTGAAAGACCCATCCCTGCCCCCCACATTTGTTCTTTAACAAGCATAAACATGTGGCCCTTGCCCTGGCTGGAAGCAGCTACCTTAAATCTGGATTCACATCACAGCAGAGGACAGAAGACAAACGACTGGGAAAGCTGCTCCACGACTGGGCAATTCCCATCACCCCCAGTTTAAGAGGCACCTGGGTCTGTGCACCACCTGTGCTCCAGGGGAAGGACAGTTGCCTGCATGGCTCTGCCCAACTGCCTTACCTCTCCTCCCAGCGGAGCGACAGGTTGCTGAACTGCAGGAATCGCTGCCTCTGCTCCAGGTGTCTCCACTTCTGGAAGTTCTGCCCTGCCTAGCAGAGCAGGTCCACACTTCTAGGCAGGGACACATGAGTCAGCTGCAAATGGATTACAAACACGGCTTCCGGTGCCAGTGCTGCCAAGACTGGCACTTCCGATGCCAAGATGGCCAATGGGACCAGCATAAGATGGGCTTTTACTCCTCTCTGTAAACGTGCGTAGAAGGAGGAAGTATTGGGGGAAAGGTTGCATAGCATGGTTCTTCCTGCTCCTATGTCTCCCATGACTCCAGACCTCATGGTCCTGCCAAGAACACATGGTTCACAAAGCTACCTGGAGAATGGATCACTTGACAAGTTTATTTCCCCTCCACATATCCTCACCCTGTTCTTTAAAATCTCCTATGCTTTGGGAGAAAACCCAAGATTCTTTTAAAACTGTATATAATTACTGCACTTTGCCAACAACAAACAGGTGAATATTGTCTAGAAAGTCAATGAAGATTATAGCATTTAAAGAGGGGGTAGAAACTGTTTAAGTTCCATTTGCTTAAAAAAAAATAGTGACCCTTAATCCTCTTGTATTCTTTTGAGGGCTTTATTGGAATAGAAAGAGATTCTCTGTCTCTGGGAGGCCACCTGATCCCCATGTAAAGTGCTGGCGCATAGGTCTGGCTTCTAACACCTCTCACCAGGTCTGCCTTTAAACCATCTCTCCCAAAGGTAACATGTATTTTCACAACTGATGGGAAACTCAGACTTGCTTCTAGCTTTTCCCTAAAGGTGGCTATAGTCCCCAAACATTATCTTCAGTGAAAAATTAAGCCATTAGAAGGGCCAAGTTTCTTCCTACAATAGAACTTTTATCAAGGATTTGGTTGGGGGTACAGGAAGTGTAGTAAGAGAAGAATTCCACTCATTATCTCCTGATATAGACCATGATGCTCCCATCTATCTGCCTAAGTTTCCTCCTCCAGTGATGTGGGTGCAGACAACCAGCTTACAAGCTTATAAGAAATCATTTATTCTGCTCTGATTCAGCCTTGATGAACAAACTGTCTACCTGCCAGAAGCTGGGCTCAGCTCTAACCAACAACCTGGCAGAACCTAAGAGGTCAGTTACTATTAACCACCCTGTGTGAGAAAGGGAGGAGGTATAAGAAAATAAATAAGGGAAAGACCTATACAAGGCAAAAAAGGTAAAAGAAGGAATTCATCAAGTGGAAAAGAAAGAAAACAAAGGGTCCCAACTCTAACCCTGAGACTAAAGACCCCATAAACAAAGTCACAAATATAAGGTTCCTAGAGGACAGAACCTGTTATAGTCATTAACTTCCTCAGCACAATGCCTGGCACATACTGGAACACCATGTAGACGGAACAAAGAAACTGAGGCCTACCCAAGGCTCTCCAAGATTTGGAGAATTTTAAAAATGTGGTATCAAGGAAAAAGCCCAGGCTTCGAGCTTTGGATGAGATTATTAACCTTTCTGAGTTTCTGTCACTTGTGTAAAGATGACCTATCTCACCTGTGAGGACCAGTCTATGCAGTGTGCTTCACTCAGTGCTGAGCACACAGTACAGCCCTCTGTAAAGGGGGATGAGTGAAGTTGTACCCTAAAAAGGCTTACCAGACCTTGGGGCACCTTACTGTATAGCCTAAGGGACATCTGCCAGATCCCCACTGGTATTTGTGGTGGATAGAATAATGACCTCCAAAATGTCCATGCCCTACTCTCTAGAAATTGAATATGCTATCTTACATGACAAAAGAAATTTTGCAGGTGTGATTAGGACCTTAAGATGAGGAAAGTGTACCGGATTATTCTGGTATTCCCAATCTAATTACATGGTCCCTGTTTTTAAAATCAGAGAAACTTTCCATGGTCAGAAGATGTGACTATGGAAAAATGGTCAGAGAGATACAATGTTGCTGGTTTTGAAGATGAAGAAAAAGGTTATAGCCCCCAAGGAATGTGGGAAGTGTTCAGAAACAAGAAAAAGAAAATAGATTCTTCTTTACAGCCTCCTGAAGGGAATACTATTCTGCCAACACCTTGATTTTAGCTCAGACTTACAAGCTACAGAACTGAAAAATAAATCTGTGGTGTTTTAAGCCACTGAATTTGTGATATTTGTTAATTCAGCCATAAAAACTAACACGATACCTATTATCCTGGGGGTAAATGGAAGAACTGGCTAAGCCCCTGCAGATAAGGCCCAAAGGAAACCCATCTCTTCCTCTCCTCTGTCCAGGGAAGGGCAACTTTACAGCCAGGAGTGTTTCCTGTGTTTTCCAGCTTGTTGACAGGTGAAGGGTGGTGCCTACAGGTTGCCCTCCCCACATCCCAACACTCACCCGTCTTGGTCTTCCTAATACCCTGTGACTCGGGCTGGCCAGACCTCCTGGAGTAAGTCAGGTCACCATTTAGGGGCCCTGCTTGCCCCTGACCCCGGCCCACCAGCCTGCCCTGGGTTCAAGTTCCATATGTTTGGAATCATCCCTCGGGGACTACCATGTGTGTCCACACTGCCCTCTTCCTCCTTGCCAGACCCCTCACTGTGGGCATTTTTCCTACTCGGGCCCTTAACCCTTCCCAGTTGGCCCCTTCTCCCTGATGCTCCTTTGAAGATGTCATCCTCCCTCACTGACTGGAAGGACCAAAGTGCCAGGATAGAGGCTTCTGGAAACCTAATTTTGAAAATCAGACACTTATCCTGACTGCTCCAGAAGGAAAAGAGAGCTCTTACTCAAGACGACTACAGAGCACAGAACGAATTTCTTAGGGTCATGAAGAGGGTAACCCTAGGCTACAGCAGTCGAGGATGCGGTGTTTGCACTGATGTCACAGATCCCAATAGCAAGAACTGGGGTTGGGGAAGTGAATGAATCTCTGGCAGAGGAAACTGCACAAAGAAAGGTGAAAAGGCTAGAAAGTAAAAAGTGTGAGAAAGGGCAAAAAGATAGTTTCAGAGATGAAGCGAGTCTGAGTTCTATCCTGGCTCTGACTATCTGTGTGGCCTTTCAGTTTTTCCATCAGTAAATAGGAAGAAACTCCTACCTACCAGCTACTCCTACCTGGGTTTGAGAATTAACTGAGAGTCTATGTGAACTTGGCTACCACCTGACAATCCATCAGTAAATGTTCGTTTTCCCCAATGCAAAGTGTGAGCCTCCCAGCTTGATGAGAGGACAGGTTCCCAGCCCTCACTGTGCATCACAATCTCCTGAAGAGTTTTTAAAAATACTGTTTCCTTCTGTGAAGCGTCTGTTCAGTTCCTTTGTCCATTTATTGATTGGGTTATTTGTGGGGGTTGTTTGTGTTTGTTTGTTTGTTTTGGTGTTAAGTTTTTTAAGTTCTTTATACATCCTGGAAATAATCCTCTATTTGAAGAGCAGGTGGCAGGAGCAAGACAGTTTCCCATTCTGTAGGCTCTCTTTTCATGCTCTTGATTGTTTCCTTTGCTGTAAAGAAGCTTTTCTTTTTAGTTTGATGCCATCCCATTTATTGATTCTTGATTTTACTTCTTGCATTTTAGGAATCCTATTAAGGAAGTCAGTTCCTGAACCAATATGTTGCAATGTTAGGCCTACCTTTTCTTCTCATATGTCCAGGGTTTTTGGTCCTTGACCCACTTTGAGCAGAGTTTTATGTAGAATGAGAAATAGGAGTTAAATTTCATTTTACTGCAACACACACTTCACAGAAGTAATCAACAAATATATGAAAAAATGTTCAACATCTCTAGCATTTAGAGAAATGCAAATTAAAACTACACTGACATTTTATCTCACTCCATTCAGAGTGGCAATTATCAAGAATACAAGTAACAATAAATGTTGGTGAAGATGTACACTCATACATTGCTGGGTGGACTACAAATTAGTACAACCCCTCTGGAAAGCAGTATGGGAATTCCTCAGAAAACTTGGAATGGAACCACCATTTGACCCAGCTGTCCCACTCCTCAGTATATACCCAAAGTATTTAAAATCAGTATGGTACAGTAACATCAATGTTTATAGCAGCTTAATTCACAATAGCTAAGCTATGGAAACAACCTAGGTACCCTTCAATAGATGAATGGATAAAAAAAAATATGTGGTATATATACACAATGGAGTATTACTCAGCCATAAAGAAGAATGACTTTATGACTTTTGTCAGCAAGTGAATGGGTCTAGAGACTATCATGCTAAGTGAAATAAGCCTATCCCCCAAAATGAAAGGTTGAATATTTTCTCTGATATGTGAAAGTTAACCCACCATAAGGGGGGTGAGGAGAACAGAAGTGCAGTAGATTAGACAGAGGGAAATGGAGGGAACAGAGGAGGGGTGGGAAAAGGAAAGATAGTGGAATAGATCTTATGTAATTTTCCCATGTACATATATGAAACACAGTGAATCCCACCATCATGTACATCCATGAAAATGGGATCCTATCTAGAATAAGATATATTCCATGCTTGTGTAATTATATCAAAATGGATTCTGGGCCTGGGGTTGTGGCTCAGTGGTAGTGTTTGCCTAGCTACCTATGTGTGAGGCCCTGGATTTGATCCTCAGCACCACATTAAAAAATAAATAATATAAAGGTATTGTGTCCATCCACAACAAAAAATATATTAAAAAAATGGATTCTGCTGTCATGTATAAGTAAAAAATAAATAAATAATGTAAAATTCTGTTTCCTCACTCCCCCCCCCACCCCCGCCCAGGGGCTGGAGTCAGGGTTGGAGGCAAAATTAGAGAGCCTGGGGACAACTAGCAACACACAGAACATACACGTGCACACAGACACATGTGCACATGTACACCACATATGTGCACCACACACACTATACATCTCACACAAACTGCACACATGCACACCACACATACACTCCCCAGGCAAGTTCTCTCTAGCACCCGCAGGGACAGCTGTCAAGTCCCAGCTCAGTCAGTACCCCAGCTTTCCTGGAAGACACAGTTCAATAGATGAAGGGAGACCCACAGTCTCCTTGCCACAGGTAGAGAACTATTTAGGGCGAGGCTCTCCCTCAAGAGCTGAAAAAGACCAGGAAGGAGAGAGGCTGGGCAGCCAGCAGAGGTGACTCCAGGAGGGGCAGATTTCCCAATCATGGGCAGGAGAGGAGAGCACCTCAGTCAGGGGAAGCAGCATTAACAAAGGTGGTGAGGTAGCAGGAATGGATGGTTTTCTGATGAAAGCAGTGTATTCATAATAGAAACGGGAGGTCTGAATGCTGAGACCTCAGCATGAAGAAACTAGACTCGGAACGAGAAAAAGAAATCTTGGAAGGTTTTGAGTAGAGGATACTTGAAAGATTAGTCTCAAGAATGACAAAGAATGAACCAGAGGGAGAAATGCCTGGAATGGGCTACAGACATAGGATGGAGAAAAACAAATCCCAGGGAGGCTTTACTGGAAGAAGCCAAGTGCCTAGTGAAAGTGGGAAGTGGAAAGTGCATTAATCCCTGAGGATCCCAGGATCCTGGGCAACCTTCCCTCCTCCTTCCCTTCGCTCCTAAATGCTGCCGGAAAAGAGTATAGAGTGCCCTCAGCAGTCCCAAGTACCCACCCAGCCACCTACATCTGATGTCCATCAGTCATCTAATGTCCACCAAATGGCCATTCTTCTGGGCCCCGAGGAAATGGCCATGCTGAAGCCCCTGAAGATAATAGCCACCATGGCACCCAGGCAGTCCTATGGGGGTCTCAGTCCCCTTGCTGCTCCCTACCCAGATAAAACCACAGGAAGGTTACTTGTTGATGGGTCATTCAGCCAGGGCATGTTCTACCTCATAGCCTTCACCATGCAACACATCCAGCACTATGTTGTTATCCATAAAATGGCCTGCAGTGAGAAAAACAAGCAGAAATGCTGTAGCTCTCAGGACCATCCAACATAGTCCTCAACCACACACTCCAGAACAAATAAATCACCCTGCCCACCCCCTTCCGGTCTCGCCAGCACAGTACAGTTTCAGAGAGTTTCAGTAATTGGGCCTCATGACAGCCCTGCAAGGCAGGCAGGGCAGGATAAGATGAGGTCACTGAAGATCAGCATAATGGGGAGAGTTTGCCTGGAGTCACACAGCAAAGGAGAGACAGAACCTGGATAGCAAACCCCCAATCTGGAAGACTGCCCAGAGGAGGTGACATTTGAGCAGGATTCTAAAGGATGGGGACTGGTCTGGGGAATATGAGAGTGTTCCCATCTATGAAAGAAATGCAAATGTGGTCTCTGGGGAAGCAAGCAGGCTGGTGAGACCAAATGAGTGCTCACTACCCAATCATCACTTTCCAGAAAAAGCAAAAGCCACCTAGTCTGAGAAATTACTTCTTAGAGGTTTCTGCATAGAACAGGAGCTATTGTAGTTTTAGGAGCCACAATCAGGGATCTCAGGAGCCTACAACACCACCAAAAGTAACAGCAAGGTCAACCAGAGGGAACACAGAGACCCTGGTTCCTGGTTTCACTTATGGAAATCTCTATGCATAAAAGGGGTGTCTGGCTCCACATGTTTCTTGGCAACCACTGTACTCCAGGACACCCCTCACTCTAGGCCTTCCCTTGAAAGGAGCAAGAGTCCCCACTCCAATGGTCTTTTTAGTAAAACCATTAGCTCCCAACCTCCTTCTCCCTGCAGCCTAGACCCAACTCTAACCAAAAGCAAACCAGGGAGTCGGGGGCGGCTATCACCACTCACAAGGTAACCCTGGCAAACCAGGAGCCCAAAAGTCAGCCTGAGCTGATTTAAGATCAACACCTAAGTAAGAAAATAATAAATCTTGGCTTTAAACACTCATAGTCAGTTATTTATTTACTTGAGATTGAGGGAATTACAACCGGGAACAAGGGATTATAGCTTTTGCTGAGCACCTTTGACTTTTCCAAAGGTGAGCTCCATTTCTTATCTTCATACTTTGTCTGCAGATCCCCATGACAAAAGCTAATGTTTGATATAAAAGCTCCAGCACACTCAGTTTTTGGTTATCCTCATTTTGCTAATAAGTATTTTCTTAGCCATATGGCTTTTTCTTTTTCCTTGGCATTGCTGGGATTGAACCCAGGGTCTCAAGCATTCTAGGAAAGTGCTATATCCCAAATCCAGCTTTTTAAATTTTAAAATGCTAGGAGTAAGGGTGTCAACAACCCCACCTAATCAACCCCACCTCAGAAGGCACAGGGAGAAAGCAGTCACAGGAAAATAATCATTCCAGAAAGAACCATCCTGGTCCCTCCTGACATCTGGGTGTCCAGGGGCTGTGAGAGCTCTATCCAGGGATACATCAGCATCATAAATTATGCTCTTAGAATCAGGCAAGCCCAGGTGTTCCAGTGTTACTCATGCCATCTGCCCCTGCACAAACCCTATCCCAAAGACCCACCCTCTAAACTACCCAGATCAAACTAGGCTGTGCAGCCTCCCACCTGCCCAGAACCCACATCTACCTTAACCCTCCATCAAGCACCCCATTAACATAGCACTGGATGTAGGGGAAGCTCTTAGGAGATCGACTGAGTTTAGCAAAAGCAGAAGGCAAAGCCCACTGGGCTCCAGTGTCCAGGCGCCTTCATCTCTGTGATCCCTGATCAGTACTTAGGACAAAGCTGCCTCCTAATGTTCACACCAGGGAACTAGACGGGGCATCTGGAGCCTACACCACTGTCAGGTACTTAGAAGGCAAGACCCTAGCTAACAGCTTTGTTGGAAAAAGTCATTTGTTGAGACAGGATGGAGTTGGGCATAGTGTAAGAATCCAAATATGGAACCTGAGATTTACAGAAGAGGGAAATCATTCACACAGACTTGAGGGGCACCATGGAAGGCAGAAATAGCGATTTGTTTTGTGGCAGAACTTTTCAATGAACAAGATATAGGAGCCAAACCCCTCATTTTTTATAACATTTTTATTCAAATAATTACATAGAGTAAGATTTAGTCTTTTAAAGCATAAAATTCAGTGATTTTTACTCTATGTGAGAATATAGAGTACTTAGACAAACTAAGATATCTACGATGTCACTAGATGATACAATCTAATTGGTCCACCATTGTATACATAGTCTACATGTTTTAGTCAGCTTTTTTTCTGTTGTGACTAAAAGACCTGATAAAAACAAATTTAGAGGAGGAAAGTTTATTTGGAGGCTCACACAGTTTCAGAGGTCTCAGTCCAGAGACAGCTGGCTCCATTCCTTGGGGCTCAAGGTGAAGCAGGACACCATGGCAGAAAGGGAGGAAGCAGACATCTCCGCTCCATGGCAGACAGAGGGAAGTGGCTCACATGGTGATCAGAAAGCAGAGAGAGAGAGACACTCCACTTGCCAGATACAAAATACATACCCCAAAGGCACACCCCCAAAGAACCACCTCCTCCAGCCACACCCCATTCACCTTCAGTTACCATTCAGTTAATCCCATCAGGGGATTAATTCACTGATTGGGTTAATGCTCTCATAACCCAATCATTTCATCTCTTGCATTGTTCTTGCATTGTCTCACATATGAGCTTTTGGAGGACACCGAATATCCACTGTCACTGACAGAAACGTTGTCATGCAGCACATGACAGTATTCACTGCAGTTTTCATTGCCAGATTAATGTCCAGCTTTCAGTAAAAAATTAAAATATATGCTAAAAAAAAGAAAAACAGTCTAAAGAAACAAAGTAAGCATCAGACTCAGACGTGGAAAAATCAGCTATGATGACCTGGTGTGGGAGGGAAAGAAGCGGTGCAGGCAGCCAGGGAGATGCAGCACCGAGACTTTCTCCTCCCCTTCCCTCCTCGCGCTGCTGGCGCTCACCTCCGCCGGTGGCCAGAAAGAAAGATAAGAAGGGGGTCCCAGGGAGCGAGTGTGCAGAGTGGACCTGGGGACTCTGCACCCCCAGCAGCAAGGATTACGGCGTGAGTTTCCACGAGGGCACCTATGGGACCCAGACTCGGCGCACTGGGGGCAGGGTGCCTTCCAAATGGAAGAAGGAGTTTGGAGCCCACGCAAATACAAAGTTTGAGAGCTGGCGGGGGGGGGGGGGGGGGCGGGGGGACTGTGTTGGGGGCACAGGCACCAAAGCCCGCCAAGGCACCTGGAAGAAGGTCCGGTAAAATGCCCAGTGCCAGGAGACCATCCGCGTGACCAAGCCCTGTACTCCCAAGACCAAAGTCAAGGCTAAAGCCAAGAAAGGGAAAGGAAAGGACTGAGGCCAGGTCGGGATGCCATGTAGCCACTGGCCTTATCTAGGGCCAGGCCCGCACCCTTCCCTCCCACAGGCCCGATATAACCTACCACCTACCAGTGCCTTTTTCTGTTTGTTAGCTTTATCAATCATGCCCTGCCTCTGTCTTCTTACTCCCCACCCCGACTCCCAAGTGCCCAAAGTGGGGAGGGACAAGATTCTAGGAAGCTTGAACCTCTCCCCAAAGGAATTTGATTCCCAATACCCACTTCGTTCTTTCCCACCATGATACCTGTTACTGAGAAATAAATGAACCAACTTTTTTTCTCCCAATAAAAGCTTTTCAATATTAAAAAAAAAGTTGATATGAAATATGATTGAACTGAAAAGCATTATTAACCAAATGGATCTGACATTTATAAAATACTTCATCCAACAATGTAAGAAAACACACTTTCATGTGGAATAGTCACCTAGATAGACTACATTCTGGGTCATAAAACATGCCTCAGCAGTTTTAAAAGAATAGAAATCATACAATGTAAGTTCTTGGACAACTGAATTAAACTAGAAATTGATAACACAAAGGTATTCCCCAAACCCAAAATACATAAAGATTGAACAGTATATTTTTAAATAGAACAAGATTCAAAGAAGTTTCCAGAGAAATTTAAGAGAGGATCAAACTAAGTGAAAATGAAAATAAAACATCAAAATTTGCAGGATGTTGTAAGAACAATGTTTAGAGGGAAATTCACACAATATGTATATATTAGAAAAGAAAGATTAAAATCAATAATCTGAACTTGTATCTTTTTTAAAAAATACTTTTTAGTTGTTGACGGACCTTTTTATTGTATTTATTTATTTTTATGGGTGCTGAGAATCAAACCCAGTGCCTCACACATGCTAGGCAAGAGCTCTACCACTGAACCACAACCCCAGCCCTGAGCTTGTACCTTTGACAGAGCTACCCAGCTGCCGTGCAGTGCAGTCAGCCTACTGGTCTCTGCTGAGAAGTGGCAGTGGAGCGTGGAGCAGTGTAGTGGTGGCATGGATTCGGTATAGGCAGGGAAGAGGTGTAGAGCCAGAACCAAGGTAAGCCAAGGCATGCTGACCCCAGCGGCATCATGGCCTGCACACAGCGGGGATGCCTGCTGCAGAACACTGTGTGCAGTGCTGCAGCCCCATCCCAGGACCTTAACCTCCCACTTCCTGACCTGCCACAAGAAAATGGAAGTGGGCAAACTTGAATGAAAGTTGGGGTTCAAGAATTGACCAATAGCCTTAGTATGTTTCCAAGCCCTAATTAACAAAAGTTTGGACCAATATCAGTGAGTCAAGTGCTATATACAAACTCCTAAACTAGCTCACTTCAGCAGAGAACACCTGCTATTGGGTCCCCTTGTCCCCTAGTGCACTGCAAGGTTGCTGCTCCTGTTCTTCAAATAATTTTTCATTACAATCACTCATCCTGATCCGTGGCATTCATTCTTCAAATTCATGAGACAAGAACCCTGAAAGAAGAAGAAATTGACGATGAACTGCTGGGGTCTGCTGCAACACTAGAGGGCATGGCCTACCATTAAGAACTGCAACACTTCTTGACCGCAGAGGCCTGTGGCTTGTGCAAGACCCCACCTGGCAGCAGAAGTAGTGAATCAAGTTTCAATTCAAAACTCCAGTTTCACCTTCAAAAACTAGAGAAAGAAGAGCGATTTAAGGCTAAATCAAGCAGAAAGGAAATAATAAAAATTAAAGCAGTAATCATGAAAATGAAACCATAAAATCAATACAGAAAATCAACAAAATCAAAAACTGGTTCTTCAAAAAGATCAATATAACTAATAAACTTTTAGACAGGCTAAACAGTGGGAAAGGGAGAAGCCACAAATTGCTAATGCTGAAAGTAAAAGAGGAGTCATCACTACTGATCCCAGGAAGAGTAAAAGGATAATAAAAGAATATGAACAACTCTAGGTTCACAAATCTGGTAACATAGATGAAGCCAACCCCTCTTCCTAGGGTACATTGTTGTTGCTATCTGCTGTTGTTATTGTTATATTGCTGTTGCTGTTTGTTTGTTTAGTAACTTTCCAGGACTAATTCAGTAAGGTCAGGATTCCTTGATAGGTGTGGCCACTGAAGTCTCTGCTCAGTTAGCTTAGTGAAGAGCTAATGACTGTTCAGATTTCCTTAAATACCTTGAACCAGTAAGTCTCCCAGCCTTCGAAGAGAGGCTGCATGAGTTTGGGGCATGCCTTCAATGCTCCAGCAGGCAGTTTACAACCCTGCCTTCGTTTTTCTTCTGTACAGACATAGGTGACAGATTAGGACCTTCTCAGGTCTACACAGCCTTTCTCTTACACTTGGCCTTTGAGATTCCCAAGAATATGTCAAAATTTTTCAAGATCCCATATGGCACATCTCATATCCATTTTCCTTTTAAGTTTTTTGGTCAGTCTGTTGTAAGCTACAATTATTGCTGTCAAGGGCAGCTATGGCAACTGCCACTGACTATTTTCAATAAACACCCTAGGAATATGGCTATACACAGAATAAGTTTTGAGTCAAGTCAAATGAAGATAAGCTTGGAATGAAACTTTCAGGGAGCTATGAGATAGGTAAAATAATGATGATTCTTTAAGGATGGAGCTTCAGGGGAACTCCAAACCTATTATCTCCCTTCCAATAATTGTTAAGCAACCAGTTGTCATAGCTACTGAGTTTCAAGGCTGTTGGTTTTCAAGATTAAGCTAGGAAGAATCTGGGACAAAGAGGATAAAATGGAGCACATTAAATGTCACTAATCTCTAGTTTTCTTACATAAACACACTTCTGGGATTGTTTCAAGTCTTTATTTCATTTCCAGAGCTCTGTAAAAGTTGATACTGACCATTTTTTTCTCAGTGTTCTCATTTCCTTTTATGGAGGAGCAGGTTTTGGGAAGCCTTTACTATTATTCTGCAAGTGTTAATCTCTAAACTCACATTTTAGTGGTAAAGAAACTGAGGAAGGGCTGGGGATATAGCTCAATTGGCAGAGTGCTTGCTTTGCAATCCCCAGCACTACAAAAAAAAAAAAAAAAAACTATGAAACTGAGGAAGGTGACTTGTTCAAATTAATGAAGAGTATGGTTTGGATCTTAGATATGTCCCAAAGGTTTATGTGTTGTCCCCTGCAGGTGACACCACTGAGAGGAGGTGGACCCTTTAAGAGGGCCCAGTGAAAGGAAGTTAGGTCATTGGGGTTTCATCCTTGGGGGAGATCCTGGGACCCTACACTCTTCTTCTCTCTGTTTTCCTCCCAGCTGCCATGAGGGGAGCAGTTTCCTCCACCATAGGTGCCTGCCGTGATGTACGGTCTCACCACAAGCCTAAAAACAAGTAGGCCAAGCAATCATGGATCAAAACCTTTGAAACTGTGAGCCAAATAAGTCTTTCCTCCTTTTAAGTTGATCTGTCTCAGGCATTTGTTACAGCAATGGGAAGCTCACTGACACACCAAGACAGTGTGAGGATCTGAAAGGACATCACCTAGCCAGCAAATGGTCCTTCTGTACACTGCCCAGCCTCTGGCTTCTCTGTCCTTAATTCCTCAGGCTACAAAGAATTATGGGTCAAAAATCACTCAAAAGCAGAAGAGAAATTATTTCAAAAGACCCAAAAAAGGAAATGATTTCCCCCATCCATGTATATATTAATAGTTAACAATGGCTGATGTGTCAGCCTCAGGCCTAACTTGCGAGTCTCAAAGGAAGGGAAGCAAAGAGAAACAAACATTAGTGACAGTTTAAAAAGCAAAAGATGTCAGAAAGAAGTTGGGATTGAGTGCTGAGTTCAGAGGACAGAGAGATGCCTTCCCAGCTGATTCGTGTGTCAGTAAGCCCCCGTGTGGAGGGAAAGCAATGGATGATGTCACATACCTGGGCCATCCAGCAACACTGCCACCACACTGGATTCCCAGCACCAGCTGGAGCCTCTCTGCAAATGAAGCGGATCACTGCTGACATCTCTATTCCTGGCTAACACGGGCCCGGAGCAGGGGCTTCATCTCAACATTCCCCTCACAGAGGCAGCAGATCCCAGAGTCTAATCAGAGTCGACCAGCTCCTAAAGCAAAGGAAAAGCCCTCTTCAGGAAACTCCTCCAAAAGAGCCTTCCCTTGCTCCTCCATTCTCTCATTCCACTTTTAGATCAGCTCCTGGTGGAAGTGATGTGCTCCTGAGGCTGAAGTGAGGCGTTTATGAAATTGGGAACCTCTGCCATGAGAAAAAGAAAGAAAACAAAGACAACAGTGTAACTCATGAAGTTGCTTCACCTGAACATCGAATCCCGCCACCTGAATGACGAGGTGGTCAAGAGAAGGGTGAGGGGGAGACATGCTATTCTTGGTGTCTCCTGTCTGTTATGCTTCATACTCTACCCAAGCAAAAGAATATTAAGTGAAGTGCACTAAAAAACTCTTAGGCTGTTTAAGATAATACTTCCATTCCACTTAAAAGATTGTTTGATGCCATGTATTTATTTATTTTTATTTTTTTTAGGTTGAAAAAAAGGATATATTTAGAATTAGACAGCTGGACTATGTTTAGATGATCCCAATTTGGTGGCAATATCCAAAGCATCATAATCAGGAGCCAGTTGAAAGTACGCCTTCTTCTCTCCATCAGGCCTGATCAGGGTGCTAAACTTGGCCACATCAATGTCATAGAGCTTCTTTACAGCTTGTTTGATCTGGTGTTTGTTGGCCTTTGCATCCACAGTGAACACAAGTGTGTTGTTGTCTTCAATCTTCTTCATGGCTGACTCAGTGGTCAGGGGGAACTTGATGATGGCATAGTGGTCAAGTTTGTTTCTGCTGGGGGTGCTCTTTCGAGGATATTTGGGCTGCTTCCTGAGCCACAACGTCTTGGGTTGCTAGAAGATAGGTGATGTGTGGATCTTCTTCTTTTTATGGCTGTGGACACCCTTCAGCATGGCCTTCTTGGCCTTCAAAGCTTTTGCCTTTGCTTTGGCTTTGGGAGGGGCAGGAGCTTCCTTCTTAGCTTTCGGCGCCATCTTGGTGAAAAGGCGATGCTATGTATTTATATAAAGGAAACCATATCTTTGTACAGTCCATGCACAGTTTTAACTTGAAAAACACTTGCTTTTTTCATAAAAGAAATGTTATATGGTTAATATCTTAGAATTAATAATTATGATTCCACTATTCAAAACATGAGATATATCTATAAACATTTACCTGTTTTATAAATTTTATACATTTAACATTTTCATTATTTCTCCACTTCCTATTTTTCTCTCTTGGGCAAACATTTTATGAGGTGAGAACACTGGTCCTGGAGGGGGAGACAACACACTCCACTACTTCAAAAGCTGAGCTGGCACTAGCCACTTTCACAATATCCTGGCGAGGAGGGGCAAAGAGGGGGAAGAGAATGTGCTGGGGTTCCATGGAAGCTTGCTGATTAAAGCATAGTAAATATCTGTTCCACCTTCCTCCTGCTGAGGGGCTGAGATCCTCAGAGACCTGATAAGTCGCTTAACTCCCCTTGATGGTCCAAAGCAAAAGGCCTGTCCTAGGTATACACTGACACCACCACAGCATGGCTGCACTCATCCAGTTATAATGCGGGATGGAATGATCCATGTCTGCAATGCTGGCAGCCTTCCCAGCTCTCATGTGCAGCCTTCATAAAAATTTCAAAAGCATGCTGGGTGCAATGGTGCATGCCTATAATCCCAGCAACTCAGCACACTGAGATAGGAAGATCACAAGTTTTGCTCCATCATTTCTCAAAAGTGTTAAGTCAATCAGGAGGCCATTGGATTTGGAACCTGACAGCTGGTTCACAAGGCCTGCTGTTGAACCCTCTGAAGCTTCACCCTGTAACTGCAGCCTGGAATTAGTCCTGATCAATGCCCCCCTCCATCCTTAGAAGCTTCATAAAGAATGCTCATTAGCTGAAGCATCTCATTCAATGACATCTAAATCTGCCAATTTTATTTTTAGAGCCTTACATGACCTCTCTCCTTAGTACACCCAGATGCCCATGGGTAATGTCTTTTTCTTGATCTCATCAGAGGACAAGGCCACTCACTGGGGAGCTGCCATGGCTGAAGATGACAGAGCAGAGGTCCCCACAGTTATGGAGTCTAGTGAGATCGTCCATGGTGTAGGTGATCTGAAAGCTGCCTGCTTGCAGGCTCTCCTGCTGCAGGAGGGTCTGGTTCACAGCAAAGAAAACCTGAAAGAGGGGAGAAAACACAGGTCCCTTTCAAGTTCAATGACAAGGCAATCATTTGCTTATTTCTTTTGTCCACAGCTGGCAATAGTCTCATCTCTCAATATACAAGGATCCTGTTGCTAAAACAGAGAGCACAAATCCCTGGCTGGTGTCCAAAGAAAAGGAGACCTAAATCAATTCCAATTAGATCATACTTGGGGAAGAGTCCTAAGGGGCTCATGACAACCTGGAACTCTTCCATGAGAGCTACAAAGAGGTAAGGAGACCCAGGAGCTCCTGGGGGGAATGACTGGAGAATCCAGGAGGTCCGATTACAGGTAGACCTGCAGAAGAACCTATTGATATACACATGTCTTTTCTAACCATCAGTGCAGCATTGTAGTTAATAGATTCACTAGATCCATTGGAAGTTAATGAAAGTTAATGTTAAAAAAAAAAGTAAATGAAATTTGCCACGTTTTATTCGTATGGAACTTCTCAGAGTCTTTGATACCCTAATGAGCAACATGGTTCTTCCTTAGTGGGAAAAGAGCATGCTTACTTGAGGTCATCTATGATGGGAAATCAAGATTCAAGGAATTTTTCTCAACAGGAAATTCTGTCTGACACTGGAAAGCTAAGGGAAAGGGGGGCTCTGGCATCATGTCAACATTAGGGCTGGATAATTCCTACAAGATTACTGACAACACTTAAGATCCTGTGGAATTTTCTATCACCTTTTCCCTGACATAGATACAGATATATAGTCTCTGACAGCTACTCTTCCATCTGATTCTCAAGGAATCAGCCTACTAGATGCTCTTTGCTGTAACATTCTCTTCTTGGCTGAAACACAGATGTGCTCAGTCCATCAGAGCATTCTAACCAGGAGGTCCTCACTAAGATATTTTCAACTCTCCAGATACAGTACATAGAGGCCTCATGTCAGCAAAACACTCTCATTAGCTCCAGTACCTTCCCTCTTTTTTTCCTCTTTCACACACACTTCTGTTTTGATTGGGAAACGAGGAAACATGTTGATTTGCTTCCCACAGGTCACTCTGGCATGGGCCTACCTGCACGCATGCTCTGTTTTAGTTTATTTGTGCTCCTACAACAAAATACCTAAGACTCTGCAATTTATAAAGAAATTCGTAAATTCCAAGATGAAAGCACCAGTATTTGATCTGGTGAGAGCCTTCTTACTGTGTTCTTGCATGGCAGAAGGCAGAAGGGCCAGCCAGCTAGTGCTGTGGAAGACTCTTTTATAAGGGCCTTAATACCCTTCCAGAGGGAGGAGCCTCATGACCTCTTCCCCTTTTAAAGAGACCACCTCTTGATACCATAACATTGGCAACACCTGGAGTTTGGACCCCCTCCAAGCTCATTTAAACCATAGCTCCACCCCCTGCCCCCCTAATCATCCCCCCACAACTTCCACCTTCCCTCAGTTACTCTAACTTTCCTGTTCCTGTCATGCAGTCTTAACTGAAGGGTTGGGGGCAGATCCTTCTTTGTAAAATCCCCTCCCCTCCTCTCTTTTCTGATGCTTCCCCTTCTCTCTGCATAGGCACCTCCAGCCTCTCCTAGGAGGCATCTTCCCCAGGGCCTGAAGACCAGTTCTTCTATCTAGGGTACTTCTGGACTATAGTGTATTCCCACCCTCCCAACCCTGTATTGGTGACAAGTCCAGAGCTGAACTGATGGCCTGCTCAGCTTGTCATGCATGATCACAGCCCAGACAAAGAGGTAAATACACTCACAATTTGCAAATTATGGTATAAGTGAGGCAGCCCAGCTTTCCACAGTCATGAGCCCTGCATTCAAAACCCGAATAATCAGGACCTATGCACAACTGTGGGGAATTGCTGACATCACATTACCTGGAGGAACAAACCTTTATGGGGGAGGATTAGGGGCATTATGAAACACCTATCAGATATGCCTGCCTCCAGGCCAAGGTCTCAAACATTCTGTCTCAATACAACTTGGGCCAACTTCTCTCTCAAAGTTGTACTGGCTCAGAAATACCTGTGTATGGGCTTTGCTGTTCTCCTAAAGGCATTCAGGACAAACTCAGGTTGCCTACTGCTAATAGACTTTCTTCCAAGGGTATTCATCAATTTAAAAAAAAAAAATTCTTGGTATTTAGAGCCATTTATTCTAATAGACATGCCAGTCTGCAAAACAGGGAGGGAGAGACCATGTATAGACTGTAAGGAATCTGGCTTCCCCCACCACCTGTCAATCTGCATTCTCCCTGCCTCTCCTGTTACAGGAATCTGGCTTCCCCCACCACCTGTCAATCTGCGTTCCCCCGCCTCTCACGTTACAGGAATTTCCGGCTTACATTGCCATAATCTTCCTGCCTCCCTCGTCTGTAAGAATTCTCCTCCGCCATTGGTTCCTTTCAGCCCGCGAAATTCCTATGTCTGAGAGAAACCTTGCGCCATGTTCTCTCTTTCTTTCTTCCCTTTCCCCGTGCAGACGTGAATCGTCTGCATAAAATAAAAGTTTCTTGTGTGAGACCTGTATCTGTGGAGCTTTTCTGGGAGCTAGCAATGAACCATAACTGCGCCTTTAACGCCTAACATAGACCACATCAGATATTAAACAAGAATGTTGCCTCCTATTTTCTGAATAAATTGGGAATCAAATAAAAAGAAGAATTTTGCTTATGCAGTCCATTCTCAACACACTCAAATGTCAGATTAATTTAAAAGACATTTCACCTTATCATGCAAGGCTTACAAAGTCTGTTAGAATTTTTTATGTTTATTTTTGATGATTAAGCTTTAAAGAAGTTTGTATCCCAGAACTAAGCTAATAACATTTATAATTTTCTCAGTGTTAACTGAGTGTCAGGACCATGCTATATGCTTAGCTTAGGTTCTCATCTTCTTAAGATCCTAAAAATAATAACTATTGTTAATCATATTTTAAAGATAATAAAAATGCTAGACCAAGTGGCAATGTCTATAATTCAGCTATTTGGGAGGCTGAGGCAGGAGAATTCTAAGTTCAAGAGAAACTTAGTGAGACCCTGTCTCAAAATAAAAATAAAAGAATTGCAGGTATAGGTCAGTGGTAGAGCACTTACCCAGCATGTGAAGCCCTGGGCTCAATCCCCAATACCAAAAAAAGAAAAGAGAAAAAAAGCAAGAAAAAGATACCAAACAACTTGTTCAGATAACATAGGTTAGTAAACCAAAACAGAGTTTGCCCGTGGATTTGTGCTGCATATGAGGCTATGCTGCGACCAACAGGCACTAACAGGATTTTGGTGTGTGATCTAATTTAAATTAAGGCTTAATCTAAGGGCCTATAAACCTGAAACTAGGAGCCCTCAGAACAGTTCTCTTTGACCTCTACCAAAAGCCACCTTTGCCCAACTCTGGTTAACATCTATCTTTAATATCAGGTGATGTTAAGATATCACCTGATGATCTTCCTTCCTTTGTATGCCTAGTCCTGGAAAGTCGAAAAGCCAAAATCAGGGGACAGGTAGGTGATCAGAGGGGAAACAGGGTCAGAAAGTCCTGGCTGAGTCTGCCCACCCTGCTCCACTTGTTCACTGACCCTCTCCTCATTCCTAACCAACTTTACAGTTCCCGCTAAGGCTTTCTCACATGTGATGAGGTTCCAAGAGATACTGTAATAAAGCACCTCAAACTGGGTCACTTAAAGATCAGAAATGTTTTGTCTCACCATTCTGCAGGTTGTGTTTGTAATCAAGATGTCCACAGGGTCTCACTGCCTCTGGAGGCCTTAGGGAAGGATCCCACCCAGGATTCTCCTACCTGATGCCTCCAATCTACACATTTCTTTCTGTGTATCTGTCTCTGTGTCCATAATGGGTTAAGGCCTGCCCTAAGGACCTCATCTTAATTTTATCATCTACAAATGTCCAAATATGGCCACATTTGGAGGTGCTGAGTGTTAGGACTCTAGAGGGTTGGGACATAACTCAAACTATAATAATCTCAGTTCTACTTTTTTTTTTTTTTACAGTTAATATGCATATGGTAAAAATTCCAAAAAGTATGTAGAAATAGATCTCTCTCTAATTCTTGTTCCCCAAGCACCCTCCCTAAAAGCAACTGCTGTTGCCAGAATCTTGTATCTTCTTCTATGGATGGTCTCTGTATGTAAAAACAGAGAGATAGATGGATGATCCACAGATCAATCAATAGATACATGAATTGGTATGGAGATAGAGATAGATACAGAAATACAAAATGACAGAGATACAGTGATATTTCCTCTATTTCTTTGTTTTTGTTTCTTTGGTCTTTAAGTACAACATAAAAGCCTTTCTGTGAACAAACACTGAAATTAATATAAAATGAACAGGGAAAAAAAAAAGCCAAGGTCTGGGGAAGGGTACCTTCCATTGTTTTTTAAGGAACTATAGCCTGAGACATCCTTAAACCCATGATAATGCTGAGATAGGGATTTAGGGGAAAAAAGAGTGATACTGAGTCTCAAAGGAAATGCCCACAAGTCACTGAGATGCAGAAAGCAGTCTTAGAGCTTTAGGACATGCCCTTGGCTGACGCCCTTATAAAATGAGGGAAATTCGCAAGCAGAGGGGAGACTGGAGCAAAACTGTGCAGTTCCACCCTGGCTCCATCTCCAGTCAGTTCCCTAACTACAGCTCCTCCATAAAGATTGGATGCCAACTCAAGGAGGGGCTTCTCACTTTCTAAGTAGCACACATTCTCCCTTGAAAGTGTATCTACTTTCTAAATAAACCTTTGTCTATGCCTTTCTCAGGTGCATGACTAAAATCCTTTTTCGTCACATATGCTGAGAACCACAGTGCTCCTGAGTCAAAGTTCCTCTCCCTCTGTGAACTTCTCAGACCCTTCTCTGGAAACATCTCTTCTCCTGTGACAGTATCAATGACTGAGGCAAATCATAGAACAGGAAGAAGGAAATTTCCAACTGCATGAAAGTACAAAATTAAGGTTCTCTGCAGCTTTTCAACTAAGAAAGCAGGTTAGATACAGAAGTCCATTGTACAGACACCCCAGAAGGTGTTCCCATGGCCCCCAAGTCAAAGCTATCCTAGGACCTCTGCTGAAGGAAAAACAGGGAGGGGCAGCCCTTGGCTGGGGATATAGCTCAGTTGGTAGAATGCTTACCTCACAAGCCCAAGACCCTGGGTTCAATCCCCAGCACCGCAAAAAAAAAAAAAAAAAAAAAATCCTGCCCTTGACCACTCTAAGTATCCAAAGCCACCTCTCCTTAGGCAAGGACTGCCTGAGTTGCAGACCCAAGAACCTCTAAGGTAAGGAGAGGCAGTATGCCTAACTTCTCCTGCACACACTGCCCTGTTTATGATCCAGATCAGAAAATTCAATTACAGCCTTCATGTCCTGCTAGAGATCACAGTGTCGGGTCACTTTCCACCTCTGAGAGAAAAATCCATGATACTGTCTTCTTCTCACAGCCTATTCCATCCTGCAAGATGTATTGTAAGTGCCAAATCACTGTACCCTCCTACCAAAACCACAGACCCTGAATGAACAGCCCAAGACATGATTCCAATGCTTCCTCCCTCCCCAAGTCATGCCATTTACACCTGTGTGGAAACAGGGTTCAATGACATAGCACTAGCTATCCTATCTGCACAGGATAGCCTCAAAAATCATCCACAAGCAAAAAGTACTCATCTATAGATCAAATACAAATTGCTTCATTTCAAAACTCTTTTAATTTGCATGAGTTTAGATTTCTAGAAGGGTAACAAGACAGCAAGAAAGAATTACTAGAAATTATCATAATAGGACAAAATTCCTATTTTGCATGGAGTTTCCAATGGTAAAAAAGACAAAAGGGTTTATTTTTCTCCTTGGAAACACGGTAAGATAGACATCCTGCTACTTTCACATTAGAGCTCACCTTATATTATATATACTGTATGTCTTTTTTTTTTAAAGATGATTATCAGTCCACTCTAAATCATATCTTCTTATCAGCAAAAAACTACTCCCACTTCCTCCAATGAAACAGGCACAGCCCCTGCACTGCCTCCTGAAAGGCTGCATCACTGAAGACAGTGACAAGTTTATTACCAGACAGTTCACACCCGTGCTCCGATTTCACCCTCCTTCCACGTCCCGCCCCAAGTCTCCCTTTCCACTGTTTCCTTTCCTCCCACTGTCCTCTCTCCCTTTCTTTCTGAGCTGTGTAATGAATCAGTTAAGACCCCTGTCCAGCATTTTCAGTCAGCCTCTTTCTCTTTCCTGAGTCTTCGTTAGCTGTGGGGCTGGTTGAGGGGGTTCAAGTTCAGCGGATGCCTTTTTTGTCAAACACGAAGGCCCCTCAGTGAGTCTCTCCACTTTTCAGCACTTTCATACCCCTCAGATCAAACAGCTTCTCTGTATATGAAAGACACCGCCCATTATGGGGCTCACACGAGCCCACCAGCTTTCAACCACCCAGCGCTCCAAACAAAGGGCTTCCCATCTGCTCGGGCACTCACCTTACCTTCTGGGGCCTGGGGTTGCTGTATTTTCTTTTTTCTGAGTTCACTTTTGAGAACCATTCAGTCCCCTGAAGATCGTTTGGGAGCAGTAGGGAAAGGGTCTCCCTTGTGTTCAGGCCATTCACCCCAGTAACTTTTTAAGATACCTAAAAGATGCCTGGTCCTGGCCTCTCCACCTTACCCAGATATCCAGGCAGTGGGGATGTTCTTCTCAGGCTCATTTTCTCTCTTTCCAGTTACTCTTTAAAATTCCTCCCCCTTACCTTAAAGGGGACTAGTCCCTTAGAATTGTCTAGACCAGCTTCAAAGCAAGATGGTAATGAAAGTCCTGCTTCAAAGATAGTAGAATCAAAATATCACATCATCCCATTGGTATGTATAGTTCTTATGTTTTATCAGTTAAAATTTTTAAGAACTAATAAGTTATGCTGCCATGCTTAGGAACTAAAACTGCCATGCACTTCTTTGGACATTTACTTCTAGGCAGAGGGGGAGGCACTTCTCAAATCTTGGAACTGAGTTCTTATCAGTGAAAGGACTCAAGCACCAAGACCAGAGAAACTGCACTTGAGTAACACTTCAACCTGGGAAAGTGCTATTTTGTACTTGATGATCTGTTCCTGAAAGTCAGGAGAGCATGGAAGGAACTTGGAAGAATGCACAGGGCAGACTGGGCCTTTCATTTCTCTTCCTGACACCTCCAGAATGTCTGCAAAGCATTCTCCTTTCTTTGGTTAGGGCTCCTGGCCACTGTTTCTCCTTTCCAACTAGCCCAAGTCCTGCCCTGACTCCCACAGCCATTGAGCACATCCATCTTATCCTACTGTGGACAGAATTGTATCCTCCCAAATTCATATGCAGAAACATGAATCCCCACCCCCTGACTGTACATGGAGTCAGAACCTTTAAGGAAATAATTAAAGGCTAAATGAGATCATAAGAATAGAGCTCGGATCCAATAGAACTGTTATCCTTATAAGAAAAGGAACAGATGCCAGAGCACTTCGCCTGCCCCTCTCCTCCCACCACTGCTTCTAGCTCATACAAAGAAATGGCTGTGTGAGAATGAAGAGAGAGTAGGTGAGGGGGGAAGGATGGGAAGAGGCTAGTCAATCGGAACTAAGGTACAATTACATAGGAGTAAGAAGTTCTGGTGTGCTATTGCACAGTAGGGTGACTATAGCTAATGATAAAGTACTGTACATTTCAAAAAGCTAGAAGAATCAAAATATCACATCATCCCATTGGTATGTATGGTTTTTGCGTTTTATCAGTTAAAATTTTTAAAAAACTAATAAGAAAATACAATTCTAACAAAAATATACTATAATAAAAGTTTATGAATGTGTCTTCTCTATATAGATCTTTCTAAAAATATGGAATTTTCCACTTAGTATTTCAGATCATGGGCAACAGAAACCATGGAAAACAAAACTGAGAATAACGGGGGCTTCTGTATGGATAAGTGCAATAATGCCTGTGGTGTATGGCAGGAAACTACATGGTCAACAGCCACTTTCAAGGTCCAGGGCAGCCTTCTGGCTCCATCTCTGGGCCAGGAAACACCTAGAGTACCTGGACCCCTAGAGACTTTAACCAGCTCTTTGGAGGGTCCTTGGTAACCACTAGTCCCAACCCACCTGTCTCCTTGCCCTGCCCCTTCTCTTCTGCTTCATTCACTACCACCCAGGAGGTAGATTCTTAGGAGAGCTAGAGAGTTGCCCCCTCACTCTGTCTGCTATAGAGACTTGCTGGGAGTTACTCCTAAAGTCTAGAGGTGTCCTTGAGTTGACCCTTCAAACAGATGTCAAGAAAGAGCTTGCTGCCAGAAGTTTGAAGGAGCTCCCTGCTCTAAACCACATTCGCCAAGGGAAAAGGTAGAGATATGGGGTAGAAACTAAGTTGCAGAGTCCATGACATACTCCTTTTATGACCTACAAACCCAAAGGTAGCCAGGCAGGGCCAGATCCAGCCTAGACAGTCTCTAACAACACTAATAGCTTGTGTGGTATCCATATATGAATGCAAAAATACCTATTCTTTTCACAAAGTCTACTTCAGACTTTAAGAGAGGCAGCCCAGAGTTGAGGGAAGGCAGAATCAACCTTTGCGCTGTCTTTGAGCCCCCCAAATAAGAAACAGAGTGCCTAGCCCATGCAGAGGCTTAAGAACTGTGAAGGCAAATCCTAAGCCAGGCCCATTCCCAGGTGGAAACACAGAGCTCTAGTATGCACCTAGGAGTTCATGAATATCACAGGCAGCCACAAAGTTCACAGCTGATTTGACTTTCCATGTCTGATTAAAAAAAAAAAAAGAAGAAGAAGAAGAATGAGAAGGAGGAGAAAGAGGAGGAGGAGGAGAAGAAATAATTAAAGGGATGAACAAAATGAAGAACTGCTATGCAACCCCCCTCAAACCCAAAAGAGCTAAAAGTTCACCAGATTTTCAATTTAGGAAGAGTGTTCACCCACATCTTTTACATGCTTATGGTAAAAGCAGGAACAAAGTCTTATTCAGGAAACAGATGTGATAGGTTCCTAGGATGTTGACAGTAACTGTAGCACTTCTACCCATCTATGCCTAGGTATAAGAACTATGGTACAGTAATGTTGGGAAAGAATGTCAAAAATCAAAAGGATGTAATCAAAGCAAAACACAAAGATTAGACTTCCTATGAATTTTAAGATGCTGGTTCACATGCTATTAGAAGAGCTGTACTCAACTATTCTGGGTCTTGGGGACATATTCACATTGTGCTCTCTGTCCACCAAGGCACTAACAAATTCATTGGTGCCCTTGGTTCTTCCCCAGTGCCGCACACTGAAATCTGACTATCACATGTCCTACCTGGCTGGTACATTCTGCAATGGCTCACTCATTATCCAACAACCATTCATGAGCACCTTCTGCTGGTAGCACATAAAAACCAAAGGTCCAGCCTCAAGGCCAGATCAGGACCCCAGTAAACACTTCCACAGGGATTTTGAGAAGACTGCAGAAGGTCAACTCTGGACTCGGGAACTCTTCACAGAAGTCATGTGTAAGCTAAATGAGCCACCAGCCAGAGCAAAAGCATGCAGCAGGGCTCCAGGCAGAGGGCACAGCATGTGCCTACACAGAGCTCACCTATTTCTAGAGGTTTCTACAGAGGGTGTTGCACCACAAGTACCTGAACAGATTTGCCCATATTCTAGGACTCGGTTCCCTTTCAAACAGTTCACATAATTTTCCTAGACCTTTACTTTAAACCTACCAGGAAAACAAGAATATCAGATCTCCATGTTCAAATGTCTTCCAAATCATTCTGGAAAATGTAGGGAAGTCCCCCATCAGCATCATGCTCAATATGAAAAAATGAGACCACTCTAGCTTACTGGAATTTATGATCAAGGAACCTCTCAGTAAATCAGACTTCTAAATCTGGTAGGTGATAGCACTAAGAAGCAGAGCTAGATTAGAAACAGGAGATCTCGTAGCCCAAGGCTGCCCTGTACCAACTCTATGTCCCACTCTCTGCCTCTAGCTGTGCCTGTCCAGGGTTAGTCCAGTAACTGTCTCCAGTGCCTCTGCTGGCCGGCCTCTGCCTATTTGCCTCCCAATGCACCAATGCAAGAATGCATGGGGAATAAAACAAAAGGCAGCATGTGGTATCCCTAGAACCTCTCAGCTCAGACTAGCTAGGCCTCTGCAAGGAATCTGACCCCCTGCTCCTCATGAGGTCCCTCAGACTGCCAGCTCCTCCCTGTCTCCCACTCCTCCAGCATTCTCCTGACCCTTAGAGGGGGGAGACTGGATCTCTGTAGGAATTTGTCCAGCCTCTCCAAACTAGACCACAAGCTCCATGCCAAGCACATTTCCAGTAAGTCATCCTAGAGCCAGACCACACCACCATGTCAGGCACATTTCCAGTAAGTCATCCTAGAGCCAGACCACACCACCATACCAGGCACATTTCCAGTAAGTCATCCTAGAGCCAGTTGTTTCTTCTATCAGGTGACTGACCAAACTAAAGACAACTTGCTCCAAAAAAGAATGATCCCTATCTTCCCAACATCTCAAACTATGGTTTAAGAAACTCACTGTTCCATAAGATCCAGAAGCCTATCCACCAAGCCTAAATCATTGCATAAGGTTTCATTTTGTCAGGAGCAAATAAATAAATAAATAAATAAATAAATAAAAGGAGGGGCAGCTTTTCAGACAAGAGAGTGAGTTATTATGCTCCTAGAGGTGAAGAAGGCTAATACATCCCATACTACTGGAGGAACAATTAGAAGAGGGATAGCTGAGAAGGCAAATATGAAATATGTTAGTGCCATCTATTGGCAAGAGAAAACAATAACAAACTGGTCTTTGTACAACAATTCAAATCTCACTTAAGTATCCACAAAAGACATTTTAGGGTCTGCAAAAGACTTACACTGCGGGCCTATCTTGTGGAAAGCAGAGGACAATCCCAGAACTGGTGGGTGCATTCATGTTAGTTTAGGGATCCATGATTCAGACCCTAAATCTAGAGGTGGCTAGGTCCCAAAGGACAGAGTCCAATGCTGAGGAGACTGGGACTGTCCAAGATGCCCACCGTACCTCACTATGACATCCAGTCCATTGTAGGGAAGTGGGCAGGGGAGTCCAGTGGTTAGACAAGGCATTTCTTTAGCCTCAGGGGAAGCTGACATAGCAATGACCCATGCCCAGAGCCTGTGCATAGATGCCCAGTGGTGTGTAATCATGGAGATGGGCTTTAGAAAGATTGTTTCTCCAGGGGAATCTGAATCTTTAAAGGAAACCCACCTGTGCTGACTTGGTAGAAGTGAGGGAGCCTCCAGCTCCCAGCTCACAAACTTCTTCACATAAGGAGCAGCAACACAGCCAGCAATTTGAAGGAGGCACAAAATCTGGGTAGCAGAGAATAGTAGTCACAACCAGCTCCATCCTGAGGGGTAAGAATGGTATCTGCCCTGAGCTGGCAAGATGAATCCAAGTATCCGTGTCAGGCATGTCTATCCTATTGACACACTTCGGTTAGGCTGAGCAACCTACACTACATAAACCAGGAGCCATGAGCAGGACCAAAGCCTGGCAGACGGGATGTATAGGAGTTAGAGGGCTAAATGAAAGGCAACGTGGAGGAGTGGGGACTGAGACCAAAGGAGTAACAGAACTGGCCCCATCTAAAAGGGGCAGTTGGGGTCTAGAGTGCAGTTCAGCAGTAGGACACTTAAGGCAGCCCAACTAATTCATGCCTCAAGATGTCAGGATAATTGTTAGCCTTGGAGGACAGGAAATTGGTGCCATTGTTTCCTGCCCTGGGTGCTAAAAGTTCATCAAGTGAACTGTATAGTTATGCTGCAATAAAAACTTGGCAGTAAAGGCTGGAGGTGTGGTCCAGTGGTAGAGCACATGCCTAGCATGCACAAGGCCCTGGGTTCAATCCTCAGCATCAAAAGAGAAAAAAAAAAAAAAAACTTTAAAATAATTTTATGAAGTGATAGAAATCTTAATGTGGGTGATAGTTATTTGTATATGCATATATGTTAAAAGTTATTGAATTGGCTGGGGTTGTAGATCAGTGGTAGAGCACTTGCCTGATATGTTCAAAGTCCTGGGTTGAATCCCCAGAACTAAAAAAAAGTCACTGAGCTGTATAGTCATTTTTTTTAATGGATAAATGATTTAATATGTCAAAGGAAAAAAATCAGGGAGTCTTATTGATATTTTTGTCAGACTTTTCACTTCTTCGATTCACTGAATCAATTCAGTTCATATAAAAAACAATTTAGTTATTTTTTCATGAAAATCAAGTATATTTTTATTGTAATGAAATCAGCATTTTAAGGAAGAGTATGTTTCATATAACAGAAGTTTCTTGTTTCTTAAATTCTAGAAATTTACGTGTGACATACACATTTCAAAAGTGTTCTAAACTTGATGTATAGTCATTTTGGTTCCAAGATCCCTTGTATAAAATGGTGATATTTGCATATAACTTAAATACATCCTCCCATATACTTTAAATTGTCTCGAGATTACTTGTAATACCTAAAACAGTGTAGCTGCTATGTAAATAGTTGTTAAACTATATTGTTTAGGAAATAACAGGTTTTTAAAAAACCTGTATGTTCAATCCAGCTGCAGTTTTTTTTCAAATATTTTTGTCCTGATGTTGATTGAATCTGCATGGATACAGAAAACTGATAGTCCTTAGGTTATGAATATTTCACTGTTTATGAATGAAACATGAGGACTTTACATTTAAACAAGAGTCTCAGGAATAAATTGAATAATATTTCCCTCCTATATTTAAACTCTAACTTTATTAGCTTAACCTCAATGTCTTACAAGAAATTTAGTTTATACATTCTAAATCTCTTCATGACCCTAAAGAATGTGTTATGAAATCAACATGACACTCTAGTTTATAACTATAGAGCTCTAAAATGTCTCTCAAATAAATGTATTAAATTAAGAGAGAGTGCTCCACGTCTAAAGCAAGTTAAAGATATCTTGTTTTAGCTAATAGTTTACTTCTAAGGTTTTTTTGTTCTCCCTATTCACAGTATGAAGAAAAGGCTCAGGTTAAAATGCTCACAAGTTTTAAACCTGTAAGGTCAAAATCAATGAGACTTCAAAACAAAGCACTTTTTTTTCAAAACATTATATTACATGCAGATATTAAAAAAATAAGAATATTGGCCCCTTGGGTTTCCAAAATAACAGAAGAAATCCTTCTGCCAAGAGATCAACATACTTAGTGATTCCTACCTTGTCCATAAATCTCAAATGTGCCAAACAAATGCTATATTATAGCATTAGAGTACACAATATTATAAAATTTTAGTAAAGCAAATCTCCTAAACATTTCATTATCAGCTGAGGGACACAATTTTCAAGCTGTTACTTGTCCTTACATCCTTTAAATAACATTCTAGTTCAGCATTTCAAAGTCTGCTAAAGCAGATATTTGGGTTAACAGCCATCCCAAATCCTGAGAACCAACATCTTAAGGTCACCCACTGAGAACATTCACAAAACAAGATTTATTTCATATTACAAACCTCCCAGAAGGATCTACTGCCTTTTTTTTTTTTTTTTTTTTTTTTTTTTTAATGTGGTGCTGGGGATCAAATCTGCCTAATTGATTTTAAGACAACTTTCATCAAATTAAATCAAGCTCTTTAATCAAGTTTTGCTTGTTTTATGTGAAGTGAAGAACTTCCTGAACATCAACCTAAATTCCAGTGCCCTGAGGTATAAACCATGGGTGAGTAGAACATAACTCTGTCTAGAAAAGGCACTGTCCAGGAGGCAGTGTCCTGAAAAGATCTCAAATGGACTGCTGTTACCCAAAACAGCCACAGCCGGAATCATCTCCAAACTAGGCCATACCCTATGACAACTAGTGTGGCATTCACTTGTCCACAGTCTCTGAAAGCAGCTTCTTAATGAATGATCTGAATTTAAAATGCATAACACTAGCATGCAATATTTGTTGGGATGACAAGGAAAAATATTTTCTTTTCTGGCAATACTCAAATAAGTGATATAAATAACAAATAAGCTTATTTTTTTAATCCTCAGAATAGCATTCTTGAGCAAAGATAACTTTTAGATAAGCTGCACCTCTGGTCTATCTCCTGTGTCAGAACTCAATAAATCCACCCACACAACTAAGTACCACCAAATCCTTCATGCAGTCTTACCTGGGAAGGGTTCAGCCCATTCAATGGATGGCACTGTTCTTCCACCTCTTCTATTGCCCCAGTCGGTTTCCTCAGCCACTCTGCCTCCTGGCAAGGTACAAGTCTAGGACAGGTACCCTCCAGGACTTAATGTCCATTTCAGTCAGGGAGTTGACCATGAGCATCACCCAGACAGGCCTCTTGGCTCCCAGTTCCTCACATTGGCAATGAAGAGGTACTCTGCATATAGCTCCTTGCCTCATTGTTCTGAGATCATCCATGAGGGCATCGTGAGCTTGACATACTCCGAGTGGTAGATGAAGTGGCAGCAGATATCCCTGGGGAGCACATTTTAGAGGTTCTCGCCCTATGGCAGCATCTGACAGCTGCTGAGGGCAGAGATATTGTAGGAGTCCGTGAGGCCCAACTCAAATTACACAATGCTGCTTTTCTGGAAAGCCTTCTTAGAGTCATTAGTGATGAAGTCCTAGACCAAGGGTGTAAGGGACATGGATAATGCCAAAGAAGTAAGATGGCAGGTCTCACTTTATGGTCCACAAGAAGGAATTCAACTCAGTTTGCTAAAAAGAAATGAGATGACATCAAAGTATGATACAGGCGGGAGGATGGAGTCAGGAATCTGAAAGGAGAAAGTGAATTATTGAGGTAAACTGCATTACAGGATAAAAATGATCAAAGTAGGATTTAGACTTTTGAGTCCAGGTAGATTCATCCGCCAGCAGCAAGAGTATGCATTGCCAACAGTATTTCAACATCCTTTCTCCTTTTTCCATCAAAATGTTTATCCAGGAAGAAAAGCAGCAGAAATTACCAGCTCTGAGGTGGCCTCATGCCTACACTACAATGAACAGCACAGGAATTGGAGAGGAATCTAAAGATACACCTGGTACCAAGAGACATCTGAGAAGGTACCTCAAAGAGGTACAGGGCAGACCTGATGACTCTGTTCACTTTTTTTATTTGTTCTTTTTAGATATACATGACAGTAGAGTGTATTTTTATGTGTACACACATGGAGTATAACTTATTCTAATTAGAATCCCATTCTTGCGGTTGTACATGACGTGGAGTTTCAATGGTCATGTGTGCATTTGTGAACATGGGAAGTTATGTCCAATTTGTTCTACTGTCTTTCCTATTCCCATCCTCCCTCCCTTCCCTTCATTCCCCTTTGTCTAATCCAATGAACTTCTATTCTTCCCTCCCCTCTCCCTTTATTGTGTGTTAGCATTCACACATCAGAGAGATTTGGCCTTTCGTTTATGGAGATTGGCTTATTTCACTTAGCAAGTGATAGCCTCCAGTTTGATGACCCTATTTCTTCATATCTCAAATTCAACATTCACAAAAGTAGAGGCTTTCAAGGCTCACTTCACACTGGAATCACTTGCAAAGCTTTTGAAGTCCACTGGCTGGATCCAGCCCCAGACCAATCACATCAGAATTTCTGGATGTTGGGTCTCAAGAGGTAGGAATTTTTGTTTATTTGGCAGTGCTGGGGATTAAACCCAAACTTCTGCTAGGCTTGTTATCACTAGACTGCTACCACTAAGCTCCATCCCCAGCCCGAAAGGTGGTAGTTTTAAAGCTTCCCTGGTCATTCTAAACTACAGCTAAAGTTGAAATTGTGGTTTTTTTTTTTTGTTTTTTTGGTTTTTTGGTAGTTGTAGATGGGCAGCATGCCTTTATTTTATTTATTTATTTTTATGTGGTGCAAAGGATCAAACCCAGTACTTCACATATGCTAGGCAAGTGCCCTGCCACTGAGTTACAACCCAAGCCCATGAAATTGTGGTCTCAGTGAGCCCTGGCTTCCTGGTTTGCTCCTGTCCCTGTACTGCTTTAGTTAATTTCTTTCTTATAAAGCCTCCTGGTTCAACAGAAGAAAAATGGATAGTGTTCCATGTATCCTCTTCCAGCATTCTCACAGACTCAGTGTTGGTGTGTGTCTATCTAAGGCCAGGACATTATGTCCTTGGCTCCTGAGTGTCTCTCAGTCTTTTATGAAGGCATTTATAAAGTATCTGTTTATCAAGAGGTGTTGTTCAAAGAAGTATACAGGACAGCTCTCAAGGAGTTCAAGTGCAAAGGTCAGACATACATGTGGGGTGAACCACACATCGCACAATCCAGAAATGTGAAAATTTGTGTTTACAGGAAAGAAGATTTGGAACATATTCCTTTACAAAAGACTTTAACTTCAGTAGCCTTTTATGTAACATACTTCCTTGGATTGTGGAGTTACAATCTATAATCAATTTTCATTATTCATGGTATGTTGTATAAACTCACCATAAACACTGGATTCATGAATACCAAACCTTTTGCTCCTGAAGGAAATACAGGGTTGATTTCCCCAGAGCCTTTGGTCACATTTGTGTCAACTGGTCAACACACAACTTTGTTCTGTGTGTGCTTCTGTTGAGACACTTTATTCAGTATGTAACACTGAAAAGCTCAACATACATTTTCTCCATAAGGCACATTACACCATTCCTACACTTGGAACACTAGCCAGCACTTCAGAAACATGCTTGCAGCCATCTTAAACAGTAAAATTACCTATAAAAAGCACAAAAATGCAAAACCATGGCACAAAGTAAGCCACAAAAAGGACACTTGTTGACAGTGTGAGAGCAGAAACAAGAAGGCACAGCACAGCCTTGTTCAGCCTCAGATAGGAATGTGCACACTGCACCTCAAATTTTTCAGTTATGCATACGACCTCAGTTGACCACAAAAGTATCAGAAGTATTAATTTGGGGATTACAAATAAATTTTAATTAATAGGCAAATTTGCAAATATGGAATCAGCAAATAACACGGATCAATTATGTTTGCATTTGTGTTATTGTTCAACAGCAGCAACCCCTTTCAAAGGAAGTCTGCATCACAAAAAATATCTAAATATAACATAGGTAAGAGTTGAGCTGGCTGAAGTTCTCACTCACCTGCTTGCCATCTTCCACAGAAACATGATTTGAATAGAACTGCACATACCGATCTGTAAGGGCAGAGGCAGGCAGGTAACCACCTTGCTGGGGGTGAGATGAGAGCCAGGGAAATCAGCAGCAAACAAGCCCACGACTCTCCATAAACTGGACTGATTAAATAACCCCAGCCAGGACTAGACACAAGGGAAGAAAGGACTATGGCTCCAGAGCAGACTTTATTTATTTATTTATTTATTTATTTATTTATTTATTTATTTATTTATTTTTTGCGGTGGTGCTGGGGATTGAACCCAGAGGCCTTGTGCTTGCAAGGCAAGCACTCTACCCACTGAGCTATCTCCCCAGCCCCAGAGCAGACTTTCTGAAACAGAGAACTCCTGAATTTCCTCATGCTGAGAATAAAAATTTCCTTGTGAGGACAGATACCAAGGAAATTAAGACTGACGTGTTCTCTGTCTAGCATACACTATCTAAATTTAAATATATATCAATCATCTGGCTTTTGTTTATGCCACTTCTGCGAGACAGTGGGGAAGCAATCTAGCTATTTCTCTCCAGCTTAATCAAACTGTTTAAATTCCTTTTCCATCCCCTCTCTCTCTCTCTCTCATTCTCTCTCTCTCTCTCAACTGGGGACTAAACCCATGGGTGTTCTATACCTAAACTATATCCCAGCCCTTTTTTTAAAATTTTTTGAGACAGGATTTCACTAAGTTGCCCAGGTTGGCCTTGAATTTGTGATCCTCCTGTCTCAGCCTCCTAAATAGCTGGGATTATAGGTATAAGCCAAGTTGCCCAACACATTTGCCTATTTCTTCAGCAGGCACATAAATGAATCTGGTCAGCAAGGATCCCGGAAGCTTCCCTAGCTTAGCCGCCAGCAATACTTTTACTAAAAATCTTGATATTTAAATAAAATTTTCCAATTTATAACGGTTGCCTCAATTTCTTAAACTTCATGCATGCCAAACAGAATACATCTCAGTCTTTGGCCTGCAACTTTGTTATTTAAAGCACTTAAATTACTGTTCTGTTTACTCACCCAAAGTTTTAAGAATGCACTAATGAGTCTAAATTCTGGTTCTGCTTCAGCTACACCCTTGAAATTTTGAAAAGCTACTTCATGGGCTGGGGATATGGTTCAGTGGTAGAGTTCCCCTGAGGTTAATACCTAGTACTGCAAAAAGAAAGCAAATAATTTTAATTGTTGAATTAATATTAAGAGATGAATGATATACAGGGTCTCCAGCCCCTAGGCATCCTCTTATGGAGTAATAAGGGTTTGTTTTGTGCATGTGTGTGGTGCTGGGGATCAAACCCAGAGCTTGAATATACTAAGCAAATGCTGTACCACTAAGCTACATCCCCAGTGGCACCATGATTATTTAAATACCTCAAAAAGCGAAATAGAAACTGCATGCCTACCAAAAAAATGGCTGCCAAGGCTAATTAAGTGAGCAAATGCCTCACTGTTGGTTAGAATTCCATCAATCTGGTAGAAAACACTACTTTTTGTTTTTGGTTTTGTTTTTGTTTGGTACTGGGAATTGAACCCAGGGGTGTTCAACCACTGAGCCACATCCCCAGTCCTTTTTATTTTTTATTTTGAAACAGGAAGTTGCTAAGCTATGTAGGGCTTCCCTAAGTTGCTAAGGCTGGACTCAAACTTGCAATCCTCCTGCCTCAGCCTCACAAGTGCCTAGGATTGCAGGCATGCAACACCATACCCGGCTGGTAGAAAATACTGATTAAGTGAATGTTAATAAAAAGCTGAGTTTGACAGTTATGGCTTTAGTTCATTTAAAATGAAAAACAAAATAATTATTAGCTTCCAAGGCAACTAGTTTGCTAGAGGTCTCTTTCAGCACAGTTTTAGGTTTTTTTTTTTTTAATTTTAGAGGGAAAAATTGATTTTATCATCAAAGGGATCCATCCTCTGAGTTGGCTGGGGACCAGTTACCTACAGACAACATACAGTCGTACAACTTCCGCACAATCTGTCACAGTACTTTGTACACAATTTTCTACAGGGAGACACAACAAAAAAGCTGAAATATCAATAAATCCAGGAGTACCCAATTCATTGTCACTTTATTTGTTTTGTCATTATCAGCCATGATATTAAGCAAATATATTTCCAAAACCTATACTAAAAGATCATGGTTTGACTTTGGTCTGTTTCTGTCCAATATAAACTACCTACTACCCCACGCTACCTCAAAATACCTGCACTTCTCTTCAGTTTATTCGATATGCATCAGTTTTTATTTTATTACTCATTTTATTGTCACTGTTAACAATTATTATTAATCTACATAGAAGGCTGTTGTATGATATTTTCACTGAAAACTGCTCAGATTTTAAAAAATCAAATGCTTTTATTCTGGCATCTGCCATGTAATGACAGTAGTGATGCTAAAAGTATCCTGTTATCAAATATTCACTGGGTACTAGACACTGTCCAAGCATTTCACATGCATTGTCCTACTGTCTTCATCCAATACTCATGTGTTCCTCCATTATTTGTGCCATGCCCACTCCCCATGTGCCAGGTGCTGTTCTAGACACTAGGAATAAAACAGTGAATGAAACACAGGGTCTGACTTGGGAAATGTTAGTGATAAATGCTGTGGAGAACGTATGTGTTCGTCAACTTTTCATTGTTGTGACCAAAATACTCAACAAGCACAACTTAGAGGAGGAAAAGTTCACTTTGGACTCCTGGTTTCTGAGGTTGAATTTATGTTTGCCTGACTCCATTGCTCTGGGTCTGAGGTGAGGCAGAACATTGTGGTGGAAGGGCATAGTAGAGGAAAGCGGCTTACCTCAAGGCAGCCAGGAAGCAAAGAGAGCACAAGGAACCAGGGATAAGATATAACCCCCAGTCAGATACAGCACCTATTTCCAGAATTTATAAAGAACCCAAAAAACTTTACACCAAGAATACAAATAACCCAATCAATAAATGGGCTAAGAAACTGAGCAGACACTTCACAGAAGAAGATTTATAAGATATCAGCAGATATATGAAAAAATGTTCAACATCTCTAGTAATTAAAGAAATGCAAATCAAAACTACCCTAAGATTTTAGCTCACCCAAATTAGAATGGCTATTATCAAGAATACAAGCAATTATAGGTGTTGGCGAGGATGTGGAGAAAAAGGTGCACTCACACATTGCTGATGGGATTGCAAATTGGTGCAGTCACTCTGGAAATTAGTATGGAGATTCCTCAGAAAACTTGGAATGGAACCACCATTTGACCCAGCTATCCCACTCCTTGGTTTATACCCAAAGGAATTAAAGTTGGCATACTACAGTGATGCAGCCACATCAATGTTTGTAGCAGCTCAATTCACAATAGCCAGATTGTGGAACCAACTGAGATACCCTTCAATAGATGAATGGATAAAGAAACTGTGGTATATATACACAATGGAATATTATTCAGTCATAAAGAATAATAAAATTATGGCATTTGCAGACAAATGGATTAAATTGGAGACTATCACACTAAGTGAGATAAGCCAATCTCAAAAAACCAAAGAACAAATGATTTGGCTGATAAGCAGATGATGACACATAATGGGGGTGGGAGGGCGCAAGAATGGAGGAAGGAGGGACTGTATAGAGGGAAAAGAGGGGTGGGAGGGGTGGGGGGAAGGAAAAAATAACAGAATGAATCAAACAACATTACCCTATGTAAATGTATGATTACACAAATGGTATGCCTTTACTCCATGTACAAACAGAAAAACAACATGTATCCCATTTATTTACAATAAAAATAAATTTTAAAAAAGAATAAAATTATGGCATTTGCAGGTAAATGAATGGAGTTGGAGAATATCATGCTAAGTGAAATAAGCCAATCCCCAAAACCAAAGGTTGAATGTTTTCTCTGACAAGTAGATGCTGATACATAATGAGGTGGGGGGTGGGTAGGGGAAGAATGGAGGAACGTTGGATTGTGTAGAGGGAAATGAGGAGAAGGGAAGGAGTTGGGGGAAAGGAAAGATAATGCAATGAGACCAACATCATTACCTTATGTACATATATGATTATACGAATGGTGTGATTTTACAACACGTACAACCAGAGAAATGAAAAGTTGTACTCCATTTGTGTACAATGAATCAAAAAAAAAAAAAAAAAAGACATAGCCCCCAAGGGCACACCCCTGTGACCTACTTCCTTCAGCTATGTCCCACCCAACTACAGTTACCACCCAGTAATCCATTCAAATTATTAATCTAAAAGATAATTAATCAACTGATTAGATTACAGCTCTAATAATCTACTCATTTCACCTCTGAACATTCCTACATTGCCTAACATGAGCTTTTCAGGGAACACCTCATCTCCAAATTATAATAACATGTAAGTAGATCTGGTGTAAGGGTGGGGTACAATTTTTAGATAGGGGGATCAGGAAAACCATTGGATGCCTAGAAGAACATCTAAGTCTTTCTATGAAGAAGGTGAAGGGCCATTGATGGGGACATCTGAGAAAAGAACCGTCCTTCTGTGATGGGCTGATAGAACTGGCTCCATGAGAATGTTATAGGCCAGACTCTAAGGGAAATGACTAAACAGACTCCATTTTGCTCTGAGACTCCATGTTATGTCGGAAATAAGTTTCTCAGGATCCAAGATGGCGGACTAGCGGGAGGCTGCGTTCCTTGTCACTCTGTAACTCCAGTTTCAAGCAGAGGATATCTGCTTCTTGGTGAGGCAGTTTTTGTCGCTTATCGATCTCCTGCTGTTTACCCCATTTGTCTGCTGTGATCATCTGCAGTCTGCCAGCATATCGACGCCGTTTTTGAGTGCAGATCGCTCACAGTCAGGCGCCTATCATCCACCATTTGCCTACCTCTCGCCTGTCCATCACCTGCCTTACACCTATCCATCACCCAACACACGAGGTTCACCGCCCGATTGTCCAACAACAGTCAGCAAACTGATCACCCGCCGTCAGTGGAGTACCAGCTGCCTGCTGTTGCCTGGAAGTTGTCTGTCACAGTACCTGCAGGTTTGATTACACGTGGCTGCCACCATTTTGAGACAACAGCCAGGCCCGATAGGACCCCTGGCCAGACTGACTGAGCCCCATCTCCAGGATCCCTCAGCCTGACTGATCACTCCCTGCCTCTGGGGCCCTCACATTGACGGACTGATCCCTGCCGCCAGGACCCCCAGACCAACTGACTGCGCCCTATCACCGGGACCCCAGACCGACTGATTGCACCCTGCCTCCAGGATCCCCCAACCACACCAAACACACCCGAACTCCAGGAAATAAGTTTCTCCCATGGGAACACCCCACCTCTGTACCCATCATCAGTTACTTGGTGTGACATGTTTAATAATATACAATGGCAACTCCTATGTAGTAAAGAATTGCTCTCTTTTGATTCCTATTGCTCCTAAACAATGTACCATGTGAACGGTGATGTGTGGATGTTAGTAACCATCCTTTAGTTTGTACCTAGGTAAGGGTCATTTTGACCCACTTCCCCCTCTGTCGATGATCTCATAATGTTAATGTGTAATTTTGAATCATAGCAACAGACACTTATGATTGATGTGATTTTTGGTATAAGAACCCCTACAACCCTGTGGTCAGGGCTATTCTCCCAATAGCCATTTTTTTGGGGCATTGTGTGAGACAGTCAGCCGGCCGGCTTAATAAAGACTCTCAAATTTGGACTTCTCAGTGGTGATCAGTCTGTTCTTAAGTTGCACCCCATAACATTTCCAGGAGGAGAAGTAGCAGTGCAAAGGCCTGAGGCAGAAAGGCCTTTGATGTGTTGGAGGGGCAAGGAGGGCAGCATTATTCCAGAGGGACGACTGATGAAAAAAGTGGGATGCAAAACTGGGCACACAGGGGCACTGGGCTCCTGGAAGGGCTCAGGCTTTTAAGTTGAGCAGGATGGGAACTAGCCCAGGTTTTTGAGAGGGAAGTGACAATAGCTGCCTCCGTGTGTTAAAAGTATACTCTGGCAGCTGTGATGAATAGACTTCTGAGGGATGATGGCAGACACATGAAGATCAGTTAGGATATTACCAAAATAACCCAAGTGAGAGAACAGTGTGGAAGTGACAAGCCTAATGAGGTGATTCAAATACTGGATATATTCTAGAAGTTAGAAAAGAAGATTTGCTGATACAAGAATGAAGATGACATCCACCAAGAAGGGGAACACAGGACGAAATTGAGTGAGAGGGGAAGGTGCCAAGTTTAGTGCTGGACCTGGAGAGTTGAAATGGCAAGCAGACAACCTATAGGTGAGGTCAGGTTGGTAGGCAGATACATGAGTCTGGAGTTTGGGACAGGCTGAGGCCAGAGATAAAAATGAGGACATCACCTCTATTTAGATGTTATTTCAAGTCATGAGACTTGATGAGATCTCCAGTCTCTCTTGGTCCAAGTATCAATAGGAGGGAAAAGGTCTGGGCTTGGCTCTGCAGTCCTCTAACCTTGAGAAGTCAGGAGAAAAAGAACACTCGGCCACAGACAATAAGCAACCAGCTCAAGACTGCTAGAGAACTGAAAAGAAAAAAATCAAATGGGTTAAGGGAGAGTAATGGATCAGACATGAGAGACAGCTTGAGAGTGGACCTTAGCATTGGGCAACAATGAGGTCACTGGGGACCTACACAAAAACAGTTTGGGTGATATGGCAGGAGTAAAAACCTCCCCTGTTCTATTCAGGAGAGAAAAGGAACAGAGAAATTATGGGGAGAAAGAGCAGGGAATGTAGAACCACGTAGGACACGACTTCTTTCCACACGGAGAACTGAGACCTTGCAGATTTTATCATTCTCCTCAAGGCCTCAAAGCTGTCAGGTGGTGGACCCACGACCTGAAGCCCTTCCAGAGCTCCAGGTTTCAAACAGCATACAGGGCCGCACCATGCAACAGACTTTGCTGGCAATTCAGAGTCAATTTTTTTTTTTTTTTCAATTAGTAGCCTACTAACTGAACTATTGCTCAGAAGTGCCACCTGACTCCAAGTCCATTAAGGCTCTGACCAACTCCCTTTTCCTCTCCCAGATGATCTGCCGGATAAATGCCATACTGCCATCATGAAATCCTTCAGGTGCCACCTTTTCCCATTCTCTCTTTTCAGGTTAACCCAATTTAGGGGCTTTTCCATTATTGTTATTATTTTTTTATGTCAAGAACTCTTATTTTCTTATTTTCTAACATTCCCTTATAGTGAAATAGTTGCCATATACACCAAAGTTCAAATAGTGTTTTTAACTAAATGAACCTTATCTTGTAGGGCATCTTCAGTAAGTTCTGTTCTGACAAACAAGGCACTTGCTTCCCAATCTATGTACCAGTAACCATTCCTGTGAGCTATTGACATTGAATCCCAGGCACTCGGTTGGCAGGGCTCATGCTGGAAGAAGAGTCTTCAGGACTTCTAATCAAGCAACTCTTACCTTGTCTCTGCCTACTGGTGAGCCCCCAGCCCAGAGCACAGATTACAGGTGCAACTGCCTCTGTATTCCTCAGACCCATATCCTCAGGAGTAGGGCTGTTTATCTCCATGGGGAAAAAAATAATCATCCCATTTCACTGTAATTATGGCTGCCATGTACTATTAGAAGAAGCCATGTATTTTAATGTTATGAAAAACAGAACACTATGAGCATGTCCCTTCTAAAACTTGCTGCAATAGTCCTTAAAAGAGGAAGACATATCCATGAAGACAGAGGCACAATTTTTAACAAACACCAGGTGACTACATGCAATGAAAGGAACAAAGGAGGGCAATGACATATGAAGTGCAGTCAACTCCCTAAGACCCTGTACCTCTCACCTTCTTCATCCTGGGACCTGTGATAACTGCACTTTTCCAAGATTGCTTTTCAGCAGCCCAGACAGGTCGATGCTCAAGTAACTGGCTTTAGTTCACCGTTTTCATTCAACAAATATTTATTAAGCACCTATTATGGCCAGGCACTCTTCTGGCACTGAGAAAAGAAAACTGACAAAAATTCCTACCCACATGAAGATTACATGGAGTGGAGTGGGATGGGGTGGGGTTGGAGGAAAGCAAAAAATAAAATGCTTTAATTAAATGGTGTTCAAGAGCTACAAAGAAAAATAAACCAAGGAAAGCAGACAAGAAGGGAAGTGGATTCTGTCATCACCTTTAATAGGGTAATCAGGAAAGGTCACATTGAGAGACATTTGAACCATTACCAGGGAGCAAGCACAGGATAAGTAGGGAAATAACTTTCCAGTGGGGAAGAAAAAGCAGGCATAAAAATTAGCAGGAAGGAATAGCAAAGAACACTCAAGCATTCCGTTGGAATATTAAGAGACACAACCTGCCTGGTGTTCAGAGCCTGTGGGTGGACTTGTACTCAGATAAGCTAATAATTAACCAAGGATAGAATCCAAACCAGCCCTCCAATCCAACAGTCTTCCAGAATCCTGTCCTGGCCAGCTGCTGTGCTGGACTGGAGTCTGGATTCCAGTTTCCAAAAACCCCAACCAATTGAGGGACCTACCTGCAATGCCCTCTTCAGCATGTGGCTCAAGCATACAGCCTTGCTCACTGACTGGCCTTCCCGGCTTCTCAGGGACTAAGACAGTTCATCCACAGAATAAAACAGGAATTCTCAGTGTTGTCCAGAGATCTTGAGTATCCCTAAGACCTGTTTCAGGAAACTGAAAAGACAAATTTTTACGTAATATTAAACTGCCTTCCTCTTTGACCCTCAATCTCTCACAAGCCTGTGGTAGAATTATCTGGATGCTGCATGTATGTAAGAGCATCACCCGGCTGATGGTTAACAGAAGGGTGCACTTGCACATCTTAAGTTTAATATCTCCTTTAACCCATGTAAAGAAAACCTCTTTGAGGTTCTCAAAACTTCTGTTGTTTGTTTGTTTGTTTGGTCCTGGGTCCAAAAAAAAAAAAAAAAAAAAAAAAAAAAGTGGAGAACCTATGGAATAAAAGCTTCATGACAAATTCAAAAGAAAAGAGAAAAAGGCCTTATCAAGTTCCACGCATCCTAATATAATTGCAGACTGGTTTCAGATTGGGCCGAAGTGAAAGACATTATACCTTCATATCTTCATATAAAGAGGTGGACTCCAGGTCTGTAAAACAGGCATGCAGCCTCCACTCCGCGGCAGAATTTGAAACTGCCGGGTGCCAACTTTCCTCTCCCTCCGCAGCACCCCCCTCCTGGGGTGAGGACGAGCCTCCCGGCGGCGTCCGTTTTCCCGCAGCACCATAGGAAACAGGGTGACTTCCGGGCCGGTCGCCACAAACTAGCCAATTAGGTCACCCTCTCATTTGCTGTGGTTAAGGAAGATAAATTAAATTACTGTTGTCCAGAGATGGAGGCAGGCCAGGTATCTGCGCAGGTGTCAAGGAAGGAGAGCCAACCCCTGAACTCTGGCACTTGGCGTCTGAGGGCGCACAGGCCGCCGGATATAGCTAGCCAGGGTTAACTCTCCAGTGGTAGGCATGCACACTGACAGAACCCTCTATCTCAACCTCCACTGCGTTCTGGGGACTTGAGGACCTCAGAAAACTTCAAATGTTAAAATAATAATAATAATAATAATAATAATAATAATAATCAAAATAAGGAAACCTTCATTCATCTCCCTCCAGCCTGGAGACGCAGTATCAGCCTGCTTTGCGCAACGCTCTTGTAGCGCTCAGTGGACCCAAGCAGGTCCATGGGTATCCCTCCCTTCGATTTCCCTCACCCACAAAATGCTCCCACGAACATCTAAAGAAGCTCCCTACGTGCGGACTCAAGGCTGTCAGACTCCGTGAATGCGCTGTCTTGGAGCACCGAATAAAACAAGGGTAATGACTTCAGCTTCTCAGAGTTCCTTCTAATTCCGGCATTGGACATACAGAGGTTGAATCAAGCAGCTGCGGGGTGCTTTTACATTTTCTACAAAAGCAGGAGAAACTGTACTTAGAGAAGAACAAAATTCCAAAGTAGAGGTGCCGAAGTGCTAGCCCCGCTCCGCCCTATCCCAGAGGGAGATGGGTACCCCAGGGCGAAGAAAGGCTCGCGAACGAGGAACTGCTGTGGTGCGAGGTGGAAGCCCAGACCCGGGAGTTGGCTCCGGGTCCGAGTGCACGGTGCTTGGCGGGGTATGGAGGGAAACCAGCCCGGGGAAGTGAGAAAAGGCCTTCTCGCCCGCGCTGGACGTGCGCCTTACTTGGGGCTTCAGCTCGCAGGTGGAGGAGGTGGGCGCCCGGCTCCCGGGGGCAGGACGAAGAGAGTTGGCAGCAGGACCCAGATCCAGAGACCCAACTTCCTCACAGCGGCTCCGCGACTTGGGAGGAAGACGTGAGATAGCGGGAGTCGCTGGGTTGTGGACTCGCCGGACTCGGCGGGTCAGGAGCGCTTGCGTGCTGCCAGGTGCCTCTCGCCTGCTGGCTCTAGAGTTTACTTGGCCGCCCAAGAGATTCTGGCGGCGATGGCCACGTGGGCCCCATCACCCACTTCTAGCCCGGGGATAGCGCCGAAACGTCCCCGGGAGTCCTGAGCAGCCTTACTCCAAGTCCAAACCCTTCCAGTGCCGCCGCCCACCTCGTGACCTAGCAAGAAGGAAAAGGCAAAGTTCCTGCACTTTTTATAATTCAACTTAAAGTCTTGTGAGTCTCTGCCCCTACCTCAGTATTTTGAGAGGAGGGACTTCCGTGACTGAAAGACACAGACCTAATAAATAAATGATAGGTTATTTATATAAAGGAAAGTTCATTTAAGTAAAGGAAACTGCGTGGAAGTTGTATTTGTAAAAGAAAGGGGAACGGACAGTGTAGGTGTCCACCTAAAATTCGGGACCACAAAAGCCGGGCATTCTATTAAATGCCCTCTTAAAGGATTTGAGGGAATATTAAGGATGATAACACCGAACTCAGAGGACTGCCGCAAAGATTAAATGAGGACATTCATGAAAACTACGTGGTTTGGAGCACAGTACGGTAGGTCAGCGAAAAGTAGACGTTCCTTTCCACTTCAACCACACGCCGGGGATTTTTCAAAGCATCGGTTCTTAAGGAATAAAAATATTATAAAAGCCTGGCGGGGTGGCGCACCCCTGTAATCCCAGCGGCCCAGGAGGCTGAGGCAGTAGGATAGCGAGTTCGAAGCCAATTTCAGCAAAAACGAGGCACTGAGCAACTCTGTGAGACCCTGTCTCTAAATAAAATACAAAATAGGGATGGGGATGTGGCTCAGTGGTTGAGTGCCCCTGAGTTCAGTTCCCGGTACTCCCCACCAAAAATTATAAAAGCAGCTGGATGAGTCCCGCTTGTGCCTGAGGGGACTTTACCATCTTCCTTTATAGCCAGGCTTCTGAGTAGTTAACTTCTGAATGGGCGTTAAGTGGAGCATTTGTTGCAGCGATTCTTCATTGTTTTAAGTCACTGTTCATTTTGAGAATCTAATAGAAACCGTGGGTAACCTCCCCGCAAAAAGGGGTGGGGAAAGCAGCTCAGATTTGAATACAATCAGGGAAGGGGGCGGGGAAGTTCTGAGATGCCTAACTTGTCTTGCAGGATTCCTCCAGCTTTAAAGGGCTATTTTCCAAGCTTCAATTCCACGAACGATTAGGGTTCCGCTGTTTTTGTGAAATCGCTTTTTCCTGTCCTAAATTCGAGTAGCGATTTGCTTTCTTGGAGTTGACTCCAGTCTTCAAAAGACTCTCCAGCTTAGGCCGGCAGACAATCCTTGGTCCCTAAGCCTTTACGTGACGCTAACTTACAGGTTTTTGGGTGCCAGTCCTGCCACCTACTGGCAAAAACTTTCTCGCCCGGGTGTACAGAGAAGAAAAAACAAACAAACAAACCTTCAAGAACTCAAAAGAAAGTAATTATTATATCACACTCTTTCCTGATTCCATATGAATTATCCGCCAAACAGTGTGGCTAGAGGGAAGCGAGAAGTAAAATGGGTCACAAAATATACCCAAATTTGTTAATTTTCTCTTACTGTTTTTTATTTCTGCTCTGTTATTTTCTTCCTTTCACTTACCTTTGGATTTACTTTTGATCTTCTTGCTTCTTAAGGTGGACTCTGTTCTTTTCTAACAAAACATTTAAAGCTATAAATTTCCCCTTCAGCGCTGCTTTAGCTGTATGACACAAATTTTGAAAAGTTATATTTTCACTAGCATTATCTAATTTCCCTGGTGTTTTTTTTTTTTTTTCTTCCTTTGACCATAGATTGTTTAGAAGTATGTTTTTTAATTTTTCCAAATTAGGAAAATTTTCTAGTTACCTTATTGTTACAGATTTCTACTCCAATTCCAGTGTAATCAGAGAACATACTCTATACAATTTCAATCATTTTTAAATTTAGTAGGACTTTTAAAAGTTGATACATGGTGAGATACTGAGTTTGACATGTCTACTACATGGATAACTTTGGTTCTGACATTTTTTTTCAGTGGGCTTCTTGTCTTAGCCAATCTGTCATGAAGTAGGTTTATTCTATAAGACCCTCAGGGGTCAGTCAGTGGAATCATCTACTTTACATATATTGCCTCCAGACATTCCTAAGTCTACTATCCACAGTGCTAATCCAGATCTGGTGACAGGAAGGCTTACATGGCCTGGTCCTCACCTGCCTTCTGATTCTGGGTTAAAGGCCTTCCTGACTTTCCCTTCCTTGTCAGGAGAGAGATCCTAAAAATACTCATGACCTCCTCTCTGCCTATTCAGAGTATTCACATAGAGTTTAACTCACTGAACTGAGCATTGTTACTAGTTCAAACCTCTGACATTCCTATGCCAGAGGCCTACATGCTTCTGAACCTTTCCCTATATCCTTTAGGAACAGTCGATACCTCCAGAAGCCCTCCTTGTGTACATCCACTCTTCACTCCTTCCTTTGTGCCCCTACTAATGATTTCTTAAATTTGCATAAACCTATGAGGCTTATTCCTTAATAACAATCGCCTGAGAAAAATAGGAAATACCTTTTTACTCTTTACTGAAAAATCAGAATTAGCCTCAAAAAAAAAAAAAAAAAAAGCTTCAGGGCAGGGGCAGGTAGAGGATTTGCTGTGGCATCAGCTCACCTCTATGCCTTTTTCCAGGTGGTCAGGACAGCCAGGTGTGGTGAGTAGACCCCAAGCAGAGGACTCAGTTAAGCTCCTGATCCAAACAATGTAAAATAATATGTGCTCTTTTAAGCCATTGAAATTAATGGTAATTTGTTACCCATTAATGTGTAATAATAAACCAGGAGAAGCCAGGTATCAAGCACATTTCTGGGAGCTTCAGCATAGGGCTCCGCCAGCAGAGTGTGTCCTCCAGGTAAGCAGCCAAAACCCTATGTTGACAGAGTTGTGGAAACATCTACTTCCTCCACTGCCAGATATGCAAGTTCCCTATGTTCTTAGCATGTTGCCACAGTCCCTCAATCACACAATGTTGGCACCACAATTTTTAAGTAGGAAAGAGTGTCAGTTATCCCAAAGTGGTGATTGCTTAGCAAGTACACTGTTTGTACCAGACTATGAGAAAGAGAAAACATCCTCTGATACCTTGGATTTGGCCTGGCTCTATCTGTCAGGCTTTGGAATGGCTTACAAGCTGGCTTGGCACCCACAAGTAGGTCTGCTGTTCTCCTGATGGATATAAACAATTTTACAGAACATCGGCATCAAACAAGTCCACTCTTTGACCATGATGAGTGAAGACAAAAACATCCATAATCACAACTAAACACATACAACAGGTATATTGCTCAAATCACAAAAAAAGATCTGACATCCCTCTATCCTAACGCGTGGCTGTTGCCTCATTGCCAATTCCAACTTTAGCATCTTTTTATTTCTCCAGTCATATTGAAACATATTAAGAGGCATCTGAATTATGCCTCCCCACCCTCTTTTTTCAGCTGGTGGGGCTGGGAATCAAACCCAGAGCTTCACTTGTACTGGACAAGTGCTATGACACTGAGCTACATCCCGAGCACTTTTTATTTTGTATTTTGAGACAGGGTCTTGCTAAGTTGCTAGGGTGGCCTCAGACTTGCCATCCTCGTTCTCCAGTCTCCTGAATAGCTGGAATTATGGGTAGGCATGACTGCATTTGGCAGTGCGCCCACCCCCCCCCCCAAATTTATTTGTTGAAACACTAACTACCAGGATCTCAGAGTGTGACTATATTTATAACTAGGGTCTTTAAAGAGGTGACTCAGTTAAAGTGAGACTATTAGGAAGAGCTGTAATCCAATTTGGTGTTCTTAGAGCAAAAGGAAATTTGGACACAGAGAGACACCAGGGACACATGGATACAGTAAGAAGACAGCCATCTCCAAGCCAAAAAAAAGAAGCCCAGGAGAAAGGAAGCCTGTCAACACTTTGATCTCGACTTCTAGCCTCCAGAACTATGAGGAAATACATTTATTTTGTTTAAGCCACCCAATCTGGAGTATTTTTTTATGGCAACCTAAGTTGACTAAGGTAGATAATCAGAATTACACCTACTTTCTGAGAGCACCCTACCCAGAATGAAGCCTTACTTCCTAGCCCCTTCCCCAGAATCATCAGATGACACAAATCCAAATCCTACAACAAGTTCTCCTAAGCACCCACTTGCTGCAACGTATCCAAGGTATAAGGAAATTTAAACACAAAGAAGACAATGAGAGAGTTCTCCCTCACTACAAAGAGCAATCAATTCAACTAATTCAACATTAGGTTTTAGTTGAAGGGCATTCATAACTGTATGTCTACTTGGGATGACATTGCCCAGTCCCCATTTTATCCCTTATGCTACCACTGGTCTTAACCTCAGACTTGTGAAGGTGTGATGGCAAAACCAGACCTGGTTATGAAATGAAATCACAAAAAGACCTCTCCCAGAATTGGCATGTGCCTATTCTGCTCCCTTGTTCCTCCTCTCCTGTCATTCCTCTCCCCACATACCACATGGGCGACACTGTGCAGAGGAGACTGCTAACCTGCTCCTGGAAGCCTGATACAATGTTGGTGCCAGTGTGATTCCCAACAGAAAAGAGCTTGCCTAGATGAGCTGAGGCCTCCATGGCAAGCACTGGAAAAACAGTGGTGGTCATTATTCAGCTACCCTCAGGCTTTTGCCTTGCTCAGTGAAATTTGCAAGCAGAGGGGAAGGGCTGAATTGCTGGACCACTTCCTGGCCCTGGAGGTTCCCAACCCCTCAGAAAGAGTAGCAAGGGTGAATAAACTGGAGACAACTCTGGGGAAAACAGGGCAGAAGTATTGACTAGGGAATTTTTATTATGCTTTGCTATTGAGTTCTGGCAGTTCTGAAGCATTTGGCTTCACAGTAGAAACAGGGAAAAGAAAAGGCTTCCAAAGGGGCCCAGCCACACACAAGTGACAATGGTCTAAATGTGTTATTTTTACTGTGAATTCAAATTAAACAAAACTGCAGACGTTTTCTAAAACTGACCTTAATGATTGGATTTTAACCATGAAAGTTAGTGATTGTTCTACAGATCTTTTAAAAAACTATAACTTGCTAACCAATTCATATTTAGTGCATAGTATTTTTTATCCTTAAAGCTTCCCCATCCCTTCTAGAAACTACTTGGTTCATTTTTCAATACCTTTATTAACAGACGTGACTCCTGGCTCCACAGAGCATCCTATCCAGTGCTATTGTACCTGGTTGCACATGTGAATACCTTGGGAGCTTTAAAAACTATCAAAGCCCAGAACTCACCCTGGTTAGTTAGTTAACTAGTAATCTCTGGTGGGTGTGGCCCCACCGTTGGCATTTAAAAAGTTTCCTGGCCATTCTAATGTGCAGGCAGGATCAAGAAATGAACAGGCAAAAAGAAAATTATAAGACGGTAATATGACCAATTAGGATAAGTTATACTTCGTGTATTTATAAAATGCCAAAATACACTCTATGGTAGTCATGTGTATCTAAAAAGAACAAATAATTTAAAAACATATTCGGGGCGCTGGGGATATAGCTCAGTTGATAGAGTGCTTACCTTGCAAGCACAAGGCCCTGGGTTCAATCCCCAGTACTGGGAAAAAAAATTAAAAATAAAATAAAATATATATATATATATATTTTATTTTATATATACACATACATATATATTTGGGGGCTTAGGGATAATTATTTTGGAGATACCTCAAACTAGAACTTAAAAAAGAATGATGGTGATATGAGTGTGACCAGGATTCATAAGAGTCCACTGAAATGTGATCTAAACAAAGAACTAAAATTCAAATAGGAATTTACCAGGTTACAGCATTCCAGGGACAGGAAATAACACAGGTGAAGGCCTTGAGGCCTTCAGTGTGAGCTATGTTCATGGAATCCAGTCAAAGCAGGTAAGAATGAAAAAGGCAGAGAGAACAAGGCCAGAGGTAGGGGCCATGAGCCCTCGGTGAGGAGCTTGACCCACATCTTGCAAACCCTGCAGAGTCATGACATTGTTTCAAGCAAGGGAGTTGCACAATCAAAAAGGTAGACTTTAGAAAGATCATTCAGGCTTCAGTGTGGAGGGGAAGTTGGAGGGGGTCAAGTGGAAATGGTAGATGAGTTAGGAGAGATGATGGGGACCTGTGCTCGGTTCTGGCAGGGGATGGGGATAAAAGGTGACATTACACAAAGTAACACCCACTCTGCTCAGTGGTTGATTGGACATAGGGGAGAGAGTTTTTTGTTCTAGAAACTTCCCAGAATTTGCATTCAGAAAGGCTTCCTGACCATACCCTCTGGTGTCAACTTTGCAGCCACAGTGACAAGGTGGGTGTAAATGCACATAGGACTCCAATTTTTTTTTTTTTTTTTTTTTTTTTTTGGTACTAATGATTGAACCCAGGGGAACTTAACCACTGAGCAATATCCCCAGTCCTTTTTACTTTTTATTTTGAAACAAGTTCTCACTAAGTTGCCTAAGTCCTCATTAAGTTGCTGAGGTTGGCTTTGAACTTATGATCCTCCTGCCTCAGCCTCCCAAGCCACTGGGATTACAGACTTGTGCCACTGCACGCAGTGGGACCCCCAATTTTATAAGCATTTCGAAGATCCTTTATGTAACAGGGGAGTGGTCTGCCCACTGCCTGTCATTTCCTCTATGCTCAGAAGCACCAACTTCTAGATTTCCTTAAACTTTTTCTCAGCTTCCTCCTGATATCTCCTGAATGTCAATTTTCTAGACACCCTGCAAGTTTTGCCCATATTCAGTAGAGTGTCACCTCTCAAGCAGTTTCCCTTTGGACTGAGTGCTGTGAAAAGAATTCTGACCCTGGAAATAAATGGAACTAGAGTTCCAACTTGTCTTTGCCATGTGACCTATTAGCCATGTGAACATAGATAAGTCACCTAACTCTCAACTTTAGACTTGTCATCTGCTAAATGGCATTAAGAATACTTGTCCTGGGCTGGGGAGATAGCTCAGTTGGTAGAGTGCTTGCCTCACAAGCATAAGGTCCAGGGTTCAATCCCCAGCACCGACTTGCCATATAGTGATCTTGCAAAGATTAGAAATAATGTAAATATGTAATATAATATACAAGGAAATATATATAAATTATATATATATATATATAATTCACATTCATAATGTGGAAAAGCTCCTAAATTTAAAGAGAGGGGAAAAAAAGAAAAAGAACATCAGCCTACTTAAGAAGATCTGTAAGATCATAAATAGATGAAAAAGAGGGGAAAGGAAAAGAAGGGAGTAAGAAAAGGAGTGAGAGTGGGACTAAAGATAAAGAAAGGAGGGGAAATGTAGAAATCAACAGAGAAATGAGAAAAATACTAGCTAATTAAATTAAAGCAAATTAATTCTGGATATGGATGGTATACTTGCCCAACAATGTGACTGTACTTAATTCCACAGAATTGTACAGTATACTGAAGAATGAATAAAATGGTATATATTTGGTTGGGAATGCTTTACCACAATTAAATAAATAAAATTTTAAAGGCAAACTAAAGCAACTAGGTGCATTTTTACTTTCAAATTGGCAAAAATTAAAGCTTGGCAACATCAGAGAGGAAAACCAAAACTTTGTGAAGCAATCAGCACCATTTTAAAAATGTGCTTGCCCTTTAACCCATAAATTCCACTATAGGAATTTGTCCTAAGGAAATATTGACTCACATATGCAAACACACACATGCATACACATAGGCCACAGTTTGGGAATCAACAAACTCAGTCACTGCAGCATTAAAACATGAGAAATTTCCATCCTTCGTCAGAGCTACAAATCAGGTAGATCTTTATGTTCTGGGATGGAGGGACATACAGAAAATTGGTGACTTCCCTGGGGAGAGAATGGGATAAATTAAGGTTTGAAGTAAGGAAAAAGGGCTTTTGATTTTGATTCTCCAAACTTCTGTATTGCAGTGTGTGTGTGTGTGTGTGTGTGTGTGTGTGTGTGTGTGTGTGTGTTGCTGGGGATGGAACCCAGGGCCTCACACATGGTTGGCAAACCTTCTACCACTGAGCTACACCACCAGTCTTTGTATTACTGATTTTTTAAATAGCAAACTCACCTTTTATAATTCTCTAATTCTAGTTAATTTTTTTAAAACTGGCTGCGTCTTAAACAAATGTTACATGGCCAGTTTAGTTGACTGTGTGCCTTATATTTTAAGATATAACTACCTGCTCTTTCTTTTCCACAGAGCTTTACACAAAGTGGCTTATTGGTTACTTTTTATGATTACATACAATGCTGCAGGGAACCATGCAGTGAAAAAAATCTACATTGCAGAACACATCAGGATTATCATTCTTGCAGTTCAGACTTGTTTGTTGGGAGAAGTGGGCCCAAGTTGCTGGGGCTACTGACCCAGCAGGTCCTTTAGGTGACACAGTGTGCTGCCAGCTCCTGCAATGGTCTGGCTGCCTGGCAGACTGCTGTGACCTGCATCTGGACCCTGAGACTTCCCATCAGTCTTTGGAATACTGCCCTGGCATCTGACAACTGATACTTCTACCATTGGGCTGGGGAAGTGTCTTCTTTCCTGCTTTACTCATTCATTCATTCATTCCTTGCAGAAATCCTGGTGTTTTTTGGGGTAGCAAGCTCCTTTTGCCAGATGCATGACAATCAGCATTGGGCCTGGTCCCACAGACATTTAATGTTAGTAGCTTTAGTTGAAGATACTCTTCTAACTGCAGTTCATAAGTCATCCTGGCCACTGGGGAGTCAGGGATCTGCTTTCACTCTTGCTATGGCCACTGTGAAACCTCTTTGTGGCCTACAATTCCAGCCCAAGAGGCAGCTTTTCTGTAAGTTTGCAGGGACGTGTTCACTCCAATGAAAGATCTATCTCTACAAAGGAAAATATGGCTTGTAGCCTACCAGAAATAAAGCATCAATAAAATTATTTTTTCTATTTGACTTTTTTTGGGAGGGGGATACTGGGGATTGAACCCAGGGGTACTTAACCATTGAGCCACATTCCCAGCCCTTTTTATTTTATTTTTTTATTTTGAGACAGAGTCTCACTGAGTTGCTTAGGGCCTCATTAAATTGCTGAGACTCAATCCTCCTGCCTCAGCCGCCCAAACTACTGGCATTACAGGTGTGCACCACTGTGCCCAGCAATCTTTTTTAAAAGGATTTAATATATATATATATATTTTATTTTGTTTTTGTTTTTGTTTTTTTTAGATCTTGGAGTGTACATCAGTGGTAGGGTGCTTACCTATCATGTGCAAAAGGCCTGGGTTTTCTAAATAACTGCCTAGGACAGGCCAGTCACTCAGGGTTTTCATCTAACAGAAGTTATACTGTACCCAACTCTTGTTCAGGGAAGTAGCACTCAACATAAGGAAATTAAGTTACTTACTGAAGGTCACTTAGTAGGTGTTGGATTCAAATGTGCATTCTAACTTGAGAGTCCAGATATTCATCCACTTCCCTATATCACCTCTTCTTACCACCAGTTAGCATTCTTTATGTACATTATATTAGTATATGTATATATATATATACACACATATATATGTATAAGGAATTTTTCAAGCATACATAAAAGAGAGAAGAATATGATATACCCATATGTACATATTATCTAGCTTTTTTTTTTTTGTACCAGAGATTAAACCCAGGGCGCTTAACCACTGAACCACATTCCCAGTGCTTTTTTATATTTTATCTAGAGACAGGGTCTCACTTGCTTAGGACCTCACTAAGTTGCTGACGCTGGCTTTGAACTTGTGATCCTCTTGACTCAGCCTCCCCATTCCAAGTTGCTGGGATTACAGGTGAGCGCCATGGCACCTGGCCTCCCCCAGCTTTTGAAGGACCTATTTATTGCTCCAGATCTAAGTTCCAAGGAACAGTCTGGGAATCATACACCTAGGGAATCATGATTGACTCCTCCAGAACTTGGTCAGCAGAACATAGTAAGTAAGGGTCATGCAAGTAGAGCCCAGGAGACAGTGGCCAGACTCACAGAGAAAGCAGACTATGTATAAGAGGGAAACATGGGTCAGAAAAGCAGGGAGAGTGGAAGGGAGAAACTCCAACCACAGGCTAGTTGCAGCCCTAAGGCATTCTCATTCAATTCCCTGTGATGAACCCTGCACATCACTGTCCAGATCCTGCTTCAAGAGAGAATTTGTCCAGCTGGCCCAGAATGTTGCCAGGAGCCTCCAGCTGTCAGCACCTTCAGCAGCAACTGGTGTAGAGCCACTCGCACTTCCAATGGCTCTCTCAGCCCATCTTGGGGCAGTTCTAGCTTCAGAGGCTCGCTGGGGTGTCTGGGGAACTATGGTAGTCATTAAGCTCACATGGACATCACAGTGCAGCTTCTCTCTCTGCCCCATTCGACTTCCTTCCTCCCTTTCAGGAAGATAATCCAGGGGAACTCCTGAATGAACATTTTGTTCATTAATCCTATCCCAGAATTTGTTTTGGGGAAAACCCAACCTGCCACACCCCACTGCTTAAGGGTGCCTGACAGAAGCTGTTCCATAGTCCACCAGCGAGACACCATACTGGGGCTGTGATGTCTACCGCACCTCCTTTATAGTACCCAGAGAGACTTCCAGATAAAAGAAGGACACAGGAAATGGAAGAGACTTTAAATTGTACTTGTAGCAGGATGGGGTTAAAGTTTACACACTGTTACCCATATTCAAAAGGAAAATGTAGCTTTATTCCCTGGGAGGACTGGGTTGCTCATTCCAGCAGATGGGAACAGTGAGCCATCAGAGGGTGGCTCAGTCCCTTCCTATTTGAAGCAGTCTCCTAGGGCTTCACTCAGTCTACCCTGTCAGAAATACTTAAGTCTTTGAGGAGCTCTTTTTTTCTTCTGACTCCTCAGGGAGGTGCACTCCCAGGGACTTACCTGCCTCAGAATTGTCAAGAATAGAAGATATTCTTGGCGTTTGTCTTATCCTGCATCCTTGCTGCCTCTGCCACCAAAGCCTCTTCTGCTGGCATTTATCAGGTTCTGCTTTCTTGGCAGTCAAGGTTCGGTGATGGTCCCTTGATGACTTAGCGTTACCCTCATTGACTTCACAAATTTCCCAAGATCTCACTACCACTTTTCTTAAATATCTTCCTTGGGTGACCTTTCCTGGGGCCCTTATCACAGGACCAGTTCATCCCTGCAGTGCTGACATCACCATCCGGGCAAATGTGTCAGCCTCAAGACACTTTTATATTTACCCCCAACCCCCAGGGATACCTGGACCCCTTAAAACTCATGACAACTTTATTAGAATAGACCAAAGCAGTCAAAACACTCTCCTTCACATATACATTCCATCTGCAAAATGCTTTCAGGTATCTTGCTGGCTGTCACAACAGCTCGATTAATATTCTCACTTCTTAGAAGAGGAAATTAGAGTTCAGAAAAGTGTCCAAGGGTCCAGAGTTGGTAGGTAGGTAATAGGTAATGATGTCAGCACTTGGACCCAGCTCTCCTGATACCATGCACTAGCCAAGGTGCTCCATAAATATGTCTACAGACAGAGCCAGTCACAAGTCCCCAAGCCAACGGAGACCTCTGACGCGCAAGCAGCCTCTGGGACCAGGGCAGGGCAGTCAGAGACCTCTCCAGGTGGACCTGCCCCCTCCAGCCGCAGGCTTTTTCCACAGGGCAATCCAAGATGGCGGACTAGAGGGTGACTGCATCTCCAGTTGCTCCAAAACCCAGGATTCAAGAAGGGGAGGCAATGAGAGACTCGGACTAAAATAGAGCCACGGGGTGAGTATCCCCCACCCAGTGAAGCTCAGCCCGGGAGGCAGGCCCAGATTCGGGCGGCTTTTTAGAGTAGGGCAGGGCAGCTAGAGTCTTCCCCAGGCAACCCTGCACACTCCAGTGGTGGGCTCCTCCCACACAGCCAGCTTCTCGGAGCAGGGCCCCCAGTGAGAGCCTTTCCACACAGAGCCAGCACCAAGCCCTGGAACCAATAGCGGGCTAGAGGCGGCTTTCTTTGGAAGCACTGCATTATCAAGTTCCTCCAAGACTTCAGGCTACTGAAGGCTGGGAGGTGATACACTGGAAATCAGGGAAACTATAAGCCAATAGAGGAAATCTGCAATCACAGAGTCCCACTGACATCTGACCAATATGAGATAACAAGGGAAGAAAATGTCCCAAACAAACCTAGATACTTTATCAATAAAACCCAATGACAGCACAGCAGAAGAAATGTCAGAAAGGGAGTTCAGAATGTATATAATTAAAACAATCAGGGAAGCAAACAAGGAGATGAAAGAGCAAATGCAGGCACTGAAGGAGGAGATGAAAGAGCACATGCAGGCATTAAATGATCACACCAATCAACAGTTAAAGGAGCAAATACGGGAAACAAGAGATCATTTCAATAAAGAGTTAGAGATACTGAAAAAAACCCAAACATAAATCCTTGAAATGAAGGAAACAATAAACCAAGTTAAAAACTCCATAGAAAGCATAACCAATAGGATAGAACACCTGGAAGACAGAACCTCAGATATTGTAGACAAAATATTTAATCTTGAAAACAAAGTTAACCAAACAGAGAAGATGGTAAGAAATCATGAACAGAATCTATAAGAATTATGGGATATCATGAAAAGGCCAAATTTAAGAATTATTGGGATTGAGGAAGGCACAGAGAAACAAACCAAAGGAATGAACAATCTATTCAATGAAATAATATCAGAAAATTTCCCAAATCTGAAGAATGAAATGGAAAACCAAGTACAAGAGGCTTATAGGACTCCAAATATACAAAATTACAACAGACCCACACCAAGGCACATTATAATGAAAATACCTAACATACAAAATAAAGACAGAATTTTAAAGGCTGAGAGAGAAAAGAATCAAATTACATTCAGGGGGAAACCAATAAGAATATCAGCAGATTTTTCAATCCAGACCCTAAAAGCTGGAAGGGCCTGGAACAACATTTACCAAGCCCTGAAAGAAAAGGGATGCCAACCAAGAATCTTATACCCAGCAAAACTTACTTTCAGATTTGACCATGAAATAAGATCCTTCCATGATAAACAAAAGCTAAAGGAATTTACAAAAAGAAAGCTGGCATTACACAACGTTCTCAGCAAAATATTCCATGAGGAAGAGATGAAACACAATGATGCAAATCAGCAATGGGAGGAACTAGCCTAAAGGAACAGCCAAATAAAGGAGAAACCAAATCATGTCAAAAAACAAAAAAGAGTCAAATGACTGGGACTACAAATCATATCACAATAATAACCCTGAATGTTAATGGCCTGAACTCATCAATCAAAAGACACAGACTGGCAGATTGGATTAAAAAGAAAAATCCAACAATGTGCTGTCTGCAAGAGACTCATCTCACAGAAAGAGATACCCATAGACTAAAGGTGAAAGGATGGGTAAAAACATACCATGCACACGGACACAGCAAAAAAGCTGGAGTATCCATCCTCATTTCAGATAATGTGGACTTCAAGCCAAAACTAGTCAGACGGGATAAAGAAGGACATTACATACTACTTAAGGGAAGCATAAATCAGCAAGACATAACAATCATAAATATCTATGCCCCGAACATTGGCTCATCCATGTATGTCAAACAAATCCTTCTCAATTCCAGAAATCAAATAGACCACAACACAATAATACTAGGCAATTTTAACACACCTCTCTCACGGCTGGATAGATTGTCCAAACAAAAATTGAATAAAGAAACCATAGATCTCAATAACACAATCAATAATTTAGACTTAACCGACTTATATAGAATATACCATCCAACAAAAACGAATACATTTTCTTCTAAGCAGCACATGGATCCTTCTCTAAAATAGACCATGTTTTATGCCACAAAGCTACTGTTAGCAAATACAAGAAGATAGAGATACTACCTTGTAGTCTATCAGATCATAATGGATTGAAATTAGAAATAAATGACAGAATAAAAAAAAGAAACTTCTCCAATACCTGGAGATTAAATAATACGCTATTATATGATGAATGGATAACAGAAGACATCAGGAGGGAAATAAAAAAATTCTTAGAAGTAAATGAGAACAAAGACACATCATATCAAAATCTCAGGGACACTATGAAAGCAGTACTTAGAGGAAGAATTATTTCATGGGGCACATTCAACAAAAGAAGTAGAAATCAACAAATAAAGGACTTAACACTACAGCTCAAAGCCCTAGAAAAAGAAGAGCAGACCAACACCAAAAGTAGTAGAAGACAGGAAATAGTTAAAATCAGAGCAGAAATCAATGAAATTGAAACAAAAGAAACAATCAAAAAAAATTTACAAAATAAATAGTTGGTTCTTTGAAAAAATAAACAAAATTGATAAACCCTTAGTCACACTAACAAAGAGAAAGAGGGAGAAAACTCAAATTAATAAAATTTGGAATGAACAAGGAAATATCACAACAGACAGGATGGAAATACAAAACATAATTAGAAGCTATTTTGAAAATCTATACTCCAACAAAAGAGAAAACCTCAAAGACATCAACAAGTTTCTAGAGACGTATGAATTACCTAAACTGAATGAGGAGGACATACACAACTTAAATAAATCAATTTTAAGCAATGAAATAGAAGAGGTCATCAAAAGCCTACCAACAAAGGAAAGTCCGGGACCAGATGGGTTCTCAGCTGAGTTCTACAAAACCTGTAAAGAAGAGCTCATTCCAATACTCCTCAAAGTATTCCATGAAATAGAAGAGGAGGGAACACTCCCAAACTCATTCTATGAAGCCAATATCACCCTGATACCTAAACCAGACAGAAACACATCAAGGAAAGAAAATTTCAGACCAATATCCTTAATGAACATCAATGCAAAAATTCTCAACAAAATTTTAGCAAATCGCATCCAAAAATATATTAAAAAGATAGTGTACCACGATCAAGTGGGTTTTATCCCAGGGATGCAAGGTTGGTTCAACATCCGGAAATCAATAAATGTAATTCACCGTATCAACAGACTTAAAGTTAAGAATCACGTGATTATTGTGATAGATGCAGAAAAAGCATTCGATAAAATACAGCACTCCTTCATGCTCAAAACACTAGAAAAAATAGGGGTAGTGGGAGCATTCCAACATCATTCTAAATGGTGAAAAACTGAAAGCATTCCCCCTAAAAACTGGGAGAAGGCAGGGATGCCTTCTTTCATCACTTCTATTCAACACTGTCCTTGGAACTCTAGCCAGAGCAATTAGACAGACCAAAGAAATTAAAGGGATATGAATAGGAAAAGAAGAACTCAAACTATCCCTATTTGCTGATGACATGATTATATATTTAGAGGAACCAGGAAATTCCACCAGAACACTTTTAGAACTCATAAGCAAATTCAGCAAACTAGCAGGTTACAAGATCAATGCTCATAAATCTAATGCATTTTTATACATAAGTGATGAATCTTCAGGAAGAGAAATTAGGAAAACTACCCCATTCACACTAATCTCGAAAAAAAAATAAAATACTTGGGAATCAATCTCACAAAAGAGGTGAAAGACCTCTACAATGAGAACTACAGAACACTAAAGAAAGAAATTGAAGAAAACCTTAGAAGATGGAAAGATCTCCCATGTTCTTGGATAGGCAGAATTAATATTGTCAAAATGGCCATACTACCTAAAGTGCTATACAAATTCAATGCAATTCCAATTAAAATCCCAATGATGTACCTCACAGAAATAGAGCAAGCAATCATGAAAATCATCTGGAAGAATAAGAAACCCAGAATAGCTAAAGCAATCCTCAGTAGAAAGAGCGAAGCAGGGAGTATCTCAATACCAGATTTTCAACTCTACTACAAAACAATAGTAACAAAAACGGCATGGTATTGGTACCAAAATAGACAGGTAGATCAATGGTACAGAATAGAGGACACGGACACAAACCCAAATAAATACAATTTCCTCATAGTAGACAAAGGTGCTAAAAATATGCAATGCAGAAAAGATAGCCTCTTCAACAAATGATGCTGGGAAAACTGGAAAACCATATGCAACAGAATGAAATTAAACCCCTATCTCTCACCCTGCACAAAACTCAACTCAAAATGGATCAAGGACCTTGGAATCAGACCAGAGACCCTGCATCTTATAGAAGAAAAAGTAGGTCCAAACCTTCAACTTGTTGGCTTAGGATCAGACTTCTTTAACAGGACTCCCATAACACAAGAAATAAAAGCAAGAATCAACAACTGGGATAGATTCAAACTAAAAAGCTTTCTCTCAGCAAAAGAAACTATCAGTAATGTGAAGAGAGAGCCTACAGAGTGGGAGAATATCTTTGCCACTCATATTTCAGATAGAGCGCTAATTTCCAGAATCTATTAAGAACTCAAAAATATCTACACCAAGAATACAAATAATCCAATCAACAAATGGGCTAAGGAAATGAACAGACACTTCACAGAAGAAGATCTACAAGCAATCAACAGATATATGAAAAAATGTTCAACATCTTTAGTAATAAGAGAAATGCAAATCAAATCTACCCTAAGATTTCATCTCACCCCAATTAGAATGGCGATTATCAAGAACACAAGCAACAATAGGTGTTGACGAGGATGTACACTCATACATTGCTGATGGGGTTGCAAATTAGTGCAGCCACTCTGGAAAGCAGTATGGAGATTCCTCAGAAAGCTTGGAATGGAACCACTATTTGATCCAGCTATCCCACTCCTTGGCCTATACCCAAAGGACTTAAAATCAGCATACTACAGAGATACAGCCACATCAATGTAGCTGGTCAATTCACCATAGCCAGATTGTGGAACCAACCTAGATGCCCTTCAGTTGATGAATGGATAAAGAAACTGTGGCATATATACACAATGGAATATTACTCCGCCATGATGAATGATAAAATTATGGCATTTGCAGGCAAATGGATGAAATTGGAGAACATCATGTTAAGTGAGATAAGCCAATCTCAAAAAACTAAAGGAGGAATGATCTCGCTGATAAGCAGATGAGGACATATAATGGGGGGTAGGAGGGGTTAGCGTTAGGGTTAGGGTTATGTTTAGGGTTAGGGATAAGGAGGGTGGTAAGAATGGAGGAAGGAAGGACTGTATAGAGGGAATAGAGGGGTGGGAGGGGTCGGGGGGAAGGGAAAAAATAACAGAATGAATCAAACAACATTGCCCTATGTAAATTTATGATTTTAATTAAAAAAATATGTCTACATTTTCATTAGAAAAGAAGTGAGTTTACCTGCATTTATCACATTCTTCTCTTGAGTTTTAATGATATTTTGTATAAATATTCTATTTGCCTGTTATAAACTGCTACTTGTTCCTCAGTGAACTGGAAGTTATCTTTTTATTAAAGTTTGATTAGGGATGAGACAGAGAAATCTAGACATGTGGGCCCAAGCCAAAAGGTAGCACATTGTTATAAAAGAGTCAGATAAAGAAAATTAGTTCTGAAAGGAGCTAATTAACTACAAATAAAATGAATATTTTGCATATTGTTATTTAAAAAAATTTACCTTCATTTTATTTATTTATTTATTTATACACAGTGCTGAGAATCAAACCCAGGGTCTCACACATGCCAGGCAAGCACCCTACCACTGAGCCCCAACCCTAGCCTCATGAATAAGGATAAAAATAGGATGGAGAAGGGGGAAATTTTCTGGAAATTATACAAACTTAATGCAAGTGAAAAATGAATGAAAATTGGTGGACACTTAGAAAGAGTTAAAAAACAGTGAGAGAGCTCAGGAAATAATATCAAGAATCAATAAATGGAATGGCGTCAAACTAAAGGAAAAAAAAAGCTGCTGCACAGCAAAGACAACAATTAATAGTACAAAGAGTCGAGTGTGGTGGTGCTTGCTGTAATCCCAGCAGCTCAGGGGCTGAGATAGGAGGATCACAAGTTCAAAGCCAGCCTCAGAAAATGTGAGGCACTAAGCAACTTAGTGAGACCCTCTCTTTAAATAAAATACAAGATAGGCTGGGGATGTGGCTCAGTGGTTGAGTGCCCCTGAGTTCAATCCCCAGTAGAGTGCCCCTGAGTTCAATCCCCAGTACCTCCTAAAAAATTAAAATTAAAAAAATAGTACAAAGAGAGAAAATGGGAGAAAACCTGCCAGCTACTCTCCCAAAAGAGGGTTAATTAACATCTAGAATATAAAAAGAACTTAACACCAAAAAACAAATAAACAACTCATTCAATACATGGGCAAAAGAAGTACATATTATATGAGAAGAAAAATCCAACATCTCTAGACATGCGGAAAATGCAAATCGAAACTACATTGAGATGTCATCTCACTCCAGTTAGAATGGCAATCATCAAAAATAACAATGAATGCTTGCAAGGATGCAGGGAAAAAGTGAACTCATACTCTGTTGGTGGGATTGTAAATTAGTACAGTCACTATGGAAATCAGACTAGGAATGTGAGACAGCTATACAATTTTTATGGTTTGAATATGAGGTGTCCCCGCAAAAAACTCATGTGCTGTCCAATGTTGCAGTGTTCAGGGTAAAATGTTTAGATTATGACATTTCTAATCTCATCAATGGATTAATCCATTTGATGGATTAATAATTCGAAAGGATTAAAGTAATAATAACTATAAGCAGGTGAGGTGTGGCTGAAGGAAGTAGGTCACTGGGGGGCATTCCTTTGGGGATTATATTTGTCCCTGATTCCTCTCTCTCTGCTTTTCCATCACCATTATCTGACAGCTTTCCTCACCATGAACTTTTATCATGATGCTCTGTCTCATCTCAGCCCAGAAAAATTCCGTCAGCCATCCATGGACTAAACCTCTGAAACTGTGAGCCTAAAATAAACTTTCACTAAGAAAAATAGTGGAATGAATCTGACATAATTTTCATGTGTGTGTATACATATATATACACTCTCTCACACACACACACACGCATATATATATATATGTATATATATATATATATATAAAAGAATGCACAAGAATGGGGTCCTAATTAGAATAAGATATATTCCATGCTTGTATAATTATATCAAAATGGATTCTACTGTCATGTAGCTAAGGAGAATCAATAAAAAATGAATTAAAAAATAAAATAAACTTTTCCTCCTCTAAGTTGTTTTTGTCAGGTATTCTGATCACAGTTATAAAAAAGCTGACTAACACATCACTCCTTGTTGTTTACCCAGAAGAGTTAGCATCAGCATACTATAGAAATACATGTGTTCCCATATTTATAGCAGCACAATTAACAATAGCCAAGTTATGGAGCCAGTTTAGGTGTCTGTGAACTGATGAATGGATAAAGAAAATATGGCATATATAGACAATGAATTTTATTCAGCCATAAAGAAGAATGAAATTGTGTCATTTGCAGGAAAATGTAGCAAAGTAAGTTATGCAAAATAAACAAAAGTCAAAGGTAGTATGTTTTCTCTCATACATGAAAGGTTTAATGGACCTCTCTAGAAAAAAGGGACCTCATGTAAATAGAAGGCAGGTAAAGTAGAGGAAGGGGACCAAAATGAGGAAAGAGAAAAGGGAAAGGGGAGGTACTGGGGGTTTAACTTAATTATGTTATGTGCATGTATGAATATAACACAATGAAATACATGATTCTGGATAAATATTATACACCAATTTAAAAAAATTTTAAAAAAGAAAAACTAAGAAATTTAGGAATCCGATAATATAACATCCTGTGACATAGGAACCCAGTTAATTTAACAAGAACAAAAACAATTAAAAGTTTAAAAATTTGATGAAATTGTTATTCTTTCTTGGAGAAAACACCAGGGAGTTTTCTGAGAAAAAGAAGCAATAACAAATTAGAACCTAAGGAAACTGGGTGGAATATTACTCAGCCATAAAGAATAATAAAATTATGGCATTTACAGGCAAATGGATGAAATTGCAGAATATCATGCTAAGTGAGATAAGCCAATCTCAAAAAAACCAGAGGACGAATGATCTCACTGATAAGTGGATGATGACACATAATGCGGGGTGGGAGGCAGGCAAGAATGGAGGAAGGAGGGACTGTATAGAGGGAAAAGAGGGGTGGGAGGGATGGGGGGAACCAAAAATAACAGAATGAATCAAACACCATTACCCTATGTAAATGTATGATTACACAAATGGTATTCCTCTACTTCATGTACAGAGGAACGAGATGTACCCCATTTGTCTACAATAAAAAAAAAAAAAAAAGATATGGAAAAAAAAAAAGAGGAAGTGAAGTCAGCACCAGAGACCCAAAGTATGTTAATAGGAATACCATCAGTGACTTCCCGTAACCTTGCAACCATCTGCAGGTGGTTCCTTGTATCAATTAAAAAAAAAGTTGCGGGGGGGTTGCTCCTGGCAGATCTCTGCAAGCTTCCTCCAGTTTGCACCCACATAGCTCTAGGAACCAAGCCAAGAAATATACATTTGTGTAATGGAATGTGGCTTTAGCCTCTCCTAATCTGAGGCTTCTTTGTATAGGTTTTGGCTACCATTGCTCATAAATGAAATATTTCAAATGTAATCATATTAAAGCAATATAAACAAATTAGATTTTATTCTACCAATGCAATACATTTCTAGTCAGAAGAATCTCCTTGGCTATTTGGAAAGAATTCAGAGGTTTCTACGGTTCATGCAGGATTCTCTTACATTTAGCTTCTTGCTATTTTCTAACCTTTTGAATCTGTCTTCTCACCATTTGTTTTCTTTATAAATCAGGATAGCTTTCTGTTGAATTCTGTACATTTCCTCTAAGCAACTTTTTGAGTAATTAAATGAGGCTGACAGATAATTAAATCCATAGAAGTTTATTTTTCACATTAACAGTTCTGTTACAATCTGATTTCTGCAAGTTACAGATGATTGTATTTTTGTTTAAAATCAGAAAATTTATCAATTTAGAGAAAAAGCAATGTTTTATGAAGCGATTGATGTGCATATTATTGAAAACAACATAGTCACGCATTGCCTTAAGGAAAAATATGGCATTTTTTTAGAATTCATGTGGCAGAGGTAAGTATCAATTTCTCAAAACAAAATTCTGGAATTTTTTAAAAAATTCTGAAATCTTAAAATTATTTTCATGAACACCAGCACAGTTGACTAATTCACTGATCAAACTGCATGCTATTCTGAACTTCTTTTTTTTTTTTTTTTTTCCTGTGGTACTGGGAATTGAACAAAGGGGAACTTCACCACTTAGATATACTCCTGGGCTTTTTTATTTTCTATTTTGAGAAATACCCAGGCTGGCCTTGAACTTGCTATCCATCCCCTTTTGCTTCCCAAGTAACTGAGATAAAAGGCATGTGCCACCAAATCCAGCCAAACATTTTTTTTTAATTGAAAAGTTAGCAACATGTTACTGAAGTGTATGTCTGCACATATTATTTGGGGCAACTATAGGTAAATGGAAAACAACTGGAACTAAAAATGGGGAAAAAATCCCACCAGTATAAACATTTGATTTTGATTTTAAAAAAATGAAAGAAAGTAAAATGCTTCCGACCATTACTTGCATAGGTTTTGTTGGCTTAGTTTCTTAGTTCTTTGTTTCAATTTACTGCAGCGTTGTTTGTAAGGACATCACTCTTAGGCCTAGGCAAGAGGGGCTGCACTGTGGAGGATGCCCTTCCCCACCCAGAAGCAATATGCAGGCCCTAGGCAAGGCTTCCCTGTTCTGCAGCTTGGTAGCAGAGTGACTGCATCTCAGTACCAGATTGGTTTGTGGGGGTGCCACTGCAATCACTAAAGCTTCTGTATTTAGGGATGACTGGAAAGATGGAAGCACTTACCTAAGAACTTTTTCTCCATGCCATCCTTTTCTCTCATAAATTCTTCTAGTGGTGCCGGGTATCTATTTTCTTCCTCCTTTTTCTATTCTTTTTTGTGGTCATAAAAATTAGCCCAGGGACTGCAGGAGTGACTCGTGAATTAGGAATTAGCAGTTTTCCCACAGTTGTATATGAGAACTGAGTAATATTTTGCTGTAGTGAATAGCTCATATTATTCTTAAATCTGCATGCATGTCAGTCTGGACACAGCACATGTGAAGTGAAATAAATTCTTCACATTGGCCACAAAATGAATACTGAAGGCTAGAATTGCAAATAGTTTCATAAAATGATTAATTGAACTTACTTTCAGCTGCAATTTTTTTTTAAGTCTTGGGGATTGAACCCAGGTCTCACACATACTAGGCAAGTTCTCTAACCCTGAGTTACATCCTCAGCCCTTTTCATTTTATTTGGAGACAGGGTCTTGTTAAATTGTCTAGGCTGGCCTTTAATTTGTGATCCTCATGCGTCAGCCTCCTGAGTAAGCTGGGAAGGATTACAGGCATGTGTCACGATACCTGGTACATCTACAACGTTTTTAATGAAATATTTCATTTAAAATTACTCATATTTTGGTTTAGAATACTAGACAGTGTTAATGTTTTAGAAGAAAATAATTTTAACATGAAATTTTAGCTCTTTTTTATATAACTGAATTCACCTTCTTAATAACACTAGAGTTATTAAGATTATTACTCATCATTTGTGAATTCTGTATTTGCAAATTAAACTACTTGCTAAAATTTATTTGTAACCCTAAAATCAATACTCTAGGTGCTTATACCATCATTTGGGGACATAAATAGAATGTAAAAAAATTGAATTGCCCAAAGTGTGTGTTCCCAAGTGAGGCTAAAAACTTAATGCTCTGTCTTCTTAGGTTAGCTCTCAGACTACAAACAAGCATCATTTTCTAGATCAATTTAATGCCCCATTTTCCACATTTGATGCACATTGGTGATTTTGATGTATAAAATGGTCTCTAAGGGGCTAAGGTTGTAGCTTAGAGAGCTTGCCTAGCATACCAAAGGGCCCGGGCTCAACCCCTAGCTCTGGAAAACAAAACAAAACAAAATAAAACAGGTGCAGGAGTGTACTGATGAAATGCTGTCCAGTGTTTATAAACTCAGGAAACTACAATGTACCTTACAGAGAAAATATGTGTGTTAGACAAGCTTCATTCAGATGTATGCTGTTGGTCATATGATTCATTATTAATGACTCAATTATATATATTATATAAGGTGTCTTTGAACAGAAAAACACATAAAACAAGGTTATTATTGAAGAGTTTATGAAAATGCACCCAGACGCACGCAGGAACTTTATTCTGTATTTCCCCTAGGAGTTATGGTTCTGTATTCACTAATTCAATGTTTACAGAAATTTTATAGAGAATAACTATCACAAATAATAAGATATTGTACACTTTGAACATTACATTTTATTTTTAATCTTTTAGATGGTTACAGAATACAAGTTATGTGAAAATCTTGATGATACAATTAGTAATTATGCTTAAGTGAAAGCAAAAATATTACAGAATAAGTTTCTAATAATTTATGAATTATATGCATCTTTACTTTCTTGTTCTTTCAAACATCTCCAGCCCACTAACAGAACACTCAGACCTGCATAACACATCAAATTCAGTCATCTGTGATAGTTTGCCCACTCTTACTCATATTGTGATGGCAAAACCAGACCTGGTAGTGAAATGAAATTACAAAAACGTTATGCTAAGAGTCAGTGCCTGGGGAAGGGGTCAGTTCTCCTTCCCTCTCTTAGGTTTTCTCCAGGAAACCTAATTAACCATGGGTCCCTACCTTTTGCATTGTCAATAACTGCCCTAACAGTCTGATTACTTCCTCCTGAAATGTAATAGATGTCTGTGAAAAGAGCTGTTTCTTCTTATCTGTTCTGTGAGCATGCTTAATGTTAGAGACCCTGCACAGGTCTTCAACCGCACAGATTAGGAATTTTTTTAAAAAAAGAGAAAAAAAGCCCCAAAGATAGGATTGGTCTAAGATGATGTCAAATAACCTATAAATAATGTGAGAAACTGTGGATCAGAACTCAAAATTTTGGAATGCCAATCTCTGGAACCACCAGTATAAAATAAAGTTTGGTTTCTCCTACTTTCCGAGTGCCGTCTTATAGTTTCCACAACAATATAAAAGCCAATATTTTTCCAATTTTAAACATTCTGTTAGAAATTTCATTCGCCATGCAGAAAGATAGAATATTCTTTATTAAACAGCATGTTAACTTGCTTTATAAACTAAATATTTATGCATGTATCATGTGAGTCTCTGGTCACATGAAAATGTTAGGGGTAGTAATTTATAGTAAATTGCTTTAAAAAAGGTAAATGCAGACCAATTTGATATTCATTATATAACCCAGGGTATATCTATCAAATAGGATATCACACACAACTTTTTATAAGAAAAACAGTGAACTTGGAGACCAATTGCTAGGGTTCAGATCCTGCCACTACTACTTAATAGATGTGTCATCTTAGTTTTTGATCTCCTTTTGTCTCAATTTCTTCATCCTGTAAATAAGGAGGTACTAGGACTTTGCTCATAGGACTGTTGTGAGATTTAAAGAGTCAATATAGGTAAGTGCTTATGGTAACAGTGAACACATAGTAATATTGTATATACAGTTATCTATGAACACTAGTGTGTGCATCATTTGCTCTGATATGATACAATCTCCAAGATATATTAAGGAGGTAAAGTGAAGTTCAGTAATATACTGTGATTTGTAAAAACAAATTTAAAAAATATGTAGCTGGAATAGTGACACAGGCCTGTAATCCCAGCAATTCAGGAGGCTGAGGCAGGGGATTTCAAGTTCAAAGACAGCTTGGGCAACTTAGTGAGAACCTGTCTTAATTTTTTTAAAAAATAAAAAAAATAAAAAGGGTAAGGAAGTAGCTCAGTGGAAGATCACTTGCCTAACATATGCAAGGCTTTGGGTTCAATTTCCAGCACAGGGGTGGGGGATGGGATGGATGGGATGGGATACTATGTATGTATGTATACATGTATGCCTGTATCTATTGTGCTTGTATGTGTATATGCTAGTATCTCTTAAAGTGTGTACATGAGCTGGTAATAGATTGCTTCTAGGGAGGGAAATGGGAGGACTGGAGATTTGACATAGGAGAGAGAATTTTCACTGAATGTTGCAGTGATTCTGACTTTTTTACACCCCCAAAAGTTAGTGGCTTAAAACTACAGCAATCATATACAATATTTCATGACTTCCGTGGGTTAGGAAATCATAAGAGCCCAACAGGTATGACTCATCTCCATGAATATTTTAGGTTGATTTTTCAGGTCTGTATGCTCCACCAGATTGTACAAGTCCTTGAGGATAGAAATCACAGCTTATTCATCTCTATATCACTCCAGGGTGGGTATAGTTATAGAAAAATTTTGGCAGAATAAGTAAAGAATGAGGGTACATGTTCTCATTCTTTTGATGGTTCTTTTATTTTTCAATTCCTGATTCCAACTGTGCCCTCTACTTCTTCATTGGCTAAGACTATGACAGAGATTGAAATTTCACAACTCTGGGAACAAATACTCTTCTGCTTTTCAGGAGACACATTTTAACAAAGTGATTTTCCAAATAATTTTTATCAACTTAGAGCATGTAGAAAATACAGGAACAAGTCACCATTGGCAAGCACTGTGTTGAGAACCAACTTCACACAGGTGAGAGGAAAGCAAAAATCCAAGACCTGGAGACTTTCCATTGAGAAATATACAATGGAGAAGGAGAGTGATGTTTATTCAGAAAAGAAAAAAAATATTTCTTTAACATTTATGAGAAAGGAAAAAATGCCAGAATATTTCTATGAAAAAGTAAAAATAATATTATCCTGACAGCTAACACCAAAATTGCACTGAAGAAAGGAACTGTTATTGGGAAATACCTCAATTCCTTGCTTGTAGTATGAAGGGAGGCTCGAAACTTCTTCGGCAAGAACCAAGCTAGCAAAGAACAAGTGCATTGTTCTCCTAGAGAAGGGAGTTATTTCTCAAAAGGAAGAATTAAGAGAGGAAGGAGAGAATCAGAAAGGAGAGAAAAGGAGATAATGAAATACTGCAACTTTGGGACTATCTGGGTCCCCCAAAGCACAAGAAGTACTTTCAAGATCAAGGATGCATCATTAAAAATGTTTGCTTTTCCCCTTAATCTATAAATATCTGGTAAAAGTTATGCTGCACACAACAGCCTTACATAGTTTCTTTGATTACTATGATTAGATGTACTTTCATCGGAGACACAAAGCCCAAAGAAATCAAAATTAACAATAAGAACTAAATATTCCTGAAAATTCAGAGAAATCATGGGAAAACTTCAACAGGAGCTGGAATCATTCTTGGCTAGATAGTCTAACCCCAGAGAACTTCTGAATTACATATAAAATTTCAGAAGTATCTGTCTTGTGCAAATAAAAGAAGAATTTAGAGTTAAAGGGACAATTTCTGAATAGTCAATACTAAGGCATTGTTTGAAATGATGATCTCACAACAGCAGGGTTTGAACTGCTGGTCACAACCAAGTAGTAGATAATAAAATCAAATTTGCAGGTCACAATCTATATTTTAAATGAAATATGAAATGGAAAGGATAGTTCAACACTGGCAGCCACTAGGAAAATTCAAATTAAAACCATAATAAGTTATATTAAAGCCATGGTGACATATGCATATAATGCCATCAATTTGGGAGACTGAGACAGAAAGATCACAAGTTTGAGGCCAACATCAGCAACTTAGAAAGGTCCTGTCTCAAAATCAAGAAAAAAGGGGGCTGGGGATGTAGCTCAATCTTAAAGCACCCCTGAGTTCCAACCCCAGTATTTATAAAAAAAAGTGATGAAACATTATTTCCCCCCATTAGAACAACCACAATTAAAACAAAGATAATACCAAACACTGATAAGGACAGATTTACTCGTGGGAATGTAAAATGGTACAACCACAATCACTCTGCAAAGTTGTTTGGCAATCTGTAATAAAACATACCCTTACGATATGACCCAGTAATTATCCCCCTAGCATTTATCCTAAGAAAGGAAAACCTATCTATGCAAACAAATAAAAGTATACAATGGTTCATTATGGTTTTATTTCTAATAGCCAAAAACTGGAAACTACCAAAAGTGGTACATTCATACCACAAACACTACTCAAATAAAAATGAATGAATTATTGATGCATTCGATAACTTAAATGGATCTCAAAGGGCATTACGTTAAGCCAATCTCAAAAGGATATATATTGATTGTTTCCTTTTGTATAATGTTCTTGAAAGGAAGATGAAGAACAGATCGGTTGTCAGATGTTATCATTGGGGAATGGGGATGTGACTAAAAAGAGCTATAGAAGGGACTTTTGTAGAGGTGATGAAATAGGTCTGTAACTGAATTTTGGTGGTTGTTATACGACATTATACGTGTGATGAAGTGGCATAGAACTACACACACCTACAAATGAGTACATGTAAAAACTGGTGAAATCTGCCAAAAAAATAAAAAGTCTACAGATTGCAACAATGTCAATTCCTGGTTTTAATATTGCTTTGTAGTTGTTCCCACTACAAAGAATGGGGAGAAGAGTACAGGGGACATCAGAAGTATTACCTTGGGCTGGGGAAATAGCTCAGTTGGTAGAGTGCTTGCCCTGAAAGCACAAGGCCCTGGGTTTAATCCCCAGCACCAGGGAGAAAAAAAAAAAAAAAAGAGTACTACCTTCATAATTCCTGTGAATCTATAATTATTTCAAAATAAAAACCTTAAAATTAAAAAAGAACACAAAAGGTCAGAGAGTCTCACTCACAGTAAGGCTTGGTATTTATTGTTCTAGAGAAACTTTGCCATATGTGTTCCTGTGTGTTTCAGTCACAATGTGAAAAGTATGGAATGTACTTCTTAGAGGTAAGGGTAGTCTTTGGGTCAAAAATAGTTTGAAAACCACTGCTCTACAGCAAGATTGGCTGACTCAAAGACCAGTAAGGGCCAGGTAGACATGGGAAGAAGTTATTCCCACCCTGGTTCATTATGAACGTTGTCATTCAAATTACCTACATACCAAAGTTCCTTTATTTCCACAAATAAATATGCTCTTTCTCATTTTTCTTGAGTCACCCAATACTCTTGATCTATCTTTTCTCCCCACATTTTCCCACTGTTTTTCTTTTCTGTGGTTAAATATGCATAACATAAATTCTACCATCTAACCATCCTTAAGTATACAGTTCAGTGGTAGTAAGTATATTCACATTATTGGGTAACCTCACACTTTCCATCACTAGAACTTCCTCAACTCATACTGAAATTTTATGCCATTAAATAAGAACTCTCTCTGGGTTCAGGGTGTAGCTCAGTGGTAGAATGCATGGAAAGGCCCTAGATTCTACCAAAAAATAAAAAGAACTCCCCATTATCCATTTTCCCTTCACTCAGCTGCTGGGAACAAATGTTCTACTTTCTGTTTCTATGTGTTTTCTTCCTACTTTTAAAAGTGAATTAGTTTATCTATCACTGAATAACAAATAACCCCAAAGTGTAGCAACATAAAACAACGAAGATATATCACTTCACAGTTTCTGGGAACAGTTTATTTAAATGATTTCTGGCTTGGGGTCTTTCAGGACATTGCAATGGACTTGCAGCCAAATATCTGAAATCTTGACTAGACTTGGAGCACCCACTTCCTAGCTTACTCATGTTGAGCTTGTTGGGCCTCTCCATAGGGTTGCTCACAACATGGCAACTGGCTTCCCCAAAAATGAGATATCAGAGACAGACAGACAGACAGACAGGTGGATGGAGAGAATATGCAGCCAGTACCATAAAGGACATTAGTCTCAGAAATGGCATACCCTTCTGCCATATGTCACTAGTTGCATAGTGCCACCATGATGAAATGCAGTGGGGGACTACACAGGGAGATAGGACTCACCAGAAGCCATCTTGAAGGTTAGTTCCCACAGATAGAGACTGAGGCACAGAACTATTGCTATAGTAAGCAGAACACAGGCCCAAATATAAGTGGCAGTTGACACCGCTTTCCATGCTGAGAAGACATTAGGAAATGGTGGCGAAACCAGTAAAGTGAAGAGGGGCAGCTGCTAATCAAGATGATGTCACAAGAAACTATAGACTCAGTGCTACTAGATCTTCAGTGTGTAAAATTTTCAATGTTTGAGTATTAAATAAAGTTTTTTTTTTTGTTTGTTTGTTAAATTTAATGTGGCCAAACAAAACATACATATTAGCTAGATCCAGACTGCCAGTCTGCAAACTCTCCTGCGAGATCTAGGCAATGGTGGTGGTTAAAACAAAATCAAAAACAAACAAACAAAATCCTCCCAGCTTCAGGATCAGCCAAACCTGGATTCGAGTCCCAGCAATGCCAATTACTAGTTGTGTGACTTGACCACGTCTCAGGTTCCTACACTGTAAAGCAGAAGTTAAAAACTGTGCCTTATCCTACTATTTTGGTGAGGATTAAGTGAGAAAATAAATGCAGGGTCCTTAACACACAATCTGGAGCCTCAAAACTGCTCCATAATGTTAGTTGCATTATTATTGCTATTCTAGTGGCAGATGTGAAAAACTTTGTCAGTATTCTCACTCACACTGTGGCCCTTAGCCTCTTGGGCTACTAAGAAACTGTTAATACACACGTCTGCAGAACAGAACAATCACTATTGAGGCTGCACCTCAGGGGACCACTTTAGTTTCATCACAATTTTATCTTAGAAAAGCCCTTAACTATGTGATCTACCAAAACAAAAACAAACAAAACCCCAGCATTTTGATGTTGTGGAAAACAGAGAGGTCACATTCTGATTTCCTTGTTTCCCAAGCCTCCTTTATGTGAAAGTCACACAGCTATTTTCAGGCTGGCAAAACTGACACTCAAAAGGAAACTGTTTCACAAATGGAATAGCAACAATAGAAAGACAAGGAAAGTCATCTAGGAAGATGATGTTCTGGTATTTATGAGCCTATTCCAGTCCCACATATGAATCATCTCTGTAGTAGTCCAAATACTTGACTATCCTTTCTCATTGAATGTCTCCAGTGACAGAGAACTCATCACTTCCCCCAAATAGATCGTTCTGCTTTGATTAATATATTTATGCATTAGTTCAAAGTACACTGATTGATCATTTTGTATATGTCAGGCATTGCATTTGGTGCTAGGGCTATAGTGGTAAACAAGATGGATGAGGTCTCTCATTTCTTGTTGCAGAATAGAGAAACAGTGAAAAGAAAATATAGCATGTTTGGTTATATATTGATTGGTTAGAGGTAGATTCTATGAAGAAAAATGACACACAGTAAAAGGATAAAGAACGACAAGGGTGTTACTCTCTAAGTGTTCTCTGAGGAGAGGAATACCTAAGCAGGTTTTCAAATGAAGGAAGAAGGTGCACAAGGCAAATATCTCTACCAAGATGTGCATCAGCATAGACAAAGGACAAATGCAAGAGTAAATGACTTCCTTAAATCCATTATACGTGGTCTGAATTCTTTCTTCCTATCCACACAGTTGTAAATCTCACAGCCATTTGAAAGTTAACCATGTGCATCATATCTCCTTGTACTGATAGCACTGATATTTACGATAAGAAGACTCTATATCTATCCTCATTGGGTTCATCTGATCACATTTTATCCATTTCTCCACTGGATCCAGCTGGCTTTGGAACTTCCAGATTGTGTCTTTTGCAATGTAATCAGCACATTCTATCTACATCTCCATTCCAATTTGATAATAATGTCAAATGGAACAAATCTGAGGGATGAAGCCACATGCCAATCTCCAAAGGCTCCTCTCAAACCCCCCACATACACCAGGCTCTCATTAGTTCTACATTTCCCAGAGCATCCTTTTCAACAAAGAAAATGGACATGTATTGGAGGTGAGTGATTCAGTTTTCTCTATATCATTTGTGAACAGCATACAGTCTGTTCTGAGCAGCAGGCTAAAATGTTGTCATTGGAATGGGACCCACCCCAAGCCATAAGTAAGTTCAAGTGATAAACACTGTTGATTGACAGTCATTCATCTATGACATCTGAGTCTTATTATACCTTCCACACCTAGAATACTGCCAGATACTTTGTATATATTTAGTAAACATTTATTTTAGTATAGATGAGAGTTATGGAGACTATTTAGGAAAAATCTTCAGGTGGGACCTGCAGCCTTAGCACCATCAGGTTAGGATTTTTCTGTCTGGTGGGCATTCCATTCATCTGCAGCTATGTAACAAAACATGCTGAAACACTCTTAAAACAATTACAATAGGATTAATCTTGCTCATGAGTCTACAGTTTGGTCAGGGACAGCTTGTCTCTGCTTTGCTCAGTGGAATGCTGACATGTGACTTTTCCTTGTAGATGCTTGGTTTCCTCAGAGCCTGGAGGCAAACTGAGAGAGTCATGCAGAACTATGTGGTCTTTGATGACACGACTTCATAAGTCATAAAGCATCATTTATTTTTTAAAAAAATTTTATTGGTTCTTTTTAGTTATACACAATAGAATTCATTTTGACATAAATATAAAAGCATGGAATACAATTTGTTCTAAATAAGTGCCCAGTATTTTCCCTTCCCCTTCCTTCCTCCCACTCCTTGTTCCCTTCTCTCTACTCTGATCTTTCTGCTATTTACTTATATTTTTTAATTAGTGTCTTGTGGATGTACATGAAGGTGAGATTCATTGAGGTATATTCATATTTGTACACAGGAAAATTAGGTCAGATTAATTCCACTGTCTCTCCCTATCCCATCTCTCCTTCAGTCCCTTCATTCACCTTTGTCTACTCCACTGATTTTCTTTTTTACTTCCCCTCCTTATTTTGGATTAGCTTCCTCATATCAGAGAAAAATTCTACCTTTGGCTTTTTGTGTCTAATTTATTTCACTTAGCATGATAATCTTCAGATCCATCCATCCATTCACTGGAAAATGTCATAAAGTTGTTGTTCTTTAGAGCTGAGTAACACTCCATTGTGTGTATATATCACATTTCTTACTCAGGGCACCTGGGTTGACTCCATAGCTTGGCTATTGTGAATTGTGCTACTATAAACATTAATGTGGTTGCACCACTGCAGAATGCTAATTTTAAATCCTTTGGATATATACTGAGAAGTGGGATAACTAGGTCATATTGTAGTTCCAGTCCTAGTTTTTTGAGGAATCTCCATACTACTTTCCAGAGGGGCTGCACCAATTTGCAGTCCATCCAAAAATGTATGAGTGTAACCTTTTCCCCACATCCTCACCAACACTGATTGTTACCTGGATTCTTCATAATTGCCATTCTGATTCTAGTGAGATGAAATTTCAGTGTAGTTTTAATTTGTATTTCTTTAATTGCTAGAGATGTTGAACATTTTTTCATATATTTGTTGACTATTTGTATTTCTTCTTTTGAGAAATGTCTGTTCTGTTCCTTTGCCCACTTTTTGATTTGATTTCTTTTTTTTTCTTTTTTGGTGTTATGTGTTTAGAGTTCTTTGTATATCCTGGATATTAATAGCCTATCTAAGGAGCAGGTGACAAAGATTTTCTTCCATTCTGTAGGCTCTTTCTTCAATCTCTTGATTGTTTCCTTTTTAATTTGATGCCATCCCATTTATTGATTTTTTTATTTTACTTCTTACACTTTAGGAATCTTGTTCAGGAAGTCAGTTCCTGAACTGACATGATGGTGTGTTAGGCCTACATTTTCTTCTAGCATGTGCAGGATTTCTGGTCTAATTTCTCAGTCTTTGATCCACTCTGAGTTGTTTTATACAGGGTGAAAGATAGGAGTTAAATTTCATTCTACTACATATGGATTTCCATTTTTCCCAGCACTATTTGTTGAAAAGGCTATCTTTTCTCCAATGTATGTTTTTGGCACGCACCTTTGTCTAGTATGAGATAACTGTATTGATGTGGGCTTGTCTGTGTCTTCTATTCTGTTCCATTGGCCTCCTTGCCTGTTTTGGTGCCAATACCATGCTGTTTTTGTCACTATAGCTCTCTAGTACAATTTAATGTCTGGGATTGTGATGCTTCCTACTTCACTTTTCTCACTACAAATTGCTTTGGCTATTCTGGGTCTATTATTTTTCCAAATGAATTTCATGACTACTTTTTCTATTTTTTTGTGAAGAACATCATTGGAATTTTTATGGGTATTTGCATTGAATCTGTACAGTGCTTTTGGTAGTATGGCCTTTTTGGCAATACTAATTCTACCTATCCAAGAACACAGGAGGGCTTTCTACTTCTAAGGTCTTCTATTTCTTTCTTCAGTGTTCTATAGTTTTCATTTTGGAGGTCCTTCGCTTCTTTTGTTAGACTGATTTCCAAGTTGTCTTTTTTTTTTTTTTTTTTTTTTTAGGCTATTGTGAATGGGTAGTTTTCCTAATTTCTTTTTCAGCAGATACATCATTGGAGTATAGGAATGCAAATGATTTGTGGGTGTGGATTTTGTATCCTGGTACTTTGCTGAATCCATTTATGAGCTTTAGAAGTCTTCTGGTGGAATTGTTTGGTCTTTTATAGGATCATGTCATTGCCAAAGAGCTAATTTGAGCTCTTATTTTCCTATTCATATCCCTTTAATTCACAAAGCATCATTTCTGTCATATTTTCTTCCTTAGAAGAAAGTCACTATGGCCAAATTATACTTGAGAAAAGGTAGGAGAGGTGTCAAAGAATGCAAATGTTTTAAAATTACTGTCCATAGGATTATATGAGACTAATAGATCTGATCATTGTTCTTGAGCAGTGAATGCTAAAGAGGCTGGCTACTTTATAGAGATGGGTCACAGAGCTGCACTGAACAGAATACAGTAGGTCAGCAAGTTCACTTAGAACTCCTTTTTTGCATGCTTGCTCTTTCTCCAAATGTTTGTCTCCATAGCTATATTTAGGAGAAATAGATTCCTTTGTTTCCTAAATAGAGGGAAATTGGAATTGAAGTTCACCATGGGCCCAAATTGGGATGATTGAATTTTTCCATACCCAGGAAGGCATTACTTCTGAAAGTAATCAAGTGTCAGTGAAACCCTCCAAAAAGTAGTAATCTCTAGATTTTATTTTTAAGTTCAAGTTTAGTGAATTCTTCAATGGTGGACAGCAAAGACTGCTTCAAGTTCAACATTGCTTTCTTTTTTTTACATTTCCCATCCTCCCTTGCAGTTTTGTAAAATCATGTGACCAAGCTCTGGCCAAAAAAAAGGATATAAACACCCTTAGGGAAATTCCAACTTTGAGGCAGGCATAGAGCACCAAGACACTAAGCCTTCCTGAGAAACCATGGTAACTACTCTAACTACATAATATATGAGGAAGGAGGTTTCCAGACCAATATAAAAATGAGCCACACAGAAAACCCCAGGTCATTTACCTCTCTTGGAAGTGTCCTGCTTCAAGTATCTCAGGGCTTACTTCCATTTCACTAAATATTTTTATATTTTTCTATATAAACCTGTGGACTGAAATCTTTTTTGAGAAGACAAGAAGTAAGGAGCAACAGTCCTTTATCCTTTTCTCCTTCCTCATACACTAGCTGGATGGAGTAGACTTCTAGGACTTAGGAGGGCATAGTAACAAGAAAGAAGGGGCCTGGGAGCCTGAGTCACTACACAGAACAAAGTGCCTTGACCAGAAAATTAACATAGAATGTTGCTGCATAAGTAGAAAATAAACTTTTATTTCCTTAATCCACCTTGAAGTCTGCTTTTATATTTGTTTGCCAAACCAGACTCTGAAGTTTGATTTTCTTTCAGGAAATGTTCACTCCCCTTCCTCTCCTACCATGACTGGAATACACTCCACACCATTGATGACAGGCTGAGCCAGTGGAAAGTTAGCAGATATGACATGTTTTTACACTTTAACACTTCCACATTATCCTGTCCTATAGCCTTCTTGCCGGCTTGCTATCCCTGAGAAGAACAAGCTGTAGCTAACCCCTAGACCAAAGGATGAGACACCAATGACTAGGAGCCAAGTATCATTTGACTTGCAGATATATGGATGAATAAGTGATTATTTTAAGTCCCTGGTTTTTGGGGTGCTTTGTTACACAGTATATTGTACATGTAGTTGACCAGTACACTAAGTGTGGTAATGACATTCTAATGGAACAGTATATTATTTGGTGCCTGTTCTTTATATCATTTATGCCTAGCTACTTTACAGGAAAAGAGTTGCCTAATATCACACAGAAGTTTGGTATAATGAATTCATAAGTCTAAGCTTTCTTCCCACTGTTTCAAGCACACAGAGGGAATGTGAGAAAAGTAGACAAAATAAGGAAGGAACTGAACAGAAGTTAGAATATTTCCACAAAATCCCACTTTAACGGAGCTTGACAATACTCCTTGACACTGAAAAAAGGAAAGTTCAAGACAAAAAAAAAAAGGGTAGGAAGATTATGATGGTGGTGGTGATGGTGGTGGTTCCCCTGGCCTGTTAAATCATGGAACTTACTATTAAAGGTGTTGCACAGGATGAAAATACGTTTCTAGGAAGATTTGAATAATTGCATTATACCACTCCTGTCACAGGTTAATAAGAAAGATAGTTTGTAGGAATGAGATTTTCTATCATCTTCAAGGTTAATTCAAGGAGGAAAGCCGCACCCTCCCATACAGTGTTCTAGGAGGCCTGCGAGAGAAGGAACACCGCGAGCCTTCCCGGGACTCCCAGCTCCCACCTCCGCCCTTCAGAAGATGTTGGTAACAGCATTTAACGAACACCCGCCACAAGAAAAGGGGAAGGGAAGGGGTTCTGGAGGGGCAAAGGCAAGAGACCTGAGGCAACATGGGGGGTGGGGTGTCGCCTAAGAGCAAGGGTTGCTGCAGAGTTACCGCGCACTCCCGCACATCCACAACTACCGCCCACGCGCGCGCACACACACATACACACACATCCCTTCCCCCGCCCCTCCCCACGCCCTTCCTACGGGTTGAGCAGCCGATTCCGGGAGGAAGGGAAATGCAGCCCCAAACGAAAACCCACAGGCTCAGTGCCTCCTCCCCCACAGTGAAACACAGCGACCTGGGGGTTCCGGGCGCGGGAAGGGCGGTGCCGGGCCAGCAAGCAGCCCTGGAGGGCGCGGTGGGGAGCAAGCAGCCCGCGCTGCCCCGCCCCTCTGGTGCCGGCGCCTCCCCTGCTGCGGCGGGCGAGGGGCGGGGCGGGGCTCGGCGTATATAAGATGAGGGGCGGGCGCCACTCTTTTGTCTCTTGCTGCAGCAACGGGAGTGGGAGCATCTGGAGCTCGATTTGGAGCGAGGATCCACGGTGAGCGCTGCGCAGGGGCGGGAATCGGGCCGGGTGGGGTCGGGGCTGGTGCAACCCCCTGAATCGTCGCTGCCGCGGCTGCAACAGGCGCCCTTCCTTGACGGGACTCCAAAGCCCGCCGACCACGCCCTGGGGCTTCTTGGAGTGGGGTGCAGGACGCGCCCAAATCCTCGGCCTCCCGGCTGCCGGGAACGCCTGGGCGGGAGTGCCACGTCGAGAGGCGTCGGCGGAGAGTGCGGGGTGGGGGCGCTGGCCCCAGCCCTTGGCCAAACTCCTTCGTTTGCCCACTAGTATTGTTTTAAGAAAATGGCAGACAAGCCGGACATGGGGGAAATCGCCAGCTTCGATAAGGCCAAGCTGAAGAAAACCGAGACGCAGGAGAAGAACACCCTGCCGACCAAAGAGAGTAAGTGCGCCCCCGCCTCCGGGTCCGCGGCCACCCAGCGCTGTCTCCCTACCTATGCCAACCCTTCCCCCATTCGGCCAATGCCCCGGGTTTGGGCGGCCCCTGCCACCTTTTCAGATACACAAAGCACTCTTAGCCCCAAGCCTCTTCCCATACCTCGTGGGTGCCTCATCCACTCCAGGTTTGAGAGTGCCTCGGTTGTGGGGGTTGCAAGGTGCCTCATCCCTCAGTACTCGCTTCCCGTTCTCCGCAGCCATTGAGCAGGAAAAGCGGAGTGAAATTTCCTAAGAGCCTAGAGGATTCCCCACCCCCATCATCTCCGAGACCCTCGTCGTGATGTGGAGGAAGGAGCCACCTGCAAGATGGACACGAGCCACAAGCTGCACTGTGAACCCAGGCACTCCGCGCCGAAGCCACCGGCCTGTTGGTCCCTCAGGGGACCCCCAATCAGACTGCCAAATTCTCCGGTTTGCCCTGGGATATTATAGAAAATTATTTGTATGATTAATGAAAATAAAACACCTCGTGGCATGGCAGGCGTGGTCTGAATCTCTTGGTTGAGTATGCATCATAGGCAGTGCCGCTGCAGCAAGTCCCATTCATTGGAGTGGAGTTATGCCGCAGAGGAGAGGAGGGGGTCGCAGAATGGGCTGGCTTAGAAGGACCATTTTAAAATTTGGTCTTTATCTGCTCCATAAGATTTCGTGGGTTCATAACTGCTTGACTTTTGCTCACCCACATAAAATTTAACCCCAATTTGTCTCCAGCTCCGGAAAATTCTTTCTCAAAAGAGGATCTGTTTTGATAAGCTTTTAGAGCCTTGTTTCCCTCTAGATTCCTCATATCTCTGATTCACACCAGAAAAAAATTTTAAAAAACACGATTTAAAGTCTGGGAAGGAAGGAGGGGAATACTCTATATGAAATGTTAGAAATTGGGCGAGGCCGGAAAATCTCCAAAAAGCTTGTGAATTAGGGGAAAAAAGGCGGGGGGCCGAGACCTAGGGAACCGACAGTGGAAAGGAACATTTGATATTAGTACTGGAGCCATAGGGGACAGCCTGGCGTTTTTGTCTTAACTCCAGTTCAAAACCTTCCACTGAAGCATTACCAATAGAGGGAGTGCTGGCTGAGCACAGTCGGTGCTGTGATCAGCAGAAAGGGTGGGAATGTGGTTGGGAGGGGATGGAGGGAAGAGGGCGTGTGCAGGCTACCCCGCCTGGTAGGTGACACCCTCCGGACCCGCAGGGAAGGGGTGGGACCAGTCCAGAGGGGCCTTCTGAAGGAGGGACCTGGGACAGCTGGGCAAAAAAACAGACTGTGATTTCAGGGGTGGAGTTTTTTTTCCAAGGAGGGAGGACAGGGAGATAGATTTCTTAAGATATTTTCCCCACATTTTTGCCTGACCCCAAGGGACTGCCTGAGGGCAGTTAATTTAAACAAGGTCCAGTCCCTGTCCACAAGAAATTTGAAATCTATTGAGTGAGACAGGCAAGCCACAGCAGACCAGAGTGGGGGCACCTAGGCTGAGCAAGTCACTTAGTGGTTTACATAAAGGAGTAACTTGACAGACATGCCAAACACATTCTCTCAACTCCTGTCAGCACCTCCTTGCTGTCACTTGGACACATATATCCCCTTCTCTGTTAACTGGAATGGAGAATTTTTATTAATTTGGTAACTCCTCAAGGAGCCTGGACATAATAGGCAAGTAATACTGAACTGCAACTGAAATATCACCTGGCCTCACCTGTTCCATCTTGGCCATGCTAACTAAAACAGCTGCTACCATGACTCTGTTCTCTTGTTTATTCTATTGTACATTGATAGGGTCACAGCATGGTGAACTTGTGAATTTTACTGTGGTTCAGGGAAGGCAGTCATTTCCCTCCCAAGCCCAGTCCAGAATACAATCTTATAACAATGAGAGGAAGGAAGCACCATTAATTCACAATTGAAGCCATTGAAACACAAAACAGTGTTAGTCAGCTGTCACTAAAATGCCTGACATAATTAAAAAGAAAAGATTTATTTTGGCTCACAATTTTAGAAGTTCCAGTACATGACTGATTGGCCCTGTTGCTATGGGCCTCTAGTGGGATAGCACAAGATGGTGAACACATGGTAGAGCAAAACTGCTCATCTTCACCTCAGCACCAAGAAGCAAAAGAGGAAGAGCCAGGGGTCCCACATTGCACTTTGGCATTCCACTAGGACCCACCTCATTAAAAGTTTCTGCCACCTGGACACAGAACCACCTAGGGAACAAGTCTTCAACACATGGACCTTTGAGGGACATTTAAAATCCAAACCATAGGAAAAACCATAGATCTAACCAGTTAAAAGATTTTGGACATTGGGTTACTGATTTCTGTGAAATTCACTGGCTGTGTTCTTTTTCAGTTTAATTCAACAGCATTTTTTGAGCACCCAGTGAGAGCCTATTACTGTAGTTAAGTTTGTGGAGGCTACAAAATATTTTCCCAACTAACTGTATAAAGAAAATGCTGAAGAGAGATGTAACTAAAACACCCAGGGCAGGTAGACAAAGGAGAAGTTAACACTATGACAGGTTTCTTAGTGGAAGAGGAAGCATTCAAATGAAGAAGTAAAAATGGAAGCAGGGTTTTCTTAACAGGAGGAGCGTTGCATTGTGACACTGAAGCATGTTCAGTGAAGCAAAAAGGCAATGGTTCAGTGAAAATAAAAGCTGTCTTAAATTAGCCTAGAAAGGTAAGTTGAGTGTTTTATTCTGTAGACAGTTGGGAGTCACTGCAGATTTCGGAGGATGAAGACAAAGTGATCTGAGATATACGTGAGAGTGTGTGGAAGATTCTGTGGCAGACACAGATGATTATCTACCCAATCATTACTACCACTACTTCTGTAACCACTATCACCACCTCCACTATCATCACCATTACCACCATTACTACTACCACCTCCACCATTGCCACTACCAACAATAATTATGACACCTACTCCTCATTCCCTTCTACCCTGCCTGTGTAGATTGACCAATGAAAGACTAATTTTATTCAGGTATCAGGCAGTCAATGAGCTTCAAAGACACAAGACCAGGGAGTAAGGCTTGATTAATATAAACTTAAGGCACCCAGGAGTTCAAAATTATAGAAATTTGTGATAAAATTATTTTGTGTTGTCATAATCAGTTGGGGACACTACTGATAGTTCATGGACGATGACCAGAAATGCTTGATGTCCTATTAATACATAAGACAAATCCACACCTCAAAGATTCGTCCCATGCCCTTTATGACTTTTTTATCCACTTCTAGTAGAACATACAGGTGGAAAAATATATATTGGTGTACAGTTCATGAATCCTCACAAAGTGAACACACCCTAGTGTCTTCTTCCAGTCACATACCCATGTGTGTTCTAACAGCATGTATATGTTTTGTCTATTTTTGAATTTTTTTTATCTTTTATTTTGGTACTAGGGATTGAACCCAGGGACACTACTACTAAACTACATCCCTAGCTCTTTTTTTTTTTTTAATTTTGAGACAGCATTTTGCTAATTTGCTGAGGGTCTGTTTAAGTTGCTGAGGCTGGCCTAGAACTTGTGATCCTCCTGCCTCAGCCTCCAAGCTGCTGGAATTACAAGTGTGTGCCTCCGTGCTCAGCCCGTTTTTGAACTTTTTATAAATAGACTCATGACTTACGTTCATGTAGATGAAGCATTTCTTCATAATTATATGAGTCTGGCAGCAACCAATTTTGCCCAATTTTATTATATACTTAGTTTTCCAGGAATGTAAACTATCACACAAATTGAAGTATGCTTTTTTTTTTTTTTTTTTTTAAACTTACAGCTTCACTAAGAGTTGACCACCACTGCAGAAAATTATGGCACTAATAGAAATACCGTGGTTTCTGAATGATTTCCTAAAACACATTTGTATCTGTGTTTATCAGTACACAAAACACTATGCATATTTGAAAACATGCATAAGATGCAGACAACTTTCTTATATACTAGGATATCTCATTTCATATTGTGTTAGTCAGGTGGTAGGTTGTTACAGTAACAAGCAGTCCCCTATCAAATCTCAATGACTTACAACAACAAAAATATTTGTTGTTCACATTATCCATCAGTTGCTGTTCTGCTTCTGTTCCACAATTTTTTCATATGGAGAGCCAAATAAAACTGTTATTATGGCAAAGGGAAAGAGGAATACTGGAGTCATTTGATGGCTTTTCAAGCTTTTCTCAGATGTGGCACTTTCTTTCATCTTATATTGGCTAAAGCAAGTTGTAAAGCAAGCCTAATCTCAAATGAGTAAGATACTGTAAGTTACAAGCCATCAGGCTGAGATGTATAATTCTGATACAGGGAGAGTAGGAAATAACTGGGATCCATAATACAATTTGCCATATATATTAAAATGCATATACATTTAATTTTTAATAAGTATCTTTATTTCAGTTTATTTTCAAGTTAGGGCTTACAGTGATTTATATTTTTTTGTTTGTGGGTAGGTAATATCATCTTTGATTTTCATTTCAAAAAAGAAGAGTGCTATGAAATATTTGATATGTAATATGCTCATTCTAAAGGGTTGGGAAACAGTGATCTGAACCAATCATGGTAATTCCATTACCTTTGTCAGTGATTGTCTTAAGAACTGGTGTGGGCTGGGCACCATGGAGCATGCCTGTAATCCCAGTGCTGGGGAGGCTGAGACAGGAGGATTGTGAGTTCAAAGCCAGTCTCAGCTACTTAGTGAGGCCCTAAGCAACTCAGTCAGACCCTGTCTCTAAATATAAAAAAAGGCTAGGGATGTGGCTCAGTGGTTAAGTGCCCCTGGGTTCAATCCCTGGTACCAAAATCAAAACAAAATCAGTATGGGTTTTGATTCTAGCAAAGGAGACATGAGGGGAAACCTGCTTACTGGCCTCTTAGAAGATTGTATATAGTGAAAACATAAATGAAAGGATGTGATATTTGAACCATGACAGGCATCTTGAAGCCATTAAGGGAAATACTAACAGGATGAGAGGGGCAATGTTGAAAAATGGAAAGAATCTGCGCTTGAGTCTGTGAGCTGCTGAGTTTCCCTGAAAGTGCCTTATCTTTGAACTTTTTGGTAAGTGAAATAATTTTTTCTTATATTTAAAATTTGTAATGAGGGCTTCTGTTACTAATAGTCAAAAGTACTCTAAAAATTTGCTGGAATGAAAAGAGTCTAAGTGCAGAAATACTGGTTAGTAAGATTCTGTAACAGTCAAGGCAAAAGGTAATGAAGGGGCTGGGGTTGTGGCTAAGTGGTAGAGCACTTTCCTAGCATGTGTGAGGCACTGGGTTCGATACCCAACACCATATACAAATAAAATAAAGGTATTGTGTCCATCTATAACTTAAAAAAAAAAAAAGGTAATGAAGACTTAAATTAGGGAAAGATCAGGGACAGCTCAATTCAGGGTAGAGATAAGAAGCAGTTGATGTGTAGCATTTGCTAATTTTTGTAGTATGAATATTACTAATTTCAAGTTGTCAACCATATAATAATTGACTTGCCCACTTTCTGAAAATTAAGTATTGGCTCTTGCAAGCTCCAGTATACCAATGACTGTAGAAATAGGAAAAGAGAAAAGGATTTTTCAGAGGGAGAATTAGCAAGATCTTAGATTATGTGGGCAATTACAGAAGTTGTAATAGAAAACAAACTTTTACTCATTTATGTGACTTCATTTTTCTGTTTGAAATTCCAAAGCAGAATTCTAAAACATCCAGGACATTTTCCACAAAGTACATAGGGTGAAACAGTACTGCCTGAGAGAAAGTTTTTCAGGTTCCCACATAAATAACATAAATTAATTTTATGGTCAACACATTGTACAAAGAGATGATAAAATGAGATCATGAAGCTGGGTGCAGTGGCATATGCCTGTAATCCCAGTGGCTCGGAGGCTGAGGCAGGAGGATTTTGAGTTCAAAGCCAGTCTCTACAACTCAGCAAGGTGTTAGCACCTCGGTGAGACCCTGTCTCTAATGATAAAAAAAAAAAAAAAAAAAAAAAAAAGAAAGAAAAAGAGAGCTGGGGATCTGACTCAGTGGTTAAGCACCCCTGGGTTCAAGCCCCAGTTCCAAAAAAAAAAAGATTATGATAAAGTTGATCCCTATAGCACTGATCCCTGAAAAGGACAGGGTGAACTTGAAAGACATTGATGTGTCAGAGAATCTTTATCAAGCAAAACCTAGGAAGTCAACACTAATGGGAATCTGTGCAGAAGCAAATGGTGGAAGAAACAGGTTGGGTTGGTGAGACCCAATAGCTAGTGAGTTAGTCAGGTTTTCATCTCTGTAACATAACACCTGAGATAAACAACTTGAAGAAAGAGTTATTTTGACATGTGATTTCAGAGATTTCTGTCATGGTCAGTTGACTGCATCGGTCTAAAATAAGGCAGAATACCATGGTGGTGGGAGTGTGGGGCAGAGAAGGCCTCTTACCTCTTTGCACACAGGAAAGGGAGAGAGAAAAAGAAGGAAGGACACTCAGACAAGATATGGCCTTCAAAGACATCCCCCCAGTGACCTAATTATTCCAACTAGGCTCCACCTTCTAAAGCTTCCACCACCTCCCAATAGCACCATCAGTTGGGAATCAAGCCTTCTAAAGGCAATTCTGCCAAGAAAAAAGCTCACTTTTAAATCAGAGAAGCCCAAGACCTTCATCTGAAGCATCTGTGGCTAAAAAGCTTTTCCGCTGGGTGTGGTGTGCGTACCTGCAATTCCAATGGGAGGCTGAGGCAGGAGAATCACAAGTTCAAAGCCTCAGCAACCTAGCAAGGCCCTAAGCAACTTAGTGAGACCCTATCTCAAAATAAAAAATAAAAAGGGCTGGGTAGGTGGCTCAGTGGTTAAGTGCTCCTGGGTTCAATTCCTGTTACTAAAAAAAAAAAAAAAACAACAACAAAAAAAAAACCATAAACAAATAGAAGCTTTTCTCTGAATCACTTTTTTCGTCCAAATATTATCACCATTTTGTTTTCTGCTGCTCAGATGCCCAGGATATTTGATCTTTCTCTTAAAAAAAAAAAAAAAAAAGAAAATCAGTAGCATACATAATCATATCATGGGGATTCTTTGGTTTGTGACCAAACAAAAATGATAATAATAACTATACAACTTGGTTTAAGCAAGAAGGTTATTTGGTCATATAAATAAGAAGTCCAAGGCGTAGGTTTTGCTTCCAATGTGCCTTATGGAGACAGTCCAATGATGTTACAGGGACCTGGTTTCTCTTTCTCCATCTGCTTCTTCATTCCCAAACTGACTCTCCCCTCATGGTTTCAATATGGTTGCAACTCAAGGATTATACCTTTGGGATATAAGAATAACAGAAAAGAATTTCCCTTTATTTAGTTTAAGCAAAAATCCTGCACCAAACATGCACTGGTCTGAGTTGTTAGTTGCTCACTGTTGATCCGATCACAGTGACTACAGCAAGACAAAAAGGTTGGTTTGGATGTAGGTCATGTGATATTATTTAAAACAAGAAGGCTGGGGACATAGCTCAGTGGTAGAGCACTTACCTAGCATGCTCAAGTTCCTGAGTTTCACATCATGATATCACATCATGCCAAAAACATATAACCTGAATCCAAGCATTAGGAATCACCAGACAACTCAATGTAAAGGGCATTCTGCAAAGCAACTGGCTATTTACTTCCAAAATGTGAAGATCACAAGACAGGCTGTTCAGAATTTAAAAGGCTAAGAGATATGAAAATCAAATGAAATGCTTGATTCAGCACTGAAACAATAAATGCTATAAAGGATATTTTTGGGTAATTGGTGACATTTGAACAAGGGCTATTATTAGATAATGTTGAAGTTCCTGATTTTTTATCATTGCATTGTGATTATGTAAGTGAACGTCTTGCCCTTGTGAGACACAGGTTAAAATATATAGGAACGAATGAAGGGGCATTCATGTACAACTTACTCTCAGTTCAGCAAAATAACAACATGTGTGTGTATGTGTAGGTATGTAGGTAGAGGGAGAGAAAGTAAATGTAACAAAATGCAAATAGTATATGAATCCAGGTGGAGAGTACATGAGAGATTTTGTATTATTCTTATAAGTACTTTGTAGGTTTAAAATTATTTCAAAATTTAAAATAATTTTAAATTCAAAATAAGAATCAGCATGTATCATCATTCATAGAAGATGGCTTTTTAAAAAGAAGAGAGTAATGTATAAGTATTACTCAATGAGTTCAACTCTATGGAAATCAGATCTGTGGTCAAAATGGTAATGGAACTCTGGAAAGCAGTATGGAAATTCCTCAAAAAACTTGAAATGGATCCACCATTTGACCCAGCTATCCCACTCCCTGGTTTATACCCAAAGGACTTAAAATCAGCATGCTATAGTGACACAGCCACATCAATGTTCATAGCTGCTCAAGTCACAAAAGATGGATTGTGGAACCAAAGGAGATGCTCTTCAATTGATGAATGGATAAAGAAACTGTGGTATATATACACAATGGAATATTACTCAGCCATAAAGAAGAATAAAATTATGGCATTTGCTGGTAAATGGATAGAGTTGGAGAATATCATGCTAAGTGAAATAGGCCAAGCCCAAAAAACCAAAGGCTGAATGTTTTCTCTGATAAGTGGATGACCATACATAATAAGGGAGTTGGCAGGGGGCGGTGGGAAGAGAAGAATGAAGGAACTTTGGATGGTGTAGAGGAAAATGGGGTGGGAGAGGTTGGGAAAGGAAAGATAGAGAATGAGACAGACAGTATTACCCTATGTCTAAGTATGATTACATGAATGGTGTGAATCTCCATTGTGTACAACCATAGTAATGAAAAGTTGTACCCCATTTGTGTACAATGAATCAAAATGCAGTCTGTAAAAATAAAAATTAAAAAAATGATAATGGATTTGATCTACCACAAAATTATTTATATTCTGCCCTAAAAAGAAATTAAAAAACTAGCAAAGTGATCTGGGCTACTGATAAAATATTTACCCTTAGACAGGTATAGTGGTACATGCCTGTAATCCCACCTACTTAAAAGGCTTGGGCAAGTTCAAGAACAGCCTGGGCAACTTAGAAAAACTGTCTCAAAATAAAAAGGGTTGGGGTTGGGAAGTAGCTCAGTTAGTAAAATGCCCTGCATTCAATTCCCAGTACGACCTCCCCAACACACACACCAATTTACATTTAGAACGATACATTAAAGCACTAATGCAAATAGAAAACCAAACCATAGGTATAATAATATTAACCACTCAGACAGTCTAGGCTGAAAACCAGGGTAGGTGGCTACCTTACCCCAATATGGTTTGGGGTAAGGTAGCTGAATCCCAGGGGTTGCATGAACAGGCCTCAGAATGACGTGACATAAAAAGTAATGGATGGGGAGTGGGGATGTAGCTCAGTGGTAGAGCACTTAACAAGAATGCTAGAGGTCTTGGGCTCCATCCTTAGTACCAAAAAATAAATAAATAAATAAAAACAGTAATGGCTGAAGCTGTTCTGGAGTCCCAGGAGCATGTGTGGTACTTATATCAGTCAGAGAACAGAACCAATAGTGCATACATGTGCATACACCCCCCCACCCCCCCCACCCCCACACGGGAGGGCAGTGGAGATTAAGGAATTGGCTAACACAACCATTGCTGGCCAATCTGAAGTCTATGGGTCAGATCAGTAGGCTGGAATGTGGATCTGTTTTTCTATGTTATACTCTTAGGTTAGAATTCCTTTTTCTCAGGTAAACAGTTTTGCTCCTAAGACCTTCACTGATTGGATGTGGCCCACCCAAAAAAAGACAAATTCCTTTACTTCAAGTCAACTGATTGTAAATGTTACTGACATTTACAACATACCTGCACAACAATATCTAGACTGTTTAACCAAGTGACTGAGCATGCAGGTCTAATCAAGTTGGCACACAAAATGAACCAGCAATGTTAAGTTTATTTCCCATTTCATCCTATAGACATCTGGATTCTGTCAGACATTTTTCTCCCTGGACATGGGTACCAGTCCATGTCAGGCCAAGCCTGTCCCAACCTCACCTAAGGCCATGAAATGTCCTAATGAGAGAAACTAAATGCTGGATGATGGAGCAGAAAGCTGGAAGATGCTTCAGTTCAGAGCCACAATACAGGGCCTGGAGTGCTACTTCCAGACTTCTTTATCTGGGTGAGGAATATGCTTCAGTGAAATTTCAGTTATTGGGTTTTAGGGTGCATTCTGTTTTATGCAGCTGAGCCGAATTGTATGCAATACAAAAAAAAATCAAGAACAGACGGTAAACAAAGGACTAAATGATAAAACATCTCTCTCTCTCTCTCTCTCTCTCTCTCTCTCTCACACACACACACACACACACACACACACACACATGACACAAGACTGGCAGGACCAAATGGTTTCACAGATGAACTCTGTCAAAGCTGCAAGAAAACAGTAACTTCAATACTTCAAGGTTTGTTTTAGTAGCTAGAGAGGGACATATGCCTCCTGTTAATTTTAAGGGTCAACTTGACTGCATTAAGAACTATCTAGAAAAATGGTAAAGCATTATTTCTGGGTGTGTCCATAAGGGTGTTTCCAAAGGAGATGGGCACATGTGTGGGAGGACTGAGTCCCTCATGTGGACAGGCACCATCCAACCTGTTGTTGTTGCAGAGAACAAAACAGCAGAGGAAATACTAATTTTTCTCTCTGTCTCTCTCTTGCCTAAAGGGGACACCCTTCTCCAAGATCTCTGGATTTTTGAATCTGGGACTTGTACCAGTGCTCCCACCTCACTGTGCAGGTTCTTAGACCTAGCCTCAGGCTGAGTGATACCACTGGCTGACCTTGGTCCCCTAATTTAAGACTTGGACTCAGCCATACTACTAGAACTTGAGCATCTCCAGTTTGCAGTTGGCCTGTTGTGTAACTTGTTACCCAGAAATCACATGAACCTATTTCACTAATACATCCTCTCTCATCTCTCTCTCTCTCTCTCCTATACTACTATTTCTGTTTCTTTGGAGAACTTTGACTAATATAAATGGTACTTTTATGTCACGTATATTTTAAAAAAATATTTTTTAGTTGTAGATGGACACAATACCTTTATTTTATTTATTCATTTTATGTGGTGCTGAGGATCGAACCCAGTGCCTCACAAGTGTGAGGCAAGTGCTCTATCACTGAGCCACGATCCCAGCCCTGTCATGTATATTTTACCAGTTTTTTTCTTTCCAGTGCTGGGGATTGAACCCAGGGGTGCTTTACCACTAGTCCTTTTAATTTTTAATTTAAAAAAAATTTTGAGACATGGTCTCACTAAATTATCCAGGCTGGCCTCAAACTTGTCATCCTCCTGCCTCAGCTGGGATTACAGGGATGGGCACCAGCTTACTACAATTTTTAAAAACTTTTTTAATTAAATAAATTCCTGTCCCACAAGATTTGTGAGATAATAAAATGAAGAGCTGAGGATATAGCTCATGTAGGGCATGTGCTTCGTATGCACATGACCCTGAATTCAATTCAATTCCTAGTACCAAGTAAAAAAAAAAAAGAATTGAAATGGTTAAATGGTTCTTGTTTCAAGAAACCAGGTTTTGAGGTCATTTGTTAAAAAGTAGTGGTAGAACAGAACATATTTATGACTAAATTCAGCATGATGTGTACAGATCCTGTACATAGAAAACTGCCATACTCTAATGGTAGAAATTGAATTAGACTTGAATAAGATGGGATATATACCATGCTGCTGGATAAAGAAGTCAATTTTTTTTTTAAAAAGCTCGAAATTATGAAAATGAAAATTATCCTCCAAATTAATGTATACATTCAGTGCAATTTAAAGTAAGACCTCAGGGCCAGGCATATTAGTATTTGCCTGTAATCACAGCAACTCAGGAGAATCACATGTTCAAGGCCAGTCTGGGTAACTAAATGAGACCCTGTTTCAAAATAAAAAATAATTTTAAGAATGGCTGGAGATATAGCTCATTGGTAGAAAACCTCTAGGTTCAATCCCCAGTACTGAAAAAAGAAACAAAGAAATAAAGAAAGAAAAAGACTTCCATGAACTTATCTTCTGAAAAGAACAAATCTTTTCAGAAGAATAAATGCACAAATATATATATTTTTTAATTTAGGGAACAAATGTTGTATTAGGCAGGGCTCTCCAGAGAAACAAAACCAATAGGATATATATAGAGAGAGCAATGACAGGAAATTTATTAGGGGAATTGGTACACAAGCAATTATGGAGGGTGAGAAGTCTCACAATTATGCTATCTGCAGTCTGGAGACCCTGGGAAGCCAGTAGCATGGCTCAGTACAAGTCTGAAGACCTCATAATAAAAAAAAACACCAGCAGTATGACTCTCAGTTCTAGTCCAAAAGTCTGAGAACTCAGGGAGTCACTGATGTAAGTCCTGGAGTTCAAATGCCAGAGAACCCAGAACTTCAGCTATTTGGATGGTGTTCATCTACACTGGGGAAGAACAAATCTTCCTTATTCAGTCCACCATTGAAATTCCATTCTCTTCCAGAAACAATACTTTATCAACTATCTAGATATCCCTCAATCCAGTCACAATAACAAATTAACCACCACAAATGTTCACACTACCATGTGATCTTATAAACCTACAATAAATTTTAAAGTTTGGCACTGGTGCTGGAATAGCCAGCTAGATCAATGGAACTGATGAGAAATAGATTCAAACATTTATCATTGTATATGTATAATAAAAATGGTACTTCAAAGCTGGGGGTATAGTTCATTGGCAGACTGCTTGCCTAGCATGTGCAAGGCCTTGAGTTCAATCAATCTCCAGTAATGCAAAAAAAAAGAACTTTAAATTAGTGTTGAAAAATCAACTATTCAATAAATGTAACATAAATACCACTTACCTTAAGTGAATAAATGATAATTAGTTTAAAAATTTTTAATAGATTACTTTTTTTTTACACTAGACATCAAAAGAAATTCTAGTTGAACATGATGACAAATACCTGTAATCCCAGCAACTTGGGAGGCTGAGGCAGGAGGCCTGCAAATTTGAGGCCAGCCTTAAAGACTTAGCAAGGCCCTAACAATTTAATAAGAACCTGTCTGAAAATAAAAAAAATGAAAAGGGCTGGGGATGTGGCTCAGGAGTAAAGCACTTCTAGATTTAATCCCCAGTACCAAAAACAAACAAAACAGAAAAAGAAATTCCAGATATATCAAAGATTTTTAATATAAAAGAAGAATAATAATGTAATCTAGAAAAATATAAGAGTATCTTTCTTAATCTTGAAGTGAGAAAGGGTTTTTCATACAGACACCAATCCAAGAACTACATAATACTGTTCCAAGGGAGGCCACAGCATGCCTGTGTACCCAGCCCCTGCTGATACTAGCTGCCCTAGTCTCCAGAGGTCAAGGAGGCAGCCATGTACTACCAAGGGGTAGGATCGTTTCAAGAGTGCTAAGGAGGGCTGGGGATGGAGCTCAGTGAGAGTGTTTATCTAGCATGTGCAAGGTCCTAGGTTCAATACCTAGCACTTAAAAAAAAAGGTGCTTAGGAGCAACTCTATCCTGAGACCACCCAGTTACTTTAGGAAAGTCTCGATTTCTCAGCTGGAAAATAGAGTCCCAAAGCACTATACAACACCAAAGAAATATTTATAAAATTGCCTTTCAACAATATCTTACCCACAAATCTCACCATCCTTTACTGACATATAGAATGACTTTATCCTGTCTTCACATCACCATGAAAAGTAAGTTTCTGAAAATGGGAACAAAGATGTTATAATCTGCTATGGTTTAGATGTGAGGTGTCCCCCAAAAGTTCATGTGAGACAATGTAAGAACAGAGGAGATTATGAGAGAGTTGTAACCTAACCATTGTATTAATTCACTGATAGGGATTAACTGGATGATAACTGTAGGCTGATAGGGTGTGATTGGAGAAGGCAGGTCACTGGGGGCATGCCTTTGGGGTTTATATTTTGTCATTGGTGAGCAGAGCTCTCCCTCTGCTTCCTGGTGGCCCTGTCCTGAGCTACCTTCCTCTACCACACTTTTCTGCCATGATGTTCTGCCTCACTTTGGGCCTGAAGCAATGGATCCAGCTGTCCATGGACTGAGATCTCTGAAACCATGAGCACTAAATAAACTTTTCCTCCTTAAAATTGTTCTTATCATGTCTTTTGGTAATGACAGCAGAAAAGCTGACTAAAACAGATTTTTTTTATTGACTGAGGATGTGATCCAGGGGTATTATACTTGCCTAGCAAGTTTAAGGCCCTGGGTTCAATTCCCACTACTACACACGAAAAATAGAATCTTTCCTAAGGACAGGTATTATTGGATGTAAGGGATTGAGTTACAGCTGGCAAACTACTTCAAGAAACAGAGGATTCCAGAATGAAACCAGAAAGAGAGATCAGAATGTGATCTTGTAATGCAAATGGGTGCTGCTGGTAATGCCACAGTTATCTGTTGTCTAACTTTTACCTTGTTCAGCACCTCTCTCCTAGTCTTCCCTGCCTGTTTCCAGCCCTAATGTTTTATTTAGCTAGGCTTTGCTCCTCTTTCTCTCTCTGTCCCCCTCTTTTTATTTGTAGTTTATTCTTTTGTATTTATTTTTTGTTTTTTAAGTTTATTTTATTCTTTAACAGTTTTTTTTTTCTTAAATATGAGATTCACCTGAAGTTTCAAAGACAGTACATACCCTTCACCTAGTTTCTATCTGACATGTTTATAATACAACATCAAAACCAGAATTTGATATTGGTATATCATCTGTGTATGTTATTTTATTACATGAGGAGGTTTGTGTAATCACTGCCTCAATCAAGATAGAGAACTGGAATTGGCCTGTGGCTCAGTGGTAGATTGCTTGCCTAGGAAGCTCTGGGTTCAATACCCAGCACTAACAAAATAAGTAAATAAATAAATTCTTTATTGAAGAAAGTACTTATCAATATGTAATAATCTTTAAATTATTATCACCTTAGGAGACAAAAGTACAATGTATCCTTTAAGTTGGCATTTCCATGATTACTATTGAGGTTGAGTATTTTCTATAAGCTAATTAGTCAACTGTATTTCTTCTTTGTTACATACCTAACCATATAAACTGGCTCTTTTTTTTATAGGTTCACTAAACTTAAGAATCAGAATGTTTCTTACCAAAGAGCATTATACTGCACACTGCTCTGAACAGATGCCAGGGACATGTAGACTACTGTTACTTTTTTTTTTAAATATTTTTTTTAGTTGTCAATGGACCTTTATTTCTATGTGGTGCTGAGACTTGAACCCAGTGTCTCAAGCATGGCAGGCAAGTGCTCCACTGCTGAGCCACAACCCCAGCCCCTATTGTTATTTTACTTCCTGTCCCATCCCCTCAAATGTTTATAGAGACCACAAAGCTAGGTGCTCACAATAATTACATGGAGTAGGGGTGGGGTGAGGGTGAAATCACCAACAATGAATAAAAATTTAAATTCACTCACTCTGCTGCTGATTCAAAATTTCAGTGCTAGTTTTGGCCTGCCTTTCCCTTCGCCAACCATGTTTGCAAGGAACTAAAACACTGTATCTGGTGAATAGCAGAGATTTCACTACACCTCAAATGCAGAGAACCTGTGATCACAGGAATGCTGCCTTTTTAAACAAAAGAAGATTTTTTAAAAATACATAGGATTCCTTCAGTTCATCACTAGTCTTAGAAAAACTTTCCAGAATACTGCTTCTCTCTCTCTCTCTCTCCCTCTCTCTCTCTCTCTCTCTCTCTCTCTCTCTCTCTCTCTCTCTCTCACACACACACACACACACACACACACACACACACAAATTATCTTGTGTTAGAACCCTTCAACATCTGCCTATTGATGATTACACTATTCTGCAGAAAATATGGTGCATTCTGTATTGGTCCTGTGTTCCTGTAATGGTCCAATCTTCGGATTCTTCTAAGGGCTCACCAGTTTTGACTGAAGTTCCCAACTCATGATGGATTTGTTTAATACACTGCCTTTGCCAAAAATAGGTCCATCTGAATTTCCAGGGATAGTTACTTATGTTGTAATAACAGGTCCACTAGAATCACCACATAAGCCAGGCATGGTGCCAATTGCCTGTAATCCTGGCAACTCTGGAAGCTGAGACAGAAGGATTACAAGTTCGAGGACAGCCTCAGCAACCTAGCAAGCCCGTAATTCAGTGAGACCCTGTCTCAAAAATAAAAAGGGCTGGGGACCTAGTTCAGCAGTAAAATACCCCTGGGTTCAATCCCCAATATCCCCACAATCACACACAATTGCCATATAAGCCATGACACCCTGCATAGGAACTACTGCGGAGTTCTAAATTCATCTGCTCTGAAAACCATGCCCTCATAGCAGTCTCCAGTTCTTCCTTCCTGTCATAGGCCATTAGTTTTCCTCTTCTAGGAACTTGGAAGAGGAAGATTCCAATGTCTGCTACTGCTCTGACCACCTTGACCAGGAGGAGGAAATGGTGGTCTTTGATGAGGGCTCATATCATATTCTCTTCTCCAGTGAGGCATGGGACACTCACCTCAACCAGGGGTCATTCCATCAAAACTACCTCTTCCTCATATGGGAAATCCCATAGGACATCCAGAATAGTCATCAAACTCATTGTAAAAACACTAAAATCATATTTCATCATAAAAATTGAGATGATAAGGCTCAGCATATCCTTTGATGGGAGACTGAGGTATAAGATCAAGAATGATCTCTATATGCTGTATCATCCTATCAGGCTTTCCTCTAATAAGAACAACTCTGTCAGTAGAATAAAGACAGCATTCCAGGAAAAGCTTGATTTTTGTCTGAGTGTTCCCTCAGAGTTCTTTGATTTTAGACCTTTGACCCCAATAATTCCTCCTCCCAGACTGAAGAATCAATAGTCTCAACTTGTAGTCAAAGGTAAAATTTAAACATTCCATAGCAGCTTTGAATGGGAGATGGCAGATTGCAGTGGGTGATGGCAACTGCAGGCACTCTTCCAAGGAAGGGGTAATTTTCTTCAGAATTTCTCCCATTATTTCAATATCAGCACTGATATTCAATATCTGCTTAGGGCCACTGCTGTCTAGGATTGAAACAAAGGCAGTTTCGTCTATACAGAGGGCCTTAAAGTCATCACTTCCTTTTCCAATTACTGTCAGCATTCTTACTGAAGCAGAATGCATACTTCAACTGTCTCATCTCTGTTTCTAGAACTTTAAATGCTTGTTCCTCTTCCATATCTTCTACAGGGCAATTACCAAATTCACATTGGTTCAGTGTTGGGGAAGGTTTCATCTGGTCATTCAGTTTCCATTTTCTTATATCAAATGGACACACAAACAAGTGGGAGGTAGGGAAGACATGTGGCCTCTTTGTCCTTTTGCTGTTGATACGTAGGGGTTCTGGATGTTAATCAGAATTATCTATGCAGAAAATACTTTCTCAGCCTACTATGATGTCATTTATTAACTAAGGTTGTACATAACTCTGTATGTTCATCATTTCCACTGCATCTTTTAATTTTGTTTCATGTTTAAGAAAGGATGGCTACCTTTCTATGCTATCCTGAATCTTATATTTGCCCCAGGCCTCTACCATCCCTATCTTCTGGCCTTCCGTGCAACTCAATTCACGTCTGTATCTGAGTCCCACCTCAGACTCCGTCACCTCAAAGGCATTCGTCATACAGCTTAGACTTGGTGCTGGCTCCTCTGCCTACATTACTGTATTTTTCTTTTCTTTTAAATAATTAATTTTCTGGTACTAGAGATCTAACCCAGGGGTGATTTACCACTCAGCCACATCCCCACTTTTATTTTTTTTATTTTGAAAAAGGGTCTCACTAAGTTGCTAAGGGTCTTGCTAAGTGGCTGAGACTGGCCTCAAACTTGTGATCCTTGTGTCTCAGCCTCCCACGTTGCTGGGATTTCAGGCATGTGCCAATGCACTCTGCTACATTACTGTATTTTTCTAAATGAAATTTAAAATCTGACCCTGGACCCCACCACAGCCATGTACCAAATAATGATGTTTCAGTCAATGACAAAGAGGACATATGACAGCGGTCCCATAAAATTATAATAGAGCTGAAAAATTTTCTGTCCTGGTAATGTCACAGAACAAAGCATTATTCTCATGTATATGGTGATGCTGGTGGAAGTAAACCTATTTTTTCTGCCAGTTATATAAAAGTGTAGTACAAGCCAGGCATGGTGGTACACATCTGTAATCCCAACTACTTGGGAGACTCAGGCAGGAGGATTCCAAGTTTTAGGCCAGCCTGGACAATTTAGTAAGCCCCTATCTCAAAATAAAATACAAATGATTGGTGGTACAACTCAGTGGTACAGCTCTTGCCTAGCAAGTGAGAGGCCCTGGGTTTAATCCCCAGCATACCACAGGAAAAGAAATAGTACATATAATTATGTTCAGCACATACTTGATAATGACAATAAATTACTAAGTTACTGGTTTATGTACTTACTGACCTGTTAATGGTTTGGATACAAGGTATTTCCCCCAAAAGTACACTACAGGTATGTTCAGAGGTGAAACCATTAGATTATGAGAGTTGTAATCTAATCAGTAGATTAATCCATTTGATGGATTAATAATTTGAATTGTTTGATGGGTGGTTGCTGTAGGTGGGTAGGATGTGGCTGGAGGAAGTAGGTCACTGGGGGCATACCTTTGTGGTTTATGTATTGTCTTGGGTAAGAAGAGCTGCCCCCACCCCTGCTCTCTCTGTTTTTTGGCTATCATGAACTGAGCAGTTTTCCTCTGCCCTACCTTTCTGTCATGATGTTCTGCCTCATCTCAGGCACAGAGATATAGCGTCAGCTGATCACTGGCTGAATCCTTGAGACAAAATAAACGTTTCCTCCTGTAAGTTGTTGTTGTTGGGTTTTTCTGTCACAGTGACAAAAAGCTGACTAAAATATGTACTGCACTTCTCTTTTGGGGGCAGTACTGAGGATTGAACCCAGGGGTGCTCTACTACTGAGCTACAGACATTTTAATTTTATTTTGGGACAGGTTCTCACTTAGTTGTTTAGACTGGCCTTGAATGTGTGATCCTCTTGCTTCAGCCTCCCAAGTCCCTGGGATTACAGATGTGCACTGACGCTCCTTTCTTCCTGCATATAGTTCTTGACTGCATATAGGCCATAACATGGAGTAACTGACCTATGCCATATAGGTTTGTTTAAATACACCCTATGCTATTCAAGAAATGATGAAATTGCCTAGTGATGCATTTATCAGAACATGCCCTGTTCTTAAACACCTAAGACTGCATCAGGTATACCTACCAGACTGGTACTTCTGGAGGAAAGGACTCTTTCCTGTACAAAGAGTGGTGATGGTGGGGGGGGGGTCTCAGCTGCTGTTTGTATTGAGCTGTAAAACTCAATATTCATTTGTACCGAGTTGTTACTAGGCTCACAAAGCTTCAAGGTAAATTGGTATGTGTCCCCCTAGTTTCTCACCACCTTCCAACCAGATTGTTGCTCCTGAGTACTTTCTTTTTAGAAATTCTAGAGGTACTACTGACAATATGAAGCGACGCAGAAGAATGGCCCTTCAGTCAAGTTATTGCTACTCTTAATGTCTTACTCCCCTAGGAAGTGCTGGAACTGGCAAAGCCCTGCTTCGACTAGATTCTCCCAATCTGGGCACAGGCTCAAGGTGCCACAGAAACCTTTGGAAGCCTCTCCCTCCACCACCACTCCAGGAGTTTGTCTGCCTAGCCCAATCACACATAGCTCCAATTCTTGGTCCTCTAAGTCAGGAAGGAACACAGGCTGACCAGTGCAGATCTAAGGCCATTACATTTTGAGCTAATGACTCAGCTAGCAGTCCCTGCCTCTTCCCCGTATAGGCGACCAAACCCAGGTGGTTCTTTGCCTCTAAGATTTATTTATTTATCTATTTATTTATTTATTGACAGTTCTCACTATGTTGCTGAGACTTGTCTTGAACTTGTGATCCTCCTGCTTCAGTCTACCAAGTCTCTGGGTTTATAGGTATGTGCTACCACACCCACTCTGAAAGCAATTTCTTGAATCCACATTATCCCTGTGAGAAGGAATTGTGGCTGAGGGCTATTAAGGAACAGCTGTGGAACAGGATGCAGGGAAAAGCTGCACCTCAAAACCTGCCTCTAATGGGCTCAGGAAGTCCAGGGTCATTTGAGACAAAGACACACTTGAGGCCCCACGGTGCCACCAACATGCATATAATCCATTTCCTCATCAACTTTGTGATTGCAGAGCCCCCACAGGGTAGAAGAATGCTGTCTGGAGGCTGGTGGGAGAGGTGACCCCAGAGAAGAAAGACTCACGTTCCAGGTCGCATTGAGCTTGGTGTGCCCATCACCGGCGTTATATAGTTCCTGGAACACCAGGGCACCAGCCTCACAGACTCCAATGAGAATGGTCCCCCTTAGAATTAAGCTGCTACAAGTGGTCCTGCTTGTGCCAGTCTGGGAGGTCTCCATAACCCACAGGAGAAGACTGGGGCCACATTTTAGCTGGCATATGCACCTGAAAAAGGAGGTAGAGGCTTATGGCATGTTGGTCTGGCTGAGCATAAAATGCATGGGGTAGGGTGGGGATGACAGGTGAGAAAAGGAGAGAGTGAATAGCCGTGGAGGATTTCAAAAACTATACCAAGTGGTTTGGATGTCATGCTGGTCTAAACATTTTAAAGCTAAGTAGCTTTCAGATGTGTGTTTTTAAGCCAGCATAGTGTCTTAAAAACAGTTTTGAACTTAAATACCTTCATGAAGAAATTGCTCTCCCATGATACCCTAATTATGCCACCCAGCTGTACCTATCACTTGCCCTAGAGGCAAATGCATTTGTGACCTTGGGTGATTTGGGAGTGGATCTCCCATCTTCTTCACTGTATGATGACTTCAGGGATTCAGTCTCCCAAGGAAAGGCTGCATTTTGGTCCTTACATGGTCCCCAGACACAGAACTTCAGGGTCAGTCTTCTTGTCCTCATTTGTGATCTATACTTTCTGGGCTGTCCCTGTTTTAAAAATGCCCTCACCTTCAATGTCCCAGTACACCATCTTTATGACTCTGCTCCTCAAGAACCATTGGATGTTTTAGAAGAAAAACAGACAGCTTATCTTTATGCAATGTTGATAGACCACAGAACTCAAATCACAAGGTGGTTGACAGCCCAAGAGCTCAGGGCCTGGTTACTGTGCCAAGGGTCAAAGACCTTTGAAAGAGGGGAATGATCACCATCTGGTGACCATTTCTGGAATGGCAGCACATAACTGGAACACATTTTGTATTTTGTAGTTCCATAACCCTGAACAAAGCAGAAAAAAATCCCCAGTTGTGTAGTACTTAAGGGCCACACCAGCCCAGAAACAACAACAGAAAATACCAAAAGAAGTTCTTTAAAGAGACGGGAAATGATGTAAAAAACAACTCAGATCCACATAAAGAAACAAAGAACATTACAGAAGGAATAAAAGAAGATAAAATAAAATCTCTTATTTTCCTTATTCTTATTGATCTAGTAGTTCATTGTTCAAAGTTAAAATATCAACAGCATATGACTAAGTCAAATGAATTACATCAATGTTATAAAAATACCATTGATTCATAGGAAAGTGATTATTGGGAATCAAAGATAAAAAATATCTGAGATCTGAGTCTTGACTTACAAAATTCAGAAGTGACTTAGAAGACTATTCAGTTAGGTCAGGTAAGGTTTTCCCTTTAGGAAGCAGTAACAAATGTTCTATAGTAAGAAAGATAGAGATATATTGGGGGTTGTAAGGGTGGGAGAGATTGAGGAGAAACAGGAAGGGAAAAAAAAAAAAAAAGATCTAAGAAGGGTCTCAAACACAGCAGAGGCCAGCGGGTGGAGCAGTGAGAACAAACTGAAGTTTGCGTGAGGGTCTGAGGGCAGAGATTTTCCCCTCTTTTCCTGGTGGAATCTAGGGAGGGAAGAGCTCATGGAGTTCCCTAGTATACAGCAGGGAAGAGGCCCAGGAGAGGGAAGAGGCCCAAGACAGCTGAGGCCCCTGTGGTCTCAGGCTAGTGTAGACCTTGGAACAGCCAGATTCTTCCATCAGGAAGGAGCTGCAAAAAAATGAGGCCTGTGGAAGCAGCAGTATTCATTCAGGCAGAAGCCACCACACAGTTGCAACTATCCTGGGCCCGAAGGGCAGTATCTTCCTCAGGGTGAAGGTGGAGAAAAATCCCAAAGACAACAGCAAGGATGAATCCCCACCTAATGCCAGCATCCTCTAAACCTTCCTCACAAATCAAAAAACAGTAACTACTGAGAAACCATAACTGAAAAATAGGAATTAGGCTGAGTTTTTTTTTTAATATTTAAAAAACATTTTTTTTAGATGTCAATAGACCTTTATTTTTATTTATTTATTTATATGTGGTGTTGAGGTTTTTTTAAGTGAAAATTCAAAATATAGAATGTAACATTTTTTAGTACCTGAGTCTGTGGTCAGTAGTCAGTCCACAAAGCATCTGCTCAACTCTCCTTATCCCAGCCTCTGAGGCAAAGGTGTTCCCTCTCATTTACTGCTCTTTGGAACTCCTTGTTCAACAGAAACATCCATCATTCTTTTTAAAAAGCCTTAGAGAAAAGAGGAAAATGGTTCCTTTTTCCTTTAAAGCATATTAATGCTTTCCTCCTGTAAAACAGGGTGCATTGCAACACACTGGAGGTGCTCTTGAAGTCAGCATTTGAAATGTCTCATATATATATATATATATTTAGTTGTAGATGGATGCAATACCCTTATTTTTTATTTATTTATTTTTATGTGGTGCTGAGGATCGAAACTAGTACCTCACACGTGTGAGGTGAGTGCTCTACCACTGAGCCACAACCCCAGCCCATGAAAAGTCTCCTTAAGAAGGGAAGCTGCCTGGGGAGCAGCAGTTCTTACAAGTGGCATTTCTGATGTGTCAGAGTGGCAAATTGAACTAGTCACAATTCTGTAATCCTAGAAACTCAGAAGTTGGAGAACAGCCTTGGTAACTTAGCAAGACCTCATCTCAAATAAAAATAAAAAGGGTCGGGATGTGCTCAGTGCAGAGTGTACCTGGGTTCAATCCCAAATATCACACACACAAACAAAAGTGGGGTGGGGTGGTAGAGAAGAACAATGAGTGAAATATCTTTGCTGTCCTTGGTAACAGGAGTGATTTGAACAGAGAGCCATCAGTCTCAGAAGCTCCTCAGTGTGAACAGTTCTACTCACTTTCCATGCCTGTTCTGATCCTGCCTTTCACCCCTGGAACTCAGAATGCAGCTTAATTATCATACTTCCCTTACCTTGTATAGTCCCAATTATAGGATTATATAAAAGTCTGTTATATTTTCTGAGGAAGGAAAGACAAAAAGACATGAGACACAGGACTGAGCACTTTGGTAGTAATTGAGAATAGTTAACTTCTATTGGGGACTTCCTATGTGCCAGTTTTTCCGTTTGTTAAACCTGTAGTGATCTTACAATCCTTTATGAGAAGTGTCATTATTAACCCAATTAAATAAAAAAGAAGAACACTAGGCCAGATCTAGTGGCACAGGCCTGTAATCCCAGCAGCTCCCAAGGCTGAGGCAGAAGGATCCCAAGTTCAAAGCCAACCTCAGCAACTTATCGAGTCCCTAAGCAATTTAGTGAGACCTTGTCTCAAAAAATAAAAAGGGTTGGGGATGTGTTTCAGTGGTTAAGTGTCCCTAGGTTTAATCCCCATTGCAAAAAAACAAACAAAAAAACATTAGGCACAAAGAAGTTAAGCTATTTGTTAAACAAAGCCATAAGCATAGGAATCAAACACCAGAGATCATGAAATGATGTTTACATATTTTCTTACTTTTCATATAATATTATAAGTTAGGCCTCATTCCCAATTTTCATATGATAAAACTGCAGCCCAGAGAGGGTAAGTGATTTTCCCCTAAGACATTCAGCTATTAAGTGGTAGAGGTGGAATTACATTTTTCAGAGGGCATTCCATCAGACTAGTAGAATGCAAATTCCATGAGGACAGGACATTTTTTTCTGGGGCTGGGGTTCAAAACCACAGCCTCATGGTATAGAATAGAGGACACAGAGACAAACTCATATAAATACAGTTATCTCATATTAGACAAAGGTGCCAAAAACATACAATGGAGAAAACATAGCCTCTTCAACAAATGGTGCTGGCAAAACTGGAAATCCATATGCAGTTAAATGAAATTAAAAGCTCTAGCTCTCACCCTGTACAAAACTCAACTCGAAATGGATCAAGGACCCAGGCATTAGACCAGAGACCCTGTATCTAATAGAAGAAAAAGCAGGCCCATATCTTTATCATGTTGGCTTAGGACCTGACTTCCTTAACAAGACTCCTAAAGTGTAAGAAATAAAATCAAGAATCAATAAATGGAATGGATTCAAACTAAAACGTTTTTTCTCAGCACAGGAAACAATCAACTATGTGAAGAGAGAGACTATAGAGTGGGAGAAAATCCTTACCACACGCACTTCAGATATAGCATTAATCTCCAGAATTTATAAAGAACTCTACACCAAACATTACACCAAGAATACAAATAACCCAATCAATAAATGGGCTAAGGAACTGAGCAGACATTTCACAGAAGATTTAGAAGCAATCAACAGATATATAAAAAATTTTTCGACTGGTTGGTCGCAGTCGCGGAGCAAGCTGGCGGGTGAGTCAGGCTGCCTGCATCGTGGAGATAGCCGGTGGGCACCTAACCTGCCTGCCTTGTGGAGCTAGGTGGCGGGCAGCCAACCTGCCCAACCACCAGGCCAAAGACAGATGCCATCACTTAGCGACCCTGCCCGACCACCACGCTGAGGTTTGTCACCATCACGGAGCTAGCCAGAGGCTTCTTTATAGGCTGGTGCCAGCATTTTGAATTATTCGTGAGGACGTGGCCATCATCATTGGAAGGGCAACTCCCTTCTTGAGACACCCACAGGAGGCTAGAGGAACTTTGACAAGATCCAGGAGTCAAGAAGAGGAGGTATTGAGAGACTCAGGACCAACTCAGAGCCACCAGGTGAGTCTCTCCCACTGGTCGGGCTCCCCGGATGGGGCAGTAGTCAAAAAATGCAGGGAACTTTGTGGAGTAGAGTGGCCCAGTGAGACTCTCCTGCTGGAGCCAAGTACTCAGTCAACCAGGTGCATTGCAAAGGAGGGCCTCATAGCAAGAGGCTTCCACGCAGAGTGAGGGTCCTAGGCCCAGGCGATAGCACTGGTCCCCGGGGAACACAGCAGAGGAGGGTCACTCAGCGAGGGAGTCCCTCTCAGGGCCAGGCTCCCCAGCCAAGGTGGTAGGTTAGGACCCCTGGGAACATCTCAGAGGAGGGCTTCCCAGTCCAGATGGTAGTTCTGGACCTAAGGGAACTTCTCAAGAGGAGAGCTGCCCAGTGAAACTTCCCCACTGGGTGAGTCTTCCCTGCTGTGTTAGGCTTTCCCACCAGGGCAATAGAACCAGAGACACAGGCCCAGATCAGACATGCCCCAGTCTGCAGTGTACTCCCCCTCTGGCTGACCATCAGTCAACAAGTGGAGGCGCCTCTGCCCACTGAAAGGGAATATAACCCACCTGAAGGCCACCACCCCTAGAGGGGCAGCTTCCTAGAGGAGCACCACATTATTAAGTTCCTCTAAGACTTCAGGCTACTGAAGGCTAAGAGGTGAGTTATTGGAAATCTACAGGGACAATATTAGTCAACAGAGGAAATCTGTAGTATCCCAGAGTTTCACTACTAGAGGGGTAGATACCGGAGCAATATGAGAAAACAAGGGAAGAAAATGTCCCAAACAAACCTAGATGGTATAGCAATAAAATCCAATGACAGCATGGCAGAAGAAATGTCAGAAAGGGAGTTCAGAATGTACATAATTAAACAATCAGGGAAGCAAAGGAGAAGATGAAAGATCAAATGAGGGCATTGAATGATGAGATGAAAGAGCAAATGCAGGCACTGAATGATCACACCAAATGACAGTTAAAAAAGCAAATACAGGAAGCAAAAGATCATTTCAATAAAGAGTTAGAGATATTAAAAAAAAATGAACAGAAATCCTTGAAATGAAGGATACAATAAACCAAATTAAAAACTCCATAGAAAGCATAACCAATATGATAGAACACCTGGAAGAAAGAACCTCAGATATTGAAGACAAAATATTTAATCTTGAAAACAATGTTGACCAAACAGAGAAAATGGTAAGAAATCATGAACAGAATCTACAAGAATTATGGGATATCATGAAAAGGCCAAATTTAAGAATTACTGGGATTGAGGAAGGCACAGAGAAACAAACCAAAGGAATGAATAATCTATTCAATGAAATAATATCAGAAAATTTTCCAAATCTGAAGAATTGAAATGGAAAATCAAGTACAAGAGGTTTATAGGATTCCAAATATATAAAATTACAACAGATCTACACCAAGGCACATTTTAATGAAAATACCTAACATACAAAATAAAGACAGAACTTTAAAGGCTGCGAGAGAAAAGAATCAAATTACATTCAGGGGGAAACCAATACGGATATCAGCAGATTTTTCAATCCAGACCCTAAAAGCTAGAAGGGCCTGGAACAACATTTTTCAAGCCCTGAAAGAAAATGGATGCCAACCAAGAATCTTATACCCAGCAAAACTTACCTTCAGATTTGAAGATGAAATAAAATCCTTCCATGATAAACGAAAGCTAAAAGAATTTACAAAAAGAAAGCCGGCATTATAGAACATTCTCAGCAAAATATTCCATGAGGAAGAGATGAAAAACAATGATGTGAATCAGCAAAGGGAGGAACTACCCTAAAGGAACAGCCAAATAAAGGAGAAACCAAGTTGTGTCAAAAAAAAAAAAAAAAAAAAAAGAGCCAAATGACCGGGAATACAAATCATATCTCCATAATAACCCTGAATGTTAATGGCCTGAACTCATCAATCAAAAGACATAGACTGGCAGATTGGATTAAAAAGAAAGATCCAACAATTTGCTGCCTGCAAGAGACTCATCTCATAGAAAGAGATACCCACACACTAAAGGTGAAAGGATGGGAAAAAACATACCATGCTCATGGACTCAGCAAAAAAGCTGGAGTATCCATACTCATATCAGACAATGTGGACTTCAAGCCAAAGTTAGTCAGAAGTGATAAAGAAGGTCATTTCATACTGCTTAAGAGAAGCATAAATCAGCAAGACATAACAATCATAAATATCTATGCCCCAAACAGTGGCTTATCCATGTACATCAAGCAAATCCTTCTCAATTCCAGGAATTAAATAGACCACAACACAGTAGTACCAGGTGAATTTAACACACCTCTTTCACCTTGGACAGATATTCCAAACAAAAATTGCACAAAGAAACCACAGATCTCAACAACACAATCAATCATTTAGACTTAACAGACATATATAGAATATACCATCCAACAAAGAGCAAATACACTTTCTTCTCAGCAGCACATGGATCCTACTCTAAAATAGACCGTGTGTTATGCCACAAAGCTACTGTTAGCAAATACGAGAAGATAGAAAACTACCTTGTATTTTATCAGATCATAATGGATTGAAACTAGAAATAAATGACAGAGTAAAAACCAGAAACTACTCCAACACCTGGAGATTAAATAATATGCTATCAAATGATGAATGGATAATAGAAGATATCAGGGGGGAAATAAAAAATTTCTTAGAGGTAAATGAGAAAAAAGAAACATATCAAAATCTCTGGGACACTATATAAGCAGTACTTAGAGGAAAATTTATTTCATGGAGTGCATTCAATAAAAGAAGAAAAAATCAACAAATAAACGACCTAACACTACAACTCAAAGCCCTAGAAAAAGAAGAACAGAGCAACACCAAAAGTAGTAGAAGACAGGAAATAGTTAAAATCAGAGCAGAAATCAATGAAATTGAAACAAAAGTAACAATCAAAAAATTGACAAAAAAATAGTAGGTTCTTTGAAAAAATAAACAAAATTGATAAACCCTTAGCCACACTAACAAAGAGAAGGAGAGAGAAAACCCAAATTGCTAAAATTCGGAATGAATAAGGAAATATCACAACAGACACGATTGAAATACAAAACGTAATTAGAAGCTATTTTGAAAATCTATATTCCAACAAAATAGAAAATCTCGAAGACATCAACTGCTTTCTAGACGCATATGAATTACCTAAACTGAACCAGGAGGACGTAAACAATTTAAATAAATCAATTTCATGAAATGAAATAGAAGAAGTCATCAAAAGCCTACCAACAAAGAAAAGTATGAGACCAGATAGGTTCTCAGCCGAGTTCTATAAAACCTTTAAAGAAGAGCTCATTCCAATACTTCTCAAAATATTCCATAAAATAGAAGAGGAGAGAACCCTCCCAAACTCATTCTATGAAGCCAATATCACCCTGATACCTAAACCAGACAGAGACACATCGACGAAAGAAAATTTCAGACGAATATCCTTAATGAACATTGATGCAAAAATTCTCAACAAAATCTTAGCAAATCACATACCAAAATATATTAAAAAGATAGTGATCAAGTGGGATTTATCCCAGGGATGCAAGGTTGGTTCAACATTTGGAAATCAATAAATGTAATTCACCATATCAACAGACTTAAAGTTAAGAATCACATGATTATTTCGATAGATGCAGAAAAAGCATGTGATAAAATATAGCATCCCTTCATGCTCAAAACACTAGAAAAAACAGGCATAGTGGGAACATTCCTTAACATTGTAAAGGCCATCTATGCTAAGCCCATGGCCAACATCATTCTAAATGGTAAAAAACTGAAAGCATTCCCCTAAAAACTGGAACAAGGCAGGTATGCCCTCTTTCACCACTTCTATTCAACACTGTCCTTGAAACTCTAGCCAGAGCAATTAGACAGACCAAAGAAATTAAAGGGATATGAATAGGAAAAGAAGAACTCAAACTATCCCTATTTGCTGATGACATGATTATATACTTAGAGGGACTGGAAAATTCCACCAGAACACTTTTAGAACTCTTAAGCAAATTCAGCAAACTAGCAGGTTACAAGATCAATGCTCATAAATCTAATGCATTTTTATACATAAGTGATGAATCTTCAGGAAGAGAAATTAGGAAAACTACCCCATTCACACTAATCTCGAAAAAAAATAAAATACTTGGGAATCAATCTCACAAAAGAGGTGAAAGACCTCTACAATGAGAACTACAGAACACTAAAGAAAGAAATTGAAGAAAACCTTAGAAGATGGAAAGATCTCCCATGTTCTTGGATAGGCAGAATTAATATTGTCAAAATGGCCATACTACCTAAAGTGCTATACAAATTCAATGCAATTCCAATTAAAATCCCAATGATGTACCTCACAGAAATAGAGCAAGCAATCATGAAAATCATCTGGAAGAATAAGAAACCCAGAATAGCTAAAGCAATCCTCAGTAGAAAGAGCGAAGCAGGGAGTATCACAATACCAGATTTTCAACTCTACTACAAAGCAATAGTAACAAAGACGGCATGGTATTGGTACCAAAATAGACAGGTAGATCCATGGTACAGAATAGAGGACACGGACACAAACCCAAATAAATACAATTTTCTCATACTAGACAAAGGTGCCAAAAATATGCAATGGAGAAAAGATAGCCTCTTCAACAAATGGTGCTATGAAACTGGAAATCCATATGCAGTAAAATGAAATTGAACCCCTATCTCTCACCCTGTATAAAACTCAACTCAATATGGATCAAGGATCTATGAATTAGACCCGAGACCCTTCTAATAGAAGGCCCGAATAGAAGAAGTAAGCCTAAATCTCCATCATGTTGGCTTAGGACCAGACTCCCTTAACAAGACCCCTTAGTGCAAGAAATAAAAGCAAGAATCAATAAATGGGATAGATTCAAACTAAAAAGTTTTTTCTCGCACAGGAAACAATCAATAATTGAAAAGAGAGCCTACAGAGTGGGAAAAAAATCTTTTCCACACACACTTCAGACAGAGCACTAATCTCCAAAGTTTATAAAGAATTTAAAAAAACTTTACACCCAAAATACGAAGAACCCAATCAATAAATGGGCTAAGGAAATGGGCAGACATTTCACAGAAGAAGTTATACAGGTGATCAACAAATATATGAAAAGTGCTCATCATCCCTAGTAATTAGAGAAATGCAAATTAAAACCACCCTAAGATTTCATCTAACTCCAATTAGAATGGCTATTATCAAGAACACAAGCAATAATAAGTGTTGGCATGGATGTGGGAAAAAAGGTACACTCTTACATTGCTGGTGGAGTTGCAAATTGGTACAGCTACTCTGGAAAGCAGTATGGAGATTCCTCAGAAAAACTGGAATGGACCCACCATTTGACTCAGCTATCCCACTCCCTGGTTTATGCCCAAAGGACTTAAAATCAGCATACTACAGTGATGCAGGCACATCACTGTTCACAGCAGCTCAATTCACAATAGATAGATTGTGGAACCAACCAAGATGCCCTTAAACTGATGAATGGATAAAGAAAGTGTGGTAATATATACAAAATGGAATATTACTCAGCCATAAAGAAGAATAAAATTATGACACCTGCAGGTAAATGGATGAAGTTGGAAAATATCATGTTAAGTGAAATAGGCCAAGCCCCCAAAACCAAAGGTCGAATGCTTTCTCTGATAAATGCATGACAATATATAACAAGGGGGGATGGAGAGGGGGAAGAGAAGAATGAAGGAACTTTGGATGGTGTAGAGGAAAATGGGGTGGGAGGGGGTGGGGGACAGAAAGATCATAGAATGAAACAGACAGTATTACCCTATGTATATGTATGATTACATGAATGGTGTGAATCTACATCGTGCACAACCACAGAAATGAAAAGTTGTACTTCATTTGTGTACAATGAATCAAAATGTACTTTGTAAAAATAAAATATTTTAATAAGAAAAAAGAATTGACCTGAGTCCTTACATGATGAAACAGATTTAAGAGATCATTCCATTGGATTATATGCTAAGAAACAATATTCTATACATGTTGAAGTATATTTACACCACAGTATTAGAGTCCACACACAGTTTCTAATTTAGGGAGCTGAGGGAGATACATATCCAAGTGAAAAGTGAACTACCTCTTCTACAGGGCAGTAGCTGTGGGGAGGGCCAGGACTTCCCTCAGAAAACATTTCTATATTTATGTGAGTAGTATACTCTAAATGGCCTGCCCAAAATGGTTTGTTCAAAAATTTGTAGGGGCTGGTGATGTGGCTGAGTGGTAGAACTTATACTTGGCATACATGAGGCCTTGGTTTCAATCCCCAGCACTATCAAAAAAAAAGAGGTTTGACGAGAAGACGAAAAATTTGTACAGGTAGTTGAAATCTGAAACCCTACCTTGAGAAAAATAAACATTCCTTAAATCACCGGAGAACCATTGCCAAACCCAGCTTGCAATGCTACTTCCTTGTACCTTTTTCTATCTGTGAAGTGTTTGCAGAACTACTATAAGATGGCATAAAAAGGTGATAGCTCACATGTGAGGTTATACACATGTTCATTAGCATGATGCAATCATTCCACAAGGTATACATATTTCACAATATGGTAATGAGCTGGCACCGTGGGGAACACTTGAAATAACACTTATTTGAAGGATGAGGCAGAAGGATCAGAAGCTCAACCCCAGCTTGAGCAACTTAGGAAGACCCTGTCTCAAAATAAACTTTAAAAAATGACAGGGGATGTAGTTCATGGTAGAGTGCTTGCCTAGCATGTTCAAGGACCTGGGTTCAATCCCCAGTACGGTCAAAACAACATGCGCGCGCGTGCACACACACACACAACATAGATATACATACATACATATGTATGTATGTACATTTTGTTTTATTGTTTTGGTACTGGGGGAATTAAACCCAGAGCACTTAACCACTAGGCCACGTCCACAGCTGTTTTTATGTTTTGAGACAGGGTCTTGCTAAGGGCCTCGATAAGTTGCTGAGGCTGGCTTTGAACTTGAGATCCTCCTGCTGGGATTACAGGTGTGTGTCACCATGCCTGGCTGTATGTGTGTATAAAACGGCAACTTCATTGCCTAGATCAGGGGTTAACAATCTTTCTTAAAGGAGCAGAAGGCAAACAGACTCTGTATATCATGTACTCTGTTGTAAACTCTGTTGTAACTATTCAGCTCTGCAGCCACAGACCAATACATAATTAGATAAGCATGGCTGTGTTCTAATAAATCTTTATTTATGAACACTAAACTTGAATTACATATAATTATCACAAGTCCTTCAGGGTAATTCTTCCTTCAATTTTTTCAACCATTTTTTCTAGCAACAATTCTGACAGCTGGGACTCTTCCTAGGTACACTGGTGTGACAAAACATCTTCTCATCTGTGGGAGGAAGCTTGTTTGTCTGATCGCCACAGCAGGGGCTATACTTCCAGCCATTTCAAAGCTGGCCAGGGTTACTAGGAAGCAAGTTATAAAGAAGGTAGGACATAGCTCCCATGGACTCTCTGGAGGTCTTCACTACTTTGCACCCAAGGCTACTGGCTCTTCTGGCCATATTATCCTGTGGGTGGAAGCAGAAACCAGGCTCTAACTTCTGAAGGCAGGCAGGTAGTTAGTGGAGAGGAGGCCTGGCCCATGGAATGGGATGGAAGGGAGGGAGGACTGAGCCATTGGTTGGTTAGTTGGACCTACAACTCATAAAAATGCCAGCCCACAAACTCAACTGCACGTTATTTTTCTACTATCTTCTGTCTTAGTCTTAACAATGGTTGTGTCAACATATAAAATTAAAAATACAGTGAAAAATGCCAGGTGTGATGGTGCACACAGGTACTCAGAAGGCTGATGGCAAGTTTGAGGGCAGCCTCTGTAATTTAGTGAGGCCCTGTATCCAAATAAAAAATAAAAAGGGTTGGGAATGCAGCTCAATGGTAAAGTACCCATGGGTAAAATCCCCAGTACAAAAAAAAAAAAAAAAAAAAAAGGAGCAAATATTGGAATCTAATACTCCCATGCCTTAGGCATGTAATAAATTTTGTGTGTTCTTTTTCCTGTTTTAAAAAAAAATATTGTAGGATTCTACTTCTTTGAGGTAAGTAGAATAGGCACATTCATAGAAACACACAGCACAGTGGTGGCTGCTAGGAGCTAGTCACACAGCACCCTAGTTGGATGTGGTAGGGATGTGGCTAGTGGTAGAATGTGGAATTACTGTTTAATGTGTATAGAGTTTCAGTTGGACAAAATGAAAAAATTCTGGAGAAGGGTGGTGATGATGGTTGCATAAGGATGTGAATCTAGTGTTTCTGAACTATATACCCTTAGAAATGGTTGAAATGGTAAATTTTACATTAGATATCTTTTACCACAATTTTTAAATTACCAAATTTTTTAAAATGAATAAGTATAACCCAAACAAATGCATTTCCATAAATTTAAAAAAATATTTCATACATTTAATAAAATATTCAACTATTAAAAACCATTTAAATCCAGCCATATAGATCAACTAGCCTTTGGTTACACTGTCAAGTACAATGTCAAATGGCATGTAGTTCCCCTGAGGCAATCCAACAGACTGAAGGTTGCAGACCTAGGGGCAGCCAGGAGAAAACTGGTAGAAGTAGAGACCTATTCCTGAACTCAAAATGTTTTAAAAATAATTGGAGTAGCTCAATGGTAGCATGTGGGAGACCCTAGGTTCAACCCCCAGCACCAAAAATAAAAGATGTGTGGAATTTCACATCAAAATTTCATGTGCCTCCTCTTACCACAAAAAAAAAAAAAAAAAAAAAAAAAAAAATCAGGTCCCAATATAGGCTGGGACAGAGGGTCTTGGTAAATGTGCACCATTAATCCCTCAGTCCTTACAATCCCACCTCCATTGCACCCACACCTCCCACTGCAATTATCTCACTCCAAGTAGCTACCGTCATTCACTTTACTTCTTTGGTCCTTAAGCACACCTGCATTCTTAAGGGTTTCCAGAGAAGTCAGGAGGATGCCTCCTCAACCACCCTCTTTGCAGAAAAGACAGGATCACCTACCAGTTTCCTTTCGCCTTTTAAAATCCTTCATCAATTCCTGGCTAAATTTAAAATGTGAATCATAAAAGAAAAGCATGGGGGAAGGGAGCCAGGGGACAAAATTTCTCTCTGGAGGAAAAATTTTTCTAGATTTAGAAACTGCCAGAACCTGGATTCCTTGTGCCACCATGGCCTTGAACTTCCTAGGAAGGAGGTCATCAGGGAGGATTTAAGAGGTACTTGGGAATCTACAGTGTGGGGACCCCATCTTTGTGGTGGCCAGCTGTTATACTTTGGTTTTAGTTTAAGCAAGTGACTTTAAAGGGGACTTTCCCTACTGGAGCAGGATGAAGAGGTGACAACTTGCACAGCCCTGAACAAGGAACAAATTTAGCCCAAAAGAGTTACAGTTGGTGAGCAACACAGGCAGAGACACTGGAGTGTCTCAGCTGCCAGCAGCGAGAACCAGCCAGGTGACTGTCAAGTTCTGAGACATAGGACCTAACCTGGACCAAATCCTAAAGTCTGTGAAAGACCAAATCCTAAAGTCTGTGAAAGACCAAATCCTAAAGTCTGTGAAAGACCAAAGCCTTTAATGTGGGAGCTGCAAGGGAATGAATGTTAATATTAATTTAAGCAGCTCTCAATAACAATAAAGTTCATGCCAAAGATATGCCCAACGGGGCAAAGAGGCACACATCTGTAATCCCAGTGACTTGGCAAGAGGACCACAAATTGTAGTCCAGCCTGGGCAATTGAGGGAGACCCTCTCTCAGAGTTTTATAAAAAGGGGCTGAAGGTGTAGCTCAGACCTAAATTCCTGGTACCACCACCCCCACAAAAAGAAAAAAAAAAAAGTTATCTCTTACATGTGAAAGGAAACAGTTCTAAAAGACAAAATGGTGGCACACTTTTATTAGTTACTGCCAAACTGCCCTTCATAAAATGTATGCCAACATCAAGTGTCCCATTTGCAATGGGAGTGCTACAGGTGTGAAGAAAGAAGAGGATTTCAAGTCAGTCCTTCTGTGCTGGGAAACTGCTTTTCAGAGGCTTCTAGGGAGCAGAGCAGTGCTGAGCCCACAAGTGAGCAAGCTTCAAATGGAAGGAGAGGTTCCCTCCTGCCAAAGCTCTACCTTTACATCTTGTTTTTTTGTTTGTTTGTTTGGTACCAAGGATTGATCCCAGGGGTGCTTTACCATTGAGCAACATCCTCAGCCCTTTTTGAGATACAGTCTCACTAAATTGCTGAGACTGGGCTTGAATTTGTAATCCTCTGCCTCAGCCTCCTGAAACAACGGGATTATAGGTGTGTGCCACCATGCTGGGCTCCTACATTTTTCCTACTTTGTACCAGTGGTTCACTTTATGCTTTGAGTATAACCTTTGCTGCTCTGCCACTGCAACTTATTTTTCAAATGGACATGTTTCTTTCTCTTCCTGCTCCTCCCAATCTCAGGGAAAACAGGATTACCTTTCTTCCCCATCCTAGGCAGAATAATCTGTCCCTGAGTACATACCCACCATAAGAAAGAAGTAATTCAGACTTTGGGGATAGTACCAGAAGATCTCAGAAATGATTACCTCCATATTAACAAGTGAATTACAACTCCTAACAGAGAACATGTGGAATGTAGCCTTTGAGTCACCTCTTTAAAAGTCCCCTGTTCCTGCTGGCAGAATCACAGTCTGTGGGACAGGAGTCCCCTGTGTTTCTCTTTTGCTAGCAAAGCAATAAACCTTCTTTTTCCTTTTTCCAAAACTGTGTCCTTATTATTGGATTGGCATTGGGGAGAAGGACCAAGCTTTTGGCAATAATTTGAAGTCATCAAATTTTCCATAGTTCAGTGAGTCTCCCCACTCTGGCCTGTGAGCTTCTAGAGAAATAACACTGGACCTTTATTCACCTTTGAATCTCTAGTACATGATGAATCAATGTGTATTAGATGAGGTAACAATTAATAAATTAGGCCTCCAGATTTTATTAAGAAAAATAACTGAAAACTATTAAAAGATTAAAACTATAATTACCTAAGGAGATTTATTGACTCTACCACCTTCCATGTTTGGGTTTTTGTCTTCTCACCTGTATCTTCCCAGAGAGACTAGTGAATAAATAGATAAAACAGCTGGGAGCAGTGGCACATGCCTATAGTTCCAGCTATTCAGGAGGTTGAGACAGGAGGGTTGCAAGTTCAAGGCCAGCATGGACAACTCAGCAAGACCCTGTCTGAAAATAAAATTTATAAAAAAGGCTAGAGATGTGGTTCAGAGGTAGACTCCTCCTGGGTTCAATCTCCAGTATTGGGGAGGTGGGGCAGGGGAATGGAAACAAAATGGGCCTATGCCTTGAAGGCATGTGCCAGCAGGCCTGATTAGTCCTTTGGTTCCATACAAAAAGCAAGGATATCACTTCTGTCTCAGAATCCTGGGTCAAGGCTCAGTGGTGCCATATTTTCAGGCAATATAGAAGTATCTAAAAGAGAGACAGGCATGGTGGTGCAGGCCTGTAATTCAAGCATTTTGGGAGGCTGAGATAGGAGGACCAAAAGTTTGAGGCCAGCCTAGGCAATTTAGCAAGACCATCTCAAAATAAATAAGGGTTGGGTGTAGCAGTGATAGAGCACTCCGGGGTTAAACCCCCAGTACCAATGCACCAGGCACTGTGCTGGCAATGTCTGAGCTCCACCTGTGGGAGGGGAGGATTTGAGTATTGGCGAATACCTGTGGCTTATCCCCACCCAGGTCTCATCCCTCTTCCTGCAGCACAATGGTCTGCAGCAGTTCCTGATCTCAGAGATCATTCAGGAACAAATAATCCAACCAGCTACATCAGAGCAACTCTCAGGGCTGGTGTTGTAGGCACTCATAGATAAAAGGTCTATTCTTTTTGGCTTGATTTAAGCATAAGAGGAACAGACTAGAGCTACTGCAGCCTTTCCCGCCACCCTCCCCTCCATGGGAAGAACCTCCTGAGAATAAAGTTGAGAGAAAAGAAGTGACCCTGAGTCATCAGGAGTGAAAATCAGGGCCTGAAAGCACTTATATCCCTAGATGGAATCCTGCCTCAAGTTAGTTCTACCTCTGGAATTTTCAGTTAGGTGAGCCAATAAGTTCCCTTTTGGGTTAAACCTGTGCATTCCAGGCTTCAGTTATATGCATGAAAGAGCCCTGACCTGTATTCTGTGGTTCTTCTGAATGCAGAAAATGGATCACATGAGATAATTTGTTCACAAAGCTGCCTGAGATATGGGTAGAGGTAAGAGACCTCTTTTAGCAACTGAAAGATCCCTAGATAAGTGGACAAACTAAGGACACTAATTAATGGAAATTCAGAAAGAGGCATTCTGCACAATTCTGAGAAATACAAGACTGTAAACACATGGAAAAGAATTGGGAATTGGTCAGTAAAAGCCAAGCCTGCAGGTACTCTGGGGGTTGTCAGCTCAGTCCAAGTGTGTAGATGAGGATGCCAGTCAACCATGCAATGTAACAGTGATTATTGTTTTGTGTCACTACATAATAGCTAACCAAAACAGTCTTTTTTTTTCATATCTGCTCTTCTTATCTGCCACCTTTAATGGCACTACCATCTCCTGTGATAAATATACATTTGGTCTTTATCCTGGCACACAGCTCCTAAAACCCTGGGAAGCTCAGGAATGAGTAAAGTGTCTTTTGCATGTAAATGAGATGATGGTGGCTGGGGGCCCTTTCATAGCTTCAGGATGGGGCTAGCCACTGAAAATACCCAGCCTTGACAAGTTGGAAATTTCAGCCCTGTTTCCCAACTTCCAGAAGGGGAAAAGGACTAAAGGTTGAGTTAATCACCAATAGCCAGTGCTTTGATCAATCATAGCTACATAATGAAACCTCCATTAAGACCCATATATAACATCAGGGTACAGTGGCATATGCCTACAATCCCAGCAATTCAGGAGGCTGACACAGGAGGATTGCAAGTGTGAGGGCAGCCTTGGCAACTTGGCGAGACCCTGTTTCAAAATAAAAAATATAAAGGGCTGGGGATGTAGTGCAGCGGTAGAGCACCCCTTGGTTCAATCCTCAGTAGAAGGACAGGGGGACCTACATGACAAGGTTCAGAAGAGCTGCTTGGCTGGTAAACACATTGAGGTGCCAGGAGGGTGCTGAGCCTCAAAAGGGCAGAGAAGCCTTGAATGCCCCCTAATACCTTGCCCTATGCATTTCTTCCACCTGGTTATTCCTGAGTTATATCCTTTATATATTTAAACTCATAAGTGTAACTAAAATGTTTTCCTGAGTCTTGTGAGCCATGCCAGCATATTTTTTAATGTGAAGATGGGGGTCATAGGATCCCAGGGATTTATATAGCTGGTTGGTCAGAAATGTAGATGGCAACATGGGAATGGTGATCGGTGTCTGAAATGAAAGCAGTCTTGTAGGACAGAGCTCTTTAATTGGTAGGATCTGACCCTAACTCCAGGTAGAAAGTATCAGAATTGAATTGAATTGTTGGATACTCAGTTGGTGTCTGAAGAATTGGGCAATTGGTTTGAAAACCCTACACACTTGGCACCCCAAGAATAATAAGTAAAAACAGTGTAAATGTCCCCTGCACTCAAACCAGAAAACCTGGGATCATTCTAGATACCACCCTCTCACCAGTCCTGCCCAATCTCTTGCCAAGCTGTTCTGATTCAAACCCCATTATCTCTCTCACTTTTCATTTATCCTTTACTCATCTAGTCACACTTACTTGCTACTTATTTTCTTGGTGTCAGGCTTTCTATGCTAGGTGTTGAAAACACAAAGAGCTGGGTATGGTGGTGCATGCCTGAAACCCAGTGACCCAGGAGACTGAGGTAGGACGATTGCAAGTTCAAAGTCAGCCTCAACAACTTGGGGGGGGGGGAGGCTAATAAATAAAAAGGGCTGGGGAGTTGGGTTAAATGTTAAGCACCCCCCTGGGTCCAATTCCCAGTACAAAATAAACAAACAATAACAACAAACAAACAAAAAACTAATAAGACCTAGCTCCTGTCCTGTGAAAATCACTGTCTAATGGTAAAACAGAAACAAAAACACATAGAGCCATGGAATTGATTCATGGAGACAAGAAAAGGCACAAAGCATCCTGCAGCCTACAGTAGGGGTTGCTTACTTAGTTTGGGAGTAATAGGGGCCATCTGAGAGGTCAGTGAGTTTTTCAAGGTGAGGGTCACACCTGAGTTGTTTTGTGGTACTGGGGATTGAATCCATGGAACCACATAAGCCAGGCAAGCATTCTACCACTGAACTACCTCCCCAGGTAGTTTTTTATTTTATTTATTATTTTGTGTACTTGGTGTGGTACTGGGAATTTAACCCAGAAGAACTCGACCACTAAGTTACATACCTAATCCTTTTTATTTTTTATTTGGAGACAGGGTCTTGCTATATTGCCCAGGTTGGCCTCAAACTTGCAATCCCCCTGCTTCAACCTCCATGCCTGGCTCACACCTGAATTTTAAAACTCAAAGAAAGGAGAACTGACCACGCTAAGAGGAGGGGAGAGGACACAGGAAGCAGAAAGCACAGCTTTAGATGTGGCCCAGAAGTGAAGAAAGTGAGGTCTGACTCCACCATAATGGAGTAGAAGGGTTGAACTTCTTACTTAGACAAGAAATCATTAACTGCTCTGATCAAACATTCTCCTCCCCTACCACCAGAAAACTCTTTCCTACTCAAATGTGACTTCCTGTCTCCCTTGCTTGCAACTCTCTGCTGGTTCCCCTTCCTGATATGTGACTGTGCTGTCTTTGTTCATACCTTCATACCTCAATTCTGCCTGCCTTGAAATTCTTGTCCTGCCTTGGTCAGTGTGCCAGGCTCCTACTCAGGCTTCAGAGTGACTCAGATGTGACTCAAATGTGACTTATTCTACCAAGACCCCACCCACTGGCACTCGCCTTCATGGGGCATGTATTGCACCTATTTATGTATAGTCTTCCTCCTGCTGTGAAAGTGCATGAGTCCTCTGCTACACCAGAACCTGGCCTGGAGGGAGTTCTCAGCAAAGGAGAAATCTGGTAGGTGCAAATGCAGTTAATGAAAAGGAAGCTGAAAGCTGCTGTACATTCCTGAGACCCTATAGATCTAGAAATATGCTTGACATGATAGGATTGCTGAGGCTGTCCCCATGATCCTCAGAACCAGATACAGCTTCTGGTTCCCAGCTAAGGTGCTGACCTCACTTTTCAATTAAATATCCCTCATTATGTCCATGAATCTGTAAACTCCTATTAACAACTGGGCATGGTGGTATACATCTGTAATCCCAGTGGCTCAAGAGACAAAGGCAGGAAGATTACAAGTTTGAGGTCAGCATGAGTAATTTATCAAGGCTCTAAGCAACTTAGCAAGATCCTGTCTCAAAATAAAAAATAAAAAAGGGGCTGGGAATGTGCCTTAGTGGTAAAGAACCCCTGGGTCCCATTTCTAGTACCAAAAAATACAAAATAAGTAAATAAACTTCCACATACAGCCATAAGTAGCTGAGGTTATAGGCACTTCGTTAACGATGATTGGGGCTATTTGTGAAGTTCTTAGATTTTATGTAGAATGCAACTTATATACATAATGATTAAGACTAACCTTTTTTTTTTTAACTTCTAAAACAAATACCAGTTGTATTTTATTTAATTATATCAAAGGCAAGGCTCTCTCACAACACAATATTCAGTAATAAGGTAAGGAAAAGTGCCCACCTGCCCCAACTTGGCATGGCTTCTGTTAAAAGTTGAGCATGTGTCCTTTCAGGCTCTTTCTGGCCTATACAAATACAAGTATGTGGCTGGGCATAATAGTACATGTCTGTAGTCCCAGCTACTCAGTGGATATAGTACGAAGATCTCAAGTTCAAGGTCAGCCTGGGCAACTAAGCAAAGTCTTGTCTCAAAATTTAAAAAGTGCTGAGGATTTATCTCAGAGGTAGAGTGCCCCTGGATTCAGTCCCTAGTACTATAAACAAACAAAAAGTGTATGTGTGTGGAAATCTGACCAAATATATATGTATGTACATGTATTAAATATATGTTAAAAAATATATATACATACATATATATATATATTTTTTTTTTTTTTTTTCCTTTTTGTGGTGGTAAATCCAGTGGTGCTGTACCACTGAACTACATCCCCAGCTCTTTCTTTTTCTTTTTATTTATTTTTTGGGAAGGGGTTATTGGGTATTTAATGCACAGGTACTTTACCACCGAGCCATATCTCAACACTTTATTTTGAGACAGGGTCTTGCTAAGTTGCTGAGGCTGGTCTTGAACTTGCGATCCTCTTGCTTCAGTCTCCTGAGCCACTGGGATTATAGGAATGTACCACCACACCCTGCATCTTTTTGTTTTATTTTGAGACAGGTTCTCAATAAATTGCCTAGGCTGGCCTTTATTTTGTGAATCTTCTACCTCAGCCTCCTGAGCCTCAGGGATTACAGGCATGCACCGTCATGCCCAGATTATATAGTTTCTCTTTTTAAAAAATAAAAACAACTTGATGTACATTTTTGTCAGTACATATAATTTTATTTGATTTCTTAAAATAGTCATATAGGGAAATTCATTATATTGGGGTTAGCAATCTATGGCCTACAGGCCTAATATGGCCTACCACCTAAATAGAATTTTATAGAAACATAGCCATGCCTATTAATTTATATATTATTTCTGACTGTTTTCACACAATAGCAGAGTTGAGAGGCTGCATCAGAGACTCTGTAGCCCACAAAGCCTGAAGTGTTTACTGTGTGACCCTTCACAGAGAAAGTGTGTTGAACCCTGCAACATGATTTTATCATGCTTTATTTAACCAGTTCCATGTTAACAAGTTAAATTGCTTCCATTTGTTTTAGCATTACAAACAACCCCCAAATTAACAAAACATTATATTAGCTGATGATCATCATGGGTAACAATGAGTGAGAACATCACTGAATATGAACCCTATGTGTCCAAATACAGAAAGATTTTCTTTAGAAAAGGTCTTTTAAGTTAACAGATAGTGTGGCTCAAAGGAATAATTCTGGAAATATGAGCAACTGCTGAAGTCATTAGGGCAAAGGGCTGTACAGAAAGTTCCTATTGTCATAATAAAAGAACTAGAACACTTACCAAAGAGCATCCAAGCATACTCCAGGGATGTTTCAGGGACACAGGACAATAAAAAACAGATACTAGCCATGAGCAGCCTACTGTCAATGATAAGGAACATAAAGGAGCCCAAAAGAAAAGAAAAGGAAATTAGTAATTACCAAGCACATGTCAGACTTATGAGTTTGATTCTCTACAAACAGGCAAGGCATTTCAAATGCTCAGTAATTATTATGGCGCACACGTCAGCTAATCAAAAAAGATGCAGCTGGGCGCAAAGGTGCATGCCTGTAATCCCAGTAGCTCAGGAGGCTGAGGCGGGAGAATTGCAAGTTCAAACCAGTCTCAGCAATTCAGCAAGGCTCTGTCACAAAATAAAATAAAAAAGGGCTGGGGATATGGCTCAGTGTTAAAGTGCCCCTGTCAATCCCCATTCCTTGAAAAAACAAAACAAAACAAAAAACAAAAAACAAGTGCAGAATAGAGGAACAATAGAATGACAGAATGATCAGAGGCTTAGGGACCAGAGGCACGTACAAGTTGAGATAGTGATAAAAGCTAAAATCAGAGGTTGACAAACTTTTCCTGTAGAGCCACAAAGTAAACACTTAAGATTTTGCAGGTCTCTGTCACAGCTATTTAACTATGTGGTTGCAGCACAGAAGCAGTCACAGAATATGTAAAGAAATAGCATGGTTATATCCCAGTACATTTTTACAAAACCTTGATGAGGGTCAGATTTGGCCTATGAATCACAGTTTGCCTACCAAGGACCTAAAGTAATAATATGACAGATATTTATTGAGAATTACCTTGTATTAGGCACTTTGCAGACTTTATTCCAGGTTCTCATAGCAATCTTGCAGGGCAGGTATTATTGGCTCCCTTTTACAGATAAGGAAAGTGAGGTTGAGAGATGTTGCCTGGGATGATATGTGGCAAAGCTGGGATTCAAACTCAGGTCTCACTCCTGAGGGTAGCATCTTTTTTTGGGATTGAACCCAAAAGCACTTAACCACCGAGCCACATCCACAGCCATTTTGAGACAGGATCTCACCAAGTTGCTTAGGGCCTCACTAAGCTGCTGAAGGTGACTTTGAATTTGGGATGCTCTTTCCTCAACCTCCTGAGCCGCTGGGATTATAGATGTGTGCCACCATGCCTGCTCAACATCTTCATTATTCCATGCTTCCTCCTGGAGTGACCAAGACAGAAAAGGGGAGTATACAGTAATATCAGGTCTCAGTGACTGTGAGAATTCTCTCACTCATTTGTTTATTCACTTATTCCTTCCTTTAACAAGTATTTTACTTATGCCATGTATAAGGTAGTAGGGTTCAAAAATAAATGAGATGATTCCTGCCCTTGAGTTTAGCATTGAAATCTATAACTGGATGTGGGAGATGAAGGGGGAAAAAAGAACTTGATTTATTAATAAGATCAGGAAAGCAAAACATTGAAATTGCTCTGATCTCTGCTTCCTTTCTTTCTCTGAGTACCCAGGGACTATTTTCTAATCCTTTGGGATCACAGACTTCACTGTGCAGCATGCATACTTAGGCAGATTTACTGTGAAACTATTGAAGTTTTAGGGTCCCTCACTTCCTGCAAAAGGACTTCCAGGGCCTTGCATTTAATTTTGCATTTCTTTCTTGAGTTTCCTGTCACAAGTGTCTTGTAAGCTTCAAGCTCCCAAACCTGGATTCATCCTTGAGGGAAAGTTTTTCAGAGCCAAGTCTGAAAAGAGGTCTTTTTAAAGGAATTACCATAGCCTGAGGATACTGTCTGTAGACCTCAGGGGTTTCTCTTAAAGGTACTAAGTACTTGGGGCTGACCTTACAGTCCAGGTGTAGCCAATCTCAAATCCATTCTGGATTATGCCCCTTTTCTTCCTTTATTATTCCTGGCTTCCTCTTCCTTTAAAGAAATCACAAATACAGGGCCTGAGGTTTCTGCTGACTCAAATTCTTATGAATTCATGACATTCAGGAATCCAATACTCCAAGAATCCTTTCTATCACCTTTCAGTGGACCAATCAGTTAGGGAACGACAAGCAATCCTAATGGGGCCAGGGGTGATTTAGGCAGTGCAATAATTGGAAGTCCCCTTAAAACAGGATGGTGACTTTGGCAGGGTTTCCAGAGTGATGTGCTCATCAGCTGGCCCAGCTTTTATCTTTTTTTTTTTTTTTGGTACCAAGGATTGAACCCAGGGTGCCTTACCACTGAGCTAAGTCCCCAGACTTTGTCTTTTTGATACAAGGGATTGAACCCAGGGGTGCTTTACCATTGAGCTACGTCCCCAGCCCTTTTTATTTTGCGACAGATTCTTGTTAAATTGCTGAGGCTGGCCTCATACTTGCGGTTCTCCTGCCTCAGGCACGTGGAATTAGGAGCATGTACCATCATATTTGGCTGCTGGCTTTGTAATCCTGTGTACAGAAAAATTCCATCTCTGAGGGAACTGGCTTTTGTACACTCACCAAGGTTATAAGAGAATCAAAATTAGAATATTATTAATATGAGTACAGGAGACCTAGAACTATATCTAACTGGCAAAGTAATTGGCTTTGGTCATTTGCTTAAAGTACTGTGCCTTGCCAGGCAAATTCACAAAGCATATCAAATTATAGGTTAGAAATTTGATGAGTGAGCAAAAATAACACTGTGACTTCTCAAGGGCAGGTACTGTGCCTATTCTGCCCACTGTCCCATCTCCAGCCTCTGACACATAAGTGGTGTTCTAAAAAGATTTAGTGAATGATTAAAGAAAAGGGATTAGTTGTTCTCAGGGCAAATACCCATTTCTCCTAGGACAAATCTCTTTTTTTTTTTAACAGTACTGGGTATTGAACACAAGGCATTGTGCATGCTGGGCAAGTACCATTCCACACATGCATATCCCCAGCCCTCTTGTTTATTTTGAGACAGAGTCTCAAAATCAGGCCAAGTTGTCCAGGCTGCTTTTGAACTTCCATCCTCCTGCCTCAGTTTCCTGAGTAGCTGGGATTAAAGGGGTGCCCGACCATGCCTGGCTAAATCTGCATTCTTTTGGACCAGTTCTAAATGAATAGTATAGCCAATAGTACCAGAGCTTCTTCATCTCTCTATGGTATGAAAGACTCTAATTTCTTTTTTTTTTAATTTGAGACAGGATCTTGCTAAATTGCTGAGGCTGGCATGGAACTTGTAATCCTCCTGCCTCAGCTTCCTGAGTACTTGGGATTATAGGCATGTACCACCACACCCAGTAAGACACACCTAATGGCTTTGCCTAGTCTGGATTCTATGCAGTCCACATTTAAACCTTCTGAAATGAGTCATTACCACCTTCTTAACTGTTATCTTCTGGGGCTCTTTTCCAGGTCCAGAATCTATTTTAACTATTTTAACTCCTTCATTGGTTTGGGGGAGACTTGAATGACACACTTAGAATAGACACTTGCTGCAGGCAGATTTGTTTGTGTACCCATTCTGTGTGTACTTTACTTTCAAATAACTCCATTTTCTGACCTTCCTTAAAGGAACCAATTCCACTAAATCCTATTCTTTCCAGGATCTTTCTACGTGAATGTATGAGGTTTTTTACTAGTACATGAGTTTTAGTCACTGTTGAAGAAGGAAATGCCTTCATGAAGAATTCATCAATTTCCAGAGTGAAAACTTGTGACAGGGAAAACTGTGGATCAGGACTCCTGGGCTCCAATTTTGGACACAAATAAGCAAAGTCCACTATGATAGCTAGGTGTAGGGCTGTGCTAGAAGTAATCAAATGATGAGAATCCAGCACAAGAGCAGCCCAGCTGGGGAAGAGAATGGTGTATTTGCAGTAATGGAGAATTGTAAAAGGAATCAGGAGCACTTAATGGGGAATTTCTCCAACTTTATTCCATCATCAGGATTCCCACCTGGATGTTCTTTCAAGTGCAGGTGGTTGGGTCCCATCCCTAAGAGATTCTGATCCAGCTGATTGAGGAGTGTTCAAGGACTTTGAATGTTTAACATGTGACTACCCCCACCCTCCCTGAGGGTGACTGCACTGGAAGTGGTCCCAATTCACGCCTTCCCCATGAATGGTTCAGAGGCAGGTGTCTACAGTTTTGTTTCTTTCGTTTTTCTGCAGTATTGGGGATTGAACCCAGGGCCTTGCACATGCTGTCAGTGAGCTACACCCCAGCCCTTTTTCTTTGAAGACAGGGTCTTGCCAAAATGCCAAGGCTAGCCTCGTGAACCTGCCATTCTCTGTCTCAGACTCCTGAGTAGCTGGCATTATAGGTGTAATGGCTCATCAGTCTTTATGTATTTGTTTTGTTTAAAAAACAAAAATAATGGTCCCATAATACATATACATAATTTAGAAACAGATAAATTTCTGTTTTGAAGTTAAAACATATCATAAGCTGGTTGTGGTGGTGCATGCCCATAATTCCCGTGACCCAGGAAACAGAGGCAAGAGGATCACAAGTTTGAGGCCAGTCTGGTCAATTTAGCCAGACACTGCCTCAAAATAAAAAGTAAAAAGTTTGGGGATGTAGCTCAGTGGTAGGTAGAACATCCCTGGATTCAATTCCCAGTATTCAAAGTAGAAAAAAAAAAAAAAAATCACAGATGTATCTAGTTCACTACCTATTCATTTACGACCTTATTTTTAGTTACTGCTCTGAGTTTGGATAGACCATTTTATTTAGGTTGTCTTCAACTTTACATTTAAAAATAACATTGAGATAAACACCCTATCTAAAATCTTTGTATGTATCAAAGAATGGGCAAAAGTCTATGGCTCTTGAAACTATGAAATCCTGTTTTGGAATGCTTGTAACAACTCATACTCCTTCTGTGACACCTTCATTAATCATTGACCATTATTAAAGGTATTTTGCTACAAATTTGAGGGGCAAAATATCTTTTTAACTCCTACTGATTTGATTCCTAAGTGATGAAAGTGTTCTTTCACACACTAATTTCAGCTTCTCTTTTGGATGTTCTCCATCTATAGGCTTCTCTGGACTTTCTGACTACTGAAGCATGCTTCTGACCCTATTCCTTCATTGACAGATAATTTCTGGGGCCATGCTTCAGTCTCTCATGGGATGTCTCTGTTGGGACAACACTGCTTCTTTGACCAACAGAGCCTCTTCAGTCACCCTTGTTCTCTGGCACAGACTTCTCTGGGAACCCTTTCAGCACTGTTGCCCAGGGCTTCTCCCATGGCCTAATGCCCTCTATCTCATACCCATTTCCCTCTTACCCTCCTCCTCTCATGGTATTAACTGCCACCTGGAAGCTGATGATCTTGATCTTCAAGGAACAACCAGTCCTGGTTTCTCCTCTGAATTTTACTGGATGAAACATAGGCTTCTCAAACTCTGTCTATCTAAAATTGAACTGAGGGAATAGCTCAGTGGCAGGGCGCATGTTCAGGGCCATGGATTCAATCTCCAACACCTAAATGAATAAATAAATAAAAATTGAATTTTTCATCTCTCCCAACTTCAACCTCTCCTCTTATGCTCTTGAACTCAGTTAATAGAATACCATGCACTGGGTTTCCAGCCCCACCTTGGGAGTAATCCTAGATTCCCTATTTCCCTTATCCCCTTATTTACTCAGTCACCATATCCTGATAATTCCATCTTCAGGGTATTTCATGGCTCTTATTCAGGATGTTCTCATCTCTCTTGTACACTCCCTCTCCACCCAGCTACCTTCTTCAAGTATTCATTTGTTCACTGAATATTTATTAAGTGCCTGTGCTTGGCTGTGAAGATAGAGAAGAATTCTGCCTTAAGGAGTCTACATTGCAGTGCAGTGATCTAGAGAATAAAGCAAAATTATAACAGTGTGAATAAACAGTAAGGAGGATTTAAAAAAAAAAACAGTGGGGCAAGGTCCTTATATGGAAATGAAAGGCCTCTTGGAGATGACCTGGAAGATGTCATATGAAGAATCAGATACAGACTTTCCAGAGTTCAGATGCAAAGGCCCTGAGGCGGGAAAGAAAGGAGACCCTACTGCAGCCAGGGCAACCCATCTAAACTGATTATGTGGGGGGTGGCTGAAGATGAGTTGGAGAAGTGGGTAGGGGCAGATCCTATAGGGAATTCAGACCTTAATAGGAATTTGAGTTATAACCTGGAAGAACATTCAGGGGAGCCATAAAAGGGCTTAAAGCAGTAGAATGATATGATCGTTTCTCTGAACAATAGCTGTACGAAGAGAATACATCAAAATATACCAAGGTTTACCTCTGGGTGGCTGAGTGGTATGGTTATATGATTTTTAGTTTTTTCTTTGTGCTTTTTTACATTTCCCAAGATTTCTGCAGTGAACATGTATTACATTTTTTTTTTTTTCTTTCTGTGGTGCTGGGTATTGAACCCAGGGCCTCACCTATGCTAAGGTAAGTGCTCTACCATTGATTTGCATTCCCAGCCTATTGCATAACTTTTTTTTTTTTCTTTTGCAGTACTGAAGATTAAACCTAGAGCCTTGCACATGCTAGGCAAGCACTCTACCTCAGAGCCATCTCGGCCCATTTTATTTTGAGACGGAGTCCAAGTTGCCCAGGTTGGCCTTGAACTTGTGATCCTTCTGCTTCAGTCTCTGTAACTGGAATTACAGGCATGTGCCACCACATCTGACCCAATGCATTGCTTTTATGCTCTTAAAAATTTAGTCAAAAGAAAAAAAAAAAAAAGCTGGTTGAAAGTGTTATGAAGGGCCACAGAAGGGAGTACAATTGATGTGAGGAGCCAAGATCACTGAGTCATGAGATGTGGCAGTGGCCTGGAATGGTTCAGTGGTTGTGGGAATAGAAAAGGGAGTAGAACTAACAGATATTTAATGGGCAAAACTAAAAGAATTTGGTGACTTATTGGCTATAGGATGCAAGACTGTAGGATGATTATTGGGTTTTGTAGGAAATCAAAGTATTTCTTACCAAAATATTGAGGATTTTTGAGCTGAAAACAATTAAAAAACATCAAGTCTGTCTTTTTCCCTTCCTGATGTCAGGACAGATTCAGACAAGGGTCTTTCTGCCTTTCTCCCTACTTTCCCACCCAAGTCATATATGTATACCCTACCTCACTAGAGATTGCTGCTGATCAGTCGAGAGATGGGATCAGCAGACATAGGATGTTGGGTGCAGACATTCCCCCCCTCCCAGAATTCTCCTGTGTGGGAAGTCTGAAACCTCTTGCTTCTTTGTTTGCTGAGATTTTACTGCTTTTTGTTAAATTACTATTTATTTATTTATGGTGCTGGGGATTGAATCCATGGGCGCTTAACTACTGAGCCACATCCCCAGTCCTTTTTAATTTTTAAGAATGTCTCAATAAGTTGCTTAGGGCCTTTTCAAGTTGCTGAGCCTGGCTTTGAACTTGCAATCCTCTTGCTTCAGCCCCCGAACCCTCCACAGCATTGGGGACTACAATTGTGCACCAATATGACCAGCTTAAAATATTATTTAGACAAGGCTTCTGAGCCAATAAATGGAAAGCCACTTTCCTGAGAGTAACTCCCTTCCAGATGATGAAGAGTACATCCATAATAAACTTGTTTTTCTCTTGTTAATCTGCCTTTTAATAGGAACTTGTCCTGGCTAAAAATTTAGACAGGTGAAAAAAGAAATGGTATTTTTCTCCTTTTCAGATTTATCTTGGATAATTAACTAGGTTGATGGTGACTCCATCTAACCCAAAAGGGCATAGAGGCATCTCATGGGATATGAGAGTGGCAGCATAGAAAAGAGGGTGGCCAATAGCACCAAATTCTCAGCTGTATGATCTACCCAGGTATAATGCTGAGGAAGAAGAGTGGCAATTCTTTCAAGAAGCTCTTCTAAAAAGACAAACAATAGGATAACAATCAGAGGAAATACAGGGTTGAAGAAGTGTTTTCTGGTGAGGCAAATGAACCAGTAGAGGCAGAAGGATTCAAAGTACAGATACTAAGGGGATGTGTGAAAGCAAGAGCCCAAAGGTGGGATGAAGTGGGATGATAAGCACAAGTGGAACAAAACAAGAAAAAGGATATCTCCTTCTGAGATGGGAGCAAGGATATGAAGGTAGAATAAACTCCTTTTGAGGCTCGTAGCAGGAAGGAGAAAAAGTTTCAGCTTTTGGAATTTTTTTCCCTCTATGAATTAGGGTCTGGTTATCTTCTGGGGATGTGGATAAGCAACTGGAGACAAGCAGTGAAGATTTATTAATCTAAAAATTGTAGAAGGGACCAGGTATGGTGGCACATGCCTGTAATTCTAGCCAGGGAGAGATTGAGGCAGGAGGATCTCAAGTTTGAGGATAGCCTGGCAACTTAGAGAAACCCTGTCTCATGGTAAAAAAATTTTAAAAAGGGCTAAGGATGTAGTTCAGTGGTAGAGTACCTGCATAGTATGCACCAGGCTCTTGGGTTCCAAGTGGAAAGAAAAAGAAAAGCAAGAGAATCTATATAAATGCCCACCAAAACAAGCAGATCAACGGCTCAATGGTACTAAGATTCTGAGGTCCTACTATAGTTGGATCTTCTAGATTTCTAACAGCTCCAATCTATATACTTTTTTTTTTTTCTTTTCCCTTTTGCAGTGCTACACTATAAACCTAGGCATAAACCTAGAGTCTCATGTGAGCTATCCAAATGTCCTGCCATGGAGCTACACTACCAGCCCGAGAAAATTTATTTTTTAAGTACTTTAGAAATTTGTGTGTCATCCTTGATCAGAGGCCATGCTAATCTACTCCATATTTTTCCAAGTTTTAGTGAATGTGTTGCTGAACAAGCACTGGGGAAAAAATGCAGCGATTCAATTGATTCAGGAATGGGGAGCTTGTAAGTTAGTGCAGTCTAAGAATAAGGGGTTTAAAGAGTTCAAGTTATGAGAAGTCTGAGTTGAATACAGGATACATACTGGTTCAGGAGAATAGAGTTAAAGGTAGGTGAAGGTTGGTGGAGGTGGGGGTGGGGAAGCAAGGCCAAGTGGAAACATCAAAGAATTGGAGTCCTAGAGAAATAAAATAATAGGTTTAAGGATGAAGGGTGTAGCTTAATGGTACAACAATTACCTAGAATATACAAGATCCTCGGTTTAGCCCCCAGCACCCACTAAAAAAATTTAGTGGTGTAGAGTGGGAAAAATATGAAAAGATATGAAGTTACTGTTAAGACAAAACATTTGTTATGGTTTGAATTGATAATAATCCCCAAAGGCTCATGTGTTAAAAGGTTTGGTCTCCACTGTAGCAAAATGTTCAGAGGTGGTACTTTTGGGAAGTAGCTGGATCATGGGGTCACCAGCCTCAGCAAAGGGTTGGTTCACTGATGAATTCAGAGCTGAATAGGCTACCAGGAGGTGGGGGCCCAGTTGGAGAAGGTAGGTCACTGAAGGGTGTGTCCTTGAAGAGTATATCATGTTCAGACCCCTTTCCCTTCTCTCTGTTTCCTTGCAGCCCCAAGGTAAGCAGCTCTGCTCCACCCATGTGCTCTCTACCATGATATTCTGCTTTAGCATAAACTCACGGCAATGGGGCCAAGTGACTGGAGTGTTCTTTGTTTTTTCCTCAGGTATTTTGTCACAGCTAAGAAAAGGTAACAAATGTGATCATTAAATATGATCACAAGAAGGAAATGAGTGGTTAAAGTGGAAGTACACAGATTTGAAATCAAGGTATTACAAGGTAATGCTTAAATACACTCAGAATTTGGGGTGAAAGCTGTAAAGCAGATTCAAGGTTTCAATGACTCAGGGCCTCATAGTGACTGTAAAATGGGTAGAGAACAAAGAGCTGGTTAGGTAATCATATTGCATGTGCCTTTCTGTTTCTTTCCAGGCCTCAAGGAGGTGGCAGAAATCTGGTTTACATCAGGGCATCTGGATAGAGTCCACTGGGGTCAAGTCCTGGGTAAGCCAATTTAACTTCTCTGTGTTTCCTGTGGAATCAGTAAAATGAAGATACTAGTATAGCATTTATATCAAGACCTGCTACATGTACCAGAGGATTACTTAAAAGTCAGGATCATTATCATTTCTCACTTGAACATAGGGGTTTTAAGAGTCTCCAAGGCAGAAACTCTCAAATATTTTGGGCTCAGCATTCCTTCACTATTTAAAAAACAATTTTTTTTTGAGGTAAAAGAGATTCAACGCAGGGCCATGTGCATGCTAGTTAAGTGCTCTACACTAAGATACACCCCTAGCCCTTTTAAATTTTTTGAGACAGGCTCTTAGGGCATGCTGGTTTGAACTTGAGATCTTCCTGCCTCAGTCTCCCAAGTAGCTGGGATTACAGGCATGCATCACTGTGTCCAGCTTATTAATACATTTTTAAGAAATGTATTAAATGTGTACATTTTAAGAAAAATAATTTTTTTTAAATGGAAGTGTGTTATTGCTTTTCCATTTTGCAAATCTCTTAAGTTTGGTTTTAACTGAAGACAGGAGGATCTTATCTGCTTCTGAATTTAAATAAGATATGTTCTTTGCTTGAAGTATGAAAATCCTAACACTTCACTGACCCCCTGAAGCCACACTTTGAGAACTGTTACTTTAAGCTTTCTCCCAGTTCTAAATCATTCAGTCATTTACTTACTTGTCAACACTTCATGATCCTAGAGACTGGTGAATCCTGTGGTTGCTGCCCTGGATTATCCTAATAGAAAAGAGGAAAACAAATATGAACAAGCACATAGGAGGATGTCTCAGGGTTACCTGTGAGCCTAAGGAGGCAGGGGAGGTAAAGGAAATTTGAACTTGGATTAGGGCATGAATTTCCTGTGTTCGTCTAAAAAGTATCAAGAAGAGCAGGTGCAAAAACCCAGAGGCAGGAATCAATGTAGAAGCAAAGGGTGCACTGGCACAAGAAGTCAGTGTGCTAAAAAAGCATGTTGGGCTGTTCACAGGAAGTTAGATTTCATCCTATATACCAGAAAGCTGGGGTGACAAGAGCTTGTTTTTCTTTTTTCATTACGAGGGATTCAATCTAGGGCCTCATGCATGCTAGGGAAGAGCTTTATCACTGAGCCACATGCCTGACCCTTGCTTTTTTTCTTTTTTTTTTGGTGGTGCTTGGGATTGAACCAGAGCCTGAGTTATACTCCCAGCCTGCTTTTCTTTTCTTTTTTCTTTCTTTCTTTTTTTTTGGTACTGGGACTGCTTTTCTTTTTTAAAGTCAGTTTTATTGCTGCATAATTTACGTAGAAGTAAAAGTCATTCTTTCAGGTGTACAAGTTTTGACAAACATATCGTTATGTAAACAGTACCACACCAAGATAAAAAATACTTTCTTTGTCTCAACAAAAGTTCTTTCTGTAGTCAATACAGTCCTGCAAGCAACCATTGATCTGACTTCTCCACAGCTTTTTACTTTGAAATAATTATACACCCACAGAAAGTTAGAGAATCTATGTATACTTCCCCCAATAGTAATATCTCACAAACTGTAGAAAAATACTAAAGCCAAAAAAAGATAGTGATATACTACTATCAGCTGGACTACAGACTTTATTCAGATTTCATCAGTGTTTACATGCATTTGCTTGTTGTAAAGAACAAAACTGGGGGCCGGGTGTGGTGACAGGAGGGGGAGGCTGAGATAGGAGGATCTCAAGTTCAAAGTTGGCCTCAGCAACTTAGTGAGACCCTGTCTCAAATCAAAAAAATAAAAGGGCTGAGGATATGGTTCAGTGGCAAAGCACCCCTGGGTTCAATCCCTGGTACCAACAAAATAAAAAACAAAAACAAAAATATAACAGTTTGGTCAGGCAAGGACACATTAGTTACAACTGTCCACAGAAGAAAGAAAAATTCAAAAAGGTGAAGGGAGAGGAAAGATTCCAGTGGAACAAAAATCAGTGGGTGGACAATTTAGTATAAGGGATTAAATTTTTTTTTTTTTTTAATATTTTTGGATATTGATAGACCTTTACTTTATTCACTTATTTATATGTGGTGCTGAGAGTCGAACCCACTCCCTCAAACATGCTAGGCAAGTGCTCCACCACTGAGCCACAACCCCAGCCCAAATGTTTAAATTCTTTAAACATTTTTTTTGGAAATAAAAATTTCCATATGGTAAGACAGCACGTAGATTGCTTTAAATTGAAGAACCTGACCTCTAAATTAATGAAGGATATGGAAACACCACATAACCATAATATTTCTGCTTACTTTTATTCAAACAGGAAAAAAAAAAAAAAAAAAAAAAAGGCTGGTCACTTTCTTCATTTTCTTTTTTTTTTGCCTGAATGAAAACAGTGAAGTAACTGTCAAAGATCTGATATTCCCTGGGAGTTCTGACAAAGTTGAATCTGTTTGCTCCCCTTAACAGGATTAGCTAAACCCTCAACATAGCCAAAATAAGCCTATATACTTATTTAGTTTGTGGTACTGGGGATCGAACCCAGAGGTACTCTATCACTAAGCTACATTCCCAGCCCTTTTTATTTTTTTGAGACAGGCTCTTGCTAAATTGCCTAGGTTGGCCTCCAACTTGTTATCCTCCTGTCAGCCTTACTGGGATTTCAGGTATGTGCCACCACACCTGGTTCTATACTTACTTTTATTCCTTTCTGAAGTTTAGTGTTTTTGTAGGCTTTCCTACCCATAATAGCACTGCATCTGAATAAAGTGACAATGGTTAAACCTTTACATAATTTATATAAAGACATATTCATTCATCAAGACTGTGGGGCAAAAACAGCTGCCCTCATTTTTACAGCTGAAGACATTGAGGCTCCTAAGAGATTGGTACCCAGGATCACATATACAAATATTGTAAAATGCTTAGAAAGGTACCAGCACAGGGTAAGCATTCAGTAAATGTTAGGTAGGCTTCTTTAATGCCTTGCTCTTTCTATACCACCATACCCCATTTATGGCCAAGTTGGATCACTTTCTCCAACAACTGAGCTACAGAGAATTTGGGCAAAATCTCCATACATGCAGTGGAAATATCTCTGCTAAGAAAGTCCTCATTTAAATCTTAGTTTACTACTAGTTGCTACCAAATACAATTCGTCGAAATAAGGAAGTTTCTTAAAATCAGGTTCCAATAAAACACCGTGACAGTTTTTACCGTCTCGTGTTAGATATTTTATATACACTTTAGCACAAAATCCTCTGAAATTACCTCTTATTAAGCATCTACCTCGTATTGTTATACCGATTTTAAAGACAGAGATGTTAAGTCATTTGACACAGGTTGTAACGTTAGTGAATGGTGGACAAGAAAGGAGTAACTCCAAAGCAGGCAGAATCCTTGGACCCGATTTCCGTTGACTTAGCCCATTCTATTCTACGTCCACCATAAACAACCCCCAGAATCAAAATAAAGAGCTAACTTTCAAACGGAAAAACAAGAAATAATCACCAAAACAAAAACAAATGGAATATCTGCAAATTTAAGTAATTTAGATCAGAATCTCACGGCTGATGTGTCTTAATTTCAAGGTTCAATCTACTTTCACCAAGCCCTGCTACCACAGACAAATGATAAGGGGCAGTTATCAATATATGTTGAATTAATAATGCCTGCAATCAAAGTTGACAATAAGGAAGAGGGTAAAAGCAGAAAAGACACACAAAATCTGCAAAGTAGTCCATGGGCAAAATCCAGATAAAAATCCTCAAGTTTTCCAGGCAATGCATTCACGGTGAGACGAGGCGCTGGCACAAGCCTTCCGCACACCCGGCCTGGCCGGAGCCGAGCCTTCACCTTGAGGCCAAGCGCGGCCGCTTCCCCTCTTCGCTCCCTGCGCTCAAGCCCTCCTGACCGCTCATCACCCGGCCTCTTAACAGGCGACAACTGGAGGCCAACAGCCTTTCCCTTCTAGGCTGCTGGCTTAAAAAGAAACACAAGCACCTGCCCCCAGGCGGTCCGCGGTCGGCCCGGCAGCCTTGCGCCTGCAGACGCCAGTCCCTTGGGGTCGCAACTCGACCCCCGAGATCTTGCGGGCCAGATACAGCATGGACCCAAGCAGGCCTCAGGCGTGGCTTGGGGAGGTGAGCGGGCCCTTCGGGCCTCGCGGGCGGGCGGCGGGAGTCCGCTACTAGGCATTTCCTCTTCCTCTATACGCGCGGCGCGGCGGAGGCGGAGGCCAGGCCGAAGCCGGGTTCCGACGCCCGATCGCGGCCTGCGGGCGAGCGCGGGACAGCGCCGCGCCCCGAGCCGTCGCCGCCTTGCGGCCTCCAGCCGCCCGCGGGGCCTGCGGGCGGCTGGGCCCGGCGCGGGCAGCGAGAGGCGGGGCCGGCGTGCGGGCGGCGGAAGGAGGCGGAGGAGGAGGAAGAGGAGCAGGAGGAGGAGGAGGAGGAGGAGGAGGAGGAGGAGGCGGCGGCCGGGAGCCGGGGTAGAGGGGCGGGGGGCGGGCCGGGGGAGGGGAGGAGCGGGATTTGCGGAGCGCGGCGCCGCTGCCGGGAGCCCGCGGGCCCGAGAGTGACCGAGTCACGGCGGGCGCCGGCGGAGCCGCGGCGTCGGACCCGCCTCCTGGAGGAGCTCAGCCCGGGCCAGGCCCGGCCCCAATCCCGCCCCGCGCCGCCTCGCCGCTGCCGCCGCCGCCGCCGCCGCCGCGGGAGCGCTCCCCTGCCCACCCCGCCCCCGCGGCCGAGCCCGGGAGTCGAGTGGGAGTCGGCCGGCCGGCGCGGGCAGCGCCGGGACCCCGCAGGGGACACTGCAGCCGGAGCCCGGGAGGGGCCGCGCCGCCACCGTCTGAACTAGGATGTCCCGACATGAAGGTGAGAGGAGCTCCCGCCCCCACCCCCACCGCCCGGGCCTCGGCCTACCCCGCCCGGGCCGGGCGCCGCGGAGGGCGGCCGGAGAGCGGCGGAGACTTTGGCGGACCCTGAACCGGGCCCGAGGGTGCCGATCCCAGCTGGGAGCAAGCGAGGGCGGAGATCCGCGGCGCTGCTGCCGCCACGGTTGCGGCCGCGGCCCTGAAATGGGCCTGGTGCCGGAGGCGGGGCGGCCGGGGCGGCCGGAGGGTTTGCACTGTCATGGGGCGGGGGAGGGGGAGGGGAGGCGGCGGGGCCCGTTACCGGCGGGAGCCCAGCCCTCCGAACTGGTACTGGACGCCGAGGCCCGGCGGGTCCCGGAATCGCGGGCCCCATCGCGGCCTAGCTCCCGCCGCCCCGGAAGGGCCCGGTGCGGTCGCAGAGCTGGTCCACGGGCGGCGGCAGGGGCCTGGGGAGCTGGCCTGGGACCGGCGGTCGCGTCCGGTCGCCGGGAGACGACCGCGAGTGCCCCCGCCTGCGGGCGACCGCGGTGCGGGCGGGAAGGCTCTGGGGCCGGGCACGGAAGCCCTCGCCACCTGGAGCCCGCCCGGCCTCGCGGCTAGGCCTCGGCGCGTCCCTGGTCTTGGGTAACCAAGTTCCCGGGGCGGATCTGGCCCGGCCGCGGCGAGCAAACTCCGTGCTTGGTCACCCTGCCGAAGCTTGACTCACGGGGCCCTCACCGGCGTGCGCTGCCTGCCTAGCCAGGTTTAGGTAGATGACGGTCGTGTGGTCTGTTAATGGTCAGGGGCTTTTGGACTTTGTTTTAGGATTTGAAAATACGTGTGGAGTACAGTTCCGAATAAGCAAGACTACTCCAACCCAGTCCGCAGGGTACAAAAAATACAAATGTTTAGAGCCGATGTATAGGTGGAACTGGTGAAAAATAAGTTAACTTCAATTTACTGCCATATGGTTTAGTAAAGGGGGAGGGAGGATGAGTTTTCTTTGTTTCACTACTACAGGTTTTTAAATAAAAAGTATAAATAGACTTGGTGAAAAGTTTATCCTGGTAAGGTTAACGCAAGATTGTAGAAGTGACTTGAACGTATTGTGTACTTTAGATTTAAAAATCCTGTATAGGTGATGTAGGAGTGGAGAAAGTTTAGTGAGTCAGATTAGTTTGTGCTTCACATCTAAAGAAGTGCATTCTTAGAGAAATACAGACTTTAGAATTCAAGGTTGAAAAACTCAGATTGATTAACATATTTAGAAAAGTTTCAGAATTTTGCATTACTAATTGCAACTTTAAGATTGATTCAAAGGACATTTTGCGTTCAAGGATTCTGTATTTTCAGAGTTACAAAACCAGTAGGAAATAAACTATTTTCTTCACAGAGCATTTATTGAGTACTGTGTTTAAATGTTGGACATTTTGAAATAGCTGGGTACTTAGTTTAGTCTCATTGAAAGGGACATAGAAATAGTTGAAAGTTAGATCTGTTTTCTCTGTAATTAAAAAAAGTTGCAATTAAGGTTATACTCAAGTTGGAGTTTGGAATGTTAAAGTTTATCTTAGCCTTAGTCGTGTGTGTGTTAACCTTCAAGACAAAATGAAAGTGAGCAGTGACTATGAGCAGGAACTGGGAGAATTAATAGTGCAGAATTACAGCTGTGGAAGAAGTGTGTTTGAGACTCATGCTCCTTGCCTTAAGGAATCATCCAGATAGTTCCATAGTATTCCAATTGAACAGTGGCCTGGGGGAAAAAAGTTCCTTTACTCTCAGTACTCTATTAGAGTAATTAAAATCCCCTAGTTGAAACATTCTTCAGTATAACATACATTCTGTAATTTAATCCCATTTCCCCCTATTTGGGGCTGTGGAAAGGTGTGTGGCTGTAAAATTTATATTACTATTACTGAATCTTAGCACAATAATAGCATACCTTTCCTGGTAATTTATATCAATGCCAGGTGTCTGAAAAAGAAACATCCCTAAATACATTTGTTGAATACTTATAATACAATATTTGACAACTGATTATCTTCAAAGGTTATGGCCTGAGGCTGGAGTGGCAGTCTTACAAATCACATTTAATTCATTAGATACATGTATGTTTTATAGTATATTAGTTCAGGCTGCCATTATTTTCATCAGTAGGAATTTAATCTGTCAGCACTTGTAGAGTTGATACCAGTGCTTTCTTCCTTTCTCTTCTTTGGGCCAACTAATTCCATTTCTTTTAGCATTTCTTTAGTGGTCAGATTTTTGAACCTTTTAATCATCTGTCCATTTCCAAGTTCTCTGTGGTCCCCTGCCACCATCCCAAGTGTAACCCAGAACTGGATGTGGTAGTCTGGTAACAGGTCTGTGCCACCAGTAATGGACTTGAATCCTTATTTTCAGGGCCTCTGTGTACAACTAACTTGTTACTTTGTCTATCTGCCCACTCTGTTGAATTGTACTGTATTGTATGATTGTATTAATGTTGTAACTTTGAACAACACAGCTCCAAGAGGACACCTGTCTAGCTTTGAGGCTCAACCTTGTGAAGCAGTGAACTGTCTCTGAAAAAGAGATGCAGCCAGGAACAGAAATGCTCCAGCCCAGGAGTCAGCATACTTTTCTGTTAAGGGGCAGGTAGTAAACATTGTAGGATCAGTGAGCTGTGAGGTGTCAGCTTTATAATTGTCATTTGAAAGCAGTTAAACACACTGAGTTGTGGAATAAGCATGCCTGTATTCCAATTAAAATCCTACTTATGGACATTGTCCTTTAAATTTCATATTCTCATGTGTCATGAAATATGATTCTTCCTCTGATCCTCCCCCAATTTAAAAAAGTAAAAAACATTCTTAGTTAGTGGGGAGCAAAAGAACTGCGGGTGGCCAGGTTGGTCCAGGGGCCTGAGTTTGCATCCCTCTGCTCCAGAGCTTCAGAGAGTTGATGGAACTGGAATAGTTGGTGGTCCAGAAAGGGCCCACTCTGCTTGGTAGTTTCTTCAGTTCCTTTCATTATGGGGAGTGAGTTCATGGACTGAACCAACTCTTCTGTACCCCAGTTTTCAGCAGTATCTTGCAGATTAAGATAGAAGAAATTTTTTTCTTAGTGTTGAGAACAGACTCCTTTCTCAGACCCTGTCTGAACTCTATCTACATCAATTAAGTTTCCTGCTTGCCTATTATGACTTTTTCCAGTGAGAATTTCAAGACCTGTTTTAAATTCATTTTTTAATGTTCTTGCCATGTTAGCAAACATTTTACAGACATCAGCACACAATCACTTTATGTTCAGTATACCAACACTATCTAGTTTCATGTTTTACATAGTGAAACCAGTCATTTTCTGTATTTTTAAAAAAATGTCTCTGGCTGGGGATGTTGTTTAGTACTAGAGTGTCTGCTTAGCATCCACAAGGTCCTGGGTTCTATCCCTAGCTTCAAGGAAAAAAAAAGAGCCAGGTACCATGCCACATGGTTATAGTCTCATCTCCTCAGGAGTTTGAGGCTAGAGGCTCTCTTGAGCCCGCTAGTTAGCAGAGAGTCTGGCCAAGACACTGTCTCAAAAATAAACAAGCAAAGTCTTACTACCATACTTAAAAATATATTTAAAATAAAGTATGTTGTTCAAAACTTAAAATTCACTTATTATAAGCTTTGCAAAAAAATACTGCATAACAGATTTCTGGGTGTTTATTAGCTATGAAATTATGAATGATTTTTCAAGAGTTGGAGCCTGCCTGATTGATTATCTGGAGTTAACGGTGTATATGGCTTTAAATTATTTAGCCTTTTTTTCAGTTGCTATGTATAAGATACCATGGAATGTGGGACAGAATGGATGAGACACAGCTGTTCACCTTGAGTCAGGTGGGAGAATGCACTTGTAGACAGTTTCCATAGCGCAGTGAGAGGCGTGCCACATGCCATAGGGAAGGGATAAACAAATTGATGGCAAAATAATTACCAACTTTTTTCCCACTAATTTTGCTCAGTTTTAGAGAGGGAATGTACTTTGATTCTAGCACCTTTTCCTTGAGGCCTTCTTAACTCTTTCTGTGCTACTCTTTTTTGTGTGTGTTGGGGGGAACCAGCGATTGAATTTGGGGACCCTCACGCATTGAGCAGAATCCCCAGCCCTATATTGTATTTTATTTAGAGACAGGGTCTCATTGCATCACTTAGCAACTTACCTTTGCTCAGTCTGGATTTGAACTTGAGATCCTTCTGTCTCAGCCTCATTAGACACAGGGCTGACTCTGTGCTACTCTTGATTATGGGTAAAATTGTTTGAGTTTAAATAGAGTCCTTATGTTTACATGTTTACCTGATTTGTAATTCCCTTAGCTTTTGAAGCTTTTCACATGTATAATGATAGTGAATAAATGGATGGATAATATGTTGTTGTATTTCTCAGATGTGGGTCTCTGATCTAGTTAGTCTGAACTTAATTGCAGTGCTAGGATCAAACCCAGGGCCTCACATATTCTGGACACTTACTCTGCCACTGAACGACATCTCCAGCCATAAGCTCTTTCTTTCTTTCTTTCTTTCTTTCTTTCTTTCCTTCCTCTTCCTTTCCTTTCCTTCCTTTCTCTTCCTTCTTCCCTTCCTTCCCTTCCTTCCCTTCCTTCCCTTCCTTCCCTTCCTTCCCTTCCTTCCCTTCCTTCCCTTCCTTCCCTTCCTTTCCTTCCTTTCTTTCTTTCAATATGAATTGTATATTTAACAGTTTTATCATATACAACATGATGTTTTGATGTAGATAGTATGTATTCTAGATTGACAGTCCTTAATTTTTGAAAGTTATACTTGTGTTTTCTTTTCTCAAAAATTGCTGTCGGGCACTAAAAACACACAGACAATCCCAAAGTGAATTGTGATAACTTTGTTTTCAGAGTTTGGGGACTGTAAATCCATGCTTGATAATTAGCACATGATTTTAATGTGGTAACTTTTACATTCCTGTAGTAAACTCATTCATGCTGAAAAGATCTTTCTGATCTTGTTTTCTGAAATTTTATTTTGCTTTGACTATAATCTGTTAGAAGATTGTGACATTCTTATTTAGAATGTAATTTTATGGAATTATAATTTTGGGGGTCTTTGATTTTATATAATACTCAGTTTCAATTCTGTGTTCCTGAACTGGGCTTGGTGGCACATGTCTGTAATCCCAGTGAGTGAGGAGGCTGAGGTAAGAGGATTGTAAGTTCCAGGACAGCTTCAGCAACTTAGGCCCTTTCTGGAAATAAAAATGACTAGGGATATAGCTCAGTGGTAAAGCATTCCTGGGTTCAATTCCCTGTACCAAAAACAACAAACAAACCCACCAAAAAACAAAACAAAAAAACCCCTAAAATTCCATATTTTAACCCCTTTAAGTTAAAAATGTAGTGAAATACAACTTTTTATTTTAGCTCGTAAATTTAATTTGGAAGAAATTTCCCTTGTTCTTAGAATTTTAAAATACATTAGCAAAAATTTTGTTTAAAAATGGTAAACTTTTTCACAGTAGAAATTTCTCACATGAAATGATAAATTCTTCATATTTGGCTTGCAATCTTTTAAAAGCAATTCATGTATTTATGAGTCAAGATTAATTTTCAGAATGTCAGCTTTATAAAACCTACCATACATATTTACTCAGGATTTTTTTGCTTTGTTTTTAAAATGGAGATTCCAAAAGTTGGTTGTAGTGAAAGTTAAGGTGTCTCTGAATTATTATACAAATAAATTTTTATTTCATTATAAATATTGCTGTGGGGCTACTTTTATAAATTCAAAGAAAACATTGCCTGTATTTCATAAAAGTAGAATGATGTTCTTAATGAAATTCTTCAGCTAGATGCAGTGATGCATGCCTGTAATCCCAGCGACTCTGTAGGCTGAAGCAAGAGGATCTCAGCAATTCAAGGCCAGTCTCAACAATTTAGTAAGACCCTGTCTCAGAAATAAAAGTAGAAAGAGCTGGGGATGGTAAAAGCACCCCTGGGATCAATCCCTAGTACCGAAAGAAAAAAAAAATGCTGTGCTTGGTATAATACCCTCCTAAGAGTTCCTTGCTAATTTTTTTTCCTCTTCAGTAATGGAGATTGAACCCAGGGCTTCACACATGCTAGGTAAGTGCCCCACTGGACTACATCCCCAGTGTTTTTCATTTTTTAAATTTTATTATGAGACGGTCTGGCTAAGTGGCTCAGGCTGGACCAGAAATTTGGGTCCTCCTTTCTCAGCTTCTGTGGTAGCTAGAATTACAGATATGTACTACCATGTCTAGCCTCTTTTCTCAATGGTTTTTTCTTTGCACATATTTTTGGCACATGATTTATTGTTACATATTTGTACTCTAATGTATAACTTCAATGACTAAAAAATGTCTAATCTACCATTTTAAGGAAATGAAAAAAAATGATGACACAAAACTAAAATGAATACAAAGTTAACCTTCAATAAGTGAATTTATTACAGTTTTGGTTTTTTTTGATTGGTACTGGGGATTGAACTCTGGGATGTTTTACTGAGCTACATCACCAGCACTTTAAAAATAATTTTTTTTTTTTTAAATTTTGAGATGGGCTCTTACTAAAGTTGCTCAGGACCTCACCAAGTTGTTTAGGACCTTACCAAGTTACTGAGGCTGACTTTGAATTTGTAATCCTCCTGTATCAGCTTCCTGAGTTACTGGGATTACAGATGTGTACCACCATGCCTATCTCAGAGCATAGAATTTTAAATTTTTATTAAATTAATTTTTTTTTTTTTTTTTTGCCATTCTGGGAATCTAAATCCAGGGCCTCATGCATGCTAGACAAGTACTCTACCACTGAGCCACATCCTTAGCCCATAGTATTTTTAAAGTGTAATTTCTGTGTACTGACCATGACCTGATTCATGGTGGAGTTGTAGGATAAGAAAGATAGTTTCCTAGGGGATCATATTACTAGGTTTCAAGGGAAGGAAATAAATGTTCAGGAAAAGACTGAGGGTGTTATTGAAATAGTAAAGACAAGAGGCAAGCCAGGTATTGATGAATGAAAGACCGGACAAGGTGGGTTATGAAGCTATAGCAATGAGGTATGAGAAACAAAATCAACTCTTAGACTGGATGGAATGTCCTGAGAGCTAGATGACTTGTGTCCCATGAAATGAACATGAGATGAATTGCTTTGTTAGATATCTTCCATAGAGGCATCCCATCTACTTCCCTCACACTTCTAAGTACTTTAGTTGTCATCTTTTTAAATTATAGCAAAGCAGAATTGTAGGTCCATCAGTTCATTTACATTATAAGTGGTATCATTTCTTCCCTTGCCACAGCACCAGATTGCAGTCCAGGAAACTTTGCAGTGGCCACAGTGGTAATCAGGGAGAAGGTATGGATGGATCCCTGTGAATTCATCACTACTGCTGGGAGTAGGGGACAGGGGATTAAACAACAACAACAAAAACAAATCACAGGACAGGGGTCAATAGCATCACCTTCAACCACAAGGTGACAGAATAGTAGGTGACATCATGACTAATTAAGTTTGTACATTATCTCTGGCAAATTGTGTGGTGTTTTCCCTCTTCTGTTCTGTCACTCAGTGCCAGTGCTGGTGGAATGAACTTCATCTTCAGTAAGAGGTTTTCATTCAGAGTCACTTTAAATGCTAGGTTGATGATGAGTTGACTGTTGGAACAATTGGAGGTGTATTTGACTATAATTTACTTTTTGATAATGACTTTTGTTTCTTTTATTGTTCCTTTGAGATTGTCACTGTACTCTTCATTCCAGCAGAGTTAAGAGTTCCTCCTGTATCATTCTTGCTTTATTCGTTACGCATTTTTATACTGAAATTGTTTACTTGCCAACCTCCCCACCATCTGTCTACCTGAAAGGCAGGAATGATGTTAGACTTTTTTACCTTTGTGCTTTACCACCTACCACAGTATCTGGCCTGTGGGAGCCCTGAGAACATTTTTGGGTGATTGTTAGATAGGTTAATACTTGTCTAAAAGCACTGTAAGACTGGAAAATACTCTCCTTTGTTTTTATCAGGGAAATTAGATTAACAGGGAAGGGGATTATAAGAAAGAGGACTTTTATAAAAGTTAAGAGGGATGAAAACTACATAGGACAAAAATAACTTGGGGAGCTGACTCTTGGGGGGATTGTCTTGGAATGAGATTCTACCACTGGGTCTGGCTGTGGGTTCTGTGTATTAATTGCAACATGCCCCTTGTGTTTTTTTGTTCATTCAGTAATTTGTTCAGTGAGTATGGATTCACTACTCTGGTACCACTCAAAGGCATCTCCAGTGCTTGCCACAGGTTGTTAACCTCTTGCTGGAAGATGATAATATTTAGTGGGTTTGAAATACATGTTTGGAAATTAAATACTTTCCTGTTGCACAAGCTCTTTTCCAGTGTGCTGGAATTCTTGACATTTATCTTTTATGATTGGGTAGTTAAATCATGTAAGTATTTAAATGTTTTAGCAAAGTTTTTATGCACCCCCACCCCCTAAGCTTGCTTTCATTTACATTTCACAGTTGTAATTCTGCCCAGAAGTATGTTTCCTTCCTTTATAGTATTGTCCTCAAACTATGGTGCCATAATGAAGTCTCAGTACACATCTGCACACATTGAAGTCTGTTCAAAGCCTGGTGTGATGCTGCAAACTTATAATCCAGGTTACTTGGGAGGGTAAGGAAGGAGGAACACAAGTTCCGAAGCCAGCCTGGCCAATTGAGCAAGACCTTGTCTCAAAAAAAAAAAAAAAAAAAGTTCAAATAGATTATTCCTTATAGGTTTATTTTTAGTTTTTGGTTCTTTCCTGATGCTTGAAGAGAAAAGAGCTCAAAGGGTTAATGTTTAAGTTTTGTGTTAAAAGTGCTTAGATCTTTTTTACTAGAGGGTTTTGCAAAGTTCTAATGGTTTTATTCTTATCACTTGTTAGAGTGAGTAGCCGACCCCACTTCTGTTATTCTTGTCTCCCAGTATTCCCTTTTGGTGCCCTGTGTGGTTTGGCAGTGCAAATAAATGGGAATTTTTCTAAATTAGGAGTGAAGGACGTTGAAGGGAAGCAGGCAAGGATTATATAAAAAACTTGTTACAGATATGTGCCTTTTTCCTCGTGGAGCTGGGTATGGTTGGATAATGGATGGGAAGGCAGGTAGTTTGTCAGTTGAGGATGCTGATGAAGTTGATTGCAATTTGAAGTGAATGTAAACTGCGATATGTGTTTATGTGGCACAATATGAATAAACATGGTGTGGCAGAAGTAAAACTAATGTTCTCTTTTCTAGGAAAAATGTTGATTAAGACCTCAGGTGACAGTAGATGAGGATCAGGATCTTTACTCCATGTTAGATATACCATATATCTTCATGATTTTTTATTACTCTGGATCATTTTCTACAAGTTTTTTTTTTAAAGCCATCTACTGGAAGAGGAGATAGCAAATCTACTTGCAGAATTGGGTTAGACCATTGCTATCTAATGGAGATCTATGAAACCCACAAATGTAATTTTAAATTTTCTAGTAGCTAGAAATTAAAAGATTAAATAACAATATAGCCAAATATTTCAAATGTAACTTACATAAGAATTATTGAGATATTTTTACATTTTTGTGAACTTTGAAATTTGATGTGCAGTTTTTTTTTTTTAATTATTTTTAGTTGTGAATGAACCTCAGTTTTATTTATGTATTTATATGCAGTACTGAGAATCAAACCTAGTGCCTCACACATGCTAGGCATTTTATATTTAGGGTATTTTAATTTGGACGCTACATTTTCATCAAAAATACCTGATCTTAACTGAGAAACATCTTTAGATTTGTGCATTAAGGGTGTGCTAATTCATCTTTTCATCACATGCTATATATATCACATGTGTATTTTTGATAAAGTATTGCTTTTTATTTATTGGGCCATTGGTTAACAGTCTGGATTTCTACTTCTTCAATTTATGTCCCTTAGAACTTAGATATTGCATTTTTTTCTACCTTAAAATTATTTTTTAATCTACTTTAGCAAAGCATAACCATCACCACAGTAGAAACTCATTTTATAGACAGCTGGCTACTAATATACATGAGTTTTAATTTGGGCCATTCAGGTTGGAGGAGTAAGAGCTTTGGAATGATTTTAATGTGTTTGTGGTGGCATTTTATTTTATTTACTTATTTTTTGGTTTTGGGTCTTAATCCAGAGGTTCTTTACCTCTGAGCCACATCTGGCACTTTTTTTGTTTAATTTTTAAAAAAACTTTGAAACAAGGTCTCACTAAGTTACTTAGGGCCTCGCTAAATTGCTAAGACTGGCCTTGAACTTGATCCTTCTGCCGCCCTAGTTGCTGGGATTACAGGAGTGTGCCACTATGCCCAGTTTTGGTGGGTAGTTCCCTGTTCTGAGATGTGTATAGCTTGTAAAAACTGTTGCTAGTTCATTGCAAATTCTAGTACTGTGAATTCAGAGGAGAGTTGGGAGTTGTTTCCAGGGTGATAGAATTTTCAGCACTTGAGTAAAGTGACCTCTAGGCTTGATAATTTAAATTTTGTTTCTTTTCTCTCTCTCTCTTTTTTTTTTTGTACTGGGGATTGAACTCAGGGGCACTCAACCTCTGAGCCACATCTTCAGCTCTTTTTATATTTTAGAGACAGGGTCTCGCTAAATTGCTGAGGCTTACTTAGATCCTCCTGTCTAAGCCTCCCCAGCTGCTGGGATTGTAGGCGTGCACCAACTGTACCAACTCTTCGAAGGTCTCTTTCATTGAAATCAGTTTGATCTTTGGTATCATCTTTAAAAGACTCAAATCTAGCAACAGAAAAAACGGATGGTAATGTTTCTTCTTTATTTCATTCATTTTAATTTCATTTAATTTTTGAGACATGGTCTTGCAATGCTAGTTTCAAACTTCTAGGTTTAAGTGATCTTCCTGCCTTAGCCTCCTAAGTACTTGGGAGTGGTGGTGTGTGCTGCGATGGCTAGTAGATCCTTTTAAAAAGTAATTTTAGAGAAACTGATACTAGTGGTTAATACTTATGCCAATATCAGGGTTAGTCATTCATTGATGATTTTTCTCTTTTACCTTTTATTTTTAGTTAAAACTAGATTTAGAAGATAGTTTGTTAAAAATAAAAGGCTTAGTATTTTCTGCTTTCATTTTATTGAAGCAGCAGTTCCTTTGATTCTATTATTTTTATGACTCTATTATTTTTCACTCCCCTTCCAGAGAAATCACTGGAGCATCAGGAATTTGATGACCCCCCACCCCAGAGTATAAAAATAGTAGAATTTTAGTTGGGTGCTCTTATCCAGTTGTTCTGTAAACGTGGTCCCAGGACCAGCAGTATCAACATCACTTGGAACTTGCTAGAAATGCAGATTCTTTGACTCCTCACTCTAGATCTTCTGAATTAGAATTTCTTCAGTGGGTGTATGCAATCTGTATTTTTAATAGATTCCCACCTGAACTCAGATAGAATCAAAGGCATTTATATGTGAGATGGTTATTTCTGAGGAGGGCATACAGTGGTTACAGGATCATTCCCCAAATGGGAATAAACCTGTTGACGTTAGCCTCATTCTTCTACCTAATGTGACCACCATGGTATTGTCACATGAGGAAAGGTAAGAAGAGTGTAACTCCTTACTTGCTTCTCACTCCAGTCTTGTACTTTTTTGTATTTGGTGGTTCTGGGGGTTGAAAGTCTAGTATTGTTTATTCCACTTTATATACATTTATTGAATGCATATTTGGGGTCAGGCACTGTTGTGGACACAGGGATACCATAATGAACAAATCAGAGAAAATTTCTTTCTTTCCTTTTGATGTTGAGGTTGTATTAGAAGGGATATACCAGGGATTGGCAATGGTAAATGGGGCAAATGCAGCCTGCTCTTATTTTTGGAAATAAAGTTTTATTGGAACATAGTCACATCTGCTTCTTTATGGATTGTCTAAGCTGCTTTTGTGCTACAATGGCAGAATAGAGTAGTTGTGATGGAGCAAGCTGAATATATTTAATATCTCACTCTGTACAGGAAAAAAATTGTAGATAACCTGGACTAGATCATGAAAGAATAAGTATGTAATAGAATGTTAGGAGGTGACAAATGGTAGGGAAACCCTTAAAGCACGATAAGAGAATATAAAAAGTAGGGAGCTCTTTTAAGTAGAGCAGTCAGAGAGGGCATATCTGAAGATGACTTCTAAAGAAAAACATGAATAGAGTGTATTTAAAGAAGAAAAGTTTAAAAGGATAAAGGATAAAGTACTAGACCCTGACACTTGGAATGTTCTTGGAATAGCAGAGAGGCTTTGTGACTGGAGGGCAGTGATTGAAATAGAAAGTGAGAGGAAATGAAGTTGGCATTGTTGGGGCCAGATCCTGCACATTCTCATAATATATCCTCCAGTGAAAACTGTTTAACTATGAGTGCTTTAAAAAGATAATTCAGGTGGCGCACACCTCTAATCCTAGCTGCTTCAGAGGCTGAGGTGGGAGGATCACTAATTCAAAGCCAGCCTCAGTAATTTAGCAAGGCCCTAAGCAACTTAGTGAAACCCTGTCTCTAAATAAAAAATTGAAAAAGCGCTGGAGATGTAGCTCAGTGGTTAACTGCCCCGGGGTTCAATCCCCAGTACCAAAATAAAATAAAATATAAAAATAAAAACACACAATTCAGAAGCCGTAAATCTGTAGAGGGGTCTTTCTGGCCAAACAGATGGTAGAGTCTGGAAAGTAAATATCCAGTGTTGTCTTCAAAACATCTCTGAGAAACACTTCTTTACAAACTTTACCACACATTCCTATGTTTTATCTTTCTTGCCTCCATGTATTATGTACTCTTATTTAGCTGATATTACCTGGAAGGGAAGGGGTCGTTTGAAATGTGGCAGCTACTTGTAGACTGAGGCAGAGAAGCTCAAGCTCAAGGACAATCAGGGCAGCTTAGCAAGAATTTGTTTCAAAATTAAATACAAAGGGGTAGGAATTTCACTCCAGTGGTAGAGCACCTGTACTCTAAGTACAATATTTAGTCTCCAGTACTGTCCCCCACCCCGCCACTGCAAAAAAACAAAACAGGTGTGTGTCTGTTAGTAGCTTTCAAACTTATATATATATATAAAAAAAAGTAAGAAACATCTTCTCTTTTATGATCAGTAGTCACATACTGAACTCACAAATGTACTGAAACGAGTTATTTCATTAGAAACAAAAATACTGGTTGTGACCTACTAGATTAATTTCATATTCTACTTATAGGTCAGGGCCTACAATTTGAAAAACAATGGCCTGAGCTGTCGAATCAAAACTTCTGAGTTCTTATGTACAAGATGTTGTTATTCATACTGGGAGTTACATAGAACATTTTTCTATGTATGTGGTATATGGTATGGCTGAAGCAGAAAGGTCCAGATATATAAAATAAAATGACCATAGCACTAAGCAAAATAATAGCCAAAATGTGACTGGGACAATAAAAAAGTGTGTCAAATCCAAAATTGCTACAAGTTCTATAGTGTTGGCAAGTGAGCTAAGGTGGTTTTGTCAGAGAAGGTAATTCCAAAAAGGTACCATTTAAACTCAAGACTTGAAGAAATACTGTATTTTTATAAGTATTGGGTAGGGGTATTTACCAAGTGAGAGAATGGTAGGGGTAAAGTGCAAAGCTAGGAAAACATGAGGTGTGTTGGAGAGAATGAGGCCAGTAATCAGAAGACTAGTTTCTGAAATAGAAGACTTCTGTATGTAAGTGGGAAAAGTGAGGAATATTAGAAAGATTGATTGACTTGCCAAAGGTTTCGAGGGAGAAGTGGAACAAGAACTTATTGTTCTGACTTCTGTTCAGTGCTAGAAGTCTGTTTTCTCATCTGTAAAAGAGGGATACTAATGCCTGTTTAGTTTCTCTCCAAGGGTGATTGTTGGGATGAATTGCCAGTGCATGTAAGAAGGTTTTCTGAGTTAGGCAAAGCATAAATGAAAGGCAGTGGAATTTTTTTCATGGGAGATATGATTGGAAGTGGAGGTTGGAACAAGGTAGATGAGTGAAGATTTGATTGCCACATTAAGGTCAATCATTTTCTTTTTCCATACAGATTGCAGGATGGAGGAGTGAGTAGTGCATCAAAGTTTAAGCAGAAGGCTGGGGGTGTAGCTCAGTGATAGAACACTTGCCTAGCATGTGCAAGGCCCTGGGTTTGATCCCCAGCACTGGGGGGGAAAAGTTTTAAGCAGAGAAAGGCACAATGAAAAGTGATATGTTTTAGAAAGTGTGTGGAAGTATGTTAGGGGTAGTTTGGTGCCTGTGACAGGGAGACTGGTTAGAGGCTTTTTGCTGAAATGAGCTCAAAATTAAAAAGATCAATGGCAAGAGGAATAGAAAGCAAAAGGATAAGGTTTCACTGTGAGAGAGCAAGGAATAAAGTAGGATAAGTAGGCAGAGTGCTGAAAGAATAGTACCTTCTAGTAAATTTGGAAGAGAGGAGGGGGACAGGATAAAAAATGATTTTCAGCTTCTGAATGTAAGATGATGGTAGTACATTTGATAGAAATCAAAAGTTGGAAAATTATCATACTGGGGCTCAGGGAAGACATTTGAGGGTTAGAGATAATCTTATATGCCTCTGCACTGAAGCCTGGGGATTAGCTATTTCTAAGGAAGAAAGCAAAGAGAAGGGAGTAGTGAGTTTGTATTTAGGAGCAAGAAGAGAAGGAGTCAGGGTAGAAGTTACTTTAGCTGGGTGTAGTGGCACGTGCTTGTACTCCCAGTACTTGTGACACTGAGGCTGAAGTAGGGGGATTGCAAGTTCCAGGCCATCCTCAGCAATTTAGTGAGGCCCTCAGCAATTTAGACTGTCTCAAAATAAGAAATAAAAAGGACTGAGGATGTGGCTCAGTGGTAAAGTGCTTCTGGGTTCAATTCCCAGTACAAAAAAAAAAAAAAAAAAAAAAAAAGTTGATAATCCTGGTTTCAACTCTCCAGATTCTGTTATTTACAAATGGTTATCCCCTGGGCAAGGGATGCCCATGGAGAAGAAAGTAGGTGTGGGATGTTATACTATCTGGTAATAAGATATTCTTCCAGAAGTTTCTGGTGTCTATTAGATTGTAGAACATTATATTAAGAGTATTAAACAATGGTGTTCTGGCACTGGCTCATGCTGGCTTTCAAGAGCTGATTGCTAAGTTTTCAGAAAAATTTGAGCCAGTTATTAGATACCATTCAGTCATTGATAAAATTAAATTATATAAAATGACAATCAAATTATATTTAAAAAGGAATACTCAAAACCCACCACTTCCTATTTATTTTACTACTAGGTATCATCTGGCTCTTGAAGCTGTTTATATCTATTATGTCTGTTTTGTAGAAAAATTATAGAATGGTGTGCTATTTTCTTCCCAGCTTTCACTCAGTAGTGTCACCTTGGTAGCTTGAATTTGGTTACACCACAGAAATTAGCAAACAGTGACAAAGGGATTGGTTTTTTTTTTGTTTTATTGGAAAAAAAAAAAAAAGAGAAGTTGGAGAACTAAGGGAACCAAGTTACTGATTTGGAAGCCTTCTTCTATAGTGATATTTGTCATGCAAGTATTGACTTATTTGCCTGTCTTTTCCTTTAAATGTAGGCTTCTTGGGATGGGAGTTACAGATGAAGAAGCAGGAGGGGGAAAAGCTGTTAAACAAGTACCAGCCATATGAATAGTAATATTTATTGAGAACTTACTATGTGCCAGGAACCATTCTCAGCATTTCATATTTACCTACTCATTTAATTCTCACAAGTTCCGTGAGGTACCAGTTATGACCCCATTTTATAAAGAAGGAAATTGAAATGCCCAGAAGTTAATTATTTTGCTTAAGGTGACACTCTGTGTGACAGAGCTGGAATGCAAACCCAGACTTAGGTTCTAAATATTTAGCTATACTCTGTATCAGTACTGTATAGATTGGTTCCTATAGCAGGGACCTCAGTAAATAGGCATATTAAAATTTCAAAACAACCTGGCAATGTATACATTATTTTAGATTATGAATGGAGAGGTTATTTGCCCTAGGTCACACAGGTAGCAAGTGCTAAAGCCAGGATTTTGAACTCGGTTCTATCAAAAAAGTCTGTGTTTATTTACTTATTTTAGATTTTTAAAAGTTGAATGAGAAAAAAATACAAATTCACTTTCATTAATGTTACACAAAATTATTACTAGAGTCAAGAGTAAATAAACATCACTTATTTATAGCACTATCTAGTTCTTCATATTCACCTTAGTATTTAAAAGTAAAGTAGGTATCAATTTAGGGATTGAGAAAGAGAAAAATAAAAACTTTTCAAAGATGCCTCTTCTGTACTGTGTATAGCTATGCTATGAGAGGGATTCTTTTACTTCTCTATGGCAGTGTTCAGTTGTATATGAAACTGAAACTGCTCAACAACTGAGGAAGGCTAGAAATAGAAATGATGGGTCCATATCCTGGCACATGTATCAATTCAAACAAAGGGGCACCTACCAACTTGTAATATTTAGGGACTGCAAATAAGGCTTTCTCTTGAAGCTGCATTAGAAACAACTACTTATGTTCCTTAGGCTTTGTAATGTGTGTAATGTGTAATTTGATACTGCAGAGTTTCAAATTTGGTCTCTACCAGTTACCAGTGCAGTCATCAGTGATTCAGCTTTGGCGGATTCTATCTTGATGACCCAGTATCTCTTGTCATTAAGCATTTTAGTCTTTTAACTTCATCTTCTGTGTTTCATTCACCACCAGGTAATCTGAAGAAAGTTGTTCCTAGCCCTAGCTATAACACATGAGGTAACTAGTTCTCATACAATCTGTACCCCTTCTACAGTCCTTTTCATATCAGTTTTATAAAAGTCTTTTCTCATGTGCTGAAATCTGTCTGCAGCAGAGCTATCCTTCTAATAGAGGAGCTCTTTTGTACCAAAAGTATAAGTGATAAGAGGTTGATGGTGTACTTGATCAGCTGCTTGCACTCATTGTGGAATGCCCCCTTACCCCAATCTCACCAGCCCATCTGCTAACTATTGGGCATTGCACTACAAACATTCTGGTGAACTTGGCCACTAGCAGCAAGTGGAAGGAAAGCAAAAAGCCAGAAAGTGGGAGGCAAAGGAAACTTCTCCCTGTGCAGTACAGGCAGTGGTTATCTGTGTCCTGTAAGCCACTGCCACCTGCTGTTAACAGAAGAGGACAAGATCTTATTTATATTTACTTCATAGGTCAGCAAACTTTCTGTACAGGGCCAGATAGCAAATGTTGCTTTATGGGCCATATGGTCTCAATTGCAACTACTCACTCTGTTGTTATAGTAGAAAAGCAACCTTAAGAACATATACACAGACATACACACAAACACACACACATACACGAACATGGCAGTGAGCAATAAATATGGGCACTGAAATTTGAATTTTATATAATCGAATTTTACATAATACTACTAAATACCACCCCCTACTTCTTTCTTTTTGGCAGTGTTGGGATCAAACCCAGGGCTTGGAAAGGTAGGCAAGCTCTCTACCACTGAACTGCAGTGTAATAGTGTAAATATTTACAGCATATTATTATTTTGTAAGTTTTCCAGTTTTTTACAGCTAAAGAGCTATACTAAAACAGATGATGGGCCAGATTTGGACTGTAGGCTGGCAGGTTGTGGCTTCCTGGACCCTGCTTTAAACTACTCACTTATTAAGTGTATATTGATTTTTCTGTGTGGAGATCGCTGGACATTGGGGAGTTCCAGCCTCCTAAGATCAGACAAGTGATTACTGGACAGGGTAGTAAGAACTATGATAAAGGTATCCTTACAAGGTGTAGTGGGAAAACAGATGGCAGGCTCCTTTGTTTCATGGATGAATTTATGAAGGTATCTCCAAAAGAATGGTAGTTGTTGAATTGCCAGGCTTATGGTGTAGGAGAAGGCATAGCATTACTGAATCAGAAAAGAGGGACTCATGCCAGGAGATGAACTTTGTTGAGAGTAGGGAAATGGGGAATTTGTTTTTAGGAAATTTTGAGCCAGGGAGTAATATGATCTGATTTTTGTGTTTTAGAAAGATATGCTCTGGAGGATGGATTTGCAGGGAGGAGAACAGGAGGGGAACAGATAAGTTACCATAAGAAAAGATAGTTGTAGGGGCAAGTAGATAGTGATTGATCAGGCATAGGGATTGTGGAAGAAGGGAATATTTAAGAAAACTCTTGGGTTTGTGACTTAGTTGTACTGTACCTTTCATCAAGATGTATATAAAGAACAGAGAAGTATGCTTTGAAATTGGGTGCCAGAAGCAGTTAGAAGGGAATTGCCTTTGGTTTCACCTTGTTTGGCTTGAGACACCCATAGAGATGTCAGGTGGGCTAACATGTGAGATTGAGGTCTGAACTAAGATGAATCAGTTGTTCAGGGGGATGGTGAGAACATATGGATTGGGAAGATAAGGAGACTGATCATCAAACCTTGTGGAACACTGAATCTTGAAGGAGCAGGAGACTGAATGGAAATAGCATAGAGAGTAGAGGAACCGGAGAGAGCGTGAGCATTGGTGGTATTGAAACTTGGAAGGGTGGTTTTTCAGAAGGAGAATATGCTTAATATTGCTGTAGAAAGGTTAAGAAGATAAGGAATAAAGTGTTGATTGGATTGGGTCTTGGAGTGGGGAGGGTTGTGTAAGTAGTTTCAAAGGAGTAGGCTAGAGTTCAGATTGCAATGTGTTAAATCCTGAGTGCATATGAGAAATTAGGGACACTCCCCAAAGATTCTTCAGTGGAGGGAGAGAGAAATGACAATAGTTGGAGGTATCTCTAGCACCTAGCCTAGGATTTGGCATAGAATACAGATATTAAAATTCCTAACATAGTTTTTGCCTCACATGTATTTATTCATATTCAGTCAGCTAACTTATAGTTGGTTCATCTCAATGACCTACAGATCTCCATTTGAATATCTGATGATGTGGTTTTTTCCTTTCTGTTTTTTTTTTTTTTTTTTTTTTGGTAGTATTGGGTATTGAACCCTGGCCTTCAAGTGCTCTATCACTTAGCTATATTCTTTATTTTTTATTTTTTTTATAGTTGTAGATGGACAGCATGCCTTTATTTTATTTGTTTCATTTTTTTATGTGTGCTGAGGATTGAACCCATGCCTCATACATGCTAGGCAAGTGCTCTGCCACTGAGCTACAGCCCCAACCCCAGCTTAGCTCTGTATTCTTCACCTCCATTTGAATTTCTAACAGACATCACTAACTCAGTACATTGGAAACAGAACTCTTGACCTCTTGTCTTCAAAATGTTCTTCCCTTCCTCATCTTAGTAAATGACCTGCTTCTTTCTACTTACTTTCACAAGGAGGACCAAACTGTAATCTTTGGCTCCTTTCCCCTTATACTACAGCAGCATGTCCTGTGGCTCTTCCTGCAGAAGTATACTCAGGTCAAGACTGAGGGTGTGTCTCAGTGGTAGAACATGTGCTTAACATGTGAGAAGCCCTGGGTTCATTCCCAATGAATGAGTGAATAAATGAATGAACAAACTAATGATTAACTATGCTAGGCACTATTGTTGAAGCTGGGAATAGTGATGAGAACTAAGAAGTTCTTCTCATTGTAGAGCTTACATCTTTGTGGAGATGAGGGCCCCAGATGAGATATATAATTTTGGATGGTGCCAAATTATTCTGAAGATAAATTCAGAGAATAAAGATTAAATAACCATGGAAGGTGGGTGGGTAGTTTGTGTGACTATTTTAGAGAAAATGGTCAGGTATTTCAGAGGAGGTTAGAGTAAGGTAGGTCAGGAAGCTCTGTAGGTGGAGGATAAAGGTAGCTTGAGTGATGAGAGATAAGCTGAGTGGCCATGTGTGTGTGAGTGTGTGTGTGTGTGTGTTGCTAGTAACTGAACCCAGGACCTCATACAGGTTGAGTACATGCTTTGCCACTGAGCCATACCCCCAACCCTGAAATGGGTGTACTTTGAAGGTAGAGCCAACAGGACTTCTGGTGCAGTGTAGGGGAAAAGGAGAAGCCAAGGGTGACAGCTTGATCATCCTTGTGAAAGCCAGTGGTGAGAAAGAGGACCATTTACTGAGATGAGGAAGGCAGGAGGAAGGGAGGAACATTTTGAAGGTGAAAGTCAAGAGTTCTGTTTCCAATGTGTTAGATGTGTCAGGTACTCAAATGGAGGTTGTAGGTCATTGGGATGAACTGTAGTTTCAGTTGGTTGGGTAATGAATATGAATAAATTTGTGCTGAGCAAAAAAAGTTTAGGAGTCTTTATTAATAAAGTCAAGACATGATGTGATTATTTTGTCCTTCTCTTCAGTTTCTTGTGACTTGAGTTTCCCAGACCTTTTATAAGGTAACTAGTTTGGAGGCCTGTGAACCTTATTTTTTCCTCCTCCGTAGCAGAAGAGAAGGAACCTAGAGGTAGAAAACCCGGTATGTCTCATAATGTTAGTGCTGCAGCTATACAGGTCTGGGTCTGAAGATTTCACTATGCGTATTAGGCCAGTATAACAGCTGGATAATGAATTAATTTATTTTAGTCCTTTTTCTCTCCAACAAAATCAAGAGGAAGGTAGAATAAGATCTTTTGGTCCAGAAGGAAATCAGTTGCAGTAGCAGCCTCTACTAGAGCTACTCCCATTCCTACATCTTTACCTCCAGCTGTGGTTTAGAAAAGCTGAGTCACACATTCTACTTGAGATTGTACCACAAGTTTGTGACAATGTCAGGACTAGAATTTAGATCTCATTACTCCAGCCCATTTTACAGTAGACAGAGAGTACTGAGAGAACCAAAACATCGGACTCAGAGAGAATTTGTTAATTCATAGATATCCGAAAGCCAGACTTCTACAGTGGATAAAGTTTTCCCCAGATTCTGAATAGTGAAGTCAGGAATAAAGCTTTGGAACTTGTTCTGGTTTGGATGTGAGGTGTCCACCAAAAGCTCACATGTGAGACAATGCAAGAAGATTCAGAGGAAAAATGATTGAGTTGTGAGAATATTAACCTAATCGTGAATTAATTCCCTGGTAGGGATTAACTGAGTGTTAACTGAAGGCAGATAGGGTGTACCTGGAGGAGGCATGGCTTTGGGGTATGTATTTGTGTTTGGCAAGTGGAGATCTCTCTCTGATTCCTGATCATCATGTGAGCTACTTCCCTCTGCCACACTATTCTGTTATGTTGTTCTACTTCACCTTGAGCCCTAAGGAATGGAGCCAGCTCTGTGAACAGAGACCTCTGAAACTGTGAGCCCTCAAATAAACTTTTCCTCCTTTACAGTTGTTCTGGTTGTGTCTTTTAGTCACAGCAGTGAAAAAGCTGACTAAAACAGAGCTAGACTGCCTGGGTTCGAACCCCAGCTTGGTTACTTACTATGACCATGGGTAAGTTATCTCTTTGTACTTCATTTCATGAAATGGGCATAATGTTAGCAATTTGAGAGGGTGGTTATATTTGGTTATCACAGATAAAATGTTTATAGTAGTGCCTGGCATATGGTAAGCACTTGTTTTTTGGCTGTTAGTGACTTCATTGTTCTCATCTTGGATACAGAAAGTGGCTGCCTACCTTCCTTAATATTTTTCATATAGTTTTCAAGTTCATGTATTTTTAATTGTATGTTTTGAAATACATATATCTTGTGGAATGGCTAACTCATACTAATTAATACATGCAGTAGCACCTTAAATTTATTTTTTCTGGTGACTTTCCATGTAATTTGAGTGCTGGTAACATACAGGTATCTTTATATAAGATAAGGTTGCTGCTCTCAAGTGAGACATTTGCATTCTAACAGGGCAGGAAGTTTAAAAACTAGATATACTACAAGGCTTATGAAAGTGATAAATATTTTCTTCCTTTTCTGACATTATATCAATTCAAAATGTCTTCAGATGAATACCAGGGACTCAGAAGGAGTTTGAACAAAGTTTGTGGGGAAGGGATTTGTCTGGATAGAGTAGAAAAAGACTTTCCAGTCCAGCAAGTGTTAAACAAAGGTGGCTAAGGCAGGAAAACACAAGGAAGAATTTGTGAACAGTGAGAATAGTTTTAGAATCCATTGGGGCTAAACTGGCTGGGTTTCTAAATTTTCACTATAGACCTTTTCAGACAGAGATTGTCACTGAGTCCTTATGAAAATGATAGATGTGTCAGGTGAACTTTGCATTGAGTAGTTCACAGAGTGTTGTGTCACATAAATGACTGTCAACCAGGTATAACAATAGCACCTCAAATGATTTTGTATCTTTTTTTTTTTTTTTTTTCCTAAGATGGTTTTTCAAATCAACCGAGGATCTGGGAATGTAGCTCAGTGTTGTAGTGCTTTCCTAGCATGCACAAGGCCCTGGGTTCAGGTCCCAATGCTGACAAAAATTTGAGATTAACCCTTACTTAATATACTCCCTTTTTTTGTTACCCATCTTCAACACATCAACATTTTACCCCGTTTTTGTTTTTTTTTTTCTTTTTGCTGAAATTGAGCCCAGGACCTCACATATTAGGTAAGTAGTGTACCACTGAACTTACACTCCCAAGACTTTTTGCTATTTTTATATTGATTTCTTCTACTGTTTTGGATTTTAGTATTTTAAAGCAAATTTGAGCCCCACATGTTATTTTACTTACAAATGTGTATGTGTTTGATTTATTTTGGGAGATGGGGTGGGTACTGGGAATTGAACCCACAGATGCGTAACTACTGAGCCACATCCCCAGCTCTCTTTTGTATTTTATTTAGAGACAGGGTCTTGCAGAGTTATTTAGGTCTTGCTAAATTGCTGAGGCTGGCTTTGAACTTGCAGTCTTTCTGCCTCAGCCTCCCCAGCTGCTGGGATTACAGGTGTGTACCACACCTGTAAAGTCAGGTCCACATACTACATTTGGTTGGTATGTCCTTTGAAATGTACACAGATTTGTGGAATGGGAATTTAGTTCAGTGTTCGAGTATTTCTCTAGTATGCACAAGGCCCTGGGGTTTGAACCCCAATACTACAAAAATAAAATTTACAACAGTCCTTACTAGCCTTTGAAAATGCTATTCGTTTGCTGAATATATTAGATCATTTCTTTAATAGTAGTTTCCACATTCTGAATTGCATTTTTATGATACCATTTTAGCATACTTTTCATACCATGCCCTGCTCCTCATATTTCTTTTGAATAGCACTCAGTTCCAGAGACCCGACTCAGGTTTTTGTTTATCTTTGGTAAGAATATATCATAGGTACTAAATATTTTGTAATACTCATTTTTATGTAATATGGAGAGGCCCATAATGTCTGGTTTGAGTGGTTGAACTGTCAGGCTATCTCTCCACTGGTGGTCACTGATGTGGATCCATTGTTTCATGGTGATTAAAGATGTTGACTTTTCTTATCATTTTTGTTTATTAGAATTCTCCTATGAAGAACTGTACTCATAAATTAAAGAATCACCAGAATACTCTAATATAAAGGAAAAATAAAAATGAAATAATGAATAATAAGTAATGTCTTTCAAAATATAAATGCTCAAGAGACTGGGGATTAGCTCAGTGGTAGAGTGCTTGCCTAGCACTTCAGAGGCTCTGGGTTTGAACTCCAGCACTGGCTTTTTAACTTGTGTTTTTCGTCCACCAGAAATGTACACACAAAAGAAATGAATGCTTAGGAACAACTATTTTAAGGAACATGTTATATTGGCAATTCAGATACCATAAACAATGTTGCTTATCATTGTTTCTTTTTGAACAACTAATGGTATCACATTCCAAGCAACTGTATTACTGATGATTTCAGTGTATGTTAAAATCATTCAAAATGTCTAGTTTTTACATGTTAAAATTGAGTTTGAGTCTGAACTCGAGATATTATACATGGGTTTTTGTGTTGCGACATTTGAAAGTCATGGGAAGTTGGGACAGTTCTTCACTGAGTAGTAGTATTGTCCATTACAACAGAATGTCTAGAATTCCTGATAGTGCCAACTTCACAGTTATTGTGACAACCAAATTTTCACAATACCTGTTAGGAAGTAATGTTAGCCATGTCAAAAACTGCTTGGTCGAATGAATATAATGAGACAGGAAATTAAGTAACGAATATAAACATTCAAAAATGGAGATTAAAATCATCGTTCTTTTGCTGATATTACTTTATACCTTAAAAAAGCTTAAGAGACTTTAAAAATCATTAGAATTAACAAGATACTAGGTCATAGCATAGGTGTACAACTTAGTTTTTATTTAACTTTTTGTTATTGTTGAACCCCCCCACCATAGAATTGCTTCCTTCTTTCCTGATTGATCTAAGAACATCAAACCTGACTCCCTTGAACATTTTCATTTTTATATAAATATATCCTTTGGTATTGAACCTGGGGCCTCGGCATGTTAGGAAAGCACTCTGCTACTGAGCTCCATCCCTGCTTTTTATTTTTTCTTTTCTTTTTTTAAAATTTATTTTGAGGCAGGATTTTGCTAAATTACCCAGGCTGACCTTGAATTTGTGATCTTCCTGCCTTAACCTCCTGCTTAGCTGGGATTATAGGCAAGCACCACCACGCCTGGCCCTCTTCTACCTTACCTTTATGTCCTCTGGATTTCTTCATGTCTAAACAGGCTGGTGCCATACCCATGATTTTTCTGGTTTGCTTTTAAACAGAAAAGTGTGTTTAATTTTTTTTTTTTTTTTTTAAGTTTTAGAGCAATTGAGGGAGTGACTTGAAGAAGGCATCAATGTAGGAAGTGAGAAAGATGAAAGCATCTACTTCAGGGAGAAGAGGATTGACTGGGTGGGATGAGTAGAGTGGGAAGTGAATCACAGAGTAAGACTAGAGCTCAACAGGGTTAGGGCCTTTGTGTAGGCAATGACACCCATATACAAGTCTTAAAACACCTTGGAGCTATTGGAATATCACACGCTTGTAATCTCAGTGCCTCAGGAGACTGAGGCAGGAGGATCAAGAGTTCAAGGCAAGCCTCAGCAAAAAGCGAGGTGCTGAGCAACTCAGTGAGACCCTGTCTCTAAATAAAATACAAAATAGGGCTGGGGATGTGGCTCAGTGGTCAAGTACCCCTGTGTTAAATCCCTTGTTAACTGCCCTCCTGCCAAAAAAAAAAACCCCAAAACTAAAACAACAACAAAAAAATTATGGCACCCAGAAAACACACCTAATAGAAATAAAAGTTTCATGAAATAATACCCCATTTCAGAATCACTAGATTAGTCATTATTTTGGGGGAGCCAGTGCATCATTTAGTTTTTTTTTTTTTTTCAGCACTAGGGATTGAACCCAGAGATGCTTTACCACTGAACTGTGTCCCCATCCCTTTTTATTTTTTATTTTGAGACAGGGTCTTGCTGGAGTTGCTGAAGTCCTTGCCAAGTTGCTGAGGCTGACTTTGAACTTGTGATCTTCCTGCCTCAGCCTTCCAGTTCACTGGGATCACAGGCATGTGACCTGGAGCATCATTTAATTTTATAACATAATTTTTATTATGTTGATTATTCTTCAATATAATGAATAGATTGTAACTACCTTAGACATTACAGCGAAGTAGTCAAATGCCTGCATCTATGTTTAAGAAATAAGCTTGGTTTTAAAAGATAAAGGCATACCCATTAAAAAGTGTAGAAAAAATGGACATGTGGATAGATACTAGAAGGGAAATTGTTAGGATAAATAAAAAAGAACAATTTGTATACACTGAGAGAAAGGGATATCTTTTTTGATATAAGGATAGCATAAGACAAATTAGACTGTTAACAAGGAGAAATAAAAGTAATATCACATAGTCACCAATGTGTTTGACCTCACTGGTTAGTGTCAAAACAGTTCCTTGTGAAACGGTGTCATGGAAAGCCTGATGGAACTTGGCTTTGTCAACCTACATGCTTCTGATATTTAAAGCTCCTGGAGAGTATATCCTTTGCTAGGTAATTGGGAATAAAGGATAAATTGGAAGAAGAAACAGCAACAACTATGTTATCACTTTAAGGGATCTTATGAGTAAAAAAGAAAAATAATAACAAGCCCCAAATAAGTTTATTTTTATGTCATAGATTTCTGGTCATTGTATCACAATTTTTTAAAAAAAAATAAATATTAAATATAAATCTGATGACACCGATGTAAAATATTAAATGTTAACATATTTAGCAAGAATCCTGTGTTTCTTAAGTCTGTACTAATTTAATGTTTGGAAATAAGTTCAGCAGAGTCTTGCATATTTGGAAGTTATAGCTATAAAAAAATTCTGTACAGGTAATGCACTGTAAACTCAGCCACTATAGTGAACTCAGCCACTACAAATGACTTTGTCATCAGATTTTTTTTCGGAATGCTGGAAGTCTTCAGTAAGGCTCCAAATGAAACACAAAAATCTTTTTAAATTTATAAATAGTGACAATATCAGTCAGAATTCTCCAGAGACAGAACCAGTAGGATGTGTATATATAGACATGTGAGAGAAGTAAGAGGAATTGACTGACATGACTGTGGAGCCTGAGGAATCCCACAACAGACTATTGCTGGTAGCATGGCCCAATCTATATACAAAGCCTTAGAACCAAGGAAGCCAATGATGTAATTTTCAGTCTGAGGTCAAAGGCCAGAGAACTAGTGTTTTGCTTATTTTAGTTTCAAGACTGGAGAATCTATAGTTCTGATGGGCAGGAAAAAAGAGACCTCAGGAAAAAGAGAAAATCCTTTTCTCTACTTTTTATTCTCTCCAGTTCCAAGTCCATTGGATGATAACTTCTCTCATTGAGGGAGAATCTTTCTCACTCAGTTCACTTAATACCTTTTTTCTGGAAACACCCCTCAGGAGGTTTGGGGAATAGCACATAGGTTGAACACTTGCCTAGCAAATATGAGGAGCCCAGGGTTTGAGTCCCTAGCATATAAAATGAAAACAAAAACACCCTCATGGAAGCACCCCCAAAGTAATGCTTTCTTTGCTCGTTCTCTAGGTATTCCTTAATCCAGTCAAATTGACACCTGAAATTTTTTTTAAAAAGTTTATTTTTATTTTTAAAATTTTCTATGCATTACAAGACACCTAGAATCTTTGACACTATCCCCCCAATGCTACTATGACCCTCAGTCATCATGACTACCAAAAAATACCTCCTACACCTGAGTTACAATGCTCTTGGGGAGGGGTGCCTCCCAGTTGAGAGCTACAGTGACTAATTTGATTTCACTGGGTTATGACCTATAGTTGCAAAAGCTGGTAGAATTGATTACAACCTTATTCATAAGCAAGATTGTTACTTGCCCAGTGCTTCAGTTGCTTTGTTCTTTACATTTTGATTTTCACTTTACAAGGTAAATATTATTGGGCCTAGGGCTGGGGAAACAGTTCAGTTGGTAGAGTGCTTAACTCACATGCACAAGGCCCTGGGTTCAATCCCCAGAATCACCAAGGGAAAAATAAAAAAAAAAAAGCCCTGGTGAATTTTTCAACCTCCAATTTAGATGGTAACCAGGTCCCAAGAAATAAGCAGGAATCTTTTCAAAAGCATGTTTCAGTTTGTCTTCTAATTTCTGAGAATCCATGCATTGACAGAGCATTTACTTCCTTGTAAGAGAATCATACTTTGAACCAGAAGCATCTTTTCTTATTTTCTTAAAATAAACTTTTATTTTGGTGTAATATTTCATTTACAGAAATGCTAAGAAGATAGTTTAGGTACTTCCCACATACTCACTCTTTTTCCCTTAGTATTAACATCTTATATTACCTTGGCACTTTTGTCAAACCAGAAACCAGATTGGGGATGTAGCTCAGTGGAAAGGTTCCTGCTTAGAGCAGGAATCCTGGGTTCAATCCCCAGCACCAAAACAAAGGAACAGCTCAGAAACTTTACTTAGTAAATTCCAGACTCTGGGGTTACACCCACTTTTCCCACTCTTAACCCTCTTCTGTTGCAGGATACCATGTTGCATTTAGTGCCTCCTGGTTTTTAACTCAGTAGCTACAGAGAACTAGTTCTTTTTCTAAGGTTATGTAGAGCCATGACATTGCCTCAGCATTGCCTCCCATTAGCTCTTCTGCTTAATGGCCCATCTTGCCTTTTAATAGTTTCTCTTGGCAGTTTTCTAGATACTTTGCCATTCAGTCATTGTGCACAAAGGATTGGATATTATTCTTCAGAAGTCTGGCAAGAGTAAGTATTGTGGAAATTTTATAGTTATATAGCATGTATGGCTGTTAATGCAGCTTACATTTGCTTGTTTGTTGGCTTATTAAATACCTGCATCCCATCTTAGACTAAATATTAAAACTGGTGTTCTTTTTAATTTTTTTTAACCCAGAATTTAAATGAATCCCTCTTAAGATTCATCTTGTTTTGGCACATTGATTTCTTTCTCTTCTACTTTGTCCTCAGTATTTTAGCTTTTCTTTCCCTACTTCCCTCCTTTCCATAACCCAGGGTGTAGTACATGCTAAGTACATGCTAAGTATATACTCTACCACTGACTTATACCCCTGGTCCTGACTTATTCTTTAATGCATAAACTTATATAGCCTGATGAGTTCAACCAACTGAATTGAAAACATTAAATAACTTGCATCTGTATTAAAACATGTACAGACTTTTTTGGGGGACAGTGTTGGGGATTGAACCCGTGGTCTTGAATGTGCTAAGCCAGTGTTCTACCACTGAACTATACCTATACCCCAGTATCTTGTACATGGTAGGCAAGCACTGAGCTACATCACAGCCCTCATTTTTACAATTTTACTTTGAGACAGGGTCATGCTAAGTTGCTAAGTCCTCAAACTTGGTGATCTTCTTACCTCATCTTCTGAGTGACTGGGATTACAGTCGTGCACCACTGTGCCTGGCAAGAATTTTATGTCTTTTAAACAAATTTAGCAGTATTTGCTATTTTAATGATATATGACCAGCCAATTATTTTCTTTGAGAATAGAATTTTCATGTATGTGTGAAGTGTCATGCATTCAGGAAAGTGGATAAACAGTATGTATTGAGAAAAAAGAGAATGAAACAAGCATGCATGGAGCCACTGTTCTTATTAAGAAATAGGATATCTCAGAAACATCTTTTTCTGCTTTTTTTTTTTTTTCCTTTTTCTTTTTTCTTTTGGTATCAGAGATTGAACTCAGGAGTGTTTATTCACTGAGCCATATTTCCTGCCCATTTTATTTTTTATATCTTGCTAAATTGCTGAGTCTGGCCTCTAACTTGTGATTGCCCTGCCTCAGCTTTCTGAGTCTCTGGGATCGTAGGCATTTGCCACCACCAGTCTGGCTACTTACAAACATCTTCATAACCACAAATTGGATTTTTGTCTTAATCATCCTCTCACCTTTCTCTGTGATTTTATTTCCAAACATAATATTTATTTCTATCTAGGTTCTGAGCTGTTAAGTTAGGAAACAAGGAACAGTGAGCTCATGCCCCATTGTGTAAGGAAAGGGTAGTTGTACCATTAAATGATAATTATAGGAAAAGGGAACCTGAGCAAGATCTCCCTTCAACTCCTTGAGGAATTCCTGAGAGACCCTTTGGAGAAATCATTGGGCCAGATCATAAATGATCCTTGGAAGCTCAGGACCCACTCCAGAGGGAGGGAGCTGTGGCTGTACTGTCATTGGATCAGGCTTGATTTCTAGCAGAGATTGGTCAGAGGGCTACTGCTCACTGTGGCTCACCTCTATCTCCTAGGAGCAGGTTAGAACTGGATGCTTCCTTGGGATGAACCAAGTCCTCAGCCAACCTTTTTCTTCTGGAAGGCAGAGCAGGAACTTCATCAGCACACAAACAAGACCAGATAAGAAAGAAGTTGGCCTGACTCATACCCCTTAGGTTCCATTCTGCCCTCAGGTGAAAAAGAATATGAAAGAAAGAGTGTGTGTGTGTGTGTTTTCTAGTCTGTAAAGTTGACACATACACTGAATTAATAAATACAAACCTCTACTCCTAGAGGAAATAAAAGGGTTAGATTCCTATGAGCCTCTGGTCACAACCATTTCATCAGTAGATCAATATATAACCTTATTTTATGTGTATTTCTATTGAAGGATTCTTTTTTGTTTTTGTTTTCCCCCTCCTTTATTTTTTCCCTCCCTCCCTTCCTCCCTCCTACCAGGGGCACTTAACCACTGAGCCATATCCCGGGCCTTTTTTATTTTGCTAAGTTACTTAGGACTTTGCTAAGTTGCTGAGGCTGGCTTTGAACTTGGGATCTTCCTGCCTCAGCCTCCTGAGTTGCTGGAATTACAGGTGTGTGCCACTGCGCTTGGTAAAGGACACTTTAAAAATACTGTTGATTGATTAACATTGAACCCAAGATCAACAACTCTATAACTCATGGCTAAACTAAGCTTATCTAATTCATTTTGGGACATAGGCAGAACTTCATCATTACTTTGGGGGTCCATTTTTAAGTAGCAAAGTCACCAGCAGCACAGGGGAAAATGTGACACTAAATAGAACATGAAAAGTACACTTGTTTACAGTATGAAATAAGAAAGCAGAACATTGACTTTTTTGGTTTGAGCTAGGAACTTCAATTGGGAACTGTGTATCTTAACCCTTATTCTGTTCTTTGCATTACTAGAATGACAGTGAAAGTATTGCAAGTATTGATATATGTTTATGTATGTGTGTACATAAAGAAAGCAGACAAATTTCACCTACAATATTTGGGATGGTAACTTGGGATAGTCTACAAATGGGGTAGAACTTTGTGGGATCTAAAACATTGGTTACGTAGGATGTGTGTTTACTTTGTTAAGACCAAGCTGTGCATGGTTCTTTATGTTAATTAGTATAAAACAATACTGAGGCCTCACCGTCTGGGTGACATACTACCCTCACTCTTGAGTAGGGTAGGACTCTTGAGTGTCACTACTTTAGGGTGAAGTTGCTGCCCTCATTGGCTGCATCATTGTCATTCTGGGGGTTCTCCCTGCATTGTTTGATTTGGTGATTTTTATAGTTTTTCTCTCATTGGCTCTCCTGATTTCTTGCTTCCATTTCCCCATTTTCAAATCCTTCTCTCACTTCTCTGGTAGTACATGCTTTTGTGGTTTCTAGAGAATGGGTGCATGGGAAGTAATTTTTCTCAGACTAAACATGCCTGAAGATATTTTTCTATTATACTATACACTGAATTATAACTTTTCCAGGTATAGAACTTTCATTTGGAAATTCTTTGGAACTTTGTTGACGATAGTGCATCACTTTTAGTGGCCTGTGTTCTGTTGAAAACATCAGATTCTTGAGCTTTGTGTTATCTCTACTCCTTTTTCTTACCTGTCTCCTGGAAGTTAGTAGAATCACCAATTTTTGATTGCTCTTCTGATACAAGGTTGGTTTGGGTCCTTTTTTTCCCTTTAATTCATTGTGTTGAATGCTTTGTGGATACTTTCAGTCTGACAATTCATGTTCTTATTTTTGAGAAGTTTCTTGTATCATTCTGTTGATTATTTTCTCCCTTTCAGAATTTTTTGTTTTCCTTTCAGAATTTTGAAGCTCCTGGACTTGTGTTCCTTTTATGTTCTATTTTTTCTGTCTCTCTTTTTCTCTTCTTCCCCCTTCTCTTCTTGTGAGGATTTAGTTACCCAGTTCCATCATGTCATGCTCCCCCCTACCTCCCGCCCCTGTTTTTACTAAAGGATGCTTTGTTAATGAAGCCTTGAATTCCCTCTAGTTTAGGCCATATTTTCACAAAACTATGACTTGGAGTCTCAAATGCCATTGTTTGGTATATCAGTGTTCAGTATAGTGGCCAATAACTCCATGAGTACATAAAATGTGACTAGTGCCATTGAGAAACTGAATTTTAAATTTTAAGTTTAATAAAATAGTTATATGTGGCTAGTGGCTATTCTTCTGGACAGCAGAATGCCAGTACTAGTGAAGTAAAAGTTGGAATTTAAAGTCATCAATATAGCTACCATAAAGAAGATTTTTTGTTTTCATTTTTCATTCTCCCTAATTTATTTATTTCCCATTATATCAATATGGACTTGGAAATTACTATCTTAGTCAGTGGGTTATAAATCTGTTGCTTCTATTATTTATTTTTATGTTCAGATTGTGTCCAGTTTGGCCAGTGGGAGCCTCTTGAAGGTTTCTTTCATGTTCTTTTGACATGTCCTCATCAGTCTTTCTGGATTATTCATTTCAGAACTGGGTATTTCAGGCTCATGGATTTGCCCTGCCTTGAGATCATCCATTTCTACAAGGAACTCTGCATTCTTCTACTAGAGGATGCTGTTTGGACACCAAGATCTGGGTGCTCACTTGGTGTGCTCCTTGCTGCAGGGGTGTTATTGCTTTTGGGCCCTCAGCTGCCAAGGCATTTTAATTGCTGTCATTACATTGAACAGTACAGTTGAAGGACATTTCCATCATTGTAGAAAGGGAAAAGATGAGGGGCTGAGGTTGTAGCTCAGTGGTAGAGCCCTTGCCTAGCATTCATGAAGTACTGGGTTGAATCCTTAGCACCACATAAAAAAAGAAATAAATAAAAGGGAAAAGATGGGGTTACTGGAATTTGATAGTTCAAAGGTCCTCTGGCTCATCTCCACATAGTTGATATTAGCTTCCTAAGTGGGTTGCAGCTGACTGACGATGAGGGGGTCCAAAGAAGCAATTGCAGGAGCCTCTCTGATGCTGGAGGGATACTGACCTCTTCTGTCTTTCTCTCTCCATTTGGGCCTCCACTGGCAGAAGGTGAACCAGAAGACAGCTAGCTGCCAAGGGCATCTGAATAATAGAATTGGCAGATCCTTGGTCTTTGTTTTTAACTTTGGCATCATTGACATTTTGGGGCAGGGGGATGCTTTGAAGCATGTTTAGTAACATTTCCTGCCACTACAGGATTAATACCAGTAACCTTTCCCCTCCCCACAGTTGTGACAGCTGAGAATATATCATTACATTGTTAAATGACTCTGGAAGACCAAGAAAGGGGCAAAATGGGGACTAGCATTGCAGAGCATACAAGAATGGGCTTGGAACTGAGGTACAGTACTGACAATAACCAACACTGTACTTCACTTGAAATGCCCTTGTGGGGGAAATGGATGGTTATGTACCTGTGACAGTCCTGCAACTTAAAGAGATCATTATGTTTTATCTTTTGCATTCTTTTTAATTTAAGAAAATTGAGATGAGTTAATTGATCTCTTCATACTCTGTTCATTATTCCTGGTACTGTCCAGAGCTTTAAAGGAGCTAGGTCCCTTTAAAGTCTGTGGGCAAACTGGAGCAGACATAAAGTAATGTAACAGTTGTAGGTACGATTTTGGAGGACTTGTATTTTAAATTGGTTAGCCTAAAGAAGAGGAGAAAGTAATTGAGTTCTTGTAGATGGTGGATTTTTGAGACTTGATTTGAAATAACTGCTTTCTGTGTAGGGAACTCCTGATGTTGTGTTTCAGTGTTTGAAGAGGATGTACTTGAGGCAGTGCTCTGAAGAAGAGATACTGAGGGACTTCTTGATATGAAGCGCTGGATCAGGGTGAGACTGGGACAAGTCAGTGCAATATATCTCCTAGTACATATCCAGAACAAATCTTTTTCAACCACAGTAGAAGGAGCTGTCATGTGCCTTACTTGACTGGGAATCTATTACAGATAGATCTGCAAACATTTCTAGCTCAAAAATCATTAAACAAATAACATTCAGCAAATAGTATGTTTTCTGTTCTGTTTATTAAGGGTTTTCATGTTTCTTCCTTTCCCCCTTAAATATTTGGAGAAAATCAGTTTAAAAGTATTTAACCAATAGACCAAAAAGTTCCAAAATAGGGGAACCCCATTAAGTATATTTCATCTTCAGTTTGAAATAACATTCTTCTCTTAAAAGACAAGACATGTAGTCTGTGTCTCTGGGCCAGAAGTTGCCTATTGCTCTTTGCACATTATTGGCCAAATATATGTTAAGAGGGCATTGTAAACATCTTGTAGATCCTGTGTCAAAGCCCAGTAATAGTGTCTTCATATTATCTGCCTGGACAACTTAATCTGCCTAGACATCTCTAATGTTTGGGAGAAGTCATTTTGTAAGCACAGCTGGAAACTCTGTGGCCATATAGGAATTGACAGGTATGGGATATAGAATCTGATCTGGGGAATCAAAAAAGGGTAGATTTATTTCATAAATTTTCTAGGTCAACTATTTTATTCATTTATACCTCACCATAAAACTAACCATCCTCACTAAAAGTCATCTTACTCTTCAGCATGCATGAGGAACTGGGTTTGATCCCTAGTACCACAAAACCAAAAATAATCTCATATATTCTTTTATACTCAGATGGGATGAGAAATTTGTTCACTTTTATATTGTTTTCATGAAACATTTTAAACATACAAAGAACTAGGCATTGAAGATACAGGCAGATGGGCAGACCCTTTTTTTTTTTTTTTTAATTTGGGCTATGCTAGGAATGGAACCTAGGGCCTCTCCTGTGCTAGTAAAGCACTGGACCATTGAGGTACATCCTCAGCCTTTACCCTTCAGAGGTCATCACTTTTTGTTGTTGGTGTGTATCATTCACACATTTCAGTATGTTTTCCATTTAAGTATGTGTCTGTAAACTGTTGTACAGTGTTGTTGTGTATTTAAAAATTCACATGAATCATTCCATATATTATGTATCTTCTGTACCTCGTTTTTGTGGGAATTTGTGTATGTTGATATGTTCATAGAGTGTAGTTTTATGGTATTTCCATTTCTGAAGATGTATTTAGGCCAGATTTCTTTATATATTAAAAAAATACAACAGTTGAAAATAAATTAATGTATTGAGAATTTATACTGGTGGATTCAAATTATAGTGATGTGAAGGGACAAGACCAGACATTTCTAGTTTTTTGAAAACAACTTTAGATAAAGAAGATGGCAAAACTTTGACATTCTTATCACTAAGGGATGTGGGTTTTCAGAGTTAAGAAAATGCTACTCTAGACTAAGAGCTAAAAAAAGTGTCTTAAGTAAAAACTGTTTGATTATCTGAAAATAAATATGTCATCATGAGTAACTGTTTAATCTTAGGGTTGCATTTTGGAGAAGTGATATAATTGGTGAAATTAAGGTCTTCAAATATAAAAAGTTGAGGGAAAACAGTAAATATGACACCAAATATATGTATCTCTATATTATATAAATAAAAAGTTCCGAAGACATCCACAAAATTAAGAGCGGAGGGATGGGGTGGATACAGATTTTTAATAAAAGATAAGTATCAGTAGGAGACTTCATCTTTTTTTAAAAAATATTTTTAGTTGTAGGTGGACATGATACCTTTGTTTTATTTATTCATTTATTTTTATGTGGTGCTGAAGATCCAACCCATTGCCTCACAAGAACTCTACCACTGAGCTACAACCCCAGCCTGATGCCTTTCATCTTAATCACTGGTTTGTCACTTAATGCCTGTGTGCCTTTGGAGCAAGTTAACTTTGTGCCTATGTGTCTCAGTTATCTATAAAAGAATAGTAATATTTTACCAATCAAATACTTAGCAGGTGTCTAGAACATCGAGGTCAGTAAACACTTATTGGTTATTGAGAGAAGAAGAATTAGAGGTGATTCTTCTGTGCTGTGCTGTCTTCTTTTTTTTTTTTGTACTAGGGATTGAACCCAGGGGACTTAACCCCTGAGCCCTTTTTTTGTATTTTTATTTAGAGTCAGGGTCTTGCTGAATTGCTTACGGCCTTAATAAGTTTCAGAGGCTGGCCTTGAACTTGTAATCCTCCTGCCTCAGCTGCTGGGATTACAGGCATGCACCACTGCACCCAGCTATGTTGGGTCTTTTTAAATGTATTTTTTCAGACCACCACCCCGACAGTTTGAAGTTTAATCTATTTGTAACTAGATTGTCCTTTACAAGTCTCTACAAAATACTCATGTAATCACTGGATATTTTCATGAAATTTACCACCTTTCCTAAATTTAGGGCTTTTGTCTTTTGGGTGACCTTGAGCCTAAACCAAGCTCTTTGCCTTGACTCACAGACTGTGGGGTCCTCAAAATGTCTCCAAAATGAAGTAGTTTCTGTCTAGCATCTAGGGGCATGTAGCACTAGGGGTTTTTGTTTTGTTTTTCTCCTTTTGTGGTTATGGGGATTGAACCCCAGTGTCTTGTGCATGCTGGGCAAGTGCTCCAGTTACTGAACTACCCTCCCAGTCCTGGGATATATATATATGTGCAATACACACACAAACACACACACACATTTGATTGAACCTAGTAGCACACTATCACTGAACTGCATCTTCAGCACCCCCCCATTTTTTTTTTTTTTTTTTTTTTTGAGATGGGGTTGCTAAGTTGCCAGGGTTGGCCCCCTACTTGTGATCGTCCTGCCTCAGCCTCTTGAGTTGCTGGGATTACAGGTGTGCATCACCACACCTGGCTTGAAAGTATTTTTCAAGTATTTTCAAAGTAAAAATGCTTTTCAAATATAAAAAATACTTTTTTTATAGTCTGACTTTTGCATATAAAATTACCACAAAACTATGGCTAACAAAGGTGTGGTTTCTCAACTTGTTTCCCCTCCCAACTGCTGTATTATCACTTATTACTTGCAACCAAGCTTTCCTGCGCTGATTTTGCCACCTAGTGGCTTGTGCCTAAAATTATTTGGTACAGCGTTCTTGCCTATTTAGTTTTTTTCCCCTCTTATAAGAAACTAGTATTTATTTATCCCCTTCTTTTTCCCCCCTTTACTTTCATTATTTGGTCATTCTTGTATCCAGAAGTCAATTATAGACACACATTAATGCCTTTTCCTCTTGACTTTTTTTGATCTCTTATATGATTACTCTGGGAAAATATCTTTTCATTCACTTTGTTCATTGAACAGGTTTTCACTGAATTCCTACATTATTCCAGGCATTCCTTATATACCTCTTCTAGAAGTTAGAAGCTCTAATCATCATGACTGAATCTCAGTTGATTGAGTAATGTTGAAACTTTTCTTTCTAGGTAAGAAACTGAGAGGCTTTTCTTAGGCTCACTTATGATCAAGGCCATTGGCACTAGGATAGTTTTCTGTTTGCAGGCTAGGCATGGATATGTGTGAACAATTAATTGGGCAGTTGTTCCTCTATCCAAAAAAACTTAGGAACGAATTAAACTTTCTTTGACAAAGTTTGTAAAGAAACCCTTAAATATAATATCCAACCATTCTATTCATTCACTTTTGGGGGTACAGAATTAAACTGACTTTGAATCATCTACCAAGATAAGAAGTTTCATCACACTTTCTAAGTAAAGACTCTGCAAAGATTGATAAAATAATGTGTAAATCATCTGGCTTATAATAAATAATGAAGTTACTACTAAAACCACTTAGAGTGTAAGCTCTGTGTGGCAAAAATTCACTATTTTGCCCTCAGCAAAAAAAACTGTGTGTGTGTGTGTGTAGCTAGGGCTCAAACCCAGGGCCTTGTGCATGCTAAACACATGCCCTACCAAATACATTGGTTTACTCTTGTATTTTGGCCTTTAATAGATACTTGGTGAATAAGGAAAGGATGGATGGATGCTCCTTATGTCACAAATCTTGCAGAATTCACCTGGATAAAAAAACTGATTCCTAGTACAGAAAGGGTTGTCTTAAATTGCTGAATGAATGCATTGAAGTTTTGAGCAAGAAAACTAAGTGGAAGAGCATACATTGCAAAACCTGCTTACTGGGTCTCGCTCAGTTGCTGAGACTGGCCTCAAACTTGCTATACTCCTACTAAGCCTCTCAGGTTGCTGGGGTAGCAAGCAGGAACCACTCACTGTGCCTGGCAGATTTTCCCCTTTAAAAAACTAAACTGTAAGCCACTAAATATAAGTACCTCTTTATTTTATTTTTTTAAAATAAGAAAGACTTTTTACATATTATTTCAGTGGCTTTTAAAAAATCTGTACTCACTAGAGGGCATTCTGATTTTTGTTCATAACTTTCATGTATTTATCTTCCAGAACTGCTAAATAAAAGGTAAATGCCTAGGATAGAAATATGTTCAGATACAACAGATAGGGAATGGCAGACATACACTGTGCTTTTCATTTGGGTTTTACCTGTGTCAGTGTCAAAGTTGGGGTTAAACTTTATTTCCTAGCAAGATAAATGAATTTGATCAGATGAAGGATCATAAATATCCCGTCATCATCTTCTTATGTGGCTTATGCTAGTTACCATTTTACAAACTAGTGATTGTCTTTATAATCTGGTATGACTAAAACTATATTATTAAACAACAAATTGCATATTTCATTATTTGGTTAACTCAGGTTTTGCAGGCAAATGGTACGTGAAACCTATTCTTCCCTCCCTCTCTCTCTCCCTCCCTCCCTCCCTTCCTTCCTTCCTTCCCCTACATACTAAACCTGTGCTTTACCATGGAGCTACACCCCCAGCCCTAACAATTATTTTTAATCTGATAGATTTCAGTGCTGAGCCAGTGGTTCTCCATCATTGACTCTCAAGGCAATACTTGAGAATATCTGTACTTATTTCTGTCCAGTACTTTTCTTTAGAAACTTTAATTCTTAATATCTTAAATATTAAATATCGAGCCCAGTGCCGTGGCACACACTTGTAATCCCAGTGGCTTGGGAGACTGAGACAGGAGGATCGAGAGTTCAAAGCCAGCTTCAGCAAAAGTTGGCACCAAGCAACTCAGTGAGACCCTGTCTCTAAATAAAATACCAAAAAGGGCTGAGGATGTGGTTCAGTGGTTGAGTGCTCTTGAGTTCAATCTCTAGTACTCTCCCCTCACAAAAAAATAACTTACTGATATCTCATCAGAAGCAACTCTTCTCTGTCAAGGAGTTGATTGTTATATGCCATGTATTTGTTCTGTTTCAGCTTTTGCTGATTAACCAAGAGACTTGAGCGAAGAGCTAACTTGTTTTTGTTTTTTTTTTTTTTCCAATAGAATCTTTAAGTTACCTATGGTTAACACTAAAGGCGCAAGTTTTGTTATTCTGTGCCATAAAATGACATAAATTCTGACAGGTATACGTAGAAGGGACTGTTTTGAGTGAGAAACTTGATGTCCTTCTCAAAGCTAAATGGAGAGTAAATGATTCTAAATGCATGGAGTGGGGAGAGTGGCCTACTATTGACAAACTGTGGCAAAGCCTACAGTTTCATATGCCTCTGTACTTTCATTTAGAGACTTTCATGCCAAAGATAATATGAAGTGTTCTGTAAAATTAAATATTAACTAAGTGTTGGCATATGCCTGGGATTCCAGCTACTCATATGGCTTAGGCAGAAGGATCACAAATTAGAGGCCAGCAATTTATTGAGACCCTGTCTTAAAATAAAAAAAAACAAAAAGGGCTGGGGATGTAGCTTACTGGTAGAGCACCCTGGGTTTATCCCCAGTACTGGGGGAAAAAATAACCTAAGAAGTTTGTGACTATGTAAGGAATCGAAGGGCAGCATTTACAGCTGTTATAAACACGGTGAGAAAGGATAGCAGACACACACACACACACACAAAGACACACACAAAACCCTCTGTAGCCTGCTTGCCTTGTAAATTATAAAATGTTTCTTATATTTTAAGAAACCGTATTCAAAACTTTAATGTCTGTGTTAGAAATAATGACCTTGAGTGATAATGTCTTTCATAATTTAAGCAGCTAGAAAATATACATATAGACGTGATACCACAAAAAATAGTATATAAATTGAACAACAACAGCCTGTTTCTTTTTTCTTTATTTTGTGAGGAGGATCAGGTGCTGGTGATTGAACCCATATATCACCCTTGCTATACACATGCTCTAACATTGAACTCCAATCCCCAGCCAAAAGTCTGTTTCTTGGCTGAGGATGTTGTCCAATGGTAGGTTGCTGACTTTCTGTATGCAAGACCCTGGATTTAATCCCTAGCAATGCTGGGGGTAGGGTATATAGGCTCGTTATTTAAAGGCTTGATTATTATTACTAGATTCAGCTGTGCTATGATTTGGATATGAGCTGTCCCCTGAAAAGCTCATATGTTGGATAACATAAAGAATACTCAGAGGTGAAATCATTAGATAATGAGAGCTCTAATTTAATCAGTGGACTAATTCACTTGATATGTGAATAATTTTGAATGTACTACTGAGTGGTAACTGTAGCATCTGTAGGCAGGTAGAGTGTGATTGGTGTTGGTAGGTCACTGGGGTTGTGCCCTGGAATATTATCTGTTGATAACCCCTTCCCCTCTCTCTCTGTTTCCTGGCTGCCACCAGTCTACATGGCTTTCCTCCATCATGCTCTTCTGCTTCTCCGTAGGCCCAGAGCAGTGTAGTTGACTGACTATGCCCTGAATCTCTGAAACTGTGAGCCTGGAATGAACTCCTCCTCTTAAGTTGTTGTTGTCAACTATTTCGGTCACAGTGGTGAAATGATAACCCAAGTTAGGCTGTAAGTAAAGCCTGATACCAGTACCCTGTCCCTGTAGCAAACCGTGTAGATGATTTAGAATTAAATCAGAAGAGTAGAGTAGATAAGGGACAAGCATCATCAGTGTCTTTTTATTGACACTGAGTAGTGTCACCATGCCCAATCACCTTAGGGTTTGATCATTTACATATGTCAGTAGGCATCTACACCATGGCAAACCCACACAGTATTGTCCCACAGGCTAAACACCAAAAAGTTAGTGTGCAGAACCGAGTTTGCTTTCCTGGCATCTAAATTCAGACCACATTTGTCAAGGTTATTGTACCCAGTGATTAAATAGACATTTATTTCCGTTCAGTATTTTTACTGTTCTGATTAAAGCATTGTCATGCTTGAAATCTATTTTGAATAAGTAAACTTGGAAATATATCATCTTCTTTTTCAAATATCATCTTTGCATATTAAGCTAATATTTTGCTCAGTTTTTCTCCATAGTTTCATAACTTATTCTGTTTTTATGCTACTTTTCATCCATTGAAATGTTAGCTCCTCCGGGATAGGACTTGGTTTTGTTCACTGTTGTAACCTCAACACCTAGAACATATTATATGGTGTAACTGCAGAAGATTCCTCTGGGAATATATTTAAGAGTAAATTGTAGGTCTGGGGATATAGCTCAGTTGGTAGAGTGCTTGCCTCACAAGCACAAGGCCTGGGTTCAATCCCGCACTGCAAAAAAACAAACAAAAAAAGAATAAAATTGTAATATCATAGGAAGGATACATGTTTAATTTTTTCAAAGTGATTTAGCTGAGGTATACTTCCACCAACAGGTTCTGAATTATTTCTGGGATTTTTTTTTTTTTTTTTTTTTTTAAAGGCAAGGACTCTACTGCTAAGCTACCTCTTCAAACCATTTCTGTCAGTCTGTGCCTTTATTAGATCTTTGTATCATATATCATGATTTTTAGTTTTTCTGCCAGGTGTGAAATGATAGCTATCATGGTTTTATTTGCATTTTTTTTAAAGTAATGGGAATTGAACTCACTCCCACTGAGCTACATCATAGCTCTTTTATTTTGAGATGGTCTCACTAGTTACCTAGGCTGGTAGTGAACTTATGATCCTCCTGACTGAGCCTCCAAAATTGTTGGGATTATAGGTGTGCACCACCATGTCTGACTTATTGCCATATATTTTATCAGTACGGAGATTAAGTGTCTTTTCATATATTTTTGGCCATTTGTGTTTGTTCTTTGTAGTACTCGTTGACAGTTTGCCGCCTTTTTAAAATTTTGTATTGGTAGTTTTCCTATTGATATATCAGTATTCTTTTTCTTTCTTCCTTCCCTTCCTTTCCTTCTCTCTCTCTCTCTTTCTTTCTTTCTCTTTCTCTCTTTCTCTCTTTCCTTCCTTCCTTCCTCCCTCCCTCCCTCCCTCCTCCTTTTCTTTTCTTTTTTCTTTTCTTCTTTCTTTTCTTTTCCTTTCTTCTTTCTTTCTTTCTTTTTCTTTCTTTCTTTCTTCTCTTTCTTTCTTTCTTTCTGACTTACTTACCTACCTACCTACCTACCTACTTACCACCTAACCAACCTACCTACCTACCTACCTACCTACCTACCTGGGATTGAACCCAGAGGTGCTTAACCAATGAACCACATCCTTAGTCCCTTTTTTAATTTTGATACACGGTCTCACTAAGCTGCTGAGGCTAGCTTTGAACTTGAGATCCTCCTACCTCAGCCTTCTGAGCTGATTTTTGTGTCTGGGATATGGGTCCAATATGGGTATATTCAGGTCTCAGTTTTATGAGGAAACTACTTATAGATACCCGCCTTTGGCAGGCTTTAATCTTTGCTTCCTGTGCTTCAGCCTGCAATGCTGTGGAAATCTAAACTCATTTATTCAGCCATAAAGACAAATGAAATTGTCATTTGAAGGAAAATGGATAGAACTAGAGACCATGATGTTAGATGAAATAAGTCAAACTCAAAAAGTCAAGGATCATATGTTTTTTTCTCATATGCAGAAACTCAAAAGGAAAAAGGAAAAGAAAGGTCAACAGGGATCTCATGAAAATGGAGATCCAAAGAGGAAAGGGAACAAGCGGTGAAGGAAGGGAGGGAGTGGGGAAGTGCACAGGAGTGAATTATATTGTGCTATTGTGTGCATGTATGAATATGTAACAACAAATCCCATCATTAGGCACCAATAAAAATGTGGGGAAAAATAAAATCTCAACTCAGATTTTTACCTGCTTTGGCTCTTGGGCTGAAAGCCCCTTTTTGTGCTTTCAGTTACCAGTTCCTCTTTACCTCAGGTTTTATTCTCTGGCTAACCTCTCAAGGCATTTATTTGAGGGACTTTCACATTTCATCAAACATTTTAAGTTATTTTTATTTGGAGTATAAATTCACTATACTGAGTAATGAATCTTCCATAATGCTGGAAATTCCCGTATCTTTTTATTATGTTGTTTTTAGTCATTGTGGAAAAGATATATGGGGTAAAAGGAATCTTAAACACAAAAATGAAATGGAAAGTGACTTTAATAGCTGCTAATTAAGGATTTTTTTTTATAGGTGTCAGCTGTGATGCATGTTTAAAAGGAAATTTTCGAGGTCGCAGATATAAGTGTTTAATTTGCTACGATTACGATCTTTGTGCATCTTGTTATGAAAGTGGTGCAACAACAACAAGGCATACAACTGACCACCCAATGCAGTGCATATTAACAAGGGTAGATTTTGGTAAGTATTTAAAGACAATTTTAATAAATGGTCATTTGGAATTTTATGTGTATTTGCGTGAAGAAGCAAAGGTAAAATGTTTTAAAACTATCCTTAATAGCAAACATGAGGGTCAAAACTCATTAAAAATTATGCTGTTTTATTTTAAGTACTTCTGTCTCTAAATCATAGTTTACTTTTTTTGAGGCCATTCCAAAATATACATGCCTGACAAGGTATGAAATAGAAGAGTGCTTTAGTAAAGAAGGAATAAAGTCAAAATAACTCTTCTTGTCAGCAACACACAAGTAGTAATTCTTGCTCTAGTTCTTAGAATGCAGATCATTTCTGCAATTTATTAGGAATCATTGTTCATCTATAAGAAAAGCTATAATGTTTCATGCTATAATTTCTTACCTAGCCAAAACTTGCTATTAGTATTTGTCTTTTTTGGTCATAGCGCTTCTTAATAACGTGTATGAAGTGGTATCTCAGGTGGTTTTGATTTCCATTTCTCTGATGATTAATGATGTAAGCATGTTTTCTTGTACTTACTGGCCATTTGTTTATCTTTGTTGAGGAAATGTCAATTCAAATCCTTTGCCTATTTTAAAAATTACATAGTGTGCCTTTATGATTGAATTGCAATAGAATTTTATTTTTCCCCTGTATTAGGATCAATCCCAGGGCCTTGTACATGCTAGGCAAGTGCTTTCTTTACCACTGAGCCCATTTATTTTATTTTAATTTGAGACAGTATATCGTTAAAAGTTGGCCACATTGGCTTTGAATTTTCAATACTTCTGTCTTTGCCTCCTGAGTAGCTGGAATTACAGGCGTGTTCCACTGCCTAGCAGAATTTTTTTGTATAGGGAGTTGAGGTAGAGGGTCAGCTTCATTTTTTGCAGATGGATATTTAGTTGCCCAAGCATCATTAAAGAACCTTCTTTTCTTTTTTTTTAAAGAATCTATTCTTTATCCAAAGAATATTGGAATTTGGTACTCTTATTAAGTTGACCATTAATGAGGGTTTATTTCTGTTTACTCAATGTATTTCATTGGCCGGTGTGTCCATTTATGCCAGGCCTACACTATCTTTTCTAGTTTAAAAGTAAGTTTTGAAATTGTGTGGATCTTCCAATTTTTATTCCTTTTCAGGATTATTTTGGGTATTCTTGGTCCTTTGAATTTTTGTGTGAATTTTAGGATCAGCTTGTTAATTTTTATAAAGAAACCACCTGGAATTTTGATGGGGATTTTATTGAATCTGTAGGTTAGTTTGGAGAGTCTTAATAATATTCATAATTATAATAATTCTAATGTTAAATCAGTGGCCTATGATCATAGGATATCTTTACTTATTTAGGTCTTTAATTTCTTCTGACAAAGTTTTATAGTTATCAGCATAAGTTTTGCACTTGTTTAATTAAATGTATTCCAAAGTATTTTCTTGTTTTTGCTTTTATAAGTAAAATTGTTTTATTTTGGGGTTATTTCAAATATGTAGAAAAACAATTGCTTTTTTAATATAGATCTTATATACTGCACTGTTGCTGAAATTAATTCTAGTAGTTTTTTATTTGTTTCCCTAGGATTCTCTATAAACAAGGTCATGTCATCTGCAGATAGAGGTCATTTTACTTCTTCCCTCATTTTCTCTGCTTACATCCTCTAGTAAAATATTGAATAAAAGTGGCAAGAGTAGACACCCTTGTCTTGTTTCTGATCTTAGGGGAAAAGTATCTAGTCTTTTACCAGTGATATAATGGCTGTGGGGTTTTGATAGATCTCCTTCATTGGATGAGGAAGTTATGCTCTTTAATATATACATTTATTCTCAACTATCCCAAATTCCCTGGGGTATTTCAGTGAATCTTGTTCTTATAATAAATTGTCAATATATACCTAATGGGTAAATGCTTTTAAGATAATTTAAAGCTCCCAAAGAATGAATATAAACAAATATCATGTAGTGAATACTTTTATTTCTTCTTCTTACAAAAGTTATCTTATGCTCTTCTCTTAGTTTCATGTTAAAGGAATCTGTAGGGGACTGGTGATTTACTTAGTGGCAGAATACTTGCGTGAGGACCTGGGTTCAGTTCTTTGTAGTGAAGTGGAGTTGTGTAACATATTAAATATGTTTTGATTTTCTTTTGTGCTACCAGTGGAGAAAAGTAGACTTATTTTCTGAGATAAATTAATGAGGCAAACAGATTATTCCCACAGACTCTGTCTGGTTAGTTCTTCAATAACCCATTTGGACAGAGTGTATTGTGGTAGTACCCTTTTCAAATCATATCCACAAAAACTGAATGCCTAGGATCCTTTCTGCTCTTAGAATTTTATGTCCCACAAATAGTAGCATCTGCTAGTTAGTTTTTCTATTGATCATAGTGGTCTATTCTTTCCCTCTGAGCACTTGTTTATGTGTAATACATTCTCCTAAATCTATTGATATCATTGTTGCCACAGTAGGTAGAGAAGGAAAAATTAATTACCATTAAGCAGATACACATGTGGAATGAGCACTTTAAAATTTAAATGAAGAGGATTATATTAGCTTTTTTGTCATTGTGACAAAATAACTGATATAATCAACTTAAAAGGAGGAAAGGTTTATTTTGACTCATGGTTTCAGAGTTTTCAATCTGTGAATATTTGACTCTTTTGCTTTGGGCCTGTGGTGGCATAGTACATTATGCAGTAACACATGGTGAAGGAAGCCTAGTCTCTTCATGACAGCTGGGAAGCAAAGAGAAAGAAAAAGGGGCTAAGGTCCCAAAGGTCCCTTCAAGAGCACATCCTCAGTGACCTAACTTCCTCCAAGTTAGGCCCCACCTCTTTAAGTTTCTACCACTTCCCATTAGCACCACAGGCTTTAACACATGGGCCTTAGGGGGACATTTCAGACTATAGCAGGGAGAAAATAGTTTGCTTTGTTTTCTTTTCCAGATAGCGTAGCTATTTGGGGAAAGAATGTTGAAAGAGTAGTCTGGTGCCCTGTGGGAATAAAAAGTGTTTCAGATATAAACAAAGAGGTATCTAGGCATTCCTTGGCAGAGTAAAGTGGATATTTCAGGTGCACTTTTTTCTTTATTGTACCATATGGTTATGTTTTTATACATTAAAAAACTAATAAGAATTATATCTCAATTTGATTGTACTTTATTTTTCAGATTTGTACTATGGTGGGGAAGCTTTCTCTGTAGAGCAGCCACAGTCTTTTACTTGTCCCTATTGTGGAAAAATGGGCTACACGGAGACATCTCTTCAAGAACATGTTACTTCTGAACATGCAGAAACATCAACAGAAGTGGTATGTGAAGTAGCCTTGTGTCTAAAATGATGTTGTGAAGAATGTTATTCCTAACATTGATAAAGTTGAGGTCACTATCATCTACTTCTTGTTTAGTGTATAGATAGTGTTTACATGATATTTATTAAAATTATCTTTTAACAGAAATTTTACATTTGATATGATATTTATTCACATTAGTCTTTAATTATTGTGTTGCTGACAGCATAGCATGAAGTCTTGGCCAAATTCAGAAGAGCTTCATTAAAAGCATTGTGAAAAGGTTGAACAGATCCCAGCCAACCTTCAGTGCATCTCTTTTTTAAGTATTGTTCACATTACTACATACTTCATTTTTCTTATATAAGAAACTCTTAACAAAGGTATTTAAAAATCTATGGTTGCACGTTAAGCAGTAATCCATTGCCCACTCATTGCAGCGTATCACTGACTTCCTTGGTTTTCATCAGATCAAATCTTGTTTGCTAGGTAAAAACTCTTGAGGTCCCCAGAAGTTTTTCCTAATCTTTTCAGTAATTTAAAGACAGGAGGGGCACTGGAGTTGTGGCTCAGTGGTAGAGTGCTTGCCTAGCTTGTGTGAGGCACTGGGTTTGATCCTCAGCACCACATAAAAAATAAATAAATAAAATAAAGGTATTGTGTCCATCTACAACTAAAAATATTTTTAAAAATAGATAAAGTCAGGAGATACAGAATAATGCACAAAGTGTTACCTTAAAAGCCTTTTGGAGTTTTTGTTTGTTTTTTGGTACTAGGGATTGAACCCAGGGATGCTTAACCTCTGAGCCACATACCCAGCCCTTTTTTTAATATTTACATTTAGAGACAGGGTCTCCCTCGCTAAGTTGGCGAGACTGGCTTTGAACTCTTGATCATCCTGCGTCAGCCTCACAGCTGCTGGGATTACAGGTGTGTGCTGTTGTCCCCGGCCTTTTTGGAGTTTTTTTATGTAACATCTTAGCATGCATTCAACTAAAAGAAATGACCAATATACCCCAAAGAGTCTCTCTCACCTTTTTACCATTGCCAATAAGAGGTAAAACGAAGACTGTATGGAACTATAGGTAATGAATTGAAGAATTTTGGTACAATTGCGTATATATCAACTAAAGAGCCCTCATCTGTACTTGGAACAAGTTAACTGAAATCTAGAGAAATAAAGTAGCGTGTTCAAGGACATGTAGGTATTTGAACTGATCCAGAGGACCTCTGGGTTCTAGAGTCTCTCCTTAATTCTGCTGCAACCCTTTTATTTTGACTAGTACAGTTTCACCTTTATTCCCATGGACACCACCAGGTCAGTGCTTAAAATTGTCATAAAATTTAGAGTTTAAATAATTGGTGAATTTATTTTTGTGGTCCTCAAGCCAAATTTTACTGTCTATAGGTCAGGAATGCTCTCATTTTGCATGTAGGGAATCAGAGCACTATTATCACATTTTACTACTGTTCTTAGTTTATTCTTTGAATTCTGTAAAGGAATATTGCTTCCTTTTGGTATAGTCCCAGGTAACTGTATGAAGAATCCTGACTTAATTGCATCTCCATCCTGGTTGTTATGGAAAATTTGCAGTCATTTTTCTTTGATTTAATTTCTATTAGGGTTAGGTACTTTACTTACCTAGATGCAGTAAGGTAAGAAGTGGAAAGAGCAGGAGGTTCCCTTATTATATTCTTAAAATCATTATAAGCCAATAGTTTCATTTTTAAAATCATTATAAGCCAATAGTTTCAATGTAGTAGTTTCATTATCCCAGTGAGTAGAACAACTTACCTAGTTTTCCACATATAAAATTAGAGAATTCAGTGGAGATTTAAATCCATCCTCGGTGGGATGAAACCATCCTCGGTGTCCATCAACTGAAGAATGGATAAAGAAAATGTGGTTCATATACACAGTGGGATTTATTCAGCCAAAAAGAAGAATGAAGTTATGTCATTTGTAGGAAAATGGATGGAACTTGACATCATTATGTTAAGTGAAATAAACCAAACTCAGAAAGTCAAGGGTCACATTTTCTCTCAGATGTGAAAGTTAGGAAAAGGAAAGAAAAGGTGTGGGAGGGGAATCTTGAGAGAAAATCGAAGAGATACCTGCAAAGTAGAGGAAAAGGGACTAAGAGGAAGGAGAAGAGGGAAGGAGAAATACTGGATAACAATATTGACCAAATTATATTGTTATATTGTGTGCATGTACAAATATATAACAACCTATTAATTATAGTACACTAATAAAAGAATCCTTTCAATGAGTGAAAAGCAAATTATTCATTTTTATAAATTAACAATCAATACCCAGTAACTTTGCCTGTTCTTTTTCCTGAAAACAAATATTCACAAATTTGTTTATATTTCAATATACCCAATATACACTTTGAAAATCAAATATCCACCATTTACAAATGGTTTTGTGGTCTGTAACCCATAAGTTGTGTTCTGTTATTCACCTTCTGAGTTTCTAAGCTTTTGGTACATAACTTAAACAGTCACCATTTTAGTGTTTCATATTGGTTTTATGAAAAACTTTTAAGGATTTCTTTCTCCTCATTAACCCTTAGTCTTGGCTTGAGTACCACCTACCTCTTTACCCACCCATGTCACACCTCACCATTTTAAGGTGAAAAGTGTCAAGCAGACAAGGATCTTTGGTATAAAGTTACTTGTTTTCTTCTTCTTTGAATCTGTGGGTCATATCCTAATGCTGGGGTTGGCATTCAGGAAGAGTACTCAAGTATGTTTCACTGGCTAGTGTCCATTCTGAAGAATTGGTGCTTATGCACAATTTGTACACATACAGAGCCTGTTATTGGTTCTAATACGCCAGCCTCGGCAACCTTAGCAAGACCCTATCTCAAAATAATAATATAAGAAAAAAGGGCGGGGAAATGTTGCCTTTTGGTAAAATAGCCCCGGTACTGGTTCAATTCTTAGTACCAAGCAGGAGAAAATAGTGTGAATCACATTCTGTGGTGGGCAATTATATTCACATAGCAACTTGCTATGTCTATTTGTTTCCCTCTTTTATAAAAAAATGAATAGCTACTATTTAAAAGATACAGCTGTGTTTTGATTATTATAAAGATCTTCACATATATCATCCAGTTCACTTTCATAATAACCTCCATTAGACAATCATTGTCTTTTTTTAAAAAACATTTTGAATGTTTATATTAGATTCCATTAGGATTTAAGACATTTTACAATAAAAGCACAAAATGACAGATAAATTGGAAAAAAAAAATTCCAAAGAAAAACTAAATGAAAAGTAGAAACTGAAGGATAAATATGAAATGAATATCGGTACGCTAAAGGGTTAATAGAATTAGAATTATATTAAATTTTTATGTAACATTTTCAACTTATAAATATAAATTTTTTAAAGAAAAAATATTGAAAACACAGGAAACTATAAAAAAATGAAAATATCCTGTGATATATCTAGGCAGAAGTAAATATTAAAATATTGATGTTTATTTCAGGCATCATGCTATATATTAATACAGTTTTTATGTGTAAATTTGGGCTAATGTATCACATATCGCTTTCCTTATTATCTTGTGTCTTTAAAAACTGAACTGGACTTGGTGGCGTATGCCTGTAATCCCAGCGGTTCGGGAGGCTGAACAAGGAGGATCATGAGTTCAAACCCAGTCTCAGCAACTCAGTGAGACTCTGTCTCTAATAAAAATATTTAAAAAGGGCTGGGAATGTGGCTCAGTGGTTGAGCACCTCTGGGTTTGACCCCTAGTACCAAAAAAAAAAAACCCCAAAAAAACAAAAACAAAACAAAACAAAAACCTCTTTGAGAAATAATTTTAAATGGCTGTATAATTCTTGTATGGGTTACTATAATGTACTCAAAACAATATAGTGGGGTTCATTGTGACATATTCATAACATGTGCATAAAATAGTCAGCTTCAATCCCCAATATCTTCTCTTTCCCTTACCCCCACCCAATCCCTTTCCTCAGTTCTACTCATCTCCCTTCTATTTTCCAGAGGATCCTTTTAAAATTTTTTTTCTGTCTAGCTTCCACATATGAGAGTGAACGTACAACCCATGACTTTTAAAATCAGGCTATTTTGCTTGACGTGATGTTCTCCAGTTCCATCCATTTTCCTGCAAATGACATAATTTTGTTCTTTTTGACTAAATAAAACTCCATTGTGTATATAAACCACATTTTCTTTAACCATTAATCTGTTGACAGAGAGCTAGGCTGATTTCATAACTTGGCTATTGTGAATTGTGTTGATGTAAACATGGTATACATGCATTACTCTAGTATGCTGACTTTTAATTCTTTTGAAAAAATACCAGGAGTTGTATAGCTGGTTGGTTCCATTCTTTAGGTTTTGAGGAAACGCCGTAACTAATTTCCTTAGTAGTTGTACTAATTTACAGTTCCACCAACAGTGAATAATGTACCTTCCCCCATATCCTCACCAGCACTTAGTGTTCCTTGTATTCTTGGTGATTGTCATTTTAACTGGAGTGAGATGAAATCTTAGTGTAATTTTGATTTGCATTTTCCTAAGTGCTAAAGATACTGAACATTTTTTCATGTATTTCTTGGCTATCTGTATTTCTTTTTTTAAATTAATTTTTTTAATTTGTTCTTTTTAGATATATATGACAGTAGAGTGTATTTCGAAATTTTATACATACAAAATATAACTTATTCTAATTAGAATCCTGTTCTTGTGGTTGTACTTGATGTGGAGTTTTACTGTATTTCTTCTTTTGAGAACTGTCTAATTAGTCCATTTGTCCACTTATTGATTGGTTTGGGATTTTGTGTGTGTGTGTGTGTGTGTGTGTGTGTGTGTTTTGAGTTCTTTATATGCTCTGGATATTAATCCTCTATCTGAATAGTAGCTAGTGAAGATTTTCTTCTGTTCTGTAGGCTGTCTCTTCATACTCGTTTCCTCTATCCTGCAGACGCTTTTTAATTTTTTGTCATCCCATTTATTAATTCTTAGTTATTATTTTCCGACTTTAGGGAGTCCTGTTGAGAAAGTTGATGCCTGTATCTATGTAACCCTATGTTTTCTTCTAGGAATTGCATAGTTTCTGATCTATTTCCTAGGTCTTTGATCCACTTCAAATTGATTTTTGTGCAGAGCAAGAGACAGGGATATAATTTTATTCTGCTACATATGGTTGTCCAGTTTTTACAGCATCATTTGTTTAAAAAGTTCTGTCTTTGCTCAAATATATGTTTTTGGTGCTTTTATCAAGAATCAGATGACTATATTTGGATTTTTCTCTGTGTCTTCTATTTTAGTCTATTGATCTACATGTCTGTTTTTACACCAGTATCATCCTGATTTTGTTACTATAGTCCTGTAGCATAATTTGAAATTTAGTATTGTGATGTATCCAGCATTGCTCTTATTGTTCAGAATTGCTTTGGCTATTCTGGGTCTTTTCTTCTTGCATGTGAATATTAGTACTTCTTTGTTTTTTAGTTCTGTGAAGAGTGTTATTAGTATTTTAACAATATTAATTCTGCCTATCCATTAACATGGAAGGTCTTTTTATCCTCTAGTATTTTTTCATTTCTGTCTTCAGTAGTGTGAAATTTTCATTCTAAAGGTCTTTCATCTCTTTGGTTAAATGTATTCCTAGGTTGTGTTTTTTATTTTTTTATTTTTTGCGCTGTTGCAAATGGAATTGTTTTTCATATTTCTTTTTTGGTGGGTATTGGTGTATAAAAAAAGCTATTGATTTTTGTATGTTGATTTTGTTTGTAGAATTTGCTTATCAGCTCTAGAAGTCTTCAGGTGAAGGTTTTTGGGTGTTACATGTGTTACAATTACACATAAATGTCAAGGTGTCCCCCTTACTCCACACTGTTTTTCCAGTTGTGGTGAATCAAACACTTTTATTTGCATTATGGAGCTCAAGAATGAATCACAACCTTGCATGGTGGCACCTGCAATCCCAGTGACTTGGGAGGCTGAAGAAGGAGGATTGCAGGTTATTGATGCCAGCCTGGATAATTTAGTAATACCCTTAAATCACATTGTTTGGATGGGCAATTATATTCACATGACAACTTGCTCTGTCTCCTTTTCTGTTTCTCTTAACATTTTTCTAAATGCCCAATTCATTGTCTTGATTTTGCTCCCTTGCTACCTTTGTTGGTCCTCTAGACCACCAATTGTACCTCCTTATAGGACAAATCTTTTACCAAGCATCCCTTTCGAACATTTAGGAGCAAGAAGATAAATCACTGAAAACATCACTAACATCACAGTAAATGTTTACTGGGCTGACAAAGCTAGTAAAGTTTACTGAAGGATAGTTTTTAAAACAATGTTATAGTCCTTATATGTATTTTTCTGCCTTTTTTTTTTTTTTTTCCAACTAGAAACTTTATGGCTCACTACAAGATGTCTGCCTCATTAAGATTAATTTAAGATTATTCAAGAGGCTTAATTCTGAGGGTACGGAGGAACAGGAAGGTCCTTCAGAAGCATATACCATGGAAAGCAATATCAATGTGTAGAATGTGTAGTAAAGTTGTTTACTAGTTAAAAAAAATTTAGGATGGTGTAGATTGGTTATTGATTATGGTGCTTACTAGTCTCAAGCAATCTATGTAAACATCAAATATGATCAACAATGATTTTGAAATTAAGCCCAAGTTTAAAAAAAAAAAAACTTTCATCATTATTAATACACACTTTTTAGTTGATTGGGACAAGTGGCTGGAATATGGGTTATGGGAAGAAGGCACAATATGTAATTTCCAAATCCATCAATCTGTTTGAAGTCAGCAGGAGAGGTCAAGCAATATTGCAAATATATAGATTCTGTTGAGGAAAGGTCAGGATGTAGAAGAGACATACAAACAAGGTGGAAAAGCTTTTCTTTCCTTTGGCATCTGTTTGAGAACATAAAGAATGGCATTAGGAGTGGTTGCTCTGAGGGATGTGGTTCAGTAGTAGAATGTTTGCCTAGTAGGCATGAGGCCCTGGGTTTAATCCCCAGCACCTCCAAAAAATAAAAATAAAAAAATAAAAATTTTAGAAAGGGTGGCTCCTCTGAAAATCTTCTTAGCTCTTTCATTTGACGTAACTGGCACTACAACTAATCAGAAAACCTTTGGGACTGGCACATTGGCACATTCCTATAATCCCAGCAACCCAGGAGACTGAGGCCAGGAGGATGAGCGTTTGAGACCAGTTTCAGCAATTTAGCAAGCCCTGTCTTAAAATAAAAAATAAACAGGTCTGGGAATGTAACTCAGTAGTAAAGTACACCTGGATTTAAACCACAGTAAACTGCCCCCCTCTTGGTTTTTGTTTTGTTTTGTTTTGTTTTGGAAAGAAATGTGTTATATCTTTAATTAATAAGTAATCCTTTCAGTTCTTTGTTTGGTAGATCTCAATATTTATGTGAAATGCAGAAATGAAAGATCAGTGGAGTAGAGGAAAGGGATTGAGGGGGAGGGAAGAGGGATTGATAGGATAAGGGAAGAACAGTGGAATGAATCTTACCTAACTTTCCTATGTACATATATGAATATACCACAGTGAATCTCACCATGTGGATGTCTACAAGACACTAATTAAAAATGGGTAAATAATCATGATTAAGAGGTAAGATTAACTTTAGGTTCACTTGTAAATAATTGTAGCACATTCTGTCTATAAACACAATGGTTTTGTTTTAATTCACTGCTAGGAATTTTTTACTTTTTATTTTTTCAGTTATTGACTCTTTGCTTTCATTACCCTCCAGAAAAGGGATTAGACCAGTCCACAGTCTTTCAGGGTTACTTGGTACATTTTAATGATACTTTTCCTTCCCTCCCATTTCCTTCCTAGAGATTGAACCCAGGACCTTTAAGTACTTTACCACTGGGCTTCAGCCCCAGTCCTCGTTTGCTCCATTTTTAATAAAAACCTTTATGTGTTTGCAACAAATTGAGTTTAATTTTGAAATAGCTTAGTGGTATTGTGTTCCAATTATACCAATGTGGTAAGAAAAATTAAGGGGAGGGGTATCACTGAGTGTGTCTCAGTGATACAGTGCTTGGCTAGCGTATGATAAGCTATGGTTTTGATCACCAACCCTGCAAAAAAAAAAAAAAAAAAAAAAAAAAGACTTAACTACAACTGCCATTGTCGATTTTACTTTGAATAATTAATTCTTAAAGAGAAAAGGAAATTTTTATTGGAATTGTTTGTGATACAGGGTAAAAAGGACTTTTTTTTTTTTTTTTTTTTTTTTGGTAGTGGTGCTGGGTATTGAATTCAGGGCCTTATGCATGCTAGGCAAGCATTCTACCAACTTAGCTATATCCTCAGCCCCAGGACTTTTTAATTCTGACCGTCGAGATAGAACTTTTATATGTAGGTATATAGCACTAACCTTCCAATATATATATGCTTCCTTATTAGGAGCAATAATAATAATATATATATTATTAATTTTTTGTACAAATTTTCTATCATACTTTCTTAAAATATGGTTTATACATTATATATTAAATATTTATATTAATATTTATGAATGCTACCTATTTTTCTATTATAATCGGATAATCAGAAAAGATAAGCATTTAAAAGCCAGATATAGAAAAAAATAGACTTTGATTGTTAACTGCTTACAGCCTTTATCAAAGTTCATAATTGGATATTTCCTGCTTTTCTGTAAACTAACAGTATTTTATTTAATAGTAGTGTTAAAAATTGTTTTGTGGAAGTATTTTATTTAATAATGTACCATATTAACACTACTCAACTGCGTTTAGCTGGAGACATTGTGGGTCTGAATATAATACTTTTTACCATTTGTACCTTTCATTTCATTGTGTGTGTGTGTGTGTGTGTGTGTGTGTGTGTGTGTTTTGTTGGGGGAGTGCTGGGGATAGAATCCAGAATCTTATGAATGCCAGGCAAACACTCTATCAAATAATTATTTCTGTATTTAGAATTTGTTTGAATCGCATGTTCAAAGACAATACTTATTGAGCACATTTACTTGTTTAAAATCAGATAGTAATTCTTTAATTTTAAGGGTGACACAGCCTAAGATTTTGAGTTGCTCTTAGGGAAGGAATTAGAGTTTATGGGGATTCCAGATTTGTTTTAGGGTAGCCCTGTATCTATGTGTCATAGTATTTTAAAAGCTATTTCTATAAGAAATCAGTTCCTTAAGATGATATGAAAACCAAGAGGGAAAACATCTAAATTATTATGAGAATGATATGATAGTAGCTTTTCCAGGAATCTGTGCCTAGTTCTAGAGAATTGCTTCTGGGGAAGGGATTTTATTGCTCTGTATATTCTTTTGTGTTGAAATATATCCCACAGGGGAAGGTGAACAAGGCAGTTATCAGAGTAGGATGTGTGTCTGATATGAAGGGAGGTGCTGAGTAACAGCAGATGTTAGAGACCTTCATTTTCAATTTTCTTTAGTCCTTGGTCTGGTTTATTCTTTGTCCTATGAAATTCTGGTTTTTGTCTAGTTCAGTGTCCAACTAATTTCAAGTCAGTGCATAGAAATGTGTTTCAGGGCTTTTAGAAAGCCCCCTATTAGAGGTGGTATAAACTGAAGGTGAGAGGCTCTGTGGTACCTGTTAACAAATTGTAATATGGAACTCATTAATTTTTTTTTTTTTTTTTGGTGGGTCGGGGGTAGTACCAGGGATTGAATTCAGGGGCACATGGCCACTGAGCCACATCCCCAGCCCTGTTTTGTATTTTATTTAGATAGAGGGTCTCACTGAGTTGCTTAGCACTTCACTTTTGCTGAGATTGGCTTCGAACTCTCAGTCCTCTTGTGTCAGCCTCCTGAGATGTTAAGATTATAGGTGTGGGCCATCGTGCCCGATTTTATTAGTGTTTTTAAAAGTCCCCAGCCTTGTCTCTTTCCCTCCTATGACCCCTTCTTTTCCTGCCCTGTCTCTCAGGTTTAAAAAAATACTGGTTAGAGAATTATTTGAAGATTCCAATCTCAATATTTATGGCAGAGGTCATTTTTTCTAGGCTGTTCTACCAAATTCAGTTGTGCCTGACAAATTGGTTATGACCTTGAGAAGAGAAAAATGCAAAACTTTGTTATCACCAGACTCATTTAAAATTATTAGAAACAACACAAACACATAATCCCAGCAAATTGGGAGGCTGAGGCAGGATGATCACAAGTTTGATTACAATTTGGGCAATTTAGTGAAATCCTGGTCACAAAATAAAAAGGACTGGGGTTGTAACTCAGTACGTTACTGGATCCAAACTCCATTACTGGGGCAGTGAGTAAATAACACATACTCTAATTTGGATTGATTACATTTCTCATTCTTCACTAAAATTGTTAGTAGTTAGTGTTTGGTCACTTTCTCCCATGCAGCTTTCATTCCCCTGGACCCCATTATTTATTTTGAGACAGGGTCTCACTGAGTTTCAGGGGAAGACCTCAAACTTGGCTCAGACTCCCAAGTTGCTGGAATTATGTGAGTTTTTATTATTTCTAATACACTTAAATTAGCTGGGCATAACAAAGCTTCCTCAGCGTCCTGAGTTGTGCTACTGTGCCCAGTGTTTTCAGCTTCTTACTGATATCTTTAAGCAGTTTCTATTTCCTTTTCTTTCTGAAAGTCTATAAGTAAAATATGTAACTACTCCAATGAAGATACAAAGAGTAGGGCTTAAGATAGGAGTTTTCTTCCAACTAAGATAGATGCTTGCCACTAGAGTGAATTATGGACAACATTAAAGAAATGGGACAGTTCTGATTCTTTGGAGTTATTTTTCAACATGACCAAATTATGCCGTTTGTTTCCAGTTTTGTGAATTCCCAAGACATCAGCATATACCTAAAGTTTAATTTCTGTACAGGAAATATGTTGAAAGACCTCTACCAGTGAAAACTACAGAACATTGAAGAAGACCTCAGAAGATGAAGCTCTCCCATGTTCTTGGACAGGCAGAATTAATATTGTCAAAATGGCTATACTACCAAAAGCACTATACAGATTCAATGCAATCCCTATTAAAATTCTAATGATGGTCTTCATACAAATAGAAAAAGCAGTCATGAAATTCATTTGGAAAAATAAGAGGTCCAGAATGGCCAAAGCAATTCTCAGTAAGAAGAGTGAAGCATGAGGCATCACAGTACCAGGTCTTAAATTATACTATAAAGCTATCCGAACAAAAATGGCATGGTATTGGGCACCAAAACAGACTTGATGATCAATGGAACAGAATAGAAGGCACAGAGAAAAACCTACATAAATACAGTTATCTCATACTGGACAAAGGCACCAAAAACATACATTGGAGCAAAGATCGTCTCTTCAACAAATGGTGCTGGGGAAACTGGAAATTCACATGTAATAGAATGAAATTTAATCCCTCTCACCCTGCACAAAAATCAACTCAAAGTGCTTCAAGGACCTAGGCATTAGACCAGAGACCCTGTGGCTACTAGAAGAACAAGTGGGCCCAAATCTCCACCATGTCGACTTTGGAACCAAATTCCTCAACAAGACTCCTGAAGAGCAAGAAGTACAATCAAGAATCAATAAGTGGCATGGTATCAAACAAAAAACTTCTTCACAGCAAAGGAAACTATCAAAAATGTAAAAAGAGAGCCTACACAATGGAGAAAATCTTTGCCACCTGCACCTCAGATAGAGCATTGATCTCCAGGATATATAAAGAATTCAAAAAAGTTAACACCAAAACAAACAAACACAAACAACCCCCACAAATAACCCAATCAATAAATGGGTAAAGAAATTGACCATACACTTCACAGACAATGAAATCTGACTGGTCAACAATATATGAAAAAATGTTCAACATCACTAGCAATAAGAGAAAGGCAAATTAAAACTACATCAAATTTCCATCTCACTCCAGCCAGAATGGCAACTATCAAGAATACAAGCAACAATAAATGTTGACGAGGATGTGGGGGAAAATGTACATGCATACATTGCTGGTGGAACTGCAAATTGGTGCAACCACTCTGGAAAGCAGTGTGGTGATTCATCAGAAAACTTGGAATGGAACCACCATTTGACTCAGTTATCCCACTCCTCAGCATATACACAAAAGACTTAAAATCAGCATACTGTAGTGATTCAGCCACAACAGTGTTTATAACAGCTCAGTTCACAATAGCTAAAGCTATGGAACCAACCTAGGTGCCCTTCAATAGATAAATGTATAAAGAAAATGTGGTACATATAAACAATGGAATATTGCTCAGCCATAAAAAAGAATGACTTTATGACTTGATGGTAAATGAATGCACCTGGAGACTATCGTGCTTACTTGAAATAAACTAATCCTAATACCAAAGACTTAATGTTCTCTCTGCTATGTGAATGCTCAACCCAGTAAGGGAGGAGGGAAGAATAGAAGTTCAGTGGAGTAGACAAAAGGGAATGAAGGGAAGTGGGGGGAGTGTGAATAGGAAAGACAATGAACTGAATCGGACATAACTTTCCTAGGTTCATATATGAATACACCACTAGTGAAACTCCACATCATGTACAACCACAAGAATGGATCCTAATGAGAATGTTCCATGTATGTATGATATGTCAATTTACGTTATACTGTCATGTATATCTAAGAAGAACAAATAAAAATAAATCATTAAAACAAATCTTAAACTTCTTAGGACTTTCTGAATCACATGTAAAGATTTAAACTTTATGTGTAAACAGCCCTCCCCCCAACATTCTGAATGCTATTTTACTTAGAAGTAAAATGGGGAGAATTGAATTAAGGGGAAAAAATTATTTAATATGAAGTAATTCATACTTAAGCAGAAGTAAGTTTTTGTATTTAACTGCCACAGCAGAAAGTTATAATCTGCCTAAGAAACCAAGTGCTCCCTCAATTCTTAAAAGGAACTATATTTGTATTGGCAAAATGAATGGCCAAGGTACAAAAAGCTACAAATTAGATTGTTCTAGAAGGCCCAAAAGTTATTGAAATGTATAGCATAGATTTTTCCATATGTGTTCTCAAAAGCAAAACATTACCAGCCTAGTATTTGTGAAATCCATGGATTTTTATGAGATAAATTAAATTTTTAATTAGGCAGGAGATCCAGAAACATCAAGTTATCACTGACCTTGGAACTGGTTCACTCAGTATAATGTTACCTCTTCTTTTCTTGTTTTCCTTCCTATTTATAAGCATTACAGTATTAGTACACAGTTTTGTGTCTTGTTTTCAATTCTGATGGCTCTTTTTGGTTTATTACTCTTCCTTGAAAGAAACTCTTAAAACTCTTAAGTTGAGAATGATCAGAAAATCTGCCTTTTAGGATGAGCTACAGATGTTTCTAGAGCTGAATTTTAAAAGGAGACTACTCAAGAGAGACATGTATTGTATTCCAGTTTGAAGAAATATTGAAAAATATGCACTAATTTTAAAAAGAGATGAAATCATATATGTGAGCTTTCATGGTGGCAGGAAATATGCTTATTTCTTGCTAGTTGCACCTGTCCCCCACAGTGCTGCATACCAAACTCAGGGACCCAGCCTGCCAGGCAAGGGTTTTACCACTGAGCCATACCTCCAGCCTTCTTGTTGGTCATCTCCCCCTCCATCCCACCCCACAAGCCAAGATAACAACAACAAAAATATTTCCTATATCTCCTTGATGGTGTGAAGGGCTGTGTATTTGTTTGCTAGGGCTGCTGATAAAAAAGGGTCACACAACTGGGTGGCTTAAAGCAACGGAAACATATTCTGTCATCATTCTTGGAGGCCAGAAGTCCAAGATGAATGTGTCAAAAGGGCTGGTTCCTTTTTAGGCTGTTGGGGAGAGTTGGCTCCATGACTGCTCTCAGCACTGATGCTGACCAGCAATCCTTGCCACTCTTTGGCTTATAGATGCGTTTCTGTATCCATCTTCTCACGGCTACCCCTGTGTCTCTGTCTTCACATGGCTGTCTTCTGGAAGATACTGTCGCTGGATAAGCATCGTTAACTTTCCCGAACTTCAGTTTCTTCATCTCTAAAGTGGGGATAATGGTACCAAACCCACAGGTAAATTGGGACATAGAACCACAGGTGGGGATGCACATTATCACTTCAGCATGGCAGTGGTGCCCTTGGCTTTTTTCATTGCCCCAGAAACAAATTATTGACTAAAAGGCTTGCTGTTTGTGGGACTGATTTCATATCCTTTTGACAGATGCACATATTTCAAATAGTCACATTTTTTTCTTTCATTATTGGAGATGAAGTGGGGGAGAGAATGTCTCTGTCCTCAAGAGCTTAGGGGCCTGAAGATTTCCTTCATCCATATAACAGATAATGATTGAGGATCCATGTCTTCCTTTCAGCTCCTGACTTAGCAACAGTCTTTGGCATTCTTTGACTTGTAGATGTATCACTCCATCATCACATGGTGTTCTCATTTCTTGATAGGTTTTTTTGTTTGTTGTTTGTTTGTTTAACTAGGAGCCATATCCCTAGTCCTTTTTATAATTTATTTTGAGACAGGGTCTTGCTGATTTACTTAGGGTCTTGCTAAATTGCTGAGGCTGGCTTTGAACTTGTGATCCTCCTGCCTTAGCCTCCTGAGCCACTGGGATTATAGGTGTGTGTCACTGCGCCCATGTTGTCTTGACAGTTTTTAAACCTAGAGTATAAAGTTAGCACTTATGTGACACTCAGTAATACTGCATTTTTAATCCATGGTAACAAATATAGCCAATCAGAACTTTAGCTTTACAAACTCACCTGGATTTCATAGCACAGGTTCCTGGAAATGGGGATTCATTACAGAGTACATGAGAGATTGCATTTATTACAATTCTAGAATGGGCCCTGTCTTATTCCACATTCATGATTTGGCTTAGTTGTTTTGTTTAGATTATATAGGTGACAAAAGAAGACCCTAACTTAAAAAGGGACCATTTTGGGTCTGGAGGTTGTTATTCATGTGACTCTGGCTCTATTCCTAGCACCACAAGGGGGAAAAAAAGCTATTTTTGGTAAATGTCCTTTGGACACCTGTGTTTTAGGTGCACAGTAAAGCACATAAGTAGGCAGGAGTTTGAAAGATGTTTCAGGATACCCTGTCTAATCTAATATTAGGAAGTTAGTATGAACTAGTAAAGTAATTGACTTAAAATTGTGTTTTATCTTTCTTGTGCTGATGGTTTAGGGGAAAAAGCAAATTCACAGAGGCAGAGCTTTTTTGGAGAGAATAGAGCTAATGGCAATGGGTAAATTCTTCCTTGTATCCTGATATTTCTTCAAAAGTTAGGATAACGTTATCCTAACTATTTAACTCCTCTAATAAGGGCAATACTTTTCTAAAATTTTCAACTTTAATTAATGTCATAATTTGACTCGGCCAAATTACAGGGAAAGGACTGAGGACTGTGAAAGGGGAAAAACGTAAAAAGGCTATTTTTGATAGCCTGGATAGAAAGCAAAGAAACACAGGAGTGGGGGAGCCTGAGCAAAAAGTAACTGAATTGTTGGCTAAAACAAGGAAAAGCATGGGGGAAACAACACTGCTTCGAATAAAAGAAGAAATACTATACTAGATAATTCTTGGCAAATCGTTAAGAGGTTGGAAAGGGAAAAACATTAGGTGTAAAGTGTTGCTTTCCAAAATCATGGGATTCTTGGAGTAAGGGTACAATAAGTGTCAACATGATAACCAATTTCAAAGCTGACTTCTGTACACACAGATCTCATGGTGTGTGTGGTTAAAGACCAAACTAACTTATTTGACTAAATTAGAGAGTAATGCAGGAAGTAGTTAGAGTGCTTTGTGACCTAAGCTAGTTTTTGAAAAATGGATGTAATTTCAAAAAGTTAAAAGAATGGGAAGAAAACAGAATTATTCAGAGGAAAGACACAGAAATCAAGATGCAGTGTTGAGAAACAATAGTGAGTGGGGAGGGATGGTGAGGCATTTATTGGTTTGTGAAATACTAAGATATAAAATTGGATCAATCAAGTGAGATCAGATAAAAGAAAACCTTTAAGTCAGAAAATTTGTCCTCTTGATGTGTTGGACAGTAAATAGACATTTCACTGCCTTTGAGGAATGACATTACTTTCTCCACCACCATGCTACCAAGGCTGTCCTTTGGGAAGGAAATAAGGTAAAGTCTGCATGATTGTGTAGTTTTTTTCAAACAGACTAAACCTAGTCATAATGATCATGTACATGAGCACAGACCATAGAAAAAATTAGAAAGTACAAAGAAGTTGTCCTGACCCTTATAGGATCATGGTTACCAAGTAACAGTTGCATCAAACATCTTATGTCACCAAAAAGTAGAAAAAAAAAAAAATGATGCAGAGAAATCACAGTATTTGAGCAGATAGTCTCAAAAGGAAAGTTTTATTATGGATCTAAAATTAACCAGATATGAGATTGAAATCAGATTCGTTATCCAGAAACCTAGTTCAACAAATGCCAAATGCCAAGGCATTTATTTCATGAAAGGAGGGTGTTTGCTGTTAACAAGAAGCATGGTAACCTAGAATCTCAGTTCAGAGGCATTTGAATAGTCTGAGGATGATATTTCTGAGTAGATCTACCTTGTATGATGAAGACCCCATCTAGCTCTCAGTACTCAGTATATTTTCTATTTCTTTACATGTTGCATTCTAGCTTTAGTGAAATCCAAGTTTTATGATGGACCACATAGGCGATTTTTAAAATGAGTTTTTCTGTAGCAGTGAATATCATGGGCAAGAAACTTCATGTGAAGAGTCTCTGCACACACACACACACACACACACACACACACACACACACACACAAAAAAAAAAAAAAACCCAAAAATACAAAAACAAACACCCCAGGAAAGAAATTACTACATCACATAGCAGAACTTCTCCTTTACTGTTTGTTAAAGTTGTGCACAGTATGCATATTGAGAACACTGTCTGATGTGGTTATATTTCTTCAAGAGGGACTGAACCTGGTGTGTTGTTCGCATTCCTGTAATACCAGCTACTCCAGAGGCTGAAGTAGGAGGATCGCAAGTTTGAGACCAGCCTGGGCAACTTAGAGAAAAACTGTCTTAAAAAATTAAAAAATAAGAAGGTCTGGGGTATAGCTCAGTGGCAAAGTTTAGTCCTCAGCATCACTAAATAAATAAACAATAAATTAAAAAATAAAGACTCTGGAGGAAATCTGAATTCGGTATGGGGAAGAATACATGGAGCTCTTGTTTAAAAACAAAAGAACACTGCTGACTTATATGGTTTTCTAATGGACAAATAGCCTGTGCCATAAAGTTTTCTTACATTGGGCTGTGACACGGGTTTATATGTGGAATAGTGACTTTAAGAGATATGTTCTAGGCATTAGAAAAAACCTGTGTTAAAATGTGCATTGAAAAGTTGCTGGCAGTTGTGCAGAGACCACCTGGAAAAATAGAAACTCCATTACACTCCATTCACTCCATTCCACTCAAAAAACTCACCTTGTTTGGTAAAGGTTCCCAGAAGAGCTGCTGATAAAAAGCAGGACTGATGTTGACTCTCAGTGGCAAGATAAAGAAGAGGAAGACTTGAGCAATAACAGAGACAAGATCAAGAATAGCAGGGCCTTTTCTGAATAAGTGGGGTTTCTTTTTTCTTTTTTCTTTTTTTGCTTCTGTAAATAACAGCATTTGGTGTTTCACATAACAGGGAAATATAAGTTTTCTGTACCATTGTATATTTAAATGGTATTTGCTAGACTTATTAAGTTATAAGAATAAGAATCATCCGGGACCTTTGTTTAAAAATACAGATTCTCACCCCCCTCCTAGAACATGTTTTCAAGGCCTAGGAAAACATATTTTTAACAATTGCTCCAGGTAATTTATATTCTTAGCCAAATGTAGGAAAGACTGATTTGATTTAAAACAATTCAGTATTTGGCAAGTTGTCATAATTTTAAGCACATGTGTTATATGAAAATTTCCTGCATGAGTAATAGATACTACTTACTGTAGCATGTGGCAGAAGAATATAAATATGAATGTTGGCAGGCTGTCACATTTTAGAGATGATAGCCCACAACCTTTGTGTAGATTTTTCCTGTCCTATAAAGGCATTAGATACCATGATATGGAAATAAAGACCCTCTCAGAATTAAGCAGTATGTGAGAGGTAGAGTGGATCTCTGTTCCCTTCTGTCAGCCCAACCTGTACTTCTTTTGTGTTTCCTGTGCCACACTTGGCTCTCATTTTTCTTCTTTCTCTTGTTTCCTCTGTAATGGAACTATAGAAACACAACCTTGAACTTAGGACCTGCTCAGAGTTTTTATTTTTTAAATATGATTTCACCTGTTAAGCATAAAATATAAAACTTTAAAATGGCTCTGCCTTTGGTCCTATTAGCACTGGAGTTTAATTTTCTTTTCCAGGTTCTCAGCTGAATTAACTTCATGTGCCCCCAACATGGCAACATCTTCCACTTGGATCTAAATCTGTTCTCTTCATTTTGTGTGCCAGCTGTGAAACTAGGTGATCTTCACATCTTAGTAATTCCCTATCCTCAGTAATTCTTTATCTCTAGTCATTATGAAAGTGAGTTGGTGGATTGCTTGTGTGTTATTTCTCTCTGAACACTTTCATCCTACTATTTAAAAGATTCTGGGTGTAGAACTGAAAAGGGGTCTGGGAACAAGGTCCTGGGCTCAAAGCAAAGAAAAAAGTGCTCAGAACTATAGTTATTGGACTATTAGTGAATAGTGAGAATCTTGAATTTTCTTTTCTTTTTTTTTTTTTTTTTTTTTGGTTGATTGGTGCTATAACCCAGGGCCTCGCAGGCATGCCGAGCAGACATTCTACCACTGAACCACATCCCTAGCCCTTGATTTTGTTTTACATCCACTTCTCAGAGGTGCTTTTCTAGTTTGTAGATGATCTAATCGGGGTACTTTTGGCATTTGTTCTTCCTGTTCTGTCTTCCTTCTAGGAATATATATGTGCTGAGTTGAGTGTGGTAGCACACACCTGAGTATAGTAGTAGCAGCTACTTGGGAGACTGAGGCAGGAGGAGGATTGCAAGTTTTCGAGGCCAGCTTGGGCAACATAGCAAGACCATTCTCAAAAATAAATACATACATACATGCATAAATTTTTTTAGCATTTTCCTTCAAAGTACTGAAACTTCTGACGCTATCTTTGTGCTGTTGGAGTTGTGTATAGATTTTATCCAAAGACCAATCTAAAGGGACATCTCTTAGGAAAAGACAAATGGCCTAGAATCCCAGCTACTTGGGAGACTAAGGCAGGAGGATCACAAGTTTGGGTGTTACTCAGTGATGGAATGCCCCTGGGCTCAATCCCCAGTACTACCACTACCACCACCACCACTACCCAAAAAAAATATACTGGTTTATTTTTTATCTTCAAATAACTAGAACTTATTTAGTTCAAACCTTCAGTCTTATTTTTCTTTTTGTTTTTGGCAAGTCTGGCCAGTTAAAAATGTAAGATAAATCACACTGTCCTGAGTCTCAAAAAATTTACAATCTAGCCAGGTAAGACATAAGCACATGAAGAGTAAAATAAGTGTATCAGACACTAACAACCATTATCAGAGCACAGGAATGATACCTGAATTTCTAGTAAGCGAGAATTGATAGTTTGTAAACATAAGAGCAGATAGAATTACTCTTCTCTCCAAGGAAAAAAATATGACCTCAGCATCTTTCTGGCATCTTGTAAGAAAGGCACATGTATATCTGACTTTTACTTTTTTCTCATTTTCCCCTTAGGCACATTCCATTGTGCCCTAATTCTTTTTTACACTGTCATGCTTAGTCATTATTTCTAGTGAATGTCTTTTAGATTTTATTGAGACTATTTTCCAGAGTCCCAAGTTATGTAATCAGAACAGCTGATCTTTCTTTCGGGCATGAGTCTGGTTTGATTTGATAATCAGAGTTATACTCAAGAGACTTCTGCTTTTTTTGCCATTGGAAGATGGGAAGTTGTGTTTGGTTAGGCTCTAGGAGTCAGAGTAGTTTGTTTTCCACTTCACACCCCAGCATTATCCTTCTCTATCTCACATTTCCCATTTCCTTCTTCCTCTCTATTGTGAGCAGACAATAAAGTCTACTGGTGGCCTCAATTTCACATGTGGAAACATGTATTGGTGAGATGAATTTACTGTCGCATCCTGAAGCCATCTTAACTATGGAGAGGCACAAGCCTCAACTTTAACTGCATTTCTTGGGGACTGCCTTTGGTCATGCCCCATTGCTTTAGGACTTCCTTCTTGGCCCTGTTGGTTAAGATTAAAGTTTTTCCCACCTCAAGGTTTGACCACTCCTCTAATACCACTATTTGCCTATTTGACTTTCTGGAACAATAAGGGCCTTTCTTCTTAAAGTTCCTAATCTTTCTGTCCTTCCCTTCCCATGCACACTTTTTCTCCAGTTCTGTTGAAAACTGTTGTTTCAGAAATTGGCTTCCCAAACTATCAGGCCTCCTGTGAATTCTGCCTCTGTATACTCTATTTTATTCTTGCTTTTTCCTTTTATCTCTTAAAAGAGCCACGGGAAGTTGATCTTCTATTCCTTGAATTTGACCTTGTTACCACACTGCCTATCCCTCCAGAAATAAGGTTCTAGAATGGGCCCCCATCCAGTTTTCCCCTGTGAAGTTGCATTTATGAATTTACAGAGCATATTTGTGTATTGTCAGTAACCATATCTATCTTATTGTATCACCTTGGATGGATGTAAGTTTGCACAGTTACATTTTTATCAGACCTCTTCCTTTTCATTTGGGGAGCAGTCCTTAAGACTAGCTAACTTTGCAGAAGTATGTTATTAGTTTATGTCTGTCTTTAACATTCAAGACTAGACTTAGATATAACTGTGCATCTAAAAAGCATATTTTTATATATTTTTAATGGATGAAAAAGTATTTTGAAAGACCATGCAAATATGAATTGGCCAGGCCATTAGAAGGTCTTTCCAGAGATCAAGTTTAACTGTCTGTCTAGAACTGTTGTGTGTGATCTGAGAGAAGGTGTTTTAGTTGTGGATGATAGCATTGATGTACAACAGTTTTTGCTTAGGTTTCTACTAAACTTCACTAGTTAAAGATCTGTGTTTTTGCCTGGTTGAAACATATTAATAGTAAAATTTATAACAAAATGCTGGTCCAGAAAGATGTCTGGTCAGTATCTATATATTAAACCTGCTCTCTCTATTTTCATTTCAGATTTGTCCAATATGTGCAGCGTTACCTGGAGGCGATCCTAATCATGTCACGGATGACTTTGGCAGCTCATCTTACACTTGAACACAGAGCCCCTAGAGATTTAATATCCTTTTAAGAGGCAACAAATAACATTTGTCATTTTGATTATTTTAAGGACAATATCCCCAAAAGAGAAAAACTAATCTACAATTATTTTGATTTCTTTCACCTTTTCCTAAAAGTGACACAATGTTGAAAGGGCAATTTCTTCTGTTTTTATATACCTACAATAGTTTGTATGAACCATATTTGTTAAGTGAAAGTTGACTTGCTCATCATCTTTAGTTCATTACAATCAGATTTTTTAAAGGCAATTTGATTTTATAGGTCTTCTGGGAAGGTGATTTCATAAAAAAGAGGAAAGTGTGAATCCAAATTAAAATTTGATTAGGTAAATATAAAGGAGCTTTATTTACTTTTCCTCTCTGTTCCTCTGTACCCTTACCCTTTTGTGGATGAGGTATAATGGTGGGGCTTCTCTCCCTTTTGGGGTCCCTCTCTCCAAAGAGAGCCATTTCTTCTCTTAGAAGTATAGAATAAAGTCAAGTCTAGTTTTTTCCTACTTTCATTTCTGCATACTCTTTCCTTTCTCAATAGTTCTTTACTGCATTCTCTGAGATTACTGGTTTACCAGATTAATTTTGTAGACTGAATGCTTTATAACCAGAAGGTCAGGAATTGTTTTTCTACAACTGTGTTACCTTGTAGAATCTTGTCTCATAAAGAGAATTCAATGTTTATTGCAGTTTGAAGCAATTCAAGAACTAATCAGAACTTTTTTCTCTTGCCAGACTTTCTTTTGATTCTTTTGCTTATCCTATGGCAGTCAAAATGTCAACCTTAGACCTTTTGGGAAAGAAAATGGTGATTTTTCTCATTCTACAGCTCCCTTGCTCACAGTTCCCAATTTTCTAATTGGGATTATGGCTTTTTAGATTTAGGTGGGGAAGATAATAATGGAAAGATGAAGAAATGGAACCAGCCTGCAAAACTAGAAACCCAAGCTGGTCTGGGAACTGGTGAAATGGTGAAATGAAAAAAATCCAAATGGGCTGAGAATACTTAAGCCTTTGAGTCACTATGCATTGTGTATAAAAAAAAAATCCATTACAACACCCAGAAGGGTTGTGCTTGATCCACACTTTACTTCATCTTCATGGAGAGATGAAACAAATTATTTAAAATCAAGTAGACATCCTGAAATTTTCAGCATATTCTGGAGCTTCCTGTAATTTTGGTGTTCATTCAATGGAATATTCCTCATCATCTGTCTATTCTTTACACTATTTAATAAATGTCTCTCTTACCAAGAAAAGATGAAATTATACAAAACGTAAGAAGAGATATGTTTTTTGATTTCTTATCATCAAGCTGTATAAAACAAAATGTTGCCATGCAGCTATACTGAAAACATGTTCATTTTTCAGGTATTTCCAGTGTTGTTTTGTAGTAAGTTCATGTTCAACATCAAGGGGTATCTTCTCTGTGTGTCTCTTAAAGTGCACTCCACACCCAGCTACTTTTTTCAGGTGAGGGTCTGGGCGTAATGCTCACTAGTGAGTTCATCCCCAGCCCTTTCAATTTTTTATTTGTGTACAGTTACTCCGTTGCCCTGGCTGACCTAGGAACTTGTTAATCCTTCTTCCACCTCCTCTGGGGTTCCAGGTATGCAACACTGTGCCTGGCCCGCTCTTAAAAATAAAATACACTGATCATAACATCACTTTCACTGGAACCCAAACCATCCTTATGAATGCCAACAAGAAACTACATGACAATGGTACCTGATGGCTTTGGGGAACCATTCACCTATCCTTAAATTGACTTCAGAACCATCAGCTGAAAAACTGGGAATCTAGTAACACAATCTGCATGATAAAGCTTTTCTGTTTGTTTCTTTGAAAGAAAAGTTTCTTCTATAATATCTGGCTTCCCACCCACAACATGCACACACAGTAGCCCATGTGAAAACACAAGGTTGTCTTCTTCAGTTTTGACAGCTATTTGCTTCTCAAGACTTCATTTTGAGTCACACTCAGCTGTGTGAGATGAATTACACTGTTGGAAATCTGATTTCTTGATAATAGATGCTTATCTCTCTCTGGTCCACTAACAAAAGAAACTCAAGAAAAACTTGGAAGACAAAGATTAAAACTCATAATCAAAGTAGTCTTTTATCTACTAAATTTATAGTATACTGTTCCTTTTTTTATTAAAGATGGTAATGGAGATTTCAGTAGCTATATGTTAATACAGCTCCTCAGAAATAAAATTGACACTAATTGTGGTTACTTGAATGTAAGCATATATAAAATTCAGTACTGAGATCAGGATAAGGGAATGTTCATGCACGTTGGTATCTAACCAGGCAGTGTCTTTGACTTCATTTGGCAGTGTTACTCTGAAATTCCTCTCCCTGCAGTGAAACTTTTTAAACTTTGTGCTTGTCCTTGCCTGCATGGGCAGCCTAAAAACACCCAAACATTTACACATGCATTGTGCTTTATATTTGAGTATTCTTTAGGGTTAATAGGCCTCCTAGAGTTTCGGAGATTTACATTTATATTCTTCTGTTTGTTTTTTAAAATCCTTTCTTTAGACAAGAGTCTTACTACCTCTAAAACTTGTGCTCCTTCTGCCTCAGTCTCCTGAATTGCTGTCACATACAGCTATTACATTCTAAACTAAATGTGTTGATTTAAAATGCCTACGGCTTAGGAATTTCTTAGGTCTATCTAGCAAGGGCTGATTTTTTTTTTTTTTCCTGTGAAAAATTTGATCCTTTTCTTAACTTTGAGTTATGATGAATCGAGTGGTGTTCGACATGTACGTAGAATGTTTCACCCTGGCCGGGGATTAGGAGGTCCTCGTGCTCGTAGATCAAATATGCACTTTACTAGCAGTTTACTGGTGGACTTTCTTCTTCTCAGAGTTCATATTCTCCAAGCAATAGGGAAGCCATGGATCCTATAGCTGGTAGTTAGTTTCACCTTCATGAAGGATATAGTGTGAGCGCATTTTTTTCATGTGATTTGTGATCTTTGTCTTACCTTTTAGATCTATGCTTATGTTTCTTTGCAGAATTCCCAAAGATTTTATAAACATGAAAATTGTTTATTATTTATGCATGTGGTGCTCGGAATCAGACCAGGGCCTCACATAAAGCTAGGCAAGTGCTCTACCCTGAGCTGTACCCTCATCCCCAAATGTAAATATTTTTTAATTTTTTAACTTTTCCTTAGTTGTTGATGGACCTTTATTTTATTTATGTATTTATATGTGGTGCTGAGATCGAACCCAGTGCTTTACTCGCGCTAGGGCAAGTGCTGTACCACTGAGCCACAACCCCCGCGCCTGTAAAGTATTTTCAAAGTAGGCTATAATGTAAAGTAGTTCGCATTGGTATGAATTTCTCTAGAGTTCTTAGAAGCATAAGATACATAGAAAGCTTAATGTTGTGTTTATGGCTTCTGTTGTAAACCAAGAAGATCATAAAAGGTTTCAGAGTGGAAGACTTCCAGAATTCCATGGTTCATCCTCCAGAAGTACACACAGATTAAAAAAAAACTACTTGACAATATTAAAGAATCAAACTTTTCTCACAGAAGAAAGTAGGAATTTCTCTGTTCTTGACTTACTTTGAGAACCACATTGTTGTTGAACCAGTGAAGGTACATGTTTGGGAACTCTGAGAATGACAGTATTTTAACCTATAGTTCACGGCCACTCACTGAGTGAAAAACCTGGAAAGATGGCAGCAGAGTACAAGGGACAGAATAAAATGTCAGAAATCACTATAACTTGAGAATCTGCAAGAAATCTCAAGCACACAAGCAGTAAGATTCTAGAAGTCTCTGTAAATTTAAATGTGTTTTAATGTGTTCATGTGATGTATATGTATCTAGAAACTGTGATATACCTGTTAGAATGCCTGAAATGTTGATAGATCTAAATAGGTGGTAGACATTTAGAACAGTTTTATTCATAAAATGCTGTTAAAAATGGAAGATGTACAGTGTATAGTTCTAAAATTCCAATGTGCTTTGGACATTTATATGTAGAAAAAAAAAACAAACCCAGTGAACTGAGTTTTTGGGATTTGAGAAAACATTTCTCTATCCATAGGAACTGTTTACCTGCTATCTTTAATAGAGACTCTAAAGGGTAATTTCTGGAAACAAAAGTCAGAATTCAGAAATTTTCTCCATTATTTTGATGTTGGGGGGCAGTCAGGGAAAATTATTTTAGTGAGTATATTTCATTAAAGAGCAGTGTTAAGAATCTCTGGGATAAAGCATTTGTGATCAAGGAAACAAACTGATCATGTTAATTAGTTTTAATGATAAATCAGACGCTTTGTTGGCCTGAGAACATCTAGAAGATAATGGTCATTCTCTGGTTAGCTAGGTAGACACTCCATGGGAGATGGCAATAACTTTACCCTTCTTAGATGAGAACACAGGGATAAAGGTCCAGATTACTAATCTTTATCAATACAACCTATTGACAGAAAAGAGTCTGGATTATAACAGACTAAATAGGCCACCCGGTTAGGTGCTACAGTTTCCCAGGAACCAGCCTTACTGAGCTCTACTGGTGGCATTGTGGTACTTTGAATGGCAAGACCAGAAAGTACCAGAGAGAATGCAGAGGTGAGTGTGCGTGGGTCACAGTCCAAAATGCTCTAAGCTCTTGGATTTAATTCTAATAATTCTTTCAATTTTTGAAGGAATCGAACCATGTTGAATTTCCATTGTGTGTCAGGCTCTTTTAGGAGAACTGAGAATGTAATAAACAGAGTATGACTTGTTCTCTGCTTTTGTGGAACTAGTATTGAGAGGGCTTATTATAATCAGATTTCTAAGTAATCACCTTAATCTAAATTTTAGAGGAAGTATACATTAGTACTCAATGCAAATAATTTTAAAATAGTCTTTAAGTTTTTCTTAGAACAAAATTAATAGTGTGTAACATTCATATTTTTTTGCATTCCTGTACACAGTAACTCCTGCCTCCAAGAGACATTCTCAAGAGTATTGCACTCTTAGATGTGCTACCTGTTGCTCTGAGTATCTACTTGTTGACAATACTTTTCATAGTCTCCCAGTAAAAGTGTGTTCTATTAGCATTTTGTTTTCCTTGTTGTTTTAAGTAGACATTGATCATCTTCATTTCCATTGGCAGAGCTTTTATCTCAGTTATCAGGAGTGAGACGTTCTGCAGGAGGACAGCTTAATTCTTCTGGCCCTTCCGCTTCTCAGTTACAACAACTGCAGATGCAGCTGCAGCTAGAACGGCAGCATGCCCAGGCAGCACGGCAACAACTGGAGACTGCCCGCAACGCAACCCGGCGTACTAACACAAGCAGTGTCACCACTACAATCACACAATCCACAGCAACAACCAATACAGCGAATACAGAAAGCAGTCAGCAGACTCTCCAGAATTCCCAGTTTCTTTTAACAAGGTAGCACATTTATTAATACAGTTTTTGTTGGAAAACCAGTGTTTTATTGACACTATGCAGTCTAAAAATTCTGCTTTTGAGTAAACCATTACAACTCGGTACCCCTCCAGTTAAAACTGCATATTTAAGGATTTGAAACAGTTATTATTTTTAGATAAAGAAAGAATGCTGGTCTTCTTCTCAAGGTACACATGATCATCTAATACAAATTTCCTTTTCCATATTACACATAAAACTTAAGCACCGTATCATGTCATTTTATATATGGGCATATTAGGTACATTTATTATCATAATTAACATTGCTTGCTTCTAATTGCCAATTTTAGTCTGTTGTGAAGTATTAAAAGGTACAGAAGACTTCATCATACGGTTGTTTTCTCCTATGAATTTCTAAAGGAGCTATGTTTAAATTCTTATCGTTAGTACACAGAAGTAATGATCTAAAAAAGTTGGGTACCACAGTCTAAGTAATATAGTACACATAGTAAACCATTCCACTGGAAGAGTAGTGGTGACTAGAGTCTTAGGCACAACACATAACAAACCTGGACTAATTGGGCTTTTAATGTGACAGAGTAATATAAAATTCATAAAATTAAGAAAATTAGTATCATATAATATAGCTCTCTCCAAAATTCAGTGTGTATGATGATGCATTGATTTCTTCTAATGAAGAAACTATAAAATTTCTACTTATATTTCTTTTATATCACACTTTTAAAAATCTGTTAGCATAATGGTACATGTGTATTCTTACAAATAACATATTGTGGATGTGGAACAGAAAGTGTTTGAGGCCCCTTTCTATAGCCCTGATTTTGTTACTTACTAGGTTTAGGCTTTAGGCAAGTCTCCAGTTTTATTGTCAATATCCCAGGAGTTTTGCCACATGAGAGAATTAAAAAGGATTAAATGTATTGGTACATGTTACCATTTATTATGGGTCTAAGAAGGAGGTTTCATGTGAGGAATTTACCTTTGAATTATCTCCCCAGAGTCAGTAACTGCCTGCTTATTACCAGAAAATGTTTCATTGTAAAAGGAAATCAGCCACAGATGGATCTACCTACTGCCATATAGTATTACCTGTAGGCATTAGCCAATAGCAAGTCCATAACTTGTCATCCCTACGCACTTACCTGAAAAAGGAGACCAACTTGTGTCTATATTCTCTGAGAGTTCATGGAATGATGAGTAGATGTTCTCATCAGTGCCCTTTGAAAAAGACATTTTCCTGCCCCTTTTCTTTTCCCTTTGTCTTTTAACCCCAAACTATTAAGTGGACTTGATCTGGAATTTTTATTCTATACCAGACATCCTGCTCCTAGGACATAGGGTGGAGATGGCCTCTGAGTGCTTTCCTTGAATTTGAGTTGTCACTTCTGGAAGACTCCTCCTATCATCTGAATCTTCATGTTGCACAGTACCTTGTAGTTTGCAGATCATTTTCCATGTCTTTAATTGTATCATTTGATGTGAACTCACTTGATTTTCAAGGCAGTATTTAAAAAAAATATTCCCTAGAATTTTATATTCTGAGGAATTTATAGTTACTTATATTCTTTTTTTTTTATTATATAGTTTAGGGAAAACTAATTAACAAACAAAAAGTTTATTTACTGTTGGGCTCCTAAGAACTTCAGGTATATTACAACATACCTTGTAAATTTTTAAGGCAAGGAAAGCATGTGCATTGTACGCAGGGGAAAACCTGGTCTCTGATCTCATAGACACCAGCTAATAGGTGTATGTTCAGGTTTTTGGTGCTAGGGCCAGCTAGTTCTGCTATCCCAGTCTGAAGATCCTCACAAACTTTGCTGTTCCTTTGGTCCCAAAAGAAGTTGGTCCATCAGGAGATCAAGCCCTAATACCAGATTACACTTGCCCCTCAAGTATGAGGCATTTTGATAGTTATTTCCCTGAAAATCAAAACAGTAATATTGGAATCAAATGTTCCACAAAATGCTGAAGTCCTCAACCTCTGTGTCTTGTAATTTGCTTGATACTGTCTATGTGGTCTTACATATGTCATCTGTATTTTTAGATAGATTTGACTGTTGTAGATTTTTCTTTTTTTAAACAAAGAACGTTTTTTCAAAGCTAAGAACATGGAAAACATTTCAGGTTTTAACACAGCTCTGTAGTTTTGGATTGAGAACATGTAGCTTACTATTTAATTTCCATTCCCTTAGCTGTGCCCTTGTGATATTCTGAATATAATTTTAACTATGTATGTTACCAGTCATTTCCTTTCAGTGGCTTTTATGTAATTACTTCTAGATACTTTTGCTTTAAATTCTGAAATTTAAACTTTTATTTCTGAGCTCTAAATCTTGTTTTTCTTTGGTGTTTTTAATTTAACAGCCTGAGATTTTGAGCAAGTTACCTTACTCTCTGCTTCAGTTTTCCTTAAAATGTTCATTATATGTCCTGATAGGAGTTAAAAGAGTTAATACACATAAAAAGCCCTTAGAACAGACTCTGATCCATACTACTGCTATTATGATTTTGGAATGCTTCTTTCCTTTCATTAGGAAGAGGGAACTGTTTAGCGAGCAGCATGGAGATCTGTCTCTAGTCTTGGGTACACCTGGGTACCTGACATGCATGCCTATCACGCATGCATGCCTCTCACTGTCCTCTGTTTTGTTCCTTTCCTGATTCCACTGTTCCAGCTGGTTTCTCTTTCTTTCTTAGCCACTAAAAGTGTAGAAAAATAACATCACTACTGAAACTAAGCAGTTTCAATTATTTATTGGAGAATTGAAATGTTACAGTAATTTTAAGAAGATGTTAGCAATTGTTAACTAGAATTTTCAACTCTAAACATCTATCCAGGCCTTGTGTGGATGAGCCAAGTTTTTCAGCATAGTACTGCATGCTTTGCAATCGTGGGCAAGTGGACTGCGTGTCTTACCTGCCACACTTGGGTTGGTTGTTAGTAGGGAAGGTGAGGACAGTATGTGTTTTCTTGTCTTGGGATTTTGGACATATCTTTATTTTGTGAGAATTAGTTGGAAGTAAGAAAATTTCAGGAGAAATTTTAGGATTTTCTTGAGGTCAGTATAGTTTGATCAGTATAGATTTTGATTTCGTGAGTAAAGTTGCTGTTTTCCTTTTTTGACATCTCACAAGTGAAATTCTGGTTCGGGAAATCACTATTTCCTCAAGCATTAATCTGTTAGAAGTATTGTTTTCTCAGAAAAAAAAAAATTACCACTGTTTTCTCTAGAGGTTTAGAGGGAGTGGAAGTCTAAATATCTTTTTCTCCCCCAATTAAATCTAATTAAGGTATAATTTTGCACCTCAGGGTAATGATAGTATTGCTAAAAGTATGGTAAATTCATCTAAATATAACTAAGGTAACAAATTAGAGCAAGGTGTTCTAATATACATCTTAGATTCTGAATGCTGCCACTTATATACAGCTTGTACAATGGAAGACATTGTTGACATTGTTGGACATTGTTGGTCATGCCATTGTTCCTTGACTTTTTACCAATAAGATTTTTTCTTTTTAACTTACACAGGTTGAATGATCCTAAAATGTCTGAAACAGAGCGTCAGTCCATGGAAAGCGAGCGTGCAGACCGCAGCCTGTTTGTTCAAGAGCTCCTTCTGTCCACTTTAGTGCGTGAAGAGAGCTCGTCCTCAGATGAGGATGAACGGGGGGAGATGGCAGATTTTGGTGCTATGGGCTGTGTAGATATTATGCCTTTAGATGTTGCTTTAGAAACCTAAATTTAAAAGAGAGTAATAAAGGAAATGAGCCTCCACCACCTCCTCTTTGATGACATCCCAATTCGCAGACAATGTCCTCTGTGCTGTATTTGCCAATGAAAGTGGACAACAACTATCTTGGGTTTGTTTGGTGATTGTAATTTCAGGTCTGTCACTCTTGTTACATTGTGTACATTCAAAAGGAAGAGAGAAAATATATATGATAATCATTTCCACTTAACTAATTTTTACTTCTAGCAGGTAAATGTAGGTAGCAGTGCAGGGGTGATCTCTGCTTCCTGTACCTTGACATGCAAAAGGCTCTCCTAATACTCCACATTCAAACTGAAGAGGAAAATTGAAATCTCTAATGAAGCTGCTGTGTGTATTTATGAATATTAATGAATAAAAACTGCTTGGATGGTTTACCTTAACTACTGCATGAGGTTTTTTGCAGCGTGCATGAGTTTTAGTGACCTTGTTATTTAAAAAATTAAATACAAGGAGTAAAACTTAAAAAACAAAGCCCAAAGCTTTCCCAAACATTATTCAATGGTTACCAGACAAAGTAGCTCTTGAATAATGTCTGCCTGAATCACCTTTCTTTGTGTGCCTCCTACTCACAAAGCCAGCTCTGCAGTGGAATCTGGGGTCGTATAACCAGGTGTGGCGCTCCGCCCTCTGACTGTCCTGTCACCCTGTTAGTCATCTTACCTGTATGGAGCCCAGCCTGTCTCTTTAACTCATCTGTAGAAGACACAACAGTAAAGCTACTGTCGGAATCTGCTGCAGGGGTGTTTGTGTGCCCTAAAAACAAATCCTGTTTGTTTGTTTAAAGTTTTTACTTTTTGTGGTGGTTTAAAATTTTTTGATTGTTAAATATGTTTTTTCAGGTGTAGATGAATTTCATTTATTCACTGTTCAACAAAGTTAACCTGAATTATGTTGTCTGTTTTTGAAATTCTCACATTCTCAATCATTTTGTGTTATTTATGTATTTGCTTTGTAGTTTGCTTAGACAGATCAGTATCAGAGAGCTTTGAGGATTTGCCTTCCCAGGTTTTGTCATGATATTACAACCAAATTCTTAATGCTAACTTTTAGCACCTTTTATTTATTGGGGTTTTTTTCCTGGCATAAAAAGTAAAGCCTTTTAATTGAATCATGCCACCTATATGCCTATATTATTAATCCTATGTGTAAAAAAATGTACAGCTTTTTTGGGTTTGTTTTGGATTCGGAGGGGCTGGGTTATTTTTTATTTTGTGTTTCAGTTTTTGTGCATAGACTTTCACAATAGCTCCAAGGCAGGGACAGTGGGTTCGGGGGAAAGGGGGGCAGTTTTTGGAATGTAAATTTAGGACTTTTAAAAAAGGTGCGCACAGCTTCTGATAAATTTATAACTAGACTTAACGTAATCATGTCTTGTTCCAGTTTCTTTCCTGAGCCCTTTTCTTGTTCTCCTCTCCTATCTCCATCCTTGTCCTTTTCTGTCTATGTTTCTGTTTCTTCAACATGACAAGCATACAGACTTGAACACCCCTCCAGTGTTCTTCTGAGAACTGTGAAGTCCATGTTCATCCAAATGTACCAAAAAAGAAGTCACCCTCCATGTCTAAAAAACTGTTGCTTCTCTGAAACTTCAGACTCCAGTGGTTTCCAAATATAATAGTTTTGTTTTGTTTAGTTTCTGTAACAAAATGTTTTGAAGGAAAATTTTACACCAGGATTCTTAGTTATACTAAAAGTCAAGCCCAGTAGGGATTTTCTTTATTTTTTAATTGGTTGTTGAGAAGTTTAAAATCCAGTTTTCAAGCTGTGGTCTTTTCAAACACATCTTCGCACATAAGTCACACATTTCAATAAAGCATTTTCAAGACTGTTGACCACTTGAATTTCTTCGTGTTGTTGAATTAGCCTAATCTTTTCTCAAGAGATTTTAATCTCAAATCCAGTATTTTTCTCTTTTTATGCTAAACATGGAGATCCTGATTTTGTGTGAATGCATTACTTTGGATGTGAGAAAGAAATTGCCAATTATGTGCTTTTCCCTTTTCTGCACAAATTCTGGGAAAATGTAAGATCCTCCATTTTCTAACATGGTTTAAGGGAACAACTGTAAGTCCATTCAGGGCAGTTTAATTTAGATGATCAATTTAACACTTAAGAAGACCTAGAGGTTCTTAAGATTCCATCTCATGTAGAATACTGTATATTAATTATTTTTATCAGATATTTTACAAATACCTCACCTCATCCTGTATGTAATCAATAATAATGTATTATTTTAGAGTAGAAAGACACAGAATATCAATATAAAAATATATTTAAGCCCTTCAAATTCTTGTGTCCTTTTTCTTTAATTTTTGAATTAACATCATATTATTGGATGTACTACTGAATAAAAATAAATTGCAGAGACTTTGATGGAGAGAAGACATAATTGAACAGCACGATCGTTTATTTTGGCTCCACTTTCAAATTTCTAAGGACCAGTTGCTGAGTTTTGAGAGGTTTTGTTTATTGAATTATGAGTGTCTTATAAATTTGTAAATGTTCTGCGGTGCTTGTTATTATTTCCTGTTTGGAAATAATTTTTCTGCCCAAGGTGTTCTGGAAGTGGTTTTAACTTCTTGACTCAGAGACACCCCAAATATACTGAGCGGTGGAATTTACGGAGAATGTTTGACAAACTGTATTTGTTTCTATTTTTGTGTGATTTATATAACGAAATATGCAGTGTGTTTAAGAATCCTAAAGTAATACCATCTAAACTATGATTCTGTGAAGAATATCCATGGGCAATCAGAGAACAGTGAAATTTGGAATTTGACTGAAACAGTTGTACCTGTCTCATAACTTTCTTGAATTCTTTCATTTATTTACTTTCCTAAATTTTTAAAAATTCTTTAAATACATAGCTGTGGTTTTCTTTTTATGGCCACAATCATAAAATTTCTGTGGTTGGCTATAGTGAAATCTTTGGATTTGGATTTAAGTTGCATTATTGTTTTAATTCACAGAATTAGAACCTAGATTTGCTACTAATAAAGTAGTGGATTTTTATTTCAGGTAAAATAAGTTCTGTCCCTCTTGTCCCAAATGTAGTTTAAATTAGTTGATTATATTATAAATAATAGAAGTAACAAAAATTCATCCCATTGCTGAATAGTGCTGAATATTCCTCCCCTCTAAATATTTCATAATATATATCTTTTCAGTAATATACTAAAAGAATTTTAAGGTCATCAAGCCTGGTCTGTGGGCTATAATTAAAAACAGGAAAAACCACAACCAAATAAACAAAAAAAAAATCACAGATAAAAATCACAGGTAAGGGTCCTCAAGAGTTCTCACAACAGTATAGGTCAGTGGTGGAGCGCTTACCTTGCATGTGTGAGGCACTGGGTTCTATCTTCAGTACCACATAAAAACAAACAAATAAATGTATTGTCTCCATCTACACTTCAAAAAAAGTCTCACCACAGATCCTAGCTTTAGTTCCCAGAAGAAAGCTAGACCCCTCTTAGCAAATACTCCACTTCCTACATATATTTCACTTCCTGACTTTGGGACAGGTACCACCTTCAATTGTTTATTATTCTCTGTAAGAATAAATAAGGAAATTGGGTAGGACTAGGGATGGTATGTGGTATGGAGATGGTAAGATAGAATAAAAGTTTGTGTTTTTTTCTTTTTTGGGTGATGCTGAGGATGGAACTTGAGGCCTTGCACATGCTAGGCAATCTCAGTGGGATTCTGGTAACTAAAGGGTTCACTCTGAATACATAAGTCTTTTAATTGGAGTCTAATGTCATTACAGCATTGTGATAATAGGTATGGTAGAAAAAAAAAGCCATCCAATTATAATGGAGGAGTAGGTGTTAGGAATTAAATAAATGCATCCATTTTGTAGGACAAAGCTGCACAGCAATGTTTACTTCTTATGAGACATCTGTTGTGTGCCTTAATTACGCATTCAGTTTTTGGATACAGATAGCATTGATTTAATGTGCAGTAAAGGGAAGTGGTGTGAAATTGCCCTAGAATTCTGTACAGAAGTTCATATATGCTGGAAAATGGTAATGGTTGTCTGGATTCTTTCACCTGGACAATTTTGAACTTATTTTCCTGAGATAGGAGGAGAGGGGATATGTGAATTAACATTACTAATTGAGACCCCGGTGTTCAGTTTGGAAAGGGGAGGTATAGGATTGGAATGCAAGTTGGAGTACCCTTTGCAGAATTTCAAGGTTTTTTTTTTCAAAGTGGTGTGAAATGTGTGACATTAGACATGACCCTAATCTGTATAAGTCACCACAGTATTCTGAAGCGAGATGTAAGTTACTTTGTTTTTTAGAGCAGTGAAAAAATCTAATTGCACATGCCATTAGCTTCAATCATGTGGAAACAGTGTTCCTTTCTAATTAGTACTCTTGGAACTCTGGTTCCTATAGGTTTTCAGCCAATCTCTGTCAAATAATATTCTGTAAATACCTGGGCTACAGAATTTCTTACATAAGCAACACACTTCACATAAAGATGTGATGTTTAGGTGTGGGATATAATTCAAAAGATGATTCAGAGAAGTCTCTGAACCTCAAGTCCAGGTCACATTTTAACCAGGAGCTATCAGGTGGGTGTTGCCTTGGTTGGGTTTGAGTTCTCAAGGTTTCTCTTATGAAGTCCTCAGATTTTACAAAGTCAGCTGAACTTTACAGCAACTAGTAAAAATGAAAAAGAACCCTTGAGTCCTATCTTGTGTCTCAGTAAATCTGGCCGTGCAGATGATGCACAGGTACTGATGAATTGTGTTTGATTGGAAAACCCTTGTGGGCCAAGTGTGCATAGCCAGTCAGGGCTGCTCTCCATAGGCCTAGATGAGTTTTCTAACTGAAACGTACTATCTGGTTGTGGTGGTGCACACTTGTAAACTCAGTGGCAGGAGGCTGAGGCAAAAGGATTGCAAGTTTGAGGTCAACCTCAGCAACTTAGTAAAAGGACAAGGAACGTAACTTAGTATTAAAGCACCCTTGTACCACAAAATCCCCAGTACCACAAAACAAAAACCCTTTATCAGGCACAGGAAGCTAGTTTCTCGACTGTGTTCATAACTTTGATGAAAGCTTTTAGTGTCATTTACAACCTTTGGTTTTTATAGACATCCCCTGTAAGAGAATTCTTCAAAAATAACTTTCTAAAAGGAGCTTTCTCCCCAGATAACTAAACGTATTGCTTTTGGTAGGTCACATAATCAATCTGATCTGGTGAGAGCTACTCCTTTAAGTCAACTACATTAGAATGAGACTTTGAAATTCAGCCTCACACATGAGAAATCAGGACCAGGACCAGTTAATGGTGAAGCTGGTACAAAAACCGTAGATACATCTGACTTACAAAAAGTCTACTCACACCCTAAGGTTTACTTGAGGCAGGTGCAGCAATCTCCCTGAAGTACGATTCTGTACTACTCCTCAGTTGGTAAGTGGACTGGACCAAGGGAGAAGCAGGCCTCAGCTCCTGTCCCAGGGACTGAGCAAGATTTGTGAATTCTTAACATCCTAGTCAGTGAAGCTATTCTGGCCAGTCATGGATATATGGATATATTTTAGTTTGCTTATGAGAACCTCCCATGACCATGACCATTGGTTAATTTCACCAATAAAAGCCCATTTTTTAAACTTGTAGTTTGCTAAATAGCAAGTGTTGAATGAAGTGTTGAGATGGGCTTTAGCTTCTATTGGAGTTTGGCCCAGTTGGATGGCAGCCACCACATTTGCTCGCCTCCTTTAGGGTTAAAACTTGCCTTGGAGAATCTGGGTGTGTTAGCATATGCCAGTACTCCCAGCTATTTGAGAGACTGAGGCAGGAAGATCTCTTAAGCCCAGAAATTTGAGGACAGCTTGAGCAACATAGTGAGACCTCCATCTCAGAAAAATGAGCAACAAAAAAACCCCTTACCTTGGAGAAGGTCATACTATACAGAAGTATTTTTAAGTAAATACATTGTAACAGGCTCCTCTGCTAATTCACACTGAATTCCTTATGTAGATCATCTTCTATAGTATCACCTGCCTTCCCAGCTTTTCTGTTTTTGTCTCTTATTGGGCACATTGTCTGTAGACCGACTTTTATGTTACACACATCACTTTAAGTTTTGATCACTGGGATGGTGGTGCTTGGCTTCAGTGACTGTGCAGTGTCATCTTAAAATACAAGTAATGCTGTACCACAGACTTCATTGTAGCACTGGAGGTTCAGCTATTCTGTACCAATTTAAATGTCTCCAATTTCCTTCTGTTCACCTGTGTTTTGTTAATGCTTTGAGTGACACCTGCAGTTTTAGCTCCATTTTTCTACAGAATTTTAGGACCCACCCAGGTTATGCTAAGACCCACTGCAAGTGTCTGTGGCGTGAAGAATATGATGAGCCTGATGGGTAAAGGTGTGACCTCTGTCCTCAGTCCACAATGGGACTTATTCTACCCACAGCTTCATAGGGCAAATGAGATAGAAGGACTTGAGAAGAAACCACTCAAATGTCATAGGCATGGCTATTGATCATAGCCACCCTGGACCAAAGAGGAGGAAATGTTTGCTTCTCAGCAATTTGTTTTTCCCTCTTCAGAGCTTCAATTGGCTTTTGTTGGTGGTGTTGGTGGTGGTTTCCCCCTTTCTGAATATCCAGCTGCCTCCAGCAATTGGTAGAGTTGAAAGTGATTGATGAAAATCACAAAAGTTTAGCAGTTAGCCTGAACGAAAGTCTTTCACTTTAGCTTAGGACTAGATGTCCCCTAAATCATGGTATTCAGGGAAGGAGGGCGAATTATATATTTTTAAAAGCATTTCTAACATATTTCAGTGAGTCTTAATCCTTGTTTTCTAAACATTGACCATCCTATGACTATAGAGGGTGGGGAAGTCTGTCCCTACTAAACCCAAAGCCCACATTTTAGGTTCACTCAAGCACTTGTCCAGTGGTCCTTGGGTCCAGACTAACTTTTCATACAGTTCAATTTCAAATTACTGCCAGAACTTGGCAGCCAAAGATGGGGTAGGTTGGTTGATTATACCTCTAATTTTAATTTTGTGTGAGGTACTGGAGATTATTTTTTTTTTTATTTTGAGATAGGGCCTCACTAAGTTGCCAAGGCTGGCCTTGAACTTGAGATTCTCCTGTCTCAACATCTGGAGTCTTGTACCACTTTTCACATCTTAATATTGCTGTAAGGTAGACATAATTATGAGGCATTTCAAGTGGAATTTAAGACAACCTTTGAAGTATTTATGAAGTTCTCAGTTTTGAGATGCTTATAAATTCTGTAACCAGCCATAAGAGATGGTGATCAGAAGAAAGGAATTGGACCCATGAAAAGAAGTGGTTGGAGAGGTTATAATGAATATGATACAAATGGATGTGAATTTTCAGTATTAGAAATTATTGTCCAGCTAATCATCTTGAGGTTCTCTCACCTCAAAAGTCTCCAAAGCATGCCTAAACTAGGTCACTACAGGACAGGAATCAAATATGCAAAATTCCCTGGATTATTGATGTTGCTTACCCTAAGGGAGGAAGAGGGAAGATGATGGTGTTCTTTGGCAAATGGTAGAATTTTAAATTCATGGCTACAATTTAAGAAATGTAGACTTTCATGTCAAGGGCAGTGGATGGGTTAGAAATCAAGTTGGATTAACAGTGAAGTTTAGGGAAAACCTGGAGAGTTAAAGCTCAGAGTTAGAAAGGTCCAACTGCCCTTTGAATGCAGAAATTCTTACAGAAGCACTCCTGATAGTATACCCATGCAGAGCAGGGGGAAGGTGAGAGCAGCAACTAACTACAGGGGAGTTTCACAAGTTTCAGTCGTAGCTCTACTAGCTGTTTGATCTTGGCCAAATTAATTAACCTTAATTAAAGAGGGTGCCTCTTGTCTCATTTTTAAATGGAGCTAATAATAGTATTGAATAATGTACTAATACAGTTCCGAGGTAGAAGCAACTTTAAAGTAAATGGCAGGTAATTATTGGAAGGTAGCCAATGTAGGAGGGACCCAAAGGTGGCCAATGAAAAGGATGGGATTTGCATGGAAGCAGACAAGACAGAGTCACATACAGTTGTGAAAACATGATTCATTGATTCAGTTAGCCCCAGTTCAAACATTCGCAAGTAGTTCTGATGAGACATGCTATGAAGGTCAGTAATCTGGTAAAAATCATACAAGCTCAAGAGTCTTAATATGAAGAGTTTAGAGTGTTAGGGAGAAAGGTCAGGTAACCATAGGTATCAAATAATGAATACTGACCAAGGACTTCTTGTGAGTCCTGGTATGTTTTGTGTAATTTATTGAGTACTTACAAAGTGCCAGACACTGTTCTAGGCACTTGGGTTTCCATAGTGAACAAAATATAGATGTCCCCAGCTCAGTAAATAGCACAGTGGTCCACAGCACCACAAAGTAGGTAGGTAGATGATAGATGATAGCACAGCTTTTCCTTTCTTCAATTGTTCAGGCCAAATATCCATTTCATCAGATATTCCTGTTGGCTCTGTTTCCATAACTTTCTCAGGAACTGACTACTCAGCTTTTCCACCATTGCCCCTGGCCTAGGCCATCCTCTTCTCTGCTAAGACATTGCCATCATCTGCCGGCAGCTCTGTTCTGTTTTTGCCCTCCATGTCTTTCAACACAGTAGTGGGGTGACCTTGTTAGAACCCAGGTGAGAGCCTATTACTATGCTTTAAATCCCTCCAGTGGCTCCCAGCTATCTCAGAGTAGGGGTCAGAGCCTTCACCATGGCACCAGGGATCTGTGGGACATTGTTCTCATTTCTGTGCCTATCCCCTGTACCCTAGCCTCAACGACCACATTGTTCCTCAGGCATGCCACAGCTTGGGAATATTTTTACTTCTTGAAATACTGTTCTTAGAAGATCCATATCCTTTCACCTCATTTTCTTGATCAGTGAGGCCTTTCTGTTATCCCATTGAAAACAGTGATACATGCCACCCTGTACTCTCTACCCTCCTTCCCTACTTTGTTTCTCCATAATTCATATCACTGTCTGACTCCCCCTCACAAGTGCCAACTACAGAAGGGCAGAGCTCTCTAGTATTCATCACTGTATTTCCACATGTACACATAGTAGGTGCTCCATATTTATGGAATGAAAGAATGAATATTGTGGGCCAGGCTATGTTAAAGAGTGGTTTTTTTATTATTTAAAAGTATATGCTGATATAAAATACATATTCAGTCATGTGGAAAGTGGCAGTTTTTCAAAACATTGAACATTAACCATTTGACCTAGTGATTCCACTCCTAGGGATACATGAGCATTGAAAACATATGTTCACATAAAAACTCACATGACTGTTCAGTGCAGAATTATTCACAATAGTCAAGAGGTAGAACAATCCAAATGTCCATCAACTGATGGTAAAAATGTGATATAGCTATACATGTGAGAATCATTTGATTCTAAAAAGGAATGAAGTACTGATACACAGTAGAACTTGGGGAACCTTAAAAGCATACAAAATGATAGGCTGTGGATGTGACTCAGTTTAAGAGTTCTTGGTTAACATGTGTGAAGCCCTAAGTTTGATCCCCAGCACCACCAAAACAATAACAGGACATTAAAACATAGTAGTGAAATAATCAGTCAAATGAAATGTCCAGAGAGACAAAAAGTAGACAAATGGTTGCCAGGGGCTGAGGGTAGGAAGAGCAGAGAGGGATTGCTAAGAAATACAGGATTTCTTTTTGAGTAATTAACATGTTTTAGAATCATATAATAATGGTGGTTGTATAATTCTGTGAATATACTAAGAACCATTGAATCATTCACTTTAAAATGGCAAATTTTATGTAAAAATAAAATATCTGTGGTAGGTACTCTTAGTATCCCTGTTTCACAGATGATGAAACTAAGTTCAGGGGACCTGCTCTACCATGGTGCATAGCCACCTGGCATGTCTCTGCAGAGGTGGCATAGACAAAGCCTTACCATGGCCTGACCTGTGATTCCTGTCATGGGGAAGCTGAGCAGCCTTGTGTAATGAGGTGCTTTCTCATCTGCTTCCTTGACATCAAAATGTGCTCCCACCCTGTTCTCATTCTCATCTGCCTTCCTGGTTTCTATCAAGTGCTGCACTTTCCAGCTCTGCTTGACTCCAAGACATGTCTGTAGGCTCTAGTGAGGTCTGAGACACTGCTTGGCCAGTAGTTGACCACCTACTGCCAGTGCCATCTGTTGCCTCTCAGCTCAACATCATCCTATGGGACTTAGGGACACAGAGAACTGACATTATACTTACTTTGCTTTTGTTTTCTGTGTACGTAACAACCTGTCTGAATCCATGGGGTGTCAATGTCTCCTTACAGTCCAATATGTGGAAGTAAGACTGCTATCCTGGAACTGCAGGGGTAATCCTTGTGACTGAGATAGCCACAGTACTGCTGCCTTGGCAATGTGTAATGGTAAGATGTGGAGAAGAAATGTTCCCAGGTCCCACCTCTGCTGGAGCTGGGGACCTGTCCCAAGTAATCTGAACCAAGTTAGACAAAGTAAAATCTATTTGGCATGTTATCTGATATGACAGTAACTTAAAATGAAGACAGTTCTAGAAAATATAAGATTTGTTTTAATGGTCTCTTCTATCTCTTTAAAATGTCTGCTTTATCTTTACTAGATTCAGAGGAGTCAAAGAACTCAGAAGTGGGGAGGAAAGACAGTAGTCCTTGAGAAAATTTCAGGATAGGATACTTCAAGAAGTGAACTGATAGGCCTAGGAACACAAACTTTTGCATGATTAGAAATCAAACTGATAGTCTTCTGTTGGCACATTGTCTCTAAAATTGCCACTGTAGTGGCACAAAGGCAGGAAGTCCTCCCTCATGAAGGACACTTGAGACATGGCACCTTATATAACCTTTCACCTACCAACCTAATCTTCCAGTGCCTCTTCTGTCCTCAAAATGAACAAGTTAGCTAATTCCTGGGAATAACAGTCAGCAGATCCTGAGAAGTTTTCACTTGTGCTTGTGGTCTAGGAGACCAGCAGATGGGGAGATAATGCAGACATGGGCCAGGCTCCTCTCCTTTTTAAGGCTCCAGCTTTTTAAGGGTGGGGGTCAGCCATTATGAAGTAGTTCCATGTTGTAAAGAGGCTGATTAATGACACAGGACCATTCCTGAGAAGGACCAGGCCTGGGAACAAATCCCAGCCCAGGCTCAGGCTGCTATAAAAGGTTGGAGCAACTCAACTCTGAGCCCACTCTCCTACCTTGTGAGTCTTGGCTAAAAATTGAATAGAAATTATGTCTTTGCAAGTAGCTTGAAAAGGATATGGCCTCATGTGGAGTACCAATTTTTATTTGCAGCTGCCTTTGCAACTCACTCATTAAAGCGAAGTTATAAGGGTAATAGATGCTGCCTTATTTTAGAGAGGAAAGAACTAAGCATGACAGCACCATAGCTAATGTTTTTGGGCCCTTAGTTTGATTCAGAAATTTTGATGTATTATTTTATTTAATCATTTCAATTAAACTGGTGTCATCCAGTTTTGGAAAGAATGCCGATGAGGCTCAGGAGGGATAAGGATTCTGTTCCAAGTCATAGATTGCAGTCTGAGGTCAAGCAGGAATGTTTTCTACTAGGATAAAGGTCTTTACAGTTTGGGACCAAACACGGATGAAGTTCAGAATGTGGCCATGTGGGGGCAGTGGATCAACATGAAATGGAAAAGCAACCCCTTGTTCAGCCCTCTATTTTGCAGGTTTCCTAGGCAATAGCAGGAACTGGGTAAAAGTGTGATGCCTGGGGCAGTGAAGACACCTGTGTTATTTACTGAGGGAAATATTTACTATTCTTGTTTGCCCTCCCTGATCTTGTTTCCTCCTCTTAGTGTGGGTCATTCAGCAACAAGGGGTTAAGACCATAAGAAACAGAGAGCATGTGTCAGGGCTTAACTGCTAGAGCCAAGAGATTGCAATGACTAGAATGAACAGCAAACCTGGAATGGCAGCTCACAGAGTGAGGTCAGAAAGACACAAATATGGTTAATAGAATTTAGCATAATGAGGGACAAAATAGTTGATGAGCAAACAAAGATTCTACTTAGATTGAATGATCAAAGAAGTCAAGGATGGGTATAGATATGCTGAGAACAGTTGCTCCAATGAATTTATTTTGACTTCCCATTCTTCATAGTTATCACTTGCTATATCTCTTCTGCTTTCTGTCTGTTTAAATTTGAACATTCTGATTTTTTAAATACTTCCTATCACATTTTTCCCCATATTTTGGTATATTATAGTTGTATGTAATAGTGGGTTATGTTATTACAAATTTATACGTGCACATGATATCACAACATAATTTGGCCAATATCATTTCCCCTTTCACTCCCCTCCTACTTCCTCCTAGTCCCTTCTATTTCTCCTTCCTTCAATTATCATGAGAGCCCTTTCCCTAACTTTATTTTTCTTTTTCCTCTCTAGCTTCCACATATGAGAGAAATATACAATCCTTAACTTTATGAGTTTTACTTATTTCACTTACATAATATTCTCAAGTTCCATTCATTTTCCTGCAAATGTAATTTTTTCTTTATGGCTGAATAAAACTTTATTGTGTATATATATACCACATTTTCTTTATCCATTTATCCATTGACAGAAACCTCAGCTGGTTCTACAGTTTGGCTATTATGAATTGTGCTGCTATAAACATGGGTATGCCTGTATTACTGTAATATGATGATTTTAATTCTTTGAGATAAATACTGGGTGGAATATCTGGGTCATATGGTGGTTCCAATCCTCATCTTTTGGGGAATCTTCATTCTGATTTCTATAGTGATTGTACTAATTTACAATCCCACCAAAATTTTAAGTGTTCCTTTTTCTCCACATCCTCTCTAGCATCTATTATTGTTTGTATTTTTGATGACTGATATTCTAAATGGAGTAAGATGAAATTGTAGTATAGTTTGATTTGCTTTTCTCTAATTGCTAACAATATTGAACATTTTTCACATATTTGCTGGCTATTTGTATTTCTTCTTTAGAAAAGTGTTTGTTTAATTTGTCCATTTGTTAATTAAATTATCTATTAATTGGATGTTAAATTTTTGAGTTCTTTATATATTCCTGATATTAATTCTCAGTCACGAGTAGTTAGCAAAAATTTTTCTTCTATAGGTTTTCTCACCACATTCTTATTTCCTTTTCTGTGCAGAGACTTTTACTTTTTTTTTTTTTTTTTTTTTTTTTTTTTTTTTTTTTTTTTTTTTGGTACCAGGGATTGAACCCAGGAGTGCTTAACCACTGACTCACATCCCCAGCTCTTTTTTGTATTTTCTTTAGAGATAGGGCCTCACTGAGTTGCTCAGGGCCTTGCTAAGTTGCTGAGGCTGGCTTTGAAATCACAATCCTCCTGCCTCAGCCTCCTGAGTCCCTGGGATTACAGGTGTGTGTCACCATGCCCAGCTAGAGGCTTTTTTTTTTTTTCCACAAGAACTCCTACATTTTATCTTTGTACCTAAGTAAAACAAAACAACCAATTTACTAAGCAGCTGAAAAACTGTTAGTGTTCAATGATCAGGAAGAAAATGAGGTCAGAAGGTAAACTTTTAACTCCCTCCCAAACATATTATTGGCAAGTTCACAGAAACAATTCTGATTTTTAATATACAAAAGTTAAGCAATAAGGGGGAATACTGAAGATACAAAGACAGGGAGCAGTGATCCAAGAAGCTTAAATAACTAGGCAGCTCTTTCTGTCCATATTCCAGGCTCATCAATTCCTCCTATTCCAAAGTGGCTATCCACATACAGAAATCTTGGCAGCTCCAAATATATTTGTCTAGCTGTGTTTCACATGGCATCTCCACAAGCCAGGCCCCAGCTCAAATTCTGCACAGGAAATTCCCATTGCTGTCAAAGAACTCCTGTGCCCTCTGCACTACTTTGCTGCTGAAGTTCTGGTTTCCTGGTTCCACCGTCTTCAACATGTCCAGTTTCTCGCCACTTGGCGATCCACTACTGTCAGTTCTTCCGTGCCCATGCAGTCACTGGAGTACTTTTGCAGCTCTCTCTGATGACCCAAAACTTCAGTGACAGACATAAAGCTCTCCTTCTTCAAGCCCTGGATTCCTTTATTCCTTCCTTTTTGTCTCACTGCATTTATACTGTGAGTTTTTAACTCTATCACTGTCAAAGCTGTACTGTGATGCTGACCTTCAGATGAGGCTTCATTCCCTGGTATCAGCAAAGAACTTGATACAGAGCGGCCTGTGGCAAGTGGCTTCAAGGTATTTCCAGAGCCCTGGAGTTGCCAGAGTGAGTGGGCAAACTCAGCTTTCTTAAGAACTTTTTGATCCTGCTTCATTTTGTCCCAAAGTGGGTACAAATTTACTTTTTAAAACCCTTTGGATAACATCGGTGCTGACATTAAAACCTTCAGTCAACCTGGAAACTGACCAGGAACATGCAAATGTAAATACCATATCTGCTCCATAGCTCTCGTGTCAGGGTTCTGGGCAGGGCACCAGGCACCTACATTTGCCTCTGAATTTTCTGGCACTGAATTGCTTTTTCCTGTCGTATCAGGGTGCTGGGGGAGAGAACCAAGGGCAGAAGCCATGCGTGGAAGCAAGATGGGTGTTTGAAAAGTCTAGGGCTAAATCACCAAGAGCTCTCCTCGGTTGGGTAAAGGCCATCAGGTCATGTGCGCCAGCGTAGCGCTTGCTCTGTACCCCACTCCCGCCACCAAAATTCTAACACCTAGAACAGTAACCTGGATTTAAACCACAGTAAACTGCCCCCCTCTTGGTTTTTGTTTTGTTTTGTTTTGTTTTGGAAAGAAATGTGTTATATCTTTAATTAATAAGTAATCCTTTCAGTTCTTTGTTTGGTAGATCTCAATATTTATGTGAAATGCAGAAATGAAAGATCAGTGGAGTAGAGGAAAGGGATTGAGGGGGAGGGAAGAGGGATTGATAGGATAAGGGAAGAACAGTGGAATGAATCTTACCTAACTTTCCTATGTACATATATGAATATACCACAGTGAATCTCACCATGTGGATGTCTACAAGACACTAATTAAAAATGGGTAAATAATCATGATTAAGAGGTAAGATTAACTTTAGGTTCACTTGTAAATAATTGTAGCACATTCTGTCTATAAACACAATGGTTTTGTTTTAATTCACTGCTAGGAATTTTTTACTTTTTATTTTTCAGTTATTGACTCTTTGCTTTCATTACCCTCCAGAAAAGGGATTAGACCAGTCCACAGTCTTTCAGGGTTACTTGGTACATTTTAATGATACTTTTCCTTCCCTCCCATTTCCTTCCTAGAGATTGAACCCAGGACCTTTAAGTACTTTACCACTGGGCTTCAGCCCCAGTCCTCGTTTGCTCCATTTTTAATAAAAACCTTTATGTGTTTGCAACAAATTGAGTTTAATTTTGAAATAGCTTAGTGGTATTGTGTTCCAATTATACCAATGTGGTAAGAAAAATTAAGGGGAGGGGTATCACTGAGTGTGTCTCAGTGATACAGTGCTTGGCTAGCGTATGATAAGCTATGGTTTTGATCACCAACCCTGCAAAAAAAAAAAAAAAAAAAAAAAAGACTTAACTACAACTGCCATTGTCGATTTTACTTTGAATAATTAATTCTTAAAGAGAAAGGAAATTTTTATTGGAATTGTTTGTGATACAGGGTAAAAAGGACTTTTTTTTTTTTTTTTTTTTTGGTAGTGGTGCTGGGTATTGAATTCAGGGCCTTATGCATGCTAGGCAAGCATTCTACCAACTAAGCTATATCCTCAGCCCCAGGACTTTTTAATTCTGACCATCGAGATAGAACTTTTATATGTAGGTATATAGCACTAACCTTCCAATATATATGCTTCCTTATTAGGAGCAATAATAATAATATATATTTATTAATTTTTTGTACAAATTTTCTATCATACTTTCTTAAAATATGGTTTATACATTATATATTAAATATTTATATTAATATTTATGAATGCTACCTATTTTTCTATTATAATCGGATAATCAGAAAAGATAAGCATTTAAAAGCCAGATATAGAAAAAAATAGACTTTGATTGTTAACTGCTTACAGCCTTTATCAAAGTTCATAATTGGATATTTCCTGCTTTTCTGTAAACTAACAGTATTTTATTTAATAGTAGTGTTAAAAATTGTTTTGTGGAAGTATTTTATTTAATAATGTACCATATTAACACTACTCAACTGCGTTTAGCTGGAGACATTGTGGGTCTGAATATAATACTTTTTACCATTTGTACCTTTCATTTCATTGTGTGTGTGGTGTGTGTGTGTGTGTGTGTGTGTGTTTTTGTTGGGGGAGTGCTGGGGATAGAATCCAGAATCTTATGAATGCCAGGCAAACACTCTATCAAATAATTATTTCTGTATTTAGAATTTGTTTGAATCGCATGTTCAAAGACAATACTTATTGAGCACATTTACTTGTTTAAAATCAGATAGTAATTCTTTAATTTTAAGGGTGACACAGCCTAAGATTTTGAGTTGCTCTTAGGGAAGGAATTAGAGTTTATGGGGATTCCAGATTTGTTTTAGGGTAGCCCTGTATCTATGTGTCATAGTATTTTAAAAGCTATTTCTATAAGAAATCAGTTCCTTAAGATGATATGAAAACCAAGAGGGAAAACATCTAAATTATTATGAGAATGATATGATAGTAGCTTTTCCAGGAATCTGTGCCTAGTTCTAGAGAATTGCTTCTGGGAAGGGTTTTATGCTCTGTAATTCTTTTGTGTTGAAATATAATCCCACAGGGGAAGGTGAACAAGGCAGTTATCAGAGTAGGATGTGTGTCTGATATGAAGGGAGGTGCTGAGTAACACAGATGTTAGAGACCTTCATTTTCAATTTTCTTTAGTCCTTGGTCTGGTTTATTCTTTGTCCTATGAAATTCTGGTTTTGTCTAGTTCAGTGTCCCAACTAATTTCAAGTCAGTGCATAGAAATGTGTTTCAGGGCTTTTAGAAAAGCCCCCTATTAGAGGTGGTATAAACTGAAGGTGAGAGGCTCTGGTGGTCCTGTTAACAAATTGTAATATGGAACTCATTAATTTTTTTTTTTTTTTTTTTTTGGTGGGTCGGGGGTAGTACCAGGGATTGAATTCAGGGGCACATGGCCACTGAGCCACATCCCCAGCCCTGTTTTGTATTTTATTAGATAGAGGGTCTCACTGAGTTGCTTAGCACTTCACTTTTGCTGAGATTGGCTTCGAACTCTCAGTCCTCTTGTGTCAGCCTCCTGAGAGGTAAGATTAGAGGTGTGGGCCATCGTGCCCGATTTTATTAGTGTTTTTAAAAGTCCCCAGCCTTGTTCTCTTTCCCTCCTATGACCCCTTCTTTTCCTGCCCTGTCTCTCCGGTTTAAAAAAAATACTGGTTAGAGAATTATTTGAAGATTCCAATCTCAATATTTATGGCAGAGGTCATTTTTTTCTAGGCTGTTCTACCAAATTCAGTTGTGCCTGACAAATTGGTTATGACCTTGAGAAGAGAAAAATGCAACTTTTTTATCACCAGACTCATTAAATTATTAGAAACAACACAACCACATAATCCCAGCAAATTGGGAGGCTGAGGCAGGAATGATCACAGTTGATTACAAGTTGGGCAATTTAGTGAAATCTGGTCACAAAATAAAAATGACTGGGGTTGTAACTCAGTACGTTACTGGATCCAAACTCCATACTGGGGCAGTGAGTAAATAACACATACTCTAATTAGGATTGATTACATTCTCATTCTTCACTAAAATTGTTAGTAGTAGTGTTTGGTCACTTTCTCCCATGCAGCTTTCATTCCCCTGGACCCCATTATTTATTTTGAGACAGGGTCTCACTGAGTTTCAGGGTGAGACCTCAAACTGGCTCAGACTCCCAAGTGCTGGAATTATGTGAGTTTTTATTATTTCTAATACACTTAAATTAGCTGGGCATAACAAAGCTTCCTCAGCGTCCTGAGTTGTGCTACTGTGCCCAGTGTTTTCAGCTTCTACTGATATCTTTAAGCAGTTTCTATTTCCTTTTCTTTCTGAAGTCTATAAGTAAAATATGTAACTACTCCCATGAGATACAAGAGTAGGGCTTAAGATAGGAGTTTTCTTCCAACTAAGATAGATGCTTGCCACTAGAGTGAATTATGGAGCAACATTAAAGAAATGGGACAGTTCTGATTCTTTGGAGTTATTTCAACATGACCAAATTATGCCGTTTGTTTCCAGTTTTGTGAATTCCCAAGACATCACATATACCTAAAGTTTAATTTCTGTACAGGAAATATGTTGAAAGACCTCTACCAGTGAAAACTACAGAACATTGAAGAAGACCTCAGAAGATGAAGCTCTCCCATGTTCTTGGACAGGCAGAATTAATATTGTCAAAATGGCTATACTACCAAAAGCACTATACAGATTCAATGCAAATCCCTATTAAAATTCTAATGATGGTCTTCATACAAATAGAAAAAGCAGTCATGAAATTCATTTGGAAAAATAAGAGGTCCAGAATGGCAAAGCAATTCTCAGTAAGAAGAGTGAAGCATGAGGCATCACAGTACCAGGTCTTAAAATTATACTATAAAGCTATCCGAACAAAAATGCATGGTATTGGGCACCAAAACAGACTTGATGATCAATGGAACAGAATAGAAGGCACAGAGAAAAACCTACATAAATACAGTTATCTCATACTGGACAAAGGCACCAAAAACATACATTGGAGCAAAGATCGTCTCTTCAACAAATGGTGCTGGGGAAACTGGAAATTCACATGTAATAGAATGAAATTTAATCCCTCTCACCCTGCACAAAAATCAACTCAAAGTGCTTCAAGGACCTAGGCATTAGACCAGAGACCCTGTGGCTACTAGAAGAACAAGTGGGCCCAAATCTCCACAATGTCGACTTTGGAACCAATTCCTCAACAAGACTCCTGAAGAGCAAGAAGTACAATCAAGAATCAATAAGTGGCATGGTATCAAACAAAAAAACTTCTCTCACAGCAAAGGAAACTATCAAAAAATGTAAAAAGAGAGCCTACACAATGGAGAAAATCTTTGCCACCTGCACCTCAGATAGAGCATTGATCTCCAGGATATATAAAGAATTCAAAAAGTTAACACCAAAACAAACAAACACAAACAACCCCCACAAATAACCCAATCAATAAATGGGTAAAGAAATTGACCATACACTTCACAGACAATGAAATCTGACTGGTCAACAAATATATGAAAAAATGTTCAACATCACTAGCAATAAGAGAAAGGCAAATTAAAACTACATCAAATTTCCATCTCACTCCAGCCAGAATGGCAACTATCAAGGAATACAAGCAACAATAAAATGTTGACGAGGATGGGGGGAAAATGTACATGCATACATTGCTGGTGGAACTGCACATTGGTGCAACCACTCTGGAAAAGCAGTGTGGTGATTCATCAGAAAACTTGGAATGGAACCACCATTTGACTCAGTTATCCCACTCCTCCGCATATACACACAAAGACTTAAAATCAGCATACTGTAGTGATTCAGCCACAACAGTGTTTATAACAGCTCAGTTCACAATAGCTAAAGCTATTGGAACCAACCTAGGTGCACCTTCAATAGATAAATGTATAAAGAAAATGTGGTACATATAAACAATGGAATATTGCTCAGCCATAAAAAAGAATGACTTTATGACTTGATGGTAAATGAATGCACCTGGAGACTATCGTGCTTACTTGAAATAAACTAATCCTAATACCAAAGACTTAATGTTCTCTCTGCTATGTGAATGCTCAACCCAGTAAGGGAGGAGGGAAGAATAGAAGTTCAGTGGAGTAGACAAAAGGGAATGAAGGGAAGTGGGGGGAGTGTGAATAGGAAAGACAATGAACTGAATCGGACATAACTTTCCTAGGTTCATATATGAATACACCACTAGTGAAACTCCACATCATGTACAACCACAAGAATGGGATCCTAATGAGAATGTTCCATGTATGTATGATATGTCAATTTACGTTATACTGTCATGTATATCTAAGAAGAACAAATAAAAATAAATCATTAAAACAAATCTTAAACTTCTTAGGACTTTCTGAATCACATGTAAAGATTTAAACTTTATGTGTAAACAGCCCTCCCCCCAACATTCTGAATGCTATTTTACTTAGAAGTAAAATGGGGAGAATTGAATTAAGGGGAAAAAATTATTTAATATGAAGTAATTCATACTTAAGCAGAAGTAAGTTTTTGTATTTAACTGCCACAGCAGAAAGTTATAATCTGCCTAAGAAACCAAGTGCTCCCTCAATTCTTAAAAGGAACTATATTTGTATTGGCAAAATGAATGGCCAAGGTACAAAAAGCTACAAATTAGATTGTTCTAGAAGGCCCAAAAGTTTATTGAAATGTATAGCATAGATTTTTCCATATGTGTTCTCAAAAGCAAAACATTACCAGCCTAGTATTTGTGAAATCCATGGATTTTTATGAGATAAATTAAATTTTTAATTAGGCAGGAGATCCAGAAACATCAAGTTATCACTGACCTTGGAACTGGTTCACTCAGTATAATGTTACCTCTTCTTTTCTTTTTTCCTTCCTATTTATAAGCATTACAGTATTAGTACACAGTTTTGTGTCTTGTTTTTCAATTCTGATGGCTCTTTTTGGTTTATTACTCTTCCTTGAAAGAAACTCTTAAAACTCTTAAGTTGAGAATGATCAGAAAATCTGCCTTTTAGGATGAGCTACAGATGTTTCTAGAGCTGAATTTTAAAAGGAGACTACTCAAGAGAGACATGTATTGTATTCCAGTTTGAAGAAATATTGAAAAATATGCACTAATTTTTAAAAAGAGATGAAATCATATATGTGAGCTTTCATGGTGGCAGGAAATATGCTTATTTCTTGCTAGTTGCACCTGTCCCCCACAGTGCTGCATACCAAACTCAGGGACCCAGCCTGCCAGGCAAGGGTTTTACCACTGAGCCATACCTCCAGCCTTCTTGTTGGTCATCTCCCCCTCCATCCCACCCCACAAGCCAAGATAACAACAACAAAAATATTTCCTATATCTCCTTGATGGTGTGAAGGGCTGTGTATTTGTTTGCTAGGGCTGCTGATAAAAAAGGGTCACACACTGGGTGGCTTAAAGCAACGGAAACATATTCTGTCATCATTCTTGGAGGCCAGAAGTCCAAGATGAAGGTGTCAAAAGGGCTGGTTCCTTTTTAGGCTGTTGGGGAGAGTTGGCTCCATGACTGCTCTCAGCACTGATGCTGACCAGCAATCCTTGCCACTCTTTGGCTTATAGATGCGTTTCTGTATCCATCTTCTCACGGCTACCCCTGTGTCTCTGTCTTCACATGGCTGTCTTCTGGAAGATACGTGTCGCTGGATAAGCATCGTTAACTTTCCCGAACTTCAGTTTCTTCATCTCTAAAGTGGGGATAATGGTACCAAACCCACAGGTAAATTGGGACATAGAACCACAGGTGGGGATGCACATTATCACTTCAGCATGGCAGTGGTGCCCTTGGCTTTTTTTCATTGCCCCAGAACAAATTATTGACTAAAAGGCTTGCTGTTTGTGGGACTGATTTCATATCCTTTTGACAGATGCACATATTTCAAATAGTCACATTTTTTTCTTTCATTATTGGAGATGAAGTGGGGGAGAGAATGTCTCTGTCCTCAAGAGCTTAGGGCCTGAAGATTTCCTTCATCCATATAACAGATAATGATTGAGGATCCATGTCTTCCTTTCAGCTCCTGACTTAGCAACAGTCTTTGGCATTCTTTGACTTGTAGATGTATCACTCCATCATCACATGGTGTTCTCATTTCTTGATAGGTTTTTTGTTTGTTTGTTTGTTTGTTTAACTAGGAGCCATATCCCTAGTCCTTTTTTATAATTTATTTTGAGACAGGGTCTTGCTGATTTACTTAGGGTCTTGCTAAATTGCTGAGGCTGGCTTTGAACTTGTGATCCTCCTGCCTTAGCCTCCTGAGCCACTGGGATTATAGGTGTGTGTCACTGCGCCCATGTTGTCTTGACAGTTTTTTAACCTAGAGTATAAAGTTAGCACTTATGTGACACTCAGTAAATACTGCATTTTTTAATCCATGGTAACAAATATAGCCAATCAGAACTTTAGCTTTACAAACTCACCTGGATTTCATAGCACAGGTTCCTGGAAATGGGGATTCAGTTACAGAGTAACATGAGAGAATTGCATTTATTACAATTCTAGAATGGGCCCTGTCTTATTCCACATTCATGATTTGGCTTAGTTGTTTTGTTTAGATTATATAGGTGACAAAAGAAGACCCTAACTTAAAAAGGGACCATTTTGGGTCTGGAGGTTGTTATTCATGTGACTCTGGGCTCTATTCCTAGCACCACAAGGGGGGAAAAAAAGCTATTTTTGGTAAATGTCCTTTGGACACCTGGTTTTTAGGTGCACAGTAAAGCACATAAGTAGGCAGGAGTTTGAAAGATGTTTCAGGATACCCTGTCTAATCTTATATTAGGAAGTTAGTATGAAACATAGTAAAGTAATTTGACTTAAAATTGTGTTTTTATCTTTCTTGTGCTGATGGTTTAGGGGAAAAAGCAAATTCACAGAGGCAGAGCTTTTTTGGAGAGAATAGAGCTATGGCAATGGGTAAATTCTTCCTTGTATCCTGATATTTCTTCAAAAGTTAGGATAACTTTATCCTAACTATTTAACTCCTCTAAATAAGGGCAATACTTTTTCTAAAATTTTCAACTTTAATTAATGTCATAATTTGACTCGGCCAAATTAACAGGGGGAAAGGACTGAGGACTGTGAAAGGGGAAAAACGTAAAAAGGCTATTTTTGATAGCCTGGATAGAAAGCAAAGAAACACAGGAGTGGGGGAGCCTGAGCAAAAAGTAACTGAATTGTTGGCTATAAACAAGGAAAAGCATGGGGGAAACAACACTGCTTCAGAAATAAAAGAAGAAATACTATACTAGATAATTCTTGGGCAAATCGTTAAGAGGTTGGAAAGGGAAAAACATTAGGTGTAAAGTGTTGCTTTCCAAAATCATGGGATTCTTGGAGTAAGGGTACAATAAGTGTCAACATGATAACCAATTTCAAAGCTGACTTCTGTACACACAGATCTCATGGTGTGTGTGGTTAAAGACCAAACTAACTTATTTGACTAAATTAGAGAGTAATGCAGGAAGTAGTTAGAGTGCTTTGTGACCTAAGCTAGTTTTTGAAAAATGGATGTAATTTCAAAAAGTTAAAAGAATGGGAAGAAAACAGAATTATTCAGAGGAAAGACACAGAAATCAAGATGCAGTGTTGAGAAACAATAGTGAGTGAGGGAGGTGAGGCATTTATTGGTTTGTGAAATACTAAGATATAAAATTGGATCAATCAAGTGAGATCAGATAAAAGAAAACCTTTAAGTCAGAAAATTTGTCCTCTTGATGTGTTGGACAGTAAATAGACATTTCACTGCCTTTGAGGAATGACATTACTTTCTCCACCACCATGCTACCAAGGCTGTCCTTTGGGAAGGAAATAAGGTAAAGTCTGCATGATTGTGTAGTTTTTTTCAAACAGACTAAACCTAGTCATAATGATCATGTACATGAGCACAGACCATAGAAAAAATTAGAAAGTACAAAGAAGTTGTCCTGACCCTTATAGGATCATGGTTACCAAGTAACAGTTGCATCAAACATCTTATGTCACCAAAAAGTAGAAAAAAAAAAATGATGCAGAGAAATCACAGTATTTGAGCAGATAGTCTCAAAAGGAAAGTTTTATTATGGATCTAAAATTAACCAGATATGAGATTGAAATCAGATTCGTTATCCAGAAACCTAGTTCAACAAATGCCAAATGCCAAGGCATTTATTTCATGAAAGGAGGGTGTTTGCTGTTAACAAGAAGCATGGTAACCTAGAATCTCAGTTCAGAGGCATTTGAATAGTCTGAGGATGATATTTCTGAGTAGATCTACCTTGTATGATGAAGAACCCCATCTAGCTCTCAGTACTCAGTATATTTTCTATTTCTTTACATGTTGCATTCTAGCTTTAGTGAAATCCAAGTTTTATGATGGACCACATAGGCGATTTTTAAAATGAGTTTTTCTGTAGCAGTGAATATCATGGGCAAGAAACTTCATGTGAAGAGTCTCTGCACACACACACACACACACACACACACACACACACACACACACACACAAAAAAAAAAAAACCCAAAAATACAAAAACAAACACCCCAGGAAAGAAATTACTACATCACATAGCAGAACTTCTCCTTTACTGTTTGTTAAAGTTGTGCACAGTATGCATATTGAGAACACTGTCTGATGTGGTTATATTTCTTCAAGAGGGACTGAACCTGGTGTGTTGTTCGCATTCCTGTAATACCAGCTACTCCAGAGGCTGAAGTAGGAGGATCGCAAGTTTGAGACCAGCCTGGGCAACTTAGAGAAAAACTGTCTTAAAAATTAAAAAATAAGAAGGTCTGGGGTATAGCTCAGTGGCAAAGTTTAGTCCTCAGCATCACTAAATAAATAAACAATAAATTAAAAAATAAAGACTCTGGAGGAAATCTGAATTCGGTATGGGGAAGAATACATGGAGCTCTTGTTTAAAAACAAAAGAACACTGCTGACTTTATATGGTTTTCTAATGGACAAATAGCCTGTGCCATAAAGTTTTCTTACATTGGGCTGTGACACGGGTTTATATGTGGAATAGTGACTTTAAGAGATATGTTCTAGGCATTAGAAAAAACCTGTGTTAAAATGTGCATTGAAAAGTTGCTGGCAGTTGTGCAGAGACCACCTGGAAAAATAGAAACTCCATTACACTCCATTCACTCCATTCCACTCAAAAAACTCACCTTGTTTGGTAAAGGTTCCCAGAAGAGCTGCTGATAAAAAGCAGGACTGATGTTGACTCTCAGTGGCAAGATAAAGAAGAGGAAGACTTGAGCAATAACAGAGACAAGATCAAGAATAGCAGGGCCTTTTCTGAATAAGTGGGGTTTTCTTTTTTCTTTTTTCTTTTTTTGCTTCTGTAAATAACAGCATTTGGTGTTTCACATAACAGGGAAATATAAGTTTTCTGTACCATTGTATATTTAAATGGTATTTGCTAGACTTATTAAGTTATAAGAATAAGAATCATCCGGGACCTTTGTTTAAAAATACAGATTCTCACCCCCCTCCTAGAACATGTTTTCAAGGCCTAGGAAAACATATTTTTAACAATTGCTCCAGGTAATTTATATTCTTAGCCAAATGTAGGAAAGACTGATTTGATTTAAAACAATTCAGTATTTGGCAAGTTGTCATAATTTTAAGCACATGTGTTATATGAAAATTTCCTGCATGAGTAATAGATACTACTTACTGTAGCATGTGGCAGAAGAAATATAAATATGAATGTTGGCAGGCTGTCACATTTTAGAGATGATAGCCCACAACCTTTGTGTAGATTTTTCCTGTCCTATAAAGGCATTAGATACCATGATATGGAAATAAAGACCCTCTCAGAATTAAGCAGTATGTGAGAGGTAGAGTGGATCTCTGTTTCCCTTCTGTCAGCCCAACCTGTACTTCTTTTGTGTTTCCTGTGCCACACTTGGCTCTCATTTTTCTTTCTTTCTCTTGTTTCCTCTGTAATGGAACTATAGAAACACAACCTTGAACTTAGGACCTGCTCAGAGTTTTTATTTTTTAAATATGATTTCACCTGTTAAGCATAAAATATAAAACTTTAAAAATGGCTCTGCCTTTGGTCCTATTAGCACTGGAGTTTAATTTTCTTTTCCAGGTTCTCAGCTGAATTAACTTCATGTGCCCCCAACATGGCAACATCTTCCACTTGGATCTAAATCTGTTCTCTTCATTTTGTGTGCCAGCTGTGAAACTAGGTGATCTTCACATCTTAGTAATTCCCTATCCTCAGTAATTCTTTATCTCTAGTCATTATGAAAGTGAGTTGGTGGATTGCTTGTGTGTTATTTCTCTCTGAACACTTTCATCCTACTATTTAAAGATTCTGGTGTAGAACTGGAAAGGTGGTCTGGGAACAAGGTCCTGGGCTCAAAGCAAAGAAAAAAGTGCTCAGAACTATAGTTATTGGACTATTAGTGAATAGTGAGAATCTTGAATTTTCTTTTCTTTTTTTTTTTTTTTTTTTTTTGGTTGATTGGTGCTATAACCCAGGGCCTCGCAGGCATGCCGAGCAGACATTCTACCACTGAACCACATCCCTAGCCCTTGATTTTGTTTTACATCCACTTCTCAGAGGTGCTTTTCTAGTTTGTAGATGATCTAATCGGGGTACTTTTGGCATTTGTTCTTCCTGTTCTGTCTTCCTTCTAGGAATATATATGTGCTGAGTTGAGTGTGGTAGCACACACCTGAGTATAGTAGTCGCAGCTACTTGGGAGACTGAGGCAGGAGGAGGATTGCAAGTTTTCGAGGCCAGCTTGGGCAACATAGCAAGACCATTCTCAAAAATAAATACATACATACATGCATAAATTTTTTTTAGCATTTTCCTTCAAAGTACTGAAACTTCTGACACTATCTTTGTGCTGTTGGAGTTGTGTATAGATTTTATCCAAAGACCAATCTAAAGGGACATCTCTTAGGAAAAGACAAATGGCCTAGAATCCCAGCTACTTGGGAGACTAAGGCAGGAGGATCACAAGTTTGGGTGTTACTCAGTGATGGAATGCCCCTGGGCTCAATCCCCAGTACTACCACTACCACCACCACCACTACCCAAAAAAAAATATACTGGTTTATTTTTTATCTTCAAATAACTAGAACTTATTTTAGTTCAAACCTTCAGTCTTATTTTTCTTTTTGTTTTTGGCAAGTCTGGCCAGTTAAAAATGTAAGATAAATCACACTGTCCTGAGTCTCAAAAAATTTACAATCTAGCCAGGTAAGACATAAGCACATGAAGAGTAAAATAAGTGTATCAGACACTAACAACCATTATCAGAGCACAGGAATGATACCTGAATTTCTAGTAAAGCGAGAATTGATAGTTTGTAAACATAAGAGCAGATAGAATTACTCTTCTCTCCAAGGAAAAAAATATGACCTCAGCATCTTTCTGGCATCTTGTAAGAAAGGCACATGTATATCTGACTTTTACTTTTTTCTCATTTTCCCCTTAGGCACATTCCATTGTGCCCTAATTCTTTTTTACACTGTCATGCTTAGTCATTATTCTAGTGAATGTCTTTTAGATTTTATTGAGGACTATTTTCCAGAGTCCCAAGTTATGTAATCAGAACAGCTGATCCTTTCTTTCGGGCATGAGTCTGGTTTGATTTGATAATCAGAGTTATACTCAAGAGACTTCTGCTTTTTTTGCCATTGGAAGATGGGAAGTTGTGTTTGGTTAGGCTCTAGGAGTCAGAGTAGTTGTTTTCCACTTCACACCCCAGCATTATCCTTCTCTATCTCACATTTCCCATTTCCTTCTTCCTCTCTATTGTGAGCAGACAATAAAGTCTACTGGTGGCCTCAATTTCACATGTGGAAACATGTATTGGTGAGATGAATTTACTGTCGCATCCTGAAGCCATCTTAACTATGGAGAGGCACAAGCCTCAACTTTAACTGCATTTCTTGGGGACTGCCTTTGGTCATGCCCCATTGCTTTAGGACTTCCTTCTTGGCCCTGTTGGTTAAGATTAAAGTTTTTCCCACCTCAAGGTTTGACCACTCCTCTAATACCACTATTTGCCTATTTGACTTTCTGGAACAATAAGGGCCTTTCTTCTTAAAGTTCCTAATCTTTCTGTCCTTCCCTTCCCATGCACACTTTTTCTCCAGTTCTGTTGAAAACTGTTGTTTCAGAAATTGGCTTCCCAAACTATCAGGCCTCCTGTGAATTCTGCCTCTGTATACTCTATTTTATTCTTGCTTTTTCCTTTATCTCTTAAAAGAGCCACGGGAAGTTGATCTTCTATTCCTTGAATTTGACCTTGTTACCACACTGCCTATCCCTCCAGAATAAGGTTCTAGAATGGGCCCCCATCCAGTTTTCCCCTGTGAAGTTGCATTTATGAATTTACAGAGCATATTTGTGTATTGTCAGTAACCATATCTATCTTATTGTATCACCTTGGATGGATGTAAGTTTGCACAGTTACATTTTATCAGACCTCTTCCTTTTCATTTGGGGAGCAGTCCTTAAGACTAGCTAACTTTGCAGAAGTATGTTATTAGTTTATGTCTGTCTTTAACATTCAAGACTAGACTTAGATATAACTGTGCATCTAAAAAGCATATTTTTATATATTTTTAATGGATGAAAAAGTATTTTGAAAGACCATGCAAATATGAATTGGCCAGGCCATTAGAAGGTCTTTCCAGAGATCAAGTTTAACTGTCTGTCTAGAACTGTTGTGTGTGATCTGAGAGAAGGTGTTTTAGTTGTGGATGATAGCATTGATGTACAACAGTTTTTGCTTAGGTTTCTACTAAACTTCACTAGTTAAAGATCTGTGTTTTTGCCTGGTTGAAACATATTAATAGTAAAATTTATAACAAAATGCTGGTCCAGAAAGATGTCTGGTCAGTATCTATATATTAAACCTGCTCTCTCTATTTTCATTTCAGATTTGTCCAATATGTGCAGCGTTACCTGGAGGCGATCCTAATCATGTCACGGATGACTTTGCAGCTCATCTTACACTTGAACACAGAGCCCCTAGAGATTTAATATCCTTTTAAGAGGCAACAAATAACATTTGTCATTTTGATTATTTTTAAGGACAATATCCCCAAAAGAGAAAAACTAATCTACAAATTATTTTGATTTCTTTCACCTTTTCCTAAAAGTGACACAATGTTGAAAGGCAATTTCTTCTGTTTTTATATACCTACAATAGTTGTATGAACCATATTTGTTAAGTGAAAGTTGACTTGCTCATCATCTTTAGTTCATTACAATCAGATTTTTTAAAGGCAATTTGATTTTATAGGTCTTCTGGGAAGGTGATTTCATAAAAAAGAGGAAAGTGTGAATCCAAATTAAAATTTGATTAGGTAAATATAAAGGAGCTTTATTTACTTTTCCTCTCTGTTCCTCTGTACCCTTACCCTTTTGTGGATGAGGTATAATGGTGGGGCTTCTCTCCCTTTTGGGGTCCCTCTCTCCAAAGAGAGCCATTTCTTCTCTTAGAAGTATAGAATAAAGTCAAGTCTAGTTTTTTCCTACTTTCATTTCTGCATACTCTTTCCTTTCTCAATAGTTCTTTACTGCATTCTCTGAGATTACTGGTTTACCAGATTAATTTTGTAGACTGAATGCTTTATAACCAGAAGGTCAGGAATTGTTTTTCTACAACTGTGTTACCTTGTAGAATCTTGTCTCATAAAGAGAATTCAATGTTTATTGCAGTTTGAAGCAATTCAAGAACTAATCAGAACTTTTTTCTCTTGCCAGACTTTCTTTTGATTCTTTTGCTTATCCTATGGCAGTCAAAATGTCAACCTTAGACCTTTTGGGAAAGAAAATGGTGATTTTTCTCATTCTACAGCTCCCTTGCTCACAGTTCCCAATTTTCTAATTGGGATTATGGCTTTTTAGATTTAGGTGGGGAAGATAATAATGGAAAGATGAAGAAATGGAACCAGCCTGCAAAACTAGAAACCCAAGCTGGTCTGGGAACTGGTGAAATGGTGAAATGAAAAAAATCCAAATGGGCTGAGAATACTTAAGCCTTTGAGTCACTATGCATTGTGTATAAAAAAAATCCATTACAACACCCAGAAGGGTTGTGCTTGATCCACACTTTACTTCATCTTCATGGAGAGATGAAACAAATTATTTAAAATCAAGTAGACATCCTGAAATTTTCAGCATATTCTGGAGCTTCCTGTAATTTTGGTGTTCATTCAATGGAATATTCCTCATCATCTGTCTATTCTTTACACTATTTTAATAAATGTCTCTCTTACCAAGAAAAGATGAAATTATACAAAACGTAAGAAGAGATATGTTTTTTGATTTCTTATCATCAAGCTGTATAAAACAAAATGTTGCCATGCAGCTATACTGAAAACATGTTCATTTTTCAGGTATTTCCAGTGTTGTTTTGTAGTAAGTTCATGTTCAACATCAAGGGGTATCTTCTCTGTGTGTCTCTTAAAGTGCACTCCACACCCAGCTACTTTTTTTCAGGTGAGGGTCTGGGGCGTAATGCTCACTAGTGAGTTCATCCCCAGCCCTTTCAATTTTTTATTTGTGTACAGTTACTCCGTTGCCCTGGCTGACCTAGGAACTTGTTAATCCTTCTTCCACCTCCTCTGGGGTTCCAGGTATGCAACACTGTGCCTGGCCCGCTCTTAAAAATAAAATACACTGATCATAACATCACTTTCACTGGAACCCAAACCATCCTTATGAATGCCAACAAGAAACTACATGACAATGGTACCTGATGGCTTTGGGGAACCATTCACCTATCCTTAAATTGACTTCAGAACCATCAGCTGAAAAACTGGGAATCTAGTAACACAATCTGCATGATAAAGCTTTTCTGTTTGTTTCTTTGAAAGAAAAGTTTCTTCTATAATATCTGGCTTCCCACCCACAACATGCACACACAGTAGCCCATGTGAAAACACAAGGTTGTCTTCTTCAGTTTTGACAGCTATTTGCTTCTCAAGACTTTCATTTTGAGTCACACTCAGCTGTGTGAGATGAATTACACTGTTGGAAATCTGATTTCTTGATAAATAGATGCTTATCTCTCTCTGGTCCACTAACAAAAGAAACTCAAGAAAAACTTGGAAGACAAAGATTAAAACTCATAATCAAAGTAGTCTTTTATCTACTAAATTTATAGTATACTGTTCCTTTTTTTATTAAAGATGGTAATGGACATTTCAGTAGCTATATGTTAATACAGCTCCTCAGAAATAAAATTGACACTAATTGTGGTTACTTGAATGTAAGCATATATAAAATTCAGTACTGAGATCAGGATAAGGGAATGTTCATGCACGTTGGTATCTAACCAGGCAGTGTCTTTGACTTCATTTGGCAGTGTTACTCTGAAATTCCTCTCCCTGCAGTGAAACTTTTTAAACTTTGTGCTTGTCCTTGCCTGCATGGGCAGCCTAAAAACACCCAAACATTTACACATGCATTGTGCTTTATATTTGAGTATTCTTTAGGGTTAATAGGCCTCCTAGAGTTCGGAGATTTACATTTATATTCTTCTGTTTGTTTTTTTAAATCCTTTCTTTAGACAAGAGTCTTACTACCTCTAAACTTGTGCTCCTTCTGCCTCAGTCTCCTGAATTGCTGTCACATACAGCTATTACATTCTAAACTAAATGTGTTGATTTAAAATGCCTACGGCTTAGGAATTTCTTAGGTCTATCTAGCAAGGGCTGATTTTTTTTTTTTTCCTGTGAAAAATTTGATCCTTTTCTTAACTTTTGAGTTATGATGAATCGAGTGGTGTTCGACATGTACGTAGAATGTTTCACCCTGGCCGGGGATTAGGAGGTCCTCGTGCTCGTAGATCAAATATGCACTTTACTAGCAGTTCTACTGGTGGACTTTCTTCTTCTCAGAGTTCATATTCTCCAAGCAATAGGGAAGCCATGGATCCTATAGCTGGTAAGTTAGTTTCACCTTCATGAAGGATATAGTGTGAGCGCATTTTTTCATGTGATTTGTGATCTTTGTCTTACCTTTTAGATATATGCTTATGTTTCTTTGCAGAATTCCCAAAGATTTTATAAACATGAAAATTGTTTATTATTTATGCATGTGGTGCTCGGAATCAGACCAGGGCCTCACATAAGCTAGGCAAGTGCTCTACCCTGAGCTGTACCCTCATCCCCAAATGTAAAATATTTTTTAATTTTTTAACTTTTCCTTTAGTTGTTGATGGACCTTTATTTTATTTATGTATTTATATGTGGTGCTGAGAATCGAACCCAGTGCTTTACTCGCGCTAGGGCAAGTGCTGTACCACTGAGCCACAACCCCAGCCCTGTAAAGTATTTTCAAAGTAGGCTATTAATGTAAAGTAGTTCGCATTGGTATGAATTTCTCTAAGTTCTTAGAAGCATAAGATAACATAGAAAGCTTAATGTTGTGTTTATGGCTTCTGTTGTAAACCAAGAAGATCATAAAAGGTTTCAGAGTGGAAGACTTCCAGAATTCCATGGTTCATCCTCCAGAAGTACACACAGATTAAAAAAAAAACTACTTGACAATATTAAAGAATCAAACTTTTCTCACAGAAGAAAGTAGGAATTTCTCTGTTCTTGACTTACTTTGAGAACCACATTGTTGTTGAACACAGTGAAGGGTACATGTTTGGGGAACTCTGAGAATGACAGTATTTTAACCTATAGTTCACGGCCAACTCACTGAGTGAAAAACCTGGAAAGATGGCAGCAGAGTACAAGGGACAGAATAAAATGTCAGAAATCACTATAACTTGAGAATCTGCAAGAAATCTCAAGCACACAAGCAGTAAGATTCTAGAAGTCTCTGTAAATTTAAATGTGTTTTAATGTGTTCATGTGATGTAATATGTATCTAGAAACTGTGATATACCTGTAGAATGCCTGAAATGTTGATAGATCTAAATAGGTGGTAGACATTTAGAACAGTTTTATTCATAAAATGCTGTTAAAAATGGAAGATGTACAGTGTATAGTTCTAAAATTCCAAATGTGCTTTGGACATTTATATGTAGAAAAACAAAAACAAACCCAGTGAACTGAGTTTTTGGGATTTGAGAAAACATTTCTCTATCCATAGGAACTGTTTACCTGCTATCTTTAATAGAGACTCTAAAGGGTAATTTCTGGAAACAAAAGTCAGAATTCAGAAATTTTCTCCATTATTTTGATGTTGGGGGGCAGTCAGGGAAAATTATTTTAGTGAGTATATTTCATTAAAGAGCAGTGTTAAGAATCTCTGGGATAAAGCATTTGTGATCAAGGAAACAAACTGATCATGTTAATTAGTTTTAATGATAAATCAGACGCTTTGTTGGCCTGAGAACATCTAGAAGATAATGGTCATTCTCTGGTTAGCTAGGTAGACACTCCATGGGAGATGGCAATAACTTTACCCTTCTTAGATGAGAACACAGGGATAAAGGTCCAGATTACTAATCTTTATCAATACAACCTATTGACAGAAAAGAGTCTGGATTATAACAGACTAAATAGGCCACCCGGTTAGGTGCTACAGTTTCCCAGGAACCAGCCTTACTGAGCTCTACTGGTGGCATTGTGGTACTTTGAATGGCAAGACCAGAAAGTACCAGAGAGAATGCAGAGGTGAGTGTGCGTGGGTCACAGTCCAAAATGCTCTAAGCTCTTGGATTTAATTCTAATAATTCTTTCAATTTTTGAAGGAATCGAACCATGTTGAATTTCCATTGTGTGTCAGGCTCTTTTAGGAGAACTGAGAATGTAATAAACAGAGTATGACTTGTTCTCTGCTTTTGTGGAACTTAGTATTGAGAGGGCTTATATTATAATCAGATTTCTAAGTAAATCACCTTAATCTACTAAATTTTTAGAGGAAGTATACATTAGTACTCAATGCAAATAATTTTAAAATAGTCTTTAAGTTTTTCTTAGAACAAAATTAATAGTGTGTAACATTCATATTTTTTTGCATTCCTGTACACAGTAACTCCTGCCTCCAAGAGACATTCTCAAGAGTATTGCACTCTTAGATGTGCTACCTGTTGCTCTGAGTATCTACTTGTTGACAATACTTTTCATAGTCTCCCAGTAAAAGTGTGTTCTATTAGCATTTTGTTTTCCTTGTTGTTTTAAGTAGACATTGATCATCTTCATTTCCATTGGCAGAGCTTTTATCTCAGTTATCAGGAGTGAGACGTTCTGCAGGAGGACAGCTTAATTCTTCTGGCCCTTCCGCTTCTCAGTTACAACAACTGCAGATGCAGCTGCAGCTAGAACGGCAGCATGCCCAGGCAGCACGGCAACAACTGGAGACTGCCCGCAACGCAACCCGGCGTACTAACACAAGCAGTGTCACCACTACAATCACACAATCCACAGCAACAACCAATACAGCGAATACAGAAAGCAGTCAGCAGACTCTCCAGAATTCCCAGTTTCTTTTAACAAGGTAGCACATTTATTAATACAGTTTTTGTTGGAAAACCAGTGTTTTATTGACACTATGCAGTCTAAAAATTCTGCTTTTGAGTAAACCATTACAACTCGGTTCCCCTCCAGTTAAAACTGCATATTTAAGGATTTGAAACAGTTATTATTTTTAGATAAAGAAAGAATGCTGGTCTTCTTCTCAAGGTACACATGATCATCTAATACAAATTTCCTTTTCCATATTACACATAAAACTTAAGCACCGTATCATGTCATTTTATATATGGGCATATTAGGTACATTTATTATCATAATTAACATTGCTTGCTTCTAATTGCCAATTTTAGTCTGTTGTGAAGTATTAAAAGGTACAGAAGACTTCATCATACGGTTGTTTTCTCCTATGAATTTCTAAAGGAGCTATGTTTAAATTCTTATCGTTAGTACACAGAAGTAATGATCTAAAAAAGTTGGGTACCACAGTCTAAGTAATATTTAGTACACATAGTAAACCATTCCACTGGAAGAGTAGTGGTGACTAGAGTCTTAGGCACAACACATAACAAACCTGGACTAATTGGGCTTTTAATGTGACAGAGTAATATAAAATTCATAAAATTAAGAAAATTAGTATCATATAATATAGCTCTCTCCAAAATTCAGTGTGTATGATGATGCATTGATTTCTTCTAATGAAGAAACTATAAAAATTTCTACTTATATTTCTTTTATATCACACTTTTAAAAATCTGTTAGCATAATGGTACATGTGTATTCTTACAAATAACATATTGTGGATGTGGAACAGAAAGTGTTTGAGGCCCCTTTCTATAGCCCTGATTTTGTTACTTACTAGGTTTAGGCTTTAGGCAAGTCTCCAGTTTTATTGTCAATATCCCAGGAGTTTTGCCACATGAGAGAATTAAAAAGGATTAAATGTATTGGTACATGTTACCATTTATTATGGGTCTAAGAAGGAGGTTTCATGTGAGGAATTTACCTTTGAATTATCTCCCCAGAGTCAGTAACTGCCTGCTTATTACCAGAAAATGTTTCATTGTAAAAGGAAATCAGCCACAGATGGATCTACCTACTGCCATATAGTATTACCTGTAGGCATTAGCCAATAGCAAGTCCATAACTTGTCATCCCTACGCACTTACCTGAAAAAGGAGACCAACTTGTGTCTATATTCTCTGAGAGTTCATGGAATGATGAGTAGATGTTCTCATCAGTGCCCTTTGAAAAAGACATTTTCCTGCCCCTTTTCTTTTCCCTTTGTCTTTTAACCCCAAACTATTAAGTGGACTTGATCTGGAATTTTTATTCTATACCAGACATCCTGCTCCTAGGACATAGGGTGGAGATGGCCTCTGAGTGCTTTCCTTGAATTTGAGTTGTCACTTCTGGAAGACTCCTCCTATCATCTGAATCTTCATGTTGCACAGTACCTTGTAGTTTGCAGATCATTTTCCATGTCTTTAATTGTATCATTTGATGTGAACTCACTTGATTTATTCAAGGCAGTATTTAAAAAAAATATTCCCTAGAATTTTATATATTCTGAGGAATTTATAGTTACTTATATTCTTTTTTTTTTCTTATTATAAGTTTAGGGAAAACTAATTAACAAACAAAAAGTTTATTTACTGTTGGGCTCCTAAGAACTTCAGGTATATTACAACATACCTTGTAAATTTTTAAGGCAAGGAAAGCATGTGCATTGTACGCAGGGGAAAACCTGGTCTCTGATCTCATAGACACCAGCTAATAGGTGTATGTTCAGGTTTTTGGTGCTAGGGCCAGCTAGTTCTGCTATCCCAGTCTGAAGATCCTCACAAACTTTGCTGTTCCTTTGGTCCCAAAAGAAGTTGGTCCATCAGGAGATCAAGCCCTAATACCAGATTACACTTGCCCCTCAAGTATGAGGCATTTTGATAGTTATTTCCCTGAAAATCAAAACAGTAATATTGGAATCAAATGTTCCACAAAATGCTGAAGTCCTCAACCTCTGTGTCTTGTAATTTGCTTGATACTGTCTATGTGGTCTTACATATGTCATCTGTATTTTTATGATAGATTTGACTGTTGTAGATTTTTCTTTTTTTAAACAAAGAACGTTTTTTCAAAGCTAAGAACATGGAAAACATTTCAGGTTTTAACACAGCTCTGTAGTTTTGGATTGAGAACATGTAGCTTACTATTTAATTTCCATTCCCTTAGCTGTGCCCTTGTGATATTCTGAATATAATTTTAACTATGTATGTTACCAGTCATTTCCTTTCAGTGGCTTTTATGTAATTACTTCTAGATACTTTTGCTTTAAATTCTGAAATTTAAACTTTTTATTTTCTGAGCTCTAAATCTTGTTTTTCTTTGGTGATTTTTAATTTAACAGCCATGAGATTTTGAGCAAGTTACCTTACTCTCTGCTTCAGTTTTCCTTAAAATGTTCATTATATGTCCTGATAGGAGTTAAAAGAGTTAATACACATAAAAAGCCCTTAGAACAGACTCTGATCCATACTACTGCTATTATGATTTTGGAATGCTTCTTTCCTTTCATTAGGAAGAGGGAACTGTTTAGCGAGCAGCATGGAGATCTGTCTCTAGTCTTGGGTACACCTGGGTACCTGACATGCATGCCTATCACGCATGCATGCCTCTCACTGTCCTCTGTTTTGTTCCTTTTCCTGATTCCACTGTTCCAGCTGGTTTCTCTTTCTTTCTTAGCCACTAAAAGTGTAGAAAAATAACATCACTACTGAAACTAAGCAGTTTCAATTATTTATTGGAGAATTGAAATGTTACAGTAATTTTAAGAAGATGTTAGCAATTGTTAACTAGAATTTTCAACTCTAAACATCTATCCAGGCCTTGTGTGGATGAGCCAAGTTTTTCAGCATAGTACTGCATGCTTTGCAATCGTGGGCAAGTGGACTGCGTGTCTTACCTGCCACACTTGGGTTGGTTGTTAGTAGGGAAGGTGAGGACAGTATGTGTTTTCTTGTCTTCTTGGGATTTTGGACATATCTTTATTTTGTGAGAATTAGTTGGAAGTAAGAAAATTTCAGGAGAAATTTTAGGATTTTCTTGAGGTCAGTATAGTTTGATCAGTATAGATTTTGATTTCGTGAGTAAAGTTGCTGTTTTCCTTTTTTGACATCTCACAAGTGAAATTCTGGTTCGGGAAATCACTATTTCCTCAAGCATTAATCTGTTAGAAGTATTGTTTTCTCAGAAAAAAAAAAAATTACCACTGTTTTCTCTAGAGGTTTAGAGGGAGTGGAAGTCTAAATATCTTTTTCTCCCCCAATTAAATCTAATTAAGGTATAATTTTGCACCTCAGGGTAATGATAGTATTGCTAAAAGTATGGTAAATTCATCTAAATATAACTAAGGTAACAAATTAGAGCAAGGTGTTCTAATATACATCTTAGATTCTGAATGCTGCCACTTATATACAGCTTGTACAATGGAAGACATTGTTGACATTGTTGGACATTGTTGGTCATGCCATTGTTCCTTGACTTTTTACCAATAAGATTTTTTCTTTTTAACTTACACAGGTTGAATGATCCTAAAATGTCTGAAACAGAGCGTCAGTCCATGGAAAGCGAGCGTGCAGACCGCAGCCTGTTTGTTCAAGAGCTCCTTCTGTCCACTTTAGTGCGTGAAGAGAGCTCGTCCTCAGATGAGGATGAACGGGGGGAGATGGCAGATTTTGGTGCTATGGGCTGTGTAGATATTATGCCTTTAGATGTTGCTTTAGAAAACCTAAATTTAAAAGAGAGTAATAAAGGAAATGAGCCTCCACCACCTCCTCTTTGATGACATCCCAATTCGCAGACAATGTCCTCTGTGCTGTATTTGCCAATGAAAGTGGACAACAACTATCTTGGGTTTGTTTGGTGATTGTAATTTCAGGTCTGTCACTCTTGTTACATTGTGTACATTCAAAAGGAAGAGAGAAAATATATATGATAATCATTTCCACTTAACTAATTTTTACTTCTAGCAGGTAAATGTAGGTAGCAGTGCAGGGGTGATCTCTGCTTCCTGTACCTTGACATGCAAAAGGCTCTCCTAATACTCCACATTCAAACTGAAGAGGAAAATTGAAATCTCTAATGAAGCTGCTGTGTGTATTTATGAATATTAATGAATAAAAACTGCTTGGATGGTTTACCTTAACTACTGCATGAGGTTTTTTGCAGCGTGCATGAGTTTTAGTGACCTTGTTATTTAAAAAATTAAATACAAGGAGTAAAACTTAAAAAACAAAGCCCAAAGCTTTCCCAAACATTATTCAATGGTTACCAGACAAAGTAGCTCTTGAATAATGTTTGCCTGAATCACCTTTCTTTGTGTGCCTCCTACTCACAAAGCCAGCTCTGCAGTGGAATCTGGGGTCGTATAACCAGGTGTGGCGCTCCGCCCTCTGACTGTCCTGTCACCCTGTTAGTCATCTTACCTGTATGGAGCCCAGCCTGTCTCTTTAACTCATCTGTAGAAGACACAACAGTAAAGCTACTGTCGGAATCTGCTGCAGGGGTGTTTGTGTGCCCTAAAAACAAATCCTGTTTGTTTGTTTAAAGTTTTTACTTTTTGTGGTGGTTTAAAATTTTTTGATTGTTAAATATGTTTTATTCAGGTGTAGATGAATTTCATTTATTCACTGTTCAACAAAGTTAACCTGAATTATGTTGTCTGTTTTTGAAATTCTCACATTCTCAATCATTTTGTGTTATTTATGTATTTGCTTTGTAGTTTGCTTAGACAGATCAGTATCAGAGGAGCTTTGAGGATTTGCCTTCCCAGGTTTTGTCATGATATTACAACCAAATTCTTAATGCTATTTTTTAGCACCTTTTATTTATTGGGGTTTTTTTCCTGGCATAAAAAGTAAAGCCTTTTAATTGAATCATGCCACCTATATGCCTATATTATTAATCCTATGTGTAAAAAAATGTACAGCTTTTTTGGGTTTGTTTTGGATTCGGAGGGGCTGGGTTATTTTTTATTTTGTGTTTCAGTTTTTGTGCATAGACTTTCACAATAGCTCCAAGGCAGGGACAGTGGGTTCGGGGGAAAGGGGGGGCAGTTTTTGGAATGTAAATTTAGGACTTTTAAAAAAGGTGCGCACAGCTTCTGATAAATTTATAACTAGACTTAACGTAATCATGTCTTGTTCCAGTTTCTTTCCTGAGCCCTTTTCTTGTTCTCCTCTCCTATCTCCATCCTTGTCCTTTTCTGTCTATGTTTCTGTTTCTTCAACATGACAAGCATACAGACTTGAACACCCCTCCAGTGTTCTTCTGAGAACTGTGAAGTCCATGTTCATCCAAATGTACCAAAAAAGAAGTCACCCTCCATGTCTAAAAAACTGTTGCTTCTCTGAAACTTCAGACTCCAGTGGTTTCCAAATATAATAGTTTTGTTTTGTTTAGTTTCTGTAACAAAATGTTTTGAAGGAAAATTTTACACCAGGATTCTTAGTTATACTAAAAGTCAAGCCCAGTAGGGATTTTCTTTATTTTTTAATTGGTTGTTGAGAAGTTTAAAATCCAGTTTTCAAGCTGTGGTCTTTTCAAACACATCTTCGCACATAAGTCACACATTTCAATAAAGCATTTTCAAGACTGTTGACCACTTGAATTTCTTCGTGTTGTTGAATTAGCCTAATCTTTTCTCAAGAGATTTTATATCTCAAATCCAGTATTTTTCTCTTTTTATGCTAAACATGGAGATCCTGATTTTGTGTGAATGCATTACTTTGGATGTGAGAAAGAAATTGCCAATTATGTGCTTTTCCCTTTTCTGCACAAATTCTGGGAAAATGTAAGATCCTCCATTTTCTAACATGGTTTAAGGGAACAACTGTAAGTCCATTCAGGGCAGTTTAATTTAGATGATCAATTTAACACTTAAGAAGACCTAGAGGTTCTTAAGATTCCATCTCATGTAGAATACTGTATATTAATTATTTTTATCAGATATTTTACAAATACCTCACCTCATCCTGTATGTAATCAATAATAATGTATTATTTTAGAGTAGAAAGACACAGAATATCAATATAAAAATATATTTAAGCCCTTCAAATTCTTGTGTCCTTTTTCTTTAATTTTTGAATTAACATCATATTATTGGATGTACTACTGAATAAAAATAAATTGCAGAGACTTTGATGGAGAGAAGACATAATTGAACAGCACGATCGTTTATTTTGGCTCCACTTTCAAATTTCTAAGGACCAGTTGCTGAGTTTTGAGAGGTTTTGTTTATTGAATTATGAGTGTCTTATAAATTTGTAAATGTTCTGCGGTGCTTGTTATTATTTCCTGTTTGGAAATAATTTTTCTGCCCAAGGTGTTCTGGAAGTGGTTTTAACTTCTTGACTCAGAGACACCCCAAATATACTGAGCGGTGGAATTTACGGAGAATGTTTGACAAACTGTATTTGTTTCTATTTTTGTGTGATTTATATAACGAAATATGCAGTGTGTTTAAGAATCCTAAAGTAATACCATCTAAACTATGATTCTGTGAAGAATATCCATGGGCAATCAGAGAACAGTGAAATTTGGAATTTGACTGAAACAGTTGTACCTGTCTCATAACTTTCTTGAATTCTTTCATTTATTTACTTTCCTAAATTTTTAAAAATTCTTTAAATACATAGCTGTGGTTTTCTTTTTATGGCCACAATCATAAAATTTCTGTGGTTGGCTATAGTGAAATCTTTGGATTTGGATTTAAGTTGCATTATTGTTTTAATTCACAGAATTAGAACCTAGATTTGCTACTAATAAAGTAGTGGATTTTTATTTCAGGTAAAATAAGTTCTGTCCCTCTTGTCCCAAATGTAGTTTAAATTAGTTGATTATATTATAAATAATAGAAGTAACAAAAATTCATCCCATTGCTGAATAGTGCTGAATATTCCTCCCCTCTAAATATTTCATAATATATATCTTTTCAGTAATATACTAAAAGAATTTTAAGGTCATCAAGCCTGGTCTGTGGGCTATAATTAAAAACAGGAAAAACCACAACCAAATAAACAACAAAAAATCACAGATAAAAATCACAGGTAAGGGTCCTCAAGAGTTCTCACAACAGTATAGGTCAGTGGTGGAGCGCTTACCTTGCATGTGTGAGGCACTGGGTTCTATCTTCAGTACCACATAAAAACAAACAAATAAATGTATTGTCTCCATCTACACTTCAAAAAAAAGTCTCACCACAGATCCTAGCTTTAGTTCCCAGAAGAAAGCTAGACCCCTCTTAGCAAATACTCCACTTCCTACATATATTTCACTTCCTGACTTTGGGACAGGTACCACCTTCAATTGTTTATTATTCTCTGTAAGAATAAATAAGGAAATTGGGTAGGACTAGGGATGGTATGTGGTATGGAGATGGTAAGATAGAATAAAAGTTTGTGTTTTTTTCTTTTTTGGGTGATGCTGAGGATGGAACTTGAGGCCTTGCACATGCTAGGCAATCTCAGTGGGATTCTGGTAACTAAAGGGTTCACTCTGAATACATAAGTCTTTTAATTGGAGTCTAATGTCATTACAGCATTGTGATAATAGGTATGGTAGAAAAAAAAAGCCATCCAATTATAATGGAGGAGTAGGTGTTAGGAATTAAATAAATGCATCCATTTTGTAGGACAAAGCTGCACAGCAATGTTTACTTCTTATGAGACATCTGTTGTGTGCCTTAATTACGCATTCAGTTTTTGGATACAGATAGCATTGATTTAATGTGCAGTAAAGGGAAGTGGTGTGAAATTGCCCTAGAATTCTGTACAGAAGTTCATATATGCTGGAAAATGGTAATGGTTGTCTGGATTCTTTCACCTGGACAATTTTGAACTTATTTTCCTGAGATAGGAGGAGAGGGGATATGTGAATTAACATTACTAATTGAGACCCCGTGTTCAGTTTGGAAAGGGGAGGTATAGGATTGGAATGCAAGTTGGAGTACCCTTTGCAGAATTTCAAGGTTTTTTTTTTGTCAAAGTGGTGTGAAATGTGTGACATTAGACATGACCCTAATCTGTATAAGTCACCACAGTATTCTGAAGCGAGATGTAAGTTACTTTGTTTTTTAGAGCAGTGAAAAAATCTAATTGCACATGCCATTAGCTTCAATCATGTGGAAACAGTGTTCCTTTCTAATTAGTACTCTTGGAACTCTGGTTCCTATAGGTTTTCAGCCAATCTCTGTCAAATAATATTCTGTAAATACCTGGGCTACAGAATTTCTTACATAAGCAACACACTTCACATAAAGATGTGATGTTTAGGTGTGGGATATAATTCAAAAGATGATTCAGAGAAGTCTCTGAACCTCAAGTCCAGGTCACATTTTAACCAGGAGCTATCAGGTGGGTGTTGCCTTGGTTGGGTTTGAGTTCTCAAGGTTTCTCTTATGAAGTCCTCAGATTTTACAAAGTCAGCTGAACTTTACAGCAACTAGTAAAAATGAAAAAGAACCCTTGAGTCCTATCTTGTGTCTCAGTAAATCTGGCCGTGCAGATGATGCACAGGTACTGATGAATTGTGTTTGATTGGAAAACCCTTGTGGGCCAAGTGTGCATAGCCAGTCAGGGCTGCTCTCCATAGGCCTAGATGAGTTTTCTAACTGAAACGTACTATCTGGTTGTGGTGGTGCACACTTGTAAACTCAGTGGCAGGAGGCTGAGGCAAAAGGATTGCAAGTTTGAGGTCAACCTCAGCAACTTAGTAAAAGGACAAGGAACGTAACTTAGTATTAAAGCACCCTTGTACCACAAAATCCCCAGTACCACAAAACAAAAACCCTTTATCAGGCACAGGAAGCTAGTTTCTCGACTGTGTTCATAACTTTGATGAAAGCTTTTAGTGTCATTTACAACCTTTGGTTTTTATAGACATCCCCTGTAAGAGAATTCTTCAAAAATAACTTTCTAAAAGGAGCTTTCTCCCCAGATAACTAAACGTATTGCTTTTGGTAGGTCACATAATCAATCTGATCTGGTGAGAGCTACTCCTTTAAGTCAACTACATTAGAATGAGACTTTGAAATTCAGCCTCACACATGAGAAATCAGGACCAGTTAATGGTGAAGCTGGTACAAAAACCGTAGATACATCTGACTTACAAAAAGTCTACTCACACCCTAAGGTTTACTTGAGGCAGGTGCAGCAATCTCCCTGAAGTACGATTCTGTACTACTCCTCAGTTGGTAAGTGGACTGGACCAAGGGAGAAGCAGGCCTCAGCTCCTGTCCCAGGGACTGAGCAAGATTTTGTGAATTCTTAACATCCTAGTCAGTGAAGCTATTCTGGCCAGTCATGGATATATGGATATATTTTAGTTTGCTTATGAGAACCTCCCATGACCATGACCATTGGTTAATTTCACCAATAAAAGCCCATTTTTTAAACTTGTAGTTTGCTAAATAGCAAGTGTTGAATGAAGTGTTGAGATGGGCTTTAGCTTCTATTGGAGTTTGGCCCAGTTGGATGGCAGCCACCACATTTGCTCGCCTCCTTTAGGGTTAAAACTTGCCTTGGAGAATCTGGGTGTGTTAGCATATGCCAGTACTCCCAGCTATTTGAGAGACTGAGGCAGGAAGATCTCTTAAGCCCAGAAATTTGAGGACAGCTTGAGCAACATAGTGAGACCTCCATCTCAGAAAAATGAGCAACAAAAAAACCCCTTACCTTGGAGAAGGTCATACTATACAGAAGTATTTTTAAGTAAATACATTGTAACAGGCTCCTCTGCTAATTCACACTGAATTCCTTATGTAGATCATCTTCTATAGTATCACCTGCCTTCCCAGCTTTTCTGTTTTTGTCTCTTATTGGGCACATTGTCTGTAGACCGACTTTTATGTTACACACATCACTTTAAGTTTTGATCACTGGGATGGTGGTGCTTGGCTTCAGTGACTGTGCAGTGTCATCTTAAAATACAAGTAATGCTGTACCACAGACTTCATTGTAGCACTGGAGGTTCAGCTATTCTGTACCAATTTAAATGTCTCCAATTTCCTTCTGTTCACCTGTGTTTTGTTAATGCTTTGAGTGACACCTGCAGTTTTAGCTCCATTTTTCTACAGAATTTTAGGACCCACCCAGGTTATGCTAAGACCCACTGCAAGTGTCTGTGGCGTGAAGAATATGATGAGCCTGATGGGTAAAGGTGTGACCTCTGTCCTCAGTCCACAATGGGACTTATTCTACCCACAGCTTCATAGGGCAAATGAGATAGAAGGACTTGAGAAGAAACCACTCAAATGTCATAGGCATGGCTATTGATCATAGCCACCCTGGACCAAAGAGGAGGAAATGTTTGCTTCTCAGCAATTTGTTTTTCCCTCTTCAGAGCTTCAATTGGCTTTTTGTTGGTGGTGTTGGTGGTGGTTTCCCCCTTTCTGAATATCCAGCTGCCTCCAGCAATTGGTAGAGTTGAAAGTGATTGATGAAAATCACAAAAGTTTAGCAGTTAGCCTGAACGAAAGTCTTTCACTTTAGCTTAGGACTAGATGTCCCCTAAATCATGGTATTCAGGGAAGGAGGGCGAATTATATATTTTTAAAAGCATTTCTAACATATTTCAGTGAGTCTTAATCCTTGTTTTCTAAACATTGACCATCCTATGACTATAGAGGGTGGGGAAGTCTGTCCCTACTAAACCCAAAGCCCACATTTTAGGTTCACTCAAGCACTTGTCCAGTGGTCCTTGGGTCCAGACTAACTTTTCATACAGTTCAATTTCAAATTACTGCCAGAACTTGGCAGCCAAAGATGGGGTAGGTTGGTTGATTATACCTCTAATTTTAATTTTTGTGTGAGGTACTGGAGATTATTTTTTTTTTTTTATTTTGAGATAGGGCCTCACTAAGTTGCCAAGGCTGGCCTTGAACTTGAGATTCTCCTGTCTCAACATCTGGAGTCTTGTACCACTTTTCACATCTTAATATTGCTGTAAGGTAGACATAATTATGAGGCATTTCAAGTGGAATTTAAGACAACCTTTGAAGTATTTATGAAGTTCTCAGTTTTGAGATGCTTATAAATTCTGTAACCAGCCATAAGAGATGGTGATCAGAAGAAAGGAATTGGACCCATGAAAAGAAGTGGTTGGAGAGGTTATAATGAATATGATACAAATGGATGTGAATTTTCAGTATTAGAAATTATTGTCCAGCTAATCATCTTGAGGTTCTCTCACCTCAAAAGTCTCCAAAGCATGCCTAAACTAGGTCACTACAGGACAGGAATCAAATATGCAAAATTCCCTGGATTATTGATGTTGCTTACCCTAAGGGAGGAAGAGGGAAGATGATGGTGTTCTTTGGCAAATGGTAGAATTTTAAATTCATGGCTACAATTTAAGAAATGTAGACTTTCATGTCAAGGGCAGTGGATGGGTTAGAAATCAAGTTGGATTAACAGTGAAGTTTAGGGAAAACCTGGAGAGTTAAAGCTCAGAGTTAGAAAGGTCCAACTGCCCTTTGAATGCAGAAATTCTTACAGAAGCACTCCTGATAGTATACCCATGCAGAGCAGGGGGAAGGTGAGAGCAGCAACTAACTACAGGGAGTTTCACAAGTTTCAGTCGTAGCTCTACTAGCTGTTTGATCTTGGCCAAATTAATTAACCTTAATTAAAGAGGGTGCCTCTTGTCTCATTTTTAAATGGAGCTAATAATAGTATTGAATAATGTACTAATACAGTTCCGAGGTAGAAGCAACTTTAAAGTAAATGGCAGGTAATTATTGGAAGGTAGCCAATGTAGGAGGGACCCAAAGGTGGCCAATGAAAAGGATGGGATTTGCATGGAAGCAGACAAGACAGAGTCACATACAGTTGTGAAAACATGATTCATTGATTCAGTTAGCCCCAGTTCAAACATTCGCAAGTAGTTCTGATGAGACATGCTATGAAGGTCAGTAATCTGGTAAAAATCATACAAGCTCAAGAGTCTTAATATGAAGAGTTTAGAGTGTTAGGGAGAAAGGTCAGGTAACCATAGGTATCAAATAATGAATACTGACCAAGGACTTCTTGTGAGTCCTGGTATGTTTTGTGTAATTTATTGAGTACTTACAAAGTGCCAGACACTGTTCTAGGCACTTGGGTTTCCATAGTGAACAAAATATAGATGTCCCCAGCTCAGTAAATAGCACAGTGGTCCACAGCACCACAAAGTAGGTAGGTAGATGATAGATGATAGCACAGCTTTTCCTTTCTTCAATTGTTCAGGCCAAATATCCATTTCATCAGATATTCCTGTTGGCTCTGTTTCCATAACTTTCTCAGGAACTGACTACTCAGCTTTTCCACCATTGCCCCTGGCCTAGGCCATCCTCTTCTCTGCTAAGACATTGCCATCATCTGCCGGCAGCTCTGTTCTGTTTTTGCCCTCCATGTCTTTCAACACAGTAGTGGGGTGACCTTGTTAGAACCCAGGTGAGAGCCTATTACTATGCTTTAAATCCCTCCAGTGGCTCCCAGCTATCTCAGAGTAGGGGTCAGAGCCTTCACCATGGCACCAGGGATCTGTGGGACATTGTTCTCATTTCTGTGCCTATCCCCTGTACCCTAGCCTCAACGACCACATTGTTCCTCAGGCATGCCACAGCTTGGGAATATTTTTACTTCTTGAAATACTGTTCTTAGAAGATCCATATCCTTTCACCTCATTTTCTTGATCAGTGAGGCCTTTCTGTTATCCCATTGAAAACAGTGATACATGCCACCCTGTACTCTCTACCCTCCTTCCCTACTTTGTTTCTCCATAATTCATATCACTGTCTGACTCCACCCTCACAAGTGCCAACTACAGAAGGGCAGAGCTCTCTAGTATTCATCACTGTATTTCCACATGTACACATAGTAGGTGCTCCATATTTATGGAATGAAAGAATGAATATTGTGGGCCAGGCTATGTTAAAGAGTGGTTTTTTTATTATTTAAAAGTATATGCTGATATAAAATACATATTCAGTCATGTGGAAAGTGGCAGTTTTTCAAAACATTGAACATTAACCATTTGACCTAGTGATTCCACTCCTAGGGATACATGAGCATTGAAAACATATGTTCACATAAAAACTCACATGACTGTTCAGTGCAGAATTATTCACAATAGTCAAGAGGTAGAACAATCCAAATGTCCATCAACTGATGGTAAAAATGTGATATAGCTATACATGTGAGAATCATTTGATTCTAAAAAGGAATGAAGTACTGATACACAGTAGAACTTGGGGAACCTTAAAAGCATACAAAATGATAGGCTGTGGATGTGACTCAGTTTAAGAGTTCTTGGTTAACATGTGTGAAGCCCTAAGTTTGATCCCCAGCACCACCAAAACAATAACAGGACATTAAAACATAGTAGTGAAATAAATCAGTCAAATGAAATGTCCAGAGAGACAAAAAGTAGACAAATGGTTGCCAGGGGCTGAGGGTAGGAAGAGCAGAGAGGGATTGCTAAGAAATACAGGATTTCTTTTTGAGTAATTAACATGTTTTAGAATCATATAATAATGGTGGTTGTATAATTCTGTGAATATACTAAGAACCATTGAATCATTCACTTTAAAATGGCAAATTTTATGTAAAAATAAAATATCTGTGGTAGGTACTCTTAGTATCCCTGTTTCACAGATGATGAAACTAAGTTCAGGGGACCTGCTCTACCATGGTGCATAGCCACCTGGCATGTCTCTGCAGAGGTGGCATAGACAAAGCCTTACCATGGCCTGACCTGTGATTCCTGTCATGGGGAAGCTGAGCAGCCTTGTGTAATGAGGTGCTTTCTCATCTGCTTCCTTGACATCAAAATGTGCTCCCACCCTGTTCTCATTCTCATCTGCCTTCCTGGTTTCTATCAAGTGCTGCACTTTCCAGCTCTGCTTGACTCCAAGACATGTCTGTAGGCTCTAGTGAGGTCTGAGACACTGCTTGGCCAGTAGTTGACCACCTACTGCCAGTGCCATCTGTTGCCTCTCAGCTCAACATCATCCTATGGGACTTAGGGACACAGAGAACTGACATTATACTTACTTTGCTTTTGTTTTCTGTGTACGTAACAACCTGTCTGAATCCATGGGGTGTCAATGTCTCCTTACAGTCCAATATGTGGAAGTAAGACTGCTATCCTGGAACTGCAGGGGTAATCCTTGTGACTGAGATAGCCACAGTACTGCTGCCTTGGCAATGTGTAATGGTAAGATGTGGAGAAGAAATGTTCCCAGGTCCCACCTCTGCTGGAGCTGGGGACCTGTCCCAAGTAATCTGAACCAAGTTAGACAAAGTAAAATCTATTTGGCATGTTATCTGATATGACAGTAACTTAAAATGAAGACAGTTCTAGAAAATATAAGATTTGTTTTAATGGTCTCTTCTATCTCTTTAAAATGTCTGCTTTATCTTTACTAGATTCAGAGGAGTCAAAGAACTCAGAAGTGGGGAGGAAAGACAGTAGTCCTTGAGAAAATTTCAGGATAGGATACTTCAAGAAGTGAACTGATAGGCCTAGGAACACAAACTTTTGCATGATTAGAAATCAAACTGATAGTCTTCTGTTGGCACATTGTCTCTAAAATTGCCACTGTAGTGGCACAAAGGCAGGAAGTCCTCCCTCATGAAGGACACTTGAGACATGGCACCTTATATAACCTTTCACCTACCAACCTAATCTTCCAGTGCCTCTTCTGTCCTCAAAATGAACAAGTTAGCTAATTCCTGGGAATAACAGTCAGCAGATCCTGAGAAGTTTTCACTTGTGCTTGTGGTCTAGGAGACCAGCAGATGGGGAGATAATGCAGACATGGGCCAGGCTCCTCTCCTTTTTAAGGCTCCAGCTTTTTAAGGGTGGGGGTCAGCCATTATGAAGTAGTTCCATGTTGTAAAGAGGCTGATTAATGACACAGGACCATTCCTGAGAAGGACCAGGCCTGGGAACAAATCCCAGCCCAGGCTCAGGCTGCTATAAAAGGTTGGAGCAACTCAACTCTGAGCCCACTCTCCTACCTTGTGAGTCTTGGCTAAAAATTGAATAGAAATTATGTCTTTGCAAGTAGCTTGAAAAGGATATGGCCTCATGTGGAGTACCAATTTTTATTTGCAGCTGCCTTTGCAACTCACTCATTAAAGCGAAGTTATAAGGGTAATAGATGCTGCCTTATTTTAGAGAGGAAAGAACTAAGCATGACAGCACCATAGCTAATGTTTATTGGGCCCTTAGTTTGATTCAGAAATTTTGATGTATTATTTTATTTAATCATTTCAATTAAACTGGTGTCATCCAGTTTTGGAAAGAATGCCGATGAGGCTCAGGAGGGATAAGGATTCTGTTCCAAGTCATAGATTGCAGTCTGAGGTCAAGCAGGAATGTTTTCTACTAGGATAAAGGTCTTTACAGTTTGGGACCAAACACGGATGAAGTTCAGAATGTGGCCATGTGGGGGCAGTGGATCAACATGAAATGGAAAAGCAACCCCTTGTTCAGCCCTCTATTTTGCAGGTTTCCTAGGCAATAGCAGGAACTGGGTAAAAGTGTGATGCCTGGGGCAGTGAAGACACCTGTGTTATTTACTGAGGGAAATATTTACTATTCTTGTTTGCCCTCCCTGATCTTGTTTCCTCCTCTTAGTGTGGGTCATTCAGCAACAAGGGGTTAAGACCATAAGAAACAGAGAGCATGTGTCAGGGCTTAACTGCTAGAGCCAAGAGATTGCAATGACTAGAATGAACAGCAAACCTGGAATGGCAGCTCACAGAGTGAGGTCAGAAGAGACACAAATATGGTTAATAGAATTTAGCATAATGAGGGACAAAATAGTTGATGAGCAAACAAAGATTCTACTTAGATTGAATGATCAAAGAAGTCAAGGATGGGTATAGATATGCTGAGAACAGTTGCTCCAATGAATTTATTTTGACTTCCCATTCTTCATAGCTATCACTTGCTATATCTCTTCTGCTTTCTGTCTGTTTAAATTTGAACATTCTGATTTTTTAAATACTTCCTATCACATTTTTCCCCATATTTTGGTATATTATAGTTGTATGTAATAGTGGGTTATGTTATTACAAATTTATACGTGCACATGATATCACAACATAATTTGGCCAATATCATTTCCCCTTTCACTCCCCTCCTACTTCCTCCTAGTCCCTTCTATTTCTCCTTCCTTCAATTATCATGAGAGCCCTTTCCCTAACTTTATTTTTCTTTTTCCTCTCTAGCTTCCACATATGAGAGAAATATACAATCCTTAACTTTATGAGTTTTACTTATTTCACTTACATAATATTCTCAAGTTCCATTCATTTTCCTGCAAATGTAATTTTTTCTTTATGGCTGAATAAAACTTTATTGTGTATATATATACCACATTTTCTTTATCCATTTATCCATTGACAGAAACCTCAGCTGGTTCTACAGTTTGGCTATTATGAATTGTGCTGCTATAAACATGGGTATGCCTGTATTACTGTAATATGATGATTTTAATTCTTTGAGATAAATACTGGGTGGAATATCTGGGTCATATGGTGGTTCCAATCCTCATCTTTTGGGGAATCTTCATTCTGATTTCTATAGTGATTGTACTAATTTACAATCCCACCAAAATTTTAAGTGTTCCTTTTTCTCCACATCCTCTCTAGCATCTATTATTGTTTGTATTTTTGATGACTGATATTCTAAATGGAGTAAGATGAAATTGTAGTATAGTTTGATTTGCTTTTCTCTAATTGCTAACAATATTGAACATTTTTCACATATTTGCTGGCTATTTGTATTTCTTCTTTAGAAAAGTGTTTGTTTAATTTGTCCATTTGTTAATTAAATTATCTATTAATTGGATGTTAAATTTTTGAGTTCTTTATATATTCCTGATATTAATTCTCAGTCACGAGTAGTTAGCAAAAATTTTTCTTCTATAGGTTTTCTCACCACATTCTTATTTCCTTTTCTGTGAAGAGACTTTTACTTTTTTTTTTTTTTTTTTTTTTTTTTTTTTTTTTTTTTTTGGTACCAGGGATTGAACCCAGGAGTGCTTAACCACTGACTCACATCCCCAGCTCTTTTTTGTATTTTCTTTAGAGATAGGGCCTCACTGAGTTGCTCAGGGCCTTGCTAAGTTGCTGAGGCTGGCTTTGAAATCACAATCCTCCTGCCTCAGCCTCCTGAGTCCCTGGGATTACAGGTGTGTGTCACCATGCCCAGCTAGAGGCTTTTTTTTTTTTTTCCACAAGAACTCCTACATTTTATCTTTGTACCTAAGTAAAACAAAACAACCAATTTACTAAGCAGCTGAAAAACTGTTAGTGTTCAATGATCAGGAAGAAAATGAGGTCAGAAGGTAAACTTTTAACTCCCTCCCAAACATATTATTGGCAAGTATCACAGAAACAATTCTGATTTTTAATATACAAAAGTTAAGCAATAAGGGGGAATACTGAAGATACAAAGACAGGGAGCAGTGATCCAAGAAGCTTAAATAACTAGGCAGCTCTTTCTGTCCATATTCCAGGCTCATCAATTCCTCCTATTCCAAAGTGGCTATCCACATACAGAAATCTTGGCAGCTCCAAATATATTTGTCTAGCTGTGTTTCACATGGCATCTCCACAAGCCAGGCCCCAGCTCAAATTCTGCACAGGAAATTCCCATTGCTGTCAAAGAACTCCTGTGCCCTCTGCACTACTTTGCTGCTGAAGTTCTGGTTTCCTGGTTCCACCGTCTTCAACATGTCCAGTTTCTCGCCACTTGGCGATCCACTACTGTCAGTTCTTCCGGTGCCCATGCAGTCACTGGAGTACTTTTGCAGCTCTCTCTGATGACCCAAAACTTCAGTGACAGACATAAAGCTCTCCTTCTTCAAGCCCTGGATTCCTTTATTCCTTCCTTTTTGTCTCACTGCATTTATACTGTGAGTTTTTAACTCTATCACTGTCAAAGCTGTACTGTGATGCTGACCTTCAGATGAGGCTTCATTCCCTGGTATCAGCAAAGAACTTGATACAGAGCGGCCTGTGGCAAGTGGCTTCAAGGTATTTCCAGAGCCCTGGAGTTGCCAGAGTGAGTGGGCAAACTCAGCTTTCTTAAGAACTTTTTGATCCTGCTTCAGTTTCTGTCCCAAAGTGGGTACAAATTTACTTTTTAAAACCCTTTGGATAACATCGGTGCTGACATTAAAACCTTCAGTCAACCTGGAAACTGACCAGGAACATGCAAATGTAAATACCATATCTGCTCCATAGCTTCTCGTGTCAGGGTTCTGGGCAGGGCACCAGGCACCTACATTTGCCTCTGAATTTTCTGGCACTGAATTGCTTTTTCCTGTCGTATCAGGGTGCTGGGGGGAGAGAACCAAGGGCAGAAGCCATGCGTGGAAGCAAGATGGGTGTTTGAAAAGTCTAGGGCTAAATCACCAAGAGCTCTCCTCGGTTGGTAAAGGCCATCAGGTCATGTGCGCCAGCGTAGCGCTGCTCTGTACCCCCACTCCCGCCACCAAAATCTAACACCTAGAACAGTAATTGCCCATAAGCATGCCGAACTGACCTAAAGGGTAATGAAACATACGTCACCAGTGAAGGGACTTGTGGTCCCAAGGGAGCTGAATATCTGCCCTTATGCCGCTGACAGCATGAAAGGTGTTCAAACCACAACAGAGGTGGCTGAAGGATGCCTTGCGCCCATCTAGAGACTTTTAATTTTGATACAATCTCATTTATTAACTCGGCATTTCCCCCCCCTGAACTGTAGGGATTCTATCGATAAAATCATTACTTGTATATATATGTAGGAGTGTTGATGCTAGTTTTCTTACAGGAGTTGTGTAGTTTCTCATCTAATTACTAGGTCTTTTATCTATTTAGAGTTGACTTTTTTTCAGGGTGAGAGATAAGGATCTAGTTTCATTTTTCTTCATATGGATAACCAGTTTTTTCAGGACCATTTATTTAAAAGACTATCTTTTCTCTATTGTACATTTTGGCACCTTTGTCAAGGATCAGATGACTGTAGATGTGTGGGTTTGCCTCTGTGTCTTCTATTCTCTTCCGTTGTTCTATGTATCTTTTTATGACAGTACAGTTTTTGTAATTATAGCTCTGCAGTATAGGTATTGTGTTGCCTCTATCATTGATCTTTTGACCTAAGAGTTGCTTTGGCTATTCTGGATCTTTTATTCTGCCAAATATATTTTAGGACTTTTTTTTTTTTTTTTTAGATTTGTAAAGAACGTCATTGGTATTTTGATGGGGATTGCATTGAATTTGTGTATTCCTTTTGGTAGTACAGCCATTTTAACAATATTAATTCTGTCTACCCATGAGCATGGAAGTATTTTTTCCAACTTCCGAGGTCTTTTCTTTCTTCAATGTTCTGTAGTTTTCATTGTAGATATCTTTCACTTCCTTGATTAGATTTATTCCTAGGTATTTTTCCTGAGGCTATTGTGAGTGGAATGGTTTTCCTGCTTTCTTTCTCAGAAGATTTATTTTTGTTATATAGGAAAGCTATTGATGTTTTTATGTTGATTTTGTAACCTGCTACTTTGCTGAATTTGTTTATGAGCTCTAGCAGTCTTCTGGTGCAGCTTTTTGGATCATCTAAGTATAGGACTATATAATCTGTAAAGAGTGATATTTGACTTCTTCCTTTCCAATTTCTAGCCCTTTAATCTCCCTCTGTTGACTAATTTCTCCTGCTAAAAATACTAGCACTATATTAAATAAGAGTAGTGAGAGTGGACATTCTTGTTATGTTCTGAATTTTAAAACTTTCAGTTTTTCTCCATTTACTATGATGTTGACTTTGGGTTTATCGTATGAAATCTTTATAATGTTGAGGTATGTTCCTTCTATCCCTAGTTTCTTCAGTGTTTTTATCATAAATGGATGCTGAATTTTACCAAACTTTCTCTGCATCTGTTGAGATAACTAAGTGATTTTTGTCCTTACATTTATTTATGTGATGAATCACATTTATTTATTTGTGCATGTTAAACCATTCTTCTATTCTGGTGATAAAATCAACTTTGTAATGATGTTGAATATCATTTGCTAATATTTTATTAAGTATTTTTGCATCTAAGTTAATCAGGGATATTGGTCTGTAGTTTTCTTGATGTGTTCTTTTTAAATAAATTTTTATTTGTTCTTTTTAGTTATACATGCCAGTAGAATGTATTTTGACATGTCATACATACATGGAGTATAACTTCCTATTTTTGTGGTTGTACATGATGTGGAGTTACACTGGTCATGTATTCATATATGAACATAGAAGAGTTATGTCCAGTTCATTTTACTCTCTTTCCTATTCCCCTCCCCTCTGCTTATTGTGAGTTAGAATCCTCATATCAGAGAGAACATTTGGTCTTTGGATTTTGGGGACTGGCTTTTTCACCTAGCATGATAGTCTTCAGTTCTATCCATTTACCAGCAAATGCCATAATTTTATTCTTCTTTATGGATGAGTAATATTGAATTGTGTATATGTACCACATTTTCTTTTTCATTCATCTGTTGAAGGGCACCAAGGTTAGTTGCATAGCTTTGCTATTGTTAATTGAGCTACCATAAACATTGATTTGACCTCGTTACTATAGTTTGGTGATTTTAAGTCCTTTGGGTATAAACCAAGGAGAGGGATAACTGGGTCAAATGGTGGTTCCATTCCAAGTTTTCTAAGGAATCCCCATATTGGTTTCCTTAGTGGTAGCACTAATTTGAAGTCTCATCAGAAATGTATGAATGTACCTTTTCCTCAGCAGCATTTTTTTTTGATTCAGTCACTTTCATTAACCTATCAATGTTACATTTTATACATATTATTTAGTCATCTTCTCAAAGGGCTCTATATCATGTTATTAATAAAAAGCCAGGTGAGATGGCTACACCTCAACCTGGCATTTTAATATCATCTGGACAAGGGAAGCTAGAAAATCAATCACTTTACACACATGTAAGTGTAGTGCTCCAAAATAACTAGAAAGCTGCTACATTTTAAGCAGGGTAGAAGAAACACAACTTTTATTTTGTTCTTTTTTTTCTAGCAAATTATAATTTTAATTAAAACAAACGATATCATAAAAATGCTCTTTTAAATTTATGAACTTCAACACAAATTAAAATAAAATAGTATTAGAGTATTTTGGGAGGCAAATAGCTAGCAGCTACATCCATCAGTGCAGCTGGGCCTCCTTATCAATAACCAGGTCTAGGTTGGGTATAGCCATGACCAAAGGGAGGACAGTTATGTGTATAAGGGTTAGGCCCACTTGGAGAAGGGGTCATGGTACTTCCAGAAGGTGGAGTAAAACCTTTTCTTAGTTGATAATCCCCTGGTTAACTTGGAGTCATTCCAGGCTGAGAGGCAGAGGCCTTTCAGTACATGGAACATATCATTCTAAGTCCTCCTGCATTTTGGAGTTTGTAGAGAGAAATTAAATGTAATTCTGAATGGCTTGTATTTTATACAGATTACAAATTTCTTTATTTTGTAATGAAAATTTTTATTTGTTATTTTTAGATATATATGATGGTAGAGTGTATTATTTATTTATTTTAATTAAAAATCATAAATTTACATAGGGCAATATTGTTTGATTCATTCTGTTATTTTTTCCCTTCCCCACCACCCCTCCCACCCCTCTTTTCCCTCTATACAGTCCTTCCTTCCTCCATTCTTACCACCCTCCTTATCCCTAACCTTAAACCTAACCCTAACCATAACACTAACCCCTCATACCCCCCCCCCCTTATATGTCCTCATCCACTTATCAGCGAGATCATTCATCCTTTAGTTTTTTGAGATTGGCTTATCTCACTAGCATGATATCCTCCAATTTCATCCATTTGCCTGCAAATGCCATAATTTTATCATTCTTCAAGGTGGAGTAATATTCCATTGTATATATATGCCATAGTTTCTTTATCCATTCATCAACTGAAGGGCATCTAGGTTGGTTCCACAATCTGGCTATAGTGAATTGAGCAGCTATGAACATTGATGTGGCTGTATCTCTATAGTATGCTGATTTTAAGTCCTTTGGGTATAGGCCAAGGAGTGGGATAGCTGGGTCAAATGGTGGTTCCATTCCAAGCTTTCTGAGGAATCTCCATACTGCTTTCCAGAGTGGCTGCACCAATTTGCAGCCCCACCAGCAATGTATGAGTGTACCTTTTTCCCCACATCCTCTCCAACACCTATTGTTGCTTGTATGCTTGATAATCGCCATTCTAATTGGGGTGAGATGAAATCTTAGGGTAGTTTTGATTTGCATTACTCTTATTACTAGAGATGTTGAACATTTTTTCATATATCTGTTGATTGCTTGTACATCTTCTTCTGTGAAGTGTCTGTTCATTTCCTTAGCCCATTTGTTGATTGGATTATTTGTATTCTTGGTGTAGAGTTTTTGAGTTCTTTATAGATTCTGGAAATTAGCGCTCTATCTGAAGTATGAGTGGCAAAGATATTCTCCCACTCTGTAGGCTCTCTCTTCACATTACTGATAGTTTCCTTTGCTGAGAGAAAGCTTTTTAGTTTGAATCTATCCCAGTGGTTGATTCTAGCTTTTATTTCTTGTGCTATGGGAGTCCTGTTAAGGAAGACTGATCCTAAGCCAACAAGTTGAAGGTTTGGACCTACTTTTTCTTCTGTAAGATGCAGGGTCTCTGGTCTGATTCCGAGGTCCTTGATCCATTTTGAGTTGATTTTTGTGCAGGGTGAGAGATAGGGGTTTAGTTTCATTCTGTTGCATATGGATTTCCAGTTTTCCCAGCACCATTTGTTGAAGAGGCTATCTTTTCTCCATTGCATATTTTTGGCACCTTTGTCTAATATGAGAAAATTGTATTTATTTGGGTTTGTGTCCATGTTCTCTTTTCTGCACCATTGATCTACCTTTCTATTTTGGTACCAATACCATGCCGTTTTTGTTATTATTGCTTTGTAATAGAGTTGAAGATCTGGTATTGCGATACCCCCTGCTTCGCTGTTTCTACTGAGGATTGCTTTAGCTATTATGGGTTTCTTATTCTTCCAGATGAATTTCATAATTGCTTGCTCTATTTCTGTAAGGTACATCATTGGGATTTTAATTGGAATTGCATTGAATCTGTATAGTACTTTTGGTAGTATGGTCATTTTGACAATATTAATTCTTCCTATCCAAGAACATGGGAGATCTTTCCATCTTCTAAGGTTTTCTTTAATTTCTTTCTTTAGTGTTCTGTAGTTCTCATTGTAGAGGTCTTTCACCTCTTTTGTGAGATTGATTCCCAAGTATTTTATTTTTTTCGAGGCTATTGTGAATGGGGTAGTTTTCCTAATTTCTCTTTCTGATGATTCATCCCTTATGTATAAAAATGCATTGGATTTATGAGCATTGATCTTGTAACCTGTTACTTTACTGAATTCACTTATGAGTTCTAAAAGTTTTCTGGTGGAATTTCCAGGTTCCTCTAAATATGTAATCATGTCATCAGTGAACAGGGATAGTTTGGTTCCTCTTTTCCAATTCGTATCCCTTTAATTTCTTTGGTTTGTCTAATTGCTCTGGCTAGAGTTTCAAGGACAGCGTTGAATAGAAGTGGTGAAAGAGGGCATCCCTGCCTTGTTCCAGTTTTTAGGGGGAATGCTTTCAGTTTTTCACCATTTAGAATGATATTGGCTATGGGTTTAGCATAGATTGCCTTTACAATGTTAAGGAATGTTCCCACTACCCCAAGTTTTTCTAGTGTTTTGAGCATGAAGGGATGCTGTATTTTATCGAATGCTTTTTCTGCATCTTTTGAAATAATCATGTGATTCTTGACTTTTAGTCTGTTGATATGGTGAATGACATTTATTGATTTCTGGATGTTGAACCAACCTTGCATCCCTGGGATAAAACCCACTTGATCACTATCTTTTAATATATTTTGGTATGTGATTTGCTAAGATTTTGTTGAGAATTTTTGCATCAATGTTCATTAAGTATATTGCTCTGAAATTTTCTTTCCTTGATGTGTCTCTGTCTGTTTTAGGTATCAGGGTGATATTGGCTTCATAGAATGAGTTTGGGAGGGTTCCCTCCTCTTCTATTTTATGGAATACTTTGAGAAGTATTGGAATGAGCTCTTCTTTAAAGGTTTTGTAGAACTCGGCTGAGAATCCATCTGGTCCCGGACTTTTCTTTGTTGGTAGGCTTTTGATGACCTCTTCTATTTCATTGCTTCAAATTGATTTATTTAAGTTGTGTATGTCCTCTTCATTCAGGTTAGGTAATTCATATGTCTCTAGAAACTTGTTGATGTCTTCGAGGTTTTCTGTTTTGTTGGAGTATAGATTTTCAAAATAGCTTCTAATTATGTTTTGTATTTCCCTCGTGTCTGTTGTGATATTTCCTTGTTCATTCCGAATTTTAGTAATTTGAGTTTTCTCCCTCTTTCTCTTTGTAAGTGTGGCTAAGGGTTTATCAATTTTGTTTATTTTTTCAAAGAACCAACTATTTATTTTGTTAATTTTTCCGATAGTTTCTTTTGTTTCAATTTCGTTGATTTAGGCTCTGATTTTAACTATTTCCTGTCTTCTACTACTTTTGGTGTTGGTCTGCTCTTCTTTTTCTAGGGCTTTGAGCTGTAGTGTTAAGTTGTTTATTTGTTGATTTCTACTTCTTTTGTTGAATGCGCCCCATGAAATAAATCTTCCTCTCAGTACTGCTTTCATAGTGTCCCAGAGATTTTGATATGATGTGTCTTTGTTCTCGTTTACTTCTAAGAATTTTTTTATTTCCCTCCTGATGTCTTCTGTTATCCATTCATCATATAATAGTGTATTATTTAATCTCCAGGTATTGGAGAAGTTTCTGTTTTTTATTCTGTCGTTTATTTCTAATTTCAATCCATTATGATCTGATAGAGTACAAGGTAGTATCTCTATCTTCTTGTATTTGCTAACAGTAGCTTTGTGGCATAAGACATGGTCTATTTTAGAGAATGATCCATGTGCTGCTGAGAAGAAAGTGTATTCGTTCTTTGTTGGGTGGTATATTCTATATAAGTCAGTTAAGTCTAAATTGTTGATTGTGTTATTAAGATCTATGGTTTCTTTATCCAATTTTGTTTGGACGATCTATCCAGCGGTGAGAGAGGTGTGTTAAAATCGCCTAGTATTATTGTGTTGTGGTCTATTTGATTTCTGGAATTGAGAAGAATTTGTTTGACATACATGGATGAGCCAATGTTCGGGGCATAGATATTTATGATTGTTATGTCTTGCTGATTTATGCTTCCCTTAAGCAGTATGTAATGTCCTTCTTTATCCCTTCTGATTAGTTTTTGCTTGAAGTCCACATTATCTGAAATGAGGATGGATACTCCAGCTTTTTTGATGTGTCCGTGTGCATGGTATGTTTTTTCCCATCCTTTCACCTTTAGTCTATGGGTATCTCTTTCTGTGAGATGAGTCTCTTGCAGACAGCACATTGTTGGATTTTTCTTTTTAATCCAATCTGCCAGTCTGTGTCTTTTTTTTTTTTATTGTAAACAAATGGGATAAATGTTGTTTCTCTGTTTGTACATGGCATAAAGGCATACCATTTGTGTAATCATAAATTTACATAGAGTAATGTTGTTTGATTCATTCTGTTATTTTTTCCCTTTCCCCCACCCCTCCCACCCCTCTTTACCCTCTATACAGTACTTCCTTCCTCCATACTTGCCCCCCTCCCTAACCCTAACTCTAACCCTAACACTAACCCTTCCCTCACCCCCATTATGTGTCATCCTCCACTTATTAGCGAAATCATTCGTCCCTTGGCTTTTTGAGATTGGCTTATCTCACTTAGCATGATATTCTCCAATTTCATCCATTTGCCTGCGAATGCCATAATTTTATCATTCTTTATGGCTGAGTAATATTCCATTGTATATATATATACCACAGTTTCTTTATCCACTCATCAATTGAAGGGCATCTAGGTTGGTTCCACAGTCTGGCTATTGTGAATTGAGCAGCTATGAACATTGATGTGGCTGTGTCTCTGTAGTATGCTGATTTTAAGTCCTTTGGGTATAGGCCAAGGAGTGGGATAGCTGGGTCAAATGGAGGGTCCATTCCAAGTTTTCTAAGGAATCTCCACACTGCTTTCCAGAGTGGCTGCAGTAATTTGCAGCCCCACCAGCAATGCATGAGTGTACCTTTCTCCCCACATCCTCGCCAACACCTGTTGTTGCTCGTATTCTTGATAATCGCCATTCTAATTGGGGTGAGATGGAATCTTAGGGTGGTTTTGATTTGCATTTCTCTTATTACTAGAGATGTTGAACATTTTTCCATATGTTTGTTGATTGCTTGTAGATCTTCTTCTGTGAAGTGTCTGTTCATTTCCTTAGCCCATTTGTCGACTGGATTATTTGAATTCTTGGAGTAAAGTTTTTTGAGTTCTTTATAGATTCTGGAGATTAGTGCTCTATCTGAAGTATGATTGGCAAAGATATTCTCCCACTCTGTAGGCTCTTTCTTCGCATTGCTGATAGTTTCCTTTGCTGAGAGAAAGCTTTTTAGTTTGAATCTATCCCAGTGGTTGATTCTAGCTTTTATTTCTTGTGCTATGGGAGTCCTGTTAAGGAAGTCTGATCCTAGACCAACAAGGTGAAGATTTGGACCTACTTTTTCTTCTATAATCTGCAGGGTCTCTGGTCTGATTCCGAGGTCCTTAATCCATTTTGAGTTTAGTTTCGTGCATGGTGAGAGATATAGGTTTTGTTTCATTCTGTTGCATATGGATTTCCAATTCTCCCAGCACCATTTGTTGAAGAGGCTATCTTTTCTCCATTGCATATTTTTGGCACCTTTGTCTAGTATGAGAAAATTGTATTTATTTGGGTTTGTGTCCGTGTCCTCTATTCTATACCATTGATCTACCTTTCTATTTTGGTACCAATACCATGCCGTTTTTGTTACTATTGCTTTGTAGTAGAGTTGAAGATCTGGTATTGTAATACTCCCTGTTTCACTCTTCCTGCTAAGGATTGCTTTAGCTATTCTGGGTTTCTTATTCTTCCAGATGAATTTCATAATTGCTTGCTCTATTTCTGTAAGGTACATCATTGGGATTTTAATTGGAATTGCATTGAATTTGTATAGCACTTTAGGTAGTATGGCCATTTTGACAATATTAATTCTTCCTATCCAAGAACATGGAAGATCTTTCCATCTTCTAAGGTGTTCTTTAATTTCTTTCTTTAGTGTTGTATAGTTCTCATTGTAGAGGTCTTTCACCTCTTTTGTGAGATTGATTCCCAAGTATTTTATTTTTTTCGAGGCTATTGTGAATGGGGTAGTTTTCCTAATTTCTCTTTCTGAAGATTCATCACTTATGTATAAAAATGCATTGGATTTATGGGCATTGATCTTGTAACCTGCTACTTTACTGAATTCACTTATGAGTTCTAAGAGTTTTCTGGTGGAATTTCCAGGTTCCTCTAAATATATAATCATGTCATCAGCGAACAGGGATAGTTTGAGTTCTTCTTTCCCAATTCGTATCCCTTTAATCTCTTTGGTTTGTCTAATTGCTCTGGCTAGAGTCTCAAGAACGATGTTGAATAGAAGTGGTGAAAGAAGGCATCCCTGCCTTGTTCCAGTTTTTAGGGGGAATGCTTTCAGTTTTTCACCATTTAGAATGATATTAGCCATGGGCTTAGCATAAATGGCCTTTACAATGTTAAGGAATGTTCCCACTATCCCTATTTTTTCTAGTGTTTTGAGCATGAAGGGGTGCTGTATTTTATCAAATGCTTTTTCTGCATCTATTGAAATAATCATGTGGTTCTTGACTTTAAGTCTATTAATGTGGTGAATTACGTTTATTGATTTCCTGATGTTGAACCAACCTTGCATCCCTGGGATGAAACCCACTTGATCATGGTGCACTATCTTTTTAATATGTTTTTGTATGCGATTTGCTAAAATTTTGTTGAGAATTTTTGCATCGATGTTCATTAAGGATATTGGTCTGAAATTTTCTTTCCTTGATGAGTCTCTGTCTGGTTTAGGTATCAGGGTGATATTGGCTTCATAGAATGAGTTTGGGAGGGTTCCCTCCTCTTCTATTATGGAATACTTTGAGAAGTATTGGAATGAGCTCTTCTTTAAAGGTTTTGTAGAACTCGGCTGAGAACCCATCTGGTCCTGGACTTTTCTTTGTTGGTAGGCTTTTGATGACTTCTTCTATTTCAGTACTTGAAATTGGTCTATTTAAATTGTTTATGTCCTCCTCGTTCAGTTTAGGCAATTCCTATGTCTCTAGAAACCTGTTGATGCCTTCAAAATTTTCTATTTTGTTGGAGTATAGATTTTCAAAATAGCTTCTAATTATGTTTTGTATTTCAATCCTGTCTGTTGTGATATTTCCTTGTTCATTCCGAATTTTAGTGATTTGGGTTTTCTCTCGTCTTCTCTTTGTTAGTGTGGCTAAAGGTTTATCAATTTTGTTTATTTTTTCGAAGAACCAACTATTTATTTTGTCAATTTTTTGTATTGTTTCTTTTGTTTCAATTTCATTGATTTCAGATCTGAGTTTAACTATTTCCTGTCTTCTACTACTTTTGGTGCTGTTCTGTTCTTCTTTTTCTAGAGCTTTGAGCTGTAGTGTTAGGTCGTTTATTTGTTGAGTTTTACTTCTTTTATTAAATGCGCTCCATGAAATAAATTTCCCTCTAAGTACTGCTTTCATAGTGTCCCAGAGATTTTGATATGATGTTTCTTTGTTCTCATTTACCTCTAAGAATTTTTTAATTTCCTTTCTAATATCTTCTGTTAAACATTCATCATATAATAGCATATTGTTTAATCTCCAGATGTTGGAATAGTTTCTGTGTTTTACTCTTTCATTTATTTCTAACTTCAATCCATTATGATCTGATAGAATACATGCTAGTGTCTCTATCTTCTTGTATTTGCTAACATTTGCTTTGTGGCATAATATATGGTCTATTTTAGAGAAGGATCCATGTGCTGCTGAGAAGAAAGTGTATTCGCTCTTGGTTGGATGGTATATTCTATAAATGTCAGTTAAGTCTAAATTATTGATTGTGTTATTGAGATCTATGGTTTCTTTGTTCAATTTTTGTCTGGAAGATCTGTCCAGTGGTGAGAGAGGCGTGTTAAAATCACCTAGTATTATTGTGTTATGGTCTATTTGGTTTCTGAAATTGAGAAGGATTTGTTTGACATACATGTATGAGCCACTGTTTGGGGCATAGATGTTTATGATTGTTATATCTTGCTGATTTATGCTTCCCTTAAGCAGTATGAAATGACCTTCTTTATCCCTTCTGACTAACTTTGGCTTGAAGTCCACATTATCTGAAATGAGGATGGATACTCCATCTTTTTTGCTGAGTCCATGTGCATGGTATGTTTTTCCCCATCCTTTCACCTTTAGTCTATGGGTATCTTTTTCTATGAGGTGAGTCTCTTGCAGGCAACATATTGTTGGATCTTTCTTTTTAATCCAATCTGCCAGTCTATGTCTTTTGATTGATGAATTCACGCCATTAACATTCAGGGTTATTATAGAGATATGATTTGGTTTCCCGGTCATTTGGTTCATTTTTTAAATTTTATTTATTTATTTGTTTGACACAACTTGTTTCCTCCTTTATTTGACAATTCCTTTAGGATAATTCCTCCCTTTGCTGATTTGCTTCTTTGTTTTTCATCTCTTCCTCATGGAATATTTTGCTGAGAATGTTCTGTAATGCTGGCTTTCTTTTTGTAAATTCTTTTAGCTTTTGTTTATCATGGAAGGATTTTATTTCATCGTCAAATTTGAAGGTAAGTTTTGCTGGGTATAAGATTCTTGGTTGGCATCCATTTTCTTTCAGGGCTTGAAAAATGTTGTTCCAGGACCTTCTAGCTTTTAGGGTCTGGATTGAAAAATCTGCTGAAATCCGTATTAGTTTCCCCCTAAATGTAATTTGGTTCTTTTCTCTCACAGCCTTTAAAATTCTGTCTTTGTTTTGTATGTTCGGTATTTTCATTATAATGTGCCTTGGTGTGGGTCTGTTGTAATTTTGTGTATTTGGAGTCCTATAAGCCTCTTGAACTTGATTTTCCATTTCATTCTTCAGATTTGGGAAATTTTCTGATATTATTTCATTGAATAGGTTGTTCATTCCTTTGGCTTGTTTCTCTAGGCCTTCCTCAATCCCAATAATTCTTAAATTTGGCCTTTTCATGATATCCCATAGTTCTTGTAGATTCTGTTCATGATTTCTTACCATCTTCTTTGTTTGTTCAACTTTGTTTTCAAGGTTAAATATTTTGTCTTCAATGTCTGAGGTTCTGTCTTCCAGGTGTTCTATCCTATTGGATATGCTTTCTATGGAGTTCTTAATTTGGTTTATTGTTTCCTTCATGTCAAGGATTTCTGTTTGGTTTTTTTTCAATATCTCTAACTCTTTATTGAAATGATCTTTTGCTTCCTGTATTTGCTCTTTTAACTGTCGATTGGTGCGATCAATCAATGCTTGCATTTGCTCTTTCATCTCATCATTCAGTGCGTGCATTTGCTCTTTCATCTCATCGTTTGCTTCTCTGATCATTTTAATTATGTACATTCTGAACTCCTTTTCTGTCATTTCTTCTGCCATGCTGTCACTGGGTTTTATTGATGTAACATCTAGATTTGTTTGCAGCATTTTCTTTCCTTGTTTTCTCATATTGTTCAGGTATCAGAGGACCGCTGAGATATTGCAGATTTCCTCTATTAACTTACAATGTCCCTGAAGATTTCTATATATATCCCCCCTTAGCCTTCAGTAGGCTGAAGTCTTGGAGGAAGTTGATAATGTGGTGCTCCACAAGGAAGCTGCCTCTCTAGGAGTGGTGGCCTTCAGGTGGGATATAATCCCTGCTAGCGGGCAGAGGTGCCTCCACTTGTTGCCCAATGGTCATCCAAAGGGGACCTAGGCTGTGGGCTGAGGCAAGGCCTGTTTGGGCCTGAGTCTCTGGTTTTACCGTCCTTGTGGGGAAACCTCACCCAGCAGGGAAGACTCACCCGGTGGGGAGGTCTCGCTGGTCACTTCCCTCCTAGAGGTTCCCCTCAATTTACAGCTACCGCCTGGGTTGGGCTGCCTTCCTCTGCAAAGTTCCCAGGGGCCCGGCCCTACCTCCTGGGCCTGGGAGCCTCACCCTTCGCAGATGACTCTCCCTAGGCTGCCCTTCCTCAGAGAATCTGCCCGCAGGCCTGGAACCTTCGCTCCGCCCTAAGCCTGTCTCTGTGCAGCTCTTCCACCAAGAAGCCTCCTAGATCCTGGGACCCTGTTCTGCACCTAATCGCCTGGCTATGTGGCCCCTCCTCTGAGCAGCCACCTGGGGCCCTGTACAATTGCTCTGAATCCCAGAGACCCGCCACACGCCTCTTTCTCCAGACAGCCACCCAGTATTCCGGTGGGGTCACTAGGAGTCCAAGAAACTCACTGCGTGCCTCCACCTCCACCAACCACCTGTAGCTCTGGGCAATCAATCACTCCGAGTCGAAGTGACCCTCCCCGTTCCTCCTCCTTCTCCAGATAACCCCCAGGGTGTTCAGGAGCGGTCACTCTGAGTGGCTCTGAGTCCATGTGACCCGCAGCACGGGTCCTCTGGGCAACCGCCCGGAGCTCTGGTGCGGCCACTCAAGACCAAGCGTCCCACCACGCTTCTCCTCCATGCAGCCCCTCTGTGTTCAGGAGCTGTCACTTTAAGTCCAAACAACTCACCACTCGCCTTCTCCTCTGAGCAGCCGCCTGGAGCGCTAATGTAGTCACTGCGAGTCCAAAGGACCCGCCGCGCTCCTCCTCTTCCTCCTCCTACTCCTCCGGGCAGGCCCCGGGGTTCAGAAGTGGTCAGAGTCCAAACAGCTCGCCACGCAGCCCCTCCTCTGGCAACCGCCTGTAGCTCTGATGTAGTCACCCCAAATCCAAGCGGCCGCACTCTTCCTCCTCCTCCTCATCCTCAGGGCAGGACCCGGTGTTCAGAAGCGTCGTTCCGAGTCCAAACAGCTCGCCGGCGGCTTCTCCTCTGGCAACCGCCTGTAGCTCTGGTGCAGTCACTCCGAATCCAAGTGGCCACGCTCCTCCTCCTCCTCCTCAGGGCAGGCCCCGGTGTCCTGAGTCCACACAGCTCTCCTCGCCACTCTTCCCCTGGGCAGCCGCCGGAGCCCCAGTGGTTGCTCTGAGTCCCAGCGCTGTGCTGAGCGGCATCCTTTACAGCGCTCCCAGCTGTCCGAGTTCACTGCTCCAGCGGGGGGAGGGGTGTCTCGCCGGCAGTTCTACTTCACAAAGTTTCCTGCGTTCCGGGACCACCGTCCCATCCGGGATGCCCCCCCAGGGGGTGAGAGTCACCCGGCTGCTTTGAGTTGGTCCCAAGTGTCTCAATATCTCCTCTTTTGAATCCTGAGTCCTGGAGCAACATGAAATGCAGCCACCCTCTAGGCCGCCATCTTGAAAACTCCAGCAACTTAGTTTCAACCCTCTAGGAGGAGTAAAATGGATTCCCACTCCATGGAAGCCAGCAAACTCAATGAGAAAGAAGTTCAAACCCAAAGTTCCCTCGGCGGCCGCGAGGGACACTCAAGAGAATTCAGGCGCCTCGCGAGAGTTCCGAAGACCATCACGTGACACAAGCCACGCACCTGAAAGCAGGGGCAACCCGGCTCACGGCTTGGTTCCAGTAAATGTCGACTGGAACCTGATTTAAAGTTGGAAGGAGCAACCAGCCTTGCCAACTAGTCAACGTCTGCAACTACACTCCCGAAAGCGCTCTCCACCCCGGAAGTGCACTAATCCGCAGCACGTGGGGTTCCAGTCTGTGTCTTTTGATTGATGAGTTCAGGCCATTAACATTCAGGGTTATTATTGTGATATGATTTGTATTCCCAGTCATTGGACTCATTTTTGTTTTTTGACATGATTTGGTTTCCCCTTTATTTGGCTATTCCTTTAGGCTAGTTCCTCCTGTTGCTGATTTGCATCGTTGTTTTTCATCTCTTCCTCATGGAATATTTTGCTGAGAATGTTCTGTAATGCCGGCTTTCTTTTTGTAAATTCCTTTCGCTTTTGTTTATCATGAAAGGATCTTATTTCATGGTCAAATCTGAAAGTAAGTTTTGCTGGGTATAAGATTCTTGGTTGGCATCCGTTTTCTTTCAGGGCTTGGTAAATGTTGTTTCAGGCCCATCTAGCTTTTAGGGTCTGGATTGAAAAATCGGCTGATATCCGTATTGGTTTCCTCCTGAATGTAATTTGATTCTTTTCTCTCGCGGCCTTTAAAATTCTGTCTTTATTTTGTATGTTAGGCATTTTCATAATAATGTGCCTTGTTGTGGGTCTGTTGTAATTTTGTATATTTGGAGTCCTATAAGCCTCTTGTACTTGGTTTTCCATTTCATTCTTCAGATTTGGGAAATTTTCTGATTTTATTTCATTGAATAGATTGTTCATTCCTTTGGTTTTTCTCTCAGCTTTCCTCAATCCCAATAATTCTTAAATTTGGCCTTTTCATTATATCCCATAATTCTTGTAGATTCTGTTCATGATTTCTTACCATCTTATCTGTTTGGTCAACTTTGTTTTCAAGATTAAATATTTTTTCTTCACTATCTGAGGTTCTGTCTTCCTGGTGTTCTATCCTATTGATTATGCTTTCTATGGAGTTTTTAACTTGGTTTATTGTTTCCTTCATTTCAAGAATTTCTGTTTGTTTTTTTTTTCAATATCTCTAACTCTTTATTGAAATGATCTCTTGCTTCCCATATTTGCTCCTTTAACTGTTGATTGGTGCGATCATTTAATGCCTGCATTTGCTCTTTCATCTCCTCATTTGCTTCCCTAATTGTTTTAATTATATACATTCTGAACTCCCTTTCTGACATTTCTTCTGCCATGCTGTCATTGGGTTTTATTGATATAGCGTCTAGGTTTGTTTGGGACATTTTCTTCCCTTGTTTTCTCATATTGGTCAGATGTCAGTGGGACTTTGTGATATTGCAGAATTCTTCTATTGGCTTCTAGTGTCCCTGTAAATTTCCAGTATATCACCTTCCTGCCTTCAGTAGCCTGAAATCTTGGAGTACCTTAATAATGCAGTGCTTCCAAGGAAAGCTGCCCCTAGCCCACTACTGGTTCTAGGACTTGGAGCTGGCTCTGTGTGGAAAGGCTCTCACTGGGGGGCCTGCTCTTAGAAGCTAGCCTGGAAAGGCGTTTCCCGCTGGAGGGGGCCGGGCTGCGGGCTGCTTGGGGAAGTCCCTGACTGCCCTGTCTTGGTCCCTAAAGCAACCTGTGGGCAGGAACTAGCCACCCTGTTTCAGGGACTTGAAGCTTGTTTCTGTGCAGAAAGGCTCTCACTGGGGGGCCTGCTCCGAGATGCTGGAGAATCTGGCCCTGTGGGAGGAGCCCACCACCGGAGTGCGCAGAGCTGCCTGGGGAAGACTCTAGCAGCCCTACCCTACTCTAGTAAGCCACCCGAATCTGGGCCTGCCGCCTGGGCAGCACTCACCAGGTGGAGAAGACTCACCCTGTGGCTTTATTTTAGTCCGAGTCTCTCAATGCCTCCCCTTCTTGAATCCTGGGTTCTGGAGCGACTGGAGATGCAGTCACCCTCTAGTCCACCCTCTTGGATCACCCAGTAGAGTGTATTTTGACATTACACATATATGGAATATAACTTATTCTAGTTAGGATCCCACTTGTGGTTGTGTATGATGTGGTGTTCACTGGTGGTGTATTCATATATGAACACAGGAAAGTTATGTTTGATTCATTTCACTGTTGTCACTATTCACATTCCCCTCCCTTCCCTTTATTACCCTTTTTCTAATCTACTGAACTTCTTATCCTCCCCTTGTTGTGTCCTGGCATCTGTATATCAGAGAGAATGTTTGAACTTGGGTTTTGAGGTATTGGCCTATTTAACTTAGCACAATAGTCTCCAGATCTATCAATTTACTTGTGAATGTCATGAAGTCATACTCTTTCATGGCTGAGTAATATTTCATTGTTTATATATACCACATTTCTTTATCCATTCATCTGTAGAAGGGCAGCTTGTTTGATTTCATAGCTTAGCTATTGTGAATTGAGCTGCTATAAATATTAGTATGACTGCATCACTGTACTATACTGACATTAATTCCTTTGGATATATACCGAGGAAAGGATAACTGGGTCATATAGTAGTTTCATTCCAAATTTTCTGAAAAATCTCCATACTGCTTTCCAGAGTGGTTACACTAATTTGCAGTCCAACTAGTAATGTATGCATGTACCTTTCCCCCACATCCTTGTCAACATTTATTGTTGCTTGTATTCTTGATAGTTGCCATTCTGGCTGGAGTGAGATGGAAATTTGATGTCGTTTTAATTTGCATTTCTCTTATTGCTAGTGATGTTGAACATTTTTTCATATATTTGTTGACCAGTCAGATTTCATTGTCCGTGAAGTGTATGGTCAATTTCTTTACCCATTTATTGATTGGGTTATTTGTGGGGGTTGTTTGTGTTTGTTTGTTTTGGTGTTAACTTTTTTGAATTCTTTATATATCCTGGAGATTAATGCTCTATCTGAGGTGCAGGTGGCAAAGATTTTCTCCATTGTGTAGGCTCTCTTTTTACATTCATGATAGTTTCCTTTGCTGTGAAGAAGCTTTTTGCTTGATACCATGCCACTTATTGATTCTTGATTGTACTTCTTGCTCTTCAGGAGTCTTGTTGAGGAATTTGGTTCCAAAGTCAACATGGTGGAGATTTGAGCCCACTTGTTCTTCTAGTAGCCACAGGGTCTCTGGTCTAATGCCTAGATCCTTGAAGCACTTTGAGTTGATTTTTGAGCAGGGTGAGAGGGATTAAATTTCATTCTATTACATGTGAATTTCCAGTTTCCCCAGCACCATTTGTTGAAGAGACGATCTTTGCTCCAATGTATGTTTTTGGTGCCTTTGTCCAGTATGAGATAACTGTATTTATGTAGGTTTTTCTCTGTGCCTTCTATTCTGTTCCATTGATCATCAAGTCTGTTTTGGTGCCAATACCATGCCATTTTTGTTAGGATAGCTTTATAGTATAATTTAAGACCTGGTACTGTGATGCCTCATTCTTCGTTCTTCATGACTGCTTTTTCTATTTGTATGAAGAATGTCATTGGAATTTTTTTTTCTTGTAGTTCTGGAAATTGAACCCAGGGCCTTGTGCTTGCAAGGCAAGCACTCTACCAACTGAGCAATATCTCCAGCCCTGGAATTTTAATAGGAATTGCACTGAATATGTATAGTGCTTTTGATTGTATAGCCATTTTGACAATATTAATTCTGCCTGTCCAAGAACATGGGAGATCTTTTCATCTTCTGAGGTCTTCTTCAGTTTCTTTCTTTAGTGTTCTGTAGATTTTATCATAGAGATCTTTCACTTCTTTTGTTAGATTGATTCCTAAGTATTATATATTTTTGATGCTATTATGAGTGGGATGGTTTTCCTAGTTTCACATTCAGCTGATTAATTGCAAGTGATTTATGGGTGTTGATTTTGTATTCTTTTACTTTGTTGAATTCACTCATGAGTTCTGAAAGTTTTCTGGTAGAATTTTTTGGGTCTTCTAAACATGGGATTATGTTATCAGCAAAGCAGAGATAGTCTAAGCTTTTCTTTTCTATTTGTATCCCTTTAATTTTTAAATTCTGTCTAATTGATCTGGCTAGAGTTTGCAGAACTATGTGGAATAGAAGTGGCAAAAGAGGGCATCTCTGTCTTGTCATATTTAGAGGGAATGCTTTCAATTTTTCTCCATTTAGAATGATGTTAGCCATGGGTTTTACATATATAGATTTAAATTGTTGAGGTATATTCCTACTATCCCTAGTTTTTCTTTTGTTTTGAACACAAATATATTCTCAAGTTTAACAAATGCTTTTTCTGTGTCTATTGAGTCTTTAAGTCAATTAATGTGTTGAATTATGTTTATTGATTTCTGTATGTTGAACCAACCTTGCATCCCTGGGATGAAACCCACTTGATCATGGTGCACTATATTTTTAATATATTTTTGTTTGTGATTTGCCAGTATTTTGTTAAGAATTTTTGCATCTATTTTCACCAGGGATATTGGTCTGAAATTTCTTCCCTACTGTGTCTTTGTCTGGTTTTTGTATCAGGGTGATACTAACTCATAAAATGAGTTTGGAAGAGTTCCTCCTTTTCTGTTTCATGGAATATTTTGAGGAGGGTTTGTGTTAGTTCTTCTTTGAAAGTGTTGCAGAACTTGATTGAGAATCTCTGGACCTGGGCTTTTCTTTTTTGGTAGGTTTTAGATGGCATCGTCAGTTTCATTGCTTGATATTGATCTGTTTAAATTTTCTATGTCCTCCTGGTTCTATTTGAGTAGGTCATATGTCTCTAAAAATTTGTCAATGTCTTTGAGATTTTCTGTTTTATTGGAATATAAATTTTCAAAATAGTTTATGATTATCATCTGTATTTCAGCAGTGTCTGTTGTGATATTTTCTTTTTAATCATAAATTTTAGTGATTTGAGTTTTCTCTCATTCTTTGGTAGCCTGGCTAACAATTAAGCAATTTTATTTATTTTTTCAAAGAACCAACTTTTGATTTCATTGATATTTTTTGAATTTTTTGTTTCAAATTCTTTGATTTCAGTTCTAATTTTAATTATTTCCTATATTGTATTGCTTTTGTCACCAATTTGTTGTTCTTTTCTAAGGGCTTTGAGATGTGATATTAGGTCATTTATTTGGTGACTACTTTAATAAATAAGCAATGTAACACACTTTTCTCTTATAATTGCCTTCATAGTGTACCATACATTATGATATGTTGTGTTGCTATTCTCATTTACCTCTAAGTATTTTTTTTATTTCACCCATGAAATTAAAAAAAAAAAAAACTGCTATCCATTGAACATTCAATTGAGTACTTATTAGTCTCCAGGTGTAAGTTTCTATTTTTGATTTTATAATTGATTTCTATTTTCATTCTATTATAGTCTGATAGAATGAAAGGTATTATCTCTGTTTTGAATTTGCTTAAAGTTGTTTTGTGGCCTAAGACATGGTCTATTTTGGAGAAGGACTCATGTGCTTCTGAGAAGAAAGTGTATTCATTCATCAATTGCTGAAATATTCTATATATATCTGTTAAGTATAAATTATTAATTGCATTTTTTAGTTCTCTAGTTTCTTTATTTAGTTTTTGTTTGGAGGATCTATCCAGTGATGAGAGAGGCATGTTAAAATTGCCCACTATTATTGTGTTGTGTTCTATTTGATTCTTGAAATTGAAAAGGGTTTGTTGATGTTCATAGATTCTCCATTGTTTGGGGCATAAATATTATGATTGTTATGTCTTGTTGACATTATATTCTCTTAAGCAATATGAAATGTCCTTCTTTGTCCCATCTGATTAACTTTGGCTTGAAGTTCATTTTACCTGATATGAGGATAGAAACCCCTGCATGTTTATGAGATCCCATGTGAATGATATATTTTCCTATCTTTCATCTTCAGTCTTTGGATGTGTTTGCCTATGATGTGAGTCTCTTGGAGACAACATATTGTTGGGTCTTGATTTTTAATTCAATCTGCCAGTCTATGTCTTTTTATTGATGAGTTTAGTCCATTTACATTCAATGTTATTATTTAGATATGATTTTTATTCCTTGTCATTTTGATTTAGTTTTTTAATTTGAATTAGTTTCTCCTTTGATTCTAGTGTACTTCCTCCATTTTCTGATTTTCACTTTTGTTTTGCAGTTCTTCTTCATGAAGTATTAAGTATGTTATGTAATGTAGGTTGCAAGTTGTGAATTCTTTTAACTTTTGTTTATTGTGGGAGATTTTCTCCATCACCAAATCTTAAGCTTAATTTTGGTGGTATAGTATTCTTGCTTGGCATCCATTTTCCTGTAGAGCATGGTATATTTTATTCCAAGACCTCTTAGCTTTTAGGGTGTTGGTTGAGAAATCAGCTGAGATTTACCTCTCAATGGGACCTGTTGTTTCTCTTTAGCAGCCTTTAAAATTCTATCCTTATTCTGTATGTTAGGCATTTTCAAAACAATGTGCCTTTGTATGGGTCTGTTGTAATTGTATACATTTGGGGTCCAGTAACCTTCCTGTATTTGATTTTCCATTTTATGTTTTATGGTTTTAGGAATTTTCTGATATTTTTTCCACTGAAAAGAATGTGCATTCCTTTCATTTGTGTCTCTGAGCCTTTATCTATCTTAATACATCTTATATTTGGTCTTTTCCTATTATCCCTTATTTCTTGAAATTTCTGTTTATGATCTTTTAACATGTTTTTCTCCATGGTCAACTTTATTTTCAAGATTATATATTTTGTATTCATTGCTTGAAATTATGTCTTCTAAGTGTCTAGTTTGCTGGTGATGCTTTCCATTGAATTTTGAATTTGGTCTATTGATTCCTTCATTTCTATGATTTCCACTTGATTCTTTTCTTCAGAATCTCTCTTTATTGAAGTGACCTTTAACTTTCTGTATTTGCTCTCTGATTTTATTTCTTGCATCATCCTTTACCTTGAAGACCAGCCTAACTATGAACTTTCTACTATTCTCTGTCATTTCTTTCACTGTGGTGTTGATGGATTCTGTATTGTAATATTTTGGTCTTTTGGGGTGGTTTGTTCCAGTCACTTTTCATGTTGTTTATTTGTTTATCCATCTAATAGTATGTCTCTGAGGCAGTAGAGTTTGTACTCTGTGGACTTATGGTGTTCTTTTTTTTTTTTTTTTTTTTCTATTACCTCACAGTTTAGGAGGAGACAAATAGTAAAAACCACTAGTGTAAATAATATACAACATTAAACCAAATATTTACTTCCATGACTTTTACAATGCTAATTTGTCAAAAATAAACAAAAATATATGGTCAGCTATTACCAACATTAAAAACAGTAGGTTTTCAAAATCTTTTTCAATTTTGAATGGTGGACATGGAGAGCAGGAGATATAGTGAGTTAATCATGAGGGAGGAGGAGAGAAAATACAAGTAAAAAAATTAAAGGAAGACTGAAAGAGAACAATAGAGTTTGTCTGTTAGCAGAACAAGAGAAAGAAAGAGAATTATGGGAAACAAAGTGAGAGGAAAAGAAAAATACACATAAAATCAAAATAAAAAACAAAAATAAATAAAAATAAAAGCATTAAAACTACTCTAAGATTTCACTTCACTCCAATCAGAATGGCAATTAACAAGAATACAAGTAACAATAAATGTTGCCCAGGATGCTGGGTGAAAAGGTACACTCATACATTGCTAGTAGGAATGCAAATTGGTGCAACCATTATGGAAAGCAGTATGGAGATTCCTCAGAAAATTTGGAATGGAACCACAATTTGACCCAGTTATCCCACTCCTTGGTTTATACCCAAAAGACTTAAAATCAACATACTACAGTGACACAGTCACATCAATATTTATAGCAGCTCAATTCACAATAGCTAAACTATAGAACCAACCTAGATGACCTTCAACAGATGAATGGGTAAAGAAAATGTGATATATATATATAGTATATATATATGTATGCTGGAATATTACTCAGCTTTGAAGAAGAATGAAATTCTGGCATTTGTTGGTAAATGAATGGAGTTAGAGAATATCATGCTAAGTAAAATAAGTCAAACCCAAAAGACCAAAGACTGAATGTTTTCTCTGATATGCTGATGCTAATTTACAATAATCGGGGGGAGCATAGGGAAGAATAGAGTTACTTTATCTTAGAGAGGAGAGTAGAGGGGAGTGAAGGGAGGGGTAGGCGTATGGGGGAAGGAATGATAGTGAAGTGAACCAGACATTATTACCTCATGTATATATATGACTGCATGACTGATGTGATCTTACAATAGGTATAATCGGAAAAATGAGATTATACTCTATTTATGTATGATCTATCAACTAATTAGAACAAATAAACCTTCAAAAAATTCTAGAAATGAGAAAAAACAAATAGGTATAATTATAAGTTCCATGAAATATTCAGCTTAGAATTAAACATAAAATATGAAAAAAAAATTCTCAATGAAAAGTTAAAGAATTGTTTCTGTTAGAGTTCACAAACTTCTTGACTTCTCTTCTCAGCAGTGGTTTGTTGGGGTGAAGTGTGATATTTGATTCCCTCTCAGGATGGGGACACTGGAGTGTGAAAGGAGATCCTGCAGATAAGGCTTAGCCCTAGGTAATTTCCAGGTTCTTTGTTGAGCAGTGATTGATTTGAAGATTTTAAATCAACACACCTCCAGAGCCTAGCGGTTGGCAGCTCATGCTGGAACCTTAGGTTCCATTCCTGTAGCAGAGGAGTTAATCCTTTCTTCCCTTGGTCACCTGCAGTCTTTGCATTTCCTTGTCTCTTGGGTTCAGCCATCACTCCAGGTGGCACCAGTGATGGCAGTGTTGTCACTGGAGGTCTCTTCCTTATTTTATTTTGTTCAACATCCTGAGTCCCTGATCTACTTTGAATGACCAGTATTAATTCCCAGGAAAGTCCCCTTTTTATTTTTTTTTACCCACCATGCTGAGAAGCTGCTTGTTTGCTTTCTTGGTTATATATGCCTTGGATCAGCCAGGAAAGTGACCTCCTCTATTTCTCCATCTTTTCAGAAACTTTGGCCTTTTAACATGATTGTTTTTCTCTTGAGCCTTTTAAAATTCTATTTGTTCTGTACGTTGGGCATTTTAATTATATGTGTCATGGAGAGGTTCTTTTCTTGATCTTGCCTATCTGGGGTTCTGAATGTCTCTTGTTTCTGGATGTCCATCTCATTGTCAAGGCTGAATTTTTTGTTATTATTTCCCTGAAGAGGCTATTCATGTCATTAGTCTACCTCTGACAAACATCTTCAATTTCAATGATTCTTAAATCTTTTAAAATTCTTTTTAATGTTCTTCCAGAGTTCTTGTATATTCTAGTTATGGTTACTTTTTTTTACGTTAATACTGCCTGAACGTTCAAGGTACCACTTTTTTTTTTCCATCTCTGAAGTTCTGCCTTCAGCATGGTTTACTCTATTAAACTGAAATTTTCATGTTATTATGTTTTTAACTTCTAAGATTTCTGCTTGGTTCTTTTTCAATATCTCTATTGCCTTATTGAAATCTCAAAATATCCTATACTGACTTCCTTATTTCATTTAGTTTTCTGTGTTCTCTTGGAATTCATTGAACATTTTTAATAATCATTCTTTTGAATTATTTATCTGATATTTCATACACTTTAATGTCTTTGGAGTCATTTTCTGATTAATTACAAACTTTAGGAGGTGTTGTGTTACTGTTTTTTCATATTTCTAATGTTCCTGTGCTGGGTTTTATGTATCATATGTGTGGACCTTTTTAAGGCACAGCCTTCTCTTGCCAAAGTGTTCTGTGATATCAGGTAGTTGCAAAAATTTCAACATTTTTCCAAGTGGGTTTTATACCATAGTTTTCCTGCTGATTTTTTGGAGCTAGTTTATTTTGATACTGTGTTTATTGTGTCAAAGTTTGAGGATTTCACTTTCCCTGTAGGCCTCAAAAGAGTGAGATCCTTCATGTAAATCTGGCAATCATGTTGTACACATCAGGGTAAGTGGGGTACACCTATGGTTGCATCAATATGATCTGTCCAGAAAAAACTCCAATTGACATTTCTCCTTCCCCAACACATATTGTGAGTCACTGTCCCCATATGAGAGAACATTTGGCCTTTGGTTTTTGGGCATTGATTTATTTCACTCAGCATGATAGCCTCCAGTTCCATCCATTTACCAGCAAATGACATAATTTAATTCTTCTTTATGATGAAGATTCCATTTTGTATATGTACCATATTTTTCTTTATCCATTTATTTATTAAAAGGCAACTAGGTTGGCTCCATAGCTGAGCTATTGTAAATTGAGCTGCCATGAACATGGATGTGGCTGCATCATTACAGTATACTGATTTTAGGTCCTTTGGGTATGTGCTGAGGAGCAGAATAACTGGGTCAAATGGTGGTTCCATTCCAAGTTTCCTGAGGAATCTCCATACTGCTTTACCAATTTGCAGTACCACCAGCAAAGTGTGAGTGCACCTCCCCCCCACCACATCTTTGCCAACATTTATTGTTACTTGTGTTCTTGACAATTACATTCTGATTGCAGTAAGGTAAAATCTCAGTGTAGTTTTAATTTGCATTTCTTTAATTGATAGTGATATTGAACACTTTTTCATATATTTGTTGATCATTCATATTTCTTCTGTGAAGTGTCTGTTTAGTTCCTGTGCCCATTTATTGATGGGGTTATTATTATTTGGAGTTAAGTTTTTTGAGTTCTTTATATATCCTGGAGATTAGTATTCTGTCTGAGGTGCAGGTAGCAAAGACTTTCTCCACTTCTGTAGGCTCTCTGTTTATGTTCTTGATTATTTCATTTGCTGTGAAGAAATTTTCAGTTTTATACCATCCCATTTATTATTTCTTTATTTTACTTCTTGTGCTTTCAGTGTCTTGTTGAGGAATTCAATAAGTATTTAGGCCCATTTATTCTTCTAGTATGCACAGGGTCCCTGGTCTAATGCCTAGATCCTTAATTTACTTTGAGTCGAGTTTGGTGCAGGGTGAGAGGTAGGGGTCTAATTTCATTTTGCTAATATGGATTTCCAGTTTTCCCAGCAACATTTGTTATCTACATTTTCTAGAAACAGTTTAAAGTGTTTTCAAATATGTATTCTTAAAATAGTATATCATATTTAAATACATTTTAGAAAACTTGTATTTTTGTTATAAATTTTCTTCTCACATCTATTTTTGACTTTTTAAAACTTTTATTAAAATCTTTCTAATGCATAATTATACATAACATTGGAGTTTTTTGACATATACATATATGCATAGAATACAATTTGCTTCTTTTCAATCTCTATTACTTCCATTTTCCTTGCCCTCCCCTCCCCCATTCACCTCCCTCTGCTTTTCTGATCCTCCTTCTATTTATTTATTATTTTTTTGGTGTTTTATAGATATACATAAAGGTGGAATTCACTGTGGTATAGTCTCATGTATACAGGATAATGTGGTAAATTTCATTTCTCAACTTGTTGCCCTTTCCATCCCTACTTCCCCTAATCCTCTTCCTCTATTCCATTGATCTTTTCCATCTTCATGTGATTCTTATCCCCTTTTTTCCCTTCTTACTCTAATTTCTGCATGTGAGAGAAAAAAAAAATTGACTCTTGACTTACTATTTCACTTATCATTATGTTCTCCAGTTATATCCATTTACCAATAAATGTCATATTTTCATTGTTCTCTATGACTGAGTAAAACCCCATTGTAGGTGTATGTATGTGTGTGTGTGTATATACCAAATTTTCTTTTTGTATTCATCTGTTGATAGGCACCTAACCTGGTTCTATAGTGTTGCTATTGTGAATAGTTCTCCTATTCACATAGATGTGCATGTATCACTGTAATATACTGATTTTAGTATTTTTGTATAAATACCAAGGAATGGGGTAGTCGGGTCTTTCATCTGTTGATCCCTTCTTGTTCACATTTTTTAAGTGACCCTTATAAAATTTTTTAATTTTGATAATTTACTCCATTTATGTAAGATGAAATTTTATGTTATTTATAGTACTCTAGTCAAAAACCCAGTTGAAACCTTTTGAACCCCTCATACATGGAATAACACCTGTTTAGCAATTTTTAAAAACACACTGTTTTAGTATATCGTCCCATGGAATTTAAGAAGTTAAGATTACTTGGTTTTATGTTTAAAAGTTAGCATTTTAACCTTGCAAATTAATCAGATGTCTTTGTATCAAACATATCTAAGTAATTTTATACATGTTAAATCTAATTTACTTATTTTACTAAGTAAAATATCAATATTTTAAAATATTGATAATTTACTAAGTAAAATATCAATATTTTACTAACTAAAAATATTTACTAAAATATTTTACTAACTAATATTTACTAAATATTTGCTAAAATATTTTACTAACTAAAATATCAAACAAGTATATAAAGCAACATCTGTCATCATCTTCCTGTTGAAGAAAAGTCCTAGGAAACAATTGGTTAGATATTTTATAGACATCAGCATTTTATAGACCCATTTGGAAACCTATGAGTTATTTTTTTAAAGACATTTTTCCTTTGCTTGCCCAATTTAAATTAAACCCTTTAAAATCATGTGAATTAAACATATTTTGATCCATTTTTTAATTTTTAAATGTATGAGTGCTCATTATATATAAATTTTAACATCATGTACGTGATATTTGGGCACACATATATAGACAGCATGTTATCAGACAACATGATATACACATAACTCAAAGGTAAAGGCCTTTTTGTAGGTGAATTTCCATTGCAATGTAACAGATGTTTTAAAAAACTCCAGTTGAAATAATAAAAATAGGACTGACAAAAAGTAATGTGATGAGCTAATCACCGAACCACCAATGCACCCACATACCCAAACACAATAAGATTAAAAAGCCCTTTTATGGAATGCTGGGGAGAAGTTAAGTCCTCTGGACTTTAATGTAAAGGTCATAACAAGGTCAAATATTCTTTGCTTCTCTATCTCCAGAATATCTTTACTGTCTGTTTTAGAAGTCTCCACTTTAGTTCCCAAGGCTGATAAGACAGCCAAGAAAATAGCTTTGGCTCTAGTCCTCCCTGAGCATTTAGACTACTATTTTGAAATGCTCACTTCCAAAGTTCAGAATCATACAATCTACTTCAGGGAACCAGGGATTATCCTGTAGAACTCTCTTGTAAAAGTTTAGGTGGTCATCATGATTTATCTGAAGACCTTGAGATATCAAAATTATCTTTAAATGAGGCTCCATCTTATCGGGGTTGTTTCCCATGTTGCCAAAATGGGCAGGGGTGGGGGCAGTTGCAGTTTCTTGATCAGTGAGAACCACTGCTGAAATAACACTTCACCCTGGCCAGGGACATTACTGCCAGGTACTTACCTCCAGACCTTAAGAAAATGCCCCATGTTGGGCGTCAACTGTTGCACTGTCCTTGTCTGCAGTGCTGGGGTATCTGGGGCACCACTTGTTACACTATCCTAGTCTGCAACACTGACAACAATAGGAAAAGTATTGTCTCTGTTCACCGAGGTTCTGAGGAGAAGAGCTTTATTTGGGAGAGATGGAACACTCATCACATAGGAAGCTGCTTCTGTCTTTGCTACACATAACACTGCATATAGCAGTTAAGCTAGCCATACATCTTAAAGATTGAGCCTTGCATAAGCAGTTACTAGCCTATTTCTTGGAAGATTATATGTTGGTAACAGAAAGTAAAATATAGCCATGTGAACACAGAAGGTGACAGTTTCACAGACACTGAAGAACCGACTTAACAGACCACAGAGCACAGGAAAAGAGGGATGGGGGTCCCAGTCCCTGAGTGGCCTGAAAGGTGCATGCCACATAGGCCTCCTCCAGGGGATAGCACAGAGTCTTAGTACCTGAGTAGCCTAAAAGGTGTGTTTGTCTCCTGACAGAATATGACATAGGCCTCCTTCTAGGAGAAGGGGCCCACAGCTGTCAACGGATTCTATTACTGTATCTTCTTGGATGTTTGGGGCACTTTCTTCCCTGTTTTCTTCATTTGTTCGTGTGTCTTCCCCTCTAGTAGTGTGGAACCAACAAATTAGTTTCTATCTTATAGACTTATAGTGTCCCTGCAGATTTCCAATACCTTGCCTTTAAGGGGGAGATCAATATTAACAGCACCCAATGCAAACATTATGCAGTCTTAAACCAAATAGCTCCTATTAGGATATTTATAGTTTTGTCACAATAAACAGAAATGGTGTGTTCAATTATTATCTATAATATAAACAGAAGGTTTGTTAATGGGTCTACAGTTTCTAATGGTGGACAAAGAGAGAATGGGGGTGTAGGATAAAATGTTAATGAGGTAGGAGGTAAGATATAGAAGTATTTGATCATAGGAGGGATGAATGAGGAATCTAAAGAAGTTGACTGATTGCAGGAGAAAACAGAGACTGGGGAAACAGATACATAAGAGGAGACTCTAGAGAGTAAAAAATGAAATAAAAGATTATAAAAACAAATAAAAAATAAAAAACTGAATTATAAAATTAAAAATATATAAATATAAAAGTATATATGACAGAACTGTAACATACTAATTAGGCATCACAGTCCTCCTTAGTGTGCTGCATGAAAAGTACTTTGTTTCATAAATGTTTGGGTCGTGAGAGTAGGAAAAGAAAGAGAAAAGAAAAAATCTCAAAGGAAAATTGAATAATTGTTTCTGTTGGAGTTTCTTCTCTGCTTCCCTTTCCATCTGATAGGTGGCATTGTCTGGAGTTTGCTGGTATCTCCACCCCCAGGATGGTGAAGTCTACTAGGTTGGAAGGGTTAGTTTTGGAGGTGGAATTCTTGGAGGTGGGGTACAGCAATTTCTGGTCCCTATTGGAAGACTGCCCCCACCCCCAGGAATCTCTGTTGGGGTTCACTCATGTAATGTAGGAGCCTGGTGTTAGCCCCTTACATCACCTGTAGACCCTACAATTCCTGGTCCCTAGTTCAGTTTTTAAACTGTATCTCTCCTGTCCCCACCCTTTTGATTTCCCAATCAGGAACCTCTCTCTCCAGATGTCGTGAGGGCTGAGTGCCAGGACTGTGTGCCTGTGGTGGAGAGCTGTTCTGTATTGGGCAGATCAGGACCAGGCTTTGAGAGCTGTGGACCAGATTGGTGGCTGGGGGTGGATGGGTTGGAAGACTGAGGGAACCTTGATAATGGGCTTCCAGGTCCCAGCCAGTGTCCCAAGATGGTAGTTGCCCCAACTAAAGATGGCAATGGTGGTAGTGGAGATAACCCAAGATGGTGACAAAAGTGTCCCATGATGGAGGTGACCATTTTCAGAGATGGAGGAGTGAGGAAGTCTGTGCAGTGGCAGTGGGCAGCCTGTTCAGAGATGCAGCTCTGTGGCCTGTGGTGCTAGGGAAGGCAACTGCCTCCAGGCCACCTGGTGATGCCAGTTGGAGTCTACCTCATGGAGAGTGCTATGGTGGTGATTGAAGTGTCCCAAGGTGGAGGCAGCTGGAGGAACCCTACATTTTTTAGACGAGGCCAAGTATGTGTGGGTCCTGTGTGGGTGTGGTGGGTCATGTGGATGTGGTGGGTCCAGGTCTGGTGCAGCACTCCAGCATGAGCAGTGGTCTAAATTTTTAAATGTAGGCACTCAGGGCTACAAATTTGTCTCTTAAATCTGCTTTCATGCTGTCCCAGATTTTGATATGTTATGTCTTTGTTTTCATTCATTTATAGGAATTTCTTCATTTCTGTTCTCATTTACTCTTTGATCAATTTTTCATTTAAGAGAGTACAGTTCAATCTCCATGAGTTTATGTGGTTTCAAATATTTTTCTTGCTCTTGATTTCTAATTTTATTCCATTATAATCTGATAGGACACATGAGATATAACGATTTTTTATATTTGCTAAGATTTGCTTTGTGGCATAGAATATGATCTATTTTGGAAAACATTCCGTGTGCAGCTGAGAGGAAGATAAATTCAGTTGTCTTGGGGTGGAATATTCTGTTAGGTCCACTTCTTTTATAGTGTTGTTTAAGTTGGAGATATCTTTGTTTATTGTTTTGATGATCTGTTTATTGGTGATAAGGTTGTATTGAAATACCCCAGCATTATTGTATTGAGGATCTATGTGGAATATAATGTCATGGAATATTTTTTCCATGTAACTGAGTGAGTAGATATTTGGGGCATAAATGTTTACTATGGATCTATCTTATTGGATTGTTTCCTTTACTAGGATATAATTTCTTTCTTTGTCTTTTCTGATTATTTTTTGCTTGAAGGCTACTTACTCAGATATAAGAATGGCTGCTGTTGCTTGTTTTCTTGGACCATATGCCTGGAATTTTTTTTTGCCATTCTTTGATATCAGTCTGTGGGTGTCTTTGCTTATGAGTTTCTTGTAATGGCATATAGTTAGATTTTGATCCATTCTGCTAATTTGTATCTTTTAATTGAGTAGTTGAGACATTAACATTCAGTGTTAGTATGGATATTGGATTGTGGTTTCCTGCATTTTATTTTTATTTTATTTTTTGCTATATTTTATCCTGTATTGGTTCTCATTTAGTAGATTATTCTTCTGTTGAACTTTCTTCTTTTGTGGGCTTTGGGAATTATTTTCTCATTCCTCCATGTGAGGTATATCTTTGAGAATTCTATGTAGTGCTGGTCTCATCTCATTAACTCTTTTAGTTTATTCTTGTTAGAATTATTTTAATTTCCCCTTTGAATTTGAAATTGAACTTTGCTAGGTATAGTAACCTTGGCTGATAGTTATCTCATTCCAGATTCTCCTTGACTTTAGGGTCTGAGCAGGAAATCAGAAATCAGAAATCAGTCTTATTGGTTTACCTCTAAAGGTGACCTGTTTTTTTCTCTTGTGTCTTTTAATAGTCTTTCCTTATTTTCTGTTAGGCATTTTAATTATAATATGTCTCAGAAAGTTTCTCATTTGGCTTTGTCTATTTGGGCTTCTGTAAGTCTCCTGTATGTGGATCTTGTTTCTGATATGGGAGAAGGTTTCTGTAACTATCTCACTGAAAATGTTTATATCTCCATGTTCTCTTCTCTCCCAGTGATTCTCAGTTTGATCTTTTAACATTATCCTACAGTTCTTTCATATTCTGGTCATGCTCTATAATTTTCATACTTTACTGCCATCTGTGTATTTAAGATCATATAGCCTGTCTTCAGTGCCTGAAGTTGTGTCTTCAAGGGATGAGATTCTGTTTTCTCCACCAGCTAGTCTGTTATTAATACTTTCAAGTGTGTTTGTAATTTAATTGATCCTGACTTTCATTTCTAGGAGTTCTGCTTGGTTTCTTTTCACTATTTCTATTTCTCTATTAAAATAGTCTTTCATCTCCTATAATTGCTCTCTTAATTCATTCCTTAGAACTTATTTAGTTCATTGAATATTTTTATAACCAGGTTTTTTTTTTTTTTTTTTTTAAAGTCTTTGTCTGGATTTCATTTACCTCACTGGGTTCCTTTGTTGGGGGATTCTGGACTTTGAGGGGAGATTTGTTTGCTTGTTTTCTCATGTTTACAGAGGTCTTGGTCTTGTGTATCAATTGAAATGGATTTCTCTACCTCTTTTTTTAAGGCAACAGTCTTCAATCACTAAAGTGTCCTACAGTGATCTGGATTGAGATCCCATTGTGGGTATGGTGTTCGGGTCTTTGTGTTATTTCACTGTTTCTACTATAACAATGGGTGTCCATAAGTGGAATCTGGGGGCTCAGTCTAGCTCTTCCTTCATGGGGCCTTGTAGTTTGGGTTTTTGTCTGTTCTAATATTTGTATTAAAGTATAACTGAAGTTGAGTGTTATTAATTTGGGTGTGGAGCAAGGTGTGCTATCTATTTTTTGCATTTAGTTCAGCAGCAGGGTTTGTATCCTGTAAACTTGTAGTATTCCTATAGATTTCCAGTACTTCAGAGATCAGAGGGAAACAATAGCAAAAACCAATGCAAATATTATACAGAATTAAACTAAATACTTCATTCCTAATATGACATCTACAATATTAATTGCCAGAAAAAAACAAATGATAGGGCCAGTAATTGTAATCAACAAAAACGATAAGTAGCTATGTATTATATCTGGCATTAAATCAAACAACAGGCGTAAACTATGACATCCACAGTAGTACTAACTGTAACAGCATTAATGGTGGGGGAAGTCATTATATAAACCAATTAGTGCTAAAAGATGGTAAGAACACAGTGAATTAAGATAAATGTGATAGAAAGGTAGAGATGAATTTACATTTTCAAAAAGAACAGAGAATACTGAAGATATGTAGCATGTGATGGTTATAAGGAAAGAGGAGAAACAGAAGTAGAACATTAAAGAGTGAAAGAGAAACAACAGAGTTTGGCTGCTAGCAGAAGAGAAGAGGGAGAGAGAAACAAGAGAAAAAGACAAATGAAAAACAATACAAAACAAAACCAAAATATACTAATCAAAAACCCTAACCTTCAAAAGATAAGGCAAGGAAAAATACCTACATTTTAAGAAATCCTACATATGAAAAAAACAGAAATAAATATGTATATGTATATATGTTCATGAATCAATCAGTGCACACACACATATACACAAGAGCACATACACAAACAAACCAACAAACAACAGGAAAAAAGAAAGAAAAAAGAAATTCTTAATACAAAATTAAGGAATTTTTCCACTGAGCTGGTCAAAATAGTCAATGAGAATATATATTCACTGTCTATGCCAAAATTTCTTTCCTTCTGTTTTTTCTTGAGCTAGGTACCGAGCACAAGAGTTACAGCTGAGAGTTGTTAAACCCTTCTCTTTTTGTGTTTCTCACCAAGTAGTCAGTTGGAGTTCAAAAATTATCAGCTTCCCTTCTTACCAGTATGAGGTTGGATGGGATGGGAAGTACTTCCATTTGGAATTTTGTCTGCACAAACTAGGTGGAAGCATTCCCAGGGTTGGGCCACTGTAGAGTTCTATGAATGGAGTTCCCACCGGTGGGGTTTAGGTCTAATCAGGCCTCAGGCTTTGCTGGGTGGTGATTTCTCTGGAGAGATAAGATCAATACATCCCTGGGAGTCTGGATATCAGAAATTTTCCTAAGATTCTATTCATAGGGTGGGGGAATCAATCTTTCATACCCTCTTGCTGCCCATGAACACAGCCTTTCCTGATGTCTTGGGTTTACAACCTGAGTGTATTTACACCTACCTGTTCAAATTCCTGACCCTCTTCAGCTGCTCCTGGGAGCTTCCAGATTCAAAGGGGGAAACAAATTATTCTCTTGACTTTTTCAACTTCAATACCCCTGGCCAAAACACTCTATGTGCCTGTTTCACTCCTGTTCTCCTAGGTACTACCTAGGTCATGTGGCAGGCACTTGCCAGGACTGTGTAGCCATTTTTGCTCAGATCTTCTGACTTCTACAGCAGCAGTTGCAGTGTGGCTGCATCAGATGGCTCTTCCTGCCATTCTCTGAGGCAAGTTGGGAAACATGGGGTACTTTACTTGCACAAATGTACAGTGTAGCTTCCAGAACAGTTAGGCTGAGTTTCTAAGCTCAGGATTTTCCATACTAAATCTGTCCATTGTGTTTCTCTGCACACTCCCTCCCTCTGTGCTGAACCAGCACCACTACAACCATTGCTGCTGTTGCCACAACCAGCTTGACTCCAATGTAGTCTCTTTTCTTTGTTTAATGTATCCAGATTTCTGGGTCTCAAAGATTCTGACTGTCCAATATTGGGTTTTAGTGAAATCCTTCTTGCATCCATCACACAGAGAAAGCACTATTCCATTGCTTGAATCCCAGGTCATGGATCAACAAGGAATGCAGCTTCCCTCTATTCCACTATTGTGAATCTCCCTTTAACACTCTTCTAAGAAATCACATGTATAGCAATTTTGGGGCCTTGATTCAGTGTCTTATAGGAAAAATTTGAATGTGTTGTGGCAATATGAGAGCATTCCAGGAAAATATTCTGTGTATTAACTTTGAAACTTCTACTGAACCTGTTTAACACCTGCCTTTCTCTGCTGATTTTTCAGCCCTTTTCACTACCGACATATTTTGTGTTACTTAGCATGGACCCGCAGAAGTTCACAGGAAGAAACTGAAACTGGTACTACAATGAAAGGCAATTCCCTAAAGTGCATTGAAAACTAAATATGAACCTCCTTGTGGAAAGTCTCTAGGACAGTGGTTTCCCATTTCCTATGAACAGCAGATCACAAATGGCACATATGCTGCAAAATTGAGAACTGGTCTTCATGATCACAAATGAACTATCAGTTCATGTTAGTGTATCTTGGGATAAAACCTAATATGCAACACTGAGAATTAAGTTATATGATTTTAGTTCTCTTTCAAGCTGTTCTCAAAAAGCATGTATGTACCAGTATTGGGCATTGTTGCAAAGTATGTCATATGAAGAATTTCAATGTGGTTTTGCAGTATGAATGAATTCTGGAAAACTACTCTGTGTACTAACTTTGAAAATACTACTGGAGCATATGATTAGCACCTGCATTTTTTAAAAATATATTTTTAGTTGTAGATGGACACAATACCTTCATTTTATTTAATTTTATATGGTTCTAAGGATCAAACCCAGTGCCTGACACATACTGGGCAAGCACTCTACCATTGAGCTAGGACCCCCGTTTTTACCCTGCTGTTACCAGTTATTTTTACTATAAACATATTTGGTGGTATTTAGCCTAGTCCAAAAGAAGCCAATAGGAAGAATGTGAAAATGGTACTGTAATGAAAATCAATTCCCTAATCACCATTGAAAACTAAGTATGAGGTGGGAAGGAAGATGGTAGACTAGAGGGAAACGGCTTTTCTTGTTGCTCAGTGACCTGGTATTCAAGCAGTGGGAATACTGCTTCTCTGTGAGGTGGGTGAATGAAGGATTTCACTAAAACTCAATACTAGACAGTCAGAGTTCCTTAGAGACTTAGAAATTTTGGGTCAACTAAACAAGAAAAGGAATAAAAATACTGGCAGGAACAGTAGAACAGGCATACAAGGATAGAAAAAGTCAAGAAATACATCAAACAGTCCTAGTGTGGAAAATCCTGATATTGGAAGGGCAGCCTGCCCTAGGCTGATCCAGAGGCTGTTGGACACAATGAATTGGTACATGAATGATACCCTCTGACTAACAATTATTCACAGAGAGCTTAGGCATGATCCATTTTGAGTCTACTGTACTGCCATGGCCAGTGTATTCCAGAATTGAGAACTTGGACTTAAGAAAATGGGTCTGGCTCCAATGCATGGTACAGGCAGACACCAGCCACTTGAACTACTCTGAGCCTAGAAAAAATTGGAGAAAATTAGGCATATATAGTACTTTGAGTGGGGGAAAACAAGTCTGGGAGGCTGGGGAGAATTGTCTTCCTCCTCCTTTTGAGTCCAGTGACTATCAGGACCAGCTGCAGAGATTGGGAATTGGAATAAGTAGGTTTATCTGTGCTGGGGTACTGACCCCCAAGAAGCTGGGATGGATTTGGGTTGGAAATCTGAATGGGTGGGTGTGTCCATTCTCAGAGAGTTGGGAGGCATGAAAGAATGCAGGCCCACCTGCCACAGGTCAGGAACCTGAACTGGAAGGTGTGGTTGTTCTTGGAGATGAACTCTGAGAGGCCATGAAGGTTGGAACCTGTGAGCAACAGAAGTGATGTGGGACTGACTCCCTCATCTTATAAGTGGTTCCCTGGGGAGACTCCTGGGGTACAGTCTTCCAGCATAGTAATGCATCTGATGGGTTCTAAAGGTGCATTGTTTAATATATTCAGATAAGGAGCATAACAATAAAGCACCTATGGCCTCACTAGACATAAGCCCTGCCCTCAGAGCTTCTACAGGAACTCATCTCACAGAACCCAAGTGTGGCTTCACCCTAGAGAGGAACTGACAGATTTCCCATCCCAAACTTCATCTTACCTCTCAGAAGGGAAGTAGATGTTTTTGAACTTCAACAGTCATCTTAATGTGCAACATGATATAAGAAAGGAATTGACAACTTGCGGCCCCTAACGTGCACCCAAAAAGAAACAGAAACTGGCATATATTCTCACTGATGTTTTTGTCCATTGAAATGGAAATGACTCCTTAGTTTTTCATCAAGATTCCCTTTTTTTCTGATGTGTTGAATGATTTGTGGACATTTATACATGCACATATTTGTTTTCTCATGTCTAGCATTTTTTGAAACTAAATATATTTTAATAGAAAACAAAATACAAAACAACTCTTTTCAGAAAATGAAAATATTTAACCATTTTTCTATGCATCAGAACTTGCTTTACCCTCAGCAAAACTGGACCTGGGTGTGTGTGCAGAACTTGCTTTACAGTGTGCCCACTGAATGGGTACTGCATGGCAGGGCAGGGTGGACTGCTGCAGGAGGAAGACACTGAAATCTATCTCAACAGTCCTTTGAAGACTCAACATCTTGTGACTTATTCCAAATTATTTTTATTCAGTGCTGGGAACCGAACCTAGGGCCTCATGCCTGTTAGGCAAGTGGTCTTCTGCCAATTCACACCTCAGCCCACAATAATCTTTCTTTTCAGGAGAGAGTATTACTGACAAAAGTGCAGCTGAGAAAAGATTTTTCCTGGAGGTTTCAAGATGGTGGAATAAAGCAGGTAACTTTCCTGGATGCTCTATGGCATGAAACCAAGAAAGCAGATGCACGACTTCTCAACAAGGTGGGTGAAAAAAAAAGGGGGACTACTTTAATGGAATTTAGTACTGGACACTCATAGCGGATTTGGAACTCAGGAGATTGGATATAATAAAACAAGGAAGAACTCCCCAGCACCACATCCATTGCTGGGGCCAGAAGCACAAGCCAAAGCAGTTCCTCCATGAACATAGTAGAGAGATAAGGGAATTAAAGTACCCTTTAGGTACTTTTTAGAAGTTTTTAGAAGGACTGAAGTGTGTCTGGGTATGGAGAGTTTAGAGATCAAAGAGACTGCCCAACCAACCTGAAAGGGGTGCTGCACAATAGCCTCATACAGGAAAGAAATCACATCTTTCCCAGCAGCATGAAGAGGACAGAGGAAGAAATTATTCTGCAGTTGCAGCATGTGGGTTGGCAGCTGAGGGAGCTGATTCCTGGCCTGAAATATGGACTTGACAAATCCACACTGAATGACATAGATTGTACCTAAGTGAACAGGAGTAAATCAAATGTGAAAAGAGATTTACACAGGGAACAATTTCACCCATCCCCCTTGGCTGCTTTCAGAACCAACTGGGATAGATGTGCCTGACTGGGAATTCAAAAGGGCAGGGACAGGAGAGACTGAATTTGGAGACTGAACTCCAAAACAGGAAATTGTGGTCCACAGGTGGCACAGTGGACTAAAACTTGGCTTTTACCACAAGAGTGAAACCCAGGGGAGATTCCTGGGGTGCTGGTCCTGGGGTGCATGGACCAGCAATTGCTGGATCCTAGAGGTGCACTGATTTAAAACCTCCAAGTCAATGGGCATTCAACAAAGAGCCTGGAGCTCACCTAAGCCAAAACCCTCTCCAGGAGTTCCACCTATGGGATTTCCTCTCTAACCCTAGCAACCCCATCCTGAGGGTACAGCAAGAATCATACTTCAGACAACTACACATAACTGCTGAGAAGGGAAACTGAGAATCTTCTGAACACCAACAGAAACTATTCTTTAACTTTTAATTCGAATCTCCCCCGCCCCTTTCTCTTTTCTCTACTTAATTGTGACCTCAATGGTTCATGGACATTTATGCACATTCATATTTGTTTTTTTCCTTTTCTCATTTCTAGCATTTTTAAAACCAGTTATTTTTCATGGATCAGTTTTTAGAGGACTAGGAAATTTGATTATTATATTTCAGTTTTGTTTTGTATTTTTAAATTTTTAATTTAAAAATTTACTTCATATATTTTTTTCTCTCACTTATCTCTTGAATCTCCCACCTTTATTCTGCAAACAGTGAATCTCTATTGTTTTCTCTTTCAGTCTTCCTTCAGTTTTATACTCTATCATCTTTCCTCTTCTCCCATAATCATAACATCCTACATCACTTCTGTTCTCTCCCTGTTCACGATTTGAAATTGTAAACCCTTTTGTATACTTACTGTTTTTATTGTAGGCAATAACTGATCATATCATTTCTGTTTATTGTGACATTGTGAAAGTTATGGAAGGAAATATTTGGTTAAATACTGTATATTGTTTGCACTGGTTGTTATTATTATTTGTCTCTCCCTAAACAGTGAAGTACTGGAAACCTTCAGGGACACTATAAGTCTACATAGTAGAAACTCTGCTTCAATAACAGAATCCATCACCACCACAGTGGAGAAGAAATGCCAGAGAAGGAGTTTAGATGTGCATAGTTGAACTGATCTGCAAAGTAAAGGATGATGTAAGGAGTGAAATCAGATAGAAAATACAGGAAAGTGAAAGATTACTTCAATAAAGAGAGATTCTGAAAAAAGCAAGCAGAAATTTTTGAAATAAATAAATAAATAAATAAAATTAAAAATTCAATACAAAGCATCAACAGAGACTAGATCACCTGGAAGAAAGAGTTTCAGGTAATGAAAACAAAATATATAATCTCGAAAATAAAGTTGATCATGGAGAAAAAGATGTTAAGAGACCATAAAGAGAATTTCCAAGAAATATGGAATAATTTAAAAAGACCAAATTTAGAACTTATTGAGATAGATGAAGGCTCTGAATTACAAATTAAAAGAATGCACAATATTTTCAATGAAATATATCAGAAAATTTTCCAAACCTAAAAAATGAAATGAAAAATAAAATAAAGGTTCATACATGTTTCCAAAAATACAAAATTACAACAGACCCACTCCAAGGCATATCATTATGAAAATGCCTAAATAGAGAACAAGGATAGAATTTTATAGGCTGCCAGAAAAAAATGATAGGTCTCATTAAGAGGGAAAACAATCTGGAACTCAGCTGATTTCTCAACACAGGCCCTCAAAGGCAGGAGATCTTGGAATAATATATACCAATCTCTGAAAGAAAATGGATATAAACCAAGAATTCTACACTCAGCAAAATTTTATTTTTTATTTTTTTATTTTTACAGACTGAATTTTGATTCATTGTACACAAATAGGATACAACATTTCACTTCTATGGTTGTACATGATGTAGATTCACACCATTCGTGTAATTATACATGTACATAGAGTAATGATGTCTGTCTCATTCTGTTATCTTTCCTCCCCTTGCCCCATCCTTCCTCTTTCCCTCTACACAATCCAAGGTGCTTCCATTCTTCTCTTACTCCCCACTACCCCATTATATATCATCATCCACTTATCAGAGAAAACATTTGGCCTTTGGTTTTTTGGGATTGGCTAGTTTCACTTAACATGATATTCTCCAACTCCATCCATTTACCTGAAAATGCCATAATCTTATTCTTCTTTATCACTAAAAAATATTCCATTGTGTATATATACCACAGTTTCCATATCTATTCATCTGATGAAGGGCATCTAGTTTGGTTCCACAGTCTAGCTATTGTGAAGTGAGCTGTTATAAACATTGATGTGCCTGTGTTACTGTAGTATACTGATTTTAAGTCATTTGGACATTCAGCAAAATTAAACTCCAGAAGTAATGATGAAATAAAAACCTTCCATGATAAAAGTTAAAAGAATTCACACCTAGAAAGCCTACACTACAAAACATTCTTCATAAAATAATGTATGAAGAAGAAATGAAAAATAAAAGTGAAAACCAGCAAAGGGAGGAAACACACTAGAAGAATTGTCAATCAAAGGAGAAACTAATTCAAATTTAAAAACAAACAAACCAAAATGACAGGAAATAAAAATCATATCTCAATAATAACACTGAATGTAAATGGGTGTAATGGGTGAAAGGCATCAATCAAGACATAGACTGGCAAATTGGATTAAAAAATAAGATCCAAAAATATGCTGTCTCCAAGAGGCTCACTTCATAGGCACATCAAGAGACTGAAGGTAAAATGACAGGAAAAAATATATTATTCACTTGCTTCTCATAAACAAGCAGGGGTTTCTATCTTCATATAAGATAAAGTAGACTTCAAGTCAAAGTTAATCAGATGGGACAAAGAAGAACATTTCACATTACTTAAGGAAATTATACATCAACAAAACATATCAATCATAAATATCTTTGCCCCAAACAATGGATCATCCACATACATCAAACAAACCCTTTTCAATTTCAAGAATCAAGTAGACCACAACACAACAATAATGGGTGACTTTATCACACTTCTCTCACCACTGGGTAGATCTTCCAAACAAAGACTAAATAAAGACACTATAGAATTAAAAAATACAATTAATAGCATAGACATAACAGACATATATAAATATTTCAGTCATCAATGACTGAATATACTTTCTTCTCAGCAGTACAAAATACTTGTCTAAAATAGACTATCTTAGGGTCACAGAGCAACTGTTAGGAAATACAAAAAATAGATAATATTTTATGTCTAATTTTATAATGGAAGAAAATTAGAAATCAGTGATAAAATAAAAATAGAAGCTACTCTAATACCTTCAGTTTAAATAATATGCAACGGAACGACCAATGCACAGCAGAAGAAATCAGGGATAAAATAAAAAAATACTTAGAGGTAAATGAGAATAGCAATACAACATATCAAAATCTCTGGGACACTAAGAAGTCACTGCTAAAAGGAAAGTTATTGCATTGAACTCATTCATTAAAAGCATAGAAAAACAACAAATAAATAAAATTATATCTCAAAGCCTAGAAAAAGAAGAACCAATCAACACCAAATGCAGTAGAGGACAGGAAATAATTACAATCAGAGATAAAATCAATCAAATTGAAAGAAGCAAAAGAAAAAATTTTAAATCAACAAAAAAGTTGGTTCTTTGAAAAAAATCGACAAACCTTTATCAAGTTAATAAAGAGAAAAAGAGAAAATTCAAATCACTAAAATTTGTGATGCAAAAAGAAATATCACAGTGGATACTACTGAAATGCAGATGATAATCAGAAACTATTTTGAAAATTTATACTATAATAAAATAGAAAATCTGGAAAATGCTGCAAATTTATAGACGCTTATGTCCTATCCAAATTGAGTCAGGAGGAAACAGAAAATTTAAACAGATTAATTTCAAGCAATGAAACTGAAGATGCCATCAAAACCTACCAACACAAAAAGCCCAGGAACAGATGGATTCTCAGCCCAGTTCTACCAGACCTTCAAAGGAGAACTAACACTAATCCTCCTCAAATTACTCCATGAAATAGAAAAGGAGGGAACCCTTTCAAACTCATTTTATGAATCTAGTATCACCCTGATATCAAAACCAGACAAAGACACCTCAAGGACAGAAAATTTCAGACCAATATCCCTGATGAACTTGTATGCAAAAATTCTTAATAAAATTCTGGCAAATCACATACAAAAACACATTTACAAGATAGTGCACCAAGATCAAGTGGGGTTTGTTCCATATTAGCATATGGTTCAACATGCATAAATCAATAAATGTAATTCATCACACCAATAGATTTACTCAAAAACTCCACCAGAAAACTTCTACTATTTATAAATGAATTTGACAAAATATTAGGATATAAATATAACACCCATAAGTCAATTATATTCCTATACACCAATGACAAATCAGCTGATTCAAGGTTTCAAAAGTGAAACCTTGCCTGTTAGCTCTGAATAATGGTAATGCTTCATGACAGTTCCACCAGGGACAAAACCCAATGTGCACACTGAAAACTAAGTTCCTCCATGTTGAAGCAGCTTTCACAAACTGGTTCAGTTCTGCTCTTCCTGATCTCAGCAAGCACATTCAGAGCACAGTTCAGGTCCTGTATCAAGAGTCTCCTAGGCAGAATAGAAATGCACTGCTGAACTGTGAGTGCACCCTTGAAATGTTTACTCAGGGTGAAGTACAGAAGTGAATGAAAATTGTATTGCGACTGAACGTCTGTGTGCTGCTTTTCTCAGGTGTTTTAAATAGAACACTAAAGGTTCCTAGTGAGCAATTGTACCTAGGTGCCCCAAGTTAGAGAAAGAAACTGGGGCTGTCAAGAAGCTCAATTCCCAAAAGTCACATTGAAATCAATCCTGCAAACCTTCTCAGAAAATTCCCCAGCAGTGCTGCATTACAATTGCATTGAACTGCTGATTACCAATGGCACAGAAGCTTCAAAATAGAAACCTTGCTTGCAAGCTCTGAAAAGTGATAGTATTCATGGCAGCTCAACCAGAGACAATTCACAATGTGCACACTGATAACTAAGTGAATTCATGAAAATAGAAGCTGTTTGCACAAACTATTTCAGTTTTGCTCTTCCCAGCTATTCTCAGCAAGCACCATTCAAAACCTGTATCCAGAGTCACCTAGGAAGAATAGGAACATGCTGTTAAAGTGTGGGCACACTCTTTAAACATCCTCTCTGGGTGAATTTTGGAAGGACTACTGCAACTTGTTTGACAGCTGCACTTTTTTTTTTTTAAATTTATGTGTTCCTTTTAGTTATACATGCCAATAGAATGTATTTTGATATATTATACATACATGGAGTATAACTTCCCATTCTTTTGGTGGTACATGATGTGGAGTTACAGTGGTTGTGTATTCATATATGAACATAGGAAAGTTATGTCCAAGTCATTCTATTGTCTTTCCTATTACCATCCATTTTCCTTCCCTCATTCCCCTTTCTGTAATCAAATGAACTTCTATCCTCTCCTGTTTTAGTCAGCTTTTTTTGCTGCTGTGACTAAAAGGATCTGACCAGAACAATTATAGAGGAGAAAAGATTTGAGGGCTCATGGTTTCAGAGGTCCTCATCCATAGAAGGCAGGCTCTATTCCTTAGGGCTTGAGATGAGACTGAACATCATGACAGAAGAGTGTGTCAGAGAGAAGCATCTCACATCATCAGGAAGGAGAGAGAGAGAGAGAGAGAGAGAGAGAGAGAGAGAGAGAGAGAGAGAGAGAGAGAGAGAGAATTTTCCACTCTTCATATACAAAATATATACCCAAAGCCACACCTCAATTCCCACCTCCTCCAGTCACACCTTACCATTTCAGTTAGTCCCATAAGGAAGGATAAGGAAGGGATTAATTCATTGATTGGGTTAAGACTCTTACAATCTAATAATTTCTCCTCTGAATCTTCCTGCATTGTCTCACATGTGAGATTTTGGGGGACACCTCACATCCAAACCATAACACCTCCCATCCTTATAATGTGATAGCATCCACTTATCAGAGAGAATATTTGGCCTTTGTTTTTTTTTTGGTATTTTATTTTACTTAGCATGGTAGTCTAGATCCATCCATTTACTGGCATGCCATGATTTTGTTCTTTATGGCTATTCCATTTTGTATATGTACCACATTTTCTTTATCCATTCATCTGTTGAAGGGCACTTGGGTTGATTCCATAGTGTATTAGGGTTCTCTAGAGGAATAGAATCAACAAGAAGTATGATTATAAAAAGGGAATTTATTAGATTGGCTTACACAACCAGAAACTGGATAGTCCACAATGGCCATCTGCAGGTTAGAGAGCTGGAAGAACCAGTAGCTGCACAGTCCAAGAGTTGGAAGCCTCAGAACAAGAAGGATCAACAGTGCTACCCTAGTTCAAGAGCAAGTCTTCTGGAAACTACCTGGAGAATCACTGCAGAGTCCACTTTGGAAGAGTGAAGAAGCGAGAGTTCAATATCCTCAGATGGTTGAAGCAGCAATCAAGAAGCCATTCAAGAAGAGTCAAGATTGCATCTGCATCTGCTTCCTTGTTTTTCCAACTTCTATTCCATCCAACCCACCATCCTATTGGGCAGTGCTGCCCATGCTTAGGGAGGGTCTCAACTTCGGTTCATTGTCCCACATTCCAATTATTCCTAGACATGCCCTCATTGACACACCCAAAAGTCTCTTAATCATCAGCATCTCTTAATTCAATCAAGTTGACAATTAAAATTGATCATTACACATAGCTTTGCTATTGTGAATTGAATTGCTATAAATATTGATGTGGCCATTTAACTACACTCTGCCGATTTTAATTCCTTTGGATATATGCTGAGGAGTGGGATAACTGGGTCAAATGGTGGCTCCATTCCAAGTTTTCTGAGGAATCTCCATACTGCTTTCCAGAGTGGTTATACCAATTTGCAGTACCACCAGCAATGTATGAGTGTACCTTTTTCACCACATTGTTGCCAACATTTATTGTTAATTGTCTTCTTGATAATTGCCATTCTGATTGGAATGGGATGAAACCTCAGTATAGTTTAAATTTGCATTTCTCTAATTGCTAGCGATGTTGAACTTCTTTCATATATTTGTTGGCCAATAATATTTCTTGTTCTGTATACTGTCTCTTTAGTTTTTTGCCCACTTACTGATTGGGTTATTATTATTATTATTATTTTGGTGGTAAGCTTTTTGAGTTCTTTATATATCCTGGAGATTAATGTTCTATCTGAATTGCAGGTGACAAGGATTTTCTTCCATTTTGTAGACACTTTCATCACAATATTTGTTGTTTCCTTTGCTGTGAAGAAGTTTTTGTTTGATACAATCTCAATTATTGATTCTTGATTTTACTTCCTGCACTTGTTTAGGAATTTGGTTCCTAAGGTGACATGATGGAGATTTGTGTCTACTTTTTCTTTTAGTATGTGCAGGGTCTCTGGTCTAATGCCCAGTTCCTTGATCCACTTTGAGTTTTGTACAGTGTGAGAGATAGGGGTTCAATTTCATTTTGCAACATTTATTGAAGAGGTTATCTTTTCTCCAATGCATGTTTATGGTGCCTTTGTCTAGTATGAGATGACTGTATTTGTGTGGGTTTGTCTCTGTGTCTTCTACTCTGTACCACTGGTCTACATGAGTGTTAGTGTGACAATACCATGCTGGTTTTTTTTTTTTTTTTTTTTTTTTTTTTTTTTTTTACTTTAGCTCTGTAGTACAATTTATGGTCTGGTATTGTGATGCATCCTGCTTCATTTTTCTCATTGAGGATTTCTTTAGCTATTCTGGGCCTCTTATTTTTCCAAATTAATTTCATGATTGCTTGCTCTATTTCTATGAGGTACATCATTGGAATTTTAATTGGAATTGCACTGAATTTGTATAGCACTTTTGGCAGTATGGCCATTTTGACAATATTCATTCTGCCTATCCAAGAACATGGGAGATCTTTCCATTTTCTAAGGTCTTCTTCAGTTTCTTTCTTTAATGTTCTGTAATTTGCATTGTAGAGATCTTTTCCCTCTTTGGTTAGATTGATTCCCAAGTATTTTACTTTTTTGAGGCTCTTGCGAATGGGGTAGTTTTCCTAAATTCTCTTTCAGAGAATCCATCACTTATGAATAAAAATGCATTAGATTTATGACTATTGATTTTATATTCTGCTACTTTACTGAATTCATTTGAGTTCTAGAAGTTTTGTGGTGGAATTTTTAGGCTCCTTAAATATAGAATCATGTCATTGGCAAATAGGGATAGTTTGAGTTCTTCTTTTTTTCTTATTTGTATCCCTTTAATTTCTTTGGTCTGTTTAATTGCTCCGTCTAGAATTTCAAGAACGATGTTGAATAGAAGTGGTGAAAGAGGGCATCCCTGCCTTGTTCCAGTTTTTAGGAGGAATGCTTTTAGTTTTTCTCCATTTAGAATGATACTGGCCATGAGCTTAGCATAGATAGACTTTACAATATTGAGGAATATTCCTACTATCTCTATTTTTTCTAGAGTTTTGAGCATGAAAGGGTGCTGCATTTTATCAAATGCTTTTTCTGCACCTATTGAAATAATCATGTGATTATTAAGTCTGTTGATATGGTGAATCACATTTATCTCTGGATGTTGAACCAAACTTGCATCCCTGGGATAAAACCCACTTGATTGTGGTGCACTATGTTTTAAATATGTTTTTGTATGTGATTTGCTAAAATTTTGTTACAAATTTTTGCATCTATATTCATTAGGGATATTCATCTGAAATTTTTTTTCCTCAATGTGTCTCTGTCTGGTTTTGGTATCATGGTGATATTAGCTTCATCAAATGAGTTTGGAAGGTTTCCCTCCTCTTCTATTTCATGGAATACTTTGAGGAGTATTGGAATGAGCTCTTCTTTGAAGGTTTTGTAGAATTCAGCTGAGAATCCATCTGGTCCTGGACTTTTCTTTGTTGGTAGGCTTTTGATGACTTCTTCTATTTCATTGCTTGAAACTGATCCATTTAAATTGTATATGTCCTCCTGATTTGGTTTGGGTGGATCATATGTCTCTAGAAACCTATTGATGTCTTCAAGATTTTCTATTTTGTTGGAGTATAGATTTTCAAAATAGCTTCTAATTATGTTTTGTATTTCACTTGTGTCTGTCATGATATTTCCTTTTTCATCCTGAATTTTAGTAATTTGAGTTTTCCCTCTCCTTCTCTTTGTTAGCGTGGATAAGGGGTTATCAATTTTGTTTATTTTTTCAAAGAACCAAGTTTTTATTTTTTCAATTTTTAAAATTGTTTCGTTTCAATTTCATTGATTTGAGCTCTGATTTCAACTCTTTCCTGTCTTCTACTACTTTTGGTGTTGATATTTTTCTAGGGCTTTGAGCTGTAGTGTTAGGTTGTTTATTCGTTAACTTTTTCTTCTTTTATTGAATGCACTCCATGAGATGAATTTTCCTCTTAGTACTGGTTTCATAGTGCCCTAGAGATTTTGGTATGTTTTATCTTTGTTCTGGTTTACCTCTAAGAACTTTTTTATTTCCCCCCTGATGTCTTCTGTTATCCATGTATCATTCAATAATGTATTATTTAATCTCCAGGTGTTGGAGTAGTTTCTGTTTTTTGTCATTGATTTCTAATTTCATCCCATTTTGGTCTGATAGAATACAAGGTAGTACCTCTCTTTTTGTATTTGCTAAGAGTAGCTTTGTAGCATAACACATGGTCTATTTTAGAGAAGGACCCATGTGCTGCTAAGAAGTGTATTCACTCATTGATGGATGGAATATTCTATATATGTCTATTAAGTCTAAATTATTGTGTAATTGAGATCTATGGTTTCTTTGTTCAATTTTTGTTTGGAAGATCTGTCCAGTGGTGTGAGAGGTATGTTAAAGTCACCTAGTATTATTCTGTTGTGGTCTATTTGTTTCCAGGAATTGAGAAGGATTTGTTTGACATACATGGATGAGCCATTGTTTGGGGCATATTTATGATTGTTACATCTTGCTGATTTATGCTTTCCTTAAGCACTATGAAATGTCCTTTTTTATCCCTTCTAACTTTGACTTGAAGTCCACTTTATCTGATATGAGGATGGATACTCCTGCTTTTTTGCTTAGTTCATGTGCATGGTATGTTTTTCCCATTCTTTCACCTTTAGTCTGTGGGTATCTTTTTCTATGAGATGAGTCTTTTGAAGGAAGCATATTGTTGGATCTTTCTTTTTAATCCAATCTGCCAGTCTTTTTTTTTTTTATGTGACTTTTATTTTTTTTAAATTTTATTCATGACATGACATAAGTAAAGCTGTACCATATTTGTCTTTTTCTCTGTCTGGCTTATTTCATTTGGCATGCCTCTGAGGTTCACCATGCTGTAGTGCATGTCAGAATTTCCTTCCTTCCGAAGGCAGAATAATACCCCATTGTCTATTTGTGCTACATTGTGTTTATTCACTCTTCTGTTGCTGGACACTTGGGGACACCTCCACCTTTTGCTATTGTGTCTTTTGAGGCATGAGTTAGCTGTAAGTATTATTACACTTTCAAGCTCATGAATTTTTAAATTATCTTCCTGGCTTTGTTTTCTAACTGAATAAGATTGTGATAAACACCCCAGTCTGAAGTGTTTTGTGGCTTACTGTGTGTTTGGCAAGTGTCACTTGCAGCAAGTGTACCATATGTGCTTGAAAGGAATGTGTCTTTCCCAGATGTCTAATGCAGTCAAGTTTATTCATACAACATCAATACTTTTACCATTCACATGCATTATTTTTTTACTGAGGCTTTTGTGTCTATGGTTCTTTTCACTTTTGTTCGTTTGTTGGTTTTTCTTACACAGCAACTACTAAGAAGTGTGTTAACATCTGTTCCAGTGATGGTTCTGACCAATACCTTTGAACAATTGGAAAATTTTCACCTTATTTTTTCAAATGTTCTTTTTTCTGGAATATCTTATTCAAGAACAAAAATTACAATTTAACTCTTCCTTCCTTAACACATGCTTTGTTATGTCTCTTGCTATCTATTCAGATATTCAAGTATTTCCTCTAATTCCATAAAGTTATAGAGCCCTTTATATTAGTGCAATTTCTAATATCTGATATCTGTGGGTCTCCTGCTGCCTTCCATGGCTTCTTATTCATGATGTCTCCTCTCTTGACTGCATAATTTCTAACCACAACCACCTCCTTTTCTCTGCATCTTGATGGCAAGATATATTTGTCACCTGAGTTAAGTTGAATTCTTCCAGATGCCACATACATTTCCTTTTGTGGTGGCCTGTGGGGTCTATCAAACTAGGACCTGTTTAGATTTGATTCTCTACTTGTGAAGAAATGACACAGGAACACTTTGTGCTTCCCCGTTCTCATGGGTACTCTCTCCTACTCACCTATCTACATGCCTCTCCAACTGCACCTTTCAAAAGTAGCTTCAATCCTTCTGTGTAGGAGTGTATTTCTCATTAGCCCCTACCCTGTGTGGAATCTTCTAGGAGCTCAGTTTTATGTAAGTCCATCTGACCTTAGTCATAGACTTTGTCCCATGCCCTGTTCAGGCCTCAGAGTTGCTCAGGCTTTACAGGATTCTTCAGGCAACTGTAGGCATTCTCTTAATTTTCTACAGTCTAGAGATTCCTAGATGCGTGACTTTTATTGTCATCAAAGGGATGCACCCACAAAGACATATGTATGGTATGTATCATTTCTAATCTGAAAATCCCAAAATTGAAATGTTCCAAAATAAAAATGTTTGGGGCACCAGTGTGATGCTACAAGTGGAAAATTCCACACCTGACCTCATGGAATGGATCACAGTCAAATACAGGTGCATAAAACATGTTGTATAAAATTACCTTCAGGTTATATGTAAGGAGTGTGTGAAACACAAATGAATTTCTTGTTTAGACTTGGGTTTCATGCCCAAGATATTTCATGTAAATGAAAAAAATATAAATTCTGAGCAATCCAAAACACTTCTCCCAAGCACTGCAGCACAAACTTAACCTTTCTCTCTGTCTTGGTGTGTGTCATGATATTCAGTATTTCATTTGCTCCTGATGGAAAATTTAACCAGATTATGTAATCTGCCATTCTTCTGATAACAGAACTTCTATTTGATCAAATAAATCATTGTTTCCATTTTGTTGGTTCTTCTGGAAATCTCTGCTAACAAATATTTTCAAATCAAAAGTAGATCAGATTTCAAAGGAAACAATTATATTTTTTTAAAAGCTACAAATAGTTTGTCAAATTTATGACAGTGATAAGTGTGTTGCTGAGCCACAGACCTGAGAGCTCTCCAATTCAACTCCAGTACCACAATAGTCCTCAATAGTCCTCCCTGAGGTAAAACTATGTAGATAACCTAAACAGACCTAATGTCTATTGATTCCAAAGGGCCTTGGACTTCAGAACATCCCAGGTAAGGTTGAATCTGCCAAAGGCACACACTACCAGGGTTTGCATCTGGAATCTCCCACAAAAGGCTCATTTGCTGAAGGTTTGGTCTACAATGCAGCCATGTTTATAGGTGGGCTTTGGGGGAAATATTTGATGGCGAGTTCTCTGACCTTTTCATGAAATGCTCATTAAAGATGAATACACATACTGTGGTAGGAATTGGAGGTATGTGGTAGGAATTGGAGGTAGGAAGACCTCAACGGGTGTGTGTCCTCAACAACTGCATCTTTTCCCTGTTGGATTCTCTTATTCCTCATTTTCCTAGTACTACTCTTTCTTCTTCTTCCTCCTCCTCCTCCTCCTCCTCCTATCTGTCTTTCTCTCCCTCCATCATTCTTATTCTCTCTTCCATTCTATGCCCTGGTTGGCAAGAGCTAACTAGCTTTCCTCTGTCACACACTTCTGCCATTATGGACAGCCTCAGTTCAGAACCAAATGAAAAGCCAAAGCTAGAGTCAAAACATTTGACAGAGAAGGAAGGCTGACCAACACGGACACCAAAATAAAATCATGCTTTTGTCATTGGTGGTGACTGCCTCTATTGGACCAGGCTTCCTAGAAAGGAGGCTACATCCCAAATGCTGCCCTACTGAGAAAAAGAGGACATCTTCACTCCAACCTTTTGTTATGGTCCAGGGATGCCATAATACTCTGTGGCATCCAGATACCAATTTAGATGTTCCTTTGAACACCTGTTTCCTGCAGTCTCCCTCTAACTAGAGCCTGCTCTCAATCAGTGCTGGATTGGATGTGTGGTACTTCTGACATGACTTCTTTAGCCTACCTTGGCTTCAGTCTTCCTCTTCTCTAACTCTGCCAACCTCAGAGATTTCGTGGATTGAGATATGAGAGAATTTATCATACAACCCTTCAGGAAGGGGGGTTTCACTGTGGACAGACTGGGATCATGGCTGCTAGGGATGTTTGGCTCACAAAAAAAAGGGCAATAGCATTATTTCAGGATCAGCTTTGGGGCATATGTGCTTAGGAAGCCATCATCTGACTTTAGTTAGAGATAGTAATCTGGCTATTCTCATATCTTGTGGGAAAGGGGACACAGGCACTGAGGACTTGGAAATTTGTCCAAATACTGACCTGTAATTGTTTCTGATTGAGTCCTTTTCTGGCCTGCAGAATATTGACATCGTCTGCATAGGAAGGGCTTTTCATGTCAGACATACGGTTTTAAATAAAGCTGCTTCAGTCCCCATAAATACTGCTTCCATCTGTATCCCATTTTTTCCAATCTTCCTCTGATAACACTCCTATCAGTGAGCCATGAGGCCATACTACCCCTTGAGGAAATTTTCTCCTTGCTCCTCACTGATGTTAGCAATAAATGCCTGTTCGGTTCCAGGGGGTGGGGGAGGACACATGGTGTGGCATTGCCCCAGACACTGAGGCAGTGTATAAAACCTAGAGACTTGTGCACCAGGCTCAGCGCAGTTAACTTTGTACAGAATGTCCACCACACCCTGCTTGAGTGTTCTTCTGGGTCAGACTCTACTACTTTGGGTTTCGAGTTGTCCTAAATCTACTTCCTGACCATTGCTCCCCATTATCTTATTGTCCCATTTACTCTGATATTTTTGGGTGATTTGCCTGAGCTCATGGTCTTCTGGTTTTTCCTTGTCTAGCAAGTGTTGGTCCAGGATCCTGAGTATGATAGCAGAAGCTCTACCATGGTAGGTCACTTGGATCATGGTGGGAGACAGGTCCTCGGGGAATGGACCTTGGACTGGCTACCAGAGCACAGTAGGCAGAGACTTTAAGGAGATATTTCATCTCTGAACACCTTGGCATCATCTTGTTATCTTGCTCCCTGAGGGTGGCCTCCATGTAATCATGTGGAGGTCTTCTGATGTACTACTAGCCCAATCTTCATGTAAGAGTGCACTGTACCTGCCATTGCCCTTTGTGGATCCACATTACACACAAGTTAAAAGGACCAAACAGCCATGTAGAGACATACCCTATGCCCACTAAGGTCAGAGAAATGAGTCAGTGGCCTCCTATATGGCAGGTCTGCTCTGGGATGCAGGATGCACTTGTAGGTGACCCAGGCAGAAACCCTAGAGGCTTGGATCATGACAGCCAGGGCACAGAACAGAGTCAAGAACAAGACCATGCACAGGAGGGCTTAATGGCAGCCTTGAGAGCTCCTGGCCTCCAGAGGCTCAGTGTTGGCTGTGGTATAATGGGGCACCTGACCCAGCAGCAGGAGTAATTGAAAATGACTTCTCTGTAACTGGACATCAGGATGATTTGGGTGTTTATTCCACATTCATATAAATTCTGCAAACAGATCCTCTCAGTTCTTTATTAAAGGCACATACAGACACTGATGTCACTGTCCTCCATGTGCATCAGCATTCTCCATCCCATACTGTGGAACACGCATGCTAGACACTACTCTGTCCTCCTCTCCCACCAATACCTGTCCCTGCACTTCTGACCTGCACACTGCCACCCAATTCACACACTGCCTCAGACATGAGGGTGGACATGCTGGTGCTCTCCCTTCTCTCAAATCAAGCCCTTAACACTGACTTCTCTCTTCTTTATTCCCATCTATTCTTCCTGGCCACCCAGAAGCTCCAATTCTAAAGGGTAGGGATAGTCCACGGCATTTGATATGTGTTTGCTCCCTGCCCTGGGGTAAGCACCAGGGGACAACCCTGCTTCCAGGCTTATCAGGCCACTCTTATAGTTCTTTTCCACTCAGATCCTGTAAGCTAATATGAACTAAGCAGCTGTCTCTCACCTTGTTGTAGAGGGACCTTGAGGATTTGCCTGTAACAACTCCTAGGACACTGGGCTACATGAAGCATTTGATGGCCATGATCCTGGGTCCTGCTTTTGGAGAAGAGGTGCTGCTCAAGTGGTGATGCTGGACATCAATGCGGAGGACTCTGAAGTAGATTCCAAGAATGAGGGGGAAGGCAACATCTGTAAAGCCCTGACACTAAAGCCATCCGCCTGTCAGTTTGCTCTATGGAGATTCAAGAACATATGTCTAGGAGCTGAGGCTTCTTGCTGCCTTGTGTGGATGTGGAATCACACCAAATGAAAAGAGTGCATAAGATGGATGTTTGCCTTCCTTTCCTTGGCCTTGGCCCACTTGCTGATGGGTCGTTTTCTCAGGATGAAGTCATGGTTGACTCAAGAATTCACAGCATAAAAGATGATTCCATTTTCAGGGACCTCCCACTCTGGAGAGGGAGGGGCAGGGGATGGTAGTTGAAACTCAAGGGGGACACCATAGGACACATCCAACAACTGAGAGCCTCTACCAGGTCAGGCCTGAGCCACAGACCTTAGATCTCTCCAATTCAGCTATTGTACCATGGAACTAAACCAAATTAACACCTTTCAAAGAAAAAGTGCCTTGAGCCCTAAAATGACTCAGTTCAGGTTTGACTGATAGGGTTTGCATTAGAATTTGCCCCCAATGGCTCATGTGCTGAACCTTTTCTCCACAATGCAGCAGTGTTCACTCAAGTGTTTTTAGGAATCATTTGATGGTGAGTGCCTTGACCCGATCAGTGGAGTATTCCATTCATAGATGAACACAGTCATGGGAGGTGGTATAGATTGGAGGTATGTTGGGCATGGATGAGGATGACCTTGGCAGGAATGTGCCCTCAGGAACCAAATATTTTTCAGGTCTTCCTCTTCTTCCTCATTATTATCCTTATGATTCATATTCTTAGTCTGGTTATTATGAAACCTCTGTGTTTTTTGTATTCCTTCTTCTGTCTGCCTTCCCCCTCCTCCTCCTTCTCCACATCACTGCCCATTCTACTGGTAGCCTATTTTTTCCTACCCTAGTCTGAAATCATCCCTATCAGTCACCCATGCTGCATACTGCTACTTGAAGAAGACTTTCTTCTTTGCCCCTCATGGATGTTAGCTTTGCAGTGGCTGATCAGGTGCAGAGGAGAACACATTAGGGAGGTTGAGCAACCCCTGGGACAGCACAGAGAACCTGCAGATTTTAGGCCCATCTCAGTGTGGTTTCCTTTGTTTATAAGTCCCACCACATACTCTTTGGCTGTTTTTTTGGGAGCCAAGGCACTCTTTCTTTGGACTGTGACTTGTTGCTTGTTGATCATCTCTCCCCACCATCTGATTGTCCCACTTACTCTGATGCTTTGAGATGATTTTCAGGAGCTCAAAATCTTTCAAATCCTCCTCCTTAAGCAGGTGTTGGTCCAAAGCCCTGCATACCATAGCAGGAACCCTCGCCTAGTAGGTCATCTGGATCAGCATGGGAGACAGGTCATCAGGGTATGTGCCTTGGAGGGGATGCCCAGAGGACAGTGGTCAGGGACATCCAGGAGACACCTCAGCTGTGGACACAAAGACACCATCTCATTATCCTGCTACCTAAGGCTGAATTCCCTGTATCATGTGGGGTCTTCTGATAGGCTATTAGCCCACATACAACAGTCTGCCTGTGCACAGACACACTCTACTCCAACTGAGATCAGAGTAAAAGGCCAGGGTTCACTACATGCCAGTTCTACTCTAGGATGCAGGCTGAATCTGTGCTTGGCACAGGCAGAAAAGCTGCAGGCTTTGGTCCTGGCAGCCAGGGCAAAAAACAAACTGAGGAACAGGACCACGATGATGAGAGACCAAGAGTAACCAGGAGAGCTGCTGTCTTCTAGGCAGCTCAGTGCTGAACCAGAACAGGGGAGGATTGAACATGGCTCCTCTACAGCTGGACACCTGGAATATTAGGGTGTATACTCTGCATCCATATAAATTCTACAAAGAGACCCTCTCAGCTCCCTATTCAAGGGATATGCAGACTCTGACACTCCTGGCCTCCTGCATGGCTCCTAGGACTCTACAAACCCCAAATATCAGACCTAATCATGCCAAGGAGGCTCTCAGCCCCTCCCCACCAGCAACATATCCCCTCCCACACACATGATAAATCACTGCCTCTGCTCCAAACTCCGAGGGTCCATCCCAAGAATACCAAGGTCCATACAGTGCAGCCTGTACCCTAGATATTTCTCTGACCTTATCAGCCCCCAGCACTTGCTCTTGCACTTGTGGGCTGCAAATCCCACAGCACAAAGGTTAACACTAACCTTTCTCTTCTTTATTCTCATCTATCCTTCTTGATCATCCAGAAGCTCCAATTCAAGATGGCAGGGCTAGTCCAGGGAGTTTCCTACCTTTTACAGTGTGGGAACATGGGAGAAAACCCTGCTGTCATGTTCACCAGAATTCTTTTGTACTCCATGCTTTGCTCCTCTAGGTTAACATGAACCATGCAGCTGTCTCCCAGCTGCTTGTTGTAGAGGAGCAGTGAGGTAATGCTAGTGGAGACACCTGAGATACTGTACATGCCTTTGATTTTGCTGGCTATGGGAAAGGGCCTATGTAACACTGAAAAGGTACTGATGAAGGCTGGGGTGATGCTGGATGTCATTGCAGAGGACTCTGAATTTGACTTCAAAAACTGTGGGGATGGCATTAGCAGAATCTCAGAAACTGAGGGACACTTCAAGTTTGCAACACTATGGGGCTTCTAGAAACTACACCCAGGCATGGAGTCATCTTGGCTTCTTAGATTGCCTAAAGATTGAGGATGTAGTCTAAGACAACAATGTCCCTTCAGGCTGCCATCGAATAGAAAAACCTGACTTTTGCACAGAGTCTGCTTCTAAAACTCGTATCCTCCAAAATGCTGTTTCTATATCTTGTTGCCTTCCCTCCCTCTGCCTGCTTCTTCCTCTATGATATACAAATGCACACCTGCCCCACTGACATATAGAGCACTATCACTTTACTTTCATTGGTGCTGTCCTGACTTACCATTCTGTCCTCCTCAGAGGTCATGGACATATTTTTCCTTTTGGACTCCATCACCTCCCAGGTGTTCAGCATTCATGGCTGCAATGGTAAACTGGGGTTGGGATAGGGACATGAGTTCTGGAGTAGGGAACAGCAGGTCTAGGCAGCAGTGACCAGAAAGAAGTTCAACCCACCCTGCCCAGCCATGCCAAGATACTCACCTCACCCATCAGCAAGAAGCTCTCTGCCCCCAGGTCCAGAGGGAATGTTAACACATGAGACTTTTCCTCCTTCAGCCCTTTTTCTCACAAGATAAGGCTGGCAAGGCTCTTCAGAGAGAATTGGCAATGGGCTAGGCTCTAGCTCTAGAGTGGGGGACAGAGTTGGATCTAGCAGTGGTCAAAAGTTGCAGCAGTCTGGAGCTCCAGAGCTGGTACTAAAGCCAGCCCTGAATCTGCCTCTTGCTTCCAGAGACATGCTGGGGTGGACTTGAGCCCTGGATCTGATGCTGGTATTGCCACTTGACTGGGCACAAGAGCTGCTCCTGGAGAAGGTTCTGACTCTGCTGTTTGTTTTCGAGCTCTCACTGGAACTGAGGCTACAGCTAGAGGAGAAAAGATCCCAATTGTGATTGCCTTGTCCTGAGCATTGCAAAAAAGACAATACTGCTGTCTGCCAAGAAGACTTCAGTCCCTGAGCCCACACAGGACCTCTTCCCAGACTGAGGGCACTGCCTGAGTAGTCAAAGGCTTATCCTTGTTCCCAGAGCAACAACAGATTTACAGACTCCACCCAGTGTGGCCAACATATGACCTTTCTTCATTTACCCTCATGAACCCACCACAGGCCTCATCACCCTCAGGTTCTGCTTCACTACGCTTTACATCCTCAAGCCGGGCAAGCAGGCAGCAGGCAGTAGGCAGTGCTCCAGTTCAAGTCATCCATGTTGAGCTGCATAAAAGACAACAGCAGCTGGAGGCACAGAAGGCTTGGAGGCTGATGAAAATACTTTGAGTACTGGTCCATCTCAGTGCTCAGGATGAAAGTCATGGGACTGTGGGGAGGCAGGTGTACAGTCAGCAGATGCCTGATCTCTTCTTCCTACAGACTCCCATAGCACCCCTATGGACCTGGGTTTCTGTAACTCTCCTGTCTCTCCACAGTCAGTCCACCCCAGTCAAGACCTGCTGGCTGTACATGGAGTAAGAGTACAAGCCTCTAACCAAAGAACCACCATGAAAATGTCCTAGATCCATAGCATGACCATCTCTCCCCTCCTTGTAGGAAAGTCTTCTTTCTGTTTGCTACATGCTCTCTAATCTGGAATGCAACCTCCAGGAAGTCTGTCCTCCTGTCCACCTAGGAGGTCCAAGTAGCAGGATATAAAATTCTACTCATAAATCAATTTCATTCCTATATACCAATGATGAATTAACTAACAGAGAAAGTAGAAAAACGATGCCATTTATAATAGTCTAAAAAATAAAAAGTAATTTGGAATCAATTTAACAAATGAGGTGATAGACCTCTACAATGACACATACAGAACACTGAAGAAAGAAGTTGAAGAGGATCTTGGAAGACTGAAAGATTTCCCATATTCTTGGATAGGCAAAATTAATATTGTCAAAATGGTCATACTACCAAAAGTGCTATACAGATTTAATGCAATTCTCATTAAAATTCCAATGATACTCTTTATAGAAATAGAAAAGACAGTCATGAAATTCATTTGGAAAAATAAGAGGCCTTAGAAAGAAAAGCGAAGCAGGAGGTCTCACAATACCAGAACTTAAATGATACTACAGAGCTATAGTAACAAAACCAACATAGTATTGGCACCAAAACAAACATGGGAAGACAATAGAACAAAATCAAAGACACAGAGACAAACACATATAAATACAGTCATTTCATATTAGACAAAGACACCGTAAACATACATTGGAGAAAAGATAGCCTCTTCAACAAGTGGTGCTGGGAAAACTGGAAATCCATATGTAGTAAAATGAAGTTGAACGCCTATCTCTTTCCCTGAACAAAACTCAACTCAGATTAGATCAAGAATTTAGGCATTAGATCAGAGACACTGTGCCTACTAAAAGAAAAGGTAAGCCCAACTCTCCATTATGTCAGCTTTGGAATTGACTTTCTCAACAGGACTACAATAGCACAAGAAGTAAAGTCAAGAATCCATAAATGGAATGGTATCAAACTAAAAAGCTTACTCACAGAAAAGGCAAAAATCAAGAACAGGAAGAGACAGCCTACAGAATTGGAGAAAATCTACCACATGCACCTAAGATAGAGCATTAATCTCCAGGATATATACAGAACTCAAAAAACAACACCAAAGAAACAAACAAAAATAAATGGACAAAGGTACTGAACAGACACTTCACAGAAGAAATATGAACAGTCAACAAATATATAAAAGTGTTCAATGTCTCTGTCTCAGTCAGAATGGCAATTATCAAGATTACAAGTAACATCTCCCCTTAGCTGCCCTCTTTCATCCCTGTGTGTGTGTGTGGGCGCCTAATCTCAGCTGGTCTACCTGAGACCTTTTAGTGCCAACCATACTCCCCCACACAGCCCCATTTCTACTCTGAATGAAAGAAACTACCATGAACCAGTAAAAACTCACCAAACTGCAGACACAAATATGCATTGGTGGGAAAGGAACTGTTCACAGAAAGAAGATGGTTCATACAATAGCTATAGCAGATGATAAAAAAAAAAAAACAAAAAAAAAACAAAACTTCAATTCTCTTTAAAGAAGTTAGGGGAAAATAATATCTCTGGTAGCCTAGAGGTGAATATGTTTACAAACCAAAGTATAGTGATTCTCTTTAACAACCCTAAAGTTCAGGTGTCTCTGGCAGCAAACACTTTCACCATTACAGGCCATGTTGAGACAAAGCAATTGACAGAAATGCTACCCAGCATCTTAAACCAGCTTGGTGCAGACAGTCCAACTACTTTAAAGAGACTGGGTGAAGCTCTGCTGAAACATTCTGTGGTTGGAAAAGCACTGCTTGCTACTGGAGAGGATGATGATGATGAAGTTTCAGATCCTGTGGAGAGTTTGGATGAGGTTTCTAAGAATGAGGCAAACTGAACTGATCAACTTCTGAAGAAGATAAACTTGAAGAAGTTACTAGGAGCTTCTATTTTATATTATGACTGCTTCTCAAAATTGTTTTGTTTATGGATCTGATAAAATCTATATCTCTAATATTTTTAAGCACAAGTCCCTTGGACACTGCAGCTCTTTTCAGTTTTTGCTTATACACAATTTATTCTTTGTAGCTAATTTAAGCTGAATAAGTCTGGGAATAAAGTTTGAAACAAAGGTTAATAAAGTTTTTTGCCTAGTTAAAAAAAAAGAATACACGTAACAATAAATGTTGGCGAGTGTGTTGGGGAAAACCTACAATCATACATTGCTGGTGGGACTGCAAATTGGTGCAACCACTCTGGAAAGCAGTATGGAGATTCCTCAGAAAACTTGGAATATAACTACCATTTGATCCAGTTATCTCACTCCTCGGTATATATCCAAAGGACATAAAATCAATATACTACAGTAACACAGCCACATCAATGTTTATAGCAGCTCAATTCACAATAGCTAAGCTATGCAACCAATGTAGGTGATGTTCAACAGATCAATGGATAAAGAAAATGTGGTACATATACATAATGGAATATTACTCAGCCATAAAGAAAAATGAAATTATGGCCTTTGCTGATAAGTGGATGGAACTGAAGACTATAATGCTAAGCCAATACCAAAAACCAAAGGCCGAATGTTCTCTCTGATGTACAGATGGTAACACACAATAAGGCGGGGGGGAAGGGAGAAGTTCATTGGATTAGACAGAGAGGAATGAATGAAAGGGAAGGTGGATGAGTATAGGAAAGACAGTAGAAGGAATTGGACATAACTTCCTATGGTCAAATATGAATGCACAACCAGTATAACTCCACATTACGTTCAACTATAAGAATGGGATACTAATTAGAATAAGTTATACTCCATGTATGTATATGTCAAAATATATTCTACAGTCACGTATATCTGAAAAGAACAAATAAAAAGTTAAACTCAAATAGGCTATTGACTGCCTCCCCTCATCTCACAGTCTGTGTAACTTGCTCAAGCAGTTGATCATTAAATGTAGCTTTCCCCAGAAAGAGACTGTTTTAATCAGCTTTTCTGCTGCTGTGACTAAAATGATCTGACCAGCACAATAATAGAAGAGGAAAGGTTTATTTTAGGGCTCACGGTTTCAGAGGTCCTAGTCCACAGAAGGCAGGCTCCATGCCTCAGGGCTGAAGGTGAGGCTGAACATCATGGTGGAAGAGTGTGGCAGAGGGAAGCAGCTCACATCATCAGGGAGCAGAGAGAAAGAGACAAAGAGTCTGTACTCTCCAGATACAAAATATATGCCCCAAAGCCACTTCCCAATTCCAATCTCCTCCAGTCACACCCTACCACTTCAGTTACCATTTAGTTAATCCCTATCAGGGGATTAAATCACTGATTGGGTTAAGACTCTTACAACCCAATCACTTATCCTCTGAACCTCTTGCATTGTCTCACATGTGAGCTTGGGGGACACCTTACATCCAAAACATAATAGAGATCATTTTCTCCCAGTTGTTCATCCTGGGTAATGATCAGTTTGGCAGTTTCTTCAAAAGTCTATATACTACCATAGAATCTAGCAAATCTTACTCTTTGCTATTTATCCTAGAGAATTAAGAATTATCTTCACACAAAAACTGTATGTGAATGCTTAGCTGGATCTCTTCATAATCACCTAAAACTAGAAACAACTGCAAACGGCTTACAACTGTTGAGTGACCAAATTGTGATAATCCATACAATAAAAACTAACTACTCAGCAATAAGAAGGAACAAATTGATCAAGGCAACAGTTTGGATAACTCTTAAAGGCATCATGCTGAGGGAAAGAAGCCAGTCTCAAAAAGTTATACACTGTTTCCATTTACATGATGTTCCTGAAAGTTCCAAACTGTAGTGGTGAAGAAGAGATCATGTACACCCGGATTAGGCATGGGATGGGAGTGTGGCTATAGCAGAGTAGTACAGAGGAATTTTGAAGGCTAACAGAACTTTTTCTGAAACCTGATTGTGCTGCTTGTATGACTCTCAATGTATATTGAAACTCAAAAAACCTATAAGGTAAAGGAATGTTCATTTTACTATATCAATTGAAAAAAAACCCAAAGACTATAATCTTCAAATATTAATTATATAACAACCAAGAAAAGCTAAAGAAATGTTCCAAATAAAAAAAACCTGAAGAGACATGACAAAAACAATACCCATGCTGGAAGGTAAAAATGGCATAATATCCTTTTTATTGATAGATAGAAAAACCATCTCCAAAGTTTCAGGTCTAACATTTCTCAAAACCTGGAGAAAACTGGTTAGTGTTTTTCACTTCTGGCCCTTTGATCTCTTTCTACATTAGTTAATTAATATATTCAATTAAGTGTCCATGAGGTTCTTACTAAACTAAATAAAGGGCAACTTGTGGAGCTAAGGCAGGAGAAAATTCTCTTTCCATCTTAGGCTTTGAATATTGTCTGCCACAACATTTATCTACTCTTCTCTTATAGTATTTCCTGTTATAAAAAATGTTAAAAGATTTAGTGGCTCTTAGGAGTTAATTTTTGAAATAACTGTTCGAGATTATTTTTCTAGTCCCATAGGGAAGTTGCTCATTGTACACACTGTACAATGTACAGCTTTAAAGGCATTTTCTCAATCTCTATCAGTATTGAGAGATCTTTTTTTTTTTTTTCAAGTTGGAAAACTCTTCTTTCCCAGTTATTTTGTACACTGTTAAAAGAAACAGCAAATCCCAATGGTAAGTGGCTCACTTACCAAAATGAATTTGACTTACTGATCATTGATGGACCTGGACTCCATTTTCACTCCTCTGTGGTGATCTTGGTCCTGCCTTTTTCCTCTAAGCAATTTTGTCCTCAGGCTGCCTTCTTCTGTAGTGGCGAATTCTTCCAGTAGCAATCAGAGTGTCTGTGTTTTTTTCAATCATATCAAAGGGATGAAAATATTATCTTTTAACTCAAATATTCAACAGAAATCCCCAACCTCACCAACTGTACATCTTAGAGCACCTGTTATCCTTGAACCAACCACACCCTAACACTAGGGGTGCTACATACTGTAGAAGAGTAACAGATGATAGGGCACTCTAATGTCTCCAGTAGTCTTTCTTTTAGTTATACTTGCTTTACCTAATAGAATCAGTTATCATTTATTTGATCCATACTGTGTGCTGCCTCTTTGCATCCTTTTGACCACTTCAAACGACAGAGAACTGAGTTATCCTTCTAGGTTTTACCTTAGTGAAACGGAGGGTATGGGAAACATTAATGGAAGGTCAGGGTGACAGCAAACTCTTCAGTAGTTATGCAGGCAGGGCAACTGGAGCGCCCATTAGAGCACAGCAGCAGCTCTGGCGACTCTGGGAAGTGAGGGTTCTTGGCTTTCTTTTGGTGAGGCTTCTATCAGGTGATTAGTCCCAACACTCTAGAAGAGTGTTTTCTACCATATCCCTGTCAGCACAGGGCCACAGCTGGGCAGTACTACCCAGACAGAGGTGCCTGCTTGAAGGAAGGTCTCACTTCCAGACCTGAGGCTGAGGGTGAGCTCACAACGTGTGGCCAAGAAAGCCCTCGCCAGCAGCTGGCTGTCCAGCAGGCCCTGGGAGGAGGTCCCCTCACTACAAGAAGACTGGCAGGCGCCTTTCCAGGGCTCCTGTCCTGTGCAGTAGTCTCAACTCCCTGACTGAGGAGTTGTTTCGGATGGGAAAGCCCAGCATCTGGAGGGGGTGTGTGGGGGAGGCTCCTCCACAAGGTCCCGTAGCCATTATGCGGCAGCCGCAGGACTCACACCTACGGAGTTTGTGTCGAGACGGGGAAGTCCAGATCCTATCCCATCCTGGGTCAGCGAGCTGAGCAGGCAGTCCAGCAGGATGGGCGAGTGTAGGGAACCGCACCCAAGCAGGCAGAGGCGGAAGCGGAAGCGCGGCAGAGTCGTCGCCACGGAGACTCGTGGGGCGGGGCCTATCCAAGAACATGAACTTTGACCCGCAGAGGAGCTTAGGTCCCTGGCGAACGTGCAGAGGTCGCGCCCTGGCGATGGGGCCGCGGTCCTGGCTCCCGGGTCCCAGCCACCGCGGTGTAGAGGGTGAGCTGTGCAGAGCGGCCCACGGTCTCGGCGCTGAGCTTCAGGCGCCACGACTGGGGACAAGGGTGGGACCCCGGGAGGGCTCTGCAACCGGCTCCAGCCCCGCGCCCCGCGCCGCCGCCTTCCTACCTGTCCCTGAGCCCGCCTCCTGCGGTTCCCCACAGCGACGGCCGCCCCAGCACGCTGCTGTTCTGGTTCTCACCTGAGGGCTTTTCCTCCCGCGGAGATGCTTTTCACAGCTGGGTTTGATTTCGATTTGTAGGGTCCTCTCCGGGATGGTGTGGCCCCAGCAGTCATGTCTGGGACCCGTACTTTTAAGGTGAAGGAATGCTCCACCAGCAAGCTCCCTCAAGGGTGGAAGGGCGATGGAGTAGAAAATGGGGAGAGGGAGACCGATTTAAAAGAAAGAACCTTTTAGTTATTTCAGTTTTAATTGACGCAGTCACACATCTATCTCCTGTTTCGCTTGTCTCTTACCCTCTCTCTTTTTCCACTCCCCTTGATTTAAGGGTATTAGAAACCCTTTCTTGTTTACTTTCTGCTCCTGATTAACACTGCTAACAGGTCCTACAGTTTTTCAATGATTAAATAAAGCAGTCTAATTTATGAAGATTTATATATTGGTGCAGTGGAAAGAGCAGTGACTTAAGGTAGGAATCAGGGGACTTTGTCCTGTGGGCTCCAGTTTCTGCATTGTATGAGAGGGAGTCCAATGAGATGATTTTTTTTTTTTAATTGTAAACAAATGGGATACATCTTGTTTCTCTATTTGTACATGGAGTCAAGGCATACCATTTGTATAATCATAAATTCACATAGGGCAATGTTGTTTGATTCATTGTTATTTTTTTCCCTTCCCCCCACCCCTCCCACCCCTCTTTTCCCTCTATACAGTCCTTCCTTCCTCCATTCTTGCCCCCCTCCTTAACCCTAACCCTAAACCTAACCCTAATGCTAACCCCTCCCACCCCCCCATTATATGTCATCATCCGCTTATCAGCGAGATCATTCATCCCTTAGTTTTTTGAGATTGGCTTATCTCACTTAGCATGATATTCTCCAATTTCATCCATTTGCCTGCAAATGCCATAATTTTATCATTCTTTATGGTGGAGTAATATTCCATTGTATGTATATGCCACAGTTTCTTTATCCATTCATCAATTGAAGGACATCTAGGTTGGTTCCATAATCTGGCTATAGTGAATTGAGCAGCAATGAACATTGATATGGCTGTATGAATGAGATGATTTTTATGGTCTTTTGCAGTGTTTCCCATTCAATGATTTCCAGTGATACTGGTTTATTGCTAAAATGTATTGTTTGCATGCTATGTTTCAGGCACTTACCTAAGCACTAAGTTCCTTTATGGAAACCATGAGATAGTCCTGTTGTACTTTTTCGCAGATGAGAAAACTGAGCCCACGGGGGCTTTATTTAAAACCTAAATGTTTCCTAATGCATCTCGTTGTTGGAAATATGCTTCCGTTTTCGTGTGACCAGGGATTTTTATTCAGCTTGGAAGAGAATGAATTTGACAGCTCTAAGGAATGTTAAATAGCATCTGTTCTGATGGCTCATTGTACAGTTAAAAGAAATCAGAATGTAGGAAATGTCAATCTGTGACAACAGTATATGTAAGAAGTTATGGGTTGCTTTTTGCCTCATAACTAACAGTTATTGAGTTGAAGTTGCATTTGCAAATTTTAAAATATGGAACAAAGTATGGTGTTTGGTCCAATTCAAGATTTATTCAGTAGATTGTGTTTATTTTTCTCAGACATTATATTTCTTTTTTTGTGGCATTCTGGAAATGTGAGTGAGAACAAGTCGGTGACATCTTTCGGCCAGAACCATTTCCCAAGGAAAAGCTCATCAAGTTTATCAAGAAGCTAATGATTTATTACAGAAAGCAAAATCAAAATGTACAGGTATTGGGACTGGGGTTGTAGCTCAGTGGTAGAGTGCTTGCCTAGCATGCGTTGGGCACTGGGTTTGATCCTCAGCACCACATAAAAATAAATAAACAAAGATGTTGTGTCCATCTACAACTTTCTAAAAAACTTTTTAAAAAATGTACAGGTATTATGTTGAAAATATGTATCTTGGTTAAAAATGATGGACCTTTAAATAGTACAAAATAGTACATTGCTGTTTCTGTTTTTCACTGACTCCAGATATCTGTCACTGGTGGAATCTCACCATTTTACATTTTATTTACCTCCGTGTGTGTATTAATTTTATATGTCTAAATTGCAGTTACTTTTAAGTTGATAAAATAAAGTCAGGGAAAACTATTTTTAAAAATTTTATAAAATCAAGTATTTTTCCTCCTTCGTATAGATTGTAGATTCTTTTAAATGTTTTTTTCTGGAGAAGTCTGGTTGAAATGTTAGACACAAAGTTGTATGCCTAAAGACAGTAGAGTCCTCAAGTAAAGAAATAAAAGATTGCCATTCCTGGAAATCAGAAGTGAATATATTTACCTGCATTGGTTGATTCTCATTCCATTTCCATTTCTTTTTTCCCCCCAAAGGAAATAGATGGTAGTGTTCTTTATTAGTATAAATGGGTAAGCTCTTGAACATTTTTTTGAATGACTTGAAAATGTTAACTGCTCTGCCTAAAAACCAAGGCTTACTTTCTACCAGAAAAGGTAAAATTATGTTTTAAAAAAGGATCTGCTTGTAAATTAGAGAGTGACTTATTTGGGAAGAAGTTTTGTGTTCCAGAGCTAGGTAAGGGTTGATGAAATATACAGGTTAACATTTATGCTTAGTATGAGGTTAGTTGTAGATTTAAGATTATACAGTAAAAATTATTTATACCTGAAATGATGTGGTATCTGGGATTTGTTTCAAAATTATCAGGTTGTCCACATTCAGTGATGCTTGCCTAGGGTCCCAACCACTCTGGAGGCTGAGGAGGGAGGATCACATGAACCCATGAGTTTGAGACCACCTAGGCATCTGAGTAAGACTCTGTGTCAAAATTTAAAACAATAACAATCATGAGAAGGATGGGTGTAAAAAGAAGGGAAGGAGGAAGTAAGTACTATTTGAGATGAAGCAAAATTATCCATGTGATAATTTCTACATTAAGATAATAGGTGCATAGAGATGAATCATACTATTTTCTCTGCTTTTGAACTTTTCCATTAAAAAAGGGAAAAGAACATTGTATGTGTCAGATTATCTCAAAGTATGTGCTTCTTAAATATATTCTAGTTCATAGGTTTTAGAGGGTCTTTTTTTAGAATGTGTTTATCAGTTTAGTTCCCTCTTCTTGTTCTTGCATCTTCATCCTGTTATCCTGGGACACAGGGGTCTTAGGTTTTAGCTTTTATAGTTTTCTGAATTTCTGAACTGGAATCTTTTTTATGATTTAGAATTGGAGAATGAAATTGAAAAACTCAAAACCTGTTCATGGAGAAAATTTAAGTAAGGTAATGAAAAGGTCATGAATATTTCTTTAATTTTTATTCACTTAGAGGACATGTCAAATGATGAATAGAATTTCACTGAGGGCTATTGTCTTGCTAGAGACTGATTGGCTTTCTGTTACACTTCCTCTCTGCCCTTGATTTTTTTTGCCACTCTAGTTAACTGTTAAAATAAAAATAGGACTGATGAACTTTGGATCCCTTTCTATCTGAAATGAATATTATCTGTCTTCTTCCTCCTACCTTCTCCCTAATTGTGGCTGTTTCCTCACTTTTCCCCATTTTTCCCTTTCCCTCTGGAAAACTTGGCCATGCATGCTGAGAAGCACAGTGGTCCATAGATGTGTGTAATCTGTACACACATCTTCTAGGGATCTACATCCCTAGAAGTGACCATTGATTCGGAGCTGACAGTTCTATCTAGCTGCCTGAAGAAAAAAAACATCCTCACACATTTCACTTGTCATCTTCTGAAATTCTATATGAGCAAATCCCCTCCTCTGGGTGGGTCCACAGCCCCACTGGGTTTTGTGCCTTTTGGCTTTAGAGATGCTTGAACTTTCCTACTTTATCCTCCACATGTATCAGTCACAAGACCCTTGGTTGCATCAGTATATCCCTCCAGTGTGTCCTCTTTCCATTTGCATGACTCTCTTTTGCTGCCTGAAGTCTTCTGTCGCCTTTTGCCTTCATGTACATGTTTGGTCTGCTTGTTTTGTAGGTCTGCTGCACCATTTTCTGGGAACTGGCCTTTGGGGATGATCTTCTGAATTTCTTCATGGCTTTCCTGCATCAGGCCCCTGTTGCTGTGGTGTCTCATTGTTCACTTTTTTGGTTGTCCATATCATTTGGGTAGAGCACATACTTCTGTAGCTTCTTAGCTATGAGTGCTTGGGAAGTAAATTTTTGCATTTATAATATCTTTATTCTATTGTTTGAGTATGGCTCTAAGTTGATATAGAAGTCTAGTTTTCTATATGTTCTTTGATTTTGTTTTGTTAAACAGTATAGTTTCCATTGTTGGAATTGTTTCACATAAGGAGTTCAGAGGGAGGCAGTCCTGGAGCTGGTTTGGTCTCCCTGTGGTGTCATGAGGACACAGATTTCCCTCTTCTTGTTCTTACATCTTCATTCTGTTATCCTGGGACACAGGGGTCTTAGGTTTTAGCTTTTATAGTGTCTATTCAAAAGGCAGGCAAGGAGGAAACAGTTGACCCTAGAGGTTGAAGGAAACAGTCTGCAGAACATGCCACAAATCCTTTGGAAATGCTATCTAGAATTTGATTTAATTTCCATTTTGTCTAAGAAATATCATTGACTTCTGATTTTTCCACCACTGTATTGAAATTTCTATTTAGTGATTTAAATGTTTAATTTTAAGAACTCATTCTTGACATATGAATATTTTTCTTTCATACTACTTATTTAAAGATTGAATGTGTTCAATCTTTCTGAATAAATTCATGCTGTCTTAAAGTTACCTTTTACTTTTGCAGTCTCTGATTCCTGCACATTGAAATATTTGTAATTGAATCAGCTAGGAATGCAAAAGAAAGGCTAGGATGTTGGAAGTTGATATGTGTCTTCTATGTGGTTACTATTCCTTTCCCACTTCCCTATTTTGCCACACCAAAGGTAACCGTCATTCTAAATCCCATACTCATTGTTTCCTTTCCTTGTGTAAAGATTCAGTATTCATAAGTATCATTTAAAATATTATTTCTCCATGTTAGTTTTGAACTTCATGAAAAGCATGTCATGTTGTTTGTTATGTTAGAACTTTTTTCACTTAATATTTTCCTAAAGCTCATCTGTATCATTGTACTTCATCATGATTGCTATCGACTACTGCATTGTATTTAACTTTAATACAGTTCATTCTTGAACTATGCTGTTGATTGGTATTGGGGTCATGCCCAAATTTGTACAATTAGCATAATTGGCTGTGAACTTTGTAGTATATATCTCCTTTATGAAAGTGCAAAGGATTCTCATAGAAAAAGGGTAGGAATTGCTGCATCAAAATTTATGACAATAGCTTTAGAAGGCAAAGTATTTGAAATCAGTTTGCTTTGACTAGTAGTGCACAGGGAACCTGTGTATCTATATCCTCTCCAGGGCTAGGTTTTCTCACTTCTAACCTGGTTTTAATTGTTGACAACGTAATAAAATGTAAAAGGATATTGCCCAAAGAATGTTCTGCTCCTCCAAACTCTGTATTTCCTGCTCAAAGTTCTCTAGGTCTTGAGGAAATTGTGCTGTTTTTATGGGAGTAGCCTCTTCTGTAGCACTGGGATCTGGCTCCACATCATCTAGTGTCTCTACTCATCTATTTTCTCCCTTCCTCTTTCATGCAGCTCTGGCTGAATTTTAAGACCTTCAATTTGTGCTTTAAAAGTTGTGTTTTTTCTGATTTTGGCACCCTCTGGAGTGCACAGGTTGCAGTTTGGTGGGCTTATATCTGGGCACAGTGGGTGGTGGCTGGTGTCTGTGTGATGTTTCTCTGTGAGCCTTTTTGCGGGGTGTACTGCTATTGTGTTTGTGCAGTGTTCTCTGCTGGCCACTTGAGGCTCCTCAGCCATTGCCTTCTGTGAGTCCATGCATATGAATAAGAATTGAGTTTTCTGGCAACTTGGGACTTGCAGCCATGGACCTTCTTAGAGGTACTGAAGCTATTTTCCTGGTTGCTGTGATTTTCTTGCCAACTGGTGCTTGACAGTTCAGAGACCTCAGTCTTCATGCTCAGAAGGTGGTGCATCTTCTGGCTGTTTCCGTTGGTGGCAGGAGTGCAGGGCTCAGGGTGCAGGACTGTCCCTGAATGCTGTGGGATTCTGAGCAGCAGCTGTCCTGTGCACGGCCTACTTATTAGCAGTGTAGACCTTGGTGGCTATCTGCAACTGTGGGTCCTGTGAATGCCAGCTCTCTGTGGATGGTCTGTGGTACAGAAGCCTGTACCTGAGCTGATGAGGATCACCTGGGTACCAGTGTGTAACTGGGGTAAGGTGTCAGTTGATCCACGTTTATCTGAGCTCCTAGGACTGGTAGTTTTCGATGGTGTGCACCTGTTACCCTCTAGTGGGACTTTTCTGTAGCAGTGCAAAGAACTTGCTAGCTATCTATAAGTGTGGAGCCTGTGGTACAGGCTGCTGAGCATTTTGTGGTCTAGAAACCTCCACTTTGGCTCCCGCAGATCACTGCATTTTACCATTCACCCTGAAGGGCATAGGATGTCAGTTGACTGACCCTCACCTGAGCTCCTGTGCAGGCTGTAGCACTGGGTTGGGGTTAGCACTCCCTGGGAGTGATTTGCTTTTGGGTCAGCTCTACCCCACTGTTCTTTTCCATACTGAGAGGGAGGGGGTTTCCATAGCCTTCTATGCATTTCTTCTAGAGAGATTATTGAGAAACTCATTTTAGAGTTATTCCCTTGGGTTTTATTGTAACTCTCTATGTGGGTAGAAGTTGCATTTTTAATTTCTTCTAAGGAGGGTTGCTAGGTGTGGACTCTGTAATATTTGTCCTGCCTTGCATAGTTGTCAACCCATGATTGGGGAAAATTTTGTGATCTCCTTCACTGTCTTTGCTGCTCCTGTCCCATTTTAACTTTGTCTGCTTTTCTTTCCAACTGGTCTCCTACATGTAGTTATTTTTTTCCCCAGTAACATCAACAACTACCCTCCCACCCCCAAACATAGATCCTCTTTCTGGGCAACACAGAGGGAAAAACAATTCTGAAGTTGGGTAACAGTTTTTGAAGTGAACAATAACCAACTTAACCACGTTCACCAGGACATGATTTCATCTTGTTTTCCTACTTGGAATAACACAAGGCTCATAGTCAGAAATAAAATTTAATTATAGGAAAATTTGAAGATTTATATTTCTTTGTATCTTAGTTATCTTAGTTTGTGGTTATGATGTTTCCCTACTGGAAAAAGAACAGAGGTATTTGAATGTGAAAGAATGTGTTAAGGTCCATAAGTGGAAAGAAACAAGGGCGGAGAGTATTTTAGTATGAGTACTGAAGTCTGCAAAATGAAGGCAGAGAGGAAGCCTTGAGAAACAAGAATTCAGACTCAAGGGACAGAAATCCTTAAAAAGTATAGAACATTTTAATGACAGCTTTAAACCACTGGCCAATCAAGAAGTTAAAAGGTAACATTTCTCACCTGTGGGAGTGTACTACTTTTCTGACCAATCAAGAAGTTAAAAGGTAACATTTCTCACCTGTGGGAGTGTCTACTTTTCTGTTTGTTCAGAATTTGATCATGCTGAAGGTACATAGCACTGTGATACAGAAATTTTCTTCTTAGGTTTATACCCAGGGAAACTGGTGTCCCCAAGGAGACATAGTCATGGTACAGTGGCATTGATAGCAAAACCTTGGATGCAGCCTAAACACCTAGCAATAGGGGAATAGACATATACATTATGGTATGTGATAAAAACCAAGACAGAAGTTGTTTTATTCTACTCATATCCTGAAATGTTAAACAGCAGTGACAGGAACTCAACCAGGTCTCTATGATTGAACATGGATCAATATCACAAACATAATATTGAGCAGAAAAAGTGTGGAAGAATACATACATATAGTATGATAATTTAAATCTGTAAACTTGTGTACTATATGTATAAAAATTGCATGGGAATGAGACACCACAATCTCAGGCTAGGAGGGAAAAGGATGCTGTCTGAGTTGGTATCCATTGGCTTCTCCTGTGTTGGTTATATCTTAAGTGGTGGGTACATGAATGCTGTATTTCATGTCTTTCTGTTTTATATATTATATGTAAAAATATTCGACTAAAGAGCCCCTTATACCTGGCATTAATTGTGTCCTTTGAGTTTTTTTACTAAGTGGAATAATGAGGATGTTATCCCATTTAGATGTAAACATGACCTGGACAGATTTGGTGAGGCATCAATCAGCCATTGTTTAGTATTACATAAACCCAAATGTCTGGGGACTTAGTAAATGTGTCCAGAAATCTTTTGCTCTCCAGATAGTGATGGTAACTATACTCTAGAGAAGTCTTATCCAAATGAGAATATTCTAAAATCCTGAGAATTAACATGTCTCTATAGAAAGAAGCAAGACTCCACAGCATAACATCCCAGTGACAGAAAAGGCCTTCAGTTCTATGGGATAGGGTTCTTTTGACATCCTCTGCAAGTGGACTTTGCTTTTCAAGATCTTAACCAGATAGTGACTCCAAGTGATTGGGAGGACCTGGTGATTCAGAATGATTACTTCTTTTGTTTCCAGCAGGTGTACCCATAATCTAACAAAACTATGTGACATTTTGGTAATCTCATCCAGTCTATTGGATTTTTGTTTTCATTTGCTGTTCCCCACTGTGACCAAATCAGCCAATTAGAACAACTAAGAGGGGGTAAAATTTGTTGGGTCACATGGTTTCAGAGGTCTTAGTCCCTAGATGGCTGACTACATTTATCTGGAGTGGGGCAGCTCATTATGGAAGAAGGGCCCAGCAGAGGAAAGCTGCTCCACTAATGGCAGGGTCAGGAAGCAGATAGAGATGGTAAGGGGCCATGTGTTTAATACATCCCTTCCAGGGAACATCCCCCCAGTGACCCAACTCCTCTAGTGATATCCCACCTGCCTACAGTTTCCATCCTGTCATTCCAACTATGATGGACTCTTTAGGTCACAGCTCTCACAATCTAATCACTTCACCTCTGAGTGTTAGTGGTATTAATATAGAAGTTTTGGGGAGATGCCTCCTACCCAAACTGTAACAGAGGCATTGGAAAAATGTTTATTAAGCTACACACTCACATGAGACATAATTTGTATTAGGATATGAAGGGAATACACAAACTGACCAGCATTTGCAAACTCCTTTACCTGGGGGTAAACCATTTGGAAAGGCCAGAGAAAGCCCATGTCCCACTCCCCCACTTCTTTGAATAAGAGGGCAGGAATAGCGTCAGGGGGAAGGTGAAAGGGGTAGAGCAGAGAAAACAGAAAAACTCAATGCTCAGAATCAGCCTTGCAAAGGGTTAGTCCAGATCAGAGAAGCCAGAGAAAGCTCGAGCTCCTCCTTCCACCTCTACATTGATGTTGCAGCCAACAGCACGCAGAACCAGTGGCAGGGAGAAACTGAATGGAATGGAGTAACTGAATTAAATGCTTGAAAATCCCCACTTAAGACACCCCGTCTCCCAAAACTCATTTTCCCCCAAACACAGAACTGGTGAAGGACAAAATCCCTCTTCCCACAGGCAGTGCTCTGTGGAGTGCTGTGGAATACAGACCCAGAAGCAAGTTGATTAATTAATGTCAGGAAAACTCCACCATAAAAAACACCTGGGAAAAAGTTAGGCCAAATACCCTCCCTGGAGACCTTCACGGAAAACAAAGTCTCACACAGCTCTCAAAGACTAGGAGGGTAATCAAGCTGCCACCACCTTCCACAGCTCCTCACACCATCCCTCTGGGAATGGACTCAGAAACTGAAAGGCAGTTTGGCACAGACAGAGGACAAAAAACCAAAAAACAAAAACCAAAGATTTCATTGACTGTTCTGATACTTAGTTTTTCCTTTTGTTAAGTTTTGCTTTTTGAATGTGTACTGATTGACAAATGATGGCCATTTAAGCATTTGTACATATACTATTTTTTCTGTTGGTTTTGTTTTTATCATTTATCATAAATATAGATTTTTTTATTTTCTCCTATTTTGTGCTCTTTATTAATGCTTTTTTTCTTTCTTCAACCTTTTTTCTATTTTTTGGAAGTTTAGATCAATGATTGGTATAAGTTGAATTGACTTCCTATTGACTCTTTCACAATGTTTTCCTTCGTTTATATTTCTCTCTTTCTTCTTGCTAACAACCAAACTCTACTACTCTTTCTCTCACTCTTTTTAAGTTTATTTCTATCCTTTTTTTCTTTAAGTATTGTTTTTGTTTTTTGTTTTACATCCTCACCTCTCAAAAACACATCCTATGTCCCCTCTTCATAGACCTCACCCACCCATAGAATTTACAAACCCTTTTCTGCTGCCCCATCTCTTTTCTTTCTTCTTAAAGAACTCTATCTTTAACAGGAAGCATGTACATACTCATATATTCCATTTTATTTCTCATTACTGTTATTTTATTTGAAACTATTATTCATAGAACAATAATTTGAATATTAAGATATTTGATTAGTGAATATTGATTTTGTTCTTCAAACTTTTCTGTATATTTTTTCTTTTGCTTGTCTTTCAATTTTTAAAAAAATTTTGTATTTGTTTTAGCCAGCTTTTTTTCTGCTGTGACTAAACGATCTGACCAGCAAAATGATACAGAAGTTTATTTCAGGACTCACAGTTTCAGAGATCTTAGTTCATAGAAGGCTGGCTCTAGTCCTCAGGGCTTGAGGTGAGGCTGAACATCATGGTGGGAGAGAGTAGTGGAAGAAAGCAGCTCATATGACGGTGATCAGGAAGAAGAGACTCCACTCTCCAGATATATATCTATATATCCCAAAGCAACACCCTGTTTCCTCTTACAAGCTAATTATTTCTCCTCTGAACCTTCCTGTATTGTCTCACATATGAGATTTTGGAGACATCTCACATCCAAACCATAATATTCTGCCTCTGGCCCCCAAATGCTCACACTCATCTGACAATGCAAAATATATTTAGTCTATTTTCAGGAGTCCCTATAGTCTCAATAGTTCCAAGATTGCTCAAATTTTAAGTCCACAGTCTTGTCTGAGGCTCAATCTCACATTGTGAGCTCCTATAAAATTAAAAGCAATTAAAAAATTCAACATATAAAGGTACTGAGTAAACATTTCCATTTGCAAAAATACGGGCATAGAAGGGATCGGACCAAAGCAAGACTGAAATCCGGCTAGGCAAATAAGTCCTGTGGCTCCATGTCCAGCACCTGGGGCACAAGGCATCTTTGATATTATCTCCAAATGGCATGTGTAGCTCCACCACTGTGGCCTTGTTCGTTGCAGCCTGTCAGAAATGTAAGTGTATTTTCAGCTATTATTCAACATGCACTTTACACTGCTGCAAAAGGAAAACATAATGTTCTTGCCTAGAAAACTTGGAGGTAGAATACTCAGATGTTGAAGGCAGAGTGGGAATGATGAACAGAGAAAATATCCAAAGATTCGTGGAAATGTATTCACAAAATTTTCCCAGAAATATCTCTTGTAATGCACCTTTTCTCCGCCTGCCTTAGGAAAGCTGAGTTCAGGAAATTGTAATCATATTGTTGTACCAAGAGAATCGTGCATGTTTCCATTACCAAATCTTGGGAGAAAAGTGGGTATGAGGAGCAGAGATAATACCCAATGTTTCATTGAAATCCATTCTTGAATCTCTGAGAAAAGGTTCTACAGTTTCAGGTATACAACATGCCCATTACACTGCTGCAAAAGGAAAACATAGGTGCTTGCCTGGGCAAGTTGGAGGTGGAATACTCCGATGTTTGGGCAGAGTGGGAATGACAAAAAGAGAAAATACCCAAAGTTTCATGGAAATCCATTAGTCAAATTCTCCAAAAAAATGTCTTTTGGAATGCAGCTATTCTCCACTTGCGTTATGAAAACTCCGTTCAGGAAATTGAATCATATTGTCATAGAAAGTACACCATGCATGTTAGCATCACCAAATCTTGGGAGCAAAGTGGGTATGAGGAGTAGAGACAATACTCCACGTTTCATTGAAATCCATTAGAGAATCTTAGAAAAGAAACTTCAATTTCAGCTACATTCAACATCCACATTATACTGCTGCAAAAGAGAAACATAATGTGCTTGCCTAGAATACTTGGAGGTAGAAAACTGAGATGTTGGGGGCAGAGAGGGAACTATGAAAAGAGAAAATACCAAAGTTTCATGGATATCTATTTGTGATTTTCTCAGAAATGTGTATTAGAATGAAGCTATTCTCTGCCTGCATTAGGAAAGCTCAGTTCAGGAAATTGTAATCATTATTGTTGTGGCAAGAGCACCCTTCGTGTTTGTATCACCACATCTTTGGAGAAAAGTGGGTATGAGCAGGAAAGATAGCACCCAAAATTTCATTAAAATCCATTGGTGAATCATTCTCAGAAAAGGAACTTCAATTTCAGCTATATTTAATATGCACATTTCCTTCAACAGGAAAACACAATGTGCTTGCCTAGAATAATTGGAGGTAGTATATACAGATGTTGGGGGCATAGTGGGAATGATGAAAACAGAAAATTCCTGAAGTTTTATGGAAATCCTTTTGTGATTTTCTTAGAAATGTCTATTAGAATGCAGGTATTCTCTGTCAGTTCAGATAATTGTAATTATATTATTGTAGCAATTGCACCCTGTGTGTTTGCATCACTAACTCTTGGGAGGAAAATTGGTACAACGAGTAGAGATAATACACAAAGTTTCATTGAAATTTATTAGTGCAACTTTCTCAGAAAACCAACTTCAATTTCAACTATAATCAACATGCACTTTACACTGCTCAAAAGAAAAACATAATATGCTTGCCTAGAATAATTGGAGGTAGAATACTCAGATGTTGGGGGAAGAGTGGGAATGATGAACAGAGAAAATACCCAAAGTTAAATGGAAATTAATTTGCGAAAATTTCCCAGAAATGTCTCTTGCAATGCAGTTATTCTCTGCCTGCATTAGGAAATCTCAGTGCAGGAAATTGTAATCATATTGCTGTAGCAAGAGCACTGTGTGTGTTTCCATCACTAAATCTTGGGAGAAAAGTGGGTATGAGGACCAGAGATAATACCCAATGTTTCATTGAAATCCATTAGTGAATCTTTCTTAGAAAAGAAACATCAGTTTCAGCTATATTCAACATGCACATTACACTGCTTCAAAAGGAAAACATAATGCTTGCCCAGAAAACTTGGAGGGTAAATACTCAGATGTTGTGGGCAGAGTGGGAATGATGAAAAGAGAAATTACCCAATGTTTCAAGTGATTCCATTCATAAAATTTTCTCAGAAATGTGTTTTAGAATGCAGCTAATCTCCAACTGCATTAGGAAAGCTCATGTAAGACAATTGTAATCATATTGTTGTAGCAAGGCCACTGTGCATGTTTGCATCACCAAATCTTGGAAGGAAAGTGGGTATGAGGAGGAGAGAAAACACCCAAAATTTCATTGAAATCCATTGGTGAAATTTTCTCAGAAAAGTGTCTTAGAATGCAGCTTTACTCTGGCTGCATATGGAAAGCTCACTTCAGGAATTTATAAATATATTGTTGAAGCAAGAGAACCCTTTGTGTTTGTATCACCAAATGTTGGGAGAAAAGTGGGTATGAGAAGGAGAGATAATACCCAAATTTTCATTGAAATCCATTGGTGACTCTTTCTCTGAAAAGGAACTTCAAATTCAGGAATATTCAGCATATATGATACAGTTCTGCAACAGGAAAACATAATGTGCTTGCCTAGAAAACTAGTAGGTAGATTACTCAGAGGTCAAGGGCAGAGTGGGAATGATGAAAAGAGAAAATACATAAAATGTCATGGAAATCCATTTGTGAAATTTTCTAAGAAAAGCGTCTTAGAATGCAGCTTTTCTCCAGCTGCATATGGAAAGCTCAGATCAGGAATTTATAAACATATCATTGTAGCAGGAGCACTGTTCATGTTTGCATCACCAAATCTTGGGAGAAAAGTGGGTATTAGGAGAAGAGATAATACTCAAAGTTTCACTGAAATGCATTCGTGATTCTTACTCAGAAAAGGAACTTCAATTTCAGCTATATTCAACATGCACGTTACTATTCTGCAACAGGGATCCATAATGTGCTTGCCTAGAAAACTTGGAGGTAGAATACTCAGAAGTGCAAATAATGAAAAGAGAAAACCCAACATTTCATGAAAAGCCATTAGAGAAAAATTTTCAGAATCCTCACTTAGAGTGCAGCTATTCTCTGCCTGCATTGGGATAGCTCAGTTCAAGACATTGCAAACATATTTTTTGTAGCAAGTGCACCATGCGAGTTTGCATCACCAAATCTTGGGAGGGAAGTGGGTATGAGGAGAAGAGATAATACTCAAAGTTTCATTGAAATCCATTAGAGAATCTTGCTCAGCAAAGGAACTTCAATTTCAGCTACTTTTGACATGCACCTTACAGTTCTGGAACAGGAAAACATAAGGTGCTTGCCTAGAAAACTTGGAAGTAGAACACTGAGATATTGGGGGCACAATGAAAATGATGAAAAGAGAAAATACCCAACGTTTCATTGAAATCCATTTGTAAAATTTTCTCAGAAAAATCTTAAGAATGCCGCTTTCCTCCGGCTGCAAATGGAAAGCTCAGTTCAGAAATTTATGAACATATTGTTGTAGCAATAGCACCCTTCCTTTTTTCATCACCAAATCTTGGGAGGAAAGTGGGTATGAGGAGGAGAGATAATACACAAAGTTTCATTGTAATCCATTTGTGAATCTCTCTCAGAAAAGGAACTTTAATTTCAGCTATATTCAACATGCACATAACAGTTCTGCCACAGCAAAACATAATGTTCTTGCTGAGAAAACTTGAAGGTGAATACTCTGATGTTGGGGGCAGAGTGGGAATGATGATAGGAGAGAATACTTAAAGATTCATGAAATTTTCTCAGAAAATTCTCTTAGAATGCAGCTCTTCTCTGCCTGCATTAGGATAGCTCAGTAAAGGAAATTGCAATCATATTGATATAACAAGAGCACCATGGGAGTTTGCATAACCAAATCTTGGGAGTAAAGTGGGTATGAGGAGGAGAGATAATATTCAAAATTTCATTGAATTCATTCGTGAATCTTTCTCAGAAAAGGAACTTCAATTTCAGCTATAATCAACATGCATGTTACACTTCTGCAACAGGAAAACATAATGTGCTTGCCTAGAAAACTTGGAGGTAGAATACTTAGATGTTGGATGCAGAGTGGGAATGATGAATAGAGATTACCAAACATATCAAAAAAAATCCATTCATAAGATTTTCTCAGAAAATTCTCTTAGAATGCAGCTATTCTCCACCTGCATCCAGAAAGCTAAGTTCAGGCATTTAAAAACATTGTTGTAACAAGAGCACTCTTTGTGTTTGCATTACCTAATCTTGGGAGGAAAGTGGTTGTGAGGAGGCGAGATAATACCCAAAGTTTTATTGAAATTCATTCATGAATCTTTCTCAGAATAGCAACTTCAATTTCAGCTATATTTAACATGCACGTTACAGTTCTGCAAAAGGAAAACATAATGTCCTTGCCTAGAAAACTAGTAGGTAGATTACTCAAATGTTGGGGGCAGAGTGGGAATGATGTAAAGAGAAAATACACAAAATTTCATGGAAATCCATTTGTGAAATTTTCGAAGAAAAGCGTCTTAAAATGCAGCTTTACTCTTGGCTGCGTATGGAAAGCTCAGATCAGGAATTTATAAACATATTGTTGTAGCAAGAGCACCATGTGTGTTTGCATCACCAAATCTTGGGAGGAAAGTGGGTATTAGGAGAAGAGATAATACCCAAATTTTATAAAATCCATTTGTGAATCTCAGAATAGGATCTTTGATTTCTGCTATATTCAACATGTACATTAGATTTCTGCAACAGGAAAACATAATGTGCTTCTCTAGACAACTTGGAGGTAGAATACTTAGATGTTGGGGACAGCGGGAATGATGAATAGAGAAAATATTCAACGTTTTGAGGAAGTCCATTTGTGATATTTTCTCAGACAAGCATTTTAGAATGCAGATTTCCTCTGGCTGCATATGGAAAGCTCAGTTCAGGAATTTATAAACATATTATTGTAGCAAGAACACTGTGTGTGTTTGCATCACCAAATCTTGGAGGAAAGTGGCTATTAGGAGAAGTTTCATTGAAATCCATTAGTAAATCTTTCTCAGCAAAGGAACTTCAATTTCAGCTATATTCAACATGCACATCGCATTTCTGCAACAGGAAAACATAATGTGCTTCCCTAGAAAATTGGAGGTAGAATAATCAGATATTGGGAGCAGAGTGTGAATAATGAAAAGAGAAAATACCCAAAGTTTCATGGAAAGCCATTCATGAAATTTTCTCAGAAAAGAGTCTTAGTATGCAACTTTTCTCCTGCTGCATATTGAAAGCTCAGTTCAGGAATTTATAAACATACAGTTGTGCTACTGATATACAGCGTGCTAGCAAGAGCGCCTTTGTAGGTGGATCATCAACTTTTGATCGCTAAGTGGGAATTATGGGCAGAGTAAATATCCAATATATCTTTGTGATCCAGTGGTGAAACGTTTCAGAAGTGTCACAGAAAATGCAGCTGTTCTCTGTATGCATATTGAAAACACAGTTCTGGCATTTGTAAACATAGAGTTGTAGCAAGAACACCCTGGATTGTGGGATCACCAAAGGTTGGGAACAAAGTGGGATTAGTTAGGAGAGAGAATACCCAAACTTTCTTTGAAATCCATTCATGAAAGATTTTCAGAAAATCAGTTCAAGTGCAACTGTTTTCAACAAGTATATTCCAGTTCTGCATTCCGTAAATACAGGGTGCTAGCAGAAGCACCCAGGAAGGTGGATCATCAAACTTTGGGAGCAAAGTGTGAATAATGAGAAGAGTAAATACACAATGTTGCATTGAAATCCGTTTGTGAAACATTTTCTGAAAAGTCACTGAGATTGCAACTATTCTCCACCTGCATATTGAATGCAGTGTTCAGGAAATGGAAATCTTAGTGTTCTACCAACACTAAGAACCCTGGAAGGTAGGTTTACCAAATTTTGGGAGCAAAGTTGGAATCATGAGTAGAGAGAACTCCCCAAATTTCATTGAAGTCCACTTGTGAGATTTACTAAGAAATGTCACTTAAAATGCAGGTTTTCTTAACAAGCATATTACCCATCTGCTATCAGAAATACAGTGTGCTAGCAAGAACACCCAGGAAAACAGGATCACCAAACTTTGGGAGCAAAGTGTCAATGTGCTGTAGAGTAGATGCACAAAGTTTCATTGAATTCCATTCGTGAAACTTGTTCAGATAAGTCAGTGAATATGCAGCTGTTCTCTGTCTGCATATTGTAAGCACAGTTCAGGAATTCCTGAACTGTGTGTACTAACAAAAGCACCTTGGAATATAGAATCACCAAACTTTGCAGACAAAGTTGTAATGATGAATAGAGAGAATCCTTAACATGACTGTCAAAGCACAAGAAATAAATGCAGGAATCAATAATTGGGATAGACTCAAACTTCTCAGCAGAGGAAACAATGTGAACAGAGTGTCTACAGTGTGGAGAAAATCTTTGCCACACACACTTCAGATAAAGTACTAATCTCCAGAATCTAAAAGAACTCAAATAAATTTACACCAAAATGCAAATAATCCAATCAATACATGGGCTAAGGAAATGAGTAGTCACTTCACAGAAGATTTATGATCAACTGATATATGAAAAAAGGTTTCAACATCTCTAGTAGTAAGAAAAATGCAAATCAAAACTACCCTAAAATTTCATCTCACCCCGCTTAGAATGTTTATTATCAAGAATACAAGCAACGGTAGGTGTTGGCAAGCATGTGGGGAAAAAGGTACACTCATACATTGCTGGTGGGGCTGCAAATTAGTGCAGCCACTCTGGAAAGCATTATGGAGATTCCTTAGAAAACTTGGAATAGAAACACCATTTGGCCCAACTATCCCACTCCTTGGCCTATATCCAAAGGACTTAAAATCAGCATACTACAGTGACACAGCTCCATCAATATTTACAGCAGCTCAATTCACAATAGTTAGATTGTGGAACCAACCAAGATACATTTCAATTGATTAATGGATAAAGAAACTGTGGTATACATACAATAAATACAATAAATTTTTATCCAGCCATAAATAAGAATAAAATTATGGCATTTGAGGTAAATGGATAGAGTTTGAGAATATCATGCTAAGTGAAACAAGCCAATCCCAAAAAACCAAAGACTGAGTGATTTCTCTGATAAGCGGATGATGACACATAACGGGTGTGAGAGGAAGGCAAGAATGGGGGAAGCATGGATTGTATAGAGGAAAATGAGGGGTGGAAAGGGAAAAATAATAGAATGAGACCAATATCATTACCTCATATACATGTATGATTACACAAATGGTATAACTCTACTTCATATACAACCAGAGACATGATACTTGTATCCCATTTGTGTAAAATGAAGCAAAATAAAAAACAATTTTTTATATGTTTTTCATACATATTTTCACATTTATATTCTTACCAATATTCATATTTCTGGATATACATATTTGCTCCCTAAACAACTCAAAATTTATAACTCACTCTAACTTTACCCCCATACCTAAACCTAATTTATGTAAAAGTTTGTATAGATATAGGAATATATGTTACTTTGATTTACATATTCAATTATTAAATGGTATATTTGCACATATAATTATAGATTAATTTATATATTTTGCAATTATGAAAAGGTTTGTTTATATGACTCAGTATAAAACTTACTGTATCAAAAAACATATGTTCGTATATGTTTCCAGACATATTTTCACACGTAAAATCTCATGAAAATTCACATTTACTGATACACATATTAATTCCCTACCCTAATCCTAACCTAGCCCAAAATTGTATTCTAACCCTAACATGACAGAAAATTGAATTCTAAAGCTAACTTCCCCAAAATTTATACCTAATTTTACATGAAAGTGCTTATACTAATATGCATATTTATGTGCATTGTTACATACATATTAAAATATCAAATGTGTATTTGCATATGTTATTTTATATTTATAGGTTATACATAACATCCCTAAATTTAAAAAGTGCATTCCTATGACTCATATTAAACCCACTTCTTTCAGATCATAATTATTTTTGTATAATACACATTTTTATGCAAAATTTCTTGTGAATATTATTGTGCTCTGATATCCATATCCCTTCTTTAACCTTAAACTTATCCTGACCCCAAATTTAATATGAACACTACTTATCCATATAGCTAGCATATCTTTATGTAAAAGCATGTATGATTATACGAATATTTATGTGTATTTTGACTTACATATTCAGTTATCTATGCTATATTTGCATTCACAATTACATATATTCATTATATGATACATGCACACATCCCAAACACAATTTCAAAAAAAAAAAACTGTATTCATACAACTCACACGATACGATCCCCTATTTGAGAGCATGCATTTTAAGGTTTTTACACATATTTTCAAACATACATACTATGAATATTCATGTTCCCTGACATACATATTCATTTGATAAACCAACTTAAAAATTAGTGCTAATCTTAATCTTATCCCTATACCTAAATATAATTTTTCATGGAAGTATGTATACAAATAAGAATATTTATTGTGTATTTTTTACTTGTATATTGAATTCTCTATGGTATATGGTATATGCATGCTCTTTCATATTTATTCATATAACATAACCAGGCATACCACAATTTTAAAAAACGTGTATACATATGACTCTCAGTATACAATTCCAGGTTCAGATCATATATGTTTACGTATGGTTATAGACATATTTTCACATGTACATTCTTCCGAATATTCATGTTAACCTGTAGACATAGTCACACCCTAAAAAACTCAAAACTTAACACTAACTGTAAGTTTTTTGTTTGTTTGTTGTTGGTACTGGGGATCAAACTCATGGGCGCTCAACAACAGAGCCACATCCTAAGGGCTATTTAGCTTTTCATTGAAAGTCACCATCTCATTCAGTTGCTAAGGGCCTAGTTGTTGCTAAGTTTGGTTTTGAATTCTTCTTCCTACCCCAGCCTCCAGAGCTGCTGGGACTGGAGGTGTGTGCCACTGTACCAGTCATCAAATTTTAACACTAATGTTAACCCTATAACTAAACATTTTTACATAAAAGCATGTAAATTAATATAAATATGTGTATTTTGACATAATTTCAATTATCAATAGTATATTTGCATATATATTATTTTGTATTAATATATACGATATAACAATGCATCATGTAATATGTATAACTGCATCTTATGTGCTTATCTTTTTCATAACGTGTATGCTATTTGTTTATATTTTCACACACACTTTCTTATGACTCTTTATGTTTCCTGATATCCATATTTATTCCCTAACTCTAACCCAAACCCAAACCGAAATTTAATACTATCCCTAAATTTATACCATAACTAAATGGAACTCTGCACGAAAACATATATAGAAATATGAATATTTGTGTTTATACTCACTTCTTTATTCAATAATCTATGGTATATTTGCATATATATTATATATTCAGACATAAAATTTATCCATGAACCCATATTTTAAAAAGGGAATTTGTATGACTGGCAAACCATTTGCTATTTCAATATATTTTCAAGCATACTTTCTAGTGAAAACTCATGTTTCCTGATGAACATATTCATTCTCTAACCCTAACCCTAACCCAACACAAAATTTTATTCTAGCCTAAAATTTAATTCTATAACAAAAGTTAAATATACATAAATTTATATAGTTATGAGAAATGTCATGTCTTGACATATACATTTAATTATAAATGGTAAATGCATACATTTAATTGTATATTAACATATATTTTTCCATGCATCCCCAAATTTACAAAATATGTATTTATATGTCTCACATGGAACCATTACCTATTTCAAAACATATATACATTTTCATACATATTTTCAATGTGTATATTTCTGAATGTTTATATTTCACAGTGTATATATTAAATTCCGATCCATATATGAAAACCAATCAAAATTTTAATACAAACCTAATATAGTGTGGATAACTAAACCTAATTTCACAGAAAACACATGTGATAATATGAATACTGATGTGTATTTTGATTGATGCATTTTAATTATAAATATTTGTATACATATTATAGTTTCATGTATGTAATTTATGAGTGTACCCTAAGTTTAAAAGTGCATAATAAAACTCACATTAAACCCCTCAATATTTTGATATTTTTGTTTATGTTTTCATACATATTTTCATATATACATTCTTTCTAATATTCATAATTCCAGATACACACATTTGGTCACTATACAACTCAAAATTTATAACTCACAATAACTTTACCACTATAATTAAACCTAATTGTTTGTAAAAGTTTGTATTGTAATAGAAATATAAATGTTATTTTGATTTACATATTCAATTTTAAATGGTATATTTGCATATATATTTTTATAGATTAATTCATAGATTTTGCAAATTTATGATATATTTTAAAGTTTTTCTTATTAATTATATTATAAAACTTCCTGTATCAGAAAATATATGTTCATATGTTTTCAAACATACAGTCACATATACAGTCTTATTTTTTTTACTTATATACATATTAATTCCTAACCTTATCTCTAATCAAATGCAAAATTGTATTCTAACCCTAACACAGCAGAAAATTGTATTTTAACCATAACCTTTCCCAATACCTAAAACTAATTTTACATACAAGGGCTTCAACTAATACACATATATATGTGCATTTTTATTTATATATAAAAATGTCAAAGTGTATTAGCATATATTACTATATATTTATGTCTGGGTTATATATAACATCCCTAATGAAAAAAGTGTATTTCTATGACTCATATTAAACCTCTGATTTTACAGAACATATATTTTCATATACATCATCATACATATTTTTATGCAAAAATTCTTATGAATATTCTTGTGGTCTGTATCTATATCCATTCCTTAACCCTAAAATTATTCCAACCCCAAATTTAATATGAACGAACACTTATTATATCTACACCTAAAATAATTTTACATAAAAGCATGTATAACAATATGAATATGTGTATTTTGACTTACATATTCAGTTACCCATGGTATATTTGCATTCACAGTTACATATATACATGCATCACAAACCCAATTAATAAAAAAAAATCTGTATTCATACAATGCACACGATACCATCCCATTTCAGAGAATGTATTTTAAGTTTCTAACATTTTTCCTATACATACTTATGCATATTCATGTTTTCTGATATACATATTCATCCCCTAAACCAATTTAAAATTTAATACTAATATTAATCGTATTACTATAACTAAATTTAATATTACATAAAAGTTTGTTTATAAATAGGAATATTTATATGTATTTTTTACTTCCTATTCAACTATCAATGGTATACTCACATATATTTTCTTTCATATTTATTTATAAAATATATCCAAGCATACCACAATTAAAAAAGGATATTTAAATGAATCTCAGTATACGTTTAAAGCCTCTAATCTTATTTGTTAATATATAGTTTTAGACATATTTTCACATGTATCTTCTTATGTTTACTGATGTCACACTACATACATATTCATTTCCTATACCACTCAAATTTTAATACTAAATGTAATTTTGAGTTTGCTTGTTTTTTGGTACTGGGAATCAAACTCAGGAGCTCTCACCACCAAGCCACATTCTCAGGGCTATTTGCTTTTTACTGAAAGACACAGTCTCACTGAGTTGCTTAGTGCCTCATTGTTGCTGAGGGTAGCTTCAAATTCTTGATCCTCCTGCCTCAGCCTCCAGAGCTGTGTAGATTACAGATATGTGCCACTGAACCAGGCATCAAATTTTAAAACCAATTCTAATTTTAACCCTATATTTAAACCTAATTTTACATAAAAACATGTATGCTAATTTGAAAGTTTTGAGTTAAATATTAAATGATCAATGCTATATTGATGCATATAATATATATTGAGGTATATGTTATTTCCATGCAGTCTCAACTTAATAAATGTCTTTATTATGATTTTTATGAATATTCCACTTAGTCAATAAAATATTTATTCCCTAAATCTAATTCTGACATAACTCAACTTTTAAAACTAACTCTATTATTTTCCATACACATAATTTTACACATAATTTGAATATATGTGTATTTTGACATATATGCAATTATCAATAATATATTATTTTATATTCATTTATATGCCATATCAATGCATCCCCTAAGGTAAAATATGTAAATGCATGGCTCATTCTATGTGTTTTGTTTTTATAACATATGTGTATATGCGATTTGTTTATATTTACCCACATAATTTCTTATGACTGTTTCCTGATATCCTTATTCATTCCCTGATTCTAACCAAAACCCAACCCTAAATTTAATAATAACCCTAAATTTTATAACATAACCAAAAGGACCTTTGCATGAAAACAAATATTTATATACAAATATGAATATTTGTGATTATTTTGACTTTCCTATTCAAGGATCAATGGTATATTTGCATATAAATTATATATTCACACATGAAATTTATCCATGCATCCAAAAAGGGTATTTGTATGACTCACAGTAAAGCATTTGCAATTTTAATATATTTTCAAGCATACTTTCTGGTGAAAACTCATGTTTCCTGATGTACATATTCATTCACTAACCCTAACCTTATTCCAAACCAAAATTTTATTCTATCCTGAAATTTGACCCTATACCTAAATGCCACGTCTATTTCCTGCCACTCTGACATTTGACACGGCTCTATTGGAGTACAGGACTCAACACTTGACCTGGTTCTGTTGACTGTCCTTCCTCTTGGGGGCCATTGGTATGGCATGTCTCCATGTGTAGTTGCTTTTTAATATTAATAATCAATATGTCATTAGAAACTTATTGGGAAAACATTGGGAAGGTTTTACTGTATTGGGACACAAAATAGTGCGCAATGAAAATTTAGCAGTAATAGATAAATATATGAAAATAAACAATGGTAGCTGTGCTCGAGTTTAAAGGAGTCTGTGATTGCTTTAGTATAATAATAGATGGGTAAAGAGGCATTCCTCTGAGTTTGGATGCAGTGTTTAGCCTTTGTTGCTTTCCTAGTTTTAATAGTTGATTCTAGAAATACTTTACATAATAAAAACATTTAGGTTAGTCATAAATATAATTTGTGTTTTTCCTATGTTTAGTCTAATTCTTTGAGAATCAGAATAAGATTGTAGTCTGCCATTATATGAAATTAGAATAGACTAAATATTAGCTATAAGTTGATTTCTTTATCTTTTAATAATAGTAAAAGCTTTTAACTTTTAAACACTGGAGTTCATGATGGGGGTAGTTTCTCAGAAAATCTAGTAACGTGTTTGTTCTGAAGGTTGAAGGCAGGCAGATCATGGTGCCCTCAGTTTATCTGGGAGACAACTTTGTTTCAGTTTAGTTGAGAGACAAGGTTATTTTAGTTTAGCTGAGAAATAAGATTGTTTTGGTCTGGGCTGTCATACAGAGAGAATGTGTACTTTGAAAAGAGGCATAGATTGTACTTTTGAAGGTTTTTCTTATTTTAAACTAACCATAAAATGATATAATCATTACTAAAGAAAAATATCTATAAAAAGACTGGCAGAAAAAAATAAAGATTCAGATTCAGCTTCAGAACACTTGGTTTCTCTGTGCGCTGTTTCTCCACTGTGCCAATGCCTCCCATCCACCGAGGACCCCCAGCCCCTGCTAGGACTCGACCCTGGCACCTAAACTTAAATGGACATAAATGGTGTACAGTAATGAGAAATATAATGTGTGTTTTGAATTATACATTCAATTATCAATTGAATATATGCATATATATGTGTATTCACATATCTATCCATGCATCCCCAAATTAAAAAATATGTATATATGTCTCACATTGGATCATTACCTATTTCAAAAGAATATAAATTATCATGCATATTTTAATATATAGATATTTATGAATAATTATGTTTTATGATATACATATTCAATCCTTTCTGTATATGGAAACCAAAAATGTTATACTAATTCTAACATTGTGTGGAAAATGCAACCTAATTTCACATAAAAGCACATGTAATAATATGAATATTGGTGTGTATTTTGATTGATATGTTCAATTATAAATATTTGTATATGTATTATAATTTCATGTATATAATTTATGAGTGTATCCCTAAACTTAAAAGTGTATTTATAAATTCACATTGAACCCTTCTCTACATCAAAATGTTATTTTATGTTTTTATACATATTTTCATATATATAATTTTACTAATATCCATATTTACAGATATATATTTTTGTTCCCTAAACAAGTTAAAATATATGATACACTCTACATTTACCCCTATTACTATACTTAACTTTATGTAAAAGTTTTTATAGTAATAGGAATATATATGTTACTTTGATTTACATATCCAATTGTCAAAATAGTATATTTGTATATATATTTTATAGATTAATTTATATGATATATTTTGCAATTTTAAAAAGATTGTTCATATGACTCTCATATAAACCTTCCTGTATCAGAAAACATATGTTCATATGTTTTTAAACATATTCACACATACAGTATCATGAACTTCACATTTACTGATATACATAGGAATTCCTAACCCTAACCCTAACCCTCACCCTAAAACAACAGAAAATTGAATTCTAACCATAATCCAACAGAATATTGAATTCCAATTCTAAACTTCTCAAATACCTAAACTTTATTTTACATAATAGAGCATCTACTAATATGCATATTTATGTGCATTTTTACTTATATATTAAAATGTCAGAGGTGAATTAGCACATATTATTTTTTAGATAATTTGTGTAATTTCATTTTATTTTTTTCTAGAATGTAAGTCATCTTTATTTTGTTTTCCTTTTTAAATTATTTTTAAATTTTTACACACTGCATTTTGATTGTTAGTACACAAATGCAGTACATCTTTTTCTTTCTATGGTTGGACATGATGTAGATTCATACCATTCATGTAATCATACAAGTACATAGGGTAATGATGTCTGCTTCATTTCACCATTTTTATTCCCCCCCACACTAATTTCCTTCTATGTAATCTAAAGTTCCACCATTCTTCTCTCACTCCCTACCCCCAGGCCCTGTAATAAATCATCATCCACTTATCAGAGAAAACATTTGGCCTATGGTTTTTTGGGATTGGCTTATTTCACTTAGCATGATATTCTCCAATTCCATCCTCTTATCTGCAAATACAATAATATTATTCTGAATAATATTTCATTTTGTACATATACCACAGTTTTTTTATCCATTCATCTGTTGAAGGGCATCTAGGTTGGTTCCACCATCTAGCTATTGTGAATTGAACTGCTATAAACATTGAAGTGAATGCATTACTGTAGTATGCTAATTTTAATTCCTTTGTGTATAAACCGAGAAGTGGGATAACTGGGACAGAAGGTGGGTCCATTCCATTTTCCTGAGGAATCTTCACTCTGCTTTCCAGAGTGGCTGCACCAATTTGCAACTCCACCATTAATGTAAAAGTGTGCCTTTTTCTCCACATCAGTGCCAACATTTATTATTTTTTGCATTTTTGATAATAGCCATTCTACTTGGAGTAAAATAAAATCTTAGAGTTTTTTAAATTTGCATTTCTCTAATTACTAGAGATGTTGAACACTTTTTTCATATATTTATTAGTCACCTGTATATCTTCTTTGTAAAGTGCCTGTCCAGTTCCTTGGCCCATTTATTGATTAGGTTCTTTGTGTTTTTGGTGTAAAGTTTTCTAAGTTCTTTATAAATTTGGAGATTAGTGCTCTATCTGAAGTGCGTGTGAAAAAAATTTTCTCCCACTCTGTAGGCTTTCTCTTACATTGTTGATTGTATCCTTTGCTGAGAAAAAGATTTTTAGTTTGAATCCATCCCATTTATTGATTCTTGCTTTGATTTCTTGTGCTTTGGGAGTCTTGTTAAGGAAGTCTGATCCTAGGCCAACATGATGAAGATTTGGGCCTACTTTGTCTTCTCTTTTTTGAAGAGTCTCTGGTCTGATTCCTAAGTCCTTGATCCATTTTAAGTTGAGTTTTGTGCAGGGTGAGAGATAGAGGTTTAATTTCATTTTATTGCATATGGATTTTCATTTTTCCCAGCACAATTTGTTGAACAGGCTATCTTTTCTCCATTATAGGTTTTTGACTCCTTTGTCTAGTATGAGGTAACTGTATTTTTGTGGGTTTGTCTCTGTGTCTTCTATTCTGCACCATTGGTCTGCCTGTTAATTTTGATGCTGATACCATGCCATTTTTCTTACTATTGTTCTGTAGTATAGTTTAAGGTCTGGTATTGTGATACCTCCTACTTAACTTTTCCTGCTCAGGATTGTTTTGGCTATTTGAGGTCTCTTATTCTTCCAGATAAAGTTCATGATTGCTTTCTCTATTTCTAGGAGGAATGTCATTGGATTTTAATTGGAATTGAATTGAATCTGTATAGCGCCTTTGGTACAATGGCCATTTTGACAATATTAATTCTGCTTATCCAAGAACATGGGAGATCTTTCCATCTTCTAAGGTTTTCTTCAATTTCTCTCTTCAGTGTTCTGTAGTTTTCATTGAAGAGATCTTTCACCTCTTTCATTATATTGATTTCCAAGTATTTTTTTTTTTTTTGAGGCTACTGTGAATGGAGTGGTTTTCCTAATTTCTTTTTCAGAGGATTCATCACTTATGAATAGAAATGCATTAGATTTATGCATATTGATTTTATATCCTGCTACTTTGTGAATTCATTTATTTGTTCTATAATTATTCTAGTGGACATTTTTGGGTCCTCTAAATGTAGAATCATGTCACCAGCAAATAGTGACAAGTTGAGTTCTTCTTTTCCTATTCACATCCCTCTAATTTCTTTGGTCTGTTTAATTGCTCTGGCTAATGTTTCAAGGAAGATCTCGAATAGGAGTAGTGAAAGAGGGCATCCCTGTCTTCTTCCAGTTTTTAGAGGGAATGCTCTCAGTTTTTCTTCATTTAGCAGTGGGCTTAGCCTTTACAAAGTTAAGGTATGTTCCTACTATCCCTATTTTTTCTAATGTTTTAATCATAAAGTGGTGCTGTATTTTATCAAATGCTTTCTCAGCATCTATTGAAATAATCATATGCTTCTTAACTTTATGTCTATCAATGTGATGAATTATATATATTGTTTTCCAGAAGTTAAACCAACTTTGCATCCCTGAGATAAACCCCACTTGATCAGGGTGCACTATCTTTTAAATATGTTTTTGTATGTGATTTGCCAGAATAGTGTTAAGGATTTTTGCATCTATTTTCATCAGGGATATTGGTCTAAAGTTTTCTTTCCTTGTTGCATCTTTGTCTGGTTTTGGTATCAGAGTGATTCTAGCTTTGTAGAATGAGTTTGGAAGTGTTCCCTCCTTTTCTATTTCCTGGAATTCTTTGAGGAGTGTTGGTATTTGTTCTTCTTTAAAGATCTTGTAGAATTCGGCTGAGAATCCACCTGGTCCTGGGCTTTTCTTGGTTGGTAGGCTTTTGATGTCTTCTTCCATTTCAGTGCTTGAAACTGATCTGTTTAAATTGTGAATGTCTTCCTTATTCAGTTTGGGAAGATCATTGTCTCTATAAATTAGTCAATGTCTTTGATATTTTCTACTTTGTTAGAGTATAGATTTTCAAAGTATCTTCTACTTTTGTTATGTATTTCAGTGGTATCTGATGTGATCTTTTCTTTTTCATCACAGATTCTAATAACCTGAGTTTTCTCTCTCCATCACTGCATTAGTGTGTCTAAGTGTTTACCAATTTTGTTTACTTTTTCAAAGAACCAACTTCTTTTTTTGTCAATTTTTTGAATTGTTTCTCTTGTTTCAATTTTATTGATTTGAGCTCTGCTTTTAATTATTCCTGTCTTCTACTATTTTTGTGTTGATCTTTTCTTCTTTTTCTAGGGCATTGAGATGTAATGTTAGGTCATTTAATTGTTGAATTTTTAATTTTTAATGTATGAGCTCAATAACTCATAATAATGTATGAGCAATGAACTTTTCTCTTAGTACTGCTTTCAGAATGTCCCAGAGATTTTGATATGTTGTGTTATTGTTCTCTTTTACCTCTAAGAATTATTTTATTTTCTCCCTGATGTCTTCTGTTGTCATTGCATCATTCAATAGCATATTATTTAGTCTCCAGGTGTAGGGGTAGTAGGAGTAGTTTTTGTTTTTTATTTTATCATTGATTTCTACTTACGTTTCATTATGGTCTGATAGAATACAAGGTACTATATCTTTTTTTTTGTATTTACTAATGGCTTCTTTGTGGCATAGCATATCATCTATTTTGGAGAAGGAGCCATGAGATGCTGAGAAGTAAGTGTATTCACTTGATGATAGATGGAATAATTTGTACATGTCCGTTAAGTCTATATCATTAATTGTATTATTTAGTTCTATGCCACATCTACTTCCTGTCACTCTGACATTTAACACAGTTCTGTTGGAATAGAGGACTCAACACTTGACATGGTTCTGTTGATCATCCTCCCTCTTGGGGGCCATAGGCATGGCATGTCTCCATGTATAGTTGCTTTTTAACATTAATAATCAATATATCATTAGAAACTTATTGGAAAAACATTGGGAAGGTTTTACTGTACTGTACTACTAAAAATTTAGTAGTAATACATAGATAAAATATGTAAAAATAAACAATTGTAGCTATGCTCATGTTAAAAGGAGCCTGTGATTTCTTTGGTATAATAATTTCTAAATATAGATGGATAAGGAGACATTCCTCTGAACTTGGATGTGGTGTTTAGCCTTTGTTGCTTTCCTAGTTTTAATAGTTGATTCTAGAAATAATTTACATAATAAAAACATTTAGGTTAGTCATAAATATAATTTGTGTTTTTCCTATGTTTAGTCTAATTCTTTGAGAATCAGAATAAGATTGTAGTCTGCCATTATATGAAATAGAATAGACTAAATATTAGCTATAAGTTGATTTCTTTGCCGTTTAATAAGAGTAAAAGCTTTTCACTGTTAAACACTAGAGTTCATGATGGGAGTAGTTTCTCAGAAAATCTAGTAACGTGTTTGTTCTGAAGGTTGAAGATAGGCAGATCATGGTGCCCTCAGTTTAACTGGGAGACAAGGTTGTTTTAGTTTAGCTGAGAAATAAGATTGTTTTGGTCTGAGCTGTCATACAGAGAAAACGTGTACTTTGAGAAGAGGCATAGATTGTACTTTTGAAGGTTTTTCTTATTTTAAACTTACCATAAAATGATATAATCATTACTAAAGAAAAATATCTATAAAAAGGGTGGAAGAAAAAATAAAGACAGATTCGGCCTCAGAACACTTGGTTTCTCTGTGTGCTGTTTCTCCACTGTGCCGATGCCTCCCATCTACCTAGGACCCCCGACTCCTGCTAGGAGTTCTATAGTATCTTCATTCTGATTTTGTTTGGAGGATCTATCCAGTGGTGAAAGAGGCATGTTAAAGTCACATACTATTATTGTGTTTTGGTCTATTGAGTCTTAAAATTGAAAAGGGTTTGTTTGATGCACATAGATACTTAATTGTTTGGGTCATAAATATTTAAAATCATTATGTCTTGCTAGTTTATGGTTCCCTGGAGCAGTATAAAATGTCCTTCTTTATCCCTTCTAACTTAGGTTTGAAGTCCACTTTATCTGATATGAGGATGGAGACCCCTGCTTTTTTACTGAGTCCATGTGCATGGTATGTTTTTCCCCATCCTTTCTCCTTTAGTCTGTGGATATCTTTTTCTATGAGAGAGTCTCTTGAAGGCAGCATATTGTTGGGTCTTTCTTTTTAATCCAATTTGCCATTCTATGTCTTTTGATTAATGAGTTTAGGCCATTAACATTCAGAGTTATTATTGTGATATGATTTGTATTTCTGGTCATTTTGGCTTATTTTTGGTTTTTTACTTGACTTGGTTTCTCCTTTGGTTGGGTTTTGCTTTAGGGTAGTTCCTCCCTTTGCTGACTTGTATTGTTGTTTTTCACTTCCTCATCATTTAATATTTTGCTGAGAATGTTCTGTAGTGCAGACTTTCTATTTGTAAACTCTTTTAACTTTTGTTTATCATGGAGAGATTTTATTTCATCATCAAACCTGAAGATTAGTTTTGCTGGGTATAGGATTCTTGGTTGGCATCCATGTTCTTTCAGAGCTTGAAATATATTGTTCCAGGCCCTTCTTGCTTTTAGGGTCTGGGCTGAGAAATCTGGTGATATCTGTATTGGTTTCCCTTTATATGTAATCTGACACTTTTTTCTCACAGATTTTAAAATTCTATCTTTATTTTATATGTGAGATATTTTTATTATAAAGTACCTTGGTGTGGATCTGTTTAGATTTTGTACACTGATGTCCTGTAAGCCTCTTATATTTATTTAATTTTCCATTTCATTCTTCAGGTTTGGGAAATGTTCTGATATTATTTTGTTGAACAGGTTGTTCATTCCTTTGGTTTGTATCTCTGTGTCTTCTTCCTCAATCCCAGTAATTCTCAAATTTGATCTTTTCATGATAACCCATAATTCTTGGAGATTCTGTTCATGATTTCTTACCATCTTCTCAGTTTGGTCAACTTTATTTTCAAGATTAAATATTTTGTCTTCATTGTCTGAGATTCTGTCTTTCATGAGATCTATTCTGTTGGTGATGCTTTCAATTGAGTTTTTAATTTGCTTTATAATTTCTTTCATTTCAAGTATTTTTTTTCAGAATCTCTATCTCTTTATTGAAGTGCTCTTTTGCTGTCTGCATTTACTCTTTTAATCGTTTATTGGAGTGATCATACATTGCCTGCATTTGCTTTCTTATCTCATCTTTTGCTTCATGAATTATTTTAATTTTGTAGATTCTAAAGACTTTTTCTGTCATTTCTACTGCCATACTGTCATTGGATTCTATCAGAATAGCATCTGGGTTTGTTAGGGACACATTCTTCCCCTGTTTTTTCATATTCTTTCTTCCCTTCTAGCAGTGAAGATCTGAGTTACTGCAACTTCCCATCTATAGGCTTATTGTTACCCTGCAGGTTTCCAGTATCTCTCCTTTGAGTGGGAGATAATATAAGGAGCACCCAATACAAACAATATGCAGCCCTGAACCAGATAGCCCCTATAAACACTTTAAGATTATTGTAATAAGCAGGATGAGTTCAATCATTATCTACAGTAGAGCAAATAGGTTTGCAATGAGCTCTACAACTTCTAGTGGTGGAAAAAGAGGATGAGGAGCAGTGTAGGATATAACCATTAATGGGAAAAAAAGTGAGTAAATAGAGGTAACAGATCAAGGGAAGAGTGAGAGCGAGATCAAAAGAAGTTGGTCTTTTGATCCAACATGAGAATAGGGAGAATAGCATGAGAATAGGGAGAAAGAAACTCCAAGGGAATAGATAAATAAAAGGAAAACGGTGAGAAAAAAGAAGAAATTAAAAATTAAGGAGAAAAATGTATGGTTCACAGTCATCCACCACTCAAATATCCCAGTCCTCAGTATCTCCTATTCAGTGCAGTACCTGTCAAAGTGCCTCGAGTCACCTGTTGGTGTCTCAGGAAGGGAGCCACCCCTCCAATGATGGTTCCCATGCCTCAGAAATAATTCAAAATGTCTGCACCAGCCTCCAAAGAAGCTGGCAAGCCACAGTATGGGTGCACCGAGTCCACAAGGTCACAGGCAGGTGCACCAAGTATGAGCTGTAGCAGGGCATGGGCGAGTGCTAGTATATGTTATTTTATATTTATTAGCAAGTTATATAAAAGTATATTCCTATCACTTTAAAAAAGTTTAAAAAAGTATATTCCTATCACTCATATTAAATCCCCTGTGTTTCAGAATATATGTTTATACATGTTATCATACAAATATTCATGCAAAAATTCTTATGAATATTCTTGTGTTCTGATATCCATATTCATTTCTTAACACTGAACTTATCACAACCTCAAATTTAATATGATCAGTAATTATCCCTGTAGCTCACATGTTTTTACATAAAAGCATGTATAATAATATGAATATTTTTGTATATTTGGAATTACATTTTCAGTTATATATGGCATATTTGCATTCACATAATTACATATGTATTATATGATATATGCATGCATCACAAATCCAATTTTAAAAATAAAACATTCATACAATTCACATGATACCATCCTGATTCAGACTATGTATTTTAAAGTTTTTACACATAATTTTCACATGTACATATTTATGAATATTCATTTTCCTTCTATACATATTCATTCCCTAAACCAACTTAAAATATAATACTAACCTTAATTTTATTCATATACCTAAATCTAATTTTACATAAAATCATGTATACAAATAAGAATATTTGTGTATTTTTATTAGTATTTTCAATTATCAATGGTATATTCACATATATAATCTTTCATATTGATTTAATAACATATTCAGGTACACCACAATTTTAAAAAATGTATATACATAAGATACTCAGTATACACTTTGAGTTTCAGAACATATATGTTTACATATGGTTTTAGACATTTTCACATATATATTCTTATGAATATTTTTGTAACCCTATATACATATTCACACCCTAAGCAACTCAAAATATAACACTGACTGTAGTTTTTATTTTTTTTTTGTTGTTGTTGTTACTGGGTATCAAACTCAGGGTCACTCAACCACCAAGCTACAGCTTCAGGGCTATTTGCTTTCTATTGAAAGACACAGTCTCACTGAGTTGCTTAGTGCCTCATTGTTGCTGAGGGTGGCTTTGAAATCTTGATCCTCCTGCCTCACCCTCTGGAGCTGTCTGGATTACAGATGTGTGCCACTGCACCAGGCATCAAATTTTAACTCTAACTCTAATTTTAACCCTATATTTGAAACTAAATTTACCTAAAAAACATGTATGCTAATGTGAAATTTAAGGGTATTTTGACTTAAATATTAAATGATCAATACTATATTGGCATATATAATATTATATATTTAGGTATATGTTATATCCATGCAGCCTCAACTTAATAAATGTCTTTATTGTGGTTTTTTATGAATAGTCCACTTAGCCAATATACATATTTATTCCCTAAATCGAATCCTAACACAACTCAACTTTTAAAATAACCCTATGAGGCCTATAAATAAACCTCATTTTCCATAGCACACTGTATATTAATATGAATATATGTGTATTTTGACATATATTCAATTATCAATAGTATATTTGCATATATTATTTTATATTCATTTATATATCAATGCATCTCAATGTAAAATGTGTAAATGCATAGCTCATCTTCTTTTTATAACACATATGTATATGTGATTTGTTTTATAACACATATGTATATGTGATATGTATATGTGATTTATTTATATTTTCACACATAATTTCTTATGACTGTATGTTTCCTGATATCCTTATTCATTCCCTGATCCTAACCAAAACCCAACCCTAAATTTGATACTAACCCTAAATTTATACCATAACCAAATGGAACTTTGCATGAAAACCTATATGCAGATATGAATATTTGTGTTTATATTGATTTCTCTATTCAATAATCAATGGTATATTTTCATATCTGTTATATATTCAGACACAAAATTTATCCATGCATCCATATTTTTAAAAGGTATTTGTATGACTTACATTAAACCATTTGCTATTTTAATATTTTTTTCAGACATACTTTCTGGTGAAAACTCATGTTTCCTGATGTACATATTCATTCCCCCTAACCCTTACCCTAACCCAAACCAAATTTTTTTTCTATCCTGTAATTTAACCCTATACCTAAACTTTAAATTTATATAAATCTTATAGAGTAATGAGAAATGTTATGTGTGTTTTGGCTTATACATTCAATTATCAATAGGCATACATTTAATTATGTATTCACATATATATTTATCCATGTATCCTCAAATTTATAAAATATGTATTTACATGTCTTGCATCTAACCATTACCTATTTCAAAAAAAATATATATTTTCATACATATTTTCACATGTAGATATTTATGAATATTCATATTTCACAGTATATATGTTCAATCTCTATTCATGTGCAAAAGCCAATTAAAAATTTAATACTAATTCTAATTATATGTGGATAACTAAAACTAACTTCACATAAAAGCATGTCATAATATGAATAATGATGTGTATTTTGATTGATGTGTTCAATTACAAATATTTGTATATATATTATAGTTTCATGTATATGATTTATTGAGTGAATCATTAAATTTAAAAAGTGTATTTTATAAAATTCACATTAAACCCTTCACTATTTCAAAACTTTTGTTTATATGTTTTCATACATATTTTCACATGTATATTCTTACTAATATTCATAATTCCAGCTATACCTATTTGTTCCCTAATCAACTCACTCTATCCTTACACTATACCTTAATATAATTTTATAGTAATAGGAACATACATGTAACTTTGATTTATATATTCAATTGTCAAATGGTATATCTGCATATATATTTTATAGGTTAATTTATATGATATAATTTGTATGATATAATTTGGAATTTTGAAAAACTTTGTTCATATGACTCACATTACAAACCTTCCTCTATCAGAAAACATGTTCATATATGTTTTTAAACATATATTCATACATACAATCTCATGAACTTCACATTTACTGATATACATATGAATTCCTAACCCTAACCCTTACCCATATGCATATTTATGTGCATTTATACTTTTATAATAAAATATCAAACTATATTAGTATATATTATTATATATTCATTTATAGGTTATGTATAGCATCCCTAATTATAAAATTTTATTCCTATGATTCACATTAAACAGTCCTTGTTTAGAACATATATATTTACATATGCTATCATACATTTCTTGTAGAATATACTTGTGTTCTGATACTCATATTCAACATTAACCCTAAGCTTATCACAACCCCAAATATAATACAAAAATTATTCCTATACCTAAAATAATTTTACACAAAGCATGTTTAATTATATGAATATGTATGTATGTTTGACTTATATATTTGATTACACATGTTATATTTTGTGCATATGATATATGCACATATCCCAAACACGATTTTTAGAAATACTGTGTTCACACAACTCACATGATACCATACCACTTCAGCACACATATTTTAATGTTTTACACATATTTTCACACGTACATACTTATGGATATTCATGTTTTCTGATATACATATTCATACACTAAACCAACATAAAATTTAATACTAATTTTAATCTTATTTCTATACTTGAATCTAATTTTATGTAAAACCATGTATACAAATAGGAATATTTATGTGTATTTTTTTGGATATTCAATTATCAATTTTATATTTACATATATACTCTTTAATATTTATTTATGTACCATAACCAAGCACACAACAATTTTTAAAAAGTGTGTATACATCACTCTTAGTATATGCTTCCAGTTTCAGATCATATATGTTTACATACAGTTTTACACATATTTGCACATATACATTCTTATGATTATTTGTAACCCAATATACATATTTTTTCCCTATACCACTCAAAATTCAATATTAAATGTAATTTTGTGTTTGGTTTTTTGGAACTGGGTATTCAGCTCAGGGGCACTGAACCACCCAGCCACATCCTCAGGGCTATTTGCTTTTTATTGAAAGACACTGTCTCACTGAGTTGCTTATTGCCTCATTGTTGTTGAGGGTGGCTTTTAATTCTTTATCCTCCTGCCTCAGTCTCTAAAGCTGCCTGGATTACCGATATGTGCCACCGCACTAGGCAATAAACTTTAACACTAGCTGTAATTTTATCCCTATAACTAAGACTAACTTTACATAAAAGCATATAAAAGTTTACATGTATTTTGATTTAAATATTAAATGATCAATGCCATATTGTCATATATAATATTATATATGGAGATATATATTATATCCATGCAGACTCAACTTAAAATATTTTATTATGATTCTTATAAATTTTCCTGTGTGCCAATATACAAATCCTTCCCTAATACTGACCCAACTAAACATTTAAAACTCACCTATAATCCCCATAACTATACCTCATTTTACATAAAAGTCTGTATATTAATATAAATATTTTTGTGTACTTTGATATATATTCAATTATCAATAGTATTTGCATATATTATTTTATATTCATATATATGCTATATCAATTCATCCCATAATGAAAAATGTGTAAGCTCATAGCTCATATTTTTGTGCTTTACTTTTTCATAACATTTATGTGTGTGTGTGATTTGTTTATTTTTTCACTCATAACTTTCTCAGACTCTTCATGTTTCCTGATAACTATATTCATTCTCAGACCCTAACCCAAACACAACCGTAAATGTAAAACTAACCCTAAATTTATACCATAACTAAATGAAACTTTGCATAAAAACATATATAGAAATATGTTAATTTGTGTGTATTTTGCCTTTTAGATTCAATATTTAATGGTATATTTGCATACATATTATACATTCATATATGAAATTTATCCATGCATCCATATTTTAAAAGAGGTATTTTTATGACTCACATTAAACCATTTACTATTTCAATATTTTTTCAAGCATTCTTTCTGGTGAAATCTCATCTTTCCTGATGTGCATATTCATTCCCTAACCCTAACACTAATCCAACCCAATATTTAATTCTAAATTGAAATTTAACCCTATACATAAATTTAAATTTTCATAAATGCACATAGAATAATAGGAAATGTTATGTGTTTGACATATACCTTCAATTATCCATGGTATATTTGCATACATTTAATTGTACATTCACCTATATATTTATCCATTCATCCTCAAATTTAAACATAATATGTATTTTCATGTCTCACATTAAACCATTACCTACTTTAAGTACATTTTCATGTATATTTTCACATGTAGATATTTATGAATATTCATGTTTCATAATATATATATTCAATCACAATCCACTTAAACCAATTAAAAATCTAATACTAATCCTAAGATCGTGTGGATAACTAAGCCTAATTTCACATAAAAGGACATGTGATAATATGAATAATGATGTGCATTTTGATTGATGTGTTCAATTCTATATATTTGTATATGTATTATACTTTCATGTATATAATTTATGGATATTACTAAATTTAAAAGCATACTTATAAAAGTCACGTTGAAACTTCTATGTCAAACTTTTGTTTATGTGCTTTCATACATATTTTCACATGTACATTCTTATATTCATATTTACAGATATGCATATTTCATCCATAACAACTCAAAATTTATGACTCACTCTAATTTTACCTGTATACCTAAACCTAATTTTATATGATATATTTTGCAATTTTAAAATGTTTTATATGACTCATATTACCACACTATCTTTATCAGAGAACACTTGCTCATTAATGTTTTCAACATGTATCCCATTTGTTTACAATAAAAAAAAGAAAAAAAACCATATTTTCACACATAAAATCTCATGAGAATTCACACTTACTGATATACATATTAATTCCTAACCCCAACCCTTAACCCAAACCAAAATTATATTATAACCCTAACTCAACAGAAAATTAAATTCTAACCCCAACATTCCCAATATCTATACTTAATTTTACATAAAAGTACTTATACTAATATGCATGTTTATGTGAATTTTATTATATATTAAAATATCAAAAGTGTATTAGCTTATGTTGTCATATATTAATTTATAGGTTATATATAACATCCCTAAATTTAAAAAAGTGTGTTTCTGTGACTCATACTGAATCCCCCTTGTTTCAGAACATATATATTTGTATATGTAATCATACACATTTTCATGCAAAAATTCTTCTGAATATTCTTGTGTTCTGATATCCATATTAATTCCTTAACACTAAACTTATCCCAACCCCAATTTATTACCAACACTAATAATTCATATACCTAACATAGTTTTACATAAAAACATGTATAACTATATAAATATTTTGACTTACATATTAAGTATTTTGACTTATATATTAAGTTATATATGATATGTTTGCATTCACAATTACATATTTACTATATGATATATGCATGTATTCCAAACCTAATTAAAAAGAAATCTATTCATAAAACCCAGAGGATACCATCCCCTCTTTTGGGGCATGTACTTTAAAGTTTTTACACATATTTTCACATGTACACACTTATGAATATTCATGTTTTCTTATATACATACTCATTTGCCAAACCAACTTCAAATTTAGTACTAACCTCATTCTCCAATTAAAAGTATAATACTAATCCTAATATTGTGTGGATAACTAAACATAATTTCACATAAAACCACATGTGGTAATATGAATAATGGTGTGTATTTTGATTGTTATATTCAATTATAAATATTTACATATATATTGTATTTTCATATATATAATTTATGAGGTTGTCCTTAAATTTAAAAAGCATATGTTTAAAATTCACATTAGAGTCCTTCTATTTCAAAACTTTTTATGTTTTAATATATATTTTCACATGTACATTCTTACAATATTCATATTTCAGCATATACTTTTTTCCTAAACCACTCAAAATTTACAACTTACTCTATCTTTACCCTTATATTTATAACTAATTTTATATAAAATTTGTATAGTGATAGGAATATATATATGTTACTTTGGTTTACATATTTAATTATTAAATGATATGTATGCATAAATATTTATAGATTAATTTTTATAATATATTTTGCAATTTAAAATTTTTTACATGACACATTATAAAACCTCCTGTATCAGAAAACATATGTACATATATATGTACATATATGTTTGCAAATATATGTTCACACATACAAGCTCATGAAAATTCACATTTACTGATATACATAGTAATTCCTAACTCTAACCCTAAACCAACCCAAAATTGTATACTTACCCCAAAATTTCCTAATGTCTAAAACTAATTTTACCTAAGAGCTTATACTAATATGTATATTTATGTGTTTTTTACTTATATATTAAACTATCAAAGCTGTATTAGCATATATAATTATATATTTATTTATAGGTTATATAACATTACTAAATTTAAAAAAAGTACATTCCTATGACTCATATTAAACCCCACTTGTTTCAGAACATATGTCTATATATGTTATCATACATATTTTCATTCAAAAATTTATATGAATAATCTTATTTTCTGATATCCAAATTAATTTCTTAATTCTAAACTTATCCCAACTCCAAATTTAAAAGAAACAATTATTTCTATACCAATTATAATTTTATGTAAAATTATATATAATAACATGTATGTATATTTTGACTGACATATTCTGTTATATATGGTATATTTGTATTGACATAATTACATATTTATTCCCAACCCCAATTTTATAAAGTTGAATTCATGCGATTCACATGACACAATCCCCTGCTTCAGAGAATGTATTTTAACGTTCTAATACATATTTTCACACATACATAAGAATACTAATGTTTCCTGATATACATCATTCACTACACCAACTTAAAATTTGATACTAACCTTAAACTTATTCCTATACCTAAATCTAATTTTACATAAAAGCATGTGTACAAATTGGAATATTTACATATGCTTTTTTACTTCTATATTCAATTTTCAATGTATACTCACATATACTTTCTTTCATATTTATTTATATAACACAACCAAGCATAGGGCAATTTAAAAAACGATGGATACATATGACTTTCAGTACACAGTATACATTTGAGTTACAGAACATATTTGTTTACATATGGATTTAGACATATTTCACACGTACATTCTTATGATTATTCATGTTACTTTATATATACATCCATTCTTGATACAACACAAATTTAACACTGACTGTGATTTTTGTTTTTTATGTTTGTTTTGCTACTGGGAACTAAACTCAGGGGCACTCAACCACCAAGCTACATCTTCAAGACTATTTTCCTTTTTATTTAGAGACAGAGTCTCACTGAATTGCTTAGTGCCTCATTGTTCCTGAGGCTGGCTTTGAATGCTTGACCCTCCTGCCCACAGCTTCCACAGCTGCTGAGATTACAGGAGTAATCTCAGCACCACTTGCACCAGGCATCAAATTTTAACACAGACTGTAATTTAAATCCTATAACTAAACCTCATTTTACAAAAAAAATGCTAATGTGAATGTTTATGGGTATGTTGACTTAAATATTAAATGATCAATGCCATATGTGCATATATATTATTATATATTCATGTATATGTTATATCAATGCAGCCTCAACTTAAAAAAAGTGTCTTTTATTGTGATTCTTATGAATATTCCTGTTAGCAATATACATATTCATTCCCTAAATCTAATCATAAGTTGCTTAACATTTAACAGTACCCCTCTAATCCCTATATCTAAACCTCATTTTACATAAAAGTCTGCATATTAATATGAATATTTATGTGTCTTTTGACATATATTCAATTATCAATAGTATATTTGCACATATATATATTTATTTTCATATATATGATATATAAATGCTTCCCCTAAAGAAAAATGTGTAAATGCAAGTCTCATCTTATGCACTTACCTTTTTTTTTTTAAGACTACTTGTTTTAATCACTTATCACTTTTCAACAGATTTATAGAGGTTGGGTTTACATACGTCATAATTCATCCCTTTTGACTCTTGGAAATTTTATTGTTTTATTAATTTTATTTAAGTTTCATTAAGCCATAATTCAAACCCAATTTTAGAACATTTCATCACACAAATAATATGCTTCTGCTCATCAGCTGTTAATCCCCATCTCCATCCCACATTTCATTACCAAACAATCAATAATCTATTTTATGCCTCTCTATATTCACCTTTGCTGGACTTTTATATAAATGCAATCATACTTTACTTGGCTATTATAAATAAGAATGTACAAAAATTTGTATATAATTTCTCAAGCCATAAATATATATATTTTTTCTTTTACCTTAAGCAGATATGAAGATATGGATTTGCTAAAGAAAAATGTGTAAATGCAAGGCTCATCTTATGCACTTACCTTTTTTATAACATATGTGTATGTGATTTTTAAATTTTCATACATACTTTCTTAGTACTCTACATGTTTCCTGATATCCATATGCATTCCCTAACCCTAACCCAAACTCAACCCTAAATTTAATACTAACCATAAATTTATACCATAACTAAATGAAACTTTGACTGAAAACATATATAGAAATATGAACATTAGTATGCATTTTGATTTCAATGTTCAATAATTAATAGTATACATATATATTATATATTCATATATATTATTTATCCATGCATCCATATTTTAAAAAGGGTATTTGTATGACTCACATTAAGCCATTTGCTATTTTAATATATTTTCAAGCACACTTTATGATGAAAACTCATTTTTCCTGATGTACATATTTATTCCCTAACCCTAAACCTAACACAACACAAAATTTAATTCTAACTTGAAATTTACCTCTATAACAAAACCTAAATTTACATAACTACATATAGAATAATAAGAAACGTTATGGGTGTTTTGACATATACCTTCAATGATTAATATGTATTTGCATACATTTAATTGTATATTCACACATGTATTTATCCATGTATTCACAAATTTAAAAAAAGTATTTATATGTTTCATATTGACCATTAAATATTTCAAAGTGTATATACATTTTCATAATATTTTCACATGTAGATATTTATGAATATGCATATTTCAATATACATATATTAAATCCCAATTCATTTATGAAAACCAATAAAAAATTTAATACTACTTCTAATATTGTGTGGATAACTAAATGAAATTTCACATAAAATCACATGTGATAATATGAATGATGATGTTGATTTTGATATGTTCAAAAATGTTTGTGATATGTTATAAATGTTTGTGTATATATTATATCTTCATGTATATAATTTATGAGTGTATCCCTAAATTTAAAAAGTGTGTTTATAAAATTAACATTAAACACTTCTCTATTTTGAAACTTGTATTTATAGGTTTTCATATATATTTTCACTTTCTTACTAATATTCATATATCCAGATAAACATATTTGTTCACTAAGCAATTCAAAATTCATAACTCGCTCTAATTGTACCCTAATACCTAAACCTAATTTTATGTAAAAGTTTGTATTGTGATAGAAATATGTATGTTGCTTTGATTTTCATATTCAATTGTTAATGGAATATATGCATATATATTTTTATAGATTAATTTCTATGAAATATGCAATTATTAAAAATTTTTATGTGATTCACATTATAAAACTTCCTTTATCAGAAAAAATGTTCATGTTTTCAAACATACAATCTCATGAAAATTAATATTTACTGATATACATATTAATTCCTAACCCTAAACCTAACCAAATTTAAGATAGTATTCTATTCACACAAAAATTATTCATGAAATAATTCATGTAGTGTATTCACACAAAAATTCTTATTAATATTCTTTTGTTCTGTTATCCATATTCTAAAAACTAATCTTATCCCAAGCCCAAATTTAATATGAACACTAAGGATCCCTACACCTAACATAATTTTACAAATATTTATGTGTACTTTTACTTACATATTCAGCTGTCTGTGGTATGTGTGTATTCATAAATACATATACATCATATGATATATGCACACATCTCAAACCCAATTAAAAAAAACTATACATACAACACACAGGATACCATCCCCTGTTTCAGAGCACATATTTTAACATTTTTATACATATTTACACATACATAATTATGAATATTCATGTTTCCTGATATACATTTTCATTCATTAAACCAACTTAAAATTTAATGCTAACTTTAATCTTAATTCTATACCTAAATCTAATTTTATGTATACAAAAGCATGTATACAAACGGGAACATTTATGTGTATTTTTTTACTTGTAAATTCAATTATCAATATTATATTCACATATGTACACTTTCATATTTATTTATATGACACAAGCAGGCATACCACAATTTACAAAGTGTTTACATATGACTCACAGTATACACTATGAGTTTCAGCACATATATTTTTCATATGCTTTTAGTTATATTTTTCCATGTACTTTCTTATGATTATTCATGTTACAATATATACATATTCATTCCCTATATCACTCAAAATTTAACATGAACTGTAATTTTTTGTTTTTGTTTTTGTTTTTGTTTTTTTGTTTTGTTAATGGTCATCAAACTCAGGGGCACTCAACCACTAAGTCACATGCTCAGGGCTATGTTGCTTTTTATTGAGAGACACAGTTTCACTGAGTTGCTAAGTTCTTCATTGTTACTGAGGATGACTTTGAATTCTTCATCTGCCTTAGGCTCCAGAGCTGCCTGGATTACAGGTGTGTGCCACTGCACCGGGATTCAAACTTTAACACCAACTGTAATTTTATCCCTATAACTAAACCTTATTTTGTATAAAATTATGTATGCTAATCTGAATGTTTATGGGTATTTTTACTAAATAGTAAATGATCAATGCTATATTTGAATGTATAATATTATATACTCAGTTATATATTATGTCCATGCAGCCTCAAATTAAAAAATCTTTATTAAGTTACTTATGAATATTTCTGTTTGCCAATATACAAATTCATTCCGTATCCAATACTAAACCAACTCAACACTTAAAACTAACCCTATAATCCCTTTAACTAAGCCTAATTTAACATAAAAGTGTGTATACTAATAAGTTTATGTGAATTTTGACATATATTCAGTTATGGATAGTATATTTGCATATATATTATTTTATATTCACATGTATGATATATCAAAGAATTCCCTAATGAAAAATGTGTAAATGCATGGCTCATATTTTTGCACTTTCATTATTCATAACATATACAAATTTGTTTATATTTTCACACATTCTTTTTTCCTGATATCCATATTCATTCCCAAAACCAAACCCAAACTGAACCCTAAGTGCAATACTAATCCTAAATTTATACCATCACTAAAAGGAACTTTGTATGAAAATACACATAAAAATATGAATATTTGCATATTTTTGATTTCTATATTCTATATTCGATGGTATATTTGGATATATATTATATATCCATATATGTAATTTATCCATGCATTCATATTTTTAAAAGGGTATTTTTATGACTCATATTAAGTCATTTGCTATTTCAATATATTTTCAAGCATACTTTATGGTGAAAACTCATCTTTCCTGATGTACATATTCATTCCCTAACCCTAACCCTAACCCAACCCAAAATTTAATTCTACCCTGAATTTACCCCATACCTAAACTTAAATAACTACACATACAGTAATAAAAACATTATTCTGTTTTGACTTATACCTTCAATGATTAAGTGTATTTGCATACATTTAATTGTATATCACATATATATGTATCCATGCATCTCCAAATTTTAAAAAAATATGTATTTGTATGCTTCACATTGAACCATTACCTATTTCAAAACATATATACATTTTCATACATATTTTCACATGTAGATATATATGAATATTCATGTTTGACTACATATTCAATCCCAATCCATATATGGAAACCAATAAAAAATTTAATACTAATCCAAATATTGTGTTGATAACAAAACCTAATTTCACATAAAAGGACATGTGATAATATGAATAATGATGTGTATTTTGATATTTTCAATTATGTATATTTGTACATATAATACTTTCATTATAAAATTTTTGAGTGTATACTTAAATTTAAAAAGCATATTTTAAAATTCTCATTGAACCCTTCTCTATTTCAAAACTTTTGTTTATATGTTTTCATACATATTTTCACATGTACATTCTTACAAACATTCATTTTTCCAGGTATACATATTTTTTCCTAAACAACTCAAAATTTATAACTCACTTTAACTTTACCCCTATAACTAAACATATTTTATATAAATTTTTATAGTGATAAGAATATATTTGTTACTTAGATTTACATTACTTGATATATTTTGCAATTTAGAAATGTGTGTTCATATGACTCACAATATAAATCTTCCTGTATCAGAAAACATGATTATATAGGTTTTCAAACATATTTTCACACATAAATCTCATGAAAATTCACATTTACTTATATACACATTAATTCCTAACCCTAACCTAAACCAACCCAAAACTGTATTCTAACCCTACCCCAAGAGAAAATTGAATCCTAATGCTAGCCTTCCCCAATATCTACATCAAATTTTATGAGTTTTACACTGATATGCACACTTATGTGCAGTTACTTATATATTAAATTATCAAAGTTGTATTAGCATATATTATTATATATTTATTTATAGGTTATATATAACATTCCTAAGTAATAAAAAGTGTATTACTAACACATTAAATCTTCCTTGTTCAGAACATATATGTATGGTATGTTATCATACACATATTCTTATGAACATTCATGAGTTCCGATATTGATATCCATTCCTTAACTATAAACTTATCCCAGCCCCATATTTAATATGAACACTAATTATCCCTCTACTTCACATAATTCTTCATCAAAATATGTATAACTATATGAATATTTATGTGTATTTTGACTTACATATTCAGTTACCTATGGTATATTGGCTTTCACAATTACATATTCATTATATGATGTATGCATGCATGCACATAATATCTGGAAAAAAAAATTGTATTCATACAACTCACATGATACCGTTGCCTGTTTCAGAGCATGTATTTTAACGTTTTTACACATATTTTCACATATACATTATTATGAATATTGGTGTTTTTCATTTGCTAAACCAACATAAAATTTAATACTAACCTTAATCTTATTCCTGTACCTAAATTTAATATTACATAAAATCATGGATACAAACAGGAATATTTATGTGTATTTTTCCCTTCTTATTTAATTATCAATGGTGTATTCACATATATTTTCTTTCATATTTATTTATATAACATATGCAGGCATACCAAAATTTAAAAAAGTGTATACATGTGACTGTATAAACTTCAAGTTTCAAATCATATATATTTACATATGGTTTTAGACAGTTTCATATATACATTCTTATGATTTTTCATGTTACAGTATATACATATTCATTCCCTATACCACTCAAAATTTAACACTAACTGATAATTTTGTTTGATTTTTGGTTACTGGGCATCAAACTCAGGGACGTTCAATCATCCTGCTACATGCTGAGGGTTATTTTTCTTTTGATTGAGAGACACAGCCTCACTGGGTTGCTTAGTGCCTCATTGTTGCTGAGGCTGGCTTTGAATTCTTCATCTCCTGCCTAAGCCTCAAGAGCTGCCTGGATTACAGGTGTGTGCCACTGCACCAGACATGAAATTTTAACTGTAACTGTAAGTTATACCCTATAATTAATCTAATTTTACAAAAAGCCTTTACATTAATGTGAATATTTATGTGTATTTTGACAAGTATTAAATTATTATATATGTATGCAAATATTTGTATGCATATATTTGTATGTATGATATATCAATGCATCCCCTAATGAAAAATGTGAAAATGCATTGTTCATCTTATGTGCTTTCATTTTTCATAAAATGTATGTATATGTGACTTTTTTTATATTTTCACACATACTTTCTTAGGATTCTTCTTGTTTCCTGATATTCATATTCATTCCCTAAACCTAACCCAAACTGAATGCTAAATTTAATATTAACCCTAAATTTATACCATCTCTAAATGGAATGTTCCATGAAAACTTACATAATAATATGAATATTTGTGGTTTTTTTGACTTCTATATAGAGCAATCAATGGTATATTTGTATATAGATATACTCATTTATGTAATTTATCTATGCAACCATATTTTTAAAAGGGTATTTGTATGACTCATATTAAAACGTTTGCTATTTCAATATATTTTCTAGCATACTTTCTGGTGAAAACTGATCTTTCCTGATCTACATCTTCATTCTCTAACCTTAGGTAATCAAACCCAAAATTTAATTCTAACCTGAAATTTACCCCATACCTAAACTTAAATTTACAAAAATATACATAGAGTAAGAAGAATGTGTATTTTTACTTTTATATACAATTATCAATGGTGTATTTGCATACATTTAATTGTATATTCACATATATATTTATCCACATATCCCCAAATTTTAAAAAATATGTATTTATGTGTCTCACATTGAACTATTACCTATTTCAAAACATACATACATTTTCATACATATTTTCACATGTAGCTATATATAAGTATTCATGTTTTATGATATATATTCAATCACAATCCATGCTTGGAAACCAATAAAAAATTTAATGCTAATGTTAACATCGTGTTGATAACAAAACTTAATTTCACATAAAAGGACATGTGATAATATGAATAATGATCTGTATTTTGATTGATATATTCATTTATGTATTTGTATATATAATTTCATGTATATAATTTAAGAATGTATCCCTAAATTTAAAAATTGTACTTATATAATTCACATTGAACCCTTCTCTATTTCAAAACTTTTGTTTATATGTTTTCATATATATTTTCATATGTACTTTCTTACAAATATTCAAAATTGCAGATATACATATTTTCCCTAAACCACTTAAAATTTATATCTTACTCTAACTTTACCTGTAAACTCAAACCTAATTTTATGTAAAAGTTTGTCTAGTGATAAGAATATATTATATATATATATATATATATATATATATATATATATATATATACACACATACATTTTGGGGGGTATAAAAATTTATTATACATAAAGAATATTACCACTAATGAATGCAGACAGGCTTTGACACAATGCTACTGGATGGAAGATGTCTAGCTCTTTGAAACAGGTTGATAGGTGGCTCAGCACCTCATGTCACACTGGTCAGTCAGAAGGGCACATGCCAAATATGAGATGACTTCAGGGCATCAACTGACTGCTCTGTATGCCCAACTGCCTTCCTATTCTGATCTAGGGCTTCAGAAAATGGCACACCCAGAAGAAAGAATGGAGGCCAAGGGGCTCCCTAATGCAGCCCACCCTTGTCTCTGAAGTCACAGCAACACCACGGTAAGCAATATGTTTAACTGGATGATTTCCATAAACCATACATGGAGTTTCTAACCATCACAGTTCAGTGAAGAACAAAATATTAAGATACAGGCTGCAGGAAAGAAGGCAGCACCAATGGTGGCACCTTCCAATCCTGATTTTTCTAAGGGTTAATGGGTGGGGGGAGTCTTTTTTAAACAGAGCCCCTCATTTCAATGTACAAAAGAATTACTCTGGTCGATATTAAATAGTATTGAAAACAAAATGGACTAAAAAGCAAAACTACTGTATGTTGGGGTGGAGGTGGGAGGAAAAGAATGAGTCCTTCAGAGCAGGAAGAACTGGGAGAACTTTCTGTGGCTGTGAATGACCCAGGGGTCACTCATGCTGCTCCATTTTCACTTTGGGTGGTCTCAGGAAGGTCTGATTTTTCCTCTTTCTTCCCCTTTGTGTTTTCTTGGAAGTTTCACCAGCTGTCCCCCCAACCATCAACCATCTTGAGTTTTCCCAAAGTTTTTTTGCCACTCCCTTTCTCATTTGACTTTTTCTTGAGTTTCAATCTCTGCTTCTCTTTGTCATTCATTGCCTTTTATGAATCTCTTTGGCTTCTCTCTCTTTTAATTTCCAGATCAGCAAAGAGTTTCATGGTCTGTTTATATACTGCTTGTTTGAGCAACTCGGGATCATCTTCCTCTAGATATTCTTCCTTCTTTAATTGTTTTTTTCCACTCTTTCACAGTGTGTTCCACGTGTTTTTTCTTGCCTGAATTATATCCAGGGCCCTCTTCTTTTGTTCCTGATCCAGTTGCAACTTGTAAGCTTTGTCCACAGTTTCAAAAGCCTTTTGTGCCCTATCAGCATCATCTTGATTTTTGTCAGGATACACCAATATGGACAACTGCCAAAACCTCTTTTATACTTCTTCATCTGTCACTTCAGAGTCTATCTGAAGAACCTCAAACGGGTTCAAATTGAAATAAGATGAACCAGAACGGGTCAATCTTTCAATCTGATTTTTGGACGTCAGAACCGAATCTCTCTTCTCTATTTGTTTCACTTCACTGTAGAAAGTCATAAATGCTTCCTCTGTGCTGCTTCCACGTGCTGAAACTCTGTGCTGCTGTCTCCTGAAGCTGCCATTTCCCCCGGCCCAGTCACCACGTGACCCCAAGAATACATATGTTGTTTGATTGATTTACATAATCAATTGTTAAATGGTATATATGCATATATATTTGTAGATTAATTTATATTAAAAACTTTGCAATTAAAAAATTTTTTTCATATGACTCACATTTTAAACATTCCCCTATCAGAAAGTATATATTTATATGTTTTCAAACATATTTTCACATTTACAATCATGAATATTCACATTTACTGATATACATATTAATTACTAACCCTAACCCTAACTCAACCCAAAATTGTATTCTAATCCTAATCCAATAGAAAATTGAATTCTAACCCTAACCTTGCCCAAAATCTAAACCTAATTTTTCATAAAAGTGCTTATATTATGCATATTTATTTGCATTTTACTTATATATTCAAATATCAAAGGTGTATTAGCTTGTATTATTATATATTCACTTATAGGTTATATATGACATCTCTAAATTAAAAAAAATCCTATGACTCACATTAAACCCCCCCTGTTTCAGAACATATGTTTATGTATGTTATTATACACATTTTTATGCAAAAATTCTTCTGAATATTCCTGATTTCTTATATCCATATTCACTTCTTAACCCTAAAGATACACCAAACCCAATTTAATACCAACACAAAAGCATGTATAACTATATGAATATTTATGTGTATTTTGACTTACATATTCAGTTATCTATTGCATTCAAAATTACATATTCATTATAGGACATATGCACATATACTAAACCCAATTGAAACTCACAGGATATCATCCCCTTTTCCAGGGCATGTATTTTATCATTTTTACACATATTTAAAAATGTACATACATATGAATATTCATGTTTCCTGTTATACATATTCATTCCCTAAATCAACTTAAAATTTAATACTAACCTTAATCTTATTTCCTCTACCTAAATTTAATATTACATAAAAGCATGTATACAAATAGGAATATTTATGTGTATTTTATACTGCCTTATTCAATTATCAATGGTATATTCACATAACTTTTCTTTCATATTTATTTATGTAACATATCCAGGCATACCACAATTTTAAAAAACTGTATACATATGACTCTCAGTATATACTTCGAGTTTCAGAACATGTATGTTTACATATGGTTTTTGATATATTTTCACATGAACATTCTTATGATTATTCATGTTACCCTGTCTATATACATAATCATTCCTATGCCACTCAAAATTTAACACTAACTCTAATTTTTTTGTTTGTTTTGGTACTGGGTACTAAACTCAGGGGCGCTCAAACACTGAACCACATCCTCAGGGCTATTTTGCTTTTTATTAAGAGAAAACGTCCCACTGAGTAGCTAAGTGCCTCATTGTTGCTGTGACTGGAGATGTAGTCACCCTCTTGTCCACCATCTTGGATCACCCTGTTTTTTCTTAAATTTATTTTTATTGTAAACAAAAGGAATACATGTTGTTTCTGTTTGTACATGGAGTAACAACATACCATTTGCATAATCATGCATTTACATAGGGTAATGATGTTTGATTCATTCTGTTTTTTCCCTTCCCCCACCCCTCCCACCTCTCTTTTCCCTCTACACAGTCCCTCCTTCCTCCATTCTTGCCCTCCTCCAACCCCCTATTATGTGTCATCATCTGCTTATCAGTGAGATCATTCATCTTTTGGATTTTTGAGATAGGCTTCTCTCACTTAACATGATATTCTCCAATTTCATCCATTTGCCTGCAAATGCCATAATTTTATTATTCTTTATACCTGAGTAATATTCCATTGTATATATATATACACACACAGTTTCTGTATCCGTTCATCAACTGAAGGGCACCTAGGTTGGTTTCACATTCTGGGTATTGGGAATTGAGCAGTTATGAACATTGATGTGGCCGTATCTCTGTAGTGTGCTGATTTCAAGTCCTTTGGGTATAGGCCGAGGAGTGGGATAACTGGGTCAAATGGTAGGTCCATTCCAAGTTTTCTAAGGAATCTCCATATTGCTTTCCAGAGTGGCTGCACTAATTTGGAGCCCCACCAGCAATGTATGAGTGTATCTTTTTCCCCACATCCTCTCCAACACCTATTGTTGCTTGTATTCTTGATAATAGCCATTCTAATTGGGGTGTGATGGAATCTTAGGGTAGTTTTGATTTATATTTCTCTTATTACTAAATATGGTGAACTTTTTTAATATATATTTTGATTGCTTGTAGATCTTCTTCTGTGAAGTGTCTGTTCATATCCTTAGCCCGTTTGTTGATTGGGTTATTTGTGTTCTTGGTGTAGAGTTTTTTGAGTTCTTTATAGATTCTGGTGTTTAGCGCTCTATCTGAAGTATGAGTGGCAAAGATATTCTCCCACCCTGTAGGCTCTCTCTTCACATTGCTGATAGTTTCCTTTGCTGAGAGAAAGCTTTTTAGTTTGAATCTATCCCAGTTGTTGATTCTTGCTTTTATTTCTTGTGCTATGGGAGTCCTGTTAAGGAAGTCTGATCCTAAGCCAACAAGGTGAAGATTTGGATCTTCTTTTTCTTCTATAAGATGCAGGGTCTCTGGTCTGATTTCAAGGTCCTTGATCCATTGTGAGTTGATTTTTGTGCAGGGTGACAGATAGAGCTTTAGTTTCATTCTGTTGCATATGGATTTCCAGTTTTCCCAGCACCATTTGTTGAAGACGCTATCCTTTCTCCATTGCATATTTTTGGCACCTTTGTATAGTATGAGAAAATAGTATTTATTTGGGTCTGTGTCCGTGTACTCTACTCTGTGCCTTTGATCTACCTGTTTATTTTGGTGCCAATACCATGCTGTTTTTGTTAGTATTGCTTTGTGGTATAGTTGAAGTTCTGGTATTGCGATATCCCTTGTTTCATTATTCTTGCTAAGGATTGCTTTAGCTATTCTTGGTTTCTTATTCTTCCAGATGAATTTCATGATTGCTTTCTCTATTTCTGTAAGGTACATCATTGTGATGTTAATTAGAATTGCATTGAATCTGTATAGCAGTTTGGGAGTATGGCCATTTTGACAATATTAATTCTGCTTATTCAGGAACATGGGAGATCTTTCCATCTTCTAAGGTCTTTTAAATTTCTTTATTCAATGTTTTGTAGTTTTCATTGTAGAGGTCTTTTACCTCTTTGGTTAGATTGATTCCCAAGTATTTTATTTTATTTTATTTATTTTATTTTTTGAGACTATTGCAAATGGAGTTGTTTTCCTCATTTCCTTTCCAGCTGTTTCATTGCTTGCATATAAAAATGCTTTAGATTTATGTGTATTGATTTTATAGCCTGCTATTTTGCTGAATTCATTGATGAGGTCTAGAAGTTTTCTGGAGGAGGTTTTTGGATCCTCTAAATATAGAATCATGTCATACACAAATAGTGACAGGTTAGTTCTTCTTTTCCTATTCATATCCTTTTAATTTCTTTGGTCTGCCTGATTGTTCTGGCTAGAGTTTCGAGGACAATATTGAATACAAGTGGTGAAAGAGGACATCCCTGTCTTGTTCCCATTTTTAAAGGAAATGGTTTCAGTTTTTCTCCATTAAGAATGATGTTGGCCATGGGCTTAGCATAAATAGCCTTTACAATGTTCAGGTATGTTCCTACTATCCCTATTTTTTCTAGTGTTTTGAGCATGAAGGGGTGTTGTATTTTGTTGAATGCTTTTTCTGCATCAATTGAAATAACCACATGATTCTTATCCTTATGTCTATTTACGTGAAGGATTACATTTATTGATTTATGAATGTTGAACCATCATTGCATTCCAGGGATGAACCCCACTTGATCGTGGTGCACAATTTTCTTAATATGTTTTTGGATACGGTTTGCCAATATTTTGTTAAGGATCTTTGCATCTATATTCATCAAGGATACTGGTCTAAAATTTTCTTTCCTTGATGTGTATTTTCCTGGTTTGGGTATAAGGGTGATATTAGCTTCATAGAATGAATTTGGGAGGTTACCCTTCTTTTCTATTTCCTTTAATACTTGAGAAGTATTGGAATGAGTTCTTCTTTGAAGGTCTTGTAGAACTCGGCTGAGAATCTGTCTGGTCCTTGGCTTTTCTTGGATGGTAGATTTTTAATGGTTTCTTCTATTTCATTGCTTGATATTGATCTGTTTAAATTGTGTATGTCCTCCTGGTTCAGTTTGGGAGGAGCAAATGACTCTAGAAATTTGTCAATGTCTTCAGTAGTTTCTATTTTGTTGGAATACAGATTTTCAAAGTAGCTTCTCATTATGTTCTGTATCTCAGTGGTGTCTGTCGTGATATTTCCTTTTGCATCATGTATTTTAGTAATTTGAGTCTTCTCTCTCCTTTTCTTTGTTAGTGTGGCTAAGGGTTTGTCTATTTTGTTTACTTTCTCAAAGAACCAACTTTTCGTTTTGTCAATTTTTTGAATAGTTTCTTTTGTTTCAAGTTCATTGATTTCAGCTTTGATTTTAATTATTTCCTGTCTTCTACTTTTGCTCTTAGTCTGTTCTTCTTTTTCTAGGGCTTTGAGCTGTAATGTTAGGTCATTTAGTTGTTGACTTTTCATTCTTTTCTGGAATGCGCTCCACACAATGAATTTTCCTCTTAGTACTGCTTTCATAGTGTCCCAGAGATTTTGATATGTTGTTTTGTCATTCTCATTGACCTCTAAGAATTTTTTAATCTCCTCCCTGATGTTTTTTGTTATCCATGTTTCATTCAATAGCATATTATTTAGTCTCCAGGTGTTCGAGTAATTTCTTTTTTTTATTTTGTCATTGATTTCTACTCTCAGTCCATTATGATCTGATAGAACACAAGGCAGTATCTCTATTTTTTTTGCCTTTTTTGAGGGCTGCTTTGTGGCATAACATATGGTTTTCTTTTTTTTTTTTTTTTTTGAGAAGGTTCCATGTGCTGCTAAGAAGAAAGTGAATCCGCTCTTTGATGGATGGAATATTCTATATGTGTCTATTAAGTTTAGGTTATTGATTGTGTTATTGAGTTCTATGGTTTCTTTGGTTGGATTTTGTTTGGAAGATATATCTAGTGGTGACAGTGGTGCATTAAAGTCACCCAGAATTATTGTGTTGTGGTCTATGTGATTCCTGAAATTGAGAAGGATTTGTTTGATGTACAGGGATGTACCATTGTTTGGGGCATAAAATTTACTATCGTTATGTCTTCCTGATTTATGTTTCCCTTAAGCAGTATGAAATGTCCTTTATCCCTTCTGACTAACTTTGGCTTGAAGTCCACTTTATCTGATATAAGGATGGAAACCCCCACTTTTTTTGAGTCCATGTGCATGGTAGGTTTTTTCCTATCCTTTCACCTTTAGTCTGTGGATGTCTTTTTCTATGATGTGAGTCTCTTGCAGGCAGCATATTTTTGGGTTTCTCTTTTTAATCTATTCTGCCAGTCTATGTCTTTTGATTGATGAGTTTAGGCCATTAACGTTCAGGGTTATTATTGAGATATGACTTGTATTCCCAGTAATTTGGGCTTATTTTTGGTTTTTAAGTTGGGTTGGTTTCTCCTTTGAGTGGTTTTTCTCTAGGGTAGTTCCTCCCTTTGCTGACCTACATTATTGTTTATCATTTCCTCATGGAATGTTTTGTTGAGAACATTCTGTAGTGCAGGCTTTCTGTTTGTAAATTCTTTTAACTTTTGTTTATCATGGAAGGATTTTATTTCATCTTCAAATCTGAAGTTTAGTTTTGCTGGGTATAGGATTCTTGGTTGGCAAACATGTTCTTTCAGAGCTTGAATTATGTTGGTCCAGGCCCTTCTAGCTTTTAGAGTCTGGGTTGAGAAGTTGGCTGCTATCTGTATTGGTCTCCCCCTATATGTAATCTGATGCTTTTCTCTCACGGCCTTTACAATCCTATCTTTATTTTGAATGTTAGGCATTTTCATTATAATGTGCCTTGGTGTGGAGCTGTTGTGATTCTGTGCATTTGGTGTTCTGTAAGCCTCTTGTATTTGATTTTCCATTTCATTCTTCAGGTTTGGGAAATTTTCTGATATTATTTCATTGAAGAGCTTGTTCATTCCTTTGGTTTGTATCTCTGTGGCTTCCACAATCCCAATAATTCTTAAATTTGGCCTTTTCATGATGTCCCATAGTTCTTGGAGATTCTTTTCATGATTTCTTACCATCTTCTCTGTTTGGGCAATTTTATTTTCAAGATTCAATATTTTGTCTTCATTGTCTGAGGTTCTGTCTTCCCAGTGGTCTAGTCTTTTGGTGATACTTTCCATGGAGTTTTTTATTTGGTTTATTGTCTCCTTCATTTCAAGGATTTCCTTTTTTTTTTTTTTTTGAGAATCTCTATCTCTTTGTTGAAATGATCTTTTGCTTCCTGCAGTTGCTCTTTCAGCTTATTGGTATGATCATTCATTGCCTGCATTTACTCTCTTATCTCATCCTTTGCTTTGTGAATCATCTTAATCATGTATAATCTGAAGTCCTTTTCTGACATTTCTTCTAACATAATGCCATTGGATTCTATTAATATAGGATCTAGATTTGTTTGGATCATTTTCTTCCCTTGTTTTTTCATGTTGTTCATGTATCTTCCCCTCTAGCAGTGCAGATCTGGGGTATTGCAGATTTCCCCCTATAGGCTTATAGTGGTCCCTATAGGTTTCCAAAACCCGTTCTTTAAGGGGAGATTAGCAGTGCCCAAATCAGACACTATGCAATCCTAGACCACATAGCCCCTATGGGGACAATAACAAAATTGTCATAGTAAACAGAATGAGTTCAAATATTATCTTCAGTAAAACAAACAGGTTTGCAATAAGGTCTGCAGTTTCTAATGGAGGACAAAGAGGATGCAGAGGGATGTAGAATGTGGCTGTTAGTGGGATAAGAAAAGAATATAGAGGAGTTCTAGAAAATAGAAAGGGTGAGAGTGTAATCAAAAGAAATCGAATGTTAGCATGCAAAAAAGGGAGAAAGAGACTCTGAGGGAACAGGTAAACAAAAGGAAAAGAGAGGAAGAAATGTAAAGAAATAAAAATTTAAATTTTTTAAAAAGGAGAAAAAAGAAAATCTACTGGATAACAGTCATATACTAATGAAACCTCCCACTGTTCAGTAGCCTGATGCATGAGAGGTACCTGACAATGAGCTTCAAGCCTCCAGCAGGTGTCGCAGGGTGGAATTTACCCCACCCAAAGATTGGAGCTATGGCTTCCAGGATTTTCCAAGATGGCCACTCTGGCTTCAAAATGTGTTGGCAAATGGGGAGCTGCAGCTCAGGGGTGGACATGGTCAGCTGGAGGTTCTGGAGATGAGATGCAGTTGGTCCAGCAGGGGTCCTGGTGGTCCAGTGTGTTTGGTGTGATTGTGGGATCCTGGAGGCTGGGTGCAATCAGTCGGTCTGGGGTCCCGGTGATAGGGCACAGTCAGTTGGTCTGGGGGTCCTGGCGGCAGGGAGCAGTCAGTGGATGTGAGGGCCCGAGGCAGGGAGTGATCGGTTGGGCTGAGGTATCATGGAGACAGGGCTCAGTCAGTTGGCCAGGGGTCCTTCAGGGCCTGGCTGTTGTCTCAAAATGGTGGCAGCCATGTGTAATCAAACCTGCAGGTACTGTAACAGTGAACTTCCAGGCAACAGCAGGCAGCTGGTTGTCCACTGGCGGTCAGCAATCAGTTTGCTGACTCCTGCATTTTTACTTATATATTAAAATATCAAAGGTGTATTATCATATATTATTATGTATTTATTTATAGGTTATATGCAACATTTCTATATTATAAAGGGTATTCCTATGATTTGTATTAACCTCCCTTTTGGAGAACAAGTATGTTTATATATGTTATACACATTTTCATGCACAAGTAATTATGAGTATTCTTGTGTTCTTATACCATATTCATTCCTTAACCCTAAACTTATCCCAATCCCAAATTTGATATGAAAATTAATTATCCCTATGCCTAACATAATTTTACATGAATGCATTTATAATAATGGAAAAACTAATGTGTATTTTTACTAAATAATTCACTTATCTATTGTATATTTGCATTCACATAATTACATATTCATTATATAATATATACGCACATCCCAAACCCAATTTAAAAAACAATGTATTCATAAACCTCACAAGATACCATCCCTTGTCTTATAATACGTATTTAAAGTTTTAACATATTTTTACATGTAATACTTGTGAATATTCAAGTTTCCTGATGTACATATTCATTTGCTATTCCAACTTAAAATTTAATACTAACCTGAATCTTACTCCTAAACCTATATCTAATTTTACATAAAAGGATGTATACTAATAGGAATACTTATGTGTACTTTTTACTTTTTTATTCAATTATCAATTGTATATTTACATATATTCTCTTTTATATTTATTTATATAACATAACCAGACATACTATAATTTTTAAAAAGTGTATACATATGACTCTCATCATTATACAGTATAGTTTGGGTTACAGAATATATATGTTTACATATGTTTTGAGACATATTTTCACTTGTATTCATGTTACCTTATAAAGATGTCCATATCCTATACAACACAAAATTTATCACTAACTGTAATTTTTTGTTTAATTTTTTTAGTACTGGGGATTAAACTCAAGGGCGCCCAACCACTGAGCCATATCCTATATCAGAAAGCATCCTGTATCAGAAAACATATATTCATATATTTATAAAGAATGTATAATAATATGAATATTTATGTGATTTTAACTAACATATTCAGTTATCTACTGTATATTTGAGTTCATAATTACATAATCATTATACAAATTATGCACACATCCCATCTCCAATCTAAAAAAACGCTCTATTGATACATCTCACAGGATACCATCCCTGGTTTCAAAGCATGTATTTTAACATTTTTAAACATATTTTTACATGTACATACTTATGAATATTTGCATGTTTCCTGATATACATATTCATTTGCTAAACCAACTTAAAATTGAATACTAAACAATCTTATTCCTATATCTAAAGCTAAAATTACATAAAAGCATGCATATAAATAGGAATATTTATGTGTATTTTTTACTTGTATGTTCAATTATCAATGGTATATTCACATACATACTCTTTCATCTTTATTTATGTAACATAACCAGGCATAATACAATTTTAAAAGGTGTATACATATGACTTTTAGCATACACTTTGAGTTTCATAACATACATGTTTACATAAGGTTTTAGTCATATTTTCCCACGTACCTTCTTATGATTGTTCATGATACCCTATATATATATTCATTGTCTCTTCAACTCAAAATTTAATACTACCTGTTATTTTATGTTTTTTTTTTTTTTTTTTTTTTTTTAGCTTTTTTGGTACTGGGGACTAAACTCAGTGGTGCTCAACCACTGAGCTACATCCTCATGGCTATTTTGCTCTTTAGAGAATGAGTCTCACTGAGTTTCTTAGTGCCACACGGTTGCTAAGGCTGGCTTTGAGTTCTTCATCTTCCTGCCCAACCTTCAGAGCTGCTGGGATTAAAGGTGTGTGCCACTGCACCAGGCATCAAATTTTCACACTATCTAAAATTTCAACCCTATAAGTAAACCTACTTTTACATAAAAGCATGTATGCTAAAGTAAATGTTTATGGTTATTTTGACTTAAATATTAAATGATCGATGCCATATTACCATATATAATATTATATATCCAGGCATATGTTAAATCCTTGCAGTCTCAGCTTAAGAAAATATCTTTTATTATGATTCTTATGAATATTCATGTTTGCCAATATATGTATTTATTCCCTATATCTAATCCTAAACCAACCCAAAACTTAATACTAACACTGTTCCTATAACTAAACCTAATTTTACATAAAAGCCTGTATATTAATATGAATATTTATGTGTATTTTGATATATATATTTGATTATATAATATTTTATATTTATATATTTCAAATATCAATGTATTCCCTAATGAAAAATGTGTATATGCATGGCTCATTTAATGTGCTTTCCTTTTTCATTTCCTTTTTCACAGTCATATTCATATGTGATTTGTTTATATTTTCACACATACTTTTAGGAGTCTTCATGTTTCCTGACATCTATAATCACTTTCTAACTCTAACTCAAATTGAACCCTAAATTTAATACTAAACAAATTTATACCATAACTGAAAAGAACTTTGCATGAAAACATATACAGAAATTTGAATATTTCTGTGTATTTTGTCTTCCATATTCAATAATCAGTGACTCACAATAAACCATTTGCTCTTTCAATATATTTTCAAGCATACTTTCTGGCAAAAACTCATGATTCCTGGAGTACATATTCATTCCCTAACTCTAACTCTAACACAAGCCTAAATTTTATTCTAACCTGAAATTTATCCCATACCTAACTTAAATTTACATAAGTGCACATATAGTAATAAGAAATTTTATGTGTGTTTTGACTTATACCTTCAATTATCAATGGTATTTTTTATACATTTAATTGTATATTCACATATATTTATCAGTGCATCCTTAAATTTTGAAAAATATGTATTCATATGTCTCACATTGAACCATTCCCTATTTTGAAACATATGTACATTTTTGTACATATTTTCAATGTAGGTATTTATAAATATTCATGTTCACAATATGTATATTCAATTTCTATCCATCTACGGAAATCAATAAAAAATGTACTACTATTCCTAACATTGTGTGGATAATAAAAAGTTTCACATAAAAGCACTTGTGATAATATGAATAAAGGTGTATATTTTGATTGATATGTTTAATTATAAATATTTGCATATACATAATACTTTCATTTATATAATTTATGATTGTATCCTTAAATTTAAAGAGCATAAAATTCACATTAAACCTTCTCTATTTCATAACTTTTATTTACATGTTTTCATACATATTTTCACATGTACTTTCTTGCTAATATTTATATTTTCAGATATACATATTTCCCTAAACAACTCAAAATTTGTAACTCATTCTAACATTTCCCTATACCTAAACCTAACTTTATGTAAAAGTTTATATAGTGATAAGAATATATGTTACATTGATTTACATATTCAATTGTTAAATGGTATATTTGCATATTTTTACAGATTAATTTACATGATACATTTTGAAATTTTGAAAATGTTTGTTCATAAAACTCACATTATAAACCTTCCTGTATCAGAAAACATATGTTCATTAATGTTTTCAAACATATTTTCAATCATGAAAATTTACATTTGCTGATATGCATATTAATTCCTAAACCTAACCCTAACCCAACCCAAAATTGTATTCTAGCCCTAACTTAACAGAAAATTCTAACCCTAAACTTCATGAATAACTAAATCTACTTTTACATAAAAGTGCTTATACTAACATGCATATTTATGTACATTTTTACTTATATATAAAATATCAAAGCTCTATTAGCACGTTATAGTATATTAATTTAAAGGTTGTATATAACATCCCTAAATTAAAAAAGGGGTATTCCCATGACTCATATTAAGCCCCCCTTTTTTTCCAAACGTATATGTTTATGTATGTTAACATACACATTTTCATGCAGAAATTCTTATGAATATTCTTGTGTTCTGATATCCAAATTCATTCTTAACCCTAACTTATCCCAATCCCAAATTTAATATGAACACTTATTATTCCTATACCTAACATAATGTTACATGAAAGCATGCATAATAATATGAATACTTATTCATATTATTCATACTTACATATTCAGTTATCTACATTTTCTTTTACATGATTATGCATTCATTATATGATATATGCATTTTTCCCATCCCCAATTTTTAAAAATCTCTATTCATACATCTCACATGATACATCCCCTTTTTCAGAGCATGTATTTTAACGTTTTTGCACATGTTTGCACACGTACATACTTATGAATATTCACGTTCCTGATATACATATTCATTCACTAAAACAACTTAAAATTTAATACTAACATTCATACTCTTCCTATGCCTAAATCTAACTTTACATAAAAGTGTGTATACAAATAGGAATATTTGTTTATTTTTTATTTGTGTATTCAGTTATCAATTTTATATTCACATTTAAACTCTTTCATTTTTATTGATGTAACATAACCAGGCATGCTTTTCTAAGAAAAGTGTATACATGTGAATCTCAGTATACACTTCGAATTTCAGAACATATATGTTTACGTATAGTTTTAGACATATTTTCACGTGTACATTCTTATGAATAGTCATGTTACCCTATGTACATATTCATTCCCTATACAACTCAAAGTTAACACTAACTCTAATTTTTTGTTTGTTTGTTTTTGGTACTGGTGATCGAACTCAGGGGTGCTCACCCACCCAGCCACATCCTCATGGCTATTTTGCTTTTTATTTAGAGACAGAGTCTCACTGAGTTGCTTGGTGCCTCATTGTTGCTGAGGCTGGTTTTGAATTCTTGATCCTTCTGCTTCAGACTCTGGAGCTGCTGGGATTACAGGTGTGTGCCATTGTACCAGGCATCAAATTTTATCACTAACTATAATTTTAACCCTATAACTTAACCTAATTTTAAATAAAAGCACATATGCCAATGTGAATGTTTATGCGTATTTTCACTTAAACATTAAATGATCAATGACATATTGGCATATATAATGTTATATATCCAGGTATATTTTATGTCCATGCAGCCTCAAATTTAAAAATGCAAATTATTATGATTCTTATGAATACTTATTTTTCTTGCATATATTTCATTACATATTCAATTATGTGTTATATCCATACAGACTCAACTTTAAAAAATGTGTATTATTATCATTCTTATTAATATTCATTTTTTCTAATATACATAGTCATTCTGTAACTATAATCCTACCCCAAATCAATATTTAATACTTACCCTATTATCCTCATAACTAAACCTAATTTTACATAAATCTTGTATAGTAATATTCATACTTATGTGTATTTTGACCTATATTCAATTATCAATAGTATATTTGCATATATATTATTTTATATTCATATATACATCTATGCACGCCTAATAAAAAATGTGTAAATGCACAGCTTATCTTATGCCTGTTCTTTTTTCATAACACATATGAGTACATGCATTTTGTTTATATTTTCACACATACTTTCCTTTCCTATGACTCTTCACATTTCATGATATACATAATCATTATCTAAACCTAATTTTAAGCCAACTGAAAATTTAATGTTAAACCAAACATTATCCCTAAATCAAAACCAAAATTTAAAAAAGCCTACATATTCACATGTTAATTATCTGCATTTTAATATATATTCAAGTACCCATGGTACATTTGCATATATATTAGAATATATTTAGTTATATGATATATCCTTGCATCCACACAGGAAACAAAATGTGTTCATGTGACTCTCAATATATCCATCCTGTTCCAGAACCTGTATAATTATATAGGTTTTCATACCTATTTTCTTAGGTACATTCTTATGAATAGCTGTGTTTCATGATATACATTTTCAGTCCTTGATCCTAACCTTAAAACAATGCAGAATTTAATACTTATCCTAAACTTACTCTGATACCTAAAGCAAATTTTACATACAAACATATACAGTGATATATGTAATGATCTGTATATTGACTTGTATATTGAATTATCAATGATGTATTTGCATATATATATTACATATTCATTCATATGCTATATCCATGTATCCCAAGTTTAAAAATGTATACTTGTATTACTCACATTATGCTCATTTCTTTTTCAGAATATATATATATATACTTTCATACATATTTTCATGCATATATTATTATGAGTATTCTTGTTTCTCAATTCAAACAATCTTACACTAACCATAACTATAACCCTAACTAAAATATCTCTAAACTTACCTCATAGCTAACAATAAATTACATAAAATCATGTAGAGTACGTGCATTTTGACATATATCTTCAATTATTCAGAATATATTTACATACATATTATTATATATTTATTTGATGTATCCATGCATTACAATTTTAAAAATAGTGCACGCACACATTACTCACATTATACTCTTTCTTATTTCAAAACATATAATTTATATGTTTCATTCATATTTTCACATGTATATCTTATATTCATGTTTCTTGATGTACTTATTTATTCTATAACATTAACCCTAAACCAAAAACAAAATATAATACTAACCATAACATTTACCCTATACATAAACAGAAGTGCCTTGACACTTCTGAATGTCATCTAGAGAGAACCTTTCAAGAGTGCATTCACACTTAAGAAGCACATGGCAATTCTTGCTAGGGAACTCTGCATATTGGTTCTGAACTGTGCTTTGGATGTGATTGTTGAGAAGAGCGAGAAAGAGCAGAAGGGAAGCACATTTCTGAAGCAGTTTCAAGTTGCAGGAACTCAGTTCTCAGTGTGCATATTGTGGTTTCTCCTGGGTGGAAAAATCAAGAAGCTTTACTTTTTTTCAGAGAAACCTCTGTGTCATTGGTAAACTCCAGTTTATTGCAAGTGAGATCAAGCAATGCTATGGGTTTTCCTGAGAAAATTTTCCTGTTAGACTTCATGAGGATTTGGAGAATTGACTACATAATGTACAAGATTCTTCCTCATCTTTGAAACAGGTAGGTACAAGTGCTCCTTATGAAACTTCCTCTTCCCATTCTAAACGCATAAAAATATGAAATTTCATATTCACAAAAAAAATTTCCTGAGAAAAATCAGCACACAGAGAAATACAGTGTCTAAACAATTTTCACTAGCACTTCCAACTGGGAGAGAGTGAATTTCAAGATAGCAACCAAACTTCAGCAGCACACTCCTCTTCTTCCTAGGAGACTCCTTATATGGGTTCTTAACTGTGTTCTGAACATGCTGGCTGAGAAGACATAGGAAGAGGAGAACTGAAGTACTTTGTGCAAGCATCTTCAACTTACAGGAACTCAGTTCATGAGGGAACACATTGGGGATTTTCCCTGGTCGAACTCATAGGAAGTAGTACCTCTTCTAAGTTTGTGCAGGTAAGGTTTAAGATTGAAAACATCTAGACCATTGATAAATGGCAGTCCCTTGCAAGCAGGATTTGGTAGTTCAGGGAGTTTTCTGAGAAAGTTTTACAGTTTGATTTCAATGAAACTTTGAAGAATTGACTGTCATTGCAATACCAGTTTCATCCTCTCTTGGGGTACATAGGTACAAGTGATCTTTCAGAACCTATATGTTCCTATTCCAAATGACTGAGGAAAATCAGCTCAGAGAAATTTAAGTGTTTAGCACATAGCAGTAGAACATCCAAGTTTATCAGAGAGGATGTTTCAAGAGTGCGCTCACTCTTCAGTAGCACATTCCAATTTTTCCTAGACTTTATATTGTGTTCAAACTGTGTTTTGAATGACATTGCTGAGAAAGACTAGAAGGAGCAGAACTGAAAGCGATTTTGCAAGCAACTTTGGCAGAAAATATGGTTATCATTGAGCACATTGGGGTTAGTTGTGATCAAACCAGAATAAAGCATTACCACTTTTCAGAACCTGCAGCACAGATTTCACTTTTGAATCAAATGTGCCATTGGTAAATACTATTGGTAAACTAGGTGCACATAGGTACAAGTGGTTTCTAAAAACCTTCATCTTCATATCCTAAATGCTTTCCTGAGGAAAATCAGCATGCAGAAGTGCATCTCTAAACAAGTGACAGAGGTATGTTCAGAGGTCCTCCAGAAAGCACGTTTCAATAGTGCACTCACGGTTTAGCAACACAGTGAAATTATTACTAACTACCTCTGGATACTTGGTCTTAACTGTGCTAAAGAGGTGTTTGTTGAGAACATCTAGGAAGGAAGAATTAAAGAAGTTTGTGGAAGCAGGAACTCAATTGGAAGTGAGCACATTGGGATTTATCTCAAGTTGACCCAGCATGAAACAGTACCACTTCTCAGGGGTTCCAGGCAAGGTTTCCCTTTGTCTGCCTTTGGTAAACAGTTTTTTTGCAGGAGGGATCTGGTAGTTCAGGGGGTCTTTGGAAAAGTTTCTCAGTTCAATTTCAATGAATCTTTGGGGAGTTTACCCTTTAAGCAGTTCTAGCATATCCCACTAACTTGGGGCACCTACAAGACTGGATAAACTGCGGAAAGCTGCTGCTGCTTGCTGACAGGGCTGCTTCAAGCGGCTCGCCACACGGCTTCTTTGTCTTTTCACTTACCGAAAACCACTTGCAGAAAACCGCCAGCTCCTTGCTCTTACACCTGACCAGCGGGACAGAAGACACATACTCTTTAGAAGTTCATGAAGCAGCTTCCTCTTTATTCAAATAACACCCTCAATATATAAGCAGTCTCATGCATAAGCAATTGTATCTGTTCACGTGCTAGGCAGCTGAACTGATTATAATACAGCCAATTGTAAATGTGTTCTGCCTTTCTCCATGCATATTCAGAATGCCATTTGCTCTCTGCCAGTCGCCATCTTCGGATGCACGTGGCGTAACCCTGGGTCCCGGGTTCCACCTGCCACATAAACAGTCTAAACTGTGTTCTGCATGAGGTTGCTAAGAAGGTAGAAAGAACAGCAAAGTAGTATTTTGTGCATGCATTGTCTAGTTGAAAGAAGTTCTTTCTCAGTTAGCTCATGGAGGTTTATCCAGGGTGGAACAAGCATGAAGATTACTGCTTTTCACAGCTTGGAGATAAGGTTTCACTTTGGAACTGTGTGTGCCACTGGTAAACAATAGTTTATTGCAAGAGAGATCTTCTCTTCAAGGGAGTTATCTGAAAGAGTATATATTTTCATGTGTACATTCCTATGAAGATTTTTGTTTCCAGATGTCCATATTCATTCCCTAACCCTAACCCAAAACTATCCCTTAATTTAATACTAACCCTACGTTTATAAACTAACTAAATGTAACTTTGCATGAAAACACATAGAAATATGAATAATTGTGTGTATTTTGATTACCATATTCAATAATCAATGGTATATTAGCATAAATATTATATATTCATATATGTAATTTATTCTTGCATCCATAATTTAAAGAGTATTACTATGACTCATATTAAACAATTTACTATTTCAATATATTTTCAAGCATACTTTCTGGTGAAAAGTCATGTTTTCTGATATATATATATATTCATTCCCTAATCCTATCCCTAACTCAACCCAAAATTTAATACTTATGTGAAATTTACATAAATGCAAATATAGTTATTATTGTGACAATAATAATTATGACTTATGCATTCAATAATCAATACTATATTTAGATACATATAATTGTGTGTTCACATATCTATCTATCCATTCATCCCCAAATTTAAAAAAATGTATTTATATATCTCATATTTAACCATTTCCTATTTCAAGAAGCATATGTACTTTCATATATATTTTCACATAGATGATTATGAATAATTATGTTTCATCATATATAAATTTAATTCATAATCATATATGAAAACCAATAAAAAATGTAATACTGATCCTAACATTATCTGAATAACTAAACCTAATTTTGCATAGAGCACTTGTGATAATGTGAATATTGTTGTGTATTTTGATTGATATATTCAATTTTAAATATTTGCATATTATTCATTCATGTATATAGTTTATTAGTGTATCCCTAAATTGAAAATGTTTATTTATAAAATTTGCATTAAATCCCTTTCTATTTCAAAACTTTTGTTTATATATTTTCACAAATACATTCTATTATTATTCGTATTTCCAGTTATACATATTTATTCCCTAAACAACTCAAAATGTATAACTAACTCTAACCTTACCCCTATAACTAAACCTAATTTTATATAAAGATTGTATAGTGATATAAATAGTTGTTACTTTGATTTACGTATTCAACTATTAAATGGTGTATTTGCATATATACTCTTTTAGATTAATTTATATGATATGTCCATTCATCTGAAATGTTGAAAAAGAATGTTCATATGACTCAAATTATACTCATTCCTGTGTCTGACACATATGTTCATGAATGTTTTAAAACATATTTTCGCACATATATTTTTATGAAAATTCATATTTATTGACATATATATTAAATACCTGACCCTAACACTAATCCAAACCAAAACTGAATTCTAACCCTCATCCAACCCAAAATTTAATTCTAACCTAACTTTCCCCAATAGCTAAACCTAATTTTACATAAAATTGCTTATACTAATATGGGTATTCATATGCATTTTGACTTATGTATCAATATGTCAATGGTGTATTACCATTGAAATACATTATTATATATTACATTATTATTATTACATTATTATGTTATTATATTATATATAATATATATTAAATTATTACATTATATTATTACATTATTACATATAATACATTATTATATATTCATTGATAAGTTATATATAATATTCATAAATGTAAAAAAGTGTATTACTATGACTCGCATTAACCCTCCCTTGTTTCAGAACATATATGTTCTGAACATGTTATCATATACAATTTCATGCAAAAATTCTTATGAATATTCGTGTGCTCTGATATTCATATTCATTCATTAATTCTAAACATATCCCAACCTCGAATTTATATGAACACTAATTATCCATATAAAAATTTTACATAAACATGTATAATAACATGAATATTTATGTAAATTTTGACATACATATTCAGTTATCTATGGTTTATTTGAATTCACATAATTATGTATTTATTATATGATATATGCACTTATCCCAAATCAAATTTTAAAAGAACTGTATTTGTACAACTCACATGACACAATACCCTGTTTCAGGGCATGTATTTTAATGTTTTTACACATATAATCACACGTACATACTTATGAATATTCATATTTTTCGATATACATATTTACATGCTAAGCCAACTTAAAATCTAATACTAACATTAATATTACTCCTATACCAAAATCTAATTTGACATAAAAGCATGTGTGCTAATCAGAATATTTTTGTGTGGTTTTACTTGTATATTCAATTATCAATGGTGTATTCACATATATACTATTTCATATTTATTCATATAACTTAACTAGACATACCACATTTTAAATAAGTGTATACATATGACTCTAAGTATACACTTCAAGTTTCAGAATATATATGTTTACATATGGTCTTAAACATATTTTCACATGTACATTCTTATAAATATTCACGTTACCCTATATGCATATTCACACCCTAAACAACTCAAAATTTAACACTAACTGTAATTTTTTTTTTTTTTTTTTTTTTGCTTTGTTACTGGGAATCCAATCAGAGACATTCAAAAATGGAGTCACATCCCCAGGTCTATTTTGCATTTTATTTAGAGACATAGTCTCAATGAGTTGCTTAGTCCCTCATTGTTACTGAGGCTGACTTTGAATTCTTGATCTTCCTGCCTCAGCCTCCTGAGATGCTGGAATTACAGGTGTGTGCCACTGCACCTGGCATCCAAATTGGACACTAACTGTTATTTTAACTAACTGTTATTATAACTAAACCTAATTTTCATTAAGGCATGTGTGCTAATATGAATATTATGGATATTTTGGATATTATGGATAAATGATCAATGCCATATTTTTACATATATTATTATACATTCAGTTATATGTTATATCCATGCAACCTCGATATAAAAATATATGCATTAAAATGATTGTTATGAATATTCATGTTTCTTGCATATATTATTACATGTTCCATTTTATGTTATATCCATGTATCCTCAACTTTAAAAAGTATATATTATTATGATTCTTCTGAATATTTGTTTCCATATATACATATTCATTCCCTATCTCTAACCCTACCCCAAATAAATAAACATTTAATATTAACCCTGTTATCTGTATATCTAAACCTAATTTTACTAAAAGTTGTATAGTAATTGAATATTTAAGTGTTTTGACATATATTCAATTATCAATAGTATATTTGAATATTTATTATTTTATATTTATATATACGGTCTATCCATGCAATGCCTAATGAAAACTGTGTAAATGCATGGCTCATGTTATTCCCTTTTCTTTTTCACAACTCTTATGTATATATGCGTTTTGTTTATATTTTCACAAATATTTTCTTATGACTCTTTATGATTCCTGATATATATATATATATATATATATTCATTCTCTAAACTTAATTTTAACACAACTGAATATTTAATGCTACACCATACATTATCCTTATAGCAACCTAATTTTACAAACAGCATAAGTACTCATATACTTATTTATCTACATTGAAGCATATATTCAATTATCCATGGTAAATTTGCATATATATTAGTATATATTTATTTATATAAAATGTCATGCATCCACACAGAAAATAAAAGTGTGTTCATATGGTTCAACATATACTCTTCCCTGATCCAGAACCTATATATGTTCATATAGGGTTTCATACCTATTTTCTTAGGCCCATCCTTATAAATACTTGTGTTTACTGATACACTTTTCCAGTCCCTCACTCTAACCTTAAAAAAACCCAGAATTTAATACTAATCCTAACTGTACCCTGCGGGGGCACCTGGCTCTCCTTCCAGTGCGTGACAGAGTTCCACTCAAGGATGATTGCAGAGACTCATCCTAAAAGGATTGTAGCCAGATGTATGCCTCCCTAGCTTTGATGTTGTTCTGTGGAGTTTTCCTAATAATATATTACTCACCTCAGTCTGAGGATCTTGCTAGAGGTGATGGGAATAATTCTACAAATTTCCAGAAAAACATCACGGAGACAAAACACATGTTGAAACCCTGTGATGTTAACCTCACTACAGGAGAATGTTTTTATTATGTTAAAAATCAAACACTGCATTTACTGGCACAGCCAGAACCTGCTGGGGCACAGAAATTTATATATAACAATGTTTCCCCAAGTTCTAAGCACAAAGCACCTCCCACAGTAGCTACTAGATATGGACTAGCTTATTTTATCTATGGCAAGCCCTGGTACCCCCCTAAAGGCAAGCCCTTAGAGAAGGTAGATATAGATCTCCCCCTGTCTCCTATAGGATGGTTTAATTCAGATGATGGTTGTGTTTATGTGTGGTGGTAAGGTAAAAAAATAAGGTTTCACAACATTCCTTCCTTCTTACAAAGAATAGGTCACCCCTATAATAAACATTGGTACTCAATGCCCTGTTCTGGGAAAAAAAGCTACATAAGACAATGTAATCTATTCAGTAAAAAAACGTAGCCATGGGAACCATTGGGACTGTTGCCCTCCTGTAACTTAGCAATTTAGATATTAATCAGATGGACCTAGTAGAAATGGTCATGTGAGATTATTTGTCTATCGCTTTAACCGCGAGAATAATAATAGTCTTAGGTCACATAGAGTTTAGATATTAAGGAAATAAACATTGTATTAGCTCATTGACTTAGTTAAATATTCTTAAAATAATTGTAATCTGTAAGGTTACTGTTTTCTCATAATCTTTCGGTAAAAACAATATCTGCCTATGCTTTGGAAACTTCTTTGATTTTATTAATCATAAGCCTGTCATCATAGCCTGAAGAAAAAGTGTTTATAAACCCAGCCTTCCCCAGAATAAAGTGGGATTGATTGCACCAGAATCAGAGTCTGTGTCTTTCATTCTCCATCCATCGCCGACGCTGTCTCCCCACGCCCCCTTACCAGTGTGGAACCCATGGACCTCTGCTGGGGCTGGACCCCCAGCAGTACCCTGCTACCTAAACCTCATTTTACATAAAATCATATACAATGATATGTGTATTGATCCTCATTTTGATTTATATATTGAATTATCAATGGTATATTTGCATATATCTTATTAGATATTCATTAATATGCTATATCCATTCAAATTTAATAATGTGTTCTATTATTCACATTTTACCCTTCCTTTTCCAGATTATATATGTTCATATATTTTTCATGAACATTTTCATGCACACATTCTTCTGAATATTCATGTTTCCCAAAACACATATTCATACACTAACCCTAAACTTAACTGTAACTAAAAGTAACACTAAACTTCCCCTGGAGCTAACAATAATTTACATAAAATCATGTTGAGTAATATGCATATTTATGTATATTTTGACTTTTTTCAATTATCAGTGGTAATTTGCATACATATTATTATTAAATTTATTTATTTGATATATCCATTCATTGCAATTTTAAAAATAGTATACCCATGATTCACATTATACTCATCCCTATTTCAGAACATATATTTTTATGTTTTCACTCATATTTTCACATGTATAATCTTATGTTCATGTTTCTTGATGTACTTATTCATTTTATAACTCAAAATTTAATACTAAATTCAATACTAAATTAAATTACCCCATACCTGAACTTCTTTCACATAACAACCTATATGCTAATAAACACGTTTATGAGTATTTTGAATTATATATCCAATAAACAATTGAATATTTGCACATACATTATATTTTATATCACAAACCTACGTATATTCTAATTTTAAAAAACTGTATTCAAAGGAATCATATTGTAAAATTTTCTATTTCAGAAAACATATATTGTTTTGTGTTTTTATACACCTTTTCACATGTTCCTTTTGTGAACACTTATGATTCCTGATATACATATTCATTCCCTAACCATAATCCTAACTCAACTCCAAATTTAATACTAACCCTGACATACCCCATATGCAAAACTAATTTTACATAATAGGATGCATAATAATATAAGAATTTATTTGGTTTGCTTATATATTCAATTGACTGAGTGTTCTTAAATACATGTTTTATCCATGCATTCTCAAGTGAAAAAATGTGTATTCATTAATGCACAATATACTGTTGCATGTTTAGGTACTATATATTTATATATGTTTCCATACATTTTTTAATGTACTTTCATTGAATATTTCTGTTTCCCAATGTGTATATGCAACCCCTATCTCTTACCCTTACCCAACATAAAATTTAGTACTAACCATAATGTTACCCCTCTAACTAAACCTACTTTTACATAAAGGCATATCAAATACTCTAAATACTGATCCAAGAAAAATAACTGACTTTAGAATCCTAAAACTGAAATAAAACCGAACAGGAATATGTATAATGAACTATTACTGTAGCAATTAAATCAAGAAAAAATAATCCTTATGACAAGTTAACCAATTTTGTTTTCATTGGAGTTAAGAAGATGCTCAGTTTCCCTCCTCAGCAGTGTGAGTGGTTTCATCGGGAGTAGAATGCTTGCTCAACCCTCAGGGTGTGGTTGCTGGAGTGAGAGAGGTAATCTATTAGGAGTAACTCCATGGAGGTGGTGTTTAGGTTTATGTAGATTGCAGGTTCTTGGATGGATGCCAATTGTTCTGGTAGTTTTAAACCAGTGCATCCCCAGGGCCCAGAATTTCAAGTCCACACTGGAAGACTGCACTTGAGGACTCTCCTTTTGATTTCTTTTCTGCAGTGGAGGAGATAATCTTTGTCCACTTTGATCATCTGGGGACCCTAGGTTTCCTGGTCTTGGGTTCTGTCTCCAAACTCAACCTCTCCCACCTCCACCATGTTGAATTCCTGGTCAGAAGAATCTCCTATCTCATCATGCAATCATGTAAGTTGGAGTGAGAAGGGGATATCTGGGTGGGTTTTCTACCACTAGTAATGTCCTGTATGAAATCCTCTGCATGTTTGATTTTCTACTGGTTATTAGGCATGCTCCCTGTAGTGAGTTTCCAGGCCTGGATTCTGGGCCAAATTGGGGTTTTCCAGGAATTGGTCCACTAAGGTGGCAAATGGATCTTTTCTCCCCATCCAGCATGGAGAAATTGGCTTTCTTTCCTGTGCTAGTGCATTGAGCAGCCTGCCTTTCAGTTATTTGACAGTCTTTGATCTCTAAACTCCAAGTTTCTGTGCAATTTGTAAAGGGTGGTCCTCTCACTAGTGAAATCCGGCAATGGTAGGAAATTTCCCGATAAAATTTGACAGTACGAATGAAGCCTGTGAGGAATTGGCTTTCTTAAAATGCAAATTTTGTTTCTAACTAGAACACCTAGATACAATTTCTCCCTTAGAACCTTCATGATTTTATTCAAAATGCCTGAGGAATAGCAGCACACAGAAGTGCATGGGCACTTCTGAACGTCACCCAGAGAGAAGGTTACAATAATTCACTCACCCTTTAACAGCACACTGCAATTCTAGTAGGAGACTGGATGTGGAGTATGAACTGAGCTGTGCATGTGATTGCTGAGAAGAGCTAGAAAGACCAGAAGTGAAGCACATTTCTGAAGCAGCCTCAAGGTACAGGACCTCAGTTTTCAGTGTGCACATTGTGGTTTCTCCTGAGTGGACTAGATAAAGATTTACTGCTTTTAAGAGCATTCTGCCGAGTTTCCAAATTGAAGCAATTTTAGTAAATGCCAGTTCATTGCAAGTGAGATCAAGCAGTAGGGGGTTTCCTGGGAAGTTTTTCTTTTAGATTTTATGAGAATTTGGAGAATTGACTTTATAACAGTACTACTTTCTTTTTCTGTTTTGGAGCAGTTAGGTACAAGTGCTCCCTATGTTCCCATTCTAAACTCATTCAAAAATATGAAATTGCTTATTCACAAAAAAACATTTTCTGAGAAAAAGCAGCACACAAAAAGTGCAGTGTCTAACAAGTTGCATGAGCACTTCCAGCTGGGAGAGTGAGGGGCTTTCGAAGGAGCACGTGCACTTTGTTAGCACACTTCTATTCTTCCTAGGAGACTGTGTATATGGGCTCTGAATGGTGTCCCAATGTGCTAGCTGAGAAGAGATATTAATAGCAGAACTGAAACACTTTGTTCAAGCAACTTCAATTTACAGAAACTCAGTTCTTAGTAAGCACATTGGGGTTTTGTCCCCTGTTGAACACCACTTCTACATGTGTGCAGAGAAGGCATAAGATTGAAAACATCTGGACCATTGGTGAGTGGTAGTCTCTTGCAAGCAGGATCTGGTAGTTCAGGGAGTTTTCTGAGAAAGTTTTACAATTTGATTCCAATGAAACTTTGGGGAATTGACTCTCTTTGCAATACTAGTTTCATCCTTTCTTGGGGCACCATGGTACAAGTGATTCTCTTCCAAATGGCTGAGGAAAACCAGCTCAGAGAAGTGTTTTTAACAAATAGCAGAAGAAGATCTAATTTCTTCAGAGAGGATGTTTCAAGAGTGCACTCACCATTCAGTAGCACATTCCAATTTCTTCCAGAGCCTCTTGATATCAGGTTGAACTGTGTTTTGAATGATTTTGCTGAGGATGACTAGGAGGAGCAGAACTGAAAGTTATTTTTCAAGCAACTTTGGCAGAAAATAATGTTTGCAGTGAGCACTTTGGATTTAGTTATGGCCAAACCAGAATGAAGCATTAGTACTTTCAGAGCCTGTAAGCAAGTTTTCACTTTTAAATCAATAATGCCATTGGTAAATGGCATTGGTAACTAGGGGCACATAGGTACAAGTGCTTTCTGAAAAACTTCATATTCCAAAAGCTTTCCCAAGGAACTGCAACACATAGAAGTGCAGCTACTAAACCAGTGTCAGAGACATGTTGAGATGTCATTCAGAAAGAATATTTTAATAGTACACTCACACTTTAGTGACATGGTAAAATTACTGCTAACAACCTCTGGATACTGGTTCTGAAATGTGTTCCATAGGTGTTTGCTGAGAACATATAGGAAGGCATAACTGAAGCAGTTTCTGGAAGCAGAAACTCATTTAATTGTCAGTGAGCACATTGGAGTTTATCTTGAGTTGACCCAGCGTGAAACAGTACCCCTTCTCAGGGGTCAAAGGCAAGGTTTCAGTTTTGAAGTGTCTGTGGCATTGGTAAATGGAAGTTCTTTGCAAGAGGGATCTGTTACTTCAGGGGGGTTTTGGAAAAAAATTGTCAGTTCAATTTCATTGAATCCTTGGGGAGTTGACCCTTTAGCATACCAGCTTTTCCTGCTAACTTGGAGTACCTATCAGACTGGATACTGGGTCTGAACTTTGTTCTGCATGAGGTTGCTAAGAATGTGGGAAGAAGAGAAAAGTAGCATTTTGTGCAAGCAGCTTTATGTCAAAAGAACTCAGTTGTCAGTGAGCACATTGGGGTTTGTCTAGGGTGGAACTAGCATGAAGAATTATTGCTTTTCTTTTCACAGCTTGAAGTTAAGATTTCATTTTGGAACTGCGTGTGCCATTGGTCAACAATAGTTCATTGCAAGTGGGACCTTTCCCTCAAGGTAGTTTTCTGAATGAGTACATATTTTCCTGTGTTGATTCTTATGAATATTCATGTTTCCTGATATTCATATTTATTCCCAAACCCTAACCAAAACCCAACCCTAAATTTTATACTAACCCTAAATTTATGCCATAACAGAATTTGCATGAAAACATACATAAAATATGAAATCTGTGTGTATTTTGACTTCTATATTGATGATCAATAGAATATTTGCTTATATATTATATATTCATATATGTAATTTATCCATGCTTCCATAATTTAAAAAGTGTATTTGTATGAATCATCCTAAAACATCTGCTATTTTAATATATTTTCAAGTATATTTTCTGGGGAAAATTCATGTTTCCTGATACTCATATTCATTCCTTAACACTAACCCTATGAAAACAAAAAATTTAATACTAACCTGAAATTCACCCCATACCTAAATTTAAATTTACATAAATGCACATATAGTAATAAGAATAGTTATGTGTATTTTGACTTATACCTTCAATTATAAATGGTTTATTTGCATACCTATAATTGTATATATATATATATATATATATATATATATACATATTATCCATACATCCCACAATTAAAAAAAAGTATTTATATGTCCCACACTAAACCATTCCCTACTTCAAAATATATGTACATTTTCATACATATTTTCACATGTAGATGTTCATAAATTTTCATGTTTCATGGTATATGTATTCAATTCCCTATACATATATAGAAACCCAATCAAAATTTAGTACAAATCCTAACATTTTGTATATAACTGTAAAAGTTAATTGGGGCCCACGTTTAAGGGTTAAGGAGAGAGCAATGAAGAGGCAAGCAGACAGGATTGGTAAAAGGAAGAAGTAGCTCCAGTGGGAAACCAGTTCAGTTTATCATCTATTCCAGGGTCTTATCAATTTACACTAGGTTACATAGTGCAGTTAGCTATCTTCATGTACAGATCACATAACTTGCTTGCTTCTCAGGTCCACTAGTATCAAATATTATATAATAAGATATGTCTCCAGTCTCAGACAAAGAAGGTTGCAGATCACCACTAAACCATTCAAACTGGGCCCCTATTTTGTCCTGAGCACTTTTCTCAACTCATGGACTTTTGCTCCTTTATACATTAACTGACCTGATGAAATCCCTACAAATCACCATTTTTGTTTTACAGGTTTTTGAATAGAAATGACTTGTCTTCTGTTCAAAGAAGGTGGAGGGAGAAAGCAAAGCAAACATTGGCAAAAACAAGCACAGCATAATAAGACAAGTATCAATAAACATCCTCCAATGAAAAGCTATTTGATCCATTTAAAATTTGGTAGGCATAAGTTTAATCAATATAATAAATCCCAACCTCCATCATCTTGTTGCACCTTCTTTACAATATACTTAAGATGATCCAATTCCCTTTAAATTTGGATTACTATTATCAGTTAAATTAAAATAACATTATTAACTTTTTAGCATCCCTTATTATGTAACCATAGCAAATATCAATAGAAGTCCTATATCAAGAATAACTTGATGATTTTTTTGTTCCTCATTTAGCATAGTAATTGCCATTGATGTGTACTTTATATTTTTTACCATAGCACACGCAAGTTTCATTGTCTGTTTTAAGCTTCTACTGCTAGGGCAGGAATACCAACTAAAGAGAAAGTTTCAAATTCTATTTTAGACAATAGATAAATTGATCATCACTATCATATCTAAGGATACAGCCTTTTATGTAACCATTGAGCTGGATGATGACCTATTAAATCCTAAGGAGAGGGGAGAAACACCTTTAATCTACTTCACAACAATGAGTTCATGGGACATATTAGTCAGAATATAGTTAGAAGTATAAGACCCACAAAAAGAACCATCCAGGAGGCAAAGGGATATGTACATCTCCATACAAAATGGGTTCAACATTAGAGCAATTGAAGGAAGGATATTCCATTGACACATATTTATGAGTACAGTTTAGAATTTCAGCACAGGTATCAGTCATATTTAAAGAGACCACAGGTGTAAGTAGCATCATGGCATGGGAAGGCTTTGTATAATGAGGATTTCCCCAATTACAGGAATCTTTATAAGATGCAGATTTTTGAATGCCTTGGGAAAAGCATCATCATATTAACAATTTCATAAGCAGGACAGCACACAGGGACAAGGCAAGATCTCAGTATGCTTCCTATATCTACATCTTAATGAATGCAAATCTCAGAAGAATTAACAATTTCCTCTTAGCAGATCCAAACATTATATTTGGTGAGGGAAACCAAAGATGAAACAGTTTTTTGTACAGGGGTACCACCCACCAACAGGGATAGAGCAAAAGAGAAATAACACAATAATAGCCAGCATAGTTGTGGAATTTAGGGTAATTTTGGCAAACAGAGCTATAACCAAATGTTCTGAGGTGCGTTCTAACCCCATCTGGGTTAGCAATTGTTGAGCAGATGTTGAAATCTTTATATCCCCACAAGTCACAAGATGATTAGAAGACCAAGAGTCCTTTGGGTCTGTTATTCTTGTTGGAATCTCCTTCTTTGAATCATGGTCCTCTTCAGCAGCATAAATGGAATTTGGGAATTGAAGTGTGAATTCCTCAATGCCAACTCATGATGATTGACGGGTCTCACACACCTGGCAGAAATCCAGCCAGGTCCTGAAGAAGTAAAAAATAGCTGCACCTCCCTTCCTCCATGTAATCAAAGGTACAGGGTCCTGCAAAATTGGATCTGGTGGAACTGGGTATTTTACATAAATCTGTAAAATTCCTTAGGCGTATAATGCCTGTCCAAGGCAGAGGACCAGTGATGTGGATTATCTTCATACTGTACAAAGAGCATTTATTGTGAACAAGACAGTATTGAGAGCATTATCAGCATAAGCAAGTCTAGTTCCCCTATTAATTTTTTCCTTTAAAAGGCATGTTTTAAACATGCAACCTGCACATTCAACTAAGGCCTACAGTAAGATTGATTGAGGAAGGCAGGGTATGAATCATATTCCATTGATTTCAAAACTGAGCAAAGACACTAGAAGTATAATCAGGGGCATTGTCATTTTTTAAATGATGAGGTTTACCCATTGTGGCAATGTAAAATACCACATGAGAGATACAGGCTGAGACATTCTGTGAACAATGTGCACTGGTTCATATAAGGCCTGAGGCTATATCTATGGTAACACGTAAAAAGGAACAGGGATAAAAAGGAGGAAACTGAGTCGCATCCATCTGACAAAGGGCAATAATGTAAACTCGAGGGTTTACAGTTTCTCAAGCAAGGGAAAAGGTGTGCAATGAGAGCAATTGTTAATGATGAAACAGGCCTGTTGAAAGGAAATAGAAAGGTTTTTATTAAAGAATGAACATTTTGATGAAAAAGTTGTGATTCCATGGCATCTGAAAAGAGAGGAGTAAAGTGATTTTGTATAGCAGCATCAGCATGAGCATTTCTTTTAGTGATTGTTCCAGCAATCTTAGTGTGGCTACATATGTGGAGCAAAAAATACTGAAGCTGTACAATCCCGTAAAAGAGATTAAAGAGTGGTAAAACAAGGATAGCAAATTAGAGTCCAAATGATGTGACAAAATTGCAGAGGAATTAAGAGGCATCAGTCTGGCTACATACTGAGAATCTGTAAAGATGTTTAAGGTAGTGGAAAACTTACAAAGCATCAAAATAATCGCAGCTAATTCTGTCTACTGAGGAGAAACTTTAGGCAATGTGTGATAATCAGTCCGATTTTTATTAGTGAATACAGATCTCACACTCCATTTTTTTCTCCATCATTATAGACAGTAATCATTCTGGAAAATGGAATGGAGGAGATTATAGAAAAAGAAGCATGAGAGACTTGACACAACAATGAAAGGTTTTCATGTGGAGCTGTATGGAAAGCAACAGTAGCTAAAAAATCAGTTAACACAGCTTGATGATTTGAAGAAAGTTGTAAATAGTGTAAATGGAAAGTTTTTCCATAAGTAAGATAAAGATCCTGTAAAAGATAAATGTGATTGCCACCATCTGAGATCAATTGAGCATTCATATGAGAATAAGGGAGAACATTTCTTCCTGAGACTTGAGGAGAATATAACCACTCTATTATATGCAAATTTTGATTACAAATGGCAACAACTTCAGCAAATGCATAAGTCTTTCCTGTAAGATTATTAGAAATAAAGAAACATGGATTGTTGGGAGTGTATGTATAAGAAACTTTAGATAATTTCTCATTAACACACTGAAGAGATGCAGTCAGTGGAGGAGTTAATTGAAAAAATTGGGTGGGATTATGTTCGTGTTTCAACAGCTGGAAAAATGCAACAACATATCAGTAGTTAAATAAATATATGGTAGAGCCCAATTTAATGTCCTAAAAATTGCTGTAAATAAACTAAGGAAAATTCACAAGAAAGAGTCAGTTTTGGAGTATAAGGAATGGAATAATGTTGGAGTATCTTTTTTATTGTAAACAAATGGGGTACAATTTGTTTCTCTGGTTGTACATGAAGTAGAGACATACCATTTGTGTAATCACACATTTACATAGGGTAATTGTGTTTGATTCATTCTGTCATTTTTTCCTTCCCCTCCTCACCTCCCACCCCTCTTTTCCCTCTATACAGTCCCTAATTCCTCCATTCTTGCCTCCCTCCCACTCTCCATTATGAATCATCATCCACTTATCAGGGAGGATATTCATCCTTTGTTTTTTTGAGATTGACTTACCTCACTTAGCATGATATTCTCCGATTTCATACATTTGCTTCCAAATGACATAATTTTATTATTCTTCATGGCTGAGTAATTCCATTGTATATATATATATATATACCACAGCTTTTTTTATTCATTCATCATTGGAGGACATTTAGGCTGGTTCCACAATCTGGCTATTGTGAATTGAGCAGCTATGAACATTGATGTGGCTGCATCACTATATTATGCTGATTTTAAGTCTTTTGGGTATAGGCCCTGGAGTGAGATAGCTGGGTCAAAAGGTGGTTCTACTTCAAGTTTTCTAAGGAATCTCCACACTGCTTTCCAGAGTGGCTACACTAATTTGTGACCCCACCAGCAATGTATGAGTGTAACTTTTGCCCCACATCCTCGCCAATACCTATTTTTATTTGTATTCTTGATAATCACCATTTCTAATTGGGGTGAGATGTAATCTTAGGGTAGTTGTGATTTGCACTTCTCTTATTACTAGTAATGTAGAACATTTTTTCATATATTTGTTGATTGTTTGTAGACCTTCTTCTGTGAAGTGTCTATTCATTTCCTTAGCCCTATTGTTGATTGGGTTATTTGTATTCTTGGTGTAAAGGTTTTTTGAGTTCTTTATATATTCTGAAATTAGTGCTCTATCTGAAGTATGAGTGGCAAAGATTTTCTCCCACCCTGTAGGCTCTCTCTTCACATTGCTGATAGTTTTCTTTGATAAGAGAATGCTTTTTAGTTTGAATCTACCCCAGTAATTGATTCCCAGTTTTTTTTTTTTCTTGTGCTGTGGAAGTCCTATTAAGGAAGTCTGATCCTATGCCAACATGTTGAAGATTTGGACCTACTTTTTCTTCTGTAAAATGCAGGGTCTCTGATCTGATTCCAAGGTCCTTGATCCATTTTGAGTTGAGTGTGGTGCAGGGTGAGAGATAGGGGTTAATTTCATTCTGCTGCATATGATTCCAGTTTTCCCAGCACCATTTGTTGAACAGGCTGTCTCTTCTCCATTGCGTGTTTTTGGCAACTGTGTCTAGTATGAGAAAACTGTATTTATTAGGGTTTGTGTCCATGTCCTCTATTCTGTACCATTGATCTACCTGTCTCTTTTGGTGCCAATACCATGCCGTTTTTGTTACTATTGCTTGTGTAGTATAGTCGAAGTTCTGGTGTTGTGATACATCCTGCTTCACTCTTCCTGCTAAGGACTGCTTTAGCTATTCTGGGTTTCTTATTCTTCCAGATGAATTTCATGATTGCTTTATCTATGTCCGTGAAGGACATCATTGGGATTTTAATTGGAATTGCATTGAATCTGTATAGCACTTTTGGTACTATGGCCATTTAGACAATATTAATTCTACCTATCCAAGAACATGGGAGATCTTTCTATCTTCTAAGGTTTTCTTTAATTTCTTTCTTTAATGTTCAGTAGTTCTCATTGTAGAGGTCTTTCACCTCTTTTGTTAGATTGATTCTCAAGTATTTTATTTTTTTCGAGGCTATTGTGAATGGGGTAGTTTTCCTAACTTCTCTTTGTGAGGATTCATCACTTATGAATAAAAATGCATTAGATTTAAGAGCATTGGTCATATATCCTTCTACTGTACTGAATTCACTTATGAGTTCTAAAAGTGTTCTGGTGGAATTTCCTGGTTCCTCTAAATATAGAATCATGCCATTAGCAAATAGGGATAGTTTGAATTCTTCTTTTCCTATTTGTATCCGTTTGGTTTCTTTGGTCTGTCTAATTGCTCTGGCTAGAGTCTCAAGAACGATGTTGAATAGAAGTGGTGAAAGAGGGCATCCCTGCCTTGTTCCAGTTTTTAGGGGGAATGATTTCAGTTTTTCACCATTTAGAATGATATTGGCCAAGGGCTTAGCATAGATAGCCTTTACAATGTTAAGAAATGTTCCTACTATGTCTATTTTTTGTAGTGTTTTGAGCATGAAGGGGTGCTTTATTTTATCGAATGCTTTTTCTGCATCTATGAAATAATCATGTGATTCTTGACTTTAAGTCTGTTGGTATGGTAAATTACATTTATTGATTTTTGGATGTTGAACCAACCTTGCATCCCTGGGATAAAACCACTTGATCATGATGCACTATCTTTTTAATATATTTTTGTATGTGATTTGCTAAAATTTTGTGAGAAATTTTTGCATCAATGTTCAATAAGGATATTGGTCTGTGAATTTTCTTTCCTTGATGTGTCCTCTGTCTGGTTAGGTATCAGGTGATATTGGGAGGGTTCCTTCCTCTATTTTATGGAATACTTTGAGAAGTATTGGAATGAGCTCTTCTTAAAGGTTTAGTAGAACTCGGCTGAGAACCCATCTGGTCCCGGACTTTTCTTTGTTGGTAGGCTTTTGATGACCTCTTCTATTTCATTGCTTCAAATTGATTATTTAAATGGTATGTCCTCCTGATTCAGTTTAGGTGGATCATATGTCTCTAAAAACCTATTGATGTCTTTGAGATTTCTATTTTGTTGGAGTATAAATTTTCAAATAGCTTCTAATTAGTTGTGCATTTCAATCATGTCTGTCATGATATTTCCTTGTTCATTCCAAATTTTAATAATTTGTGCTTTCTCTCTCATTCTCTTTGTTATTGTGGATATGAGTTTACCAATTTTGTTTATTTTTCAAAGAACCAACTATTATTTTGTTAATTTTTTCTATTGTTTCTTTTGTTTCAATTTCATTGATTTCAGCTCTGATTTTAACTAGTTCCTTCTTCTACTACTTTTTGTTGTTGGTCTTGTTTTTCTTTTTCTCAGGCTTTGAACTGTAGTAATAGTCATTATCATTGATTTTTTTTCTTCTTTTATTTCTTGCCCTCCAGGCAATAAGTTTCCTCTAAATACTGCTTTCATAGTGTCCAGAGATTTTGATATGATGTATCTTTGTTCTTATACCTGTAAGAATTTTTAAATTTATTTTTGTTGTAAACAAATGGGATACAAGGTTGTTTCTTCTGGTTGTACATTTGAGTAACAGCATACCATTTGTGTAATCATACTTTACATAGGGAATTGGTGTTGACTCATTCTGTTATTTTTTCCTCGCCCAACCCCTCCTCCATTCTTGCCACCTCCTACCCCATTATGTGTCATCATCTGCTATCAGTGAGATATTGTGTCTTTGATTTTTGAAATTGGCTTATCTCACTTCACATGATATTCTCTGATTCACAATTGCCTCCAAATGCCATACTTTTATTATTATTTATGGCTGAGTAATATTCCATTGTATATATATACAACAGTTTCTTTATCCATTTATCATTTGAAGGACATCTTGGTTGGTTCCACAATCTGGCTATTGTGAATTGAGCAACTATGAAAATTGATGTGGCTGTATCTCTGTAGTATGCTGATTTTAAGTCCTTTGGGTATAGGCCAAGGAGTGGGATAGCTGCGTCAAATGGTGGTTCCATTCCAAGCTCTCTGAGGGATCTCCACACTGCTTCCAGAGTGGTGCACTAATTGCAACTCCACCAGCAATATAGAGTGTACTTTTTCCCCACAATTCTCCAACACCTATTGTTGCTTGTATTTTGATAATTGCCATTCTAATTGGGTGTGAGATGATTATAGGGTAGTTTTGATTTGCATTTCTATATTACTAGAAATGTTGAACATTTTTCATACATCCTTGTTGTTGTAGATCTTCTGTGAAGTTCTGTTCATTTTCTTAGCCCATTGTTGATTGGATTATACGTATTCTTCGTGTAGAGTTTTTGAGTTATTTATTTATTCTGAAAATTAGTGCTCTACCTGAAGTATGAGTGGCACAGATTTTCTCCCGCTCTGTAGCCTCTCTCTTCACATTGCTGATACCTTCTTTTGCTGAGAGAAAGCGTTTAGTTTGAATCTATTTATTGATCTTGCTTTTATTTTTTTGTGCTATGGTAGTCCTGTTAAAGAAGTCTGATTCTAAGCCACATGTTGAAGATTTGGACCTTTATCTTCTATTAGATGCAGGATCTCTGGTCTTATTCTGAGGTCCTTAATCCATTTTATGATGAGTTTGTGCATGGTGAGGGATAGGGGTTTAGTTTCATTCTGCTGCATATTGATTTCCAGTTTTCTCATTTTTTGAAGAGGCTATCTTTTCTCCATTGCATATTTTTGGCACCTTTTCTAGTATGAGAAATTGTATTTATTGGATTTGTGTCCATGTCTTCTATTTGTGCCATTGATCTACCTGTCTATATTCGTACTAATACCATGCTGTTTTATTACTATTGCTTTGTAGCACTGTTGAAGTTCTGGTATTGCAATACCCCCTGCTTCATTCTTCTTGCTAAGAATTGCTTTAGCTATTCTGGGTTTCTTATTCTTCCAGGTGAACTTCGTGATTTCTTGCTCTATATCTGTAAGGTATGTCATTGGAATTTTAATTGGAATTGCATTGAATGTGTATAGCACTTTGTAGTATGGCCATTTTGACAATATTAATTCTGCCTATCCAAGAACATGGGAGATCTTTCCATCTTCTAAGGTTTTCTTTAATTTCTTTTTTAGTGTTCTGTATTTCTCATTGTAGAGGTCTTTCACCTCTTTTGTTAGATTGATTCCCAAGTAGTATTTTATTTATTTTATTTTTTTGAGGCTATTGTGAAAAAGGTAGATTTCCTACTTCTATTTCTGAGGATTCATCAGTTATGTATAAAAATGCATTCAATTTATGAGCACTGATCTTATAACTGTACTTTACTGAATTCACTTATGAGTTCTAAAAGTGTTCTGGTGGAATTTCCTGGTTCCTCTAATATAATCAGTCATCCACAAATCGGGATAGTTTGAGTTCTTATTTCCTATCATATCCTTTAATTTCTTTGGTCTGTAATTGCTCTGGCTAGAGTTTCAAGGACAATTTTGAATAGAAGTGGTGATAGAAGGCATCCCTGTCTTGTTCCAGGTTTTAGGTAAAATGCTTTCATTTTTCACCATTTAGAATGATATTGGCCATGGCTTAGCACAGATGGCCTTTACAATGTTAATGAATGTTCCCACTATCCCTATTTTTTCCAGGTTTTGAGCATGAAGTGATGCTATAATTCATCAAATGCTGTTTCAGCATCTATTGAAATAATCATGTGATTCTTGACTGTCGGGGCCTTAAGCCCCCTTGTTCTTCTTGACCAGCAGCAAGGGAAGGGTACACTCCCCAATAAGGTCAGACGGGATAGGTAGGGCTGACTGACCAACAGCTCCCAGCCCTCCAGGCGGAGGACAATCAGATGCATCAGGGAGACCAGTCACAGCAGGAACTCACTTATTGAGGAAATCACACAGCTTTTATGTAGGGTGGGGGTTAGGTGGGAACCAATCAACTTAAAGGCAGCAAGGCACGAGGATTCATGAAGGTGAGAGTCCCATGGGACTATATGGCAGCACGAGCTGATCACATTCATGGAACTGTTGTTAACCAATCCCTAACGGTGGCCTGATTTATTTTCATTAACCTTTGAAACCGCCTATGAGCCTTGATCTTGCTCACCTGCCAGGGAGTAAGAGTCAGCTTGAGTTAATTAACGTGTCATTAGTCCCAACACTTGACTTTAAGTCTGTTGATATGGTGAATTACATTTATCGATTTCCAAATGTTGAACCAACATTGCATCCCTGGGATAAAACCCACTTGATCATGATGCACTATATTTTTAATATATTTTTTGTATGTGATTTGCTAAAATTTTGTTGTGAATTTTTGCATCAATGTTCAATAAGGATATTGGTCTGAAAATTTTCTTTCCTTGATGGTCTCTACCTGGTTAGGTATCAGGGTGATATTGGCTTCATAGAATGAGTTTGGGAGGGTTCTCTCCTCTTTTATTTCATGGAATATTTGAGAAGTATTGGAATGAGCTCTTCTTCAAAGGTTTTGTAGAACTTGGCTGAGAACCCATCTGGTCTCAGACTTTTCTTTGTTGGTAGGCTTTTGATGACTTCTTCTATTTCATTGCTTGAAATTGATCTATTTAAATTGTGTATGTCCTCCTGATTCAGTTTAGGTGGATCATAGGTCTCTAACCTATTGATGTCTTTGAGATTTTCTATTTTGTTGGAGTATAAATTTTCAAAATAGCTTCTAATAATGTTGTGCATTTCAATCATGTCTGTCATGATATTCCTTGTTCATTCCAAATTTTAATAATTTGTGCTTTCTTCTCATTTCTTTGTTATTGTGGATATGGGTTTACCAATTTTGTTTATTTTTCAAAGAACCAACTATTTATTTTGTTAATTTTTTCTATTGTTTCTTTTGTTTCAATTTCATTTATTTCAGCTCTTACTTTAACGATTTCCTGTCCTCTGCTACTTTTGGTGTTGGTCTGTTCTTTTTCTAGGGCTTTGAGCTGTAGTGTTAAGTCATTTATTTGTTGAAATTTCTTCTTTTATTGAATGCGCTCCATGAAATAAGTCTTCCTCTGAGTACTGTTTTCATAGTGTTCCAGAGATTTTTGTATGTCTTGTTCTCCTTTACTTCTCAGAATTTTTTATTTCCCTCCTGATGTCTTTTGTTATCCATTCATCATATAATAGTGTATTATTTAATCTCCAGGTGGGGGTATTTTCTGCTTTTTACTCTTTCATTTATTTAATTTCAATCCATTATGATCTGATAGAATACAAGGTAGTTTATCTTCTTGTATTTGCTAACATTAGCTTTTTGGCATAAAATATGTTCTATTTTAGAGATGGATCCATTTGCTGCTGAAAGCAAAGTGTATTCGCTCTTTGTTGGATGGTATATTCTATATATGTCCGTTAAGTCTAAATTATTGATTGTGTTATTGAGATCTATGGTTTCTTTATTCAATTTTTGTTTGGAAGATCTGTCCAGTGGTGAGAGAGGTGTGTTAAAATCACCTAGTATTATTGTGTTGTGGTCTATTTGATTCCTGGAATTGAGAAGGATTTGTTTGATATACATGGATGAGCCAATTTTCGGGGCATAGATATTTATGATTATTATATCTTGCTGATTTATGCTTCCCTTAAGCCGTACAAAATGTCCTCCTTTATCACTTCTGACTAACTTTGGTTTGAAGTCCACATTATCTGATATGAGGATGGATACTCCGGCTTTTTTTGCTATGTCCATGTGTATGGAATGATTTTTCCCATCCTTTCACCTTTAGTCTATGGGTATCTCTTTCTATGACATGAGTCTCTTGCAGGTAGCATATTGTTGGATCGTTCTTTTTAATCCAATCTGCCAGTCTGTGTCTTTTGATTGATGAGTTCAGGCCATTAACATTCAGGGTTATTTTGAGATATGATTTGTATTCCAGGTCATTTGGCTCATTTTTGTTTTTTGACAGGACTTGGTTTCTCCTTTATTACACTGTTCCTTTCGGGTAGTTCCTCCCTTTGCTGATTACATCATTGTTTTTCAACTCTTCCTCATGAATTATTTGCTGAAAATGTTCTGTAGTGCCAGCTTTCTTTTGTAAATTCTTTTAGCTTCCATTTTTCATGGAAGGATTTTATTTTGTCATCAAGTCTAAAGGTAAGTTTTATCAGTATAAGATTCTTGGTTGGCATCACTTTCTTTCAGAGCTTGAAAAGTGTTGTTCCAGGTCCTTCTAACTTTTAGGGTCTGGATTGAAAAATCTGCTGATATCCGTATTGGTTTCCCCTGAATATAATTGATTATTTTCTCTCACAGTCTTAAATTTCTGTCTTTATTTTGTATGTTAGGTATTTTCATTATAAGTGCCTTGGTGTGTGGGCTATTGTAATTTTGTATATTTGGAGTCTTAAAAGACTCTTGTTTCATTTTCCATTTTGTTCTTCAGAGTTGGAAAATTTTCTGATATTATTTCATTGACTAGATCGTTCATCCTTTGGTTTGTTTCTCTGTGCATTCCTCAATTTCAATAATTCTTAAATTTGGCCTTTTCATGATATCCATAGTTCTTGTAGATTCTGTTCATGATTTCTACCATCTTCTCTGTTTGGTCAACTTTGTTTTCAAGATTAAAATTTTGTCTTCAATGTCTGAGGTTCTGTCTTCCAGGTGTTCTAGCCTATTGTTTGCTTTCTGTGGAGTTTTAATTTGGTTTATTGTTTCCTTCATTTCAAGGATTTCTGTTTGTTTTGTTTCTTTTGGAATTTCTAACTATTGAAATGATCTTTTGCTTTCTGCGTTTACTCTTTTAACTGTTAAATGGTGTGCAATCATCTCAAAGTCTGCATTTGCTCTTTCATCTCATTTTTTGCTTCTCTGATCATTTTAATTATGTTCATTTTTAACTCCCTTTCTGACATTTCTTCTTCCATGGTGTCATTGGATTTATTGATGTAAAATCTAGGTATTTTTGGGACATTTCTTCTTTTGTTTTCTCATATTGCTCAGGTATCTTCCCCTCTAGTAGTGAAACTGAGATATTGCAGATTTCCCCTGTTGACTTATAATGTCCCTGCAGATTTCTAATAACTCACCTCCCAGCCTTCAGTAGCCTGACGTCTTGGAGGAATTTGATAATGCAGTGCTCCACAAGGAAGCTGCCCCTCTAGGTGTGGTGACCTTCAGGTAGGGTATATTCCCTGCTAGTGGATAGAGGTGCTCCAACTTGTTGACTGATGGTCAGAAAAAGTGGACTAGACTGGGGCTGGGCATGGCTGGTCTTGGCCTAGGTCTCTGGTTCCAGTGCCCTGTTCAGAAAGTCTTACCTGGCAGGGAGGACTTACTTGGTAGGGAAGTCTCACTGGACAACTCTTGTCTGTGAAGTTCCCTGTGGTCTGAAACTCCTGTCTGGGCCAGTGAGCCTCACCCTTCAAGGAAGTCTTTCATTGGGAAGTCCTCCTCTGCGACGTTCTCTGGGTTGCAGACCCACTGCCTGGGCCGTGGAGCCTCACTCGGTGCAGAAGTGTCTCACTGGGTGGCCCTCCTTTGAGAAGTTGCTGCGGTCCAGACTTACAACCCAGGTGGGGATTCTCACTCTGCAGGGAGAGTCTCTCTAGGCAACCCTCTTCTGTGATGCTCCCAGCTATCTTGGTTCACCACTCCAGCATGGGAGTCTCACTGGGCAACTTTCTCCATGAAGTTCCCTGCATTCTGGGACTACCACCCTGGCCAGGAGCCTCGGCCAGTGGGAGAGATTCACCCAGTGGCTGAGTTTGTCCTAAGTCTCTCTAAACCCCTCTTCTTGAATCCTGAGTCCTGGAGTGACACCTGCAGTCACCCACTAGTCTGCCATCTTGAAAACCTGTTGGAGTATCTTAATCCTACATAGTTAATAGGGAGATGTCATTGAGGTTTTTTTTTTTTTTTTTTTTTGTGGTCACATGGAGGCCAGATTGTAATAGAGTGTGTTGCAATTTAGTTAATGTATCTTTATAAATATTAACCCAGCAATCAAAATATCATCCATGTAATGATGAACAAGAAGTTGGAAATAATTTTCAGAAAGGCTGAAGAGCCTTATTTAAAAAATGTTGACATAATGTAGGTCTATTTAACAAAGCTTGAGGAAGAACTTTCCAGTGATATCAGCAGAATTATGATGATTGGAAACAGGAACTGTGAAGGCAAATTTTCCTCAATCATCAGGAAAGACAGGAATAGTAAAAAACTATCTTTTAAATCTGTTACATATAGGGAAAAATTTGAGGGATTAAAATAGGATTAGGAAATCCACACTGAAGTGGACCCATAGGTTGTATACATTTATTAATTTGTCATAAATCTAGTAATAATCACCATTTCTCTGATTCTTCTTATAAAAAAATGGTGTGTTCCATGGACTGGTAGAAGGCTCAGTATGTACCAATTGTAACTATTCTGGAATAAGGGCCCCTGCGGTTGTCACCTTCTCCTTAGACAATGGCCATTGTTCTACCCAAACAGCAGTGGTGACCTTCCATTTTTATGGGAAGGAGGTCAACTCCACAGAGTCCCTATAGAAAAAGGTGACTCCAAAGATATTTGTAACTTTTGTAAGTTGTCTCTTCCTCATATAAGAAAGGGAATTGCCATATTGTATGGTTGCAGGAGAGTAATACTTCTTGTGGGTTGGAAGGGGTGGAGCATCACAATCATAGAGAGTTTGTAAACACCTATTTATTATTTTCTCCAATGCCCCAAAACTGGGGTGGCCTTCTGTAAAGGCCCTGCAAGAGGCCACATTGAGACAGTTATAAGTGTAATTTCAGTACCAGTGTCCAATTTTCCAGAGATTGTTCATTTAAACAAAGGGTTAATTTTGGTCTATTTTCAGTTAGAGATAAACATGCTCTAATAATAGTAGGCCCAAAACTTGTATTCTCTCTTTTATTTAGGGGTTGTTGGGCAATAACATAATAATGAAAATTAATTGAGGTATGGAGGATCCATTGGGGAGATTTAAGGGCATATAGACCACACTCAAATGTATATTTAACCAGTATTTTCAGAATCATCACTCCAAGAATTATAAATTTTCTTCTTTAGCACTGGGGAGTGGGCAACATTAAATCAAAGATACCTTTATGTAGAGGTCCTTGAATTTGGGTAGCAATTTTACCAACTTCCCCAGGCAGACATATTTGAGCATCCTTAGTAGTAATTGAATCTATTCCTGCACTCCCTCTAGTGGCAGGAAAGGATTTTGGAAGAAGCTTCTGTTTGAATTGGAAACATTTGTGAAGGAGACCTGTATCTGCAGGTAAAAAGAGTTCCTCCTCCTTTGGCCCTGGGTTGGGAGGTGACCCTAATTGGGTTTTCCAACATGTCTGTTTAGATCTGGATTGATTAGCCCAATGAAATCCTTTGTGACAGATTGGGCATTTCTGATTGGGTTGTATTTGTGGCCCTTTTGTTATCTTACAATCCTTTGAATATGGCCAGATTCTTTACAATTGTAACAAATTTTATCAGGGGGTTTTAGAGCAGCAGCCAGTAAAGTTGCTTTATGAGTTTCAGTTCCAACATTTTGACATGTCTTTATTATCAGAAAGTGTTGTATCCACTTTATGGTAAATAGATTTCATTACTTCCTTACAATCTTGGTTGGCATTTTCATAAGCCAGTTTTTGGGTAGAATATTGGCAGCCTCCAAATTGTCTACTAGTCTTTCAGTGGCTTTAGTCAATCAGTTAACATTAATGAAAGTCTCCCCTGAGCTTGCCAAAGTACAGCAAAGGACTTGGAGGATCCCGAGTGTCTGGGATTCTCCTCCATGCTTTCAAACTAAAGTTCTAATTTGGGCAATGATAACTGTGGGCAACTGAGATTTTTGTTGTAATGTCCCTCCTTGCTTCACACCATATAAGTCATCATAATCAACATTAACATTTCCTTAGCATTATCCTGTGCTTGAACATGGGCTAAATCAGAGTATTCTTGTAATACTTCTATATTTTGGGCAGGAGAAAAAACAATTTTCACCAATGCTTTCCAATTATTGGGAACCAAGACATAACCCATTTTCAGGCTCTCTATATTAAGGTGATTACTATTCCACTCTCCAACACTGTCCTTCTTAATTCTTATACAAAGCAAAAGGCAATTGTTCATATTCTGGCTGATTAACATTGTTTAATCTAATGTGGCAGACATCAATATATGAGTTCTCCTTTTCAGTTGGCTACCTGAGACATTTAGATAAATGAGACTGAACTGGAAGAGGAAAGGAGAAGGGGGAGGAGTAAGAATCAAGGAGAGGTCTGAGAAAAAACTTCAGTCTTAGAAAATACCAGAAAAGTCTGTGGCTCTGTCAAGGTTCTTTGTGAGTTAGTATCTTGATCTTGACACAAATACCAAGCATGTAACTAGTTTTAGGAGCTCCTCATACAATTTTTTACCTATGTCTTCCCAACTTTGTGTCTTAAGGTTCCAATCTCCAGATACCATGAACAGCAAGAGTCTATTTCAGACAGGAAAGCAAAAAGATCAGAATTTGGCCTTAGGCTCAAATAAGAAAATTCAGCCTGATGACTACATTGAGCTTCAGACAGGGAACTCCCATAAGTTAGCTGATGTGATGTGTGATGTGTGTCAAAGCCTGTTCCAGGTTAAGATATCCCCTTCTCCCATCAACACATCCAGAAGGTGCCAGCTGCAAAGATTAATTGGTGTCCAACTATAAAGATTAAGGGGAGAGCTAATCAAGAGGCAAATACTCAGGGTGGTAAAGAGAAGAAGTAGCTCCCATAGGAAAGCAAGTCCAGTTTATTATCTATTCTAGGGTTATATCAAGTTACACTAGGTTACAGCTATATTTGCACATGTGCACATATGCAGATCACATAAGTTGCATGCTTCTCAGAGTCCACTAGTACCAAGTATTATTTTAATAAGATAATTTCTCCAGGCCTCAAGGACCAAGGAGTTGCAGTTTCTACACCATTAAACAGGGCACCTATTGTGTCCTGAGAAGTTTTCTGGATTCAAGTACTTTTGCTCCCCTGTACATTGACTTACCTGAAATTCCTACAGAAAACTAAACCTAATTTTTACATAAAATCCCATGTGATAATGTGAATATTGATGTGTATTTTGATTGATATGTTCAATTATAACTCTATGTATATATATAAATATATTTATATTATACATTCATGTATATAATTTATGACTGACTGTATTCCTAAACTTAAAATATGTATTTATACAATTCACATTAAACCCTTCTCTATTTCAAACTTTTGTTTGTTTTCATACATATTTTCATATGTATCTTCTTATTAATATTCATATTTCCAGTTAACATATTTGTTCCCTAAACAACTCAAAATGTAACTAACTCTAACATTATCCCTAAACCTAAACATAATGTTATGTAAAATTTTGTACAGTGATATGAATATTTGTTACTTTGATTTACATGTGTATATATTACTACAGATCAATTTATATGATATATCCATTCATATGCAATTTTGAATATGTATATTTATATGACTTACATTATAAAACTTTCTGTATCTAAAAACAAATATTTCAAACATATTTTCACACATACATTCTTATGAAAATTCATATTTACTGAAATACATATTAATTTGCTAACCATAGCCCTAACTGAATTCTAACCCTAACCCAACCCAATATCTAAACCTAATTTTACATAAAAATGCTTATACTAAAATGGATATTATTTGTATTTTGACATATATTAAAATATCAAATGTGTATCATCATAAAATATTTTATGTTAATTTAATAGGTTATATAAGACATCCTTAAATTTTAAAAAGTGTATTCCTATGACTCACATTAAACCCCCCTTGTTTCAGAACATAAGTGTTTACATATGTTATCATACACATTTTCATGCAAAAATTCTTCTGAATATTCTTGAGTCTGATACCCATAATTCCCTAACCCTAAACTTACAAGAACTCAAATTTAATATGAACACTAACTTATCCATATACCTAAGATAATTTTACATAAAAGCATGTATAACATTATAAATATTCATGTGTATTTTTACTTACATATTCAGTTATCTTTGGTATAATTGCATTCATTCAAAAATTACATATTCATTATATGATATATGCACACATATCCCAACCCAAAATTTTTAAAAACTGTATTCCAACTACTCACATAATTCCATCCCCTGTTTCAGAGCCTGTATTTTAAAGTTTTGCACATATTTTTACATGTATATACTTATGAATATTCATGTTTTCTGATATACATATTCACATGCTAAATGAGCTTAAAATTAAATAGCAACATTAATATTATTCCTATATCTAAATCTAATTTTACATAAAAGCATGTATACTAATAAGAATATTGATGTGTAGTTGTTTTTTTTGTATATTCAATTATCACATATATACTTTTTCATATTTATTTATATAACTTAACCGGGCATACCACAGTTTAAAAATGTGTATATATTGTATGCTCAGTATATGCTTCAAATTTCAGAATCTATGTGTTTACATATGGTTTTAGACATATTTTAATATGTACATTCTTATGAGTATTTATATTACCCTATATACATATTCATTCCCTATTCAACTCAAAATTTAACAGTAACTCTACCTTTTTTTTCTTGGTACTTGGGATAAATCTTAGGGGTACTCAACCACCAAGCTATATCCCTGGGGCTATTTTGCATTTTGTTTAGAGACAGAGTCTCATTGAATTGCTTAGTTGCTGAGACAGACTTTGAATTCTTGATCCTCCTGCCTCACCTTTGAAGCTACTGGGATTACACCTATGTGCTACAGCACCTGGCATCAAAATTTCACACTAATTGTAACATTAACCCCATAACTAAACCTCATTTCACATAAAGTTATATGCTAATGTGAAGGTTTATGGGTATTTTGTCTTCAATATTAAATGATCAATGCCATATTTGCATATTTAATATTATATATCCAGTTATATGTTATATCCTTGCAGCCTCAACTTAAAAAATGTATATTATTTTTATCCTTATGAGTATTTATGTTTGCCAATATACATAGTCATTCCTTAACTCTAATTCTATCCCAATTCCACAACTCAACATTTAATACTAGCTCTATCATCCCTATAAATAAACCTAACTTTATATAAAAGCCTGTATATTAATATAATATATTTGTGGTATTTTGACATATATTCAATTACCAATAGTATATTTGCATATATATTACTTTGTATTAATATATATGACATACTCATGCATCCCCTAATGAAAAATATGTCAATGCTTGGGTCATCTTATACCTTTTCTTTTTAGAACATATATGTTATATGTGTTTTGTTTATATTTTTATACATACTTTATTATGACCCTTCATGATTTCTGATATACAAATCCCTCCCTAAACCTAATTTTAACCCAACTAAAAATTTAATACTGAACCAAATATTATCTCTATACCAAAACCTAATTTTACAAAAAAGTGTATATATTCATGTTTATTTATCTGCATTTTAATACATAGTCAATTATCTATTGTACATTTGCAATATATTGTACATGTATATTCATTTCGTACAATGTACAATTCATATTGTACATTGTATATTCATTTATATAATATCCATGCATCCACAAAGAAAATAAAAGCAATCATGAAATTCATCTGGAAGAATAAGAAACCCAGAATAGCTAAAGAAATCCTTAGCAGGAAGAATGAAACAAGGGGTATTGCAATACCAGAACTTCAACTATACTACAAAGCAATAGTGACAAAATGGCATGGTATTGGCACCAAAGTAGACAGGTAGATTAATGGTACAGAATAGAGGACACAGACACACAACCCAAATAAATACAATTTTCTTATACTAGACAAAGTTGCCAAAATAAGCAATGGAGAAAAGATAGCCTCTTCAACAAATGGTGCTGGGAAACTGGAAATCCATATGCAACAGAATGAAACTAAAGCCCTCTCACCCTGCACATAAATCAACTCAAAATGGATCAATGACCTCGAAATCAGACCAGAGACCCTGCATTTTATAGAAGAAAAAGTAGGTCCAAATCTTCAACATGTTGGTTAGGATCAGACTTCCTTAACATGACTCCCATAGCACAAGAAATAAAGCAAAAATCAATAACTGGGATAGATTCAAACTAAATAGCTTTCTCTCAGCAAAGAAAACTATCAGCAATGTGAAGAGAGTGGCTACAGAATGGGAGAAAAATCTTTGCCAATCATACTTCAGATGGAGCGCTAATTTCCAGAATATATAAAGAACTCAAAAAACTGTACACCAAGAATACAAATAACCCAATCAACAAATGGGCTAAGGATATGAACAGTCACTTCACAGAAGAAGATCTACAAGCAATCAACAAACATGAAAAAATGTTCACCATCTTTAGTAATAAGAGAAATGCAAATCAACTACTACCCTACGATTCCATCTCACCCAAGTAGAATGGTGATTATCAAGAATACAAGCAACAATAGGTGTTGGAGAGGATGTGGGGAAAAGGTATACTTATACATTGCTGGTGGAGCTGCAAATTAGTGCAGTCACTCTGGAAAGCAGTGTGGAGATTTTTTGAAAACTTGGAATGTAACCACCATTTGACCCAGCTATCCCACTCCTCAGCCTATACCCAAAGGACTTAAAATCAGCTTACTACAGAGATACAGCTACATCAATGTTCACAGCAGCTGAATTCACAATAGCCAGACTATGGAACCAACCTAGATGCTCTTCAATTGATGAATGGATAAAGAAACTGTGGTATATATATACAATGGAATATTACTCAGCTATAAAGAATAAAAAATTATGGTATTTGCAGGCAAATGGATGAAATTGGAGAATATCATGCTAAGTGAGATAAGCCAATCTCAAAAAACCAAAGGATGAATGATCTTGCTGATAAGCAGATGATAACATATAATGAGGGGTGAGAGGGGGGCAAGAATGGAGGAAGGAGGGAGTGTATAGAAGGAAAAGAGGGGTGGGAGAGGTGGGGGGAAGGAAAAAAATAACAGAATGAATCAAACATCATTACCCTATGTAAATGTATGATTACACAAATGGTATGCTGTTACTCCATGTACAAACTGAAACAACATGTATCCCATTTGTTTACAATAAAAATAAATTAAAAAAGGAAAGTGATTTAAAATGATAGATTATAGATGAAGGAAGAAGTAAAATGAGGTTTAATTTGAGGAGACCCCAAACAACATAACCATGTCTGCTTGGGGTTAAAAAAAATTAAACACATAAAATGTGCATTTGAATCAGGAGCCAGGGCAAATGGAATAAAAATGTTCTAAGGTCCTTTTATTATTATGGTGGTTGTTGCTGTTATTTGTGGTGCTGGGGATCAAACCCAGGACCTTATACCTACTTAGGCAAGAGCTTTATCTCTGAGCTGTATTCCCAGACCCCTTGTGTTATTGTAGAAGGTAAAAGTACAAATAAACTTTAGACATTGATCAATGACACATATTGTGATCTCTAGTATTCTACAAGAATACTAGAAGTTATATCAATTCCCACACAATTGAGGTAAAAATAAGATATTCAACTACTACACCCCAAAAGCAGATTAAAAAAAAAAAGTGTGTTCGTATGACTCACAATATAACCTTCCCTGTATCAAACTCTATATGTTTATATAGGTTTTCTACATATTTTCTCAAGTACATTCTTATGAATAGCTGTGTTTCCTGTTATATATATTCAGTTCCTCACACTAACCTTAAATCAACCTAGAATTTAATATTAACCCTTAACTTACCCTGATAACTAAACATTATTTTACGTACTGGCATATATAGTGATATGTGTATTGATCCGTGTTTTGATTTATATATTGAATTATCCATCTGGCTGGTGTATCTGAGGAAGTTTTACCATTGACATTTTCAGTAAGAAAGGGTTGTAGCTAAACTCTGAGAAGAAAATTTCCCAGTCATCCACTGTGACCTGGGGCAAGAGGAGATGCAGAGACACCCATGAAAAATTATATGCCCTCATTATATTGTAAGCATTGGGGGGTTAATTCCAACCTGAACTCCAAGTATTTACTACCAAAATCAAATAATTTTTGTCCCATTTGGCCTCCTCCTCCTGGATTTTCCTTTAAATATTCAAACCAGCAGATATCTGGATAAAATGAACAACCCATTCGAGGTTCTGGATTTTGCCTATGTCTCAACAACACTAGAGGTCAAGCATGGATGTTTTCCATCACAAAGCCAGGCTCCCTCAATTAGGGAAACCCTAAGCAACTTAATTACATGCTAAGCCAACTTAAAATCTAATACTAACATTATATTACTCCTATACCAAATCTAATTTGACATAAAGCATGTGTGCTAATCAGAATATTTTTGTTTGGTTTTACTTGTATATTCAATTATCAATGGTGTATTCACATATATACTATTTCATATTTATTCATATAACTTAACTAGACATACCACATTTTAAATAAGTGTATACATATGACTCTAAGTATACACTTCAAGTTTCAGAATATATATGTTTACATATGGTCTTAAACATATTTTCACATGTACATTCTTATAAATATTCACGTTACCCTATATGCATATTCACACCCTAAACAACTCAAAATTTAACACTAACTGTAATTTTTTTTTTTTTTTTTTTTTGCTTTGTTACTGGGAATCCAACTCAGAGACATTCAAAATGGAGTCACATCCCCAGGTCTATTTTGCATTTTATTTAGAGACATAGTCTCAATGAGTTGCTTAGTCCCTCATTGTTACTGAGGCTGACTTTGAATTCTTGATCTTCCTGCCTCAGCCTCCTGAGATGCTGGAATTACAGGTGTGTGCCACTGCACCTGGCATCCAAATTGGACACTAACTGTTATTTTAACTAACTGTTATTATAACTAAACCTAATTTTCATTAAGGCATGTGTGCTAATATGAATATTTATGGATATTTTGGATATTATGGATAAATGATCAATGCCATATTTTTACATATATTATTATACATTCAGTTATATGTTATATCCATGCAACCTCGATATAAAATATATGCATTAAAATGATTGTTATGAATATTCATGTTTCTTGCATATATTATTACATGTTCCATTTTATGTTATATCCATGTATCCTCAACTTTAAAAAGTATATATATTATGATTCTTCTGAATATTTGTTTCCATATATACATATTCATTCCCTATCTCTAACCCTACCCCAAATAAATAAACATTTAATATTAACCCTGTTATCTGTATATCTAAACCTAATTTTACTAAAAGTTGTATAGTAATTTGAATATTTAAGTGTTTTGACATATATTCAATTATCATAGTATATTTGAATATTTATTATTTTATATTTATATATACGGTCTATCCATGCAATGCCTAATGAAAACTGTGTAAATGCATGGCTCATGTTATTCCCTTTTCTTTTTCACAACTCTTATGTATATATGCGTTTTGTTTATATTTTCACAAATATTTTCTTATGACTCTTTATGATTCCTGATATATATATATATATATATATATATTCATTCTCTAAACTTAATTTTAACACAACTGAATATTTAATGCTACACCATACATTATCCTTATAGCAACCTAATTTTACAAACAGCATAAGTACTCATATACTTATTTATCTACATTGAAGCATATATTCAATTATCCACGGTAAATTTGCATATATATTAGTATATATTTATTATATAAATGTCATGCATCCACACAGAAAATAAAAGTGTGTTCATATGGTTCAACATATACTCTTCCCTGATCCAGAACCTATATATGTTCATATAGGGTTTCATACCTATTTTCTTAGGCCCATCCTTATAAATACTTGTGTTTACTGATACACTTTTCCAGTCCCTCACTCTAACCTTAAAAAAACCCAGAATTTAATACTAATCCTAACTGTACCCTGCGGGGGCACCTGGCTCTCCTTCCAGTGCGTGACAGAGTTCCACTCAAGGATGATTGCAGAGACTCATCCTAAAAGGATTGTAGCCAGATGTATGCCTCCCTAGCTTTGATGTTGTTCTGTGGAGTTTTCCTAATAATATATTACTCACCTCAGTCTGAGGATCTTGCTAGAGGTGATGGGAATAATTCTACAAATTTCCAGAAAAACATCACGGAGACAAAACACATGTTGAAACCCTGTGATGTTAACCTCACTACAGGAGAATGTTTTTATTATGTTAAAAATCAAACACTGCATTTACTGGCACAGCCAGAACCTGCTGGGGCACAGAAATTTATATATAACAATGTTTCCCCAAGTTCTAAGCACAAAGCACCTCCCACAGTAGCTACTAATATGGACTAGCTTATTTTATCTATGGCAAGCCCTGGTACCCCCCTAAAGGCAAGCCCTTAGAGAAGGTAGATATAGATCTCCCCCTGTCTCCTATAGGATGGTTTAATTCAGATGATGGTTGTGTTTATGTGTGGTGGTAAGGTAAAAAAATAAGGTTTCACAACATTCCTTCCTTCTTACAAAGAATAGGTCACCCCTATAATAAACATTGGTACTCAATGCCCTGTTCTGGGAAAAAAGCTACATAAGACAATGTAATCTATTCAGTAAAAAAACGTAGCCATGGGAACCATTGGGACTGTTGCCCTCCTGTAACTTAGCAATTTAGATATTAATCAGATGGACCTAGTAGAAATGGTCATGTGAGATTATTTGTCTATCGCTTTAACCGCGAGAATAATAATAGTCTTAGGTCACATAGAGTTTAGATATTAAGGAAATAAACATTGTATTAGCTCATTGACTTAGTTAAATATTCTTAAAATAATTGTAATCTGTAAGGTTACTGTTTTCTCATAATCTTTCGGTAAAAACAATATCTGCCTATGCTTTGGAAACTTCTTTGATTTTATTAATCATAAGCCTGTCATCATAGCCTGAAAAAGTGTTTATAAACCCAGCCTTCCCCAGAATAAAGTGGGATTGATTGCACCAGAATCAGAGTCTGTGTCTTTCATTCTCCATCCATCGCCGACGCTGTCTCCCCACGCCCCCTTACCAGTGTGGAACCCATGGACCTCTGCTGGGGCTGACCCCCAGCAGTACCCTGCTACCTAAACCTCATTTTACATAAAATCATATACAATGATATGTGTATTGATCCTCATTTTGATTTATATTGAATTATCAATGGTATATTTGCATATATCTTATTAGATATTCATTAATATGCTATATCCATTCAAATTTAAAAATGTGTTCTATTATTCACATTTTACCCTTTCCTTTTCCAGATTATATATGTTCATATTTTTCATGAACATTTTCATGCACACATTCTTCTGAATATTCATGTTTCCCAAAACACATATTCATACACTAACCCTAAACTTAACTGTAACTAAAAGTAACACTAAACTTCCCCTGGAGCTAACAATAATTTACATAAAATCATGTTGAGTAATATGCATATTTATGTATATTTTGACTTTTTTCAATTATCAGTGGTAATTTGCATACATATTATTATTAAATTTATTTATTTGATATATCCATTCATTGCAATTTTAAAAATAGTATACCCATGATTCACATTATACTCATCCCTATTTCAGAACATATATTTTTATGTTTTCACTCATATTTTCACATGTATAATCTTATGTTCATGTTTCTTGATGTACTTATTCATTTTATAACTCAAAATTTAATACTAAATTCAATACTAAATTAAATTACCCCATACCTGAACTTCTTTCACATAACAACCTATATGCTAATAAACACGTTTATGAGTATTTTGAATTATATATCCAATAAACAATTGAATATTTGCACATACATTATATTTTTATATCACAAACCTACGTATATTCTAATTTTAAAAAACTGTATTCAAAGGAATCATATTGTAAAATTTTCTATTTCAGAAAACATATATTGTTTTGTGTTTTTATACACCTTTTCACATGTTCCTTTTTGTGAACACTTATGATTCCTGATATACATATTCATTCCCTAACCATAATCCTAACTCAACTCCAAATTTAATACTAACCCTGACATTACCCCATATGCAAAACTAATTTTACATAATAGGATGCATAATAATATAAGAATTTATTTGGTTTTGCTTATATATTCAATTTGACTGAGTGTTCTTAAATACATGTTTTATCCATGCATTCTCAAGTGAAAAAATGTGTATTCATTAATGCACAATATACTGTTGCATGTTTAGGTACATATATATTTATATATGTTTCCATACATTTTTTAATGTACTTTCATTTGAATATTTCTGTTTCCCAATGTGTATATGCAACCCCTATCTCTTACCCTTACCCAACATAAAATTTAGTACTAACCATAATGTTACCCCTCTAACTAAACCTACTTTTACATAAAGGCATATCAAATACTCTAAATACTGATCCAAGAAAAATAACTGACTTTAGAATCCTAAAACTGAAATAAAAACCGAACAGGAATATGTATATGAACTATTACTGTAGCAATTAAATCAAGAAAAATAATCCTTATGACAAGTTAACCAATTTTGTTTTCATTGGAGTTAAGAAGATGCTCAGTTTCCCTCCTCAGCAGTGTGAGGTGGTTTCATCTGGAGTAAGATGCTTGCTCAACCCTCAGGGTGTGGTTGCTGGAGTGAGAGAGGTAATCTATTAGGAGTAACTCATGGAGGTGGTGTTTAGGTTTATGTAGATTGCAGGTTCTTGGATGGATGCCAATTGTTCTGGTAGTTTTAAACCAGTGCATCCCCAGGGCCCAGAATTTCAAGTCCACACTGGAAGACTGCACTTGAGGACTCTCCTTTTGATTTCTTTTCTGCAGTGGAGGAGATAATTCTTTGTCCACTTGATCATCTGGGGACCCTATGTTTCCTGGTCTTGGGTTCTGTCTCCAAACTCAACCTCTCCCACCTCCACCATGTTGAATTCCTGGTCAGAAGAATCTCCTATCTCATCATGCAATCATGTAAGTTGGAGTGAGAAGGGGATATCTGGGTGGGTTTCTACCACTAGTAATGTCCTGTATGAAATCCTCTGCATGTTTGATTTTCTACTGGTTATTAGGCATGCTCCCTGTAGTGAGTTTTCCAGGCCTGGATTCTGGGCCAAATTTGGGGTTTTTCCAGGAATTGGTCCACTAAGGTGGCAATGGATCTTTTCTCCCCATCCAGCATGGAGAAATTGGCTTTTTTCCTGTGCTAGTGCATTGAGCAGCCTGCCTTTCAGTTATTTTGACAGTTTTGATCTCTAAACTCCAAGTTTCTGTGCAATTTGTAAAGGGTGGTCCTCACTAGTGAAATCCGGCAATGGTAGGAAATTTCCGATAAAATTTGACAGTACGAATGAAGCCTTGAGGAATTGGCTTTCTTAAAATGCAAATTTTGTTTCTAACTAGAACACCTAGATACAATTTCTCCCTTAGAACCTTCATGATTTTATTCAAAATGCCTGAGGAATAGCAGCACACAGAAGTGCATGGGCACTTCTGAACGTCACCCAGAGAGAAGGTTACAATAATTCACTCACCCTTTAACAGCACACTGCAATTCTTAGTAGGAGACTGGATGTGGAGTATGAACTGAGCTGTGCATGTGATTGCTGAGAAGAGCTAGAAAGACCAGAAGTGAAGCACATTTCTGAAGCAGCCTCAAGGTACAGGACCTCAGTTTTCAGTGTGCACATTGTGGTTTCTCCTGAGTGGAACTAGATAAAGATTTACTGCTTTTAAGAGCATTCTGCCGAGTTTCCAAATTGAAGCAATTTTAGTAAATGCCAGTTCATTGCAAGTGAGATCAAGCAGTAGGGGGTTTCCTGGGAAAGTTTTTCTTTTAGATTTTATGAGAATTTGGAGAATTGACTTTATAACAGTACTACTTTCTTTTTCTGTTTTGGAGCAGTTAGGTACAAGTGCTCCCTATGTTCCCATTCTAAACTCATTCAAAAATATGAAATTGCTTATTCACAAAAAAAACATTTTCTGAGAAAAAGCAGCACACAAAAAAGTGCAGTGTCTAATCAAGTTGCATGAGCACTTCCAGCTGGGAGAGTGAGGGGCTTTCGAAGGAGCACGTGCACTTTGTTAGCACACTTCTATTCTTCCTAGGAGACTGTGTATATGGGCTCTGAATGGTGTTCCCAATGTGCTAGCTGAGAAGAGATATTAATAGCAGAACTGAAACACTTTGTTCAAGCAACTTCAATTTACAGAAACTCAGTTCTTAGTAAGCACATTGGGGTTTTGTCCCCTGTTGAACACCACTTCTACATGTGTGCAGAGAAGGCATAAGATTGAAAACATCTGGACCATTGGTGAGTGGTAGTCTCTTGCAAGCAGGATCTGGTAGTTCAGGGAGTTTTCTGAGAAAGTTTTACAATTTGATTCCAATGAAACTTTGGGGAATTGACTCTCTTTGCAATACTAGTTTCATCCTTTCTTGGGGCACCATGGTACAGTGATTCTCTTCCAAATGGCTGAGGAAAACCAGCTCAGAGAAGTGTTTTTAACAAATAGCAGAAGAAGATCTAATTTCTTCAGAGAGGATGTTTCAAGAGTGCACTCACCATTCAGTAGCACATTCCAATTTCTTCCAGAGCCTCTTGATATCAGGTTGAACTGTGTTTTGAATGATTTTGCTGAGGATGACTAGGAGGAGCAGAACTGAAAGTTATTTTTCAAGCAACTTTGGCAGAAAATAATGTTTGCAGTGAGCACTTTGGATTTAGTTATGGCCAAACCAGAATGAAGCATTAGTACTTTTCAGAGCCTGTAAGCAAGTTTTCACTTTTAAATCAATAATGCCATTGGTAAATGGCATTGGTAACTAGGGGCACATAGGTACAAGTGCTTTCTGAAAAACTTCATATTCCAAAAGCTTTCCCAAGGAACTGCAACACATAGAAGTGCAGCTACTAAACCAGTGTCAGAGACATGTTGAGATGTCATTCAGAAAGAATATTTTAATAGTACACTCACACTTTAGTGACATGGTAAAATTACTGCTAACAACCTCTGGATACTGGTTCTGAAATGTGTTCCATAGGTGTTTGCTGAGAAATATAGGAAGGCATAACTGAAGCAGTTTCTGGAAGCAGAAACTCATTTAATTGTCAGTGAGCACATTGGAGTTTATCTTGAGTTGACCCAGCGTGAAACAGTACCCCTTCTCAGGGGTCAAAGGCAAGGTTTCAGTTTTGAAGTGTCTGTGGCATTGGTAAATGGAAGTTCTTTGCAAGAGGGATCTGTTACTTCAGGGGGGTTTTGGAAAAAAATTGTCAGTTCAATTTCATTGAATCCTTGGGGAGTTGACCCTTTAGCATACCAGCTTTTCCTGCTAACTTGGAGTACCTATCAGACTGGATACTGGGTCTGAACTTTGTTCTGCATGAGGTTGCTAAGAATGTGGGAAGAAGAGAAAAGTAGCATTTTGTGCAAGCAGCTTTATGTCAAAAGAACTCAGTTGTCAGTGAGCACATTGGGGTTTGTCTAGGGTGGAACTAGCATGAAGAATTATTGCTTTTCTTTTCACAGCTTGAAGTTAAGATTTCATTTTGGAACTGCGTGTGCCATTGGTCAACAATAGTTCATTGCAAGTGGGACCTTTCCCTCAAGGTAGTTTTCTGAATGAGTACATATTTTCCTGTATTGATTCTTATGAATATTCATGTTTCCTGATATTCATATTTATTCCCAAACCCTAACCAAAACCCAACCCTAAATTTTATACTAACCCTAAATTTATGCCATAACAGAATTTGCATGAAAACATACATAAAATATGAAAATCTGTGTGTATTTTGACTTCTATATTTGATGATCAATAGAATATTTGCTTATATATTATATATTCATATATGTAATTTATCCATGCTTCCATAATTTAAAAAGTGTATTTGTATGAATCATCCTAAAACATCTGCTATTTTAATATATTTTCAAGTATATTTTCTGGGGAAAATTCATGTTTCCTGATACTCATATTCATTCCTTAACACTAACCCTATGAAAACAAAAATTTAATACTAACCTGAAATTCACCCCATACCTAAATTTAATTTACATAAATGCACATATAGTAATAAGAATAGTTATGTGTATTTTGACTTATACCTTCAATTATAAATGGTTTATTTGCATACCTATAATTGTATATATATATATATATATATATATATATACATATTATCCATACATCCCACAATTAAAAAAAGTATTTATATGTCCCACACTAAACCATTCCCTACTTCAAAATATATGTACATTTTCATACATATTTTCACATGTAGATGTTCATAAATTTTCATGTTTCATGGTATATGTATTCAATCCCTATACATATATAGAAACCCAATCAAAATTTTAGTACAAATCCTAACATTTTGTATATAACTGTAAAAGTTAATTGGGGCCCACGTTTAAGGGTTAAGGAGAGAGCAATGAAGAGGCAAGCAGACAGGATGGTAAAAAGGAAGAAGTAGCTCCAGTGGGAAACCAGTTCAGTTTATCATCTATTCCAGGGTCTTATCAATTTACACTAGGTTACATAGTGCAGTTAGCTATCTTCATGTACAGATCACATAACTTGCTTGCTTCTCAGAGTCCACTAGTATCAAATATTACTATAATAAGATAATGTCTCCAGGTCTCAAGGACAAAGAAGTTGCAGATCACCACTAAACCATTCAAACTGGGCCCCTATTTTGTCCTGAGCACTTTTCTCAACTCATGGACTTTTGCTCCTTTATACATTAACTGACCTGAATGAAATCCCTACAAATCCCATTTTTGTTTTTACAGGTTTTTGAATAGAAATGACTTGTCTTCTGTTCAAGAAGGTGGAGGGAGAAAGCAAAGCAAACATTGGCAAAAACAAGCACAGCATAATAAGACAAGTATCAATAAACATCCTCCAATGAAAGCTATTGATCCATTTAAAATTTGGTAGGCATAAGTTTAATCAATATAATAAATCCCAACCTCCATCATCTTGTTGCACCTTCTTTACAATATACTTAAGATGATCCAATTCCCTTTAAATTTGGATTACTATTATCAGTTAAATTAAAATAACATTATTAACTTTTTTAGCATCCCTTATTATGTAACCATAGCAAATAATCAATAGAAGTCCTAATATCAAGAATAACTTGATGATTTTTTTTGTTCCTCATTTAGCATAGTAATTGCCCATTGATGTGTACTTTATATTTTTTACCATAGCACACGCAAGTTTCATTGTCTGTTTTTAAGCTTCTACTGCTAGGGCAGGAATACCAACTAAAGAGAAAGTTTCAAATTCTATTTTAGACAATAGATAAATTGAGTCATCACTATCATTATCTAAGGATACAGCCCTTTTATGTAACCATTGAGCTGGATGATGACCTATTAAATCCTAAGGAGAGGGGAGAAACACCTTTAATCTACTTCATCAACAATGAGTTCCATGGGACATATTAGTCAGAATATAGTTAGAAGTATAAGACCCACAGAAAAGAACCATCCAGGAGGCAAAGGGATATGTACATCTCCATACAAAATGGGTTCAACATTAGAGCAATTGAAGGAAGGATATTCCATTGACACATATTTATGAGTACAGTTTAGAATTTCAGCACAGGTATCAGTCATATTTAAAGAGACCACAGGTGTAAGTAGCATCATGGCATGGGAAGGCTTTGTATAATGAGGATTTCCCCAATTACAGGAATCTTTATAAGATGCAGATTTTTGAATGGCCTTGGGAAAAGCATCATCATATTAACAATTTCATAAGCAGGACAGCACACAGGGACAAGGCAAGATCTCAGTATGCTTCCTATATCTACATCTTAATGAATGCAAATCTCAGAAGAATTAACAATTTCCTCTTAGCAGATCCAAACATTATATTTGGTGAGGGAAACCAAAGATGAAACAGTTTTTTTGTACAGGGGTACCACCCACCAACAGGGATAGAGCAAAAGAGAAATAACACAATAATAGCCAGCATAGTTGTGGAATTTAGGGTAATTTTGGCAAACAGAGCTATAACCAAATGTTCTGAGGTGCGTTCTAACCCCCATCTGGGTTAGCAATTGTTGAGCAGATGTTGAAATCTTTATATCCCCACAAGTCCAAGATGATTAGAAGACCAAGAGTCCTTTGGGTCTGTTATTCTTGTTGGAATCTCCTTCTTTGAATCATGGTCCTCTTCATCCAGCATAAAATGGAATTGGGAATTGAAGTGTGAATTCCTCAATGCCAACTCATGATGATTGACGGGTCTCACACACCTGGCAGAAATCCAGCCAGGTCCTGAAGAAGTAAAAATAGCTGCACCTCCCTTCCTCCATGTAATCAAAGGTACAGGGTCCTGCAAAATGGATCTGGTGGAACTGGGTATTTTACATAAATCTGTAAAATTCCTTAGGCGTATAATGCCTGTCCAAGGCAGAGGACCAGTGATGTGGATTATCTTCATACTGTACAAAGAGCATTTATTGTGAACAAGACAGTATTGAGAGCATTATCAGCATAAGCAAGTCTAGTTCCCCTATTAATTTTTTCCTTTAAAAGGCATGTTTTAAACATGCAACCTGCACATTCAACTAAGGCCTATACAGTAAGATTGTGAGGAAGGGCATGGGTATGAATCATATTCCATTGATTTCAAAACTGAGCAAAGACACTAGAAGTATAATCAGGGGCATTGTCATTTTTTAAATGATGAGGTTTACCCATTGTGGCAATGTAAAATACCACATGAGAGATACAGGCTGAGACATTCTGTGAACAATGTGCACTGGTTCATATAAGGCCTGAGGCTATATCTATGGTAACACGTAAAAAGGAACAGGGATAAAAAGGAGGAAACTGAGTCGCATCCATCTGACAAAGGGCAATAGAATGTAAACCTCGAGGGTTTACAGTTTCTCAAGCAAGGGAACAAAGGTGTGCAATGAGAGCAATTGTTAATGATGAAACAGGCCTGTTGAAAGGAAATAGAAAGGTTTTTATTAAAGAATGAACATTTTGATGAAAAAGTTTGTGATTCCATGGCATCTGAAAAGAGAGGATAAAGTGATTTTGTATAGCAGCATCAGCATGAGCATTTCTTTTAGTGATTGTTCCAGCAATCTTAGTGTGGCTACATATGTGAGCAAAAAATACTGAAGCTGTACAATCCCGTAAAAGAGATTAAAGAGTGGTAAACAAGGATAGCAAATTAGAGTCCAAATGATGTGACAAAATTGCAGAGGAATTAAGAGGCATCAGTCTGGCTACATACTGAGAATCTGTAAAGATGTTTAAGGTAGTGGAAAACTTACAAAGCATCAAAATAATCGCAGCTAATTCTGTCTACTGAGGAGAAACTTTAGGCAATGTGTGATAATCAGTCCGATTTTTATTAGTGAATACAGATCTCACACTCCATTTTTTTCTCCATCATTATAGACAGTAATCATTCTGGAAAATGGAATGGAGGAGATTATAGAAAAAGAAGCATGAGAGACTTGACACAACAATGAAAGGTTTTCATGTGGAGCTGTATGGAAAGCAACAGTAGCTAAAAAATCAGTTAACACAGCTTGATGATTTGAAGAAAGTTGTAAATAGTGTAAATGGAAAGTTTTTCCATAAGTAGATAAAGATCCTGTAAAAGATAAAATGTGATTGCCACCATCTGAGATCAATTGAGCATTCATATGAGAATAAGGGAGAACATTTCTTCCTGAGACTTGAGGAGAATATACCACTCTATTATATGCAAATTTTGATTACAAATGGCAACAACTTCAGCAAATGCATAAGTCTTTCCTGTAAGATTATAGAAATAAAGAAACATGGATTGTTGGGAGTGTATGTATAAGAAACTTTAGATAATTTCTCATTAACACACTGAAGAGATGCAGTCAGTGGAGGAGTTAATTGAAAAAATTGGGTGGGATTATGTTCGTGTTTCAACAGCTGGAAAAATGCAACAACATATCAGTAGTTAAATAAATATATGGTAGAGCCCAATTTAATGTCCTAAAAATTGCTGTAAATAAACTAAGGAAAATTCACAAGAAAGAGTCAGTTTTGGAGTATAAGGAATGGAATAATGTTGGAGTATCTTTTTTATTGTAAACAAATGGGGTACAATTTGTTTCTCTGGTTGTACATGAAGTAGAGACATACCATTTGTGTAATCACACATTTACATAGGGTAATTGTGTTTGATTCATTCTGTCATTTTTTCCTTCCCCTCCTCACCTCCCACCCCTCTTTTCCCTCTATAGAGTCCCTAATTCCTCCATTCTTGCCTCCCTCCCACTCTCCATTATGAATCATCATCCACTTATCAGGGAGGATATTCATCCTTTGTTTTTTTGAGATTGACTTACCTCACTTAGCATGATATTCTCCGATTTCATACATTTGCTTCCAAATGACATAATTTTATTATTCTTCATGGCTGAGTAATATTCCATTGTATATATATATATATATACCACAGCTTTTTTTATTCATTCATCAATTGGAGGACATTTAGGCTGGTTCCACAATCTGGCTATTGTGAATTGAGCAGCTATGAACATTGATGTGGCTGCATCACTATATTATGCTGATTTTAAGTCTTTTGGGTATAGGCCCTGGAGTGAGATAGCTGGGTCAAAAGGTGGTTCTACTTCAAGTTTTCTAAGGAATCTCCACACTGCTTTCCAGAGTGGCTACACTAATTTGTGACCCCACCAGCAATGTATGAGTGTAACTTTTGCCCCACATCCTCGCCAATACCTATTTTTATTTGTATTCTTGATAATCAACCATTTCTAATTGGGGTGAGATGTAATCTTAGGGTAGTTGTGATTTGCACTTCTCTTATTACTAGTAATGTAGAACATTTTTTCATATATTTGTTGATTGTTTGTAGACCTTCTTCTGTGAAGTGTCTATTCATTTCCTTAGCCCTATTGTTGATTGGGTTATTTGTATTCTTGGTGTAAAGGTTTTTTGAGTTCTTTATATATTCTGAAAATTAGTGCTCTATCTGAAGTATGAGTGGCAAAGATTTTCTCCCACCCTGTAGGCTCTCTCTTCACATTGCTGATAGTTTTCTTTGATAAGAGAATGCTTTTTAGTTTGAATCTACCCCAGTAATTGATTCCCAGTTATTTTTTTTTTTCTTGTGCTGTGGAAGTCCTATTAAGGAAGTCTGATCCTATGCCAACATGTTGAAGATTTGGACCTACTTTTTCTTCTGTAAAATGCAGGGTCTCTGATCTGATTCCAAGGTCCTTGATCCATTTTGAGTTGAGTGTGGTGCAGGGTGAGAGATAGGGGTTAATTTCATTCTGCTGCATATGGATTCCAGTTTTCCCAGCACCATTTGTTGAACAGGCTGTCTCTTCTCCATTGCGTGTTTTTGGCAACTGTGTCTAGTATGAGAAAACTGTATTTATTAGGGTTTGTGTCCATGTCCTCTATTCTGTACCATTGATCTACCTGTCTCTTTTGGTGCCAATACCATGCCGTTTTTGTTACTATTGCTTTGTAGTATAGTCGAAGTTCTGGTGTTGTGATACATCCTGCTTCACTCTTCCTGCTAAGGACTGCTTTAGCTATTCTGGGTTTCTTATTCTTCCAGATGAATTTCATGATTGCTTTATCTATGTCCGTGAAGGACATCATTGGGATTTTAATTGGAATTGCATTGAATCTGTATAGCACTTTTGGTACTATGGCCATTTAGACAATATTAATTCTACCTATCCAAGAACATGGGAGATCTTTCTATCTTCTAAGGTTTTCTTTAATTTCTTTCTTTAATGTTCAGTAGTTCTCATTGTAGAGGTCTTTCACCTCTTTTGTTAGATTGATTCTCAAGTATTTTATTTTTTTCGAGGCTATTGTGAATGGGGTAGTTTTCCTAACTTCTCTTTGTGAGGATTCATCACTTATGAATAAAAATGCATTAGATTTAAGAGCATTGGTCATATATCCTTCTACTGTACTGAATTCACTTATGAGTTCTAAAAGTGTTCTGGTGGAATTCCTGGTTCCTCTAAATATAGAATCATGCCATTAGCAAATAGGGATAGTTTTGAATTCTTCTTTTCCTATTTGTATCCGTTTGGTTTCTTTGGTCTGTCTAATTGCTCTGGCTAGAGTCTCAAGAACGATGTTGAATAGAAGTGGTGAAAGAGGGCATCCCTGCCTTGTTCCAGTTTTTAGGGGGAATGATTTCAGTTTTTCACCATTTAGAATGATATTGGCCAAGGGCTTAGCATAGATAGCCTTTACAATGTTAAGAAATGTTCCTACTATGTCTATTTTTTGTAGTGTTTTGAGCATGAAGGGGTGCTTTATTTTATCGAATGCTTTTTCTGCATCTATTGAAATAATCATGTGATTCTTGACTTTAAGTCTGTTGGTATGGTAAATTACATTTATTGATTTTTGGATGTTGAACCAACCTTGCATCCCTGGGATAAAACCCACTTGATCATGATGCACTATCTTTTTAATATATTTTTGTATGTGATTTGCTAAAATTTTGTTGAGAATTTTTGCATCAATGTTCAATAAGGATATTGGTCTGAAATTTTCTTTCCTTGATGTGTCTCTGTCTGGTTTAGGTATCAGGGTGATATTGGGAGGGTTCCTTCCTCTTCTATTTTATGGAATACTTTGAGAAGTATTGGAATGAGCTCTTCTTTAAAGGTTTAGTAGAACTCGGCTGAGAACCCATCTGGTCCCGGACTTTTCTTTGTTGGTAGGCTTTTGATGACCTCTTCTATTTCATTGCTTCAAATTGATTTATTTAAATTGTGTATGTCCTCCTGATTCAGTTTAGGTGGATCATATGTCTCTAAAAACCTATTGATGTCTTTGAGATTTTCTATTTTGTTGGAGTATAAATTTTCAAAATAGCTTCTAATTATGTTGTGCATTTCAATCATGTCTGTCATGATATTTCCTTGTTCATTCCAAATTTTAATAATTTGTGCTTTCTCTCTCATTCTCTTTGTTATTGTGGATATGAGTTTACCAATTTTGTTTATTTTTCAAAGAACCAACTATTTATTTTGTTAATTTTTTCTATTGTTTCTTTTGTTTCAATTTCATTGATTTCAGCTCTGATTTTAACTAGTTCCTATCTTCTACTACTTTTGTTGTTGGTCTGTTTTTCTTTTTCTCAGGCTTTGAACTGTAGTAATAGGTCATTATTCATTGATTTTTTTTCTTCTTTTATTTCTTGCCCTCCAGGCAATAAGTTTTCCTCTAAATACTGCTTTCATAGTGTCCCAGAGATTTTGATATGATGTATCTTTGTTCTCATATACCTGTAAGAATTTTTTAAAATTTATTTTTGTTGTAAACAAATGGGATACAAGTTGTTTCTCTGGTTGTACATTGAGTAACAGCATACCATTTGTGTAATCATACATTTACATAGGGTAATTGTGTTTGACTCATTCTGTTATTTTTTCCTCGCCCAACCCCTCCCTCCATTCTTGCCACCTCCTACCCCCATTATGTGTCATCATCTGCTTATCAGTGAGATCATTTGTTCTTTGATTTTTTGAAATTGGCTTATCTCACTTCACATGATATTCTCTGATTTCATCAATTTGCCTCCAAATGCCATACTTTTATTATTATTTATGGCTGAGTAATATTCCATTGTATATATATACAACAGTTTCTTTATCCATTTATCATTTGAAGGACATCTTGGTTGGTTCCACAATCTGGCTATTGTGAATTGAGCAACTATGAAAATTGATGTGGCTGTATCTCTGTAGTATGCTGATTTTAAGTCCTTTGGGTATAGGCCAAGGAGTGGGATAGCTGCGTCAAATGGTGGTTCCATTCCAAGCTCTCTGAGGGATCTCCACACTGCTTCCAGAGTGGTGCACTAATTTGCAACTCCACCAGCAATATATGAGTGTACTTTTTCCCCACAAATTCTCCAACACCTATTGTTGCTTGTATTCTTGATAATTGCCATTCTAATTGGGGTGAGATGGAATTATAGGGTAGTTTTGATTTGCATTTCTCTTATTACTAGAAATGTTGAACATTTTTCATACATCCTTGATTGGTTGTAGATCTTCTGTGAAGTTCTGTTCATTTTCTTAGCCCATTTGTTGATTGGATTATACGTATTCTTCGTGTAGAGTTTTTGAGTTATTTATTTATTCTGAAAATTAGTGCTCTACCTGAAGTATGAGTGGCACAGATTTTCTCCCGCTCTGTAGCCTCTCTCTTCACATTGCTGATACCTTCTTTTGCTGAGAGAAAGCGTTTTAGTTTGAATCTATTTATTGATTCTTGCTTTTATTTTTTTGTGCTATGGTAGTCCTGTTAAAGAAGTCTGATTCTAAGCCAACATGTTGAAGATTTGGACCTACTTTATCTTCTATTAGATGCAGGATCTCTGGTCTTATTCTGAGGTCCTTAATCCATTTTATGATGAGTTTTGTGCATGGTGAGGGATAGGGGTTTAGTTTCATTCTGCTGCATATTGATTTCCAGTTTTCTCATTTTTTGAAGAGGCTATCTTTTCTCCATTGCATATTTTTGGCACCTTTTTCTAGTATGAGAAAATTGTATTTATTTGGATTTGTGTCCATGTCTTCTATTCTGTGCCATTGATCTACCTGTCTATATTCGTACTAATACCATGCTGTTTTATTACTATTGCTTTGTAGCACTGTTGAAGTTCTGGTATTGCAATACCCCCTGCTTCATTCTTCTTGCTAAGAATTGCTTTAGCTATTCTGGGTTTCTTATTCTTCCAGGTGAACTTCGTGATTTCTTGCTCTATATCTGTAAGGTATGTCATTGGAATTTTAATTGGAATTGCATTGAATGTGTATAGCACTTTTGGTAGTATGGCCATTTTGACAATATTAATTCTGCCTATCCAAGAACATGGGAGATCTTTCCATCTTCTAAGGTTTTCTTTAATTTCTTTTTTAGTGTTCTGTATTTCTCATTGTAGAGGTCTTTCACCTCTTTTGTTAGATTGATTCCCAAGTATTTTATTTTATTTTATTTTTTTGAGGCTATTGTGAAAAAGGTAGATTTCCTAACTTCTATTTCTGAGGATTCATCAGTTATGTATAAAAATGCATTCAATTTATGAGCACTGATCTTATAACTTGCTACTTTACTGAATTCACTTATGAGTTCTAAAAGTGTTCTGGTGGAATTTCCTGGTTCCTCTAAATATATAATCATGTCATCCACAAATCGGGATAGTTTGAGTTCTTATTTTCCTATCATATCCTTTAATTTCTTTGGTCTGTCTAATTGCTCTGGCTAGAGTTTCAAGGACAATTTTGAATAGAAGTGGTGATAGAAGGCATCCCTGTCTTGTTCCAGGTTTTAGGTAAAATGCTTTCAGTTTTTCACCATTTAGAATGATATTGGCCATGGGCTTAGCACAGATGGCCTTTACAATGTTAATGAATGTTCCCACTATCCCTATTTTTTCCAGGTTTTTGAGCATGAAGTGATGCTATAATTCATCAAATGCTGTTTCAGCATCTATTGAAATAATCATGTGATTCTTGACTGTCGGGGCCTTAAGCCCCCTTGTTCTTCTTGACCAGCAGCAAGGGAAGGGTACACTCCCCAATAAGGTCAGACCGGGATAGGTAGGGCTGACTGACCAACAGCTCCCAGCCCTCCAGGCGGAGGACAATCAGATGCATCAGGGAGACCAGTCACAGCAGGAACTCACTTATTGAGGAAATCACACAGCTTTTATGTAGGGTGGGGGTTAGGTGGGAACCAATCAACTTAAAGGCCAGCAAGGCACCGAGGATTCATGAAGGTGAGAGTCCCATGGGACTATATGGCAAGCACGAGCTGATCACATTCATGGAACTGTTGTTAACCAATCCCTAACGGTGGCCTGATTTATTTTCATTAACCTTTGAAACCGCCTATGAGCCTTGATCTTGCTCACCTGCCAGGGAGTAAGGAGTCAGCTTGAGTTAATTAACGTGTCATTAGTCCCAACACTTGACTTTAAGTCTGTTGATATGGTGAATTACATTTATCGATTTCCAAATGTTGAACCAACATTGCATCCCTGGGATAAAACCCACTTGATCATGATGCACTATATTTTTAATATATTTTTTGTATGTGATTTGCTAAAATTTTGTTGTGAATTTTTGCATCAATGTTCAATAAGGATATTGGTCTGAAATTTTCTTTCCTTGATGTGTCTCTACCTGGTTTAGGTATCAGGGTGATATTGGCTTCATAGAATGAGTTTGGGAGGGTTCTCTCCTCTTTTATTTCATGGAATATTTTGAGAAGTATTGGAATGAGCTCTTCTTCAAAGGTTTTGTAGAACTTGGCTGAGAACCCATCTGGTCTCAGACTTTTCTTTGTTGGTAGGCTTTTGATGACTTCTTCTATTTCATTGCTTGAAATTGATCTATTTAAATTGTGTATGTCCTCCTGATTCAGTTTAGGTGGATCATAGGTCTCTAAACCTATTGATGTCTTTGAGATTTTCTATTTTGTTGGAGTATAAATTTTCAAAATAGCTTCTAATAATGTTGTGCATTTCAATCATGTCTGTCATGATATTTCCTTGTTCATTCCAAATTTTAATAATTTGTGCTTTCTCTCTCATTCTCTTTGTTATTGTGGATATGGGTTTACCAATTTTGTTTATTTTTCAAAGAACCAACTATTTATTTTGTTAATTTTTTCTATTGTTTCTTTTGTTTCAATTTCATTTATTTCAGCTCTTACTTTAACGATTTCCTGTCCTCTGCTACTTTTGGTGTTGGTCTGTTCTTTTTCTAGGGCTTTGAGCTGTAGTGTTAAGTCATTTATTTGTTGAAATTTCTTCTTTTATTGAATGCGCTCCATGAAATAAGTCTTCCTCTGAGTACTGTTTTCATAGTGTTCCAGAGATTTTTGTATGTCTTTGTTCTCCTTTACTTCTCAGAATTTTTTTATTTCCCTCCTGATGTCTTTTGTTATCCATTCATCATATAATAGTGTATTATTTAATCTCCAGGTGTTGGGGTATTTTCTGCTTTTTACTCTTTCATTTATTTCTAATTTCAATCCATTATGATCTGATAGAATACAAGGTAGTTTATCTTCTTGTATTTGCTAACATTAGCTTTTTGGCATAAAATATGTTCTATTTTAGAGATGGATCCATTTGCTGCTGAAAGCAAAGTGTATTCGCTCTTTGTTGGATGGTATATTCTATATATGTCCGTTAAGTCTAAATTATTGATTGTGTTATTGAGATCTATGGTTTCTTTATTCAATTTTTGTTTGGAAGATCTGTCCAGTGGTGAGAGAGGTGTGTTAAAATCACCTAGTATTATTGTGTTGTGGTCTATTTGATTCCTGGAATTGAGAAGGATTTGTTTGATATACATGGATGAGCCAATTTTCGGGGCATAGATATTTATGATTATTATATCTTGCTGATTTATGCTTCCCTTAAGCCGTACAAAATGTCCTCCTTTATCACTTCTGACTAACTTTGGTTTGAAGTCCACATTATCTGATATGAGGATGGATACTCCGGCTTTTTTGCTATGTCCATGTGTATGGAATGATTTTTCCCATCCTTTCACCTTTAGTCTATGGGTATCTCTTTCTATGACATGAGTCTCTTGCAGGTAGCATATTGTTGGATCGTTCTTTTTAATCCAATCTGCCAGTCTGTGTCTTTTGATTGATGAGTTCAGGCCATTAACATTCAGGGTTATTTTTGAGATATGATTTGTATTCCAGGTCATTTGGCTCATTTTTGTTTTTTGACAGGACTTGGTTTCTCCTTTATTACACTGTTCCTTTCGGGTAGTTCCTCCCTTTGCTGATTTACATCATTGTTTTTCAACTCTTCCTCATGAATTATTTTGCTGAAAATGTTCTGTAGTGCCAGCTTTCTTTTTGTAAATTCTTTTAGCTTCCATTTTTCATGGAAGGATTTTATTTTGTCATCAAGTCTAAAGGTAAGTTTTTATCAGTATAAGATTCTTGGTTGGCATCACTTTTCTTTCAGAGCTTGAAAAGTGTTGTTCCAGGTCCTTCTAACTTTTAGGGTCTGGATTGAAAAATCTGCTGATATCCGTATTGGTTTCCCCCTGAATATAATTTGATTATTTTCTCTCACAGTCTTTAAATTTCTGTCTTTATTTTGTATGTTAGGTATTTTCATTATAATGTGCCTTGGTGTGGGTCTATTGTAATTTTGTATATTTGGAGTCTTAAAAGACTCTTGTATTTCATTTTCCATTTTGTTCTTCAGAGTTGGAAAATTTTCTGATATTATTTCATTGACTAGATCGTTCATTCCTTTGGTTTGTTTCTCTGTGCATTCCTCAATTTCAATAATTCTTAAATTTGGCCTTTTCATGATATCCCATAGTTCTTGTAGATTCTGTTCATGATTTCTTACCATCTTCTCTGTTTGGTCAACTTTGTTTTCAAGATTAAATATTTTGTCTTCAATGTCTGAGGTTCTGTCTTCCAGGTGTTCTAGCCTATTGTTTATGCTTTCTGTGGAGTTTTTAATTTGGTTTATTGTTTCCTTCATTTCAAGGATTTCTGTTTGTTTTGTTTCTTTTGGAATTTCTAACTATTGAAATGATCTTTTGCTTTCTGCGTTTACTCTTTTAACTGTTAAATGGTGCAATCATTCAAAGTCTGCATTTGCTCTTTCATCTCATTTTTTGCTTCTCTGATCATTTTAATTATGTTCATTTTTAACTCCCTTTCTGACATTTCTTCTTCCATGGTGTCATTGGATTTATTGATGTAAAATCTAGGTATTTTTGGGACATTTTCTTCTTTTGTTTTCTCATATTGCTCAGGTATCTTCCCCTCTAGTAGTGAAACTGAGATATTGCAGATTTCCCCTGTTGACTTATAATGTCCCTGCAGATTTCTAATAACTCACCTCCCAGCCTTCAGTAGCCTGACGTCTTGGAGGAATTTGATAATGCAGTGCTCCACAAGGAAGCTGCCCCTCTAGGTGTGGTGACCTTCAGGTAGGGTATATTCCCTGCTAGTGGATAGAGGTGCTCCAACTTGTTGACTGATGGTCAGAAAAAGTGGACTAGACTGTGGGCTGGGGCATGGCTGGTCTTGGCCTAGGTCTCTGGTTCCAGTGCCCTGTTCAGAAAGTCTTACCTGGCAGGGAGGACTTACTTGGTAGGGAAGTCTCACTGGACAACTCTTGTCTGTGAAGTTCCCTGTGGTCTGAAACTCCTGTCTGGGCCAGTGAGCCTCACCCTTCAAGGAAGTCTTTCATTGGGAAGTCCTCCTCTGCGACGTTCTCTGGGTTGCAGACCCACTGCCTGGGCCGTGGAGCCTCACTCGGTGCAGAAGTGTCTCACTGGGTGGCCCTCCTTTGAGAAGTTGCCTGCGGTCCAGACTTACAACCCAGGCTGGGGATTCTCACTCTGCAGGGAAGTCTCTCACTAGGCAACCCTCTTCTGTGATGCTCCCAGCTATCTTGGTTCACCACTCCAGCATGGGAGTCTCACTGGGCAACTCTTCTCCATGAAGTTCCCTGCATTCTGGGACTACCACCCTGGCCAGGGAGCCTCGGCCAGTGGGAGAGATTCACCCAGTGGCTGAGTTTGTCCTAAGTCTCTCTAAACCTCCTCTTCTTGAATCCTGAGTCCTGGAGTGACACCTGCAGTCACCCACTAGTCTGCCATCTTGAAAACCTGTTGGAGTATCTTATATCCTACATAGTTAATAGGGAGATGTCATTGAGGTTTTTTTTTTTTTTTTTTTTTTTTTTTGTGGTCACATGGAGGCCAGATTGTAATAGAGTGTGTTGCAATTTAGTTAATGTATCTTTATAAATATTAACCCAGCAATCAAAATATCATCCATGTAATGATGAACAAGAAGATTTGGAAATAATTTTCAGAAAGGCTGAAGAGCCTTATTTAAAAAATGTTGACATAATGTAGGTCTATTTAACAAAGCTTGAGGAAGAACTTTCCAGTGATATCAGCAGAATTATGATGATTGGAAACAGGAACTGTGAAGGCAAATTTTCCTCAATCATCAGGAAAGACAGGAATAGTAAAAAACTATCTTTTAAATCTGTTACATATAGGGAAAAATTTGAGGGATTAAAATAGGATTAGGAAATCCACACTGAAGTGGACCCATAGGTTGTATACATTTATTAATTTGTCATAAATCTAGTAATAATCACCATTTCTCTGATTCTTCTTTATAATAAAAATTGGTGTGTTCCATGGACTGGTAGAAGGCTCAGTATGTACCAATTGTAACTATTCTGGAATAAGGGCCCCTGCGGTTGTCACCTTCTCCTTAGACAATGGCCATTGTTCTACCCAAACAGCAGTGGTGACCTTCCATTTTTATGGGAAGGAGGTCAACTCCACAGAGTCCCTATAGAAAAAGGTGACTCCAAAGATATTTGTAACTTTTGTAAGTTGTCTCTTCCTCATATAAGAAAGGGAATTGCCATATTGTATGGTTGCAGGAGAGTAATAACTTCTTGTGGGTTGGAAGGGGTGGAGCATCACAATCATAGAGAGTTTGTAAACACCTATTTATTATTTTCTCCAATGCCCCAAACTGGGGTGGCCTTCTGTAAAGGCCCTGCAAGAGGCCACATTGAGACAGTTATAAGTGTAATTTCAGTACCAGTGTCCAATTTTCCAGAGATTGTTCATTTAAACAAAGGGTTAATTTTGGTCTATTTTCAGTTAGAGATAAACATGCTCTAATAATAGTAGGCCCAAAACTTGTATTCTCTCTTTTATTTAGGGGTTGTTGGGCAATAACATAAATAATGAAAATTAATTGAGGTATGGAGGATCCATTGGGGAGATTTAAGGGCATATGAGACCACACTCAAATGTATATTTAACCAGTATTTTCAGAATCAATCACTCCAAGAATTATAAATTTTCTTCTTTAGCACTGGGGAGTGGGGCAACATTAAATCAAAGATACCTTTATGTAGAGGTCCTTGAATTTGGGTAGCAATTTTACCAACTTCCCCAGGCAGACATATTTGAGCATCCTTAGTAGTAATTGAATCTATTCCTGCACTCCCTCTAGTGGCAGGAAAGGATTTGTGGAAGAAGCTTCTGTTTGAATTGGAAACATTTGTGAAGGAGACCTGTATCTGCAGGTAAAAAGAGTTCCTCCTCCTTTGGCCCTGGGTTGGGAGGTGACCCATAATTGGGTTTTCCAACATGTCTGTTTTAGATCTGGATTGATTAGCCCAATGAAATCCTTTGTGACAGATTGGGCATTTCTGATTGGGTTGTATTTGTGGCCCTTTTGTTATCTTACAATCCTTTTGAATATGGCCAGATTCTTTACAATTGTAACAAATTTTATCAGGGGGTTTTAGAGCAGCAGCCAGTAAAGTTGCTTTATGAGTTTCAGTTCCAACATTTTGACATGTCTTTATTAAATCAGAAAGTGTTGTATCCACTTTATGGTAAATAGATTTCATTACTTCCTTACAATCTTGGTTGGCATTTTCATAAGCCAGTTTTTGGGTAGAATATTGGCAGCCTCCAAATTGTCTACTAGTCTTTCAGTGGCTTTAGTCAATCAGTTAACATTAATGAAAGTCTCCCCTGAGGCTTGCCAAAGTACAGCAAAGGACTTGGAAGGATCCCGAGTGTCTGGGATTCTCCTCCATGCTTTCAAACTAAAGTTCTAATTTGGGCAATGATAACTGTGGGCAACTGAGATTTTTGTTGTAATGTCCCTCCTTGCTTCACACCATATAAGTCATCATAATCAACATTAACATTTCCTTAGCATTATCCTGTGCTTGAACATGGGCTAAATCAGAGTATTCTTGTAATACTTCTATATTTTGGGCAGGAGAAAAAACAATTTTCACCAATGCTTTCCAATTATTGGGAACCAAGACATAACCCATTTTCAGGCTCTCTATTATATTAAGGGTGATTACTATTCCACTCTCCAACACTGTCCTTCTTAATTCTTTATACAAAGCAAAAGGCAATTGTTCATATTCTGGCTGATTAACATTGTTTAATCTAATGTGGCAGACAGTCAATATATGAGTTTCTCCCTTTTCAGTTGGCTACCTGAGACATTTAGATAAATGAGACTGAACTGGAAGAGGAAAGGAGAAGGGGGAGGAGTAAGAATACAAGGAGAGGTCTGAGAAAAAACTTCAGTCTTAGAAAATACCAGAAAAGTCTGTGGCTCTGTCAAGGTTCTTTGTGAGTTAGTATCTTGATCTTGACACAAATACCAAGCATGTAACATAGTTTTAGGAGCTCCTCATACAATTTTTTACCTATGTCTTCCCAACTTTGTGTCTTAAGGTTCCAATCTCCAGATACCATGAACAGCAAGAGTCTATTTCAGACAGGAAAGCAAAAAGATCAGAATTTGGCCTTAGGCTCAAATAAGAAAATTCAGCCTGATGACTACATTGAGCTTCAGACAGGGAACTCCCCATAAGTTAGCTGATGTGTGATGTGTGATGTGTGTCAAAGCCTGTTCCAGGTGGTAAGATATCCCCTTCTCCCATCAACACATCCAGAAGGGTGCCAGCTGCAAAGATTAATTGGTGTCCAACTATAAAGATTAAGGGGAGAGCTAATCAAGAGGCAAATACTCAGGGTGGTAAAGAGAAAGAAGTAGCTCCCATAGGAAAGCAAGTCCAGTTTATTATCTATTCTAGGGTTATATCAAGTTACACTAGGTTACAGCTATATTTGCACATGTGCACATATGCAGATCACATAAGTTGCATGCTTCTCAGAGTCCACTAGTACCAAGTATTATTTTAATAAGATAATTTCTCCAGGCCTCAAGGACCAAGGAGTTGCAGTTTCTACACCATTAAAACAGGGCACCTATTGTGTCCTGAGAAGTTTTCTGGATTCAAGTACTTTTGCTCCCCTGTACATTGACTTACCTGAAATTCCTACAGAAAACTAAACCTAATTTTTACATAAAATCCCATGTGATAATGTGAATATTGATGTGTATTTTGATTGATATGTTCAATTATAACTCTATGTATATATATAAATATATTTATATTATACATTCATGTATATAATTTATGACTGTATTCCTAAACTTAAAATATGTATTTATACAATTCACATTAAACCCTTCTCTATTTCAAACTTTTGTTTGTTTTCATACATATTTTCATATGTATCTTCTTATTAATATTCATATTTCCAGTTACACATATTTGTTCCCTAAACAACTCAAAATGTATAACTAACTCTAACATTATCCCTAAACCTAAACATAATGTTATGTAAAATTTTGTACAGTGATATGAATATTTGTTACTTTGATTTACATGTGTATATATTACTACAGATCAATTTATATGATATATCCATTCATATGCAATTTTGAATATGTATATTTATATGACTTACATTATAAAACTTTCTGTATCTAAAAACAAATATTTTCAAACATATTTTCACACATACATTCTTATGAAAATTCATATTTACTGAAATACATATTAATTTGCTAACCATAGCCCTAACTGAATTCTAACCCTAACCCAACCCAATATCTAAACCTAATTTTACATAAAAATGCTTATACTAAAATGGATATTTATTTGTATTTTGACATATATTAAAATATCAAATGTGTATCATCATAAAATATTTTATGTTAATTTAATAGGTTATATAAGACATCCTTAAATTTTAAAAAGTGTATTCCTATGACTCACATTAAACCCCCCTTGTTTCAGAACATAAGTGTTTACATATGTTATCATACACATTTTCATGCAAAAATTCTTCTGAATATTCTTGAGTCTGATACCCATAATTCCCTAACCCTAAACTTACAAGAACTCAAATTTAATATGAACACTAACTTATCCATATACCTAAGATAATTTTACATAAAAGCATGTATAACATTATAAATATTCATGTGTATTTTTACTTACATATTCAGTTATCTTTGGTATAATTGCATTCACAAAATTACATATTCATTATATGATATATGCACATATCCCAACCCAAAATTTTTAAAAAACTGTATTCCAACTACTCACATAATTCCATCCCCTGTTTCAGAGCCTGTATTTTAAAGTTTTGCACATATTTTTACATGTATATACTTATGAATATTCATGTTTTCTGATATACATATTCACATGCTAAATGAGCTTAAAATTAAATAGCAACATTAATATTATTCCTATATCTAAATCTAATTTTACATAAAAGCATGTATACTAATAAGAATATTGATGTGTAGTTTTTTATTTGTATATTCAATTATCACATATATACTTTTTCATATTTATTTATATAACTTAACCGGGCATACCACAGTTTAAAAATGTGTATATATTGTATGCTCAGTATATGCTTCAAATTTCAGAATCTATGTGTTTACATATGGTTTTAGACATATTTTAATATGTACATTCTTATGAGTATTTATATTACCCTATATACATATTCATTCCCTATTCAACTCAAAATTTAACAGTAACTCTACCTTTTTTTTTCTTGGTACTTGGGATAAATCTTAGGGGTACTCAACCACCAAGCTATATCCCTGGGGCTATTTTGCATTTTGTTTAGAGACAGAGTCTCATTGAATTGCTTAGTTGCTGAGACAGACTTTGAATTCTTGATCCTCCTGCCTCACCTTTGAAGCTACTGGGATTACACCTATGTGCTACAGCACCTGGCATCAAAATTTCACACTAATTGTAACATTAACCCCATAACTAAACCTCATTTCACATAAAAGTATGTATGCTAATGTGAAGGTTTATGGGTATTTTGTCTTCAATATTAAATGATCAATGCCATATTTGCATATTTAATATTATATATCCAGTTATATGTTATATCCTTGCAGCCTCAACTTAAAAAATGTATATTATTTTTATCCTTATGAGTATTTATGTTTGCCAATATACATAGTCATTCCTTAACTCTAATTCTATCCCAATTCCACAACTCAACATTTAATACTAGCTCTATCATCCCTATAAATAAACCTAACTTTATATAAAAGCCTGTATATTAATATAAATATATTTGTGGTATTTTGACATATATTCAATTACCAATAGTATATTTGCATATATATTACTTTGTATTAATATATATGACATACTCATGCATCCCCTAATGAAAAATATGTCAATGCTTGGGTCATCTTATACCTTTTCTTTTTTAGAACATATATGTTATATGTGTTTTGTTTATATTTTTATACATACTTTATTATGACCCTTCATGATTTCTGATATACAAATCCCTCCCTAAACCTAATTTTAACCCAACTAAAAATTTAATACTGAACCAAATATTATCTCTATACCAAAACCTAATTTTACAAAAAAGTGTATATATTCATGTTTATTTATCTGCATTTTAATACATAGTCAATTATCTATTGTACATTTGCAATATATTGTACATGTATATATTCATTTCGTACAATGTACAATTCATATTGTACATTGTATATATTCATTTATATAATATATCCATGCATCCACAAAGAAAATAAAAGCAATCATGAAATTCATCTGGAAGAATAAGAAACCCAGAATAGCTAAAGAAATCCTTAGCAGGAAGAATGAAACAAGGGGTATTGCAATACCAGAACTTCAACTATACTACAAAGCAATAGTGACAAAAATGGCATGGTATTGGCACCAAAGTAGACAGGTAGATTAATGGTACAGAATAGAGGACACAGACACAAACCCAAATAAATACAATTTTCTTATACTAGACAAAGTTGCCAAAAATAAGCAATGGAGAAAAGATAGCCTCTTCAACAAATGGTGCTGGGAAACTGGAAATCCATATGCAACAGAATGAAACTAAAGCCCTCTCACCCTGCACATAAATCAACTCAAAATGGATCAATGACCTCGAAATCAGACCAGAGACCCTGCATTTTATAGAAGAAAAAGTAGGTCCAAATCTTCAACATGTTGGTTAGGATCAGACTTCCTTAACATGACTCCCATAGCACAAGAAATAAAAGCAAAAATCAATAACTGGGATAGATTCAAACTAAATAGCTTTCTCTCAGCAAAGAAAACTATCAGCAATGTGAAGAGAGTGGCTACAGAATGGGAGAAAAATCTTTGCCAATCATACTTCAGATGGAGCGCTAATTTCCAGAATATATAAAGAACTCAAAAAACTGTACACCAAGAATACAAATAACCCAATCAACAAATGGGCTAAGGATATGAACAGTCACTTCACAGAAGAAGATCTACAAGCAATCAACAAACATGAAAAAATGTTCACCATCTTTAGTAATAAGAGAAATGCAAATCAAAACTACCCTACGATTCCATCTCACCCCAAGTAGAATGGTGATTATCAAGAATACAAGCAACAATAGGTGTTGGAGAGGATGTGGGAAAAAAGGTACACTCATACATTGCTGGTGGGGTTGCAAATTAGTGCAGCCACTCTGGAAAGCAGTGTGGAGATTTCTTAGAAAACTTGGAATGGAACCACCATTTGACCCAGCTATCCCACTCCTCAGCCTATACCCAAAGGACTTAAAATCAACATACTACAGAGATACAGCCACATCAATGTTCATAGCTGCTCAATTCACAATAGCCAGATTGTGGAACCAACCTAGATGCTCTTCAATTGATGAATGGATAAAGAAACTGTGGTATATATATACAATGGAATATTACTCAGCTATAAAGAATAATAAAATTATGGTATTTGCAGGCAAATGGATGAAATTGGAGAATATCATGCTAAGTGAGATAAGCCAATCTCAAAAAACCAAAGGATGAATGATCTTGCTGATAAGCAGATGATAACATATAATGAGGGGTGAGAGGGGGGCAAGAATGGAGGAAGGAGGGAGTGTATAGAAGGAAAAGAGGGGTGGGAGAGGTGGGGGGAAGGAAAAAAATAACAGAATGAATCAAACATCATTACCCTATGTAAATGTATGATTACACAAATGGTATGCTGTTACTCCATGTACAAACTGAAACAACATGTATCCCATTTGTTTACAATAAAAATAAATTAAAAAAGGAAAGTGATTTAAAATGATAGATTATAGATGAAGGAAGAAGTAAAATGAGGTTTAATTTGAGGAGACCCCAAACAACATAACCATGTCTGCTTGGGGTTAAAAAAAAATTAAACACATAAAATGTGCATTTGAATCAGGAGCCAGGGCAAATGGAATAAAAATGTTCTAAGGTCCTTTTATTATTATGGTGGTTGTTGCTGTTATTTGTGGTGCTGGGGATCAAACCCAGGACCTTATACCTACTTAGGCAAGAGCTTTATCTCTGAGCTGTATTCCCAGACCCCTTGTGTTATTGTAGAAGGTAAAAGTACAAATAAACTTTAGACATTGATCAATGACACATATTGTGATCTCTAGTATTCTACAAGAATACTAGAAGTTATATCAATTCCCACACAATTGAGGTAAAAATAAGATATTCAACTACTACACCCCAAAAGCAGATTAAAAAAAAAAAGTGTGTTCGTATGACTCACAATATAACCTTCCCTGTATCAAACTCTATATGTTTATATAGGTTTTTCTACATATTTTCTCAAGTACATTCTTATGAATAGCTGTGTTTCCTGTTATATATATTCAGTTCCTCACACTAACCTTAAATCAACCTAGAATTTAATATTAACCCTTAACTTACCCTGATAACTAAACATTATTTTACGTACTGGCATATATAGTGATATGTGTATTGATCCGTGTTTTGATTTATATATTGAATTATCCATCTGGCTGGTGTATCTGAGGAAGTTTTACCATTGACATTTTCAGTAAGAAAGGGTTGTAGCTAAACTCTGAGAAGAAAATTTCCCAGTCATCCACTGTGACCTGGGGCAAGAGGAGATGCAGAGACACCCATGAAAAATTATATGCCCTCATTATATTGTAAGCATTGGGGGGTTAATTCCAACCTGAACTCCAAGTATTTACTACCAAAATCAAATAATTTTTGTCCCATTTGGCCTCCTCCTCCTGGATTTTCCTTTAAATATTCAAACCAGCAGATATCTGGATAAAATGAACAACCCATTCGAGGTTCTGGATTTTGCCTATGTCTCAACAACACTAGAGGTCAAGCATGGATGTTTTCCATCACAAAGCCAGGCTCCCTCAATTAGGGAAACCCTAAGCAACTTAACCAGATGTGGTCTGTAATATAAATATACAAAGGGAAGAGGTGCAGGGTCATGAAATAGGTGAACCCAGGCAAAATGTCTGCTGGCAGAGAAAAAGTAAAACCTCACCCAATCTTCCAACCTCCTGCTATTCATCTTGCTGCAAAACCTCTCAGGAGTCATTACATTGAAGTTGGCTCCCAGAATATCACTTCCACTGAATTTTCAATCTTTCACTTCCATTCAAAATCTTGCTAGCCTTTTATTGATCCTTCTCAAAGAAGTGCCTATCTTGGTTAAGAGTGCTCCTATAATATGAGAACAAAACATGAAAGAGCTTTGATATTCAAAGTGCAACAGACTGGCACCCAGCATCTTGGTATTGAAGGGCATGGAGGTTCCGTGCTCCAGTAGGAGTGTGCACTTGGTTGCTCAGCACAGTAGTTGTGTGTGCCTTGGGCAACATGGGCATGGGTGAGTGACTGCTGTCATATCCTGGCTGCTCTGCCGATACCTCCTGATGTCACAGAAAAGTGGAATGACAGTATGAAGACATCATGGTTCCCATGGCAACCAGAGAGGTCTTTGGTCCTGGCCACATCAGACAAAGATTCAAGACAAGCACAGGCTCAGATGTGAAAGTATGAGGGAGGACCAAGGAAGTGAGTCCCAGAAACCTGTACTTGTCCAGAAATGTGATCCTAAATTCCTCACCCAGGTGAAGTGGAGCCAGGGTGTGTTGGGACTATGGGTGATCCAGCCCTTTCCAGGCAAGGTAACCCGCTGGAGCCTGACAGCCTGCACTATGCTACAGGCCTGATAGGTGGCACTATTCTTTTGTACACCCCTATTCTGCTGCAGACAATTGTCCTCCCCTGGTCTAAAGGACCGGGGCAGGACAGAGGGTGTGCCATGGTTACAGGATCACCCAGCAAATCACCATCCCCATTGACATTACCTTCTTGTCCTGCTCCTCCATACCTGGGCTCACCCACAATTTTGCTCACTCAGGAACCTGGCATAGGACTCATCCAGTAAAATGGTTTGATGGCTGATTGTAGCTGAGGTCATGGGGGTATCCAGTGCTACTCAGTGGGCTAGGTGATGATTGAGCTGGGTGCCCCTATTTCCTAAAATGCCCAAACAGGTGACATGTGAAGTTTGACTTTTAAGTGTTCGTGGTGGTTGATGTGATTCTTAAGAGCAGGAGGTAGTGAGTCACTGAGTATGTGTAATAGAGGCAAGGATCAATCTAGGAAACAAGTCAAAATGCTCTCTGCATGTTCCACCTCCTATATGACATCTCCTTGGCTGCTGTCCCACAACTTTGCTACACCCACAAATTCTCTTGGTCTCAGTTTCCAAGAGGCCCTTCATCTCACCTTTTGTTGCAGAAATAATGGCCAATTTGTATTGAAATAAGGTTCTTCCTCTTGATTTGACTACTGCCTATCTGACAAGAGGCCCACTGTGACAATGCCAAGGGTCCTTTTACAGCCCCTGGAGGAGGAAGCAGGCTGGAGTCCATGGTCCTAGAGCCTGGCACAAAGATGCTCCAAAAAAGTGATAAAAGAAGTGCCTGATAGAGATGTAATGAGCAGTATTCCAGACCATAATATCATATTGACACATGCAATATGATACCTGAAAGAGGGTAATGGTACAAGGTTTCAAAGTTAAATATTAAAAAAGTCAAGAGCTAAGGACATTCTGTGGGAACTAAAAACAAGGGTTTTGGAAATGAAAAGTTAACTTCAGTGAACAGACACTAAAGAAGACATTGTCATTGTTGATTATCTCCCAATATATACCAGGACATCCTTCAGTATTAAAATACTATGCCATAACAACAAGAAGGAATTGACAAATCATTTGGTAAGCAAAGATTCCTGCTAAAAATAACTCATCTTGAAGGGACTAGAATGTCCTTCAAAATTCATGGTTAGGGTTAGGGTTAAGGAGGGGGGCAAGAATGGAGGAAGGAAGGACTGTATAGAGGGAAAAGAGGAGTGGGAGGGGGAAGAGAAAAAACAGAATGAATCAAAGAACAGTGCCCTATGTAAATTTGTGATTACACAAATGGTATGCCTTGACTCCATGTACAAACAAAGAAACAACATGTATCCCATTTGTTTACAATAAAAAAAGAAAAAAAAATTCATGACTGGTTCTTGTTGCTTGCCATGGACATCAGATAACATGTATGGTTATTTTGCATTTCTTACACATGACCTTTGAGGAAAGGTTTTCCTGTCACATGGCACCTGCACCCAACACCTACATTTATACGAGTACAAATTTGGAAATGCAGCACTGAATGATTGCTCCTGAAAAAAAATAGTGCTCCGCTTTATCAGAGATTTGAACAAAACAATCTCTACTAATTCAAATGTGATGACCCAATATGGACAATTTCTGGATTTCAAAAACAGAAAATTTGAAAGAAAAACAAAGATGTGATGAAACCCATTAGCCATGAAGTAGAGATCCTAAAGCATTCATAAAATACACAATAATTTTTTTAAATTGTTATATCAACTAAAAGTTATGGCATATCTAATATCTCTGATTTTATTTGTTAAGTGTGAATTCTTTGAATCAGGGGTACTTCTGAGTGGTCTTACCCTAAAAAGAACAATCAAAATTTTTCACAGAAACATGGTCAATATGAGAAAATCACTTCCTACACCCAATTCTGCAAAGCAGGGCTTAAGAACAACATCAAAATCAACAAAATCTATATAAGAATGCTTCATTAGAATTGAGGCTGGATCTACAATGATACAGGGAAGCCAGTTTTTAAATTCCCACTGTGTCTCCTGAGTGACATCAATAGAAAGAAAGATAACTATTCAGCAACAATTCACCGAATTCCTTAAGGAAAATACATTTCCAATGCAAAACAGAACAGAATGAGAAAAGGCAGTGACAAGAGTCACTCATCAACTCTAGGTTTCCCTTGGAGAATGTAATAAGATACAGATTTACCCCTGTCTTTTTAAGCAATAAAAGATTTGTAGCTGAACTGTGAGCAGAGAAATTTCTCAGTGATCCATGGGGGCCTGAAGCAAGAAAAGAGACAGTGGCATCTGGGAAAATTCTATGCTCAGGCTGTTATTATATCAGAAAACTTTGGAGTTAATTCATACATGAACCCCAAGACTTTATGAATAAAATAAATTGATTTTTGTACTACTCTGCCTCATCCTCCTGGAAATTTCCTTTAAAAAATTCTAGCCAGAAGGGCCAATTAAATGGATGACTGGAATTGCTGGATCTTTCCCATCATTTCAGGGACAGAGGGGAAGCTGAGGCAGCTGCATGTGCAGTGCAAGCCAGCCTCGGTAAATTAGGGACAATCTAAGAAACTTAGCCAGATGCTCTCTCTAACTATGAATACACAAACGAAAGGGTAATGGCTCACAGTATATGTGTAAACAGGCAAAATATGTGCTGGCAGGAAAAAAAAAATCTCCTCACACAATATTCAAACTGTCTGTTGTTCTGTTTGCTGCAAATTCTTTCAGGAATCATTGTACTGAGATTAGTTCCCAGAAAGTCACTTCTGTTCAATTATTAATCCTTCAGTTCCTTTGAAAATTCTGGTTTGATCCATCGCAATTTGATACATAACATGGATATCAGTGCTCCTGTGAAATGAGAGCAAAAAACAGTACAGCTCCAATAAGCAAAGTGGAACCAGCTCCTGTCCAGCACTTTGGGATTGAAGGGAGGGAATTCCAAGATCCCATAGGAGATAGCATGTGGTGTCTCTCCCCCAGGGTTGTTTCTTAGTGTTGGGTAACATGGGCATCCATGAGTGCCTGCTGTGCCATCCTGGCAACTTCTGCAGGCACAGATTGGTGAAATTTTAGCCTGATGGAATCATGCTTCCCATGGCAACTAGAGAGGCTTCTGGCAAATATTCAAGACTAATCATAGGCTCAGCTTTGAGGGTGAGAGTGAAGGTCAAGGGAGCAAGCCCCAGTGGCCTGTAGTTTCAAGGAAATGTGGAGCACTTTTGAATACACTGCTGGCTTCAGGGAGTGCCTCTACACTGAAGCTACTTGCAGGATCTGCTCACCCTAAGCACTTGTAAGCTGTTTTCAACCAGCACATTCAAACACCAGATCAGTCATTTTACACCAGATTAGTCTATCAAGGGAGCTTGTGTAGATAGGAGCACTAATGTCTGGGAGTCAAGTGGTACTGTATGGATGATCAAATACACTAGGGCTCATTGAAACCCTTTTGTGAAACACTTTCAGAAAACTCTTCAACAGTAGTTGTCTGCTGGGAATGTGCTCCTGGCTCTGAAAGATACCTTTTGTATTGAAAATGTTTCTTCTGTTGCTGTAATGCACCTAGGCTTCAAGCTTATTCATCCAAAAGCAAACCAACAGAATGGGTGCCTTAGAGGTGAAGCTGTTTGCTGTCCCTGCTCTTCTGCATGCCATCTAAGCCCTTTCTAGACTACACATTTAAACCACTGCTCATTACCTATACACAAACTGGTACAACAAGAAAGCTCTTGAAACTAAAAACATCAGTCACTGTGATACACATGGGGCCACACAGGGAACTGTTTTCCCAAGGAATCATTGAAATCCATTAAGAAAATATTTTCAGCAATCACACTTCAACTGCAGTTGTCCTTTTGGAATACACTGCCAATTAACAATGGTACAGAGACTTGGAAAGGAAACCATTTCTTTACTTGCTGGTAAGGAATAAAGCTTTGAGTTAATTTATTCAAATGCAAAGCACAGGAGGCAGTGAGTGCCTCTACATCGAACCTGCTTGCTGGATCTGATCCTCCTCAGCACCCGTAAGGTGTTTTCAGCCAACACATTCAATCATCAGTTTAGTCCTATTACACAAACTAGTCTAACAAGAGAGCTCTTTTATATAGGAGCACTGATGTCTGGGAGCCAACTGGCCCTATAAGGATGATGAAATTCACAAAGTCTCATGGAATTTCATTTGTAAAACATTTTAAGAAAACTCTTCCCCTGCAGGTTTCTGCTGGGAATGCGCTCCCGATTTCAGATTTCAATGATTCGGTTTGAATTGAATGGTTTCTTCTGTTGCTAGAAAGCACTTATGTTTCTTGCTCATTTATCCAAATGCAAGCCAACATATTCTCATTGGTATAAGTCAAAATACACATAACTATTCTTATTACAGTTCTATGCATTTATGTAAGTTTAAGATTACATATAGGGGTAGATTTCAGGTTGGTGTTATATTTTGATTAGGGTTAGGGTTAGGTTTCAGAAATGAATATACATATCAGGAAACATGACTTTTCACCAGAAAGTATGCCTGAAAATATACTGAAATAGCAAATGGTTTAATGTGAGTCGTACATAAACACTTTATAAAATATGGAGAATGGATAAATTACATGTGAGTATATATTTGCTAATATACCATTGATTATTAAAAACAGAAGTAAAATGCACACAAATATTCATATTTCTATATATGTTTTCATGCAAAGCTATATTTAGTTATTGTATAAATTTAAGGTTAGTATTAAATGTAGGGTGTGGTTTGGGTTAGGGTTAGTGAATGAATATGGATATCAGGAAACATGAATATTCATAAGAATGTACACATGAAAATATCTACTCTTTCAGATAACTCCCTTGAAAAGAAGATCCCACTTGCAATGAACTAATATTTACCTATGGCTCATGCAGTGACAAAGAGAAACCTTAACTCCAAGCTGTGAAAAGCAGTGATTCTTCACCCAATTTCCACCTTGGACAAACACCAGTGTTCTCACTGAGAACAGAGGTCTTTCAATGTGAAGCTGCTTGCACAAAGTGCCACTTTTCTGTTCTTCCTAGCTTCTTAGCAACTTGAACCAACTTGTTCAGAATTGACCTTATCCTTATCCACTGTTAAAAATCAGCTGAAATTCCTCAGGGGATCACTCTTGGGAACTTGTGAGAAGTCTTAGCTTCTCTAGTGACATCTGCTAGAGTAGGTCAAAGTCTTGCTGATGATATATGACTTCCCTTGGAAGCACTAGGGAATCATTTCCCTTTCCAGTGACCCTCCTCTTTGCAGAATGTGCACTGGTTGACTTCCTATTATCTAGGGTCTCAAGGATTTCTCTGATCAGGATGTCATGTGGACCAGAGTTGTAAAGCCTTAGGAATTCCCTGTTATTCCTTAGGTTTGAGCTGACCTCAGAGGGCAAGAGCTAAATATTGGCTATTTTCCTTGGTCCTTTTATCTTTAGTCTCTAAGTATTTGTTTGAATCAACCAGTAGGCTAATTTTGCCAGTCTCAAAGTAGAAGTACTGGGTTTTAACTTTAATGTCTATAATTTTATAGCTAGTTACCCCTTCCATTTAATTGGGGTCAGTATTATGCTGGAAGTCAATCTTACATTTTGTCAAGCCTATAGTTGATGGCTCATTATTACAAATTAACTCTGGTTATTATATTAGAAGCTGCACTTCTGTAAAGCACTAACAGACAATAGTTATACAGTTTAAAAGGAAATATAAAATGAAATTAATAAGAATAAAAAATATATTTAGTTTATATTATAGCTATAACCAAAAACACATAATTTTATAATCCTAAACTTTTAATTAGTTATGTATTATATTTTCTTTTTCTTTTAAGAACAAATTAATCCTTATAACAAAAACCTAACTTTTGAACTTTAAATGAATTTGAGGATCTATCCTAACATGGAATAAGGTGAGAGGCAGAGTTTTAACTCAGGCGTGATGTTCTCCTGACAAGACTTAGTAAGGTGTTTTATTTCTGAAACTGATGTTTACTTCTTTTTAAAACATTTTATAGTCCTTATCACCTTTAAACAGGTTAGACTCTCCTGTTTATCTTTCAAAAACACATTTAAATTTTAATTCCAGTGTGAAGAGTAACACAAATTTGCATATATATCTTATTGACAACAGCCCTTATCAGCTATAAAACATCAAATGACATGAATAAATATGAATTAAATTTGTTATTTTTATACAAATCTGAGATTTTTCTAGAGATAGTTTTAGTTTGGAGAGCACCAAATTGTAAAATTTCTCTCCTAAGTTTTACATTTAACTAAGTTTAACTTTTAAAATACAATATAGAATCTTGAATGTATGACAACAATAATGATAGGTTTGCATGGATGAACAAAAAAATCAAAGATAGACTTAACTCTCTTATACATTTAGGAAACTGTCAATGATCAGAAATTTACTTAGTGAAACAAAATAAACAGATATAAGCCAGATCTTCAAATAACAGCGTGGCCTTTCTATGGCCATGTACAAAAGAGTGCACTTATTGGTTATCTTGCTAGTAAACTTACATAAACTTTATTTCATAAACATTTTTAGATGTTGACGGACTGTTATTGTATTCATTTATTTAAATGTGGTGTTGCAAATCAAACCCAGTGCCTCACACATACTAAACAACCACTGAGCCACAACCCCAGCCCTTCATTTAATAAACTTTCACATAACATTTAGACAAGGCATAGACTGATATAGTTTTCAGATGCATACATATACCTACTCACATATTTTGGGTGTGAACTATTTTGTTATAACCTACATAATAGCTGTTTGTTTAACCAGTTGGAAAGTAATCATTTAAGACTTTAAAACAGGTACAAACCCTAATTCCTTTAAGACTTCGTTTCTCTAAGTAATAAAACCTAACAAATACAAATACCAGAAAATTATCTTGATAGATAAGAATAAACCAATGCTTTTTAATCTGTTTCATATCATTATATTAAAGTTCAAATAACTGTGCTATTAAACCATTTTAATCACAAACACAAAGTTTTTGAGATTTACCTTCTGCAAAACTTCTGCAACTAACTTAGACATTTGCAACTTGCTTACTTCCTTTGTTTTGTTCTATTATCTTTTACTTTAACACAAGAATATTAATTTATCAGACAAAATGCTTTCTCATTCAGGAACATTTCTTTTACCTTCTAATATGTTTACATACCTATAATTCTTTTTGTCTTTCTTTTGGGGTTTCAGACCCTTTTTAAAATTAATATTTTGAAACAATGCTTATGAATGTTATCTATGTATTTAAGTTACCTAACAAATTTTATCCCACAAGAGGGATCACACAATCTAGTACATATAAAAACTTTTCCTTAATCTTTCTTTTCCAGGTTGCAGTCAAAGGTTGAAGCACAGGATATTTTTGAGCCTGATCTGTGTCTCTTATCTTCATCATAATGTCATCAAATTTAAGGGAGTTCCCCACTGTCAATTGTACCCAGAGACTCCTTTTGGCATTTTATCTTATACGAGGTGTATTAATATTCAATGAAGTAAGCCCTTTCCATCCTTTTCCTATAGCTTTCTTGAAGACCCCTTTGCAGATGCTGCCTACAAAACTCATGTTTGGCCTTAGTTCCTGTCTTATTCTTTTCGGAATACAGTTACTTATTCTGCCAGTTTCCTCAGGCATTAGTTTGGTGGGATACTGTTCTAACAAGAACTGCTTGCCCCAATGATAGATATCCCCTGGCCAAATGGGGTGTCCTGTCAGATCTTAAAAGGGGAGATTATTTCTATCCCCAGGTCATAAACTAACAGTGATGTGCCCAATGAGAATCAAAAATTCATCCAAGGCTGTTCACGTAAAATCCGAAGAAGACTTTATTGAGCTGGCCAGCAATGAACACCCTAAGCACCTAAAGCAGTGTACTAGAATGATACACCTAACAGTTATTTTTGGGAGGTTTATAAAGGGAAAAGACCAAAAGCAGGTGGAACATGGGGTTACAGTGTTTCAGCCAATGTAAGCAAGTCAACTTACAGAAGCAAATTAGCCTGTCCTAATTTTAGTTCCTATTAGCATGAATTTGCATTGGGACTTCACTTCTTAGAACAGGGACTTATTCTTCACTTCCCAGAAATTGTAGAATGGTTGCTGAAGACAACATGGATTCCCTATTGATCACTTATTACATTTCCCACTGGTCTTATGGGAATAAATGAATCCTTGTTATTAAATATCTGTATCTATGTCTTCTAGGTCCTCAGCAGTTAATTGGTCATAGTGGGTGTGTAACAGCAAAAGTTTTATAGATTGGATTCTTTGCTGAATATAGTGGCTAGCACAGATTATAACACAGGGGGCGATTAGACATATTCCAAAAATGATGACAAGAGGACAAATGATGGCACCAATTAGCGTGGTGAGCAAAGGACACCACAAGAATAGGGGTTTGTACCAGTTTTCCTGATTCTGTCAGGTTTCTTTCCTTTCCCTTTTTTTTTAATTGTAAAAAAATTGTAAAAAAATGGGATACATGTTGTTTCTCTGTTTGTACATGGCGTAAAGGCATACCATTTGTGTAATCATAAATTTACAGAGGGTAATATTGTTTGATTCCTTCTGTTATTTTTTCCCTTCCCCCCACCCCTCCAACGCCTCTTTTCCCTCTATACAGTCCTTCCTTCCTCCATTCTTGCCCCCCTCCCTAACCCTAACTCTAAAACTAACACTAACCCCTCCCAACCCCCATTATGTGTCCTCATCCACTTATTAGCGATATCATTTGCCCTTTGGTTTTTTGAGATTGGCTTATCTCACTTAACATGATATTCTCCAATTTCATCCATTTGCCTGCAAATGCCATAATTTTATCATTCTTTATGGCTGAGTAATATTCCCATTGTGATATATATATATATATATATATATATATATATATATATATCACAGTTTCTTTATCCATTCATCCATTGAAGGGCATCCAGGTTGGTTCCACAATCTGGCTATTGTGAATTGAGCAGCTATGAACATTGATGTGGCTCTATCTCTGTAGTATGCTGATTTTAAGTCCTTTGTGTATAGAAAAGGAGTGGGATAGCTGCATCAAATGGTGGTTCCATTCCAAGTGTTCTAAGGAATCTCCATACTGCTTTCCACAGTGGCTGCACTAATTTGCAGCCCTACCAGCAATGTATGAGTGTACCTTTTTCCCCACATCCTCGCCAACACCTATTGTTGCTTGTATTCTTGATAATCGCCATTCTGATTGGGGTGAGATGGAATCTTAGGGTGGTTTTGATTTGCATTTCTCTTATTACTAGAGATGTTGAACATTTTTCCATGTTTGTTGATTGCTTGTAGATCTTCTTCTGTGAAGTGTCTATTCATTTCCTTAGCCCATTTGTCGATTGGATTATTTGCATTCTTGGTGTAGAGTTTTTTGAGTTCTTTATAGATTCTGGAGATTAGTGCTCTATCTGAAGTATGAGTGGCAAAGATTTTCTCCCACTCTGTAGGCTCTTTCTTCGCATTGCTGATAGTTTCCTTTGCTGAGAGAAAGCTTTTTAGTTTGAATCTATCCCACTTATTGATTCTTGCTTTTATTTCTTGTGCTATGGGAGACCTGTTGAGGAAGTCTGGTCCTAAGCCAACATGTTCAAGATCTGGACCTACTTTTTCTTCTATAATTTGCAGGGTCTTGCTCTATTTCTGTAAGGTACGTCATTGAGATTTTAATTGGAATTGCACTGAATCTGTATAGCACTTTAGGTAGTATGGCCATTTTGACAATATTAATTCTACCTATCCAAGAACATGGGAGATCTTTCCATCTTCTAAGGTTCTCTTTAATTTCTTTCTTTAGTATACTGTAGTTCTCACTGTAGAGGTTTTTCACCTCTTTTGTGAGAATGATTCCCAAGTATTTTATTTTTTTCGAGGATATTGTGAATGGGGTAGTTTTCCTGATTATTCTTTCCGAGGATTCATCACTTATATATAAAAATGCATTAGATTTATGTGCATTGATCTTATCCTGCTACTTTACTGAATTCACTTATGAGTTCTAAAAGTTTTCTGGTGTAATTTCCTGGTTCCTCTAAGTATATAATCATATCATCAGCAAATACGGATAGTTTGAGTTCTTCTTTTCCTATTTGTATCCCTTTAATTTCTTTGGTCTGTCTAAATTCTCTGGCTAGAGTTTCAAGGACAATATTGAATAGAAGTGGTGAAAGAGGGCATCCCTGCCTTGTTCCAGTTTTTAGGGGGAATGCTTTCAGTTTTTCACCATTTAGAATGATATTAGCCATGGGCTTAGCATAGATGGCCTTTACAATGTTAAGGAATGTTCCCACTATCCCTATTTTTTCTAGTGTTTTGAGCATGAAGGGATGCTGTAATTTATCAAATGCTTTTTCTGTATCTATCACAATAATCATGTGATTCTTGACTTTAAGTGTATTGATATGGTGAATTATACTTACTGATTTCGAAATGTTGAACCAACCTGGCATCCCTGGGATGAAACCCACTTGATCATGGTGCACTATCTTTTAAATATGTTTTTGTATGCGATTTGCTAAAATTTTGTTCAGAATTTTTGCGTCAATGTTCATTAAGGATATTGGTCTGAAATTTTCTTTCCTTGGTGTGTCTCTGTCTGGTTTAGGTATCAGGGTGATATTGGCTTCATAGAATGAGTTTGGGAGGGTTCCCTCCTCTTCTATTTTATGGAATACTTTGAGAAGTATTGGAATGAGCTCTTCTTTAAAGGTTTAGTAGGACTTGGCTGAGAATCCATCTGGTCCCGGACTTTTCTTTGTTGGTAGGCTTTTGATGACTTCTTCTATTTCATTACTTGAAATTGGTCTATTTAAATTGTGTATGTCCTCCTCGTTCAGTTTAGGCAATTCATATGTCTCTAGAAACCTGTTGATGTCTTCGAAATTTTCTATTTTGTTGGAGTATAGATTTTCAAAATAGCTTCTAATTATGTTTTGTATTTCAATCATGTCTGTTGTGATATTTCCTTGTTCTTTCCAAATTTTAGTGATTTGGGTTTTCTCTCGTCTTCTCTTTGTTAGTGTGGCTAAAGGTTTATCAATTTTGTTTATTTTTTCAATGAACCAACTATTATTTTGTCAATTTTTTGTATTGTTTCTTTTGTTTCAATTTCGTTGATTTCAGCTCTGAGTTTTACTATTTCCTGTCTTCTACTACTTTTGGTGCTGGTCTGTTCTTCTTTTTCTAGGGCTTTGAGCTGTAGTATTAGGTCGTTTATTTGTTGAGTTTTACTTGCTTTATTAAATGCGCTCCATGAAATAAATTTCCCTCTAAGTACTGCTTTCATAGTGTCCCAGAGATTTTGATATGATGTTTCTTTGTTCTCATTTACCTCTAAGAATTTTTAAATTTCCTTCCTAATATCTTCTGTTATCCATTAATCATATGATAGCATATTGTTTAATCTCCAGGTGTTGGAATAGTTTCTGTTTTTTACTCTTTCATTTATTTCTAACTTCAATCCATTATGATCTGATAGAATACAAGGTAGTGTGTCTCTATCCTCTTGTATTTGCTAACATTAGCTTTGTGGCATAATATATAATCTATTTTAGAGAAGGATCCATTTGCTGCTGAGAAGAAAATGTATTCGCTCTTGGTAGGATGGTATATTCTATAAATGACTGTTAAGTCTAAATTATTGATTGTGTTATTGAGATCTATGGTTTCTTTGTTCAATTTTTGTTTGGAAGATCTGTCCAGTGGTGAGAGAGGCGTGTTAAAATCACCTAGTATTATTGTGTTATGGTCTATTTGGTTTCTGAAATTGAGAAGGATTTGTTTGACATACATGGATGAGCCACTGTTTGGGGCATAGATGTTTATGATTGTTATATCTTGCTGATTTATGCTTCCCTTAAGCAGTAGGAAATGTCCTTCTTTATCCCTTCTGACTAACTTTGGCTTGAAGTCCACATTATCTGAAATGAGGATGGATACTCCAGCTTTTTTGCTGAGTGCATGTGCATGGTATGTTTTTCCCCATCCTTTCACCTTTAGCCTATGAGTATCTTTTTCTATGAGGTGAGTCTCTTGCGGGCAACATATTGTTGGATCTTTCTTTTTAATCCAATCTGTCTTTTGATTGATGAATTCAGGCCATTAACATTCAGGGTTATTATTGAGATATGATTTGGTTTCCTGGTCATTTGGTTCAATTTTTAAATTTTATTTATTTATTTATTTATTTGACACAACTTGGTTCCTCCTTTATTTGACAATTCCTTTAGGATAATTCCTCCCTTTGCTGATTTGCTTCTTTGTTTTTCATCTCTTCCTCATGGAATATTTTGCTGAGAATGTTCTGTAATGCTGGCTTTCTTTTTGTAAATTCTTTTAGCTTTTGTTTATCATGGAAGGATTTTATTTCATCATCAAATTTGAAGGTAAATTTGCTGGGTATAAGATTCTTGGTTGGCATCCATTTTCTTTCAGGGCTTGAAAAATGTTGTTCCAGGCCCTTCTAGCTTTTTGGGTCTGGATTGAAAAATCTGCTGATATCCGTATTGGTTTCCCCCTGAATGTAATTTGGTTCTTTTCTCTCACAGCCTTTAAAATTCTGTCTTTATTTGTATGTTAGGCATTTTCATTATAATGTGCCTTGGTGTGGGTCTGTTGTAATTTTGTGTATTTGGAGTCCTATAAGCCTCTTGAACTTGATTTTCCATTTCATTCTTCAGATTTGGGAAGTTTTCTGATATTATTTCATTGAATAGATTGTTCATTCCTTTGGTTTGTTTCTCTAAGCCTTCCTCAATCCTAATAATTCTTAAATTTGGCCTTTTCATTATATCCCATAGTTCTGGTAGATTATGTTCATGATTTCTTACCATCTTCTCTGTTTGTTCAACTTTGTTTTCAAGGTTAAATATTTTGTCTTCAATGTCTGAGGTTCTGTCTTCCAGGTGTTCTATCCTACTGGATATGCTTTCTATGGAGTTCTTAATTTGTTTTATTGTTTCCTTCATTTCAAGGATTTCTGTTTGGTTTTTTTTTCAACATCTCTAACTCTTTATTGAAATGATCTTTTGCTTCCTGTATTTGCTCTTTTAACTGTCGATTGGTGCGATCGTTCAATGCCTGCATTTGCTCTTTCATCTCATCGTTTGCTTCCCTGATCATTTTAATTATGTACATTCTGAACTCCTTTTCTGTCATTTCTCCTGCCATGCTGTTATTGGGTTTTATTGATGTAACATCTAGATTTGTTTGGGGCATTTTATTCCCTTGTTTTCTCATATTGTTCAGGTATCAGTGGACCACTGAGATATTGCAGAATTCCTCTATTTGACTTATAATGTCCCCGAAGATTTCTAGTATATCCCCTCTTAGCCTTCAGTAGGTTGAATTCTTGGAGGAAGTTGATAGTGCGGTGCTCCACAAGGAAGCTGACTCTCTAGGGATGGTGGCCTTCAGGTGGGGTATATTCCCTGCTAGTGGTCCGAGGTGTCTCCACTTGTTGACCAATTGTCATCCAAAGGGGAACTAGGCTGCGGGCTGAGGCAAGGCCTGTTTGGGCCTGTGTCTCTGGTTTTACCATTCTTGTGGGAAAACCTCACCCGGCAGGGAAGACTACCCGGTGGGGCGGTCTCGCTGGTCAGTTCCCCTCCTAGAGGTTCCCCTCAATCTACAACTACTGCCTGGGCTGGGTTGCCTTCCTCTGCAATGTTCCCAGGGTCCCGGACCCACCTCCTGGGCCTGGGAGCCTCACCCTTTGCAGATGAGTCTCCTTAGCCTGCCTCTCCTCAGAGAATCTGCCTGCAGTCCTGGAACCTTTGCTCTGCCCCTAAGCGTGTCTCTGTGTGGCTCTTCCACCAAGAAGCGTCCTAGGTCCTGGGACCCTGCTCTGCACCTAATTGCCTGGCTATGCGGCCCCTCCTCTGAGCAGCCACCTGGAGCTCCGTACAATCGCTCTGAGTCCCAGAGACCTGCCGCATGCCTCTTCCTCCAGACAGCCCCCCGGTGTTCTGGTGCAGTCATTAGGAGTCCAAGCAACTCACTGCGTGCCTCCTCCTCCCGCCAACTGCCTGTATCCCTGGGCAGTCACTTCAAGTCCAAGTGACCTGCCCCGTTCCTCCTCCTCCTCCAGGTAACCCCCCAGGTGTTCAGGAGTGGTCACTGTGAGTCGCTCTGAGTCACTCTGAGTCCATGTGACCTGCTGCATGCCTCCTCTGGGCAGCCGCCCAGAGCTCTGGTGTGGCCACTCGAGACCAAGTGACCTACCGTGCTCCTCCTCCAGGCAGCCCCCCCGGTGTTCAGGAGTGGTCACTTTGAGTCCAAACAACTCACCACTTGCCTCCTCCTCTGAGCCGCCGCCTGGAGCTCCAACGCAGTCACTGCGAGTCCAAGCGACCCGCCGCACTCCTCCTCCTCCTCCTCCTCCTCTGGGCAGGCCCCGGTGTTCAGGAACGGTCACTTTGAGTCCAGACAGCTCGCCACACAGCTCCTCCTCTGGCAACTGCCCTTAGCTCTGGTATAGTCACTCCGAATCCAAGCGGCCACACTCCTCCTCCTCCTCCTCCTCTGGGCAGGCCCCGGCATTCAGGAGTGATTGCTCTGAGTCCAAACAGCTCGCGGAGCAGCTCCCCCTCTGGCCACCACCTGTAGCTCTGGTGCAGTTGCTCTGAGTACAAGAGCCTCGCCGCGCTGCTCCTCCTCCTCCTCCTCCTCCGAGCAGACCCCGGTGTTCAGGGGTGGTTGCTCTGAGTCCAAACAGCTCTCCTCGCAGCTCCTCCTCTGGGCTGCTGCCCGGAGCCACAGTGGTTACTCCGAGTCCAAGCGCTGTGCTGAGCAGCCTCCTCTACGATGCTCCCAGTTGTCAGAGTTCACTGCTCCAGCGGGGGGAGGGGTGTCTCACTGGGCAGCTCTACTTCACAAAGTTCCCTGCATTCCGGGACTACCACCCCATTTGGGACACCTCCCCAATGGGAGAGACTCACCCAGCTGCTTTGAGTTGGTCCCAAGTCTCTCAATTTCTCCTCTTTTGAATCCTGAGTCCTGGAGCAACATGAAATGCAGCCACCCTCTAGTTTGCCATCTTGAAAACCCCTCTTTCTTTTCCTTTAATCTCTTTCTTACTAATGATAGACTGTCCTCAATCACACTTGAATGGTTGTCATAAAAACAACAAGTTTCCCCTAAAGCCATACACAGTCCTCCTTGTTTGAGAAACAGAAGAGCCAGTCCTTTTGTATTTTGTAAAACTACTTCAGCCAGAGAACTAAGAGACTCTTCTAATTTACACACTGATTTTTCTAATTCAGATAAGTCCTGATCTATCTGGGAGCTTAATAGTTTAAAGTTCTTGTCTCCCATTATCAAAGCTGATGTCCCAATTGCCATGGAACTGGCAATTCCAAGGGTGGCTAGAAGTGGCACTAATATGGGGGCTGCCCTTTTAGCCCTAGCCATCAACCCAAAATGTTTGAATCCTCCTTCTCCATCATAATAGTAAACTTGAGGGACAATATGGATAGTAATATAAAATTCATACCAACTTTGATTTTCCTTCCAGTTCAAACAACCATAAGTTTGGATAAGGTGTCATTCCAGATGCACGAGCAAACCAAACACCTTTTAGAGCTACCAGATAGTTTGTAAAGGCCCCAGTGGGAACAAATTCAGTAAGACAGGAATCCTTATATGGGGAATTAGCCAAGTCAAAGTTATCCATCCTAATATATAACCCTTGACCTTGTAAATCTCCCAGAGTCAACTTTGAACTGTTTCCCCATGGGCACATTGAAAAGTTTAGGGACTTAGTTGATACATTTTGGATTTGGGAGAGGGAAATATTAGCTCCAATTCCTACATAATATGGGGGTTCAGGATTGAGACATAACCAACATTCAGTTGTCAGGTTAGGGGATGTTACATTAAGGAAGGCAAAGACTGTGTCTAAATTGGTTAGTTAAGGGATATGGGGCACTGAAGGCATCAGTTTTGGGGCTGTTTGGTAGTTAGGAGTTATGGGTGGGAGTGTGGTTGGGAGTTGCCAGCAGTTGGGAATGGTTTGGCAGGAGTGGGCTGGTTTACATTTTTCTTTGAGGACTGCACAGGGTGGGGGTTAACTATTGCTGGTCGAGAAAACTAATAGGACCTATGGGATTTTTAAGGCCAATTTTTGAGCTGTATTTTTGGATTGAAATCTCAACTCTTGGGTTATATCCTGTTGTGTATGATCACAGGCCCCAAGTTTTACCAATTTCCTACCCTTCATTTGACATAATTGTAATTTGAAGGGGGTTGCAATTTCTAGGGAGGCAGTTTCTTCCAGGATCACCTTTTCTCTTAACTTTAATATATTCATCTTGATTTGTTTTCCATGGGATGATGCTTTCACATCCCCAGTGAGCACAGTGAAAATGTTTGGATTCTCCACAATGGGGACCATTTGATGCAGAACAAAGATAGAATTGAGTTGATCTTACTGGAGTACATTATGGTACTACAAGCTCTTGAGTCCATCAGAGTGACTATATCATGGAGGTATAACTCAAAAGTAGATTTTTGTCCCCCTGGGAGACTCAGTGTTTTGATCACTTTTCTATCTTTTGTTCCCCTTAACTCCCATGTATATTGTGTGGACAGATGAGGGGAGTCAGGGGATTTCTGAATAATTCTCAGCTCTATCCCAACAAAGGAGGAAAGAAAACCATATTAATTTTTATTCAGTCTTTTCTTTAGAGGATTGGAAGTCTGCTGGATAGACCATCTTTCTGCAGGGTCCTCAGGTTCAGAGGCAAGAGCTGGCTTGATGTGTGCCCAGTGCATCCATATATTTTTTCCAGCCACCTTTACTGCAGTTGGAGTGGTTAGGACTATGGTCCAGGGTCTGGTCCACCCAGGCTCCAGGGAGGATTCTGGCAATTTCTTGATGTACTCCTATTCTCTAGGTACACCTAGAAAGAAATGTAAGTCTTTTTGATTACATAGCTCAGATACATAGGGCTCTCCCAAAGTTCACTTTATGTATCTTCGTAGTTGACGCAGCACCTATAGAGAACTAAGAAGATGGTTATCAGCCACAGTTTGAATTACAGTCATATCCAATTTGGGTAACAGATGTGGGGGTCTCCCAAACATGACCTCACAGGGAGTGATTCCCTATTTATAGGGAGTACAGTGTACACAAATGAGGGCAAAAGGAAGGAGGTCTACACATGTTTCACCAGCCTCCAGAATCAATCAAAGGTTCTGTTCATCCTTTCTACCTGACTTGAACTTTGAGGCCTATAAGCACAATGAAGTTTCCAATTAATCCCCAGAGCACTTGATAAGGATTGAATTATTTTTGGCATGAAGGCAGGGTCATTTTTGGACCCTATGGATTCTGGGAATAATTTCCTGAAGTAGCTTTTTCACTGTAACTTGAGCTTCTTCTGCTTTAATAGGAAATGTTTCAGTCCATTCTGAGTAAATGTCCACAAAAACAAGTATTTATATCCATACCTGCTGGCTTTTACCTCAGTAAAGTCCACTTCCCAGTGTTTTCCTGGAGATGATCCTCAGTACCTGGACTCATTAGATGAACCTGTAAAACTTTCAGCATTTACATGAGCACAGGATGGACACCCGTGAAATGGTGGACTGTATTAGGCACCTCATTCCTGGAAAATAGTACCTTTTGCAGAGTAAGTCTGTCAATTTTGTTTCACCCAGATGAGTTCCTTGGTGCAGATTATGAATTAGAGTTCGATCAATGTCCTCTGGTGGGTAGATTCTGTTGTCTGGCAGGAGAGCCCATCCCTTTGAGTCTTTATGTGCCTCAAGTTGTTTGATTTTTATATTGTTCTGTTCTGAATAAGTAGGTTCCAAAGGCAGATCTCATTCAGGAAGAGCTGGGAGGATAGCTAGTGACTCTACTGGTCTTACAGCAATCTCCTTGGCAGTCTGGTCAGCAAAATCATTACCTCATATCTCTGCAGTCTCTTCCTTTTGATGAGCCTTCCAATGTATGATAGCAACTTGCTTTGGTAGCCAAATAGCTTCAAGCAAGGCTAGGATCTCTGGAACATTTCTGATAGTTTTTTTCTCTTGAGGTTAATAAACCTCTTTCTTTATAAATGGCCCCATGTACATGTGTGGTAGCAAAGGCATATCAATTATCTGTGTAGATTTTAACATTCTTCTCCTTACTAAAACTTAAGACCTGAGTCAAAGCAATTAATTCTGCTTTTTGCGTCAAAGTTCCATGTCCCAGGGCTTGGGCCCATATTACTTTATCAACAGTGACCATAGCAGCTCCAACATATCTGATGCCATCCACCATGAAGCTGCTACCATCCATGAAAATTTCTTCCTCAGGATTGTCCCAGGGTATATTCTGTAGATCCAGTCTGGTTCCTTGGAAACTGTTTAAGACATCTAGACAGTTATGTACAGGTTGGGAGGGATCATCATCAGGGAGAAAGGTGGCAGGATTTAAAGCCCTAGTAGTTGAGAATTTTACTCATTGTGGGTCCAGCAATAAAGTCTGGTAATGGGTCAGTCTAGCACTGGTTATCCAGTTTTCAGATGGAGCTTTTAATATTGCTTGGACTGCATGGGGAGTGGTGGTCATAAGCTCTTGACCCAAAGTTGATTTAGTGGCTTCTTTGACAAGTAGTTCGGTGACAGCTGTTGACCTTAGGCAGTTGGGCCAGCTGGTAGCCACAGAATTCAGGTGTTTAGACAGATAAGCCACTGGCCTTTTCCACGGTTCCAGAGTTTGAGTTAACACTCCTTTTGTTATTCCTTTCCTGTCTGCCACATGCAGGTGAAACGGTTTTGCAATGTCCAGGAGAGCTAGGGCTGGGGCTTGGGTTAGAGCCTCTTTGAGGCTTTGGAAATGTTTGGCCTCAGTTTCAGTCCAAATAATTTCCTCCCCTTGTCCCTTGGTTGCCTCATATAGTGGTGGGGCGATTTCAGCAAACCCTGGGATCCAAAGATGGCAGTATCCTGTGGTTCCCAGGAATTCACAGATTTGCCTCTTGGTGGTGAGAGAGGGGATTTGGAGGACTGCTTGAATCCACTTTGCTGATAACCACTATTGGTCACCTTGTAATTTGTATCCCAAGTATATAACTTCCTTGGAGCATAGTTGAGCCTTCCTGGCTGACACCCTGTACCCACGTCTTTGCAGGGTGTTAAGCAAATCTCAGGTGACCTCCTTGCACTCTTGCATAGTTTTGGGGGCCAAGAGTAAATCATCCACATATTGTAGCAATATGATTTTTGGATTGTCTAGTCTGTAACTTGTAAGTCTTGACTAAGAGGTTCATCAAATGGGGTGGGAGAGTTTTTGAATCTCTGTGGCAATCTAGTCCAGGTCAATTGTCCTGAATATCCCCCTTTGCGTCAGTCCATTTGAAGGCAAAATGGGTTGACTTACCTCTGCCAAGGAAAGGCTGAAGAAGGCATTCTTCATGTCCAGCATTGTGTAGATCTGTTACTCTGGAGATAATAGACTCAGCAGGGTGTAAGGGTTGGGCACTGTGGGGTGGATAGTTTCCACCCCTTTGTTGACCTCTCTTAGATCCTGGGCTGGGTGGTAGTTGTCTGTCCCAGGTTTCTGGATTGGCAGGAGTGGGATGTTCCAGGATGACTTACATCACACCAAAATTCCCTCTTTGCTCAATCTGTTAATATGTGGAGCAATACTGAGTCTTGATTTATGACTGAGGGGGTACAGTACATTGCTGAGAGAAGTTAAAGGATACTTAAATAAATGGAGAGATAATACTATCATCATAAATCAGAACACTCAGTATGTTTAAGATGTCTAGTCTCCTAAAATTTAACTATAGCTTCAGTTCAATAAAAATCATACTGTACTGGACTGGGACTGTAACTCAGTGGTAAAAATCTTGCCTCAACATATGTGGGGTATTGGGTTTGATCCTTAGTAACGCTTAAAAAATAACAAAGGTATTGTGTCCATCTACAGCTAAAGTTAAAAAAAATCCTACCATATGCATTTTAAAGAAGAAATTGATGGACTTATTCTAACCATATGGAAATACAAAGGACCCAGACTATGTAAAACAACTTTAAAAAGTAATAAAGTTGAAAAACAAATACTACTCAAGATTAATTATGAACCTACAGTAACTAAGGTAGTGTTGTATTGGCATTAAGACAGAAATATATGTCAAAAGGACAATTAAAACATATAGAAATAGATCAACCTTATATAGTCAACTGATTTGTGACAAAGAGGCAAAGTTACTTTTACTCAGAGGAGAAAGGATAATCTTTTCAAGAAATGTTCCAGAACAAGTACTCTTCCATATGCATAAATAAAATTATAACCCATTTATCACACCATATGTAAGAGTAAATTCAAGATAGAGCACAAACCTAAACAAGAAAGCTAAAACTATAAAATTTATAGACAAAAACACAGGGGAAATAATCCTTATGACCTTGGGTTACATGATGGTTTCTTACATATGATACTAAGAGCATAAATGAACAGATTAATAAACTGAACTTTCTCAAAATTAAAAATGTCTGTCCTTCCATAGCATATTTTAAAGAATAAAGATAAGCCACTAACTGGGAGGATATATTTGCAAGTTATACATGTGAGAAAACTTGCATCCAGAATACAGAAAATTTCACAAAGCTTAAATAAGAACACAGATCTTCCAGTAAGTACATAGGCAAAACATTTTAACAGAAAATGCACCAAAGAAGATATACAAAAAACAAGTAAAACCACAAAATATGCTCGAGCCAGGCATGGTGGTGCATGCCTATAATTCCAGCTAATTAGGAGACTGAGGTAAGAGGATCATGTGTTTCAGACTATTCTGGGCAACTTAGTCAGACCCTGTCTCAAAACAAAATAAAAAGAACTGAAGATGTAGCTCAGTGGTAGAGCACCACTGGGTTTAAACCCCAGTACCAGAAAGAGAGAGAGAGAGAGAGAGAGAGAGAGAGAGAGAGAGAGAGAGAGAGAGAGAGAGAGAGAGAAGAAGAAGAAGAAGAAGAAGAAGAAGAAGAAGGAGGAGGAGGAGGAGGAGGAGGAGGAGGAGGAGGAGGAGGAGGAGGAGGAGGAGGAGGAGGAGGAGAAAATAATAATATGCTTAAAATCATTAGGAAATGTATATGGAAACTACAATGAGATACCACTATGTCCCTCTGAAAATGGCTGGAATTAAAAGGACTGGCCATACCAAGTGCTGTCTAGGTAATATACAATGGACTCTCATACACTGTTGGTAGGGAGAAATAGTATGACCCCTTTTGAAAACAATTCAGATTCTTACAATGTTAACCTTACATTTACCAAATTTTCTAGCCATTGATTGTACTCCAAAAATATTTTTCCTAGAGAAAGTAATCATTTGTCCATGGGGGAGATTTAAAAAATGTTCACAGCAGCTTTCATTAAACAAATAAACGAACAAACAAACAAAAAACTTAAGGGCTGAGGGTGAAGCTCAGTAGTAGAGTGTTTGACCTAGTATGTGCAAAGCCCTAGGTATGATTCTCAGCACCACAAAATTAAATCAAATTAAATTAAATTCTCAATTAAAAAGACTCAAAAGGGAAAATCCTAAATGACAATACAAAATGTAGTATATCCAGGTTATGGAATTTTACCCAATAATAAAAAAATAAGAACTAGTCATACATGCAACAATATGAATAAATTTTAAAATAATTAGATCAAATGAAAGAAGGTGGACACAAAAAGAAAAAGCAATGTATGATTCCCTTTATAAAAAGTGAAAACTAATATACAGTGGCAAAAGACCAGTGTTTGCCTGAGAATGGGGCAAAGTGACAAAAAGACGGAAACTAGAGAAGGTAGGTGGAGGGAATTGCAAAGGGGCATGAGGAAGATTTCTGAGGTGATGAGTATTTTTATTATCTTGACTATAATACTGAATTTATCAGTACTTATGTAGGTTAAAAATTACTAAAGCATACATTTTAAGTATGTACAGTCATCTGAAAGCATACATTTTCAATATGAACAGTCATCTTTGATGTAATTAAATAAATCAGCCTGGTGGTTCCTACTATTCTCTTGTTATATTAATGTATATACACTATGATTGAATTGGTCCATGCTATGTATAACCACAGTAGAAATGATCATTTGTTATCATATGTTGATAAAGTTAATGCCCATTTCCTTTTGAAATATAGAAATAAAAATATTTTGTTCTAGGAAAGTAATCATGATACTTAAGAGTAACTGGTTATCTTAGGGAATGTGAGGTTTTATGTGTCATTCTAATACAGCAAATTCTACTTACAGTAATTCTTATTTTTGAAAATATTAATTTCTAGTAGCTAATATTTTGACTAGAATTTGGAATACTTCTTGCTTTAAAAACTTCATTGAAAAGTGGAAAAATGCAGTCATCAGGAAAGAAGTATTATAATCTCAAGTTGTTAGAAAGATCTAAAATTTCATATTTCCACACCCATTAGAGTGATCTGTACAGATAGAGGAAAAACTGACCTTAAATGCATTTCCTCCCATACTTTTACTCAACAATACACTTCTGACCCCAGGAACATGGAGTTTGTTTTCTTATTATTTTCATCTCACCTACCATGCAAGCAATGCTGCAGCTGTGGACACTACTTGGGTATACTTTAATTCAGTTCAGTTCTTACACACAGTTCAGTTCTTAGCCCACAGGATGAGGGCTCAATCTTGAAGACCACACATCCCACTCTTTAGAAGCCAATCACAAACCCAGGTTGTTTTTCTGACCCATCAGCTATAAATCAGGGTTTGCATAATCCCCTTCTCAGGTTTGATTAACTTGCTTAAGAAGCTCACAGAATGGAGGGAAACATATTTACCAATTTATTATTAAGCATATTAAAAAGGACACAAATGTTGAGATATGTAAGTTTAGTATGGGGGAAGAGGCCTGGAGCTTCCATGCCCTCTCGGTGACACACTCCAAGAATCTCCATCTGCTCAGCTACCCAGAAACTCTCTGAATCCAGCCCTTTTGGGTTGTTTATAGAGGCTTTATAATATAAGCACAATCAAAGTATGGACAACCATTGGGAAATGTAACTGGAAAAGAATATGACCTAGTGCTACTAGACTGGGTAGGAAAACCCAGTAAGGCCTGTTGAGATTTTTCTTGGCATCTCTGTCTAGCATTCCTTTCTCCATAATATGGAGCAGGATTCTTACTGACATGAGGTTCATATGACCTACTATCAAACCAAATAAGTCAAAGAATTTATGACCAGGTCCAAGACAGAGGAAGATTGGAGACTCTGTGATCTGCCTTAGGGAAGAGAAATTCTAGTTTCTGATCCATTAACTATAAATATGAATATATAGATATAGATAAAGATAGATTGACAGATATCTCACATATGTACATTACTGAATATAATTTTTACAGTCAGAATATATATATATATATTTGTGTGCATGTGTGTATATATATAACTGAAATATATATAAAATACATATAAAATATATATACATATAGATATTACTGAAATCTGTACATATATATTACTGAAATATATGTATATATATATATTACATATATACATTACTGAATACACAGTCAGGAATGGTGGTGCATGCCTGTAATCCCAGCTACTTGGAAGACTGAGGCAGCTTCAAGGTCAGTCTCAGCAAGTTAAGGAGATGCTATTTCAAAATAAAAGAGTGTTGGAGATGTAGCACAGTGGTAGAGTGCCTTTCTAGAATGTGTAATGTCTTAATACACAGCACTACAAAAATTGTTGCAAATGCATATTAATAATCATTTTTCCCCAAGCGAACTATTCCTTGCTTTGTAACAAAGAAGACATTCCTAACATGGGCCTCAAGGGCTACTACAAACCATATACTGCTGAAGGAATGAAATTCCACCTGCTAAACCTCATCAAGGATGAGATCAAAATATCTTCTCTGCTTCGTGGCTATTTTGTGAACCTCATGTGTGCAATTCTGCCATATACACTTATTTAGATCTATGAACTCACTTGAGCCAGGCATTATATCTTACCAGGGATGGAAATGTTGGGGGTCTCCTGAGAACTACTGCCCTTCAGGTATTCAGCAGCAATCATGACTCACATCCTCAGAAACTGTCTTCTTCAGTTTGCTGATATGAACCATATGAGGAGCTTCCAGGAAAGAAACAAAATACAGAAATCACTGTGCCTTTTAAGAGTAACTATGTACCTGGCATCATGCTAGGCACTGGGTCAATAATAAGACACTGGTACAATTGGATAGTGATTATAACAACCAGAGGGTACAATGGACTTTTCACTGCTCTTTTTCTTCTCCTTTCCTCCTGTATTCCATAACATCAAATTTGAAAAGGAGTAAGTGGCCTGAATTTGTGCAGGAATTTGTGATCCTAAAATATCCACAGGGCTATGAACTTGCATGTGTTTGGGCCTGTGGGTGAGCATCCCCACCCCTATTTTACAGAGGAGAGCTGGGTTCACAGATGGTCATTCCCTGTCTTATCCTCCCACCCTATGCCTTAACATGGAATGTAGTTCCAGGATTCATGTATAGGGTCATGAGATTACATTTAACCCAGTTAATTTTGAACACCAAATAAACAACATATAATTTTTATTCATATGCAATATCATTTTGTTTATCTAAAATTAAAATTCAGCTGGATGTCCTCTATGTATTTTTATTTGTTAAATATGGTAATTTTGGAGGAAGACACTCTGAATCTCTAAGTTTAATGAACATCTAAGACAATTCTTCTAATGGGGCAGTTCTGGAAAAAATAAGATCACACTGACAATAAAGACAAAACCTGATAATATCTGGGGCTGGTAGTATGAGGGGAAAACAGATACGGCATACAGTTTTGGTACCAAATGGGGTTATCCATTTTCTGAGGCCCATATTAATATGGATTAATAACTTGAATGATCTTTAAACAGGACCTCTGTTTTCACCAAAGGGTAAATTCAACTGCAGTTTTATAAAAGGCTTTCAAGGTGATTCAGATCTGAAATCTAATTAAAGGGCTGACTGGGCATGTCAGAAGCCACATGAGTTCCCTGAGAAAAAATAACCAAATTTATGAAGCAGATCATTTAGAGTGTCTAGTTCCAGGCTCATCATTTTAGTACCTGGAATTAATGTCACGACAACTCTTTGCATGAGTTATTGCTGTACTCTCTTCATGCTTGAAACCACAGAGCTAGATGGCTAAGAGGTTTTTCACTAGGACCATTGCCAGAGCCAGGGAGAGAATCACCCTCCTCAGCACCTTGAGTTGCTGGTGGCAGGTATGTAGCAAATATGACAGGACACATCCTGCTGTGAGGGTTAATGTGTTTTTCCTGTGTTCATCCTATAGTAGGGAGCTTGGTTTGGTTTCCATTACCCTTTCCTCATGGGTAATGGAGGTTCATGGCAGGGCTGGAAGCAGAAGCAGTGATTCTGTTATCCTTTATGAAAATGTAATATATTGCATATGCATGTTAAACAACGAGTTTCTTACACAACTATTTATTACTTTGTGACAAAAAAGGAACACCTAAGGTGGGCCGCAAGGGCTAATACAAAGCATGGTAGTTGATTAAGGTAAATTTACCTGCTAAATCCCTTCAAGGATCAGGTCAAAATAGTTTCTCTACTTTCTGGCTATTTTGTGAACCTTGTGTGTGCTATCCCACCTATGCTCTTGTTCAGATCTCTGAACTCACTTAAGCCAGCCTTTATATCTTACCCGGGATGGAAGTGTTGGGAATCTCCTGAGCACTACTGCTCTCCAGATCTGGAGCAAAAGCTTCAGGAGCCTTCATGACCCATATCCTCAGAAACTGTCTTCTTTAGAAACCTGATATGAGCTCAGTCACCAGAGGAAGAGATGTCCAGGAGGAGACAGAATCAAGAAATTACCAGGGTTTGTTGTAATTGAAAGAATAGACATTTTTTTTAAAAAAAGCTGTCTGTTTTATCTCAATTCCCTAAGGTCTCCCTCCCAGTGATGGGAACAAAAGCTCCTAAAGCTGTTCCAGGAAACAGCCCCGAACAGAGAGCAAACAGAGTAAACAGTGCTCTGACAGTTAAGATAAACAGGATATAAGATTACCAGATGAGACTGCTGACTAAAATTTACGCCATGTCATGAAACATGTTATTAACGAGCCCAGACCCCCTTTGGAATTTCCCGGTAGCTTTGCTCCCCTTTCCCCTCCGGTGTGCGACCCTTCCCGAAGTATGGTTTCTGCCTTTATAAGCTTGTAAGACTTTCTGAGGGGGCTCAACTCCTCTGCTCCTGTGTGAGTCATGAGTTGAGCCTCAGTGCACTGGAATAAATCCTCTTGCTGTTTGCATCAAGTGATGCCTCCTGCGGTTGATTGGGGTTGCCATCGATCAGTGGGACAGAGTTAGGGTCTCCCTCTGGGGGTCTTACATTTGGGGGCTCGTCCAGGATCTGACGGCCCCCCTCATCCGCGGAGTCGACCTTGGAGGTAAGAAGGGGTACCCCGAGGTTGTCTGTCTTTGTCTTGTGTTTTGTTAGTTGGTCTGGTCCTGTGGGCGCGCTTTCGGTTTCGCAGCCGTTTGGCGACTTGTGAGAGTGGCCGAACAGTGGTCAGCAGACATACCTGGAGGGCCACAGGTTGCAGCCCTGGGGGACTCCCCAAGGGTGGAGGAGAGCCAGGGATGCCTGGTAGTCTCCTACTCTAAGGGTGCTGACCAGTTTCAACTGTTGGATCAGAGATCGTCAAGATCGCGCCCATCTGATTCTGTTGCATGTTTGTTGCGGACAAGGTGGGGTAGGTGGGTCCTCGTGTCTGTAGCATTTTTGTTATTTGTGTTTCTAACAATGTACAAACTGATGATGGGACAGACTGTGACAACCCCTCTTAGTCTGACATTAGACCATTGGACTGAAGTTAAGAGGTCGCGACCTATCAGTTGAGATCAAGAAAGGTCCATGGCGGACCTTCTGCTCCTCAGAATGGCCTACATTTAATGTAGGATGGCCAGCAGAAGGGACCTTTAACCTATCTGTCATTTTTGCTTTTAAAGAGATTGTTTTTCAGGAGGAACCTGGAGCCCATCTGAATCAGCAGCCCTACATCGTGGTCTGGCAAGACCTTGTGCAAAATCCACCCCCCTGGATTCGACCTTGGGTTACAAAACCCAAGCCCTAGCTGGCCGCTCAAATCCTAGCTGCCCCTCCCTCCCAGCGGGGTGGCCCAGACACGCCGGCCATGCCGCTCACTAGCTCTTCCTGGACTCAAATCCTAGCCATCCAACCTCCCGGTTCTGGGGGAAAATCCAGTCACTCAGACCCCCCCAAGAAGATTTATCCAGAAACCCAGGCTGACCTCCTTCTCCTTGACTCACCTCCCCCATATCCTCCTGCCTCAGTTCCCATAGGGGGTCAGGAAGAGCCAGAAGTACCTCCGGCCCCTGCAGTCACCCCCTCTGCTCCCCTAACCACAGGGCCTCCGCAGGGTACCAGGAGCCACCACGGAATGACTCCCAACACCACCGTCACCCTTCCCCTAAGGGCTTATGGGCCCCCGCTGGTGGCAACAGATGGTGGAGCAGCTCCTCTTCAACCCCTCCAGTACTGGCCTTTTTCCTCCGCAGACTTGTATAACTGGAAAACTAATCATCCTCCCTTTTCAGAGGACCCCCAGTGCTTAACCAGGCTGGTGGAATCTTTAATGTTCTCTCATCAGCCCACATGGGATGATTGCCAGCAGCTACTACAGACCCTTTTCACTACTGAGGAGAGGGAAAGGATTTTATTGGAGGCAAGGAAGAATGTACCAGGAGCAGATGGGTGACCCACCCAGCTCCCCAACGTCATTGAGACTGCCTTCCCCCTCTCCAGGCCTGACTGGAATTTCAACATGGCAGAAGGTAGGGAGTGACTGACAGTCTATCGCCAGACTCTAGTGGCCAGCCTCCGTGGGGCAGCAAGACGCCCCACTAATTTGGCTAAGGTAAGAGAGGTTATCCAGGGGGCCATGGAACCCCCGTCAGTATTTCTCGAGTGCTTAATGGAAGCTTTCAGGCGCTACACCCCATTTGACCCTACCTCTGAGGGGCAAAGGGCTTCCGTGGCCATGGCTTTTATAGGGTAGTCAGCAATAGATATTAAGAGAAAGTTGCAGAGAATAGAAAGGTTACAAGATTATACCCTACAGGATTTAGTTAAGGAGGCAGAGAAAGTGTATCATAAGAGGGAAACTGAGGAAGAACAGGAGAGAGAGGAAAGAGAAAACAAAAGGGATCGTAAACAGGAGAAGAACCTAACACGGATTTTGGCCACAGTGGTAGGTGAGAAAGGCCAGGAATAAACTCAAGGCAGGGCTGAAAAAGGTCAGGTAACCTGGGCAACTGCACTCCATTAGACAAAGATCAGTGTGACTACTGCAAGGAAAGAGGTCACTGGGCTAGAGAGTGCCCTAAGAAGAAGAACGGGCCCTCCAAGAAAGTATAGGCCTGGAGGAAGAAGATTAGTGGGGACGGGGCTTGGAACCCCTCCCCGAGCCTAGGGTAACACTAGAGGTGGAGGGGAAGCCAGTTGAGTTCTTAGTAGACACTGGGGCTCAACACTTGAACCATCTGGGCCCATCTCCTACAAGAAATCATGGGTCATAGGAGCCACAGGGCACCAGCAGTACTCATGGACTACCCGAAGAACAGTAGACTTAGGAATGGGATGAGTAACCCACTCGTTTCTAGTCATCCCTGAGTGCCCTGTGCCTCTACTTGGGAGAGATCTCCTAACCAAAATGGGAGCCCAGATTACCTTCACCCCTGATGGCCCAGAGGTGACCTGAAGCAAGAGAATGGCTACTTCCCTGACCATACGCCTGGATGATGAAAATAGACTTTTTGAGAAACAGGGAGCAGAGATAAGTCACATAAATGACTTGTTGAACAGGTATCCAGGGACGTGGGCTAGCCACAGAAAGACCACTTGTAGTTATAGAGCTTAAGTCCACTTCTACTCCTGTGGCTGTACGCCAATACCCCATGAAAGGAGGCCTGGGAAGGAATTAGGCCCCATATCCAGTGCCTCCTTCAGCAGGGTATCCTAGTGAAGTGTCAGTCACCATGGAACACTCCCCTGTTACCTGTTAAAAAGCCTGGCACAGGAGACTATCACCCGGTACAGGACTTAAGGGAAGTGAACAAGTGGGTACAGGACATCCACCCCACTGTACCTAACCCTTACTACTTGCTGAGCTCTCTCCCCCTGGATCATATTTGGTATACTGTCTTGGACTTAAAGGACACTTTCTTCTGCCTGTGACTACACCCTTCCAGCCAAAACATCTTCGCATTCGAGTGGAGGGACCCTGACTCTGGGACAACAGGACAATTGACTTGGACCCGATTACCCCAGGGGTTCAAGAATTCCCCGACCCTCTTCGATGAAGCTCTCCACCAAGATTTAGCCCACTTCCATGCCAGCCATCCCCAGGTAACACTTCTGCAGTATGTAGATGACTTACTACTGGCTGGGGCCACAGATGAGGAGTGCCAACGGGGCACGGGACTACTGCTAGAACTTGCCTGCTTAGGATATTGGGCCTCCGCCAAGAAGGCCCAGATCTGCCAAAAGGAGGTAAGGTACCAGGGGTACACCCTCAAAGGGGGGCAGAGATGGCTAACTGAGGCCAGGAAACAAACTGTGACTCAGATACCCATTCCTCCCTCACCCCACCAGGTTTGAGAATTTTTAGGGACTGCGGGATTTTGCTGCCTGTGGCTCCCCAGGTTCACTACCCTGGCAGCTCTCCTCTATCCTGTGACTAGAGAGGGTGTCTCATTTGAGTGGGGTGATGACCAACAGCAGGCCTTTGATGACATCAAGAAGGCATTACTGTCTGCCCCAGCACTGGCATTGCTGGACATAGCAAAGCCCTTTGTCCTATTTGTGGATGAGAGGAGGGGAGTAGCCTGGGGGGTGCTGACCCAGCCTCTAGGGCCATGGACGAGGCTGGTAGCCTACCTCTCCAAGAAGCTAGATCTTGTTGCTAGTGGCTGGCCTGCCTGTCTGAGGTCCGTGGTAGCAGTGGCAGTATTGGTGAAAGATGCTGACAAATTAACTATGGGACAAAAGCTAACGGTCATTGCCCCTCACTCCTTGGAGAGCATCATCAGACAGCCCCCTGACCAGTGGCTGTCCAATGCCCGCATGACACATTACCAGAGTCTCCTACTGAATGGAGACAAGATCCAGTTTGGGCCGCCTGCCATCCTCAACCCAGCTACCCTACTACCTGACACGTCCACCCAGGAGAGTGTGCTGCATACCTGTCAAGAGATACTGGCAGAATAAATGGGGATTCGAAGGGACATACAAGACCAGCCCTTGCCAGACGCTCAGCTGACCTGGTTCACTGATGGAAGCAGCTACATAATAGAAGGTAAAAGGGTGGCTGGGTTGGTGGTAGTGGATGATGAGCAAATTATCTGAGCAAGCAGACTACCCAAAGGGACATCGGCTCAGAAGGCCGAGTTACTAGCTCTGACTCAGGCTCTGCAGTTGGCAGAAGGGAAAAAAATTAACATCTACACTGACAGCAGGTATGCCTTCGCTATTGCCCATGTCCACGGGGCCATCTACCAGCAGCGGGGGCTACTGACCTCGGCAGGGAAGGAAATCAAAAATAAAGAAGAAATTCTAAGCCTGTTAGAGGCCGTTCACCTTCCTAAGAAAGTAGCAATTATTCACTGCCCTGGACACCAAAAAGGGGGGTCAAGAGTTGCCGGAGGGAACCAAAGGGCTGACAGGGAAGCCAAGTGGGCGGCTCAAGGACTTAACGTCCTATCCTTGTCAGGGGAAAAATCGAGGTCTCACCCTAAGGATGTGGTATACCCCTCTATTAGGAACTTTGAATATTCAGAACCAGATCTTGAGCAAATGGACAGATTAGGATTTCGCCTGGAGACTCCAGAGGGGATCCAGGACACCTCAGAAGGAAAAAGAATCCTTCCTGAAAAACAGGCGATCATATTTCTCAGACACCTTCATAAGTTAACTCATCTAGGCCCAAAACATTTAAAAACTCTTGTCCAGTCTTCACCATATTACATCATGAAGCTAGGGGAGCTTGCAGATACAACTGTAAAAGATACTTATTGGTATTCATAGATACATTTTCAGGATGGGTTGAAGCCTTTCCTACCAAGAAGGAGACCACTCAGGTGGTGGCCAAAACAATACTAGAAGACATCTTCCTGAGGTTCGGGGTGCCCAAGGTAATCAGGTCAGACAACGGCCCTGTGTTTGTTGCCCAGGTAAGTCAGGGACTGGCCAAAATCCTGGGGTTTAATTGGAAATTACATTGTGCTTATAGGCCCCAAAGCTCAGGGCAGGTAGAAAGAATGAATAGACTTCAAAAGAGGTCATGACTAAATTATCCTTAGAGACTTGCATAACATACTGGACAGTCCTCCTTCCCTTTGCTTTGTTTTGGGTGCACAATACCCCTGGCTCCCTCAAGCTAACTCCTTTTGAAATTCTTTATGGGACTCACCCCCCACTCATTACCATACAACACCTTCCTTCCCCAGAATCTTACCACTCTCAATCTCTGTACATCAGATTAAAAGCCCTTGAGACTGTGTAGAGGGAAGTGTGGAATCAGTTGGCCAAGGCCTACAAGCCTGGGGACCTGCAAGTACCTCATCAGTTCCAGGTTGGAGACTCAGTGTACGTTCGGCGCCACCATACGGCCAGCCTGGAACCAAGGTGGAAGGGACCCTACATAGTGCTGCTCACAACTCCAAGTGCAGTAAAGGTCGATGGCATCGCCGCCTGTATCCATGCTTCGCATGTCAAGCCCGGACCACCACCAGACCCAGCATGGAAAGTGGAAAAAATGGACAACCCCCTCAAGCTCCGCATTCACCGTGTTCCTGCTCCTGTTGACGCACCTCCCACCGATAAGTAGTCCTAACCCTCATGCCCCCCAATGACTAACATGGCAGGTCCTCTCCCAGACTGTGGATATAATATGGAGCACCACCAGGGAGAACCCCCTTTGGGCTTGGTGGCCGTCCCTAACCCCAGACATCTGTGCCTTAGTAGCTGGGTTATAACTGGGACAACCCTACCCTGACTTCTGGCCTGTAGACATTGGCCAACATCACCCAGGCCTTTTGGGGGAGCAGAATACCACCTAGTTGAAGGGTACGACCCAGGCTGTAACTACCCACGCTCCCGTGACAATCTGAAACAGACCCCTTTCTATGTCTGCCCTGGGGATGGGAGGTAGCAGAATATGGCAAGGACGTTCGGATGTATAAACCATTATTATTGCTCCACATGGGCACATGAGACTACTGGCAACACTTATTGGTGCCCCTCCTCCTCCTGGGATTTAATAACCGTACAGCGAAATCTTATGGCAACCAACTGTAACAACCAAGGGTGGTGTAATCCTCTGAACATCTCCTTCATGGAGAAAGGAAGACTATCACGTGAATGGATAAAAGGGAGAACATGGGGATTCCGTTTCTATTTGTCAGGATGGGACAATGGATTTACCTTCTTTATCAAGCTTAAGATTGAAACCCCAACCACCGTCCAGGTAGGGCCTAACCTAGTACTATCTGAACAGTGGTCACCAACCGCCCATATCAGGCCGCCTGTTTCCCAAGCCCCAACAAATAAGTCCAATGATACAGCTCGGCTCAACCCAGTTACAACTCCCTTGGTCCCTGGCCTAGCAAATACACTGAAGATACTGAGCACAGGGCAGAGACTCCTTCCTTCAGTGTCCTCAACACTTCCAATCCTAACCTGACTGAGTCTTGCTGGCTATGTTTGGTGTCAAACCCTCCGTATTATGAGGGCATCACCTTCTTGGGGACCTTTAACAATACTGCCTCCCATGACTCTTGTAGCAGGGGGTCAAACAGCAAACTTACCCTTACAGAAGTCTCTTGGCATGGCACTAGCTTAGGCATAGTCCCTATAAACTGTACGCATCTGTGTAATCAGACCATAAGAAGCCCCCAAACAACTACCAATTACTATCTGGTCCCCCCGTAGGTGGATGGTGGGCCTGCAGTACAGGACTGACCCCATGCATTTTCTCATCGGTGTTCAATACCACCAAAGACTACTGTGTCCTCGTGCAGCTGGTACCTAGAGTTATCTACCACAAGGCAAGTTCTTTCGAGGCCGAGTTTGACTTACAGCCCCGTAGACAGAAGAGGGAACCAGTTTTGCTCACTTTGGCCATCCTGTTGGGTCTAGGAGTAGCAGCCAGAGTAGGGACAGGGACCACTGCACTTGTTCAGACTCCCCAGTACATCGAAGGGTTATGGGCAGCTGTAGATGAGGATCTGAAGGCTATAGAGCAATGAATCAAAAAACTAGAGGAGTCACTGACTTCTTTATCTGAGGTAGTACTGCAGAATAGGCGAGGCTTAGATCTCCTATTCCTCAAGGATGGTGTATTATGTGCTGCTCTAAAAGAAGAATGTTGTTTTTACATAGATCACTCCGGTGTAATAAAAGATTCCATGTCCAAATTTAGAGAAAGATCAGAAACAAGACAACGAGATAGAGAAGCAGATCAGGGATGGTTTGAAAGTTGGTACAGCCAGTCCCCCTGGTTCACCACCCTCATGTCCACCCTGATGGGTGCCTTTATTATATTGCTTTTACTTCTCACTTTTGGGCCCTGCATCTTAAATCGCTTAGTCGCCTTCATCAGGGAGAGAATAAGTGCTGTACAGGTACTAATGTTCAGGCACCACTACCAGTCCCTCCACCAGGGAGATAGCCTCAGAGAAGGGTATAGAGAGACAGAAGTTCCATGATTAGAACTTACCAAAAAGCAAATGGGGGAATGAAAGAATAGACTTTTTTTTTTTTTTTTTTTTTTTTTTTTTAAAGCTGTCTGTTTTATCTCAACTCCCTAAGGTCTCCCTCCCAGTGATGGGAACAAAGCCCCTAAAGCTGTTCCAGGAAACAGCCCTGAACAGAGAGCAAACAGAGTAAACAGTGCTCTGACAGTTAAGATAAACAGGATATAAGATTACCAGATGAGACTGTTGACTAAAATTTATGCCCTGTCGTGAAACATGTTATTAATGAGCCCAGACCCCCTTTGGAATTTCCCGATGGCTTTGCTCCCTTTTCCCCTCCCGTGTGCGACCCCTCCCGATGTATGGTTTCTGCCTTTATAAGCTTGTAAGACTTTCTGCGGGGGGCTCAACTCCTCTGCTCCTGCGTGAGTCATGAGTTGAGCCTCAGTGAGCTGGAATAAATCCTCTTGCTGTTTGCGTCAAGTGATGCCTCCTGCGGTTGATTGGGGTTGCCGTCGATCCGTGGGACGGAGTTAGGGTCTCCCTCTGGGGGTCTTACATAATAACTATATCCATGGAACCATGCTAGGTACTGAAGTATTAGTGATCCTGTTGCCAAAAGTTTGATCCTTGTCCCCAATGCCAATTCAATAATGAGGACATGGTTTTTAGAAAAAGGAAAAATAAGGTCTATTGCTTTGCGAGCAAAGGAGAAACACAGGGGTCTTCTGTCCCAAAGGCTATGATTCTGAAGCCAGAATTGGGGACAGGCAGTTAGTGTAAAAATAGTGAATTGGGTCAAATTGAGGAAATGGAGGCCATAAAAGCTTCTGCTTCTGATAGTTGGAGACTGCCCCTGGGAGAATGGAATGTCAAGGATCTCTGGAGCCCATTGATTACCAAATTTACCTGCACTTGTCAGGGACTACAGGCAAGGAGCTGCTAATTAATTCCCCCTGGGCCCTTACCTGGCTGAATCACTTTGGCCCTCCCCCTACCCTTCAGCTTCTAACTTCTTGCATCTCACCTGCAAAACCATACCTAGTCACATAGGTGGGAAGCAGAGATAAGGGGGGAGAGAACTGGTGAGCAAAAGAGACCTTAACCTATAAAAGATGTAGGGCATGCTCACTTCTGAGGACTCTAGAACATCAGTCATGGCCCCCTTCTCCCACCTGGGAGAAGTCCATATTATTACTACATTTAAATAAAACCTGCTTAATATGCTTGCCTTGGCATGTGCTTCTCTCATGTTCATGCTTCAATATTTGAGGAAGCAGAACTCCTCACCTGTAAATGATGGCATCAATTCTGCCCATCAAGGAAAACAGAGGGCTATTAAAGAAGCTATTGAAAGGCTACATTCCAGGTGTGCCCTGACAGGGGTTCCCAGGGCACCCAGAAAGTGTGTTAACATTCACTTGTTAATTTGGGAGATATTCACTTGCTAGATCCTCTGGCAGATATTTCCTTTCTGTGGGGTACAGAGAGCTCAGGGTAATCTTGTTTCCTGCCCCCAGGTAAGGGAGGTAGAGGGGGAGGAGAAAAAAGGAAAACTTGTCCCTTTTAAAACTGACTTATTCAAAAGGTTAAGTGGACCACTGTTACAATCCTACAGTAAACACAAAGCAATGGGTCTTACATGTGTGTTATCCCTGAAGGTTCCAAAATCCCATTGATGCACATTCTTAACCCCATTTTATAGAGGACAAGCTGGCTTCACAGAGGGCTGTTCCCTGTCTTATCCTCATGCACCCCACCTTTGCATAGAAAGTAGGCCCAGGACACCCTTGAGCAGGACATCTTGCTACCTGGGGCCAGAATTGTCCCATGTCTAACTCTCTACATCTTCAGTGAACTGAGTCCCAAAACAGGAACTAGGCAACTTGGGTCTGGGATCACATCACCTTCCTACATTCCAAGGCACTTCAGCTCTGATGGAGGTACTCACACCTTTCCCTGAGTCCAAATACCTGTAGGCAAGACCTACTCTGGAGACACAGCACATTGGCCTCCTATTGTCACAGTTGTTATAATTGCATCAGGAGTCTATGGTAACCGAGATGCACAGATTGGCCCTCTGCATCAAAAATTCTTCTGATCAGGCTTACTGATTGTCCCCTCACCTTTCTAGAAAATCAAAACACCTTTATCCTTCAGTCCACCACTTCAGAAAGTGTGCTAATCAGAGGAACTAGGCACAGACTCAGGAAGTGGGGGGAATTCTGCCCACTACACAGATGAGTCCAAAACCTGGAGGTGGGACACTGCTTTCCAGTCACAGCAAGTTGGTCTTCTTTAGAACATCATCACAGTCACCAAAATGATGTTATGTTTCTGTGGTAACTGAGATGTGCCGGGGTGACTCTGTTACAGAAATGTCTCTGCACAGGCCTTTTATCCCTGTGCCTTTCTGTGAAAGCAAAACATCTTTGCTCTTCAGGCCCCCACCTGAGAAAGTGCACTAATTAGAGGAACTAGGCTCAGACTCAGGCAATGGAAAGAATTTTACCCACTACTCAGATGATTCCAAACACCTAGATGCTGGGCCCTTTAATCACCATGCCAGAGAAGTCTCTAGTAAAAAGTCATGGTCACTTTGTTGACATGGGATTACTATGGCAATGGTGAGTTGGGGCTGTTCCATCAAATTGGAAATGTTTCTTCTTGGCTCCCTGGCTTCTTTCTTTTCACTGAGAACAAAATTCCTTCACTCTTCAGGCTACTACCTGAGAAAGCATGCTAGTTAGAGGGACAAGAATGCCCTTGTTTTCAGGAACTGTGTTTGCTCTGAAGGTGACACTAGGGGTGTAGTACTAGCACAGAGACCCAGGAATGCCTCCTAAAGCTCTTGCAGATGAGCTAGCACACTCTAGGTGAGCAGGTAAAATACTGTATTTTAAGCAGTTACCCATCTCTTAGAAAACTAAGAGACTCCTTAATTACTCAACTCTGTTACCTACAACCACAAAAAATAGTCATCTGTGGAATGTGTATTAATTCAGGGAGGCAGAAGTAAAATAATGTTGCCATTTAGTAGGTAAAAACCTAGTCAACTTATCCATACATTGATTCTGTCTGAGGAATTCTTAATTACTATCCCTGATATTTTCTTTGATGTGAGAAAATATGAAAAAAACACATCCACCTTTCTCAATATTCATTCCTTCTCTACCACAGAAATGACTTAGTTTGGGAGGATAAATAGGGTTTGCACACCCAGACTCCTCTCCTCAAATTCTTGTTAGTATCCTAACTTTTAGGAGCACTTGTTCTGCTCTACTCTCTCAGGAGGATCTTAAAATGAGCCCACAGCTCTTCTCTTGTCCCTTTCTTTCCTCTTCTTTTCTTTATTCAACTCCGCTTCTTTTCTTTCTTTCTTTCTTTCTTTCTTTCTTTCTTTCTTTCTTTCTTTCGTTCGTTCGTTCTTTCTTTCTTTCTTTCTTTCTTTCTTTCTTTTTCTTCTCTTTTGTGTGTTGGTGATTAAGTGTTCAGGGCCTTGCACATGCTAGGCAAACACTCTACCATAGAGCTATATCCCCTATCCACTTTTTGTATATTTATTGCTCCAAATATTTCTGCTTTTACTTCAAAATGTTTGTGTCTTTCTTTTTCTTTGTTGGGGGTACTGGGGATTGAACTCAGGAGCACTCAACCACTGTGCTACATCCCCAGCTCTGTTTTGTATTTGATTTAGAGACAGGCCTCACTGAGTTGCTTAGTGCCTTGCAATGCTGAGGCTGACTTTGAACTCATTATCCTCCTGCCTTGACCTCCCAAGCTGCTATCATTACAGGCATGTAGCACCATGCCTGGCCATAATGTTTGTATCTTTAAGAGGCACCCCAAAGAGTCCAATGGTCCAAATCTGAGAAATGTGACCAAAGAATAAACATCACATCAACTTTATTTCTATAAAGGTGATATTGGAGAATGTGACTTAGGTTTTCTTATATATGAGTTTCCAAATAATGATCTCCAGAACTGGGCAGACTTATCCACCTAGCAGTGCTGTGTTGAGATAGTGACAAAGGCCAAGGACTACAGTGCCTCCCTACCCACTGTCTACTGCAAGAGTCCTGTCTGTGTGTGCCTAAAGAAAGTAACTTTCTTGCAAGGAGCTAGCCCTGTGGCAGGAGAGAGTGGTTCATTACATCACTTCTTAGGGTGAACTAAAGCCTCTTGTCATTATTCTAAACTCATCACACCACTTGCTGAAGGTATAGTTTTTCATTTGGCTCAGGAAACAGTTTGCACTAAAGTTCTCTCAGTTCCAAAATATGCATACTATAGTCAAAATGATAACAAAATGCTATCCTTACGTTTTTAAGAATAAGAAAATACCTTTGTTATCCAATTGTAGCAGGCTTCAGAAAAAGAGGGGACCATCTGGTATCTTAGTAACAGCAACCTAAAGGTGACTAACAAAGATAACTCCTGCAACCTGAGTGCCTACAAACGTAAAATGAAGAGCAACTCAATGGAAACAGTAAAACAAACTTTAAACTTAACCCATAAAAAGACAAAAAAGTAACCTATAACTTGAGGCTTTGACTTTAGCCAATCAAATATATTGCCTTTTCTTGCTTCTGTGAGCAACTAAGTCAAGATATACATAAATATACATATTATTAGGCATATTTTGTGTAAAATTATGTTAGGTATGGGGATAAGTTAGTGTTCATATTAAATTTGGGGTTGGGATAAGTTGCAGTTAGAAAATGAATATTCCTAAAATTTTTTCCACCAAAATGTGTATGATAAAAAACACATATGTTCTGAAACAAGGGGGATTTAATGTGAGTCATTGGAATATAATTGTTTAAATTTAGGGATGTCATATATAACCAACAAATAAATATATAATAATATATGCTAATACACCTTTGATATTTTAAAATATGTCAAATGTCCATGTACATGCATATTAGTATAAGTACTTTATGTAAAATTAAGTTTAGATATTGGAAAATTTTAGGGTTAGAACTCAATTTTGTGTTGGAATATGGTTAGATTACAATGTTACATTGGGTTAGGGTTATGAGTAGGGAATTAATATGAATATGAGTAAATGTGAATTTTCATAAGATTGTATGTGTGAAAATATGATTGAAAACATATGACTATATCTTTTCTGATAAAGGAATATTTATAATGTGAGCCATATGAACATCCTTTTTCAATATTGCAGATGTATGGATATGTACTATAAATTAATCAGTAATATATATGCCAATATACCAATTAATAATTAAATATGTAAATCAATGTAACATAAATATTCATATCTCTGCACAAACTTTTATATAAAATTAGGTTTAGGTATAGGGGTAAGGTTAGAGTTACTTTTAAATTTTGAGTGTTTTAAGGAACAAATATGTTTATCTTTTAATATGAATATTAATAAGAATGTACAATGAAAATATGTATAAAATCATACAAAGTTTTGAAATAGAGAAGGGTTTAATGTAAATCTTATAAATGCACTTTTTAAATTTAGGCATACACTCATAAATTATATACATGAATGTATAATATATATGCAAATTTATTTATTTTTTTTTTTGAAAAAGGAAAAAGAAGTTTTATTTTTTGTTAGCAAAGGAGAAACATAGGGGACTCCTGTCCCAAGGCTATGATTCTGCTCATCAGGAGGAACAGGGAGCTTTTGAAGGTGTTCTTTAAAGGCTACATTCCAGGCGTACCCTGACAGGGTCCCAGGGGTCCCAGGGTACCCTGATGGTGTGTTAACATTTACCTGTTAATTTGGTAGATATTTACTTCCTAGATCCTCTGGCAGATATCTCCTTCCTGTGGAGCACAGAGAGCTCAGGGTAATCTTGTTTCCCAGGTTAGGGAGCTGGAGAGGGAGAAGAGAAAAAGGAAAACTTGTCTCTTTTAAAACTAAGCCTCAGAGCTATATTCAAAAGGCAAAGTGGACCACTGTTACATTTCCCCACAGTCAATTTCTACATTCCATTTTTATGGAAAAATCTCCAAGCTGCTTCCTGGTGAGAGAGGGCGAAGTTGAGGGTCAGTGACCAAAGTCCTTGTTTTCTGTCAGGTGGGGCGTGGACAGTTAGGGGTTTTCAGCATCATAGTAGTCCAGAGGTCCATGGTGGCAGTTGGCAGGTGACTGAACAAGGTATACATAGGGCAAGGTTTATGCTCATACAACAATAAACAACAGTAAAGCATTACTTTTTTTTGTGAACAATTAATAAAAAAGCAATCAGTATTTCAGCCAGTTTCTGAAACAAGACAAATTTGTGTCTCTACAGTCCTTTGTGAAAATTAAATATTAGGCACTCCCACAAGAACTCCAGTTTTACTTATTTTTGGTAAGATTGACGCAAGTGTACATCTTAAATTATATTTAAAACAACAGCAACAACAACAACAACAACATTTTTTTCCTTTTAGTTGTCCATGTAGGACTGTGCTCAGGCTATTCTCTCCTACCAAGTGTTTAAAACAAGCTGGTCAAAACTGACCTTGTCCTTATCTATTTTTAAGAGTCAGCTGAGATTCCTCAGAGATTCCTCTTGGGGACATGTGTGAAGCCTCCTGGCTCATTTGCCTTTTTTCTACCAGTGGTGCCATGTACCAGGATGGGTCAGGTCAGGGTCTTGATGACCATACATGGCTTCTCTTGGAAGCATCAGGGACATTTCTGTCTTCAGTGACCCTCTTTGTAGAATGTGTACCACCAGTTGGCTTTCTGTTCTCTGGAGTCCTCTCAGTCTTCCTGATTGTCAGATCAGGTGACTCACTGGAGTTTCAGAGCCCTTAGAGGGATCCCTCCTGTCATTCTCTGGGTACCCACTGACCTTAGAGGGCAATGGCCAAATATTGGCTGCTTTTTCTTGGCCCTTTTACTTTCTTGAATTTGGTCTCCAAGTATTGTGTTTTAAACACCCAGAAAGTCAGTTTTACCAGTCTTAAAGAGGAAGTAACAGGTTATAACTTTAATATCTATAATTTTACAGTTATTTACCCCTTCTATTTAATTGTGGGTCTGTATTAGTACTGGGAGTTAGCCTTACATGCTGTCTGTCCTATGTAGATGATGGCCTATTATCTCAAATTAACTTAGATTGTTATACTTCTGTAAGGCACTAACACATAATAAAGTTTACAAGGAAAATACAAAATGAAATTAGCAATAACAAAAACATTTAGTTTCTATAATAGCTATGGTCCAAGAAACATAATTTTTTTTATAATTCCAAACCTTACTTAGCTATATTATATCGCCTGTTTATTTTGAGATCACAAAAATCTTTTTTTAAATTTATTTTTATTGTAAACAAATGGGATGTATGTTTCAGTTTGTACATGGAATAACAGTATACCATTTGCATATTCATATATTTACATAGAGTAATAATGTTTGATTCATTTTGTTATTTTTTTCCTTCCCCCTCACCCCTCCCACCTCTCTTTTCCCTCTATACAGTCCCTCCTTCCTCCATTCTTGTCCCCCTCTCACCCCCCATTAAGTGTCATCATCCGCTTATCAGTGAGATCATTCCTCTTTTGGATTTTTGAGATTGGCTTATCTCACTTAACATGATATTCTCCAATTTCATCCATTTGCCTGCAAATGACATAATTTTATTATTCTTTATAGCTGAGTAATATTCCAATGTGTATATATACCACAGTTTCTTTATCCATTCATCAATTGAAGGGCATCTAGGTTGGTTCCAAGTCTAGCTATTGTGAATTGAGCTGCTATGAACATTGATGTGGCTGTATCTCTGTAGTATGCTGATTTTAAGTCCTTTGGGTATAGGCTGAGGAGTGGGATAGCTGGGTCAAATGGTAGGTCCATTCCAAGTTTTCTAAGGAATCTCCACACTGCTTTCCAGAGTGGCTACACTAATTTGCAGTCCCACCAGCAATGTATGAGTGTACCTTTTTCCCCACATTCTCTCCAACACCTATTGTTGCTTGTATTCTTGATAATTACCATTCTAATTGGGGTGAGATGGAATCTTAGTGTAGTTTTGATTTGCATTTCTCTTATTACTAAAGATGTTGAACATTTTTTCATATATCTGTTGATTGCTTGTACATCTTCTTCTGTGAAATGTCTGTCCATTTCCGTAGCCCATTTGTTAATTGAGTTATTTGTATTCTTGGTGTACAGTTTTTTGAGTTCTTTATATATTCTGGAGATTAGTGCTCTATCTGAAGTATGAGTGGCAAAGATATTCTCCCACTCTGTAGGCTCTCTCTTCGCATCACTGATAGTTTCCTTTGCTGAGAGAAAGCTTTTTAGTTTGAATGTATCCCAGTTATTGATTCTTGCTTTTATTTCTTGTGCTATGGGGGTCCTCTTAAGGAAGTCTGATCCTAAGACAACAAGGTGAAGATTTGGACCTACTTTTTCTTCTATAAGATGCAGGGTCTCTGGTCTGATTTCAAGGTCCTTGATCCATTGTGAGTTGAGTTTTGTGCAGGGTGAGAGATAGGAGTTTAGTTTCATTCTGTTGCATTTGACAAAATACAACACCCCTTCATGCTCAAAACACTAGAAAAAATAGGGATAGTAGGGACATACCTGAACATTGTAAAGGCTATTTATGCTAAGCCCATGGCCAACATCATTCTTAATGGAGAAAAATTGAAACCATTCTCTTTAAAAATGGGAACAAGACAGGGATATCCTCTTTCACCACATCTATCCAACATTGTCCTCGAAATTCTAGCCAGAGCAATTAGGCAGACTAAAGAAATTAAAAGGATACGAATAGGAAAAGAGGAACTTAAGCTGTCACTATTTGTGGATGACATGATTCTATATTTAGAGGATTCAAAAACCTCCTCCAGAAAACTTCTAGACCTCATCAATGAATTCAGCAAAATAGCAGGCTATAAAATCAACACACATAAATCTACAGCATTTTTATATGCAAGTGACAAAACAGCTGAAAGGGAAATGAGGAAAACAACTCCATTTGCAATAGCCTCAAAAAAAAAAAAAAAAACAACAAAACTTGGGCATCAATCTAACCAAAGAGGTAAAAGATTTCTACAATGAAAACTACAAAACACTGAAGAAAGAAATTAAAGAAGACCTTAGAAGATGGAAAGATCTCCCATGTTCTTAGATAGGAAGAATTAATATTGTCAAAATGGCCATACTACCAAAAGTGCTATACAGATTCAATGCAATTCCAATTAAAATCCCAATGACATACCTTACAGAAATAGAGCAAGCAATTATGAAATTCATCTGGAAGAATAAGAAACCCAGAATAGCTAAAGCAATCCTTAGCAGGAAGAATGAAATAGGGGGTATCGCAATACCAGAACTTCAACTATACTACAAAGCAATAGTAACAAAAACGGCATGGTATTGGCACCAAAATAGACAGGTAGATCAATGGTACAGAATAGAGGACACGGACACAAACCCAAATAAATACAATTTTCTCATACTAGACAAAGGTGCCAAAAATATGCAATGAAGAAAAGATATCCTCTTCAACAAATGGTGCTGGGAAAACTGGATGTCCATATGCAAATATTTATAATTGAACATATCAATAAAGACACATATCAATATTCACCTTATCACATAGGCTTTCATGTAAAATTAGCTTTAGTTGTCCACACAATATTAGGATTAGTATTAAGTATTTGATTGTTTTTCAAATATGGTTAGGAATTGTACATATATATATAGTATATATACATATGGTGAAACATGAATATTAATAACATCTACATGTAAAAATATGTATGACAAAATATATGTTTTGCAACAGTAAATGGTTAAACTGAGACATACAAATACCTATATTGTAAATTTGAAGATGCATGCATGAATGTACATGTGAAAATACAATTATATGTATGCAAATATACCATTGATAATTGAAGGTATAAGCCAAAATACACCTAACTATTCTTATTACTCTATGTGCATTGTTCTACCATTTTGTGTATCATTCATGAACTGTGTTTAGTTTATACACTAAAAAGAGCATAAAAAGTCTGCAAAGGAGCAGGGTCAGCAAACAGCTTCAACTTGAAGGTACTCACTCTGTTCTTAATGAGAATATGTTGGTTTGCATTTGGATGAATAAGCAAGAAACATAAGTGCTTTCCAGTAACAGAAGAAGAAACTGTTCCAATTTAAACTGAATCACTGAAATCAGGAGCACATTCCCAGAAGAAAACAGCAGGGGGAGAGTTTCTTAAAATGTTTTACAAATGAATTTCAATGAGACTTTGTGAATTTCGTCATCCTTATAGGGCCAGTTGGCTCCTAGACATCAGTGCTCCTATATAAAAGAGCTCTCTCATTAGACTAGTTTGTGTAATAGGACTAAACTGATGATTGAATATGTTGGCTGAAAACACCTTACAGGTGCTGAGCAGGATCAGATCCAGCAAGCAGGTTCAATGTAGAGTCTCTCACTGTCTCGACTGAGTACCTTGGGTTTTGCATTTGGATAAATTAACTCCAAGTTATTTCCTTACCAGCAAATAAAGAAATGGTTTCCTTTCCAAGCCTCTGTACCAGTGTTACCTGGCAGTGTATTCCAAAAGGTCAACTGCAGTTGAAGTGTGATTGCTGAAAATGTTTCCCTAATGGATTTCAATGATTCCTTGGGAAAACAGTTCCCTGCATTGCCCCACGTTGATCGCAGTGATTGGTGTTCTTAGATTCAAGAGCTTTCTTATTGTACCAGTTTGTGTATTGGTAATGAGCAGTGATTTAAATGTGTAGTCTAAAAAGGGCTTAGAAGGCATGCAGAGGAGCAGCTACAACTTCAAGGCACTCATTCAGTTTTCAATGAGACTATGTTGTTTTGCATTTTGATGAATAAGCATGAAGCCTAAGTGCATTCTAGCAACAGAAGAAACATGAGCACATTCCCAGCAGACAACTGCTGTTGAAGAGTTTTCCAAAAGTGTTTCACAAAAGGGTTTCAATGAACCTTTTGAATTTGATCATTCATACAGTACCACTTGACTCCCAGACATTAGTGCTCCTATCTACACAAGCTCCCTTGATAGACTAGTCTGGTGTAAAATGACTGATCTGGTGTTTGAATGTGCTGGTTGAAAACAGCTTACAAGTGCTTAGGGTGAGCAGATCCTGCAAGTAGCTTCAGTGTAGAGGCACTCCCTGTTCTCAATGAGTATCATTTGCTTTGCATTTGGATCCATAGCTCAAAGTTTAGTTGCTTAGCATCAAGTAAAGAAATGGTTTCCTTTCGAACCTGTCTTGCCATTGTAAGCCAGCAGTGTATTCAAAAGTGCTCCACATTTCCTTGAAACTACAGGCCACTGGGGCTTTCTCCCTTGACCTTCACTCTCACCCTCAAATCTGAGCCTATGATTAGTCTTGAATATTTGCCAGAAGCCTCTCTAGTTGCCATGGGAAGCATGATTCCATCAGGCTAAAATTTCACCAATCTGTGCCTGCAGAAGTTGCCAGGATGGCACAGCAGGCACTCATGGATGCCCATGTTACCCAACACTAAGAAACAACCCTGGGGGAGAGACACCACATGCTATCTCCTATGGGATTTTGGAATTCCCTCCCTTCAATCCCAAAGTGCTGGACAGGAGCTGGTTCCACTTTGCTTATTGGAGCTGTACTGTTTTTTTTTTCTCTCATTTCACAGGAGCACTGAAATCCATGTTAGGTATCAAATTGCGATGGATCAAACCAGGATTTTCAAAGGAACTGAAGGACTGATAATTGAACGGAAGTGACTTTCTGGGAACTAATCTCAGTACAATGATTTCTGCCAATCTATGACTTCAGAAGGTGTCTGCAGAGTTGTCAGGATGGCACAGCAGGCACTCGTGGATGCCCATGTTATCCAACACCAAGAAACAACCCTGGGGGAGAGATATGACATGCCCTCTCTTATGGGATCCTGGAACCCCCTCCTTTCAATCCCAAGTTGCTGGACAGCAGCCCATTCCACTTTGTTTATTGGAGCTGTACTGTTTCTTGCTCTCATTTCACAGGAGCATTGATATCCATGTTAGGTATTTATTTGAGAAGGATCAAAACCAGGGTAGTAGAATTTTCAAAGGAAGTGATGGATTGAAAATTGAATGAAAGTGACTTTCTGGGAACTAATCTTAGTACAACGATTCCTGAAAGAATTTGCAGCAAACAGAACAACGGTTTAAATATTGTGTGGAGATTTTTTTTCCTATCAGCACATATTGTGCCTGTTTTCACACATCGTATGAGCCATTACCTTTCTATTTGTGTATTTATAGTTAGAGCATCTGGCTAAGTTTCATAGATTTTCCCTAATTTATGGAGGCTGGTTTGCACTGCACATGCAGCTGCCTCAGCTTCCCCTCTGTCCCTGAGATGATAGGAAATATCCAGCAATTCCAATCATCCATTTACTTGGCCCAGATATCTTCTGGCTAGAATTTCTTAAAGGAAATGTCTGGGAGGATGAGGCAGAGTAGCGCAAAAATTCATTGATTTTGGTCATAAAGTCTTGGGGTTCATGTGTGAATTAACCCCAAAGTTTTCTGATATAATAACAACTTGAGCATAGACTCTTTCCTACATGTCACTGTCTCTTCTCTTGCTGCAGACCCCCATGGATCACTGAGAAATTTCTCTGCTCACAGTTCAGCTACAAATCTTTTATTGCTTAAAAAGACAGGGGTAAATCTGGATCTTATTACATCCTCCAAGACTGTGAGAGTTGACATGCAACTAATGTTTCTGACTTGATTGTTTTCAAATGTGAAATTAAAATTCACTAGAAAGTGCTTGGATTTGTGTTGGTGTAGTTTTCCTGCAAACCATTTCACAGAGGGAGACCGGAAAAGGATCCAGTCTCCTGACATACTGATCCTCTTCAGATTATCCATCTTCCTCAATCTCAACAGTTTCTTATCTCTTAAATCAAGTGAATAGAACATGATTGGAAAAGTAGCAGTTTTAAGTGGAAGTCATTTAAAGGAGGTTTTTCAGAACAAGACTGGGGTAAGAGTCAGCAGCACTTTCCCAGTTACCCTAAATATTCAAGAGTAGGTTTTTGTAGAGATGAGGCAACTATGAGGAATTGATAGGTTATTTCATTCTCATGAAAATGCTGATGTGGGGTTTAAATCAGCAAGTTCTTGAAGAAGGAAGGATGCTCACCAGGAGCTGATGGCATGAAATTTCAATGGTCAACTGAAGTAGTATTTAGGAATGTGTAGTGTTTGGGGACACACTCCCAGTCTCAGTGGACTGAGAATTTGGGCACATTCCAAGGCAACCTTAATGTCAGATGGGAAACCTAGATTTGATGAGTGACTCTTGTCACTGTCTTTTCTCATTCTGCTCTGCTTTGCATTGGAAATGTATTATTTTCTTTAAGGAATTCAGTGAATTGTTGCTGAATACTTATCTTACTTTCTACTGATGTCACTCAGGAGACACAGTAGGAATTTAAAAACTGGCTTCCCTGTATCATTGCAGACCCAGCCTCAACTCTAATGAAGCTTTTTTATATAGATTTTATTTTTTTGATGGTTGTTCTTAAGCCCTGTTTTGCAGAATTGGGTGTAGGAAGTGATTTTCTCATATTGACCCATGTTTCTGTGGAAAAATTTCATTGTCCTTTTTTAGGGTAATGCCACACAGAAGTACCCCTGATTCAAAGAATTCACATTTAACAAGTGAAATCAGAGATATTAGGTATGCCATACATTTGTAGTCAATATAACAATTAAAAGAAAAAATGTATTGTGTATTTTATGAATTCTTTAGGATCTGTATTTCATGGCCAATGGCTTCCAACGCATCTTTAGATTTTCTTCTGTTTTTGAAATCCAGAAATTGTCCATATTGGGTCATCATGTTTGTATTTAACAGAGATTATTTTGTTTAAGTCTCTGATGAAGTGTTGCACTATTTTTTTCAGGAGAATCATTACATGCTTCATTTCCAAATTTGTACTCGTGGTGTTGGGTGCAGGTGCCATGGTGACAGGAAAACCTTTCCTCAAAGGTCATGTGTAAGAAATGCAAAATAAGCTTAGGTGTTATCGATGTCCATTGAAGCAACAGGAACCAGCCATGAATTTTCAGTACCATTCTAGTACCTTCAAGATGAGTTATTGTCAGTAGTTATCTTTGCTTACCAAATGCTCTGTCAATTCGTTCTTGCTCTTATGATATAGTATTTTAACACTGAAAGATGTCCTGGTATATTTTGGGAGATAGTTAACAATGACAATTTTTTTTCTTTAGTGTCTGTTCACTGAAGTTAACTTTTCATTTCCAAAACCCTTCTGTTTTTATTTCCCACAGAAAATCCTTAGTTCTTGACTTTTTAAATATTTAACTTTGAAACTTTGTACCATTTCTGTCTTTCAGCATGAGGCATGTGTCAATATGATATTATGGTCTGGAATGCTGCTCATCATATCTCTATCAGGCAATTGTTTGATCCATCACATTCCTTTTTTGGAATATATTTGTGCCATGTTCTATGTCCATGGGCTGTAGACTGAATCCTCCCTCTGGGGCTGTTAGAGGACCCTTGGAATTGTCATAGGGGGCCTCTTGTGAAAGAGGTAGTAGTCAAGAGGATGAACCTCATTTAAAGAAAAATTAGCCATTATTTCTGCAACAAAAAGTGAGTTGAAGGGTTTCTTGGAAACTGACACCACGAGAATTTGTCGGTGTAGCAAAGTGGGGCAGCAGCAAAGGAGGTGTCATGTAGCAGGTGGAGTGTGCAGAAAGCACTTGGTTTCTAGATTGATCTTTGCCTCTATCACCCATACTCAGTGACTCACTACCTCCTGCTCTTAATAAGAATCACATCAACCACCACCAATACTTAAAAGTCAAACTTCACATGTTTCATGTGTCACCTGTTTGGGCATTTTAGGAAATAGGGGCACCCAGCTCAATCTCACCTAACCCACTGAGTAGCACTGGATACACCCCTGCCCTCAGCTACAGTCATCAACCCATTTGACTGGATGGGTCCGAGGTCAGGTTCCTGAGTGAGCAAAATTGTGGGTGAGCCCAGGTATGGAGGAGCAGGACAAGAAGGTAATGTCAATGGGGATGGTGCTTTGCTGGGTGATCCTGTAACCATGGCACACCCTCTGTCCTGGCCCTGTCCTTTAGACCAGGGGAGGACAATTGTCTGCAGCAGAATAAGGGCATCCAAAAAGCCACCTTGCTTGTTGCAGCCCAATGAGAATAGGCCACCTATTGGGCCTGGAGAATAGTGTAGGCTATTAGGATCCAGGGGGTACTTTGCCCTGACTGGAGCCTAATAGCCTGCACTATACTGAAGGACTGGATCACCTGTAGTCCCAACACACCCTGGCTCCACTTCACCTGGGTGAAGAATTTAGGATCACATTTCTGGACAAGTACAGGTTTCTGGGACTCACTTTCTTGGTCCTGCCTCATACCTTCATAGCTGAGCCAGTGCTTGTCTTGAATCTTTGTCTGATGTGGCTAGGACCAGAGATGTCTCTGGTTCCTATGGGAACATTGATGTCTTTGTTCTGTCATTCAACTTTTCTGTGACATCAGGAGGTATCTGCATAGCATCCAGGATGTGACAGCAGGCACTCCCCCATGTCCATGTTGCCCAAGGTACAGAAAATCTCTGTGCTGAGCAACCAAGTGCACACTCCTACTGAAGCATGGAACCTCCATGCCTGCTGGGATCCAGCCCTAGCAGGGGTCATGGGTACTCAGTGGATGGGAGGCATCAGTGCGATGGACAAACAGCACACAGAGACACCAAGTGTTCTGAGGCTGAATGTGAATCTTTATTTTTCTGCCGGCCTTTTTATAGGTGTTTTTCTTTAGTGATGATTATATTATTTTATGGTTAGTTTAAAATAAGAAAAACCTTCAAAATTACAATCTATGCTTTTTCTGAATGTACACATTCTCTCTGTATGACAGCCCAGACCAAAACAACCATATTTCCCAGCTAAACTGAGGGCACCATGATCTGCCCGCCTTTAACCTTCAGAACAAACATGTTACTAGATTTTCTGAGAAATTACCCCTACCATGAACTCCAGTGTTTTAACAGTGAAAAGTTTTTACTATTATTAAAGGGCAAAGAAATCAACTTTGATTAATATTTAGTCTATTCTATTTCATTTAATGGCAAACTACAATCTTATTCTGATTCTCAAAGAATTAGACTAAACATAGGAAAAACATAAATTATATTTATGACTAACCTAAATGTTTTTTATTATGTAAAGTACCTCTAGAATCAACTATTAAAACTAGGAAAGCAACAAAGGCTCAGAGGAATGCCTGTTTATCCATCTATTATTATACTAAAGCAATCACAGGCTCATTTTAATTCGAGCACAGCTACAATTGTTTATTTTCATATATTTTATATATATATATTATTGCTAAATTTTCATTGTGCACTGTTTTGTGTCCCAATACATTAAAACCTTCCCAATGTTTTTCCAATAAGTTTCTAATGATATATTGATTATTAATATTAAAAAGCAACTACACATGGAGACATGCAATGCCTGTGGCCCCCAAGGAGGAGGATGATCAACAGAACCGTGTCAAGTTTTGAGTCCTCTACTCCAACAGAACCATGTCAGATGTTGGCAGAAAATAAATGCCCTTCAATACCAAGATGCTGGGTGCCAGTTTGTTGCACATTGACTATCATAGCTGTCCCATGTCTTGCTCTTATATCTTAGGAGCACTCTTAACCAAGACAGGCATTTCTTTGAGAAGGATCAAAACAAGGCTAGCAAGATTTTTAATGGAAGTGAAAGATTAAAATTTCATGGAATTGATGTTCTGGAAGATAGTCTCAGTGCAATTATTCTTGAGAGGTTTTGCAGCAAGAAGAAAAGAAGGAGGTTTGAAAATTGGGTGAGGTTTTACTTTTTATTTTGCCAGCAGATATTTTGCCTGGGTACCTAACTCATGAGTCAGCACCTCTTCCCTTTGTATAATCATATTTATAGACTATGTCTGGTTAAGTTGCTTAGGGTTTCCCTAATTGAGAGAGCATGGCTTTGTGATGGAGAACATTCATGCTTGACCCCTCATGTTGTTGAGATGATAGGCAAAATTTGGAGCCACGAATGAGTGGTTCATTTTGTCCAGATATCTGCTGGTTATTTTTTAAATAAAAATTCAGGAGGAGAAGACAGAGTGGGACAAAAATGAATTGATTTTGGTAGTAAATACTTGGAATTTGGATTAGAATTAAACCCCCAATCTTTACAATATGATGACCAGAGCATATAATTTTTCCCAGGTGTCCCTGCCTCTTCTTCCACCCCAGGCCACAATGGATGACTGAGAAAATTTTCAGCTTGGAGCTTAGCTACAAACCCTTTCCTACTGAAAATTTTAGTGGTAAATCTTTCTCAGATACACCTGCCAGGATTTGTAATTCAATATAGAAATCAAAATACAGATGAATACACATATCACTATATATGCTTGTATGTAAAGTTAGGTTTAGTTATCAGGGTAAGTTAAGGGTTAGTATTAAATTCTAGGTTGATTTAAGTTTAGCATGAGGGACTGATTATGTATATCAGGAAACACAACTATTCATAAGAATGTACTTGAGAAAAAAGGTGGAAAAATATAAACATATAAGATCTGGTACAGGGAAGGTTATATTGTGAGTCATATGAACACACTTTAATTTTCTTTGTGGATGCATAAATGCATCATATAAATGAATATATCCAAATGTACAATGGATAATTGAATATATATTAAAATGTAGATAAATAAGCATATGCATATATATGCTTTTTGTAAAGTTAGGTTTTGGCATAGAGATACTATTTGGTTCAGCATTAAGTTTTTAGTTGGGTTAAAATTAGGTTTAGGGAGGGTATGTAAATCAGAAAACATGAAAGGTTATATGAAAGTATGTGTGGAAATATAAACAAAACACATTTAACATATTTGTTCTGAAAAAGGAAAGGGCATAAGATGATCCATGCATTTATATATATTTTATTATGGCATGCATGGATATGTCATATATATGAATATAAAATAATATATATGCAAATATACTATTGGTAATGGAATACATGTCAAAATACATATAAATATTTATATTCATATACAGGCTTTTACGTAAAGTTAGGTTTAGTTATAGGGGTAATAGGGTTAGGATTGAGTTGGGTTAGGATTAAAGTTATGGAATGAATATGGATATTGGCAAACATAAATATTCATAAGAATCAAAATAATACACAATTTTAAAGTTGAGGCTGTAGGATATAACATATAACTGGATATATAATATTAAATATGCAAATATGGCATTAATAATTAAATATTGAAGACAAAATACCCATAAACCTTCACGTTAGCATACATGATTTTATGTAAAATGAGGTTTAGTTATGGGTTAATATTACAATTAGTGTGAAATTTTGATGCCAAGTGCAGTGGCACACAGGTGTAACTCCAGTAGCTTCAGAGGCTGAGGCAGGAGGATCAAGAATTTAAAGCCAGCCTCAGCAACAATGAGGCACTAAGCAATTCAGTGAGACTCTGTCTCTAAACAAAATTCAAAATATCCCTGGGGATGTAGCTTGGTGGTTCAGTGTCCCTAAGATTGATCCCCAGTACCCAAAAGAAAAGCCTGGTTAAGTTATATAAATACATATGAAAAGGTATATATGTGAATATACCATTGATAATTGAATATACAAATAAAAATACACATAAATATTCTTATTAGTATACATGTTTTTATGTAAAATTAGATTTAGATATAGGAATATGATTAAGGTTACTATTTAATTTTAAGCTGGTTTAGCATGTGAATATGTATATCAGGAACATGAATAGTCATAAGTATATACATGTGAAAATATGTGCAAAAACTTTAAAATACATGCTCTGAAACAGGGGATGGTATTATGTAAGCTGTTTGAATACAATTTTTTAAAAAATTTGGGTTGGGCTACATTCATATATCATATAATGAATATGTAATTTTGTGAATGCAAATATACCAAAGATAACTGAAAATGTAAGTCAAATACACATGAATATTTATATTGTTATACATGCTCTTATGTAAAATTATATTAGTTATTTGGATGTTAGTGTTCCTATTAAATTTGGGTTTATGTAAGTTTAGGGTTAGGCAATAATTATGGATATCAGAACACAAGGATATTCATAAGAATTTTTCCATGAAAATGTGTATGATAACATATATAAACACATGTTCCGAAATAATGGGGCTTTAATGTGAGTCATAGAAATACACTTTTTAAAATTTAGGGGTGTTATATATGACCTATAAATGAACTTAAAGTATTTTATGCTACTACACATTTGGTATTTTAATATGTCAAAATACACATAAATATCTATATTAGTATAAGCATTTTTATGTAAAAGTAGGTTTAGATATTGGGTTGGATTAGGGTTAGAATTCAGTTTTTGATGGGGATAGGGTTACTGTTAGGGAATTGATATATATATATATATATCAGTAAATGTGAATTTTTATAAGAATGTATGTTTGAAAATATGTTTGAAAATATTTATGAACATATATTTTTGATACAGGAAAGTTTATAATGTGACTCATATGAATAGAAATTTTCAAAATTGCAGATGAATGGATATATAAATTGATCTGTATTAATATATATGCAAATATACCATTTTATAATGGAATGTGTACATCAAAGTTACATAAATATTCATATCACTGTAGAAAATTATACATAAAATTATATACAGGTATGGGGTAAGTTTAGAGTTAGTTAAACATTTTGAGTTGTTTAGGGAACAAATATATGTAACTGGAAATATAAATATTAATAAGAATGTACATGTGAAAATATGTATAAAATCATACAAACAAAAGTTTGAATAGAGAGGGGTTTAATGTGAATTTTATAAATACACTTTTCAAATTTAGGGATACAATCATAAATTATATACATGAATGTATAGTATGTATACAGTTTTATAATCAAACATATCAATAAAAATACACATCATTATTCACATTATCACATGTGCTTTTATGTAAAATTAGGTTCAGTTTTCTGTAGGAATTTCAGGTAAGTCAATGTACAGGGGAAAAAAATACTTGAATCCAGAAAACTCCTCAGGACACAATAGGTGCCCTGTTTGAATGGTTTAGAAATGCTTCGCAATTCCTCTGCCTTTGAAGCCTGGAGACATTATCTATTTATAATAACCCTTGGTACTAGTGGACTCTGAGAAGCATGCAACTTATGTGATCTGCACCTGTGCAAAGAGAACTGTACCATGTAACCTAGTGTAACTTGATATGACCCTGGAATAGATAATAAACTGTACTTGCTTCCCCATGGGAGCTACTTCATGCTCTTCAGCATCCTGTTTGCTTGCCTCTTTATTAACTCTCCCCTTAACCTTTATAGCTGGACCCCAATTAACCTTGGCAACTGGCACCCTGAGCAAGGACTCTATGGAGGTCTTGATGGGAGAAGGGGTTAACTTACTGCCTGGAACAGGCTTTGGCATGCATCACACATTGGCTTGTACTGATTTCACTGGTAAGTTATGGGGAGTTCCCTGTCTAAAGCTCAATGTAGTCATCAGACTGAACTTTCTTATTTGAGCCTAAGGCCAAACATACTGTAAGTAATGCTGACCTTTTTGCTTTCCTGTCTGAAATAGATTTTTGCTGTTCATGGTATCTGGAGAGTGGAACCTTAAGACCCAAAGTTGGGAAGACATAGGCAAAAAATTGTATGAGGAGACAAGGACTTCTATAATGGGCTTACATGCTTGATATTTGTGTCAAGACTAACTGAAAAATAGCCTTGACAGAGCCACAGACTTCTCTGGCAGTTTCTAGGACTGAAGTTTTTCTCAGGCCTCTCCTTGCATTCTTACTCCTTCCTTTTCTCCTTTCCCCCTTTCAGTTCAGTCTCATTTATCTAAATGTCTCAGGCAGGCAGTTGCAGAGGGAGAAACTCATACATTGACTGTCTGCTACATTATAGTAAACAATGCTAATCAATCAGAATATAAACAATTGACTTTAGCTGTGTGTAAAGTATTAAGAAGGACAGTGTTGGAGAGTGGAATAGTAATCACTCTTAATATGATAGAGGATCTGAAAATGGGTTATGTCTTGGTTCCCAATAGTTAGAAAGCATTGGTGAAAATGGTTATTTCTCCTGCCCAAAATAGAGTGGTTTTATAAGAATACTCTGACTTAGCCCATGTTCAAGCACAGGATAATGCTCAAGGAAATGTTAATTTTGATTATGATGACTTATTTTGTGTGGGGCAAGGAGGGACATTACAACAAAAATCTCAGTTGCCCAGTTGCCATTGCCTGGATTAGAACTTTAGTTTGTAAAGTATGAAGGATGATCCCAAACACTCAGGATACTTCCAAGTCCTTTGCTGTAATTCAATAAGCCTCAGAGGAGCCTTCCATTAATTTTGTTAACTGATTGACTAAATCCATTGAAAGACAAATAGACAATTTGGAGGCTGCCAATATTCTGAGCAAACAATTAGCTTATGAAAATGCCAACCAAGATTGTAAGGAAGTAATAAAATCTATTTACCATAAAGTGGATACAACACTTTCTGATTTAATAAAGACATGTCAAAATGTTGGAACTGAAACTCATAAAGTGACTTTATTGGCTACTTCTCTAAATTCCCCTGATAAACTTGGTTACAATTGTAAAGAATCTGGCCATATTCAAAAAGATTATAAGATAACAAAAGGGCCACAAATACAACCCAATCAGAAATGCCCAATCTGTCACAAAGGATTTCATTGGGCTAATCAATCCAGATCTAAAACAGACATGTTGGAAAACCCAATTATGGGTCACCTCCCAACCCAGGGCCAAAGGAGGAGGAACTCTTTTTACCTGCAGATACACGTCTCCTTCACAAATGTTTCCAATTCAAACAGAAGCTTCTTCCACAAATCCTTTCCTGCCACTAGAGGGAGTGCAGGAATAGATTCAATTACTACTAAGGATGCTCAAATATGTCTGCCTGGGGAAGTTGGTAAAATTGCTACCCAAATCCAAAGGTACCTTTGGTTTAATGTTGTCCGACTCTTCAGTGCTAAAGAAGAAAAATCTATAATTTCCTGGAGTGGCTGATTCTGATAATACTGGTTAGATATACATTTGAGTGTGGTCTCACATGCCCTTAAATCTCCCCAAAGGATCCTCCATACCTCAATTAGTTTTCATTATTTATATTACTCCCCAACAACTCCTAGATAAAAGAGAGAATACAAGTTTTGGGCCCACTATTATTTGGAGCATGTTTATCTCTAACTGAAATAGATCAAATCAACCCTTTGTTTAAATGAACAGTCAAACACAGGGCAATTGGACACCCATGCTGATTGTTACACTTATACCTGTCTCAATGTGGTCTCTTGCATGCCCTTACAGAAGGCCACCCCAGTTTGGGGCATTGGAGAAAATAATAAACAGGTGTTTACAAACTGTCTATGATTGCATGCTCCACCCCTTCCAACCCACAAGAAGTTATTACTCAACTCCAACCACACAATATGGCAATTCCCTTTCCTATATGAGCAAGAGACAACTTACAAAAATTATAAATATCTATGGAGTCACCTTTTTTATAGGGGCCTCTGTGGAGTTGACCTCCTTCCCATTAAAATGGAAGGTCACCATTCCTGTTTGGGTAGAACAATGGTCATTGGTAAGGAGAAGGTGGCAACTATAGAGGCCCTTATTCAAGAAAAGTTATAATTGGTACATACTGAACCAGCCCATGGAACACACCAATATTTATCATAAAGAATAAATCAGGGAAATGGAGATTATTACTAGATTTATGAGAAATTAATAAATGTATACAAAATATGGGTCCACTTTGGTGTGGATTTCTTAACCCTAATTTAATCTCTTAAATTTTTCCTGAAACGTAATAGACTTAAAAGACAATTTTTTACTACTCCTGTCTTTTCTGATGATTGAGGAAAATTTGCCTTCACAGTTCCTCTTTTCAATCATCATAACCCTGCTGATATCACTGAAAAGTTCTTCCTCAAGCTTTGTTAAATGCCCTACATTATGTCAACATTTTGTAAATAAGGCTCATCAACCTTCCTGAAAATTATTTCCAAATATTCTTGTCATTTCATGGATGATATTTTGATTGCTGGTCAATATTTACAGAAGATACATTAACTAAATTGCAACACATTCTATTACAATCTGGTCTTTCTGTGACCACAAAAAGTATTCAATGACAACTCCCTATTAACTATGTAGGATGTAAGATACTCCAAATTATTTCATTTCTCATATTCCAATATTGGCTATTCCTTGTAAATCTTCCTTAGTTCAATTACAGCAATTTTTAGGACATTTAAATTGGGCTCTACCATATATTTCTTTACTGATATGATGTTGCCTTTTTTTTCAGCTATTGAAAAGTAACACAATCCCACCAGTTTTTTCCAGTTAACTCCTCCACTGACTGCAGCTCTTCAGTGTTAATGAGAAATAATCTAAAGTTCTTTTTTTTAAATGATGTTTGATTCTTTCCATTATTTTTTTCCTTCCCCCCACCCCTCCCACCTCTCTTTTCCCTCTATACAGTCCCTCCTTCTTCCATTCTTGTCCCACTCCCACCCCCCATTAAGTGTCATCATCCACTTATCAGTGAGATCATTCCTCTTTTGGATTTTTGAGATTGGCTTTTCTCACTTAACATGATATTCTCCAATTTCATCCATTTGCCTGCAAATGCCATAATTTTATTATTCTTTATAGCTGAGTAATATTCCATTGTATATATATACCACAGTTTCTTTATCCATTCATCAATTGAAGGGCATCTAGGTTGGTTCCACAGTCTGGCTATGGTGAATTGAGCAGCTATGAACATTGATGTGGCTGTATCTCTGCAGGATGCTGATTTTAAGTCCTTTGGGTATTGGCTGAGGAGTGGGATAGCTGGGTCAAATGGTAGGTCCATTCCAAGTTTTCTAAGGAATCTCCACACTGCTTTCCAGAGTGGATGCACTAATTTGCAGTCCCACCAGCAATGTATGAGTGTTCCTTTTTCCCCACATCCTCTCCAACACCTATTGTTGCTTGTATTCTTGATAATCGCCATTCTAATTGGGGTGAGATGAAATCTTAGTGTAGTTTTGATTTGCATTTCTCTTATTACTAAAGATGTTGAACATTTTTTCATATATCTGTTGATTGCTTGTACATCTTCTTCTGTGAAGTGTCCATTTCCTTAGCCCATTTGTTGATTGGGTTATTTGTATTCTTGGTGTAGAGTTTTTTGAGTTCTCTATATATTCTGGAAATTAGTGCTTTATCTGAAGTATGAGTGGCAAAGATATTCTCCCACTCTGTAGGCTCTCTCTTCGCATTGCTGATAGTTTCCTTTGCTGAGAGAAAGCTATTTAGTTTGAATCTATCCCAGTTATTGATTCTTGCTTTTATTTCTTGTGCTATGGGAGTCCTGTTAAGGAAGTCTGATCCTAAGCCAACATGGTGAAGATTTGGACCTACTTTTTCTTCTATAATCTGCAGGGTCTCTGGTCTGATTTCAAGGTCCTTGATCCATTGTGAGTTGAGTTTTGTGCAGGGTGAGAGAGAGGGGTTTAGTTTCATTCTGTTGCATATGGATTTCCAGTTTTCCCAGCACCATTTGTTGAAGAGGCAATCTTTTCTCCATTGCATATTTTTGGCACCTTTGTCTAGTATGAGAAAATTATATTTATTTGGGTTTGTGTCCGTGTCCTCTATTCTGTACCATTGATCTACCTGTCTATTTTGGTGCCAATACCATGCCATTTTTGTTACTATTGCTTTGTAGTAGAGTTGAAGTTCTGGTATTGCAATATCACCTGTTTCATTCTTCCTGCTAAGGATTGCTTTAGCTATTCTGGGTTTCTTATTCTTCCAGATGAATTTCATGGTTGCTTGCTCTCTTTCTGTGAGGTACATCATTGGGATTTTAATTGGAATTAAATTTTTTTTTTGACACACATTCATACCCAGACACATTCGGACACGCCCATGCATACTCACACACAGACACACATTCTCTCTCTTTGCCCTATCTCGCTCTCTCTCTCTCATACACACACACACACACACACACACACACACACACACACACACATATCTACATATTCTACCCATTGTTGCTGGAGTGAGCTTCCCACGTGCCCTATTTTGGGACACCCCAGAGGAGCAAGGTAGGACATTCCTTGATTTAAAAAAAAATTATGTTAAATGATTGATTGTTGAACTTTGTTAGTTTGAATACATTTTTAGTTTGACTTCCTGAAAAACAAAAGAGATTATCATGTTATGTATACATAAGGAACATTCCACCTCTTTGAATCTAATGTCTTTTATTTATTTTCTTATCTTATTGTGTTTTCCAGAAGATGTAACACCTGTTGTCCTTTGTTTGATCTTCAGTGTAATGAGGAGGGCTTGAAAGTTTTAGTAGGTCTGAAATTGGCCCTATATTTCCATAGATATTCTTCATCATGCACAGTATGGCCTATTCTTACATTAATTGTCAAACACATACATCACAAAGGATTTCAGTTTCATCAAGGACTTTCCTGAATTTAGAAAAATCATCAAATGTCTTTCCTCCTTGGGCCTTTTAATGTGTTGACGTGTTTATAGCTTTTCTGAGCTGAATCATCCTCTAATTCATGCATAAATCCACAGGGGCAGTCTTTTTTTTTTTTTTTTTTTTTTTTTTTGGACTGGCTACTTTATCTATTTATTTTTTTAATTTATTTTAATTGTAAACAAAGGGGATACATGTTGTTTCTGTTTGTACATGGAGTAACAGCATACCATTTGCATATTCATACATTTACATAGAGTAATGATGTTTGATTCATTCCGTTATCTTTTCCTCCCCCTCACCCCTCCCAGCTCTCTTTTCCGTCTATACAGTCCCTCCTTCCTCCATTCTTGCGCCCCCTCACCCCACATTACGTGTCACATCCACTTATCAGCGAGATCATTCGTCTTTTGGATTTTTGAGATTGGCTTTTCTCACTTAGCATGATATTCTCCAATTTCATCCATTTTCCTGCAAATGCCATAATTTTATCATTCTTTATAGCTGAGTAATATTCCATTGTGTGTGTATATATATATATATATATATATATATACAATGTGATATATATATATATATCACAGTTTCTTTATCCATTCATCAGTTGAAGGGAATCTAGGTTGGTTCCACAGTCTGGCTATGGTGAATTGAGCAGCTATGAACATTGATGTGGCTGTATCTCTGCAGGATGCTGATTTTAAGTCCTTTGGGTATAGGCCAAGGAGTGGGATAGCTGGGTCAAATGGTAGGTCCATTCCAAGTTTTCTAAGGAATCTCCACACTGCTTTCCAGAGTGGATGTACTAATTTGCAACCCCATCAGCAATGTATAAGTGTACCTTTTTCCCCATATCCTCTCCAACACCTATTATTGCTTGTATTCTTGATAATCACCATTCTAATTGGAGTGAGATGGAATCTTAGTGTAGTTTTGATTTGCCTTTCTCTTATTACTGAAGATGGTGAACATTTTTCCATATGTTTGTTGATTGCTTGTAGATCTTCTTCTGTGAAGTGTCTGTTCATATCCTTAGCCCATTTGTTGATTGGGTTATTTGTATTCTTGGTGTAGAGTTTTTTTGAGTTCTTTATATATTCTGGAAATTAGCGCTCTATCTGAAGTATGAGTGGCAAAGATATTCTCCCACTCTGTAGGCTCTCTCTTCTCATTGCTGATAGTTTCCTTTGCTGAGAGAAATTTTTTTAGTTTGAATCTATCCCAGTTATTGATTCCAGCTTTTATTTCTTGTGCTATGGGAGTCCTCTTAAGGAAGTCTGATCCTAAGCCAACAAGTTGAAGGTTTGGACCTACTTTTTCTTCTATAAGATCAGGGTCTCTGGTCTGATTCCGAGGTCCTTGATCCATTTTGAGTTGATTTTTGTGCAGGGTGAGGGATATGGGTTTAATTTCATTCTGTTGCATATGGATTTCCAGTTTTCCCAGCACCATTTGTTGAAGAGGCTATCTTTTCTCCATTGCATATTTTTGGCCCCTTTGTCTAGTATGAGAAAATTGTATTTATTGGGTTTGTCCATGTCCTCTATTCTGTACCATTGATCTACCTGTCTATTTTGGTGCCAATACCATGCCATTTTTGTTACTATTGCTTTGTAGTATAGTTGAAGTTCTGGTATTGTGTTACCCCCTGTTTCATTCTTCCTACTAAGGATTGCTTTAGCTATTCTGGGTTTCTTATTCTTCCAGATGAATTTCATAATTGCTTGCTCTATTTCTGTAAGGTACATCATTGAGATTTTAATTGGAATTGCATTGAATGTGTATAGCACTTTTGGTAGTATAGCCTTTTTGACAATATTGTTCTGCCTATCCAAGAACATGGGAGATCTTTCCATCTTCTAAGGTCTTCCTTAATTTCTTTCTTCAATGTTTTGTAGTTTTCATTGTAGAGATCTTTTACCTCTTTTGTTAGATTGATGTCCAAATATTTTTTTTTTGAGGCTGTTGCAAATGGAGTTGTTTTCCTCACTTCCCTTTCAGCTGTTTTGTCACTTGCATATAAAAGTGCTGTAGATTTATGCGTGTTGTTTTTATAGCCCGCTATTTTGCTGAATTCATTGATGAGGTATAGAAGTTTCCTGGAGGAGTTTTTTTGGATCCTCTAAATACAGAATCATGTCATCCGCAAATAGTGACAGCTTAAGTTCCTCTTTTCCACACCAAGGAAAGAAAATTTTAGACCAATATCCTTGATGAATATAGATGCAAAGATCCTTAACAAAATATTGGCAAACTGTATCCAAAAACATATTAAGAAAATTGTGCACCACGATCAAGTGGGGTTCATTCCTGGAATGCAAGGATGGTTCAACATTCGTAAATCAATAAATGTAATCCATCATGTCAATAGACTTAAGGATAAGAGTCATATGGTTATTTCAGTTGACACAGAAAAAGTGTTTGACAAAATACAACACCACTTCATGCTCAAAGCACTAGAAAAAATAGGGATAGTAGGAACATACCTGAACATTGTAAAGGCTATTTATGCTAAGCCCACGGCCAACATCATTCTTAATGGAGAAAAACTGAAACCATTCCCTTTAAAAATGGGAACAAGACAGGGATGTCCTCTTTCACCACTTCTATTCAACATTGTCCTCAAAACTCTAGCCAGAGTAATTAGGCAGACTATCTAAAGTTCTTATATATACAGTTCCAACAATCTATGTTCCTTTATCTCTAATAATCTTTACAGGAAAGCCTTATGCCTTTGCTGCAGTTGTTGCCATTTGTAATCAAAATTTGCATATAATAGAGTGGTTATATTCTCCTCACTTGTCGGTTATATTCTCCTCACTTGTCAGGAAGAAATGTTCTTTCTTATGCTGATATGAATGCTCAATTGATCTCAGATAGTGGCAATTGAATTTTATCTCTTATAGAAACAGGTATTTATGTACTTTATCTTACATGTGGAAAAACTTTCAATTTACAGTATTTACACTTTCTTCTTATTATCAAGTCATGTTAACTGATTTTTTAGCTCCTGTTGCTTTCCATACACCTCTGGATGAATGCCTTTCCTTATTGTGTCAATTCTCTCATGCTCCCTTTTCTATAATCTCCTCCATTCCATTTTCCAGAAGGATTACTGTCTATACTGATGCAGGAAAACAATTATGTGTGGTATCTATATTCACTAATAAAAAATGGACTGATTATTAGATAGTGCCTAAAGTTTCTCCTCAGTAGGCAGAATTATCTGCAATTATTTTGATGGGTGTATGTTTTTCTCTACCTTAAACATCATTACAGATTCTCAGTACGTAGCCAAACTGATGCCTCTTAATTCCTCTGCAATTTTGTCACATCATTTGGACTCTAAATTGTTATCCCTGTTTATCACTTTTTAATCTCTTTTACAGGATCATACAGCACCAATATTTCTTGCTCACATATGTAGCCACAGTAAGATTCCTGGACCAATCACTAAAGGAAGTGCTCTTGCTGATGCTGCTATAAAATCATTTCATCCTCTCTTTTCAGATGCCATGAAATCACAAATTTTTTTTTATCAAAATGCTCACTCTTTAATGAAAACCTTTTCTATTTCCTCTCAACAGGCCAATTTCATTGTTAATATTGCTCTCAATGCACATCTTTTGTGCCCTTACTTGGGAAATGGTAATCTTCATGGTTTATATCCTAATGCTCTTGGTCAGATGGCTGTGACTCATTTTTCTCTTTTTCATCCCTGTTCCTTTTTACATGTTACCATAGATACATCCTCAGGCCGTATGTGGGCCAGTACACATTGTTCACAGAATGTCGAAGCCTATATCTCTCATGTGCTCTTTAACACTGCCACGATGGGTAAACATCATCATTTTAAAAAATGACAATGCCCCTGATTATACTTCTAGTGCCTTTGCTCAGTTTTGTGATCAATGGAATATAATTCATACCCATGAAATTCCTCACAATACTACTGGGCAGGCCTTAGTTGAACGTGCACATTGCACACTTAAGATGTGCCTTTTAAAAGAAAAACTGAAAAGGGGATCTAGACTTGCTCATGATAATAATGCTGTCAACATTGCCTTGTTCACAATAAATGCTCTTAAAGTATGAAGATAATCCACATCGCTGATCCTCTGCCTTGGACAGGCATTCTACCCCTAAGAAACCACTACCACAGATGTATGTAAAATACTGAGTTCCACCAGATCCAATTTGGCAGGATCCTGTACCTTTGATTACATGGAGGAAGGGAGGTGCAGCTGTTTTAACTCCTTCAGGACCTGGCTGGACTTCTGCCAGGTGTGTGAGACCCATCAATCTTCATGAGTTGGCATTGAGGAATTCACACTCCAATTCTCAAATTCCATTTGACCCTGGATGAAGAGAATCCTGATTCAAAGCAGGAACCTCCAAAATGAACAACAGGCCCAAAGGACACTTGGTCTTCTAATCATCTTGTGACTTGTGGGGATATAAAGAGTTCAACATCTGCTCAACAATTGCTAACCCAGATGGGGTTAAAATGCACCCCAGAACACTTGGTTATAGCTCTGTTTGCCAAACTTACCCTAAATTCCACAACAATGCTGGCTATTATTGTGTTATTTCTCTTTTGCTCTATCCCTTTACCAAAAAACTGTTTCATCTTTGGTTTCCCTCATCAATTATAATGTTTACATCTGCTAAGAGGAAATTGTTAATTCTTCTGAGATTTGAATTCATTAAGATGTAGATATAGGAAGCATACTGAGATCTTGCCTTGTCCCTGTGTGCTGTCCTGCTTATGAAATTGCTAATATGACAATGTTTTTCACTAATCAAGGCATTCAAAAACCTGTGTCTTATTAAGATTCTATAATTGGGGAAATCCTCATTATACAAAGCCTTCCCATGCCATGATGCTACTTACACCTGTGGTCTCTTTAAATATGACCGACACCTGTGCTGAAATTCTAACCTGTACTCATAAATATGTGTCAATGGAATATCCTTCCTTCAATTGCTCTAATGTTGAACCCATTTTGTATGGAGATGTACATATCCCTTTGCCTCCTGGATGGTTCTTTTTCTGTGGGTCTTATACTTCTAACTATATTCTGACTAATATGTCCCATGAAACTCATTGTTGTTGAAGTAGATTAAAGGTGTTTCTCCCCTCTCCTTAGGATTTAATAGGTCATCATCCAGCTCAATGGTTACATAAAAAGGCTGTATCCTTAGATGATGATAGTGATGATTCAATTTATCTATTGTCTAAAGTAGAATTTGAAACTTTAACTTTCTCTTTAGTTGGTATTCCTGCCCTAGCAGTAGAAGCTTAAAACAGACAATGAAACTTGCTTGTGCTATGGTAAAAAATATAAAGTGCACATCAATGGCAATTACTATGCTAAATGAGGAACAAAAAAATCATCAAGTTATTCTTGATAATAGGACTTCTATTGATAATTTGCTATGATTACATAATAAGGTGTGCCAAAAATGTAATAATATGTGTTATTTTAATTTAACTGATAATAGTAATCCAAATTTAAAGGGAATTGGATCATCTTAAGAACATTGTAAAGAAGGTGCAACAAGATGATGAAGGTGGGGATATATTATATTTGTTAAAATTATACCTACCAAATTTTAAATGGATAATAGCTTTTCATTGGAGAATGTTTATTGACACTTGCCTTATTATGCTGTGCTTGTTTTTGTCAATGTTTGCCTTGCTTTCTCCCTCCACCTTACTTGAACAGAAGACAAGTCATGTCTATTCAAAAGGCCATACAAAACAAAAATGGGAATTTGTAGGGATTTCATTCAGGTCGTACAGTGTATAAGGGAACAAAAGTCCATAGTTGAGAAATGTGTTCAGGACACAATAGGTGCACAGTTTGAGTGACTTAGAACTGATCTGCAACTCCTATGTCCTTGAGGCCTAGAGACATCTCATTATAATAACTTTTGGTACTAGTGGACTCTGAGAAGCAAGCAAGTTATGTGATCTGCACATGAAGAAAGCTAATTGCACTATATAACTTATTGTAATTTGATATGATCCTGCAATAGATAATTAACTGGACTAGTTTACCACTACAGCTACTTCTTCCTTTTTACCATCCTGTCTGCTCACCTCTTCATTCTCTTCATTCTCTCCTTAACCCTTATTTCTGGACCCCAATTAACCTTACAGTTAAACATAAAATGATAGAATTAGTATTAAAATTTTGATTGGAAAGTGAAGAGAGAGCCTACAGTGTGGGAGAAAATCTTTGCCACTCACACTTCAGATAGAGCACTAATTTCCAGAATATATAAAGAACTCAAAGAAACGCTACACCAGGAATACAAATAACCCAATCAACAAATGGGCTAAGGAAATGAACAGACACTTCACAGAACAAGATCTACAAACAATCAACAGATAGATGAAAAAATGTTCAACATCTCTAGTAATAAGAGAAATGCAACTCAAAACTACACTAAGATTCCATCTCACCCCAATTAGAATGGCAATTATCAAGATTACAAGCAAAAATAGGTGTTAGCGAGGATGTGGGGAGAAAGGTACACTCATACATTGCTGGTGAGGATGCAAATTAGTGCAGCCATTCTGGAAAGCAGTGTGGAGATTCCTCAGAAAACTTGGAATGGAACCACCATTTGACCCAGCTATCCCACTCCTTGGCCTATACCCACCTGACTTAAAATCAGCATAATACAGTGATGCAGCCACTTCAATGTTCATAGCTGCTCAATTCACAATAGCTAGACTGTGGAACCAACCTAGATGTCCTTCAATTGATGAATGGATAAAGAAACTGTAGTATATGTATACAATGGAATATTACTTAGCCATAAAGAATGATAAAATTATGGCATTTGCAGGCAAATGGATGAAATTGGAGAATATCATGTTAAGTGAGATAAGCCAATCTCAAAGAAACCAAAGGATGAATGATATTGCTGATAAGTGGATGATGACACATAATCGGGGGTGGGAGGTGGACAAGAATGGAGAAAGGAGGGACTGTATAGAGGGAAAAGAGGGGTGGGAGCGGTGGGGGAAGGAAAAAATAACAGAATGAATCAAACACCATTACCCTAGGTAAATGTATGATTACACAAATGGTATGCCTCTACTACATGTACAAACAGAGAAATAAGAGGTATCCCATTTTTTTACAATAAAAATAAATTTTAAAAATTTTGAATGGTTTCCATATATGGTTATGGATTGAATATATATATATATCATGAAACATGAAAATAACAAATAAACCATTTATAATTGAAGGTATAAGTCAAAATACACATAACTATTCTTATTAGTATATATGCATTTATGTAAATTTAGGTTTACATATGGGGTAAATTTAAGGTTAGTATTAAATTTTTTGTTCTCATAGGGTTAGGGTTAGAGAATGAATATGAGTATCAGGAAATATGAGTTTTCCCTAGAAAGTATGCTTGAAAATATATTAAAATAGCAAATATCTTAGGGTCAGTCATAAAAATACACTTTTGAAAATATGGAAGACTGGATAAGTTACATATATGAATATATAATATATAAACAGATATTCCATTGATTACTGAATATAGAAGTCAAAATACACACAAGTATTCATATTTTATGTATGTTTTCATGCAAATCCTGTGTAGTTCTGGTGTAAATTTAGGGTTAGTATAAAATTTAGGATTGAGTTTAGGTTAGGGTTTGGGAATGAATATGGATATCAGGAAACATGAATATTCATAAGAATGAACACACTAAAATATGTACTCATTCAGAAAACTCCCTTGAGGAGAAAGTCATGCTTTCAATGAACAGTTGTTTACCAATGGCACACGCAGTTCCAAAACTTAACTTCAACCTGTGAAGAGCAGTAATTCTTTATGCTAGTTCCACCCTAGACAAACCTCAATGTGCTCACTGACAACTGAGTTCTTTTGACATAAAGCTGCTTGCACAAAATCCTACTTTTCTCCTCTTCCCACATTCTTAGCAACCTCATGCAGAACAAAGTTCAGACCCAGTATCCAGTCTGATAGGTACTCCAAGTTAGCAGGAAAAGCTGGTATGCTAACGGGTCAACTCCCCAAAGATTCATTGAAAGTGAACTCACAAACTTTCCCAACTCCCCCCCACCGAAGTACCAGATCCCTCTTGTAAAGAAATTCCATTTACCAACGATACAGACAATTCAAAATTTAAACCTTGCCTGCAACCCTGGAGAAGGGATACTCTTTCATGCTGGGTCACTGACAATTAAATGAGTTTCTGCTTCCAGAAACTGCTTCAGTTATGCCTTCCTATATGTTCTCAGCAAACACCTATGGAGCACACTTCAGAACCAGTATCCAGAGGTTGTTAGTAGTAATTTCACTGTGTTGCTAAAGTGTGAGTGCACTATTGAAATGTCCTTTCTGGACGACCTCTTAACATGTCTCTGACACTTGTTAAGCAGTTGCACTTCTATGTGCTGTATTTCCTTGGGAAAGCTTTTGGAATATGAAGTTTTTCAGAAAGCATTTGTACCTATGTGCCCCTAGTTCACCAATGCCATTTACTAATGACATCATTGATCCAAAAGTGAAACCTTGCTTGCAAGCTCTGAAAAGTACTAACGCTTCATTCTGGATATGAATTGTAATGTGCTGTTAAAGGGTGAGTGAACTCTTGTAACCTCTCTGGGTGACATTCAGAAGTGCCAATGCATTTCTGTGTGCTGCTATTCCTCAGGCATTTTGAATAAATTCATGAAGTTTCTAAGAGAGAAATTGTACCTACATGTACTAGTTAGAAAAGAAATTTGCATTTTAAGAGAGTCAATTAACCAAAACTTTATTCAGACTGTCAAATTTTACTGGGAAATTTCCTACCATTGCCCGATTTCACTAGTGAGGGACCTCCCTTTACAAATTGCACAGAAGTCATGGGTACTGAGAGATTAGAGATCAAAGACTGCCCACATAAACTGAAAGGCATGCTGCTCAATGTTCTAGCACAGGAAAGAAAGCCAATTTCTCCATGCTGAATGTGGAGGAGAGGAAATATTCATTTTGCAACCTTGTTGAAGGTGCCAGTCCCTAAGGAGCCCATTCCTGGAAAATCCAAGTTTGGCCCAGAATCCAGGCCTGGCAAACCTATGCTGCATTCCATGGAGCATGCCTAATGACAAGTAGAAAATTACACAAGCAGAGGAGTTCATACAGGACATTACTGGTGATAGAAACCCACCCAGATATCCCCTTCTCACTCCAATTTACATGCTTGCAGGATGAGATAGAAGAGATGCTTCTGACTAGGAATTCAAAATGGTGGAAGTGGTAGAGATTGAATTTGGAGACAGAACGTGAGTCCAGGAAACATAGGTTCCACAGATGACAAAGTGGACTAAGAATTGTCTCCTCCACTGCAGGAATGAAATCAAGAAGAGAGCCCTCAAGTGCAGTCTTCAGTGTGGACTTGAAATTCTGGGCCCTGGGGGTGCACTGGTTTAAAACTGCCAGAACAATTGGCATCCATCCAAGAACCTGCAATCTACATAAGTCTAAACAACACCTCCAAGAGTTACTCCTAATAGGTTGATTACCTCTCTCACGCCAGCAACCACACCCTGAGGATTGAGCAAGCATCTTACTCCAGATGAAACCACCTCATGCTGCTGAGGAGGAAAGCTGAGCATCTTTTTAACTCCAATGGAAACAATTGGTTAACTTGTCATAACGATTGATTTTCTTGGTTTAATTGTTGCTGTAATTGTTCATATACATATTTATGTTTGCTTCTTTTTTCAGTTTTAGAATTTTAAAGCCAGTTATTATTCTTGGATCAATATTTAGAGTACTTGATATGCCTTTATGTAAAAGTAGTTTTAGTTAGAGAGGTAACATTATGGTTAGTAAGGGTAAGAGATAAGGAATGCATATGTGCATTGGGAAACAAATATTCAAAGGAAAGTACATTAAAATATGTATGAAAACATATAAAATTTATATGTTCCTAAACATGCAACAGTATATTGTGCATTAATGAATACACATTTTTGAACTTGAGAATGCATGGATATGTTATAAACCTGAATATTTAAGAACATTCAGTCAAATTGAATATATAAGTAACACCACATAAATCTTATATTTTTACTCATCCAATTGTGATAAAATTAGGTTCGGGTATGGGGTAATGTCAGGGTTATATTAAATTTGGAGTTGAGTTAGGATTAGGGTTAGGGAATCAATATGTATATCAGGAATCATAACTATTCACAAAAAGGGACATGTATAAAGGTGTATAAAAGCACACAAGAATATATGTTTTCTGAAATAGAAAATTTTACGATGTAACTCCTTTGAATACACTTTTTCAGAACTAGGGTATGCATGGATTTGTGATAAAAATATATTATAATGTATGTACAATATTAATTGATTATTGGATATATAATTCAAATTAAACATAAACATGTTGATTAGTATATAGGTGGTTATGTGAAAGAGGTTCAGGTATGGGGTCATTTAATTTAGTATTAAATTTAGTATTAAATTTAGAGTTGTTTGGGAAATATTTGTATATCAGGAAACAAATATTCATAAGAATATACATAAAATATACATGTGAAAAGATTCATAAAGTTATATGTTTGAACAAAGAATAAGTTATAACATGAATCAAATAAATATACTTTTTAAAAAGAAGGGCAAATATGATATATCATATAAATTTATACATAATATATATGCAAATATATTATTCATAATTGCATAAACATTTCAAAATACAGAAAATTTGCATTAGTATACTTTTATGTAAAGTGATGCGTAGATATAGGTGTATGAATAAGGTTAGTATTAAATTTTGGGTCTGTTTAGTGTTAGTGTTATAAAATGGATAACTACATCAAGAAAAATGGATCTAAGATTATACATGTGAAAATATGAATGAAAACATAAAAATATATGTTCTTAAATAGGGATGAGTATAATGTGAATCATGTGTACACTTTTTAATGCATGAATATATCAAATAAATAAATTTAATAATACTATATGCAAATGTGCCATTTCTAATTAAAAAAAGTCAAAATAACATAAATATGCATACTAGTCATATGATTATATTTAAATTATTGTTAGCTATGGAGAAATATATATTTTTATGTTTTCATTCATATTTTCACATGTATAATCTTATATCCATTTTCTTGATGTACTTATCCATTTTATAACACTAACACTAAACAGACCCAAAATTTAATACTAAATAAGAAGGGGAGACAATACCCAAAGTTTCATTGAAATCCATTTGTGAAACTTTCTCAGAAAAGGAACTGCAATTTCAGCTCTATTCAACATGCATGTTACAGTTCTGCAACAGGAAAACATAATGTGCTTGTCTAGAAAATTAAGAGGTAGAAATCTCAGATGTTGGAGGCAGAGTAGGAATGATGAAAAAAGAAAATACCCAAAGTCTCATGAAAATCCATGTGTGAATTTTCTCAGAAAAAAAACATTAGAATGCAGGTTTACTCCACTTGCATAGGGAAAGCTCAATTCAGAAAATTAGAAATATATTGTTATAGCAGAAAAAGCATGCATGTTGGCACCACCAAATCTTGTTATCGAAGTGGGTATGAGGAGGAGAGATAATACCCAAAGTTTCATTGAAATCCATTAGTAAAACTTCCTCAGAAAAGCAACTTCAATTTCAGCTCTATTCAACCTGCACTTTACAGTTCTGCAACAGAAAAACAATGTAAGCACTCCTGTTGGTAGACTGCTGAGGTGTCAGGGTCAGACTGGAAATGAGGAAAAGAGAAAATACCCAAAGTTTCATTGAAATCGGTTCATGAAATTTTCTCAGAATACTGTATTAATGTGCAGCTTTACTCTGTGTGCATAGTTAAAACTCAATTCAGAAAATTAGAAGCATATTGTTATAGTGGATGAACCATGCATGTTGGCACCAAATCTTGTTAGGAAAGTACAGAGGAGGAGAGATAACACCCAAATTTTTATTGAAATTCATTACTGAAACTTTCTCAGAAAAGGAGCTTCAATTTCAGCTCTATTTAACATGCACGTTAGAGATCTGCAACAGGAAAATATAATGTGCTTGCTTAGAAAACTTGGAAATAGAAAGTTCAGATTTGGGGGCAGAGTGGGAATGACAAAGAGGAAATACTCAAAATTTCATGGAAATGGATTCGTGAAATTTTCTCAGAAACCTGTATTAGAGTGCAGCTTTACTCTGCTTGCCTATAGAAAGCTCTTTTCAGGAAATTAAAAACAGATTGTTATAGTAGAAGTGCCATGCATGTTGGCAGCACCAAATATTGGTAGGAAAGTGTGTATGAGGAGGAGAGATAATACCAAAGGTTCACTGAATTCCATTGCAGAAACTTTCTCAGAGAAGGAACTTCAATTTCAGCTCTATTCAACCTGCACATTACAGTACTGCAGCAGGAAAGAATAAGTGGATTGCCAAGAAAACTTGAAGGTGTAATGCTCAGATGTTGGGGGCAGAGTGTGAATGATGAAAGAGTAAGTTCCCAATTTTGATGGAAATTCATTCTTGCAATTTTCTCAGATAGCTGTATTAGAGTGCAGCTTTACTCTGCTTGCCTAGATAAAGTTTGATTCAAGAATTTAGAGACCTATTGTTATAGCAGAAGAACCATGCATGTCACACCACCAAGTCTTGGGAGCAACCTGGGTATGACAAGGAGAGATAATTCCCAAAGTTTGATTGAAATGCATTCAATTTCCCCAGAAAACTGTATTAGGTTGCAGCTTTAATCTGCATGCATAGGGAAAGGTGAATTCATGGAATTAGAAACATATTGTTATGGTAGAAGCATGGTGCATGATGGCACCACCAAATCTTTGGAGCAAAGTGGGGATGAGGAGGAGAGATCATACCCAAAGGTTCCTTGCATTCCATTCATGAAACTTTCTCAGGAAAGAAACTTCAATTTCAACTCTATTCAACCTGCAAGTTACATATCTGCATCAGGAAAACATAAAAAGCTTGCCTCAAAAACCTGTCGGTAGAATGCTCAGATGTTGGGGGCAAAGTGGGAATGATGAAAAGAGAAAATACCTAAAGTTTCATGGAAATCCATCCGTGCAATTTCCTCAGAAATCTGTATTAGGGTGGAGTTTTACTCTTCATGCATAGCGAAAGCTCAATTCAGGGAATTAGAAGCATATTGTTATAGCAGAAGCACTGTGCATGTTGAACCACCAAAACACGAGAGCCAAGTGGGTTTGAAGAGGAAAGATAATACCTAAAGATTCATTGAAATCCATTTGGTAAACATTCTCAGAAAAGGAACTTCAATTTCAGCTCTATTCAACATGAACATTACAATTCTGCAACTGGAAAACATAAGGCGCTCTCCTAGAAAACCTGTAGGTTTAATGCTCAGGTGTTGGGGGCAGAGTGGCAATGTTGAAAAGAGAAAACACCCAGTTTTATGGCAATCCATTAGTGTATTTTCTCAGAAAACTCTATTAGGTTGCAACTTTACCCTGAGTCCATAGGGAAAGCTCAATTCAGGGAATTAGAAATACATTTTTTTAGCAGAAGCACAGTGCATGTTGGCACCACCAAATCTTGGGAGCAAAGTGCGTATTAGGTGGAGTGTTATTACCCAAAGTTTTCCTGAAATCCATTAGTGAAACTTTCTTAGAAAAGTAAGTTCAATTTCAGCTCTATTCAACCTGCACATTACATTTCTGCAACTGGTATACATAAGGGGATTGCATAGAAAACCTGGAGGAAGAAAGCTCAGAAGTTGGGAACAGAGTTGCAATGTTGAAAAGAGAAAATGCCCAAAATTTCATGTAAATCCATTAGCACAATTTCCTCAGAACATTGTATTAATGTGCAGCTTTGCTCTGTTTGCACAGGGAAAGCTCAATTGAGGCAATTGGAAACATTGTTATTATACAAACATGGTGCATGTTGGCAACACCAAATCTTGGGAACAAAGTGGGTATTGAAATCCATTGAAATCTATTCTTGAAACTTTCTCAGAAAAGAAACTTCAATGTCAGCTCTATTCAACCTGCAAGTTACAGTTCTGCAACAGGAAAACATAAAGGGTTGGCCTAGAAAACCTGGAGGTACAGTGCTCATATGTTGGTACCAGAGTGGAAATGATGAAAACAGAAAGTACCCAAAGTTTCATGGAAATCCACTCATATATTTACCTCAGAAAATGGTAATACAATGCAGCTTTAATCTCTGTGCATAAGGAAAGCTCAATTTAGGGAATTAGAAACATATTGGTACAGCAGAAACACCGTGCATGTTTTCACCACCAAATCTTGGGAGGAAAGTGGGTATTGGGAGGAGAGGCAATGCCCAAAGTTTCATTGCAATCCATTTGTGAATCTTTCTCAGAAAAGGAACTTCAATTTCAGCTCTATTCAACTGCTGGTTAGAGATCTGCAACAGAAAAACATAAGGGGCTTGCCTAGCAAAGCTGGAGGTAGAATGCTCAGGTGCTGGGGGCAGAGTAGGAATGATGAAAAGAGATAATATCCAGTTTCATGGAAATCCATTTGTGCATTTTCTCAGAAAACTGTATTAGGTTGCAGCTTTACTCTGAGTGCATAGGGAAAGCTCAATTCAGTGAAATAGAAATATATTTTTTATAGCAGAAGGATGGTGCATGTTGGCACCACCAAATCGTGGGAGCAAAGTGGGTATGAAGAGGAGAGATAATGCACAAAGATCTTGAAATCCATTAGTGAAACTTTCTCAGAAAAAGAACTTCAAATTTAGCTCTATTCAACCTGCATGTTACAGTTCTGCAACAGGGAAACATACAGAGTTGGCCTAGAAAATATGGAGGTAGAATGCTCAGATGTAGGGAACAGAGTAGCAGTGTTGAGAACAGAAAATACCAAAGTTTCATGGAAATCCTTTTGTGCAATTCCCTCATAAAATTATTAGTGTGCAGCTTTACTCTGCATGCATAGGGAAATGTCAATTCAGGGAATTAGAAATATATTGTATAGCTAAAGCACTGTGCATGTTGGCACAACCAATCTTGGGGGTAAAGTGGTTATGAGGAGGAGAGATAATACCCGAAGTTTCAATGAAATCCATTGTTGAAACAGTCACAGAAAAAGAACTTAAATTCCAGCTATATTCTACCTTCACGTACAGATATACTACAGGAAAGCAGGAGAGGCTTGCCTGGAAAACCTGGAGGTAGAATAGTCAGATGTTGATGGAAGAGTGGGACTGTTGAAAAGAGAAAATACTCAAAGTTTCATGGAAATCCATTTGTTCAATTTCCTCAGATATCAGTATTAGTGTGCAGCTTCACTCTGCGTGCATAGGAAAAGCTCAATTCAGGGAATTATAACATATTGTTATAGCAGAAACACAGTGCATGTTGGCACCACCAAATCTTGGGGGGGGGGGGACTAAAGTGGGTATGAGGAGGAGAGATAATACTGAAACTTTCATTGAAATTCTCAGAAAAGGAATTTCAAATTTGGCTCTATTCAACCCGCATGTTACTGATTTACAGCAGGAAAACATTAGGGGATTTCCTAGAAAACCTGGAGGTACAATGCACAGATTTTGGGGGAAGAGTGGGAACAATGAGTAGAGAAAATACCTAAAATTTCATGGAAATCCATTCAGGAAATTTCCTCAGAAAATGGTATTTGATTGCAGCTTTACTCTGCATGCATAGGGAAGACTCAATTCAGGGAAATAGAAACATATTGTTATAGTAGAAGAACTATGCATGTCGGTACCACCAAATCTTGGGAGCAAAGTGGGCATGACCTGGAGAGATAATACCCAACGTTTCATTGAAATCCATTCCCAAAACATTTTAGAAAAGGAACTTCAATTTCAACTCTATTCAGTTTTAACATTGCAGTTCTGCAACAGGAAAACATAAGGACCTTGCCTAGAAAGCCTGGAGGTACAATGCTATGATGTTGAAGGCAGAATGGCAATGATAAAAAGAGAAAATACGCATAGTTTCATGGAAATGCTCTCCTGAAATTTCCTCAGAAAATGGTATTAGTGTGTAGCTTTAATCTGCATACATAGGGAAAGTTCAATTCAGGGAATTAGAAACATATTGCTATAGTAGAAGAACCATGCATGCTGGCAGCACCAAATCTTGGAAGCAAAGTGGATATGAGGAGAAGAGAAAAATCTCCAAAGTTTCTTGAAATCTATTCTTGAAACTTTTGCAGATAAGGAACTTCAATTTCAGCTCTATTCAACCTTCACATTACAGTTCTGTAACAGGAAAACATGAGGGTCTTGCCTGGAATACGTGGAGGTAGAATGCTCAGATGTGGGCAGAAGTGTGGAGATTATAAAAAGAGAAAATACCCAAGTTTTCATGGAAATCCATCCTTGCAGTTTCCTCCCAAAATGGTATTAGTGTGCAGCTTTAATTTGCGTGCAGGGGGAAGACCAATCCAGGGAATTAAAGCATATTCTTGGCAGTCATGGAGCAAGCTGGCAGGTGAGCCAGGCCATCTACATAGTGAGGGTGGGCAGTGGGCAGCTAACCCAGCCAGCAGGCCAAGGACAGGCGTCATAACTGAGCAACCCTGCCTGACGCCTACACCTAGGTCGGTGCCATCACCGGTTGGTTGCAGTTGCAGAGCGATCTGCAGGTGAATAAGACCACTTGCATCCTGGAGGTAGCAGGGGGGCACCCAACTCACCTGCCTTCAGAACTGGGCGGTGGTAGCCAAACCGCCCAACCACCACGCCAAAGACAGACGCCATCATTGAACAACCCCGCCTGACCACCACGCTGAGGTTTGTCACCATCATGGAGTTAGCCAGAGGCTTCTCTATAGGCTGGTGCAGGCATTTTGAATTACTCCTGAGGGTGTGGCCATTACTGGAAGGGCAGCTCCCTTCCTGAGACACCTACAGGAGACTAGAGGACCTTTGACGAGACCCAGGAGCCAAGAAGAGGAGGTATTGAGAGACTTGGGACCAACTCAGAGCCACCAGGGAATATACCCCACCTGAAGGCCACCACCCCAAGAAGGCCAGCTTCCTAGTGAATCACCACATTATCAAGTTCCTACAAGACTTCAGGCTTTGACGTCTAAGAGGTAAGTCATTGGAAATCTACAGACAATATTAGTCAATAGAGGAAATCTGCAATATCCCAGAATTTCACTATTAGAGGGGTAGATAGCTGACCAATATGAGAAAACAAGGGAAGAAAATGTCCCAAATAAACCTATATGCTACATCAATAAAATCCAATGACAGCATGGCAGAGGAAATGTTAGAAAAGGAGTTCAGAATGTACATAATCAAAATGATCAGGGAAGCAAACAAGGAGGTGAAACATCAAATGCAAACATTGAATGATTACACCAATCGACAGTTAAAAGAGCAAATACAGGAAGCAAAAGATCATTTCAATAAAGAGTTAGAGATATTGAAAAAAAAAAAAAACAAACAGAAATCCCTGAAAGGAAGGAAAAAATAAACCAAATTAAAAACTACATAGAAAGCATAATCAATAGGATAGAACACCTGGAAGACAGAACCTCAGATATTGAAGACAGAAATTTAATCTTGAAAACAAAGTTCACCAAACAGAGAAGATGGTAAGAGATCATGAACAGAATCTACAAGAACTAAGGGATATCATGAAAAGGTCAAATTTAAGAATTATCAGGATTGAGGAAGGCTTAGAGAAAAAAAACAAACAAAGGAATGAACAATCTATTCAATGAAATAATATCAGAAAATTTCCCAAATCTGAAGAATGAAATGGAAAATGAAGTAAAAGAGGCTTATAGTAATCCAAATACACAAAATTACAACAGACCCACACCAAGGCACATTATAATGAAAATACCTAACATACAAAGTAAAGGCAGAATTTTAAAGGCTGTGAGAGAAAAGAACCAAATTACATTCAGGGGAAAACCAATACGGATATCAGCAGATTTTACAATCCAGGCCCTAAAATTTAGAAGAGTCTGAAACAACATATTTCAAGCCCTGAAAGAAAATGGATGCCAACCAAGAATCTTACACCCAGCAAAATTTACCTTCAGATTTGACAATGAAATAAAATCCATCCATGATAAACAAAAGCTAAAAGAATTTACAAAAAGAAAGCTGGCATTACAGAACATTCTCAGCAAAATAATACATGAGGAAGAGTTGAAAAACAATGATGTAAATCAGCAAAGAGAGGAAATACCCTAAAGGAACAGCCAAATAAAGAAGAAACCAAGTCCTGTCAAAAAACAAAAATGAGCCAAATGACCTGGAATACAAATCATATCTCAATAAGAGCCCTGAATGTTAATGGCCTGAACTCATCAGTCAAAACACACAGAATGGAAGATAAGATTAAAAAGAAAGATCCAACAATTTGCTGCCTGCAAGAGACTCATCTCATAGAAAGAGATACTCATAGACTAAAGGTGAAAGGATGGGAAAAAACATACCATGCACATGGACACAGAAAAAAGCTGGAGTATCCATCCTCATTTCACATATTGTGAACGTCAAGCCAAAGTTCGTCAGAAGGGATAAAGAAGGACATTTCATAGTGCTTAAGAGAAGCAAAATCAGCAAGACATAACAATCATAAATATCTATGCCCCAAACAGTGGCTCATCCATGTATGTCAAACAAGTCCTTCTCAATGCCAGAAATCAAATAGACCATCAGACAAAATACTAGGTGATTTTAAAACACCTCTCTCACCACTGGACACATCTTCCAAACAAAAATTGAACAAAGAAACCATAGATCTCAATAACACAATCAATAATTTAGACTTAATGACATTTATAAAATATACCATCCAACGAAGAGTGAATACACATTCTTCTCAGCAGCACATGGATCCTTCTCTAAAATAGACCATATATTATGCCATAAAGCTAATGTTAGCAAATATAAGAAGATAGAGACACTACCTTGTATTCTATCAGATCATAATGGATTGAAGTTAGAAATAAATGAAAGAGTAAAAAACATAAACTACTCCAATACCTGGAGATTAAACAATATGCTGTTTTATGATGAATGGATAACAGAAGATATCAGGAAGGAAATTAAAAAAATCTTAGAGGTAAATGAGAACAAAGAAACATCATATCAAAATCTCTGGGACACTATGAAAGCAGTACTTAGAGGGAAATTTATTTCATGGAGCGCATTTAATAAAAGAAGTAAAACTCAACAAATAACTGACCTAACACTACAACTCAAAACCCTAGAAAAAGAAGAACAGACCAGCACCAAAAGTAGTAGAAGCCAGGAAATAGTTAAAATCAGAGCCGAAATCAACGAAATTGAAACAAAAGAAACAATACAAAAAATTGACAAAATAAATAGTTGATTCTTCGAAGAAATAAACAAAGTTGATAAACCATTAGCCGCACTAACAAAGAGAAGACGAGAGAGAACCCAAATCACTAAAATTTGGAATGAACAAGGAAATATCACAACAGACACGAGTGAAATACAAAACATAATTAGAAGCTATTTTGAAAATCTATACTCCAACAAAATAGAAAATTTCGAAGACATCAACAGGTTTCTAGAGACATATGAATTGCCTAAACTGAACGAGGAGGACATACACAATTTAAATAGACCAATTTCAAGTAATGAAATAGAAGAAGTCATCAAAAGCCTACCAACAAAGAAAAGTCCGGGACCAGATGGGTTCTCAGCCGAGTTCTACAAAACCTTTAAGGAAGAGCTCATTCCAATACTTCTCAAAGTATTCCATACAATAGAAGAGGAGGGAACCCTCCCAAACTCAATCTATGAAGCCAATATCACACTGATACCTAAACCAGACAGAGACTCATCAAGGAAAGAAAATTTCAGACCAATATCCTTAATGAACATCGATGCAAAAATTCTCAACAAAATTTTAGCAAACCGCATACAAAGACATATTAAAAAGATAGTGCACCATGATCAAGTGGGTTTCATCCCAGGGATGCAAGGTTGGTTCAACATCAGGAAATCAATAAATGTAATTCACCATATTAATTGACTTAAAGTCAAGAATCACATGATTACTTCAATAGATGCAGAAAAAGCATTTGATAAAATACAGCACCCCTTCATGCTCAAAACACTAGAAAAAATAGGGATAGTGGGAACATTCCTTAACATTGTAAAGGCCATTTATGCTAAGCCCATGGCTAATATCATTCTAAATGGTGAAAAACTGAAAGCATTCCCCCTAAAAACTGGAACAAGGCAGGGATGCCCTCTTTCACCACTTCTATTCAACATCGTTCTTGAGACTCTAGCCAGAGCAATTAGACAAACCAAAGAAATTAAAGGGATACGAATTGGAAAAGAAGAACTCAAACTATCCCTGTTCGCTGATGACATGATTATATATTTAGAGGAACCAGGAAATTCCACCAGAAAACTCTTAGAACTCATAAGTGATTTCAGTAAATTAGCAGGTTACAAGATCAATGCTCATAAATCCAACACATTTTTATACATAAGTGATGAATCTTCAGAGAGAGAAATTAGGAAAACTACCCCATTCACAATAGCCTCGAAAAAAATAAAATACTTGGGAATCAATCTCACAAAAGAGGTGAAAGACCTCTACAATGAGAACTATACAACACTAAAGAAAGAAATTAAAGAACACCTTAGAAGATGGAAAGATCTTCCATGTTCTTGGATAGGAAGAATTAATATTGTCAAAATGGCCATACTACCTAAAGTGCTATACAAATTCAATGCAATTCCAATTAAAATCCCAATGACGTACCTTACAGAAATAGAGCAAGCAATTATGAAATTCATCTGGAAGAATAAGAAACCCAGAATAGCTAAAGCAATCCTTAGCAGGAAGAGTGAAACAGGGGGTATTGCAATACCAGATCTTCAACTCTACTACAAAGCAATAGTAACAAAAACGGCATGGTATTGGTACCAAAATAGAAAGGTAGATCAATGGTACAGAATAGAGGACACGGACACAAACCCAAATAAATACAATTTTCTCATACTAGACAAAGGTGCCAAAAATATGCAATGGAGAAAAGATAGCCTCTTCAACAAATGGTGCTGGGAGAATTGGAAATCTATATGCAACAGAATGAAAGTAAACCCATATCTCTCACCATGCACGAAACTAAACTCAAAATGGATTAAGGACCTCGGAATCAGACCAGAGACCCTGCAGATTATAGAAGAAAAAGTAGGTCCAAATCTTCACCTTGTTGGTCTAGGACCAGACTTCCTTAACAGGACTCCCATAGCACAAGAAATAAAAGCTAGAATCAACCACTGGGATAGATTCAAACTAAAAAGCTTTCTCTCAGCAAAGGAAGCTATCAGCAATGCGAAGAAAGAGCCTACAGAGTGGGAGAATATCTTTGCCAATCATACTTCAGATAGAGCACTAATCTCCAAAATCTATAAAGAACTCAAAAAACTCTACTCCAAGAATTCAAATAGTCCAGTCAACAAATGGGCTCAGGAAGTGAATAGACACTTCACAGAAGAAGATCTACAAGCAATCAACAAACATATGGAAAAATGTTCAACATCTCTAGTAATAAGAGAAATGCAAATCAAAACCACCCTAAGATTCCATCTCACCCCAATTAGAATGGCGATTATCAAGAATACGAGCAACAACAGGTGTTGGCGAGGATGTGGGGAGAAAGGTACACTCATACACTGCTGGTGGGGCTGCAAATTAGTGCAGCCACTATGGAAAGCAGTGTGGAGATTCCTTAGAAAACTTGGAATGGAACCACCATTTGACCCAGCTATCCCACTCCTTGGCCTATACCCAAAGGACTTAAAATCTGCATACTACAGAAATACAGCCACATCAATGTTCATAGCTGCTCAATTCACAATAGCCAGACTGTGGAACCAACCTAGATGCCCTTCAATTGATGAGTGGATAAAGAAACTGTGGTATATATATACAATGGAATATTACTCAGCCATAAAGAATGATAAAATTATGGCATTTGCAGGCAAATGGATGAAATTGGAGAATATCATGCTAAGTGAGATAGGCCGATCTCAAAAAGCCAAAGGACGAATGATATCGCTGATAAGTGGAGGATGACACATAATGGGGGGGAGGGAAGGGTTAGAGTTAGGGTTACGGAGGGGGGCAAGTATGGAGGAAGGAACTACTGTATAGAGGGTAAAGAGGGGTGGGAGGGGTGGGGGGAAGGGAAAAAATAACAGAATGAATCAAACAACATTGCTCTATGTAAATTTATGATTACACAAATGGTATGCCTTTACGCCATGTACAAACAGAGAAACAACATGTATCCCATTTGTTTACAATAAAAAAAAAAAGAAAAGAAAATAACTCCAAAAAAACAGAAAATTTTGAAGACATCAACAAGCTTCTAGAGACATATGAATTGCCTAAACTGAACGAGGAAGACATACACAATTTAAATAGACCAATTTCAAGTAATGAAATAGAAGAAGTCATCAAAAGCCTACCAACAAAGAAAAGTCCGGGACCAGATGGGTTCTCAGCCGAGTTCTACAAAACCTTTAAAGAAGAGCTCATTCCAATACTTCTCAAAGTATTCCATGAAATAGAAAAGAAAGGAACCCTACCAAACTCATTTTATGAAGCCAATATTACCCTGATACCTAAACCAGACAGAAACACATCGAGGAAAGAAAATTTCAGACCAATATCCTTAATGAATATTGACGCAAAAATTCTCAACAAAATTTTAGCAAATCACATACAAAACATATTAAAAAGATAGTGCACCACGATCAAGTGGGTTTCATCCCAGGGATGCAAGGATGATTAAACATACGGAAATCAATAAATGTAATTCACCATATCAATAGACTTAAAGTCAAGAATCACATGATTATTTCAATAGATGCAGAAAAAGCATTTGATAAAATACAGCACCCCTTCATGCTCAAAACCCTAGAAAAAATAGTGATAGTGGGAACATTCCTTAACATTGTAAAGGTCATCTGTGGTAAGGCCATGGCCAATATCATTCTAAATGGTGTAAAACTGAAAGCATTCCTCCTAAAAAATGGAATAAGGCACTGGTGCTCTCTTTTACCACTTCTATTCAATATGGTCCTTGAAACTCTAGCCAGAGCAATTACAGACCAAAGAAATTAAAGGGATACGAATAGGAAAAGAAGAACTCAAACTATCCCTATTTGCTGATGATATGATTATATACTTAGAGGAACCAGGAAATTCCACCAGAAAACTCTTAGAACTCATAAGTGAATTCAGTAAAGTGCCAGGATATAAGATCAATGCTCATAAATCTAATGTATTTTTATACATAAGTGATGAGTCTTTGGAAAGAACAATTAGGAAAACTATCCCATTCACAAGAGCTTTGAAAAAAATAAAATACTTGGGAATCAATCTAACAAAAGAGGTGAAAGACCTCTACAATGAGAACTACAGAACACTAAAGAAAGAAATTAAAGAAAACCTTAGAAGATGGAAAGATCTCCCATGTTCTTAGACAGGCCGAATTAATATTGTCAAAATGGCCATACTACCTAAAGTGCTATACAGAGTCAATGCAATTCCAATTAAAATCCCAATGACATACCTTACAGAAATAAGAAGAATAAGAAACCCGGAATAGCTAAAGCAATCCTTCATAGGAAAAATGAAGCTGGAGGCATCGCAATACCAGAACTTCAACTCTACTACAAAGTAATAGTAACAAAAACGGCATGGTATTGGCACCAAAATAGACAGGTAGATCAATGGTACAGAATAGAGGACATAGACACAAACCCAAATAAATACAATTTTATCATACTGGACAAAGGTGCCAAAAATATGCAATGGAGAAAAGATAGCCTCTTCAACAAATGGTGCTGGGAAAATTGGAAATCCATATGCAACAGAATGAAACTAAACCCATATCTCTCACCATGCAGGAAACACCTCAGAATGGATTAAGGATATCAGAATCAGCCCAGAGTCCCTGTAGATTATAGAAGAAAAAGTAGGTCCAGATCTTCAACATATCAGGCTAGGACCAGACTTCCTCAAAAGAACTCGCGTAGCACAAGAAATAAAAGCAAGAATCAATAACTGGGATAGATTCAAACTGAAAAGCTTTCTCTCAGCAAAGGAAACTATCAGCAATGCGAAGAAAGAGCCTACAGAGTGGGAGAAAATCTTTGCCAATCATACTTCAGATAGAGCACTAATCTCAATAATATATAAAGAACTCAAAATCTCTACACCAAGAATACAAATAATTCAATTGACAAATGGGCTAAGGAAATTAACAGACACTTTACAGAAGAAGATCTATAAGCAATCAACAAACATATGAAAAAATGTTCAATATCTCTAGTAATAAGAGAAATGCAAATCAAAACCACCCTAATATTCCATCTCACCCTAATTAGAATGGTGATTATCAAGAAGATGAGCAACAATAGGTATTGGTGAGGATGTGGAGAGAAAGGTACACTCATACATTGCTGGTGGGGTTGCAAATTAGTGCAGCCACTATGGAAAGCAGTTCTAGATTCCTTAGAAAACTTGGAAAGGAACCACCATTTGACCCAGCTATCCCACTCCTTGGCCTATACCCAAAGAACTTAAAATCAGCATACTACAGAGATACAGCCACATCAATGTTCACAGCTGCTCAATTCACAATAGCTAGATTGTGTCACCAACCTTGATACCCTTTAATTGATGAATAGATAAAGAAACTGTGATATATATATATATATGTATATATATATATATATACACACACACAATGGAATATTACTCAGCCATAAAGAATGATAAAATTATGGCCTTTGCAGGGAAATGGATGGAATTGGAGAATATCAAGGTAAGTGAGATAAGCCAATCTCAAAAAACCAAAGGTGGAATGAATTCTCTGATAAGTGTATTATGACACATAATGGGGGATGGGAGGGGTTAGTGTTAGGGTTACTGTTAGGGTTAGGGAGGGGGGCAAGAATGGAGGAAGGAAGGATTGTATAGAGGGAAAAGACGGGTGGGAGGGGTGGGGGGAAGGGAAAAAATAACAGAATGAATCAAACAATATTACCCTATGTAAATTTATGATTACACAAATGGTATGCCTTTACTCCATGTACAAACAGAGAAACAACATGTATCCCATTTGTTTACAATAATAAAAAAAGAATAAAAAAAATCCATTCATGATATTTTCTCAGAAACATGTCTTAGTTTGCAGCTATTCTTCACCTGCATTAGAATAGGAGTATTTAGGAAATTACAAATATAGTGTTGTAGCAAGTGCACTGTGCATGTTTGCATTACTAAATCTTTTGAGAAAACTTGGTGTGTAGAGGAGGGATAATACCCTAAGTTTCATTGAAATCCATTTGTGAAATTTTCTCAGAAAAGTATCTTATATTTAGCTATTCTCCGCCTGTATTAGAGAAGCTCAGTTCAGGAAATTGTAATCACACAGTTGTAGCAAGTTCACCTTTCATGTTGACATCACCAAATCTTGGGAGGAAAGTGGTAATGAGGAGAGTGATAATACCCAAAATTTCATTGAAGTCTATTAGTTAAACTTTGTAAAATTGTTCACTTAGAATGTAGCTGTTCTCCACCTCCATATATAATGTACAGTTGAGTAATCTGTAAATTTATGGTGCTACCACATGAACCCTGCAAGATAAAAAAACGAAACTTTGGGGAAAATGTGGGTAAAATGAGTAGATAAATTTCCCAAAGTTTTACTGAAATCCATTAGTTAAACTTTTTAAAAACATTCACATAGAATTTAGCTATTCTCTGTCTCCATATAGAAAGCACAGTTGAGGAATTTGTTTAGTGTTTGTACTAGAAATGAATCCTGCAAGATAGGGACACCAAACATTGGGAGAAATGTGTGTGTGTGATGAGAAAAGTAAATACCTGAAGTTTCATTGATATCCATTGGTGACATTTTTTAAAAACATTCACCTAAATGATGCTATTCTCCACTTCCCTATAGAAAGCAGAGTTGAACAATTTGTTAATTTGTGGTGTAGGACATGAAACCTGAAAGATAGGAACATCAAACTTTGTGAAAAACATGTGTATAATGAGTAGAGGAAAGAACCAATGTTTCATTGAAATTCATTTGTTAATCTTGCTCAGAAAAGTCACTTGGACTGCTGCTATTCTCTGACTGCATAGGGAATGCTCAGTTTAGGAAACTTTAAACTTAGTGTTGTAGCTAGAGCACCTGGCTTGTTTGCATCACCCAATCTTGGGAGCAAAGTGAGTATTATGAGTGGAGAAAATACCCAAAGTTTCATTCAAATTCAATAGAGAAATTTTCTCAGAAATGGTTTTTTAGGGCTGGGGAGATAGCTCAGTCGGTAGAGTGCTTGCCTTGCAAACACAAAGCCCTGGGTTCGATACCCAGCACAGCAAAAAAAAAAAAAAAACAAAAACAAACAAAAAAAAAAGTAAAAGAAAGAAATGTTTTTTAAAATCCAGCCAAAATTTCACTGAAATTTATTCCTTAAACTTTTAAAAAATAATCACTTGGGAGGTAACTATTCTCCATATCCATATAGAAAGTACAGTTGAGTAATTTGTTAATTTAAGGTGCTAATACATGAACCCTGTAAGATAGGAACACCAAACTTTGGAAGAAACATTGGTAAAATGAGTAGAGAAAATTCACAATGTTTCATGGAAATCTATTTGTGAAGCTTTTCAAAAGCATCCACTTAATATTTTGCTATACTCTGCCTCCATATAGAAAGCACAGTTAAGGAATTTTTTTTGTGTTTTTGATAGGACTGGACCCTGCAAGATAGGAACACCCAACTTTGGGAGATAAGTGTGTATTATGACTAAAGACACAAAGTTTCATTAAATTCCATTCATGAAATTTCTCAGAAAAGTCACTTGGAATGCTGCTATTGTCTGTCTGCATAGGGAACACTCAGTTCAGGAAACTGTAAACTTAGAGTTGTAGCAAGCACACCCAGCATGTTAGCATCACCCAATTTGAGAGCAAAGTGAGTATGATGAGGAGAGAAAACACCCAAAGTTTCATTGAAATCTATTAGGTAAATTTTTAAAAACATTCACTTAGAGTCTGTCTATTCTCCACCTCCATATACAAAGCACCGTTGAGGAATTTGTTAATGTTTGTGATAGGACTTAACCCCACAAGATAGGAACACCAAACTGGGACAAATGTATGGATGATGAGTAGAATAAATTCCTGAAGTTTAATTGAAATTCATAGTGTAATTTTTTAAAAACCATTCACTTACAGCTCTTCTTCACCTCCATATAGAAAGAACATGTGAACCATTTGTTAACTTATGGTGCTAGCACATGAACCATGAAAGATAGAAACACCAAACATTGGGAGAAATGTGTGTATAATGACTAGAGAATAGACACAAAGTTTTTATTGAAATCTATTCATGGAACTTTTTTAGAAAAGTCACATGGAATGCTGTCATTGTCCACTTGTATACGGAATGCTCAGTTCAGGGAACTGTAAACTTACTCTTGTAGCAGGAGCACCCAGCTTGTTTGCATCACCCAATCTTGGGAGCAGAGTGAGTATGATGAGGGGAGAAAACATCCAAGGTTTCATTGAATTCTATTAGTTAAACTTTATAAAAATAATCAGTTAGAATGTAGCTGTTCTCCATCTCCATGTAGAAAGTACAGAGGAGTAATTTGTTAATTTATGGGGCTAACATGTGAATCCTGTAAGATAAGAATACCAAACTTTGGGAGAAACATGGGTGTAATGAGTAGAGTAAATACTCAAAATTTTGTTGTAATTCATCATTGAAACTTTTTAAAAACATTCACTTAAATGCAGTTATTCTCCACTTCCATATAGAAAACACATTGAGCAATTCGTTAATTTATGGTGCCAGGAAGTGAAACATGCAAGACAGGAACACCAAATCTTAGGAGAATTGGGTATATAATGAGTATAGAAAATACCCAAAGTTTCATTGAAATCCATTCCTTAAACTTTCTTTTAAATTTATTTTTATTGTAAACAAATGGGATACATATTGTTTCTCTGTAAACAATTCTCATAAATTTACATAGGGTAATGTTGTTTGATTCATTCTGTTTTGTTCCCCTTTTCCCCCATCCCTCCCACCCCTCTTTTCCCTCTATACGGTCCTTCTTTCCTTTCTTCATTCTTGCCGCCCTCCCTAACCCAACTCTAACCCTAACACTAACCCTTCCCTCCCCCCATTATGTGTCATAATCTTCCACTTATTAGCCATATCATTCCTCCTTTGGTTTTTTGAGATTGGCTTATCTCAACTTAGCATGATATTCTCCAATTTCATCCATTTGCCTGCAAATGCCATAATTTTGTCATTCTTTATGGTTGAGTAATATTCCATTGTATATATAGACCACAGTTTCTTTATCCACTCATCAATTGAAGGGCATCTAGGTTGGTTCCATAGTCTGGCTATTGTGAATTGAGCAGCTCTGAACATTGATGTGGCTGTATTTCTGTAGTATGCTGATTTTAAGTCCTTTGGGTATAGGCTGAGGAGTGGGATAGCTGGGTCAAATGGTGGGTCCATTCCAGGTTTTCTAAGGAATCTCCAAACTGCTTTCCAGAGTGGCTGCACTAATTTGCAGCCCCACCAGCAATGTATGAGTGTACCTTTCTCCCCACATCCTTGCCAACACCTGTTGTTGCTTGTATTCTTGATAATCGCCATTCTAACTGGGGTGAGATGGAATCTTAGGGTAGTTTTGATTTGCATTTCTCTTATTACTAGAGATGTTGAACATTTTTTCATATGTTTGTTGATTGCTTGTAGATCTTCTTCTGTGAAGTGTCTATTAATTTCCTTAGCCCATTTGTCGATTGGATTATTTGTATTCCTGGTGTAGAGTTTTTTGAGTTCTTTATAGATTCTGGTAATTAGTGCTCTATCTGAAGTATGAGTGGCAAAGATTTTCTCCCACTCTGTAGGCTCTCTCTTCCCATTGCTGATAGTTTCCTTTGCTGAGAGAAAGCTATTTAGTTTGAATCTATCCCAGTTATTGATTCTTGCTTTTATTTCTTGTGCTATGGGAGTCCTGTTGAGGAAGTCTGGTCCTAGGACGACATGTTGAAGATCGGGACCTAATTTTTCTTCTATAATCTGCAGGGTCTCTGGTCTGATTCTGAGGTCCTTAATCCATTTTGAGTTTAGTTTCATGCATGGTGAGAGATATGAGTTTAGTTTTGTTCTGTTGCATATGGATTTCCAGTTTTCCCCACACCATTTGTTGAAGAGGCTATCTTTTCTCCATTGCATATTTTTGGCCCCTTTGTCTGTATGAGAAAATTGTATTTATATGGGTTTGTGTCCGTGTCCTCTATTCTGTACCATTGATCTACCTTTCTATTTTGGTACCAATATCATGCCGTTTTTGTTACTATTGCTTTGTAGTTGAGTTGAAGATCTGGTATTGCGATACTCCCTGTTTCGCCCTTTCTACTGAAGATTGCTTTAGCTATTCTGGGTTTCTTATTCTTCCAGATGAATTTCATAATTGCTTGCTCTATTTCTGTAAGGTACATCATTGGAATTTCAATTGGAATTGCATTGAATCTGTATAGCACTTTTGGTAGTATGGTCATTTTGACAATATTAATTCTACCTATGAAAGAACATGGAAGATCTTTCCATCTTCTAAGGTTTTCTTTAATTTCTTTCTTTAGTGTTCTGTAGTTCTCATTGTAGAGGTCTTTAACCTCTTTTGTGAGATTGATTCCCAAGTATTTTATTTTTTTCAAGACTATTGTGAATGTGGTAGTTTTCCTAATTCTTTCCAAAGATTCATCACTTATGTATAAAAATGCATTAAATTTATGAGCATTGATCTTGTAAACCTGCTACTTTACTGAATTCACTTATCAGTTCTAAAAGTTTTCTGGTGGAATTTCCTGGTTCCTCTAAGTATATAATCATATCATCAGCAAATAGGGGATAGTTTGAGTTCTTCTTTTCCTATTCGTATCCCTTTAATTTCTTTGGTTTGTCTAATTGCTCTGGCTAGAATTTCAAGGACGATATTGAATACAAGTGGTGAAAGAGGGCATCCCTGCCTTGTTCCAGTTTTTAGGGGGAATGCTTGCAGTTTTTCACCATTTAGAATGATATTGGCCATGGGCTTAGCATAGATGGCCTTTACAATGTTAAGGAATGTTCCCACTAACCCTATTTTTTCTAGTGTTTTGAGCATGAAGGGGTGCTGTATTTTATCAAATGCTTTTTCTGCATCTATTGAAATAATCATGTGATTTTTTTTTTTTTACCATTAGGGTATTCATTCATATTTTTTCTATCTATATATCTTTTTTAAATTTATTTTTATTGTAAACAAATGGGATATATGTTGTTTCAGTTTGTACATGGAGTAACAGTATACTATTTGCATATTCATATATTTACATAGAGTAATGATGTTTGATTCATTCTATTATTTTTTTCCTTCCCCCCACCCCTCTGACTTCTCTTTTCCCTCTATAGAGTCCCTCCTTCCTCCATTCTTGTCCCCCTCCCACCCCCCATTAAGTGTCATCATCTGCTTATCAGTGAGATCATTCCTCTTTTGGATTTTTGAGATTGGCTTATCTCACTTAACAAGATATTTTCCAATTTCATCCATTTGCCTGCAAATGCCATAATTTTATTATTCTTTATAGCTGAGTAGTATTCCATTGTGTCTCACAGTTTATTTACCGATTCATCAATTGAAGGACATCTAGGTTGGTTCCATAGTCTGGCTATTGTGAATTGAGCCGCTATGAACATTATGTGGCTGTATCTCTGTAGTGTGCTGATTTTAAGTCCTTTGGGATAGGCCGAGGAGTGGGATAGCTGCGACAAATGGTAGGTCCATTCCAAGTTACCTAAGGAATCTAGAACTGCTTTCCAGAGTGACTGCACTAATTTGCAGTCCCATCAGCAATGTATCAGTGTACCTTTTTCCCCACATCCTTTCCAACCGCTATTGTTGCTTGTATTCTTGATAATCGCCATTTTAATTGGAGTGAGATGGAATCTTAGGGTAGTTTTGATTTGCATTTCTCTTATTACTAAAGATGTTGAACATTTTTTCATATATCTATTTATTGCTTGTATTTATTTTCTTCTGTGAAGTGTCTATTCATTTCCTTAGCCCATGTGTTTATTGGATTATTTGTATTCTTGGTGTAGAGTTTTTTGAGTTCTCTATATATTCTGGAAATTAGTGCTCTATCTGAAGTATGAATGGCAAAGATATTCTCCCACGCTGTAGGCTCTCTCTTCGCATTGCTGATAGTTTCCTTTTCTGAGAGAAAGCTATTTAGTTTGAATCTATCCCCGTTATTGATTCGTGCTTTTATTTCTTGTGCTATGGGAGTCCTGTTGATTAAGTCTGGTAATAAGCCGATATGTTGAAGATCTGGACCTACTTTTTCTTCTATAAGATGCTGGGTCTCTGTTCTGATTTCAAGGTCCTTGATCCATTGTGAGTTGAGTTTTGTTCAGGGTGAGAGATAGGGGTTTAGTTTCATTCTTTTGCATATGGATTTCCATTTTTCCCAGCACCATTTGTTGAAAGCTCTTTTCTCCATTGTATATTTTTGGCACCTTTGTCTAGTATGAGAAAATTATATTTATTTGGATTTGTGTCCGTGTCCTCTATTCTGTACCATTGATCTACCTGTCTATTTTGGTGCCAATACTATGCTGTTTTTGTTACTATTGCCTTGTAGTATAGTTGAAGATCTGGTATTGGGATACCCCCTGTTTCATTCTTCCTGCTAAGGATTGCTTTAGCTATTCTGGGTTTCTTATTCTTTCAGATGAATTTCATGGTTGCTTGCTCTATTTCTGTATGGTATATCATTGGGATTTTAATTGGAATTGCATTGAATCTGTATAGCACTTTTGGTAGTATGGCCATTTTGACAATATTAATTCTGCCTATGCAAAAACATGGGAGTTCTTTCCATCTTCTAAGGTCTTCCTTAATTTCTTTCTTCAGTGTTTTGTAGTTTTCATTGTAGAGATCTTTTACCTCTTTGGTTAGATTGATGCCCATGTATTTTATTTTTTTTTTGAGGCTCTTGCAAATGGAGTTGTTTTCCTCATTTCCCTTTCAGCTGTTCCGTCCCTTCTGTATAAGAATGCTGTAGATTTATGTGTGTTGATTTTATACACTGCTATTTTGCTGAATTCATTGATGAGGTCTAGAAGTTTCCTGGAGGAGGTTTATGGATCCTCAAAATATAGAACATGTCATCCTCAAATAGTGACAGCTCAAGTTACTTTTTTCCCCTTCCTCTTTTCCTAATCATGTGATTCTTGACTTTAAGTCTATTGATATGGTGAATTACATTTATTGAATTCCTGATGTTGAACCAACATTGCATCCCTGGGATGAAACCCACTTGATCATGGTGCACTATCTTTTTAATATGTTTTTGTATGCGATTTGTTAAAATTTTGTTGAGAATTTTTGCGTCGATGTTCATTAAGGATATTGGTCTCAAAGTTTCTTTCCTCTATGTGTCTCTGTGTGGTTTAGGTATCAGTGTGATATTGGCTTCATAGAACGAGTTTGGGAGGGTTCCCTCCTCTTCTATTTTATGGAATACTTTGAGAAGCATTGGAATGAGCTGTTCCTTAAAGGTTTTGTACAACTCAGCTGAGAACCCATCTGGTCCCGGACTTTTCTTTATTGGTAGGCTTTTGATGACTTCTTCTATTTCATTACTTGAAATTGGTCTATTTAAGTTGTGTATGTCCTCCTCGTTCAGTTTAGGCAATTCATATGTCTCCAGAAACCTGTTGATGTCTTCGAAATTTTCTCTTTTGTTGGAGTATAGATTTTCAAAATAGGTTCTAATTATGTTTGGTATTTCAATCATTTGTGTTGTGATATTTCCTTGTTCATTCCGAATTTTAGTGATTTGGGTTTTCTCTCATCTTTTCTTTGTTTGTGTGGCTAAAGGTTTATCAATTTTGTTTATTTTTTCAAAGAATCAACTATTTATTTTGTCAATTTTTTGTATTGTTTCTTTTGTTTCAATTTCATTGATTTCAGCTCTGAGTTTAACTATTTCCTGTCTTCTACTACTTTTGGTGCTGGTCTGTTCTTCTTGTTCTAGGGCTTTCAGCTGTAGTGTTAGGTGGTTTATTTGTTGTGTTTTACTTCTTTTATTAAATGCGCTCATGAAATAAATTTTCCTCTAAGTACTGCTTTCATAGTGTCCCAGAGATTTTGATATGATGTTTCTTTGTTCTCATTTACCTCTAAGAATTTTTTAATTTCCTTCCTAATATCTTCTGTTATCCATTCATCATATAATAGCATATTGTTTAATCTCTAGGTGTTGGAGTAGTTTCTGTTTTTTACTCTTTCATTTATTTCTAACTTCAACCCATTATGATCTGATAGAGTAGAAGGTAGTGTCTCTATCTTCTTGTATTTGCTAACATTAGCTTTGTGGCATAATATATGGTCTATTTTAGAGAAGGATCCATGTGCTGCTGAGAAGAAAGTGTATTTGCTCTTGGTTAGATGGTATACTCTATAAATGTCTGTTAAGTCTAAATTATTGATTGTGTTGTTGAGATCTATGGTTTCTTTGTTCAATTTTTGTTTGGAAGATCTATCCAGTGGTGAGAGAGGCATGTTAAAATCACCTAGTATTATTGTGTTATGGTCTATTTGGTTTCTGAAATTGAAGGATTTGTTTGACATACATGGATGAGCCACTGTTTGGGGGTTAGATGTTTATGATTGTTATATCTTGCTGATTTATGCTTCCCTTAAGTAGTATGAAATATCCTTCTTTATCCCTTCTGACTAACTTTGGATTGAAGTCCACATTATCTGAAATGAGGATGGATACTCCAGCTTTTTTGCTGAGTCCATGTGCATGATATGTTTTTCCCTATTCTTTCACCTTTAGACTATGGGTATCTTTTTCTATGAGGTGAGTCCCTTGCAGGCAACATATTGTTGGATCTTTCTTTTTAATCCAATCTGCCAGTCTATGTCTTTTGATTGATGAATTCAGGCCATTAACATTCAGGGTTATTTTTGAGATATAAATTGTATTCCCAGTCATTTGGTTCATTTTTAAAATTTTATTTATTTATTTATTTGACATGACTTGGTTCCTCCTTTATTTGACAATTCCTGTAGGATAATTCCTCCCTTTGCTGATTTGCTTCTTTGTTTTTCATCTTTTCCTCATGGAATATTTTGCTGAGAATGTTCTGTAATGCTGGCTTTCTTTTTGTAAATTCTTTTAGCTTTTGTTTATCATGGAAAGACTTTATTTCCTTGCCCAATTTGAAGGTAAGTTTTGCTGGGTATAAGATTCTTGGTTGGCATCCATTTTCTTTCAGGGCTTGAAAAATGTTGTTCCAGGCCCTTCTAGCTTTTAGGGTCTGGATTGAAAAATCTGCTGATATCCGTATTGGTTTTCCCCTGAATGTAATTTGGTTCTTTTCTCTCACAGCCTTTAAAATTCTGTCTTTATTTTGTGTGTTAGGTATTTTCATTATAATGTGCCTTGGTGTGGGTCTGGTGTAATGTTGTGTATTTGTAGTCCTATAAGCCTCTTGAACTTGATTTTCCATTTCATTCTTCAGATTTGGGAAATTTTCTGATATTATTTCATTGAATAGATTGTTTATTCCTTTGGTTTGTTTCTCTAAGCCTTCCTCAATCCCAATAATTCTTAAATTTGGCCTTTTCATGATATCCCATAGTTCTTGTAGATTCTGTTCATGATTTCTTATCATCTTCTCTGTTTGTTCAACTTCGTTTTCAAGGTTAAATATTTTGTCTTCAATGTCTGAGGTTCTGTCTTCCAGGTGTTCTCTCCTATTGGATATGCTTTCTATGGAGTTCTTAATTTGGTTTATTGTTTCCTTCATTTCAAGGATTTCTGTTTGTTTTTTTTCAATATCTCTAACTCTTTATTGAAATGATCTTTTGCTTCCTGTATTTGCTCTTTTAACTGTCAATTGGTGCATTCATTTAATGCCTGCATTTGTTCTTTAATGTCATCTTTCAGTGCCTGCATTTGATCTTTCATCTCCTCGTTTTCTTCCCTGATCTTTTTAATTATGTACATTCTGAACTCCTTTTCTGTCATTTCTTCTGCCATGCTGTCATTGGGTTTTATTGATGTAACATCTAGATTTGTTTGGGGCATTTTATTCCCTTGTTTCTCATATTGTTCAGGTATCAGTGGACCATTGAGATATTGCAGATTTCCTCCATTGACTTATAATGTCCCTGAAGATTTCTAGTATATCCCCTCTTAGCCTTCAGTAGGCTGAAGTCTCGGAGGAAGTTGATAGTGCGATGCTCCGCAAGGAAGCTGCCTCTCTAGGAGTGGTGGCCTTCAGGTGGGGTATATTCCCTGCTAGTGGTCAGAGGTGCCTCCACTTGTTGACCAATGGTCATCCAAAGGGGACCTAGGCTGCCGGCTGAGGCAAGGCCTGTTTGGGCCTGTGTCTCTGGTTTTACCGTCCTTGTGGGAAAACCTCACTGGGCAGGGAAGACTCTCCTGGTGGGGACGTCTTGCTGGTCAGTTCCCCTCCTAGAGGTTCCCCTCAATCTACAACTACCACCTGGGCTGGGCTGCCTTCCTCTGCAATGTTCCCAGGGGCCCAGACCTACCTCCTGGGCCTGGGAACCTCACCCTTCGCAGATGAGTCTCCTTAGGCTGCCTCTCCTTAGAGAATCTGCCCGCAGTCCTGGAACCTTTGCTCTGCCCCAAGCATGTCTCTGTGCAGCTCTTCCACCAAGAAGCCTCCTAGGTCCTGGGACCCTGCTCTGCACCTAATCACCTGGCTATGTTGCCCCTCCTCTGAGCAGCCTCCTGGAGCCCCGTACTGTCCCTCTGAGACCCAGCAACCCGCTGCATGCCTCTTCCTCTGGACAGCCCCAGTGTTCCGGTGCTGTCACTAGAAGTCCAAGCAACTCACTGCGGGCCTCCTTCTCCCACCAACTGCCATAGCCCTGGGCAGTCACTCTGAGTCCAAGTGACCCGCCCCATTCTTCCTTCTCCTCCAGGCAGGCCCCCGGGTATTCAGGAGTGGTTGCTCTGAGTCACTGTGAGTCCAAGCGACTCGCTGCATGCCTCCTCTGGGCAGCCGCCTGGAGCTCTGGTGTGGCCGCTTGAGACAAAGCGACCCACCACGCTCCTCCTCCAGGCAGCCCCCTGGTGTTCAGGAGTGGTCACTTTGAGTCCAAACAACTCACCACTCGCCTCCTCCTCTGAGCAGCCGCCTGGAGCTCTGATGCAGTCACTGCGAGTCCCAGCGACCCGCCATGCTCCTCCTCCTCCTCTGGGCAGGTCCCGGGTGTTCAGAAGTGGTCGCTCTGAGTCCAAACAGCTCGCCTTGCAGCTCGTCCTCTGGCAACTGCCTGTAGCTCTGGTGCAGTTGCTCTGAGTCCAAGTGGCCTGCTCCTCCTTCTCCTCCTCCTCCTCCGGGCAGGCCCCCGTGTTCAGGAGTGGTCGCTCTGAGTCCAGTTCTCCTCACAGCTCCTCCTCTTGGCAGCCCCCGGAGCCCCAGTGGTTGCTCCGAGTCCACGCACTGTGCTGAGCGGCCTCCTCTATGATGCTCCCAGTTGTCCGAGTTCACTGCTCCAGCGCAGGGAGGGGTGTCTCGCCAGGCAGCTGTACTTCACAAAGTTCCCTGCGTTCCAGGACTACCGCCCCATCCGGGACAACTCCCCAACAGGAGAGACTCACCCGGCTGCTTTGAGTTGGTCCCAAGTCTCTCAATATCTCCTCTTTTGAATCCTGAATCCTCATTCAATCCTGAGTTGCTCATTTCATGAGCAACATGAAATGCAGCCACCCTCTAGTCCGCCATCTTGAAACCTCAAAACTTTTTAACAACATTTATTTAGTTGGAGATATTCTCCACCTCCATATAGAAAGCACAGTTGAGGAATTTGTTAAGTGTTTATGATAGGACTGAACTCTGTAAGAGAGGAACACCAAACTTTGGGCGAAATGTGTGTATGAAGGGTAGAGTAAATACCCAAAGTTTTACTGAAACAATTAATGAAACTTTTTAGAAACATTCACTTAAGTGCTGCTATTCTCCAGCTTCATACAGAAATCACAATTGAGACATTTGTTAACTCAGCACATGAACCCTGTAAGATAGGAACACCAAAATTTGGGAGAAACATTTGTATAATGAGTAGAGAACAGACCCAAAGTTGCATTGCAATCCATTTGTGAAACTTTCTCAGAAAAGTCATTTGGACTGTTTATTGTCTGCCTGTATATGGAATGGTCAGTTCAGGAAACTGTAAACTTAGCGGTGTAGCAAGAGCACCTGGTGTGTTTGCATCACCCAAACTTGGGAGAAAAGTGAGTATGATGAGGGGAGAAAAACTCAATGTTTCATTGAAATCCGTTAGTCAAACTTTTTGAAAACATTCACTTAGGATCTATCTATTCTCCAACTCCATATAGAAAGCACAGTTGAGTAATTTGTTAATTTATGGTGCTAGCACATGAAACCTGAAATACAGGAACACCAAACTTTGGGAGAAATGTGTATATAATGAGTAGAGAAATGATCCAAAGTTTCACTGCAATCTATTCATGAAATTTTCTCAAACATGCCATGTGGAATGCTGCTATTGTCTGCCTGCATATGGAATGCTCAGTTCAGGAATAGTAAACTTAGTGTTGTAGAAAGAGCACTAAGTGTGGTTGCAGCACTCAATCTTGGGAGCAAATTGAGTATGATGAGTGGAGAAAATACCCAAAGTTTCATTGAAATTCAATAGAGAAACTTTTTCAGAAATGTTTCTTAAACCCAGCCAGTTTCAAGAGACATGATACAATTTGGCATCATGTAAATATTATCTGCTTTCAAGCAAACTTGGATGTAGGATCACCAAACATTGAGAGCAGAGTGGGAATGATGAGCAAAGAAAAAAAAAAAAAACCCAAAGATTCATTGAACTTCTCTCTTGCAATTCTTTAGAAACATTCAACCTGACTGTAGCTATTCTCCAACTCCATATAGAAAGCAGAGTTGAGGAATTTGTTGAGTGTTTGTGACAGGACTTAACCCTGCAAGATAGGAACTCCAAACTTTGGGAGAAACATGGGTATAATGAGAAGAGTAAATACCCAAAGTTTAACTGAAATCCATTCGTGAAGTTTAAAAAAAAACATTCACTTAGAATGTCACTATTTTCTGCCTCCAAATAGAAAGCAGAGTTGAGGAATTTGTTAAGTGTTTATGCTAGGAATGAATACTGCAAGATAGGGACATCAAACATTGGGAGAAAGGTGTGTGTGATGAGAAGTGTAAATACCTGAAGTTTCATTGAAATCCATCAGTGATATTTTTAAAAAAACATTCACCTAAATGCAGCTATTCTCCACTTCCCTGTAGAAAGCAGAGTAGAACAATTTGTTAATTTGTGGTGTAGGACATGAATCCTGCAAGATAAGAAGACCAAACTTTGGGAGAAATGTGGGAATAATGAGTAGAGAAAATTCCCAAAGTTTCATTGAAATCCATTTGTGAAACCTTTTAAAAACATTCACTTAAGTTCAGCTATTCTCCACATCCATATGGAAAGCACAGTTGAGCCATTTGCTAATTTATGGTGGCAGCACATGAACCCTGCAGGGTAGAACACAAAACTTTGGGAGAAATGTGTGTATAATGAGTAGAGGAAAGACCAAAAGTTTCATTGAAATTCATTTGGGAAACTTGCTCAGAAAAGTCACTTGGAATGCTGCTATTGTCTGCCTGCATAGGGAGCACTCAGTTCAGGAAACTATAAACTTAGTGTTGTAGCTAGAGCACGTGACTTGTTTGCATCACCCAATCTTGAGAGCAAAGTGAGTATGATGAGGGGAGAAAATACCCGAAGTTTCATTCAAATTCAATAGAGAAACTTTCTCAGAAATATTTTTAAACTCAGCCAGTTATAAGAGGCATGCTACATTTTGGCATCATGTATATATTTTGTGCTTCCACAATGCACTTGGATGTAGAATCACCAAATTTTGAGAACAGAGTGGGAATGATGAGCAAAGAAAATGCCCAAAGATTCATGGAAATCTGCTCATGAAACTTTGTAGATACATTCACTTAGAGTGTAGCTCTTCTCCACCTCCATATAAAAAGCACAGTTGAGGAAATTGTTAAGTATTGGTGATAGAATTGAACCCTGCAAGATAGGAACAACAAACTTTTTGAGAAATGTGGGTATAATGAGGAGAGAAAATTCCCAAAATTTCATTGAAATCCATTTGTGAAACTTTTTAAAAAATATTCACTTAGAATGTAACTATTCTCTGCCTCCATATAGAAAGTGCGGTTGAGGAATTTGTTATGTGTTTTTGATAGAAATGGACCCTGCAAATAGGAACATAAAACTTTGGGAGAAAAGTATGTATAATGACTAGAGAAAAGTCCCAAAGTTTCATTGAAATCCATTCGTGAAATTTCTCAGAAAAGTCACTTGGAATGCAACCATTCTCCACCTGCATATGGAAATTCACGTCAGGAAATCAAAACTTATAGTTGCAGCAAAAGCACTCAGCATGTTTGGATCACCAATACTTGTGAGGAAAGTGGGGATGATGAGTAGAGGAAAAACCCAAAGTTTTATTGAAATCCATTTTTCAAATTTCTCTTGAAAGTTTCTTAATTTGCAGCTATGTTCAACATGCACGTTACAGTAATGCATCATGTAAATATAGTGTGCTTGGATAGCACACTCCGAAGTTAAATCTACAAATTTGAGAGCAGACTGGGAATGATGAGAAGGGAAAATTCCCAAAGTTTTATTGAAATCCATTCTTGAAATTTTCTCAGAAGAGTCACTTAGAGTACAACTATTCTCCACCTGCATATGGAAAGCACAGTTCATAAATTTCTTAATTTCTGGGTACAGCACAAGAACCCTGCAAGATAGGAGAAGCAAACATTGGGAGGAATGTGGCTATAATGAGTAGACAAAAACCATGAAGTTGTATTGAAATCATTAGTGAAACTTTCTCAGAAAAATCACTTTAATTACAGGTATTGTCCACTTGCATACTGAAAGCTCAGTTCAGGAAATGGAAAACTTATTGTTGCAGCAAGAGCAAACTGGGTTTTTGGAACACCAAACCTTGGAAGCAAAGTGGGGATGATGAGTAGAGAATACCCAAAATTTTATTGAAATCCACTAGTGAAAATTTCTCAGAAGTCACTTATATTGCAGTTATTCTCCAATTGCATATGGAAAGCAGAGTTCAAGATTTTGTTAAATTATGGAGCTGGCACATGAACCCTGCAAAATAGGAACACCAAAACGTGGGAACAAGGTGGGTGTGATGAGTAGAGAAACCTCCCAAAGTTTCATTGAGATCCATTTGCAGCTCTTTTCAACATGCATATTAGAGTTCTGCAACACATTAAAATAATGTGGTTCTATAGTTGGGGGGCTCTGGGAATGAATTGCATAGCAGGTTTGTTTCTCTGTGTGACCTTGGGTTGCTCTACACTCCTGGGTCCTGTCCAGACTCTCAGACTTGCTGGAGTCTGAGCAGCATTCTGCTTGATGACAGGAGGCTGGGAGGAAGTGCCTGTCTGGACTGCTGAAAGTTCTTTCCTCCCGGCTTGCAGGTTCCCCTCTCGACCTCACAATGCCTAGTCAGGAGTACTCGGCCCTGGGTGCAGTCATCTCACCAAGTGTCCCATGCATCCAGACCCTGACCTAGGTCATACATTAGGCATAGTGGGTGGGCTGGTGGAACCCATGTCCTCAGCTCCCCCAACATTTCCAGCAGGGCTCTTTACTGTGGCCAGTGAGGGACCAAAGATGAGTCAAGGAACACAGGACCTCCACAACAAAGGGGAAAACAGGGGTGAAGGGGCAGCCTTGGCTGGGATGCTGGGGACAAGGGTCCATGGAAATGTCTTAGTTTCCACCAGCCCTGTGTGGCCTGACCAGTTTCTGGTTCTGTCAATCAAATAAATATTCCAGATGCAGAGTGTGGGAATTTGGTCTTTATCTCAAAATACCAGGATTCCCAATTGGAGTAATGGCCCCATTTCATGGGAAAAGAAAATGAGGATCTGGATGTGTGGAGGTGATCCAGGAGGGCCAGGGAACCTGATGTCATTCCAGGTTCTTAGCAGGTGAAATCAAGTGACCAGGGATCAGAAACAGACAAATCACTGCTCTCCTGGCCCCAAGATGGTCCTTCCCACACCTGTGTCCTCAGGCTCATGAGGACAGGAAGCCCACACCAGCCAAGATGTGCCTGGGCCTCCCTTTCCCTACACTGACTTTTTTTTTTTTTTTTTTTTTTTTTTTTTTTGGCAGTGCTGGGGATCGAACTCAGGGCCTTGTGCTTGCAAGGCAAGCACTCTACCAGCTGAGTTATCTCCCCAGCCTGCCTACACTGACTTGATCTCAAAGTTCATCCCATTCAGATCAAACCTCCACATTCTGCTGCTGGGTCTGCACAGAGCAGCTCTGGTGTGGCAGGGTCCCTCCTGCTTTTGTCTCTGTTCCCCTACCCCCTTTTGCACTGCAGACATGAGCCCTCAGAAATACTGGCACAGAGCCTCCCAGTGCCCCACTAAGGGCACAGGGTCCACCATTCGTTCGGTGCACTTGAGGCCTTGGTTCCTTGGTCATGATGAGGAGATGGAAACCCAGATCCAAGGTGCCTGGTTTTCCCCAACTCTGCCAATTACTGTATGAATGACCTCGGGTAGGTTATTGATCTTCCCTGGGCCTCAATGGCCTTATGTTTAAATGGGGGCTTATGACAGCACCTACTTCCTGGAGCTTCAGGGGTAAGTCTGATGCACACAAATTCTCTTAAGACGTCTCTGTCCCTGACACACCCTACACAAGTCCTGCAGTTCCAGCACCACAGTGTGACCATGCCCCAAATTCTGACAGTCTGCTGTAGACTGACCATCTGAGTAAGGGTGCAGGGTTCTTCCTGGATTTCCTGCTGTCCAGGCTGTGCAGTTTGGTTACTCTGCTGTGACCCTGGCACATTGGTTTTCAGCACTGATAAGAATAGTCTCTGGATGGGCCACCTGATGCTCCAAGTCCAGCACAGCCCTCTCCTGGGAGAAGCACCTGAAGCTTGCCACCCTGTGTGCTCTACAGCATCTGAGGGCCCATGGAGCATCTTCACACAACCCCTTGGCCTCTGAGTCACTCCATGTTCCAGGGCGGCATGACCTATCCATAGCTCTAGGGCAGGACTTGAGGTCAGCTGCCCCAGGTACCACCCCTTTTCCTCTGGTCTCTGACCATTTCTCCCATCCCACTGTGAAGCATAGGCCCAGAGGACTCTGTACTCTGGCAGTGACATAGAAGACTTGGAACACCCAAGTCTGCCCAGGAAGGTCAGGCAGTTGGGCTGTCCACATGGCTGGGGATGTGCCCCTCTCCCATGGATGAGGCATGAGTCTTGGGAAGCATCCCAGAAACTGCAGGCCCTGAAGCTCTCAGTTAACACACACCAGACCCTGACATAATGACAGAGCCCTCAGGTTCCACCCAGGCCCTCTGCCCACACTCCATGCCCCAGTCCCATCTCCTCAAGAAGAAGGACAGCCCAGAGGCCAGGAACTCAGACTGTGTACCACCCAGGGTCCCATCCTGGAAAGTCACCTTCTCCCATTTGCTTTAAGCCAGTGCTGTCTCACCTGGGAATTAGAGGTGACAGAGCATCTAGGAGGCCATGGAGCCTGGAGAAGCAGGCATCCTGCAGGGAATGTGGCCAGTTCAAGCCCTGGACATGGGCGCTCTTTCTGGAAGCAGAGAGCTACACATGGAGGCTCTCCCTCTCCTCCCACCCATGCCCCAACTCCTCCCTCCTCAGCAATTCTCCATCTCTCTCTGTTTCCAGACTCCCTGCTGGAGGGGTCCTACAGCCCCCAAAGCCCTTACCCTCTCCCCACCCCATCTGTCCCCTTCACTGACCTCTTGTCCTCCAGGACCTCCCAAGTTCCAGAATCCTCCCCTCCTGGAAGTGGCCCCATCACCTCTACCAAACAGTGGTGACTAATTCTTATTTCAAGCCTGCCAAAACCGAGCCCCTCACTTACCCATGGACCTATCCTCGTCAGTGCCCTCTGGTGTCCCAACCCCACAAACTGCCATTAGTGGGCAGTCCTAGTTCATCTGTTCTCCCTCATGTACAGCGCTCCATCTGGCTACCCTGACAAAGGCTCCAGCCACTTGCCCTCTGTCCTACCTCCATCCTCCTGGGTCCACTGCAGGGCACCTCTGACCAGGTCACTTCCCTACTGTGCTACAGGGGCTCCTCCCCAGGGGCGGGGGTCTGGCCTCCTACCAGAAAGAGTCACAACTCCCAGGTCCCCATCCAAAGTCCCAGCCCCTCTGAAACCTGAGCCCCCTTCCCTCATCTCTGGAGGTTTCTCTGAATATTCTGCTGCTGCCATAGTTTTTGCTTCTCACCACTTAGAACAAAGAGTAGCAGGAATGGAAAACACTGGGAAGCCCTCCAGTGAGAGCACCCCTGGACATTCACCAGGATACACCTGCAAAACTTTCCTGAAGTGCCCATGCAGCCCCTGTCCAGTAACTCCTTCCAGGATCCAGCACCAGGCCACTGTTCTCCATTCTGGGAAATTCCATGAGTAGAATCAGGAGGGGGCGCTGCTCTGAACTCGAGAATGCTTGGTGCTGAGCATCTGTCTCGAGGGCCTGACCACACTCTTCTCTGTGTTGCTGAATGATGTGCTCTGGTGAGTGTGTCACAGAGGCTCCTCCTCACTTCTGTTGATGGACATACTGGGCATGACATACCTTCAGGGTCCCCCGAACCTTTCCTGACTCCTGGCAGTGTGACTGGGTCAGCAGTCACTGGGCACAGAGAAGCTGCTGTGGAGGGCAAGAGCTAACTTCTCAGGATGTAACAAAATGCCAGCGGCCTGCAGGATGAAGCGTTTGTTTTGGCTCTGAGTTTTAAAGGCCTCAGTCCAGGGTTGCTTGGGGCCTGGGGTGAGACAGTGCACCATGGAGGAGCATGTGGCAGGGCAAATTCCCATCTCATCTCTGGGATGCAAGAGAGAAGCAGGATGAACCCACCCTTTACAGTGCTATTCAAGGACATAGCTCAGGGCCCTGGACCCCAACCAGACCCCTCCTCATATGTTGCTCCTCCTCCCAGGTGCACCACTGGGGACTGAACTGGAAAATGTGGCCTGTGGTGACTGTCCTCTAGGCAGCCCTGCTGTGCTTCACTCATGGTGTTGCATGAGACACACCCATGCTGAGACAATCACTAGAATTCCCTGAGGCCCAGTCTGACCAGTGCCCTTCTGCAAGGAAGACCTGTGGCCATCTGTCTGGTGCTTGGGCTTCATACTGGGGTGAAGCATGAGGTCACGCTTCATGGGGGAGTGGATCTAATGGGTGGGACAGAGGCCTCTGTGGTGCAGCTAGGCCTCTGACTCCCCTGCTTTCCTTTTGATGCCCCAGTTGCCCATGGGAAGATGCCCTGCTGTCTGGGCCAGAGCCCACACTGCCACCTGGATGTGGGCTCAGCATCTTCTCTGGGCAGTGGCAGGGTCCCTGCCCTCAGCCATGGTACCCTCCCTGCAAAGGCCACAGTAAGACTGCAGACCTTGGAGACAGTAGGAAAAGGTGCAGGGAAGGATGCAGAGCAGGTGGGCAACTGTTGAGGTGTCATTGTGGGAGTGGTGACCCCATCTCTCCTTCAAACCCCATGGTAATCCTAGCATGTAGGTGTTCTGGAACTGCCCAGGGGGCACCAAGAATAAACATTGAGAAGGAAGGCATTCCTTTTATTAGAGAGCACCCTGGCCCAGCAGTCCAGAGAAGGGATCCTGCAGCCCTGTCCTGGTCAGGACCCTTCCCTTGAGCAGATGTCACCTTCGATACTTAGGAGGATGCTCCCAGGTTGCACAGACCCTGGAAATACTTTCCTGGCACCTTGACCAGGGCTGCCCTCCATCTCAGATGGGAGACTTTAGTGGTAGAACAAGCAAAGGAGAGTGTGGTGAGCAGTCACTCGTCTGTGAAGGGCCTCTGTCAATGTCACTGGCCAGTGGCAAGCACCCTGGCTTCCTACACAAGCCTTCTTTCCTATGCGTGGGCACTGGAGGCTGCAGTCTCAGAATCCACACACTACAAACATGGCCAATTTGCACACAGCCTGATCTTCACCCCTGTGGCCTTTCAGGTGCCGCAAGATGCAGCTCCTGGGGTCCCTGAGCATGGTGTGAGCACAGCCATGGTTGACTCTCCCAGGACTTCCACAGGGAGGCCGGGGAGTTTCCAGCCTGTTCTCCACTGGGCACAGGTAGGAAGGTTCCTTCTGGGCACTGTCCCCACCAACCCACACCCACCTGGAAACTGCAATTCTGTGCAGGAGCCTCGGGCCTTGGCTTATATGTTAGGCTCAGGGTTTCCTTGTCTGCCCCTAGCTGTTTTGTGCACATAGGAATCATGTTGACGCAATAACTGCCCATGACCACCAGAGGGCAGAGTGGAACCAGCCCTGGGTAATCCTGAGGGCCTTGCTCTGCAAGGCTCAGTCACCTGGAATTGGGGAACGAGCACACAGCAAACAACATGTGCACACACACCTCCTTACACCTCACATAACACACACATTATAACCCACAGCTGACACCATGTGCTCACACTTCCTTACATATCACATCACACAACACAGCACACACCACATGCACACACATCCTTACACATCACACAACATACAATGCAATACAGCACACGTCACATGCACACATACCTCCTTACACATCAAATGACACACACAATGTGACACAGCATACATGATGTGCAAAAACACCACCTAACACATCACACAATGAACAAAATGCAACACAGTACACACCACGCACACACACCTCCTTGCACATCACACAACATACAAAATACAACACTGCACCCATAGTGTACAAACACCTCTTTAGTCATCACACAACACACATAATGCAACACAGCACACACCAGCGTACACAAAACTCTTTACACATCCCACAACACACAATGGAATACAGAGCACACACCATGTACATACATACATCCTTACACATCACACAACATACACAATGCCACACAGTAAACACATATACAAAGACTTACTTACACATCACACCATGCAGCACACTCACAATGCAACACAGCACACATCACCTACACAAAACCTCCTTGCACATCACACAACACACACAATGCAAAACACAGCACATTCCACGGGCATACATTCCTACTTACACATCACACAATACACATCGAAATGCTGCACACACCACGAGTAGAGCACCCTCATGTCCACACACAGCACACACACCACACACCCACCCAACTCACACACTTCACACAGATCACACACACACTTCACTACACATCCACAATATTCTTGGACTTTACTGGATATTTTTGTGGCTCATTACATAATCCATGTTGGGAAAGTTGTGTTCCATGTGTCCTGTCTCCTCGGCAGCCGACCGGGTTTCATTTCTCTGTGGAGACCCCGGGGAGCCTCCAGCTCTGCAGGAGGGGCTCAGCTCTCCTGGGCCTCCCCTCATGCCCTGCTGAGATCCCCCCAACAGGGCCTTCCAATGATGCACTGAGGGTCCAGAGTCCAACCAAGGTGATACCAATCAGGTGTGACCTGGGAATCCACATTACAGCAGTCATACCCAATGGCTCAGCATCCCTGTGCCCTAGATCTGTCAGTTCCCTCCAGTCATCACTCACATGGCCTGTCCATCTACTGGCCAGGTTCAGGGAATTCCTGCCCAAGGACTCTACCCCAGATCCTTCCATTTCTCCCTTGGGTTGGGCTGTGGCTGAGGCCTCACACAATGTACAACTGGGGAGAGCAGATTAAAAATGAGTTGGGCCTCCAGGCTCACAGGCCTTCCCCTGTGGATTCTTTCTCCAGCCCTGACTGTGCCCAGTGATTTGCCCTAGAGCCCAGGAATAGCTTGAATGAGTTGAGCAGGTAGGGGTTCCAAGTCCTTAGCAGCACTTGTTGTGGGGTCTGGCAGGAAAGAAGTGAAGGAGGGTGGAAATTCCAGGAGGGACCTGAGGAGACTCTGGCAGCTTGGAATCCACAGGCACACGGCCACAACTGTACAGAGGATATGGCAAGTGCTTCAGTGAGGGGCCCAGGGTAGGCAGGCCAGGATGCCTTAGAAGTCCCTGCTGAGGACCAGACACTGGGAAGGACATTTTGTCTTCCTGGAGTCCCTTCTGACAGGATTGGGGCCTTTGCCAACAAAGGAAATATGAGAAAAATAAATTTAATTGCAATTGGGCCAAAGTGAAGAAGATGATCTGCCAACACTATCCCAGAAGCACTGCCATCCAGTGGTACTGAGCCAGTAAACATGCAGGTGTAGACCCAGGGCCCTGGAGGGAGCACAGTCTGTGCCTCCAACCCTGCCTTCCTTCCTGAGCCAGACTATGGCCTGGTCAAACTCCACTCCCAACCATGGGACAGCTGCCTGCAGGGAGCTCAACCCTGGAAGCAAATGGAAGGCACTGAGGAAAAAACAATTTGGAGCTTCTTTGAAATTCTCTCATTTTAATCAGACCCTGTCACCATCCCCCTTGTAGTCCATTCCACAGACTTGAGGGGTGTGGGGCTCTGTGCTATCTAGCCATGTATGTGAGGTTGGTGTGGAGATCCCCTCAAGGGCACCCAGAGCTTGTGAGTGAGAAGTGCAAGCATGCTGAACGGCCCAGTGACTTCCTGATCCGAAGCCTGGGCAGCACATGGCTAGTAGGGCTGGTGCCTGGCCAGCCTCACTCTGACAGTTCTTCCCTCCTGAGCAACTGTTCTGGAAGGCAGTGTTGTTGTCTACCAAGTGATCTGGACCCGTGTCGCTGGGATGGACATGTCCCATCCTTTGATCTAATCTGGTCCCTGCTGAGAGGGAAAGTGGCAGACTGCAGGAGTCAGTAGAAAAGACACTTTTAGTCATGTGAGCGTCAAAACAGACTCAGAGAGAGTACTTCCTCAGCTGAGCTTCACATGGAGTCCTGAAGCACATGCCTGGGGTGGGCCAGGTGCAGCAGCAGATGGACTTGCAGTGTAGAGCTACCCTGGTCAGCACTTGCTCCTGCCCTGTCAAGACTCCAGGTTCCCTGGCCACAGTCTCTTTCCTATCCAAATGCCCAGGACCACCTTTCACTTCATGGGGCTGCCCTTCTCCCAGGGTTCTGTAGGTGATGAGCATGAAGGTCACTGGGATGGCTATGAAGATGTGTCACTCACAGCAGGTACACAGACCTACCTCCTGTCTCATGCCCAATCCCTCTGGCCCCATCCAGACATTTTCTTTCTGAGCTATGCCCTCTGCTCAATCACCCATGGGCTACATGTAACTGGGCACAGTCCCAAAATGAACATATGTTCTCTAAAGGTGGACGTAAGAGTTCCCACATCTCCTCTTCCTCATCCACCCCTTCAATCATGTGACTCCTGCAGTTCTAGCTGCGAGTTCCTTTGTGATAAGGGCAGGCTCCCAGGTGACCCACCTGTGGGGTCAATGAGGCATCTGCACAGTGATCAGGTGACCCTGGCTGATACCTCACACCTAGCCTTTGGAAAGATTCTACCTGCAATTCAATCCTTTCTTTATTTTGCTATAAAACAGCACCCATTGCCATGGAAGCCTCTTAGGTGGAGAAGATTCAGGCAGAAGAATCCATAGGCCTGCATGGAACTCACCTGAGACCTTCACCCTGAGCCACACAGAATCTCTGTGGTCTGCAAGCAGGGAGACAGAGGCCAGAGGAGACGGCAAAGCCTTGCTCATTCCACTGTCAAGCCAGGGACGTTTTCGCATGCTCAGTCATTCACAACATTCAGAAGTTGGTACAGCTGTGGTCCCAGGAGGATTTGTACTGCCTGAGATGTTGCAGAACTTGACATCAGCATTGTTTTTCAATTCTGCATGAATGTAATATGATGCAGTTAGAGGTTCACAGAGGCTTTCATTGAGATCTCAATGGGACACCTGGGAGACAAGGCAAAGTGATGCAGGGTCAAACATTCTGCTGGGTGCTTCTTAGAGGGTGATGCATGAAGATGTGAAAAGAAAACAGAAACTTAGGTGACGACTCCCAAGGTTAAAAAATGCTCATAATATGAAGCATCTATTTAGGAAAGCTGTAAATATTGAACAGGAAACATGGCAAGAAAGAGGTTTTGTGGATTGCATCCAGGAAGGCTATAGTGTAGAAGTTGCACAGTTATTTGGAGAGAATACCACAATGTCATGTGTCCCAGATCCTGGATAACGAATTATGGCCTTGTTTCTCCAGCTGTATTTTAATCTTTTGGGGGAGTTTACCAGGGATTGAACTCAGGGGTACTCAACCACTAAGGCACATCCCCAGCACTATTTTGTATTTTATTTAGAGACAGAGTCTTGCTGAGATGTTTAGTGCCTGCCAATGCTGAGGCTGGCTTTGAACTCACAGTCCTCCTGCCTCAGCCCTGCAAGCCTCTGGAATTACATGCATGCACCACTTTGCCCAGCTTTTAGTCTCCTTTTGGACTGGTTCTTTCCTTAGTTTTGCTTAGGTACTTCCTTTCTTTATATATTCTCTATCTTCCTTGTTGAATGTAAATGTTTACTCTGTGTCATTATATACTGGATATATGTGTCTTTTGGTTTTTACTGGAATGCCTGCTGAGAGTGCACCTTGAGATTCAGAAAACTTTGGACATTGTGAACAACCATAGAAATGAAAAGTTGTACCCCACTTATGTACAATGAGTCAAAATTCAGTCTGTAAAAATAAAAAAAAAACAAATTTAATAAAAAACAGAATATGCCAACTCCTGGAAATGGACTAGAAGTATTTGCATTATGAGATGGGTATAAGCTTGTTGGGGGCCAAGTGTGGAAAGTTATGGTTTAAGTATGAGGTGCCCCAAAATCTCACATGTGTGAGGATATAAGATGATCTGAGATAAAATGAGGCAATTATGATAGTTTTAACGGAGTAATGCCTTTATGGATTAACTCTGTGTTAACTGTGGAAAACCGAGGTGTGGCTGGTGAGGGTGGGTCACTGGAGATTTGAAGAATATGAACATTATAGAGGTTACATAGTGAAGAGAGAATAATTTCTCCTAAAGACTATAGAAGACATAGTGTCCATGGAGTTAATAGGAAGTATTCAGGGAATTAAAACAACTCAGGCAATAAGGCTATGCAGTTCATAGAGAAGCACATGCCACTGAGGCTAAATGGTCCATACTGGATATGCAGGTCATGGAGGTTACACAGTTGATAAAGGTTACATAGTCATGGAGACTTCACTGGCCCTGGAGTCAATATAGGACATTTAAGATACTAAGCCCATGAAAAACTATAAGAGTCATAGTGATAAAGCAAGTCATAGAGGATACTCAGTCATAGAAGCTGTGCAAGTCATTGAAAATACACAGGTAATTGAGGCTATGAATGTCAGAGAGACTATAGAGACAATGGAGGTCATGCAGGTCACTGAGTGTATATAGGCAATAGAGGACACTCAGATATAGATATTACATAGATAACAGGGGCTACTAAGGTCATCGTGGCTACAAAGTTTATATAGTCAACTCAAACCTTAGAGGATAAGCAGTTCATATGGTTTACTAAAATATTTTAGACTACTCAGTTCATAGAGACTATTCAGGTTAGAAAAATCATGCAGGGAATACAAGCTCTGCAAATCACAGAGAATACTGAAAATATAGAAATTTTAAAGGAAATTGAAGATGTGAAAGTGAAAGAAACTTTTCAATCAATAAATTCTATATAGATCAGAGTTTTCTCCGGCCCTAGAGCATACTCAGGTCATAAAGTTTATACAGGTCATAAAGAATAATGAGTTCATCAATGCTGTTCAGAGCACAGATGATATATGGGCAATAGAAGTTACTTATCCATTTATGTTCCACAGGTTATACAGGCCACTGTGAAAAATGACTCTATCAGGCCATAGAAATAACTAAGGTGGTAGAGGGGGCACATTTTATAGAGGATACACAGATCATAGAGGGTATGCAGATAATAGAGAACTCAGGATACAAATACTACAAAAGTCATAGGGGCTGCTCAGGTCATAGGAGGAATGAAAGTCATGAAGAATACCGAGATCACAATTTCTATTCAAGTCATGGAGGATACACAGGTTACAGGGAATACTAACATCATTTACTCTGTAAGACTGGAAGACTATGCAGGTCTATGACACTCATAGAGGCTATGCATATCATAGAGACTATTGAGAAAATAGATGCTATGCAGGACATTGAGGATATTCACCATAGATTGTTTTAAAAAGTTGGAGATTATCATGCTAAGTGAGATAAGCCAATCTCAAAAAACTAAAGGACGAATGATCTCACTGATAAGCGGATGAGAACATATAATGGGGGGTGGGAGGGGTTAGCGTTAGGGTTAGGGTTACGTTTAGGATTAGGGTTAAGGAGGGTGATAAGAATGGAGGAAGGAAGGACTGTATAGAGGGAGAAGAGGGGTGTGAGAGGTGGGGGGAAGGGAAAAAATAACAGAATGAATCAAACAACATTACCCTATGTAAATTCATGATTACACAAATGGTATGCCTTGACTCCATGTACAAATAGAGAAACAACATGTATCTCATTTGTTTACAATTAAAAAAAGAATGTATTTTGACATATCATACATAATGAATTATAACTTCCCATTTTTGTAGTTGTACATGATATGGAGTAACACTGGCTATGTATTCATATATGAACAGAATAAAGTTATGTCTGATTCATTCTACTGTGTTTCCCAATTCTGTCCCTTCAAACTGCTCTTCACTACCTCCTGTCCAATCTGCAGAAATTCCACTCCTCCCTCTCCCCTAAATTCATTCCCCTTTAGGAGTGAGTAATATTTCATTGTATATATATATATATATATATATACAATATTTCATTGTATATATATATATACATATATATATGTGATATATATATATCACATTTTATTTATTTATTTATTTGCTGAAGGCCACCTATGTTGGTTCCATAGCTTTGTAAACATTGCTGTGGCCATGTCACTAATGGTTTGCTGATTTAAGTGCTTTGGTTGTATGCTGAGGATTTGAATATCTTGGTCAAACAGAGGTTCCATTATGCTTCTTGAGCAATCACCATAGTGAAGAGTATTTGCACAAATTTGCAGTCCCAGCAGTAATATATGGATGTACCTTTCCCCAACATCCTTGACAACACATACTGTTGTTTATTCTTTATAATTGACATTCTGACTTGAATGAGTTGGAATCTCAGTGAATTATTAATTTGTATTTCTCTAATTGTTAGACATTTTGAACAGCTTTTACTATATTTTTACATTCATATTTCTGTGAAATACGTTTTGAGTTTCTTTGCCCATTTATTTATTGGTTTATTAGTTGTTCTTTTCAAGTTTTTTAGTTCTTTTTATATCCTGATATTAATCCTGTATCTGAGGTAAAGAAGGTAATGATTTTCTCCCATTCTGTAGGTGCTCTGTGCATGTTCCTGATTGTTTTTCTGTTGGGAGGAAGCTTATTAGTTTGATAACATCACATTTATTGATTTCTGATTTTTAAGCATTTTGTTGAGGAATTCAGTTCATAAGTCAACATGATGAAGATCTACTTTTTATTCCAGTATGTCCATGGTCTCTGTTTTAATGCCTACATCCTTGATCCACTTTGAGTTGGGTTTTGTGCAGGGTGAGATATAGGGGTAAACATTTCATCTTATTATATGTAGATCTCCAATTATCTCAGCACCATTTATTGATGAGGCTGTTTTTCTATGATATATGTTTATTGCATGTTTGCCTATTTTGAGATGAACATGTTCATGTGAATTTGTCTCTGTGTCTTCTATTCAGTACCATTGGTCTTTATGTCTGTTTTGGTATGAATTCCATGACTTTTTGTTACTATAGGTCTGTAGTATAATTTGAGGTTTGGTATTGTGATGCATCTTGCTTCACTTTTCTCAATAAATATTTCTTTGGTTACTCTGGTCTTCTTATTTTTTCACATGAATTTCATGACTGCTTTTTCTATTTATATGGAAAATGTTATTGGAACTTTGTTATGAATTGCTTTAAATATTTTGGTACTATGTCCAATTTGATAATATTAGTTCTGCCTATGCAAAAACATAGGGTATCTTACAATCTTCAATTTCTTTTAGTGTTCTGTATTTTTCATTGTAGAGGTCTTGACCCTCTTTTGTTAGATTGATTCCCAATTCTTTTATGCTGGCTATAGTGAATGGAATAATTTTTTAAATTTCTCTTTCAGATCACTCTTCACTGACGTATAGAACCTCATTGATTTATGGGTGTTAATTTTATATTCTGCCACATGGCTAAATTACCTATGAGGTATAGAAGCTTTCTGAAATTTTGGTCTTCTAAATATAGAATCATATTGTTGGCAAATAGGGACAGTTTCAGTTCTTCTTTTCCTATTTGTATCACTTTAATTTATTTCTTCTGTCCTATTGCTCTAACTAGAATTTGCAGAAATCTATTGATCAGAAATGGTAAAAGAGTATATCCCTGTCTTATTCCAGTTTTGAGAGGGACAGGTGTAAAAATTTCTGCACTTAGAACAATATTGCCTTTTGGTTCAGGATATATAGCTTTTACACTGTTCATGTACTTTCCTACTATCCTTAACTTTTCTAGCATTTTGAACATGAATGGATAATGTATTTTGTCAAATGTTTTTTCTGCATCTGTTGAGAGAAGGATATGATTCATTTTTTAAATTTATTGTTATGATGAATTATATTTATTGATGTCCATAGGTTGAAACAAAAGTGCATCCCTGGGGTGAACCCACTTGATCATGATGCATTATCTTTGTAATATGTTTCTTTATGAAAATATTGCCAATATTTTATTAAGAAACTTTGCATCTATGTTCATCACAAATTTTGGTCTGATGTTTTCTATCCTTTATGGATTTTTGTCTGGTTTTCCTATCAGAGTTAAACCAGCTTCATAGAAGGAGTTTGGAAGGGTTGCTCCCTTTTTGTTTTATGGAATAATTTAAGAAAGATTAATGTTAATTATTCTTTGAATGATTGGTGGAACTCAGCTGAGATTTAGTCTGGTGCTCAGCATTTTTTGCTCATAGACTTGATTGTGTATTCAAAAAATTATCTGTTGAACTTTCTATGTCCTCCTGACATAGAAAATTTGGGAGATAATTCTCTAGACAATTTTTAATATTTTCACAATTTTCTACTTTTTACAGTATAAATTTTCAAAATAGTTCCTGATTATCATCTGTATGTCAGTGGTGACTTTGGTGATAGTATCTTTATTTTCTGAAATTTTAGAACTTTTAATTTTCTCTTTCTCTTCTTTAGCTTGGCTAAGGGTTTATTTTTTTTTTTATAAAAGCACTTTTGTGTTTTGTTGAATTTTAGAATCAGTTCTTTCTTCCAATTTCATTGACTACAGCTTAGATTTTATTTATTTTCTGGCCATAAATACTAAGGTGGTCAAAAAACTATTCAGATACCAGGGGCTACTAAGGACACTTAGCCTACTCAGTTCAGAGAGGCAACTCAGATGTTTAGATACTCAAGTCATGAAGATTATGAAGATCATAAAGGCTACATATGCAGAGCCTTCTAAGTTCATTGAGACCACTCAGCATGATTCCTGAAATCCTGAAACCTACTCAGGCAATAAATTCTACTAATGCAATAGAGGCTATGCGTGTCTCCCTATATACAGAGGATATAGAGGTTAATTAGACCATAGAGGCTACTCAGGTAGAGAAGTGATACAAATCATAAACCATGTAATTCATAGATACTACGCAGATCATAAAGGTTATGGAAAGCTTTGAGGCTTTGCAGGTCATAGAGGCTACAAATATCAGAGATTCTTCATAAGATAAAACACCTTGTGGTTGAAGGTCTTGCTAAATTTATAGAGACTACTCTGGTCATAGAGAGTACACAAGCAATGGAAGTGAGTACATCTATAGATAGAAGGATGGTTATAGGAGCTACTCAGTCATTGAATTTATGCGGGTCATACAGGCTACTCAAGACATACAGACTACTCAACCTGTGTATACCCTATGACCTCATTATCCACTTCTATTTTGAAACATCTGTGATCTCAGTAATCACTATGACTATGCAGGCCACACAGGGTTTCTAAGGTCATTTTGGTTTCTCAGGCCATAGAATTTGTGCAGGTCATAGAGGACCCCTGGAATTCAGAAGCTACAAATGTCAAAAAGGCTACAAAAATCACAACGTGTGTGCAGGTCATAGGGACTACAAAGTTCATAGAGTCTACAAAGATCTAACTGGCTACTGGGATTATTTAGACTATGCAGGCATTTAGAGGATACATAGTTCAGAGATACTACATTGACCATATATATGGTCTATGAGTTCATTGAGGCTACTCAGACCAGAGGCAAGTCATGGTGGTTTCACTATTCATAGAAGTTACTCAGTTCACAGAAATTAAACAGGTCAAAGAGTTTACACAGTGCAAAGAATCTATGAAGGTTACAGAAGCATCATAGGATATAGAGGCTTTGCTATTGGCAAAAACTACTCAGTACATAGATGCTATGTTGGTTATACTCAGGGCATAAAATCTAAGTGGGACTTAGAGGTTACTGAAGGCAGAGACTTATTTACCTTTAAAGGCTACACAGCTCATAATTGCTTTGTAAATTATAAAGGTTTTCCAAGCCATGGAAACAACAAATGTCATAGAGGCTCCACATGTCCCAGAGGATATTCTACTTAAAGAAGCTACATATGTCATAGGGGATGCTAATACAATTTAGATTTCTCATGCCAAAGATATTAAACAGGTGATAGGAGCTTCTCTGAACATTTAGCAAACTAAACCATGAAGGTTTTCAGGACATAGAACAACTCAATCGTAGAATTATATAAGTTACTAAGGCCATATAATATACTTAGGCCATAGAACTTATTAATTTTATTTAGGCTGCTAAAGGCATTGAGAGTATATAAAGACTAAGGACTACAGCAGTCATTAGTCATTAAGGATTTTCATGTCATAAAGTTACCCACGTTATAGAAGCTAGGGAGGTCTTATAGGCTACTAGGTCAAAGAGACTACAAAGGTCATACTGACTACTGATGTCAGAGATGTTTCAAAGGTGAACTGAATTCAGAGGTCATAGAGTATATTCAGGTTATTTAGTCAAAACATTTCTTAAGTAAGAAATGGATAATGTGTTGCAAAGGCCCTAGAAGTTATTCAGGTCCTATAAGCTGTGAAAGTCACAGGGTCTATGTGGATCAATGAAGATATGCAGGCTACAGAAGTCATTTAAGATACTCAGACTTCATGTTATGAAGGTAATAAAGGTTACATAGGCCATAAAACTATGAAGAACATGAATATTATGCTGGTCAGAGAGGCTCTCATATATTCTACACAAATGTATATATGCTACTTAAATCCCAGAAGCTACTGAGGACATAGAGGCTACACAAGTCATAAATGTTGTGCTGGACATAGATGCTACTAAGTAGCATAGAAGTTATTATGGTCATTGAGGGTTAACCAGCAACATAGGCTATTTACTCCATAGATGCTACTCAGTTCATAGAAGCTTCAGGTCATAGAGTCACCAAGGACATAGGGTTACTCAAGTTATATAGACTATGCAGGTCAAAGGGGTTAATAAGATCTTTTAGGCTAACAAATCCATAAATGCTTATGCAGATCAGAAAGGACACATAAGTCATAGAGGTTACACAGGTCTTAAAATCTATGCTAATCATAGGTTGTACATATTGCATAGAAACTATTAGATCTTAGAAATTATTCAGCTCACACAGGATAAAAAAGTGCTTGGGTGATTAAGGTAATCTAGGCTACTTATGCCATGGAGACTACTCATATCATAGATGCTAAGCAGAATATAGAAGCCATTTAGTTATAGAGGCTATATGATCATGATTCCAACTAAGGTAATAGAAGATTTCAGTTCATAGATTGTACTCAATTGTTGGAGGATATGTAGGCAAATAGAGGTTTCTCAGAATGGACAGGCTATGGAAGGCACAGAGGCTCTACAGGTTGCAAAGACGATATGAAGATAATGATATGAAGATCATTATGATATGAAGATCATTAAATTGATGATATGCAGGTAGAGTTTTTGAAAATATTAGAGGCTTCTTGGTTCACCAAGGCTAACAGAGATGCTAATCAGACCATAGAATCTATATAGGTATAGGGAATATGAAGGTCATATAGGATACTCATGCCATAGATGAATTAGTTTAAGGGGCTGCAAATTTCATACAGGATTCTTAGGCATTAGAGGCTACAAATTTATAGAAGCTACCAAGGTCTTAGAGAATACAGATTCATGAGAGCCACTATGGTCACTTAGGCTACAAACATCTTAGGTTGTACTCAGATCATTTGGGAAACACCAACCATATGTTGGGCAGGTCATTCAGAATCCTCAGGCTATATAGGGTATGGAAATTGAGAGGATACTCAGTTAATAAATCTATATTATTCACATAAGCTCTGCAGGTCACAGAGGTTATTTAGCACATAGAATTTATGAAAATCTAGAGCATACTTAGGATATTGTAGACAATGCAGAACATTGAGGATATGCAGGGCTTAGGGCCTACTAAGTTCATTTTGACTACTCAAGCCATAAAGACTATTTAGGACATGCAAGATAAGCAAACCATAGGTTATGCTCTTGTAATTGAGGCTACTAATGCCATATGGCTATTCAGGTCATCCAGGCTATTCAATGCAAGAAGGAACCTGTATAATAGAGGTTATGCTGATTGTAGAGAGACTCACATCACAGAAGATGAGAAGGACAGTAATGCATCAAAAATAATTACAGTCATGCAGGTCATAAAGACTGCAAAGTTTATAACAATAAGTAGGGCATAGAAGATCTGGATGTCATAGCACCTTCACTGCACAATTCACAGACAGTACAAAGTAAGAGAACATACAAAGATCATAGTATCTAGTAAAATCAAAAATAATCTCAAGTCATAAATGCTATGAAGGTTTTTGATGTAGTCCATACATGTCATCAGTGCTTCACTATCACAGAGGAAACATAAGTTATAAACTGCTGGGTATGTCGTAGAAGTGACTCTTTCCATAGAAGTTATGTAGGCCATAGAATATATGAGAATATATGCAGATACAAGCATACCGAGGACATAAAGTCTATGGAAGTCATAGAAATCATGCTGGTCATAAAGGGTAAACAGTTCATAGAGGAGACTCAGGTCATTGAGGGTTCATAGGAAAAAAAACTACTAAGGCCATAGATATTAGGCAGGTTATAGAGGCTTTAGGTTATGGAGGATATTCAGTTCATAGAGGCAACACAAATCTTAGAGGCTATGCCTGTTGTAGTGTCTATTACGGCCATACAGGCTATGGAGGTGTTAGGGTCTACTAGGATTATAAAAGCTACAAAGGTCTTAGAAGGTAGTATGCTTAAGAAGCATAATCTATGAAAGTCAAAAAATTTCCCCAAGTGATGTGGCTACATATGTCATAAATTCCACACAGGTCATAGGGGCTATTAAGGCCATAGGTGTTACTTAAGTCATTTAGGTTAGTAGGGCCATAAAGGCTATGCAGATTATAAAGCTCAAACTGTCCATAGAGGCTACTCAGGCCATAGAGACTATGCAGGTCTTAGAGTCTACTTGATCATAGATGTTAGTTTCTACTGGCTACTGAGGTAATATTGAATACTGAAATCATTTAGATTACTCAGGTCATAGAAGTGATCATGGCCATTAAGGCTACAGTCTAGAGGTGTTTTGCAGATTATAGAGCTAATCATAAAAGGTAGAACAGTTCACAAAGGCTACACAGGTTATTGGGGTTACTGAGTTCATAGAGATTACTCTGTTCATCACAGGTGAACAGGATATAGAGTAAAATTTCAATGAATCAACTCAGATCATAGAAATTACACAGGTCCCAAAGGCTACTTAGGTCATGGAGATTATTCAGGTCAAAGGGGCCACTAAGTTCAGTTGAACTACTCAGGCGATAGAGAGCATGTAGATAATAGAGGCAGTGATTTGTTCAGAGACAACACATGTCCTAGAGGATACTCAGGTGATACGGCCTGGCCTACTCAATCACAGAGGGTGAGCAAGTCATAGAGGTTCCTGGGATCAAAGAGACTATGCAGGTCATATAAACTATATATGTGATAGAAGTCACTCAGATGATACAGGCTTCATGGGATGGCATGTGTACAGACATAGAGGCTAAGCAGGCAATGAAATATTGTAAGGTCATAAAGTCTATAAAGGCCATGTAGTCTACTCAGTTATTAAAGCCTATGAAGGTCACAAAGGTTAAGCAGGTCAAAAAGTTGCATAGTTCTTAGAGGCTATCAGGTCACAGAGGTTACTCAGTACATAGAGGTTACTCAATGCATATATGATACACAGAAAATAAAGACTAGTCAGGCAACATAATTTATGCCACTTGAAGTGTTACTCAGATCTTAGAAGATGGTCAAGCCATAGAAGCTATATAGGTTGTAGAGGCAAGGCTGGTCAGAGCTGTTACTCAGGTCATATCTCAGAGTGGCACCAGAGATCATGGAGGCTAGAGATATTTTGCTGGCCAAATAGGTTACTCAGTTCAAAGAGGCCACTCAGATCACAGAGTGTACAGAGGCAAGAGATATTTTGCAGACCACAGATGCTATGTAGATCATCAGAATTACTCAGTTCATAGAGTCTATACAGATCATGGTGGCTATCCAGGTCCAGTGTAGTAGTAGAAACTACACCAAAGATGCTAGTCAGATCATAAAGTCACTCAGCAAAAAGAGCATATGCAGGACACAGAAGCTTCTCAGACCATATATGTTTCTCAATTCATTAATCTACTTAGGATTCAAGGCAATACATGACATAGAGTCTATGCTGCTAACAGGAGACTCAGTCCATGAGCTACTCAGAAAATACAGCATGTGCAGACCATAGAGTCTATGCAGGTCACACAGATCACTCAGGCAATGGAGGCAATGCAGTCCATAGAGGCTATTCTTCCAATAGAGACTATGTGGGTCATGAGTGCTACACTGGACATAGATAATACATAGGTCATAGAGACCCGGCAGGTTGTAGATGGCCTCAGGTTATAGAGTCTTATAAGATTTGGGTAACTCAGGATATAAAGACTATATCGATTATAAAGTCTTCACAGGTCCTAGAACCCTCTTAGGTTATAGGGACTACTATCATCATGTACATTACTCAGACCATTTGGGTCACACAGGTTCAAGAGGCTAAAATGGTCATAAATCCCACTCCAGTCAATTGAGGCTGTCAAGGTCATAGAGGTTATACAGGACATAGAGGTTGCACACACCAAAGAGGCTCAAGTCATAGAGACTGTTATACCATGGTAATTACACAGGCCATAGAGAATACTCATGCAGTAGAGGGTTCCCAGTTCTTATAAGCTGCTCAAGCAATAGAGGACATGACAACCATAAAGGCAACTATGGCCATCAGGCTAATATGATGATATAGGTTAGGTAAATTAAGCACTTCAGGCCACAAAGGCTATGCAGATCATAACAATCACATATGTCATAGAGGTTATAAGTCAATAGATGAAACACGCACCATAGAATATACTCAGGACATAGAGGCTGCATTACTCATGGAGAATACAGTCATAAAATCTATGCAGGTCATATTGTCTCCTGAGGTCATAAATGCTACTAATGTCATTTGGGGTACACATGCCAAATTTTACACAGAACACAGAGTCTGTGCAGAGCAAATAAACTGCTCAATCCAAAGCTTCCTTGCAGGTGTTACAGGCTACATAAGTCATACAGGCTTTACTGGCCATATAAGCTACTCAGGTCACAGAAGCACCCTGATCATAAAGGTTACTCAGTTAATTGAGTTTAATCAGGTCATAAAGGAATTTCAGGTAGCAGAGTCAAATAGGTCCATAGATGCTACACAGGCCAAAGAGGATATGCAGGTCACAGAAGCTATGAGTGTCATAAAGTCTGCATAGTTCTGAGGGACTACTAAGTCATCTTGGTAATTCATACAGTAGAGGCTACTTAGATCATCAAGACAAACTGGATAACAAAGACAACACGGATCATACAGACTGAAAAGGTCATATGGTTGGCTAATATCATAGAAGATAGGTAGGTCACAGGGAGTATGTGATCACAGTGACAATGCAGGTCACTAATACCACTCAGGAGCTACTCAGGCCTATAGGCTTTAAAGATCTTAGAGATGATTGAGGCCTGAGAGACTTTGCAGTTCATAGAGGCTCTGCAGGTTATAGAGGCTATTCAAGCCATAGAATTCATGCTGCTCACAGAGGATACCCAAGCCATGAAGAATACAGGAGTCATAGAGATTTCAGATTTCATAGTGGTACTCAAGCCATATAATACTCAGTTTATAGAAGGCATTTAGGTCATAGAGGGTATGCAGGCAAAAGAGGCTAGTCAGTATATAGATGGTATTCAGAACATGGAGTTACTCATTTCCTTGTGGGTATGCAGGTCATAGAGACTATACAGGTCAAAGAGGTTACTCAGGCCAAAGAGGCCATGAAAGTCATAAAGTCAGGTCATAAAGACAATGAAGATCATAGGGACTAATAATGTCATTTGACCTACTAAGGCCACAGTTGTTACTCATGTTGATTACACCCCTGAGGCCATAAAGTATATGTGGACATTAAATACTAGATTGGCCATAGACTTTACGTAGGCCATGAAATGCATGGAGGCCATCAAGGATACTCATCCCATAGAAGTTTCACAGGTCATAGAGTATATGCAGTTCTAGAGGTTAATAAGTCATAGAAACTACATTGCTCATAGAAGTGACTTTGATCATAGATGCTACTCAGGCCATTTAGGCTTATTAATCTATAAAGTGTTTGCAGGTCAGAGAGTCTGAAGAACATATAAGCTATGCAGTACAGTGTCTGCACAGGTCAAAGTTATTATCCTGTTCATGAAACCTACTCAGAACAAAGAGGATACATACTCCACAGGGACTATTCACCACAGAAGATACTCAGGTCATTTTGACTACTCAGATCTTGCAAATTCTATGCAGGTCATAGAGGCTATGCTGGTATTAAAGGATATGATGGCTGTGCAAGCAGTTCAGAACATACAGGAAACAAAAGATAGTACATGGATTACACAGGCTATGCAATTTCTAGAAAGTACTCAGTTCACAGAGTCTATGGAGACCATAGAAGATATTCAGACCATAGAGACTATACAGATTACAGAGGTTACACAGGATATAGGAATTAGAACATGAAGGACATGCTGGTCTGAGAAGTTATGCAATTCATCAAGGCTCTACAAGACACAGATGTGTTAGAGATAATGGGGCCTACTGAGATCATACTGTAAGGAAAAATGTAGCTCAGTTCGGGACCCGGCAGTTCCAGCCCCTCCCGTGAGACTGCCACTCCGCACACCCGTCTCAGTTGCGGCTTGACAATAGTTCCCAGAAAAATCCACTGCGGACACAGGGCCTCACACAAGAGACTTTATTATGCAGATGACTAGCACGTCGCTCCGGGGTGAAAAGAAAGGAAAAGAGAAAGATGGTGTGGAACTTCTCCCAGATATTGGAATCTCCCAAGTTGGAAGGAACCAATAGTAGAGGAGAATACTTGTAAGCTGACTGATGAACCAATAGCTAGCTAAGATGTTCTCAGATTGACAATTGGTTGGGAGGTGGGGACAATGACTGCACCTGGTGGGTGGGGGAGCAGCTTTATACATTACAACATATAGATTTTGATCTTTAGGTTTCTCCTGCCATAAATTCTATGCATGTTATAGAGGCAGTGCCATTCTTTATATTTTGGCATCCCTTCAGAGCTCATGTGCAATATAATCTGAGAATTATCAGAAGTGAACTGATTTATGATAGTTGTAATCCAATGAGTGTATTCAATCCTCAGAGTACTCATATCAAAGGTTACCAATGTCACAGAGGCTGTGCAATTCACAGGGGCTACTCAGGTCATAGGTGCTACTCAGTTCATTGAAGTTACTCAGGTCATTCAGGTTATATAGGGTATACGGTGTACTCAGGACTTGGAGTCTAACAGATCATAGAGTCTACTGAAGGTACTGAGACTTTTCAAGACATTTATGATATTTGGGACTTAATGATTACAGAGGTTATAGATACATTGCCAGTTATAGAAGTTTTGCAGGCTATAGAGGCCATGCTCTTCAAAATGAATACTCAGGAAATACAACTTACACTGATCATGGACACTATCAGTTCATAGAGGCTATTAGGAGGACAGAGGATTCTCATACAATAGGTTCAATAAGTACAATGCAGAGAGGACATACAAAGGTAATTTGGGCTCTTCATATCATAGAGCATATTAAAGCTATGATAACTACACAGTACCTCAGGTTATGAAAGTAATAATGGCTACTCAGGCCTTTAGTCTACTAACACCACATAGAGAATACCGATCATAAAAGCTATGTAGGTCACACAGACTTAGCAGGTCATAATGGCAACCAAGGTCATAGAGAATAATCAAGTTATTTATTCTTCAAAGATCATGTATTATGTGTTAGTAGAAGCCACAAAAGGACTTGAAGGTATGTAGGTCAAGGATGTTTCTCAGGTTATAGGTACTCCTCATGCCACAAAGGAAATGTAGGTCATATAGGATACCCAGGCCATAGATGCTAAGAACATCAATCAGGCAATTCAGAACATAGAGATTATGCAAGACATATAGGTTGCCAAGGTCATAGATGATATTCAGGCCACAGAAACTATGCACACCATGAAGGCAGCTCAAGGTATAAGAGGCTATGGCAGATATGGCATAAAGCATATTTAGGCCATGAAAACTACTCAGGCCACCAAGGCTACACAGATCATAGAGGTTAAGCAGGTCACAGAATTACATAGTTCCTTTTGGTTACTGAAGCCATAAGGACTGCTTATAATATAGAGTGAATACAGTTCATAGAAATTACTCAGACCACCAATAATTTTCATACATAGAAGCAACAAAAGTCAGAGATGTTTTGTAGGTTGCAGTTCATGCACGTCATAGAGGCTAACCCAGGCATGCAGGATTCTCAGGGAATTTTAGCAAGTCAGGACATACATTCTTCATGGACTTAAACATCAAAGAATGTGCACAGGTAACATATGCAAGGAAATTTATAGAGACAACTTAGGCAATACTGGCAACACATGGCATAGAGGCTACACAGGACAGAGAGGATATGAAACACATAGTGTTTACATAGATAATATGGGTTATGCTAGTAGAGCAGTCTACTGAGTACATAAAGGCTACTCAAGTCATGGAGAATACATAGGCAGTAGAGGCTATGCCTATCATATAGGCTTTGAAATTCATAGATGATGCTCAGTCCACAGAAGCTAAGAACATTATGGAGACTACATTTTTGTAGGCTAGCTAACTCATAGAAGTTTCTCAAGTAACAGAGGCAACTTAGGTCACAGAGATGACACGGGACTCAGCTGGTACTCTGTCCATGAAAGATAACAGGTTCTAGAAGCTACCCAGATCATAGCAGCTATGCAGTCTGTATGTGATGCTCAGGTTTTAGAAGTCAATTAGGTCAAAAAGTTTACAGAGGTCATTCAGGTTGCTTGGGGCATAGAGGCTACATAGAATATGGAGAGTAGTAAGGTCATAAGGCTAATGAAAGTGTGGAAGTTATTTGGTAATTTAGACTTTGTGGAAATAGAGATTACATATGAAATAGAGAAAATATGGGTCACATATTATATGTGGAATGCAGGTGAATGCATAACAATCTGGCCATCAAGGTTTTGTAGGCCATAGGGGCTATACAGACCTTAGTGGCTCTGCAGGACATAGGAGCTTACCAGATCATAGAGTGTCATATAATTAAGGAGGATGCTTAGGCAATAGTCACTTTGAAGAACACATGGGGTAGTAAAGATGTAGAAGATATTCAGGTCATAGAATAGATGAACAGTATGGGGGCTTCTCAGATCATAGAAGCTTGGCAGTAATATTAGCTGCACTGGTCATTTAGGCTACCCAGGTCATAGAAGCTTCACAGATCATAGTGACCATGCAGGTCCTAAAGGCTGCTCAGGATGTAAAGATTACTCATGTCATAGAGTGCAGACCATAAAATTTGCTCAGTTCACACATGCTATAGAGATCATCAAAGAATCTCAGGCCCTAGATACAATATAGGTCAGAGACTACTCAGGGACCCAGGCCCAGCCCAGCATTGCTGTGTGAGACTTTCATGCCAGAGAGGCCCAGCTCAGAGATCCAAGGCCAACCAAGCCCTGCTGCATGAGACTTCCACACCTGGAAGGCACAGCCCAGAGACCCAGGCCTAGCTCAGCACTGCTGTGGAAGACTTCCACACCAGGGAGTACCAACACAGCCTGGCCCTAACCTGCACTGTGGTTTGACCATCTCTTAACATGTGGGGCCACCTCTGCCCACTAGCAGGGATTATACCCCACCTGGAGGCCACCATCACTAGAAGGGCAGCACCCTTCTTGGATCACTGCATTATCCAGTTTCTCCAGGCATCAGGCTACTTAAGACTAGGAGGTTTGAACAGTAGAGTATAGTTTTATTATAGATTTTTTATTAGTAATAATATTAAAATTATTCTGATTATACCTACTATTATTCCCACTTTTCTTTTATTAATATTTTTCTTACCCTATTTTCCTCTTTTCTATCTGTCTCCTTGGATATTCTTTCTCCCTTTACAAATGCTTACAATCAATTTATTTTAATTCTGCTTTCACTACTCCTATGACATAGTACCTCTATAGATGCACTTTTTACCTCATTAATGTTATATTCTACACCCCTCCCCATCCTCTTTGTCCACAATTAGAAATCATGTTCCTTATTGCAAACCTATTGGCTAAGCTGTAGACAATAATCAAACTCATAATCTCTGTTTATTAAGAAAATATTGTTAATATCTTAAAAGGGACTATTTGAGTTAAGGATGCATATTGTTTGTATGGTATGCTGCTAATATTGATCTCTCACTTCAAGGTGAGGTATTGGAAACCTGCAGGGACACTACAAGTTTATTAGGGGAGACTGCAGTACCTCAGATTTGCAATCCTAGAGGGAAAGACAAATGAACAATATAAGAAAAAAGGGAAGAAATTGTCCCAAACAAAGCTAGATGCTATCTCAATAAAATTCAATGACAGCATGGTGAAAGAAATGCAGAAAGGGAGTTCAGAATGTACATAATTAAAATGATCAGAGAAGCAAACATTGAGATAGGAGAGTAAATGCAGGCATTGAATGATTGCACCAATCAACAGTTTAAAAAGCAAATGTGAGAAGCAAAAGATAATTTCAATAAAGAGAAAGAGATTCTGAAAAAACAAATAGAAATCCTTGAAATGGAAGAAACAGTAAACCAAATTAAAAACTCAATAGAAAGCATAAACAATAGGCTAGATCACCTGGAAGACAGAACTTCAGACATTGAAGACAATATATTTGATCTTGAAAACCAAGTTGACCAAACAGAGAAGATGGTAAGAAATCATAAATGGAACCTACCGGAATTATAGGATACAATGAAATAATAAAATTTAAGAATTATTGGGATTGAGAAAGGCACAGAGATAAAAACCAAAGGAATGAACAATCTATTCAATGAAATAATATCAGAAAATTTCCCAAATCTGAAGAGTGAAATGGAAAATCAAGTACAAGAGGCTTACAGGATACCATATGCAAAAAATTACAACAGATCCACACCAAGTCACATTATAATGAAAATATCAGACATACAAAGTAAAGATAGAATTTTAAAGACTGTGAGAGAAAAAAATCAGTTTACATATAGGGAGAGACCAATACGAATATCAGCAGTTTTCTAAACCCAGATCCTAAAAGCTAAAAGGACCTGAAACAACATATTTCAAGTCTGAAAGAAAATGGATGCCTACAAAGAATCTTATACCCAGCAAAACTTGCCTTCAGATTTCAGAATAAAATAAAATCCTTCCATAATAAACAAAAGCTAAAAGAATTTACAAATAGAAAGGTGTCACTATAATACATTCTCAACAAAATATTCCATGACAAAAAAATAAAAAAAAATGATTGTAAATCAGCATAGGGAGGAAATACTCTAAAGGAAAAGCCAAATAAAGGAGAAACTATGTCAAGTTAAAAACCAAAAATAAGCCAAAATTACCTGGAAGAAAAATCATATCTCGATAACAACCCTGAATATTAATGGCCTGAATTCATCAATCAAAAGACATTGACTCGCCGATTGGATTAAAAAGAAAGACCCAACAATATACTACCTTCTAGAGACTAATGTCATGGACTAAAGGTAAAAGGATGAGAAAAAAATATATCACATACATAATCTCAGTAAAAAAGCAGGGGTATCCATCCTCATATCAGATAAAGCAGACTTCAAGCCAAAGTTAGTTAGAAGGGATGAAGAAGGACATATCATACTGCTTCAGGGAAGCATAAATCAGCAAGATATACAAATTCAAAATATTTATGTCCCCAAAAATGGCTCATCTGTGTATGTCAAACAAATCCTTCTGAATTCCAGGAACTGAATAGACCATAAGACAATAATACTAGGTGACTTTAACACACCTCTGTCACCATTGAATAGATCTTCCAAACAAAAATTGAACAAAGGAACTCTGGATCTCAATAACACATTTATACTTAACAGGTATATATAGAATATTCCATCCATCAACGTGTGAATACACTTTCTTCTCAGCAGCACATGTATCCTTCTCTAAAATAGACCATATGTTTTGCCACAAAGCTGCTCCTAGGAAATACAAAAAGATAGAGATTCTACTTCACATTCTGTCATATCATAATGGAATGAAATTAGAAATAAATGACATAAATAAAATGAAATAAAAAAACAGAAACCACTTCAACACCTGGAGATTGAATAATACACTATTGAATTATGCATGGATAACCGAAAAAATCAGGGGAAATAATAAACTTCATAGAGGTGACCAAGAACAAAGATACAACATATCAAAATCTCTGGGACATGATGAAAGCAGTACTCAGGGGAAAATTCATTACATGGAGTGCATTAAATGAAAGAAGGAAAAGTCAACAAATAAACGACCTAACATTACAGCTCAAAACTCTAGCAAAATAATAGATTAACACCAAATGTAGAAGAAGCCAGGAAATAATTAAAATCAGAGCTTAAATCAACAAAATTGAAACAAAGAATCAATTTAAAAAATGAGAGAATAAAAAGTTGGTTCTTTGAAAAAATAAACAACATAGATAAACCCTTAACCACACTAACAAAGAGAAGGAGAGGGAAAACTCCATTCACTAAAATTCAGTATGAAAAAGCTATGCCTTAACAGATACTATTGAAATACAAAAAAGCTGATGATATGATTATATACTTAGATTATATACTTAGGAACCAGGAAATTTTACTAGAAAACTTTTAGAACTCATAAGTGAATTCAGTAAAGTAGCAGGATATAAGATCAATGCACATAAATCTAATGCATTTTTATACATAAGTGATGAATTTTCAGAAAGACAATCAGGAAAACTACACCATTCACAATAGCTTCGAAAAAAATAAAATACTTGGAAATCAATCTCACAAAAGAGGTGAAAGACCTCTACAATGAGAACTACAGTACACTAAAGAAAGAAATTAAAGAAAACCTTAGAAGATGGAAAGATCTCCCATGTTCTTGGATAGGAAGAATTAATATTGTCAAAATGGCCATACTACCTAAAGTGCTATACAGATTCAATGCAATTCCAATTAAAATCCCAATGACATACCTTACAGAAATAGAGCAAGCAATTATGAAATTCATCTGGAAGAATAAGAAGCCCAGAATAGCTAAAGCAATCCTTAGCAGGAAGAGTGAAACAGGGGTATGGCAATACCAGATCTTGAACTCTACTACAAAGCAATAGTAACAAAAACAGCATGGTATTGGTACCAAAATAGAAAGGTAGATCAATGGTACAGAATAGAGGACACAGACACAAACCCAAATAAATACAATTTTCTCATACTAGACAAAGGTGCCAAAAATATGCAATGGAGAAAAGATAGCCTCTTCAATAAATGGTGCTGGGAGAATTGGAAATCCATATGCAACAGAATGAAACTAAACCCATATCCCTCACCATGCATGAAACTAAACTCAAAATGGATTAAGGACCTCGGAATCAGACCAGAGACCCTGCAGATTATAGAAGAAAAAGTAGGTCCAGATCGTCAACATATCAGGCTAGGCCCAGACTTCCTCAAAAGGACTCGCATAGCACAAGAAATAAAAGCAAGAACCAACAACTGGGATAGATTCAAACTAAAAAGCTTTCTCTTAGCAAAGGAAACTATCAGCAATGCGAAGAAAGAGCCTACAGAGTGGGAGAAAATCTTTGCCAATCATACTTCAGATAGAGCATTAATCTCCAGAATCTATAAAGAACTCAAAAAACTCTACACCAAGAATGCAAATAATCCAATCAACAAATGGGCTAAGGAAATGAATAGACACTGTGAAAGAAGTGTCTTCTTTCTGTGAAAGAAGAAGATCTACAAGCAATCAACAAACATATGGAAAAATGTTCAACATCTCTAGTAATAAGAGAAATGCAAATCAAAACCACCCCAAGATTCCATCTCACCCCAATTAGAATGGCGATTATCAAGAATACAAGCAACAACAGGTGTTGGCAAGGATGTGGGGAGAAAGGTACACTCATACATTGCTGGTGGGGCTGCAAATTAGTGCAGCCACTCTGGAAAGCAGTGTGGAGATTCCTTAGAAAACTTGGAATGGAACCACCGTTTGACCCAGCTATCCCACTCCTTGGCCTATACCCAAAGGACTTAAAATCAGCATACTACAGAGATACAGCCACATCAATGTCCATAGCTGCTCAATTCACAATAGCCAGATTGTGGAACCATCCTAGATGCCCTTCAATTGATGAATGGATAAAGAAACTGTGGTATATATATACAATGGAATACTACTCAGCCATAAAGAATGATAAAATTATGGCATTTGCAGGCAAATGGATGAAATTGGAGAATATCATGCTAAGTGAGATAAGCCAATCTCAAAAAAGCAAAGGTCGAATGATATTGCTAATAAGTGGATGATGACACATAATGGGTGGAGGGAGGGGTTAGTGTTAGGTTTAGAGTTAGGGTTAGGGAGGGGGGCAAGAATGGAGGAAGGAAGGTCTGTATAGAGGGAAAAGAGGGGTGGAAGGGGTGGGGGAAAGGAAAAAATAACAGAATGAATCAAACAACAATACCCTATGTAAATTTATGATTACACAAATGGTATGCCTTTACGCCATGTACAAACAGAGAAACAACATGTATCCCATTTTTTTACAATAAAAAAAAGGAAATACAAAACATAATGAGAAGCTATTTTGAAAATCTGTACTCCAACAATATAGAAAATCTTGAAGACATCGACAGGTTTCTAGATACATATGATCCACCCAAACTGAATCAGGAGGACATACACAATTTAAATAGATCAATTTCAAGCAATGAAATCGAAGTCATCCAAAGCCTACCAACAAAGAAAAGGTAAAAGGATGGGAAAAAATATATCACATACATAAACCAGATGGACTCTCAGTCAAGTTCTACAAGACCTTCACAGAAGAACTCATTCCAATTCTTCTCAAAGTATTCCATGAAATAGAAGAGGAGGGGACCCTTCCAAACTCATTCTTTAAAGCTAATAGCTCTCTGATATCTAAACAAAACAAAGAAACGTTGAGGAAAAAAACTACAGACCAATATCCTTAATGAACATAGATGCAAAAATTCTGAACATTTTAGGAAATCTCATTAAAAAGCATATTAAAAAGATAGTGCACCATGATCAAATGGGTTTCACCCCAGGGAGGCAAGTTTGGTTCAACATCCTGAAATCAATAAATGTAACTTACCACATTAACAGACTGCAAGTTAAGAATCACTTGATTATTTGAAATGATTCAGAACAAGCATTTGTTAAAATACAGCACCTCTTCATGCTCAAAACACTAGAAAAAACAGGGATAGTACAAACATTTCCCAACATTGTAAAGGGTATCTATGCTAAGCCCATGGCCAACATCATTCTTAATGGAGAAAAAATAAAACCATTCCCTTTAAAAACTGGAACAAGGCAGGAGTGACGTCTTTCACCACTTCTATTCAACATCATCCTTGAAACTCTAGCCAGAGCAAGAAGACCAAATTAATTAAAGAGATAAAACAAAAAAGAATAACTCAAACTATCCCAATTTGCCAATGACTCGATTCTATATTTAGAGGAGCTGAAAAATTCCACCAGAAAATTTCTAGAACTTATAAATGAATTCAGTAAAGTAGCAGGATATAAAATCAATGCTCATAAATCTAATGTATTTTTATACATAAGTGATGAATCCTCTGAAAGAGAAATTAGGAAAACAATCCCATTCACAATAGCCTCGAAAAAACAAAAGTGGGAATCAACCTAACAGAAAGGTGAAAGACCTCTACAATGAGAACTACAGAACACTAAGGAAATAAAATAAAGAAAACCTTAGAAGATGGAAAGATCACCCATGTTCTTGGATAGGCAGAATTTATATTGTCAAAATGGCCATACTAATATATTCAGTTTATCTATGCATTGCTGGGATCTTGATATAAGATGGAAACAGTGTTTCTTATCTAAAGTTTTGATTATCAGCTAGTTGAATGGACACTTTAGTTATTTAAATATTTTTGACCAAAATCTAGAAAATGATATGAGAGAAAAATAAATTCCAGCTAGTTTAATAGATTTTTAAATGCCAATCTGATTTTAGCCTCTTGGAGAGTGCTAACTAGCTGGTAACGTTTACTTTTAATTCCTTGTTAAAATGAGGCAATAATTCACAAGATTTTTGTATATATGTGTAAATCCTTCATATCTTTTTAGATCTAATTCAATATTTTCTGACTACTTCTGTCATGTATAATACCATTTTTGTGCATGCTTGATGTGACATTCACAAATTGTACCACTATGACTTTATCCATGTAAAATAGCTATTTATTGAATTTTCTTTTAAAAGCTGGATTTACTGGGTTTTTTTTTCTCTCCATTTAAGCATCCTAACAAAGTTTGTTGCTGTTTATTAAAATAATTGCGTTTGAAAGCATGAAAAATCTGATTTGAAATCATATGAAGAAACAGCGCCTTTATTATCAAGTGTTAAAAGCACAATTCTTATAACAAACTGTGATAAATTCTTTTTTTTCTTTTGCCGCATTATTTTCATATGAACAAACCAAAAATTCATGGTGAGCAGTTGCAGTGTTGGCTGATGTATCTTTTATGTACAGGGAATGTGAAGAGGACAGTGGATTCAATTAGAATTGTAATTGGTGCTGTGATTATAGCAATACTTTACTTTTGTTAGTCATACTTCATCTTTTCCATGCTAGCTTTTTAAGGGTTTGGTTTTCCTCTTGTCATGGTCAACTGCTGAATTTACTTGAAAGATGTAGAATACTGTTTAAAAAATACTAAAGTCTGTACAATTAGGTCAAAGAATTGTGCAATCATTTCCTTTTTAATTTTTAAAATTGAGGGTCATAAATATTTGAGAACGTCAGATCTAATAGAGCGTAGTGATACTATTTAATTTAACCAAAGTCTCTAGTAAATGCTTCAATTTTGAATGTAAACTAACAAATAAACCTGACCACCAAGGAGATTGTTTGCGCAGAGTTTCAAAGCACATTGTCTACAAATGGAAATTGAAATAATTTATAAAAATATTGACATTACTATGTTTTTTAAAAAGTTCCTAATTTTTTCACTAAAAGGAGGAAACTATTAGTTTTATTGTTAAATAAGGTAGATATTAATATTCCTCTTAGATGACCAGTGATTCCAATTGTCCCAGTTTGAAATAAGTACCCTGTGAGTATGAGATAAATTAGTGACAATCAGAACAAGTTTTAGTATCCGATGTTCAAGAGGAAGTTGCTATTGTTGCATTGATTTTAATATTTGTACATAAACACTGATTTTTTTGAGCATTATTTTGTATTTGTTGTACTTTAATACCTGGTGTACAGTTCCAGAAATAAAAATCTGGAAATCTTAAAAAAAAAAAATGGCCATACTATAGTGCTATACAAATTCAATGCAATTCTAATTAAAATCACAATGATGTACCTCATAGAAATAGAGAAAGCAATCATGAAAATCATTTGAAAGAATTAGAGACCCAGAATAGCTAAAGCAATCCTCAGCAGGAAGATTGAGGCAAACTTAGGACTAGACTTCCTTAACATGACTCCCAAAGCAGAAGAAATAAAAGTAGGAATTAATAATTAGGATAGAGACAAACTAAAAAGCTTTTCTCAGCAAAGAAAACAATCAACAATGTGAAGAGAGAACCCACAAAGTGGGAGAAAATATTTTCCACACACACTTCAGATAGAACACTAATCTCCAGAATCTATAGAGAGCTCAGAAAACTTTACACCAAGAATACAAATAATTCAATCAATAAATGGGCAAAGGAAATGAGCAGACACTTCATAGAAGAAGATAGACAGGTAATGTATGAAAAAATGTTCAACATCCCTAATAGTAAGATAAATGCAAATCAAAAATACCCTCAGAGTCCATCTCATCCTAATTAGAATGGCGATTATCAAGAATACAAGCAACAATAGATGTTGGCGAGGATGTTGGGAAAGAGGTACACTCATACATTGCTGGTGGGGTTGTGAATTAGTGCAGCCACTCTGGAAAGCAGTGTGGAGATTCCTTAGAAAACTTGGAATAGAACCACCATTTGGCCCAGCTATCCCACTCCTTGGCCTATACCCAAACGACTTAAAAGCAGAATACTACACTGATGCAGGCACATCTATGTTCATAGTTGCTCACTTCACAATGGCTAGATTGTGGAACCAAATGAGATGCCCTTCAACTGATGAATGGATAAAGAAACTGTGAAATATATACACGATGGAATATTACTCAGCCATAAAGAAGAATAAAATTTTGGCATATGCAGGTAAATGGATGCAGTTGGAGAATATCATGCTAAGTGAGATAAGCCAATCTCAAGAAACCAAAGGCTGAATGATGTCTCTGATAGTTGGGTTGGTGATACATAATGAGGGGTGGGAGGGAGGCAAGGATGGAGGAAGGATGAATTGTTTAGAGGAAAAAGAGTGGTGGGAAGGGGGTGTGGGGAAGGAAAAATAAAAGAATGAGATAAATATCATCACCGAATGTACATATATGATTACACAAATGGTGCGACTCTGCTCCATTTACAATCAGAGAGACAATAGTCATACCCCATTTGTGTAAAATGAATCACAATAAGTAAGTAAAAATAAAAATAAAATAAAATAAAAAAAGAGACTACTCAGGTAATAGAGATTACATAGGCCACAAAGACTGTACAGGCAATAGAGGTTTTGGTGTTCAAAAGGGTTATATTTCTTAATACTGCTCCTATTATAGAAGGTATTAATGCAATTGAGGTTACTTATGCCCTATAGTATGTAGGCAGATCATAGCAGCTACTCAGATCAGAGGCTACAGAAATCATAGAAGCTACTGAGGTCAAAGAGGCTATGGATATTTTAGAGACTACTTGGGTCATTGAACCCACACAATTCACAGAGGTATGCAGAAGACAGATTACTCTGTTGATGAAAGTTAGGCAGGCTATAGAGAATACTCAGGTCATAGATTTTAAAGGATCATACAAGTTATACGATGACAGAACAGGACACAGGATATGGACTTCACAGATGATACTCATGCCATGGAGTTTACACTGGTCATAGAGTATAAGCAAGTCATAGATGTATTAATGTCCTTTAGGCTACTCAGGCTCTAAAGGTTACACAGGTCATGCAGTCTCTCATGAGGTCATCCAAGCTATTCATGCCATAGTGGCTACTCTGATAATAGTGGAGTCTGGTTCATACAGAATACTCAGGTCATTTAGGCTATTCAGGCTATGTAGTTACACAAGTCATATAGGACTCTCAGGCCAAAGAAGTTAAGTGCATCTCTGAGGCTACAGATCACTGAGGTTTTACTGGTCATAGATGCTACTCAGTACCAAGTCCTGTAGATTGCACAGGCTATAGAAGCTATGCAGGACATTGAGGATACTCAGGTCATGTAGGCTACTCAGACTCTAAGGGCTTCTCAGGTCATAGAGGATGTACAGGTCATATTAGCTGTGCTGGTCACAGAGGTTATGGTAGTTCTTGTGATACTGAGTTGCACAAGGGTACTCAAGTCAGGGAATGTGTGGCAGCTACCCTAGTAAGGTCATACAGGGTCAGCAAAAATTTTCTACTTGTAAAATAATGCTACAAAAACTGTAGAATTTACTTAGAATACAGAAGCTTCAAAGTTTGAAGAGGCTTACACAGATTCTAGAAAATACCCTTGTAAAAATTCATTTCCAGTCTTAAGAGACTGCAAGGAAATAGGATATTCATTCCATAGAGATTACATACATAAAACCATTGTAGGAAATGAAGGCTAGGAGGTCATACAGGTTATGCTGGCCATAGAGTCTCTGCATATTTTACTAGCTACTCAAGAAATAGAAACTTTGTAGATCACAGGGGCTACACAGGTCATAGGAGTTACCTAAGACATAGAAGGTAAACAGGTCATAGAAACAACTCAGACAATTGAAGTTATACAGGTCATAAAAACTTTGCAGGTTATGAGGCTACTAATTTAATTTAGGTTAATAAACCTGTATAGGCTAGGGAGATCATTAGGCTACTCTAGTTATAAAGGCTATAGAGGTCATGGAGGTTACTCAGGTGATATTGGTTACAAAGATCATTGAAAATACACAGCGCATAAATACTCAGATTATAGTAACCACAAAGGTTATAGCTCCTGCAGAGGTCATAGAAGAACTGAAATCATTTAGACTACTCAGTTCATTACAGCAATGCTGGTGATAGAGACTGTGCATATGATTGAGGCTACTCAGTGCTCAGAAGCTATGCAGATCATAGAGGATTTTTACAACATACAGGTAATTTAGGTCAGAGTGGCAATTCATGCCATAGAGCTTGTGCAGGACGTCAAGTTAACAGGTTATTTAGGCTACTCGGGCCTTAGAAGTTGCAGCATTAATAGAAGCAGTGTGGAGAATATAATCTATGCTGGTTATAGAGCCTTCAATTTTCATAGGACCTACTTAGATCATTCAGATTATTCAGATTATTCTGTGTAGCTATAAAGGCTACACATAGGTAACTTATAGGAGTTACCTAAGACATAGAAGGTAAACAGGTCATAGAGGCTACTCAGGCCACAGAGCTACTCAGGTAAGAGTTTATTCAGGTCAATAAGGCACCTTCAGTCACAAAGATAGCTAATAAACTATTCTACCTCTAAAATTATTCAGGTCAGGCTATTCAAATTGCAACAGCAAAAACTGACTAAAAATATACTCGTTCATGTAATCTATTTACATCATACAAGATACGCATGTCATGAAGATTAGGCAGATCATACGGATTACTAAGGTCATTTAGTTTCCTAAAGCCATACAGACTTGATACAGCATTTTGGCTACTCTGAGAATAAAGGTTATGAAGGTGATAGTGGCTACTCAGATGATAAAGAATACTCAAGTTTAGAGGCAATGCAGTCTATACAGGCTATTAAGGCCATGGAGACTATGAAAATCATAGTGGCTACTGATATCAAAGAAGATATTGAGGTCATTTAGTTTTCTCAGGCCTTTAAAACTATGCCAGTCACAGAGGTTCTTCAGGTTATTTAGACTATTCAGAACATAAAAGAGATACATGCTATAGTGTCTACAGAGTTTAAGAGTCTACTCAGGTAATAAAGGCTGTGTAGGTCATAGAACCTACACAGTCAATAGAGGTAATTGAGGCCATAGATTATACTCAAGTTTTGAGGCTTCAAAGTCAATGCTTTCCCTAATTATACAGTCTACCCAGTTAACATAGTGGGCAATAGAAGTTACAAAATTCTTAGGTCCTACACAGAAAATAGGGGTTATTCATTTTACACAGTCTAGTAACTCATTAATTATACTCGGGTCAAAATGTATATTAAGCCATAGAGGCTACAGAGTTTGAAAAGATTGCATAGACCATAGAGGTTTTTCAGGCCATAGAGGTTACACAGGTCATTCAGTATACACAGGAAGTTCTGGCTTCTCAGGTTCAAAAAACTTCTCTGGTCATAAAAGAAACTCAGGCACTAGAAACTACTCAATCCAGAAATACTAGGGTGATAACAAAAGCTGTCAAGTTGTACAGATTATTCAGGCCATTGAGGTTATGAAATTCATATGGGGATATGAAGGACATTTAGACTACTAGGTCATAAAGATATACAAGACTTAGAGTTTATTCAGAACACATAGGTTACACAGTTTTTTTAGACAGCCTTTTCAATGTTGTAACTAAAAAACTGAAAAGCACAATGCAAGGAGTAAAAGTTTATTTAGGGGCTCATGGTTTCAGAGGTCATAATCCATAGACATTAGGCTCCATTCCTCAGGGATTAAGTGTGTGGTAGAGAGAAATGATTCAAGAAATCACATCAGGAAGCAGAAACTACACTCAACTCACCAAATATATGCCACAAATGCATTCCCTCAATGACCCACTTCCTCCAACCACACCCTACCAGCCTATGGTTACACTTAAGTAGTCCTTATTTGGGGATTAATTCACATTGATTTAAGGCTCTCAAATGTTTTATAATTTCTTCCATCTTTTTGTACATGAGGGATTTTGGGTAAACTACATATTTAAACTGTAACAATATTTATAGAGACTACACAGATCACAGAGGTTACACAGGTCTTTGTAGTTATTAAATTCATTTAGGATAGGATACCCAGGCCATAAAGACTGCACTGGTCATGGAGTCTAGACAGGTCATAGAGTATATATTGTCATACAGACTATGCAATTCATAATGGCCACAAGGATTATAGTTTTACGAGCCATAGGCTTCTCAGGTTATAGAGGCCATATAGTTCATATAGACCAGATATATCAGATCGTAGACCTACTCAGTTTAGGGAGACTGTGTATATTCATATAGAGAGAGGATACTCATACAATGAAGCTACACAACTTCTACAGGCTACTGGGTATTAAATGGTACTTAGTTATTCAGGCTATTCAGGCCATAAAGGTTACCTGAGTCATACAGATTTCTCATGCTGTGAATTCATAAAACATATGCAGTTCATTGCAGATACACAGGACAAATATTATGGTGATAATAAAGACTACTCAGTTCTAATGGCCAGTTATTTCATAGAAGCTGCTGAGGCCATGGAGACTATGTGGTCCATAGGAAATACTAAGGTCATTTGGGATACTTGGGCCAAAATGCCTATTAAAGTCATAGATGATACACAAAATGAAGAGGCTATTAATATCATTGGGAAGACTCAGATCAAAAGACAGTAGAACAGAGGTCATACAGGACACTCTGGTTGCTTATGCTTCATGGAAATTAGAAGCTAAGTAAGTTTTCAAAGGCTATTGAAGACACAGTGGCTATGCAATTTTTTGAGTCAACACAGATCACAGAGGCTACACAGATCATAAAGGTTCCTGGGTTATAGATAGTACAGGAGTTGTTTACACTAATCAGGCCATGAGGGAGATATACACCATATTGTTTATATGCAGCATAAGTTATGGAAATACAAAGGGCATGGATATAATGCAGGTTATAGAAACTACTCAGACCACAAAGTCTATACAGGTCATAGAGACAATGGAGGTCATAAAGGCCACATGGGTCATAAATGCAGTGCAAGACATAGCTTGTAATCATGCCACAGTTTCTACACAGTTTGTTGGGGCTTCTCATGTCAAAGAGGATACTTGGGTCATAGAAGAAGCACAGGTCAGAGAAACTATATTGGTCATAGAGACTACTAAGATTATAGGGGCTACTAAGGACATTAGGCTACTCAGGACATAGAGGCTATGGAAGTCATAGTGCCTACTAAATCCATAGAAGGTACTGAGGTTTCTTAGACACTCAGTCTATAAAGGTTGCACAGATGTAGAGGCTAGTCATGTCATTTGCCTAATTAGACCATACATGCTGGGGTCTTCGATGTTGAAGAAGTCATAGAAGTTACATAGGTCAAAGGGTTTACTAAGGTTGTAGAGGCTACTTAAGTCATAGAGGCTGCATAAAACATAGAGTCCACATGGAAACAAAGGCTAAGCATATAATAGAGACTATGCAGTTCATACAGATTTTTTAAGCCATTAGAGACTTCTAATGTTATTTTTGGTACTCATGCCATGAAGGCTACAAAAGTCACAATGCATATGATGGGCATTTAGAATTCTGAGGCTGCAAAGGAGCATGAAACTGAAACTGACATAGAGACCTCTAAGACCCTGTGGATAACCAGGACATAGAATATACTCATGTCATGTAAGATACATAGATCACAGATTTTGGGTACTTTATACAGGCCACAAAGGCCAGAATGGCTCTGCAGATCACAGAGGCTATCCAGTTTATACAGAATATGGTGTCCAAAGGAGCTTCACAAATCATAGGCACAACTGAAGACATCGAGGTTACTCAAATCAATGAGGGTACTCAAGTTAAAGTGGCTAACCATGTCTCAGACTATTAAGGCATTAGGAGCCAACAAGGTCATAGAGTGTACTGAAGTAATTTATGCTTCTTTGGTTATAAAGTCTATTCAGGTCAAAGGTCCTTGGTCATAAATGTTACATATTTCATAGGGTATTAAGTAATAGAGGAGATTCATTTCATTTAGAATATTGATGCCATAAAGTTTTTGCATGCCATCTCTATTATGCAGTTCATAGGGTCTCCACAGGCCATAGAGGTTACTAATGTCACTTAGTATATTTAGGACAGATAACTTAACCAGGTCACAAAGGGTGTGCTTAAGCTAGAGGCTTAAATACATAAATACATCATGAGTCAGGGGGGCTATTTTGGCCATGAAGAGTAGACAAGTCATAGGAGTTATTAAGGTCATTTTTATTTCTCAGGTCATAGACACTCTGCAGGATATAGAGTCCACTAAAAGCCCAGAGTCAATAATATCCCCTTGGCTTCATAGATCATAGAGACTTCACTAGTCTTAGGGCTGCTAAGATCATTTAGACTTATCATGCCATTAATGTTAAGTAGCTCATAGAGTTTGAATACATCGTAGACAATACTCAGTCATCGAGGACACATGGGTCAATACAGATGCACAGTTCAGGAGTGATACACAGACCACAGAGACCACAGAAACTGCAATGGAGATAGAGATGAAGCAGGTCACTGACATTATGTAAGTCGTATGTGACACTCAGATTTTAGTATATACATTGGCCTCAGAGGCTGAAGAGGTGATAAAGACTTTCAGTTTACTCAGGTAATATAGGCTTTAGCTATTCAGGCTACCCAGGTTACACAAGTTAAACAACCTATGCATATCATAGAGGTTACACAGTAGATAGAAGTTACTAAATTCTTTTAGATTACTAAAGGTCACAAAGGTTACTCATGTCCCTTCTTCACAAAACGCAGAACCACCTCAGGCCATAGATGCTTCAGATGTTATAAGGTCTACTAAGGGCATATACACTATGAAGTTCATTTAGGTTATTCAGAGCAAAAAAGAAACACATTTAATTGAGGCTTCACAAGCCACAAAGGCTACACATGTCATGGAAATACATAGGTAATAGATGTTATGAAGGTTATAGAGGTTACCAAAGACCATAGAGGCTGTGTAGATAATGGATGTTAAGAGATTATAAAGGGAGCAAAAATATACCTTTTACAAAGTAGTCTTTTTAACAAATTGTGCCTGGAAAATATGGTTATTCATATGTATTCGAATGAGACAATAACCTTATCTATCACTCTGCATAGAAAGTCAACTAAAAATGGAATAAAAACTTTGAAATTAGACCAGAAACTGTGCAACTCTTAGAAGTAAACTCGGGATATAACATGTGAAAATTTTCTCAGTAGTACCCCTGAAGTTGAAGAATTAATGCCAAGGATTAATAAATGATATTACATCAATTTTAAAGCCTCTGCACAGCAAAAGAAATTTAGAATGTGGAGAACCAGCAGAATGAGAGAAAAGTCATTGCTAGCTACTTTTCTTAAAGAAGATTAATATTCAGAATACAAGAATAACTTAAATTACTTAACATGAAAAACTCACAAATAACCCAATTAATAACAGTAACATCTCAAAAAGAAAAATATGACCAAGAAATAAATTAAAAATGTTCAAAATCATTACTAATTAGGGAATGCAAAGAAAAAACTACACTGAAATTTTATCTCATTCTAGTCAGAAGGGCCATTATCCAGATGCAAACAAAAATAAATGCTGGAGAACATGTAGAATAAAGAAACACTTTTCAGTGTTAGTAGGATAGCAAATTAGTGCACCACTATGGAAATCCATGTGGGAATTTCTAAGACTAGAGATAGAACTGCCATATAGCCCACCTGTACCACTCCTCAGAGTATATTATAAGAAATTATTTTACTGAATCCATAAAAGATATACAGTTTACAGAGGCTACTGAGGCCACAGAAGCTAGGCACAACACACATGCAACTTAGCTCGCAAGGAATATTCAGGTTATAACAGCAGGAAAATCAAAAAGGCTACTTAAGTCATAGAGGGTATGCAGTTCAGGGGCTGTTAAGGTAATTTAGACTACTTATGAAATAGAGGATATTCAACCTCCAGTGCATACTCAAGACATTAGGCTATAAGTTTATAGAGGTTACTCACTTTTTAGAAGCTATTCATGTCATGGAAGCTATAAAGCAATAGATGCTAGGTTGATCAAAGAGTCTACTTATATCATAGAAGGTACACAGGACACAGAGGATACTCTGACTATACAAGATATACAGATTATACAGAATATATATGTCCTAGTGTATGACCAGTATAGAGGGTACAAAGGCCATAGAAACTGTGCAGTTTCTTGAGTGCAGTGGCTACTCAAGGCATAAACACTTCAAGGGTCATAGTGTCTACTGAGGTCAAGAAGGATACTAAAGTTATTTAGGCCACTCATATCATAAAACCTATGCAGATCACAGAGTTAAAAGGCCAAAGAGGTTATTCAAGTCATAGATGCTGTGCAGGTCATAGGTACTATTCACACTAGAGGCTACATAAGTCATACAGTTTACTCAGGAAATAAGAGACTACTCAGGTCATACTGGCTATGCATGGCATAGAGGCCACTAAGGCCATTTAGGATATACCGAACACAAAGACAGCAGAGAAAGCACCCATATATACATAAAATAGAGACTTTTCAGGTCATAGACACTACATAGGTCATAGATGCCACTAGACCCATAAAGACTTGGAGGATTATAGTGTCTATTCTGACATAGAGTCTGTGCAGATATAGTGGATATTTTAGGGCACAGATGTTACAGAGATAATAGAAGTTACTAAAGTCATACCAGGTAAGCAGGCAATAACATCCATTCATGACCTAGAAAATAGGCAGGCCATAGGGTCTATTCAGCTCCAAGAGACAATGCAGATTATAGAGTCTATTCAGATCAAAACAATTGCTTATTTAGGTCAGAGTCTCTATAGATCACAGAGGCTATAATAGTTGTCAAAACTACAAAAGTCAGAAAGGCAACTGAGGTCATAGAAGTCATGTAGTTATTAGAGTTAATTCAGGTCATAGAGGTTATGACCAGGTCTACAGAGTACACAGATTATGTTTGCTCATAGACTGAGACTACTCAAACCTCATTTGTGCAAAGGTATTCATGACCAACAGATCATAGAGGCTAATGAGTTCATTTAGACTTTTCAGGATAATAGCCTGAGGCTATGACAGGTCATATACACTGTAAATACCACAGAGGCTGCATAGATCATAGAGGCTATGTAAGTCATAGAGACTGCACTGAATATAGCAGCTACTAAGGTCATTTAGATAATCTCCTTTATCATTTGTTCTATTTAGTTATACATGACAGCAGAATGCATTTTGTTTTATTTTACACAAATTGAGTACTTTTTATTTCTCTGGTCTTACATGACATAGCTACTCTTGCTATATAGACCACCTAGGTCACTTAGGCTACTCAGGCCTTAAAGGCTATGAAAGTCAAAGGCTATGCTGTACATAGACAGCTGAATGTAAGAGACTATGCATGTCACAGATGTACTCAGGTGATAGAGACTACACAATCCTAGAGGCTTTTAAAGACAAAGTTTTACTCAGAACATACAGTCTACTGATGTAGTAAATTCTAAAGATGTGTCATATAGACGCCACCTGCAATTCCCATCAGTGTTTGACAAGGATTCCACTGAGTAATAAAGGTGTTTGCAAAGTCTCATAGTATTGGGAATTCAGTTGCGGACTTTCCTTCCTTGCTTGCTTAATATGTGTAGGTGTACTATTAATATTTTATGTGTTTTCCCTGAAAACAGGGGTCTTAACAGAACCAGGGTTAAAACATAAAAACCAGACTTCTAATGGAACAGCAATTTCAGATTTAGTCATTTGTAATGAAACTTTGAGTAACCAAGAATGTTATGAGAAAATACAAAAATAGATTCTAACTGCCGATCCCCTGTTGAGTACTCTAGATGACCTGAAGTATGTAGGCAAATAACTCCAACCCCATCAGGAATGATTAACAGGAACAGAAGAAATAAAGAAAATAGAGTTTCTACAGTTAAAACACCTTATGACAATGCTTTTATTTAATTAATGGAAAGCCATGACATCCTTACAAGTGGATGCCTCTTAAGCACCTGGATTTAGACTCTGCTTTATCTCCCATGGGATATTTAGATGTAAAATCAGGACATGTTATAATCTGGTTTGAAAGTATACACACAAGAATGCAAGATATTCCATTTCTTAAAGATTAGGATTTACTAAATGCTGTAAATATTATTGGCCACCTATCCCCTGGAGAAAAAGTTCCTCAATGTTAAGTTCACACAGTAGAAGATGATGTCATATTATTGTTAGCTTAAACTGTCTAGCACTTATTAACCACAGCAGTAGCCACACAACTGAAATTTACTCAACCCTGCTGAACTTGCTTTAACCTTTATGATTAGTTAAGCAATATTAATATGTCTTATTGTTTAGTTATAGGTTATCATGAGTAAGCAATTACTAAAAATTACTAAAATTGCCTGGTCTAGTAATGATTATACAAGATATTTTTGTTATTTTTCCTTGTGATCTTTTTCTGTTCTGGAAAAACATGTGTAACTGTCAACCTTTTAATGTATAAAAGGCTGGCTGGGAAAAATAAAATTTAGAACTTAGCAGCCATTCCTTGAGTTTGTGTTGCTTTGTTCTCCATCTCACTGATGCCTACTCCATCACCTGTGACCACTACGACCCCTGCTAGGGCTGGACCCCGGCAGTCATAGAGGCACCAGAGATCAAAAAGTCTCTACAGGTCATGGAGGCTTTTGATATTTTTGAATGTATGCAGTACAGAGAGACTAGTCAAGCCTTAGAAGCTATGTAGATCTTAGAATAGAAGTTATGAAGGTAATAGAGATGACAGAGTGACTCAGCTATTAATACAACAAGGTCGTAGTAGACACTGTGGACATGTGGAAGTTTATCTTTATCATTTAGACTTCTCAGGCCATAAAAGCTATATAATTGTTAGAGTCTCTGCAGGCCATTGAGGCTGTACGTGTTGTAGAGGTTGCACTGTTCATAGGCACTGCTCAATTTATTGAGGTGACTTGGTTCAATGAAATGCTGGCATTATGAGGTACTCAAGCCAAACATTTTATCCAGGTTATATGGAATACTGAGACCATGGAGACTTTGTAGGTCATAAATTCTACACAGGTTATAGAAGCTAAGGTCATCAAGGCTACACAGGTCAGAGGTTCAACTCAGGTCTTACAGAGTCTGTAGGTAATAGGGGATACTAAGTTCATTCAGGCCATTGAGGCCAATGATGGCACATATATCATTTAGTCAGTCCAAATCATGAACATTGATGAGTCTTTGTTTATCATAGAGGTTGGAGGGGACACATAGGCTTCATGGGTCTCAGAGGCTACTGAGGTCATGGAGCTTATTAAGGTCATTTAGACTACTAGCATCATAGAGGACACATAGGTTTGTTAGAATACCCAGGTCATACAGATTAAATAGGATAAGGAGACTACTGAGGTAGTTTAGATGAATCAGTCTATAAAGTCTACACAGTCACAGTGTCTACCCATGTCATACAGGCTGCAGAGTCAGTACAGTTGTGCAGGAAATATAGGTTACTCGGTTCATTAAGGATACTGATGACTTACAGGCTATGTAGATCCTAGAGTTTTCACAGGCCATAGAGGCTTTACATGTTACAGAGGGTTTGCAGATCTTTGCAGATGTACGGTTTTTAGAAATTTCACAGGTCATAGATGTTACTAAGGCTCTTTAGGCTACTCATGCCAAACAGGCTCTTGAGATCATAGGAAAACTAAGGTATTATTGACTACTTAGGTCACAGAGGCTAAGAAAATAATAGAGACCACATAAACACAGAGACTAAGCAGATCCTAAAGACTATGCAGTACATAGAGGTTCATAAAAGCTATTAAGTTACTTCATGCTACTCAGGTAATAAATGCTATAAAGATCATAGAGATTAATAAGAAAATAGAGGCTCTGCAGTTTAGAGGGGCTACTCAGGTCATTTAGGATACTCAGCAATAAAGGCCGTACAGGTCATAGAGGTTCTCGTGCATAGGGGAAGCAAAGGTATGGAGCTTAATAGGCCATAATGACTACTCAGATCATGGAGGGTACTTGGGCCATTTAGACAAGTCAAGCCAAACAACCTAAGAAAACCCAAACATATACATACAATAGAGATTTTCAGGTCTTAGACACTACATAGGTCATTGGTGCCCCTCAGGCCATATAGGGTATGCAGATCATGGAGGCTTCACATATCATAGAAGCTATGCAAGTCATAGAGGTCACTCAAAACAGAGAGACTATGCAGGTCATATGGGTCATAAAGACTCTGAAGGTTAGGGCTACTAAGGTCATTTATGCTACTCAGACCATTAAGGCTAAGCAGACTTTCCAGGTTATACATGTCCTAGAGGATACTTACATATTGAAGCTACACAAGTCATAATGGCTGCTAAGGTCAAAGAGCCTTCATAGGTAATTTAATATACTCAGGATATAAAGATAATCCAGATCTTAGTTATTAAGTAGGCATAGAAACCACTCAGATCATAGAGGCTATGAACATTATAGAGGCCAATCAGCTCATATAAACTTCACAAGTATAATAGGCTAAGTGGTCATAAAGGATATACTGGTCATAGAGGATACACAGTTTATACAAGCTACTCAGTATATGAAGATTACACAGGGAGGAGAGGCTACAAAGTCATAGATGCTTCACAGAGTATGAACCTAAACAGATGTAGGCTACATAGTTTATAAAAGCTACTCAGGACTTAGAAAGACTACATAGGTCATAGAAGCCACACATATTATACAGGCTACTCAGGTCATGAAATTTATGAATGTCATACAGACTGGAAAGCACTTTAAGGCTTAATTAAGTCATAGAGTTCATGCAGGTACTCGTGGCTATAATGATTATAGAGACTACAAAGTTATTAGTGGCAACTGAATTCACAGAAGTTATGCAGGATATTTCAACTGCTCAATCCAGAATAGATGTGTAGGTCATAGAATCAGATCAAAGAGGGTACACTGACAATAGAGATTTTAAGAAGTTTCAAGAGGTTTCATAGGTCATAGAGGATATGGAAATCATATAGAAATGGATAATTCTCAGAACATAATGATTTTTCAGGTCATTAAGGCTATGCAGATTATAGGGAATCATAATACTTTTGTTGCTATGCAGACAATAAAGTTATGCAGGTCAAAGAGGCTACATCGAAGCTATGCAGGTCAAAAAGTCTACTCAGTTAATTAAGACTATAGATGATATTCCAGAGTTGATTATTGATGTTGAAAAAAGTAGTAGTGTAATTACTCACTGAAATTCTCAGAAAGAATTTGAATATTGTAGGGACTGCCCTTGAGTTGGGAAGTGGGGGCTTTCCTCCATGTGTCAGGATGGTACAGTGAGATGTGCAGAGCAGGCTCTTTGAGGATTGTATTTTGTGGCCTCTGAAACAGAGAGAGCTCTCTGACTATTGCTGCTAGTGGCCTATATGAAATAAAGGGAGAGTTAGGTTTCTTCTCAGGGTTAGGGTTCAGGGTCAGATTACAGGTGAGGTTAAGGGTAAAGTTAGTTGTAAAATTAGGTGTGGGGTATGAGATGGGGGTTAGGGTTAAGAATGGCTTCATGTTTAATATGTTGTGAATATTGGAACAGCCTCTTAGTGAGTTGAAAGGGCAATCTTAGCTGTGCAGTGAGGGTTCTCCACGGTGATTAGAAAGGGTTTTGGTTATCCATATAGTTAGAATTACTTTTGTCATTTGAGGTAAGACCAGGGTCATTATTTGCAATATATCCTTAAGTCCTCTGTAGTGAGTTCAAATGGTTGAGTGAGATGTTAAGAGATAGCTTCAAAGGATTAAAGTGAGTACTCACTGAATTCCTTAAAGATATCTGCCTGAGTTTTGGTGAAACAAGTTATGAAAAACTTTTCTGATTGTCCACTTTGAAGTGTTAGGAGGGTCAACAGAGGTGTATAGACATGGATCTCTGAAGTTTGTACTTAGTACTCTCTGATCTTTAAAGGCATGATTAAGGTCTTAGATAGTTTAATATGTTAGAGTATTATTAAGGTTACATTTCAGGTTGGGTGTAGAGTTTATTTAGGGTTAGTGTTTGTGTGTTCAAGTTAGGATTAGGTTTACGGGCACAGTCAGTATTTGCAGTGTATTGGGAAGACATCTGCTGTAAATTGATTGTGTTTGAATGGTCTTGAAATGGATGGAAAAGAATTAGAGTGAGTACTCAGAGAGTGTTCCCAAGAAGTCTCTCTGAGTGCCTAAGGACTGCTCTTAAGATTAGTAGTGTGGGCTTCCTTCAGTCAGTCACTAGCATCCTCAGGTGTTTTGGAAATGCTTTCTGATCTTTGTAGGGAGATACCTTCATGTGATATAGGGGGGAATCTATTCCTAGTCAGATTCCTTGATGTGTTCATGTAGACACTAAAAGATCCTTTTCTGTGTCTCCAGAGGGCTTTGGAGAAGGTGCTTTCTGAGATGTCAAATAAATGAGTGAATTGTCTTCAGAGATTTTTGTAGGTGCATATTAAGAGTTCTGTTTGATGAGTAGCTAAGAACATGTGATGCAGAAGTGAAGGGCTTATGAGGTTTTAGGGTTGCTTCTATGAATAAGGTTTAATGTAGGGCAAAGGTAATGAATGGTAAGTTTCAGGGACAAGAGGGCACTGTGATATGTAGGGAGGACATAATATTACAGTTGTGGTAAGGGACAGGGTCATTATCAGGGTAATTGGTGTTCGTGGAAGGCTTCTGTTGTGAGTACAAAGGGCTTGCAGAGATGACTCTAAAGGCTCTCTGATGGGTTAGGATGGACTTGCAAAGCAGTATAGTTAGTAGGGAGAGGTTGCAAAAATTTAAGATTTCTACTCACTGAGGTATAGGCAGATATTTCTCTGAGATGTTTCAGTACTGCCCTTGACATTAGTAGGCAGGTCTTTCATTGATACAGATGGTGAGTATGGTCTCTGAGGTGATAAGGGAGACCTCTACTGGGTGTAGGAGTGTTGTGAGGTTTGTAATGTGGCTTCTCAATTGCAGTGGATGTGCTCACTTAAGTGAGTTAGGAGTGTCATTTGAGGTGTATAGGGAAAGCACTCTGATGAGAAAAAGGACTCTCTAAAATGTATATTGAGGGCATTCTGAGGTGAGTAAAAATGCCCTCAGAAGTGTTTGTCCCAGGCTTTCAAAACAGTATAGGGTGTCTTATCTGAGGTCTGTACAAACTTCCATCAGTGTGGTGTAGCTGTTGCTATCGAGGTGAGTACTGACAACTTACCACTATGTGTCAGTGGGTCCTCTGAGGTGTGAAAGGAGAGTTCTCTAAGATTTGTAGTAAGATGCTGCTGGCTGATATTGAGGTGACAAAAAGACGTATGTAGGAAAGGTCAATGACATGTTTTAGAAGATACAGTGACATGTATTTGAGGACTAGAAAAGGACAGTTGTGAGCACTCACTGATGTTCATGAGGAGAGTGCTCTGTAAATTGTCAAAAATGATGAATGAAGCTTCCTCTGAAGTCCTTTAGAGGTGAGTATTGTGAGCCTATGAGATGAGTATGGAGGAGAAACTGAGGTTGATGTGAGGGACCCTGAGTTTAGGGTTAGAATTAAGATTTGGGGGCTGGGGCTGTACCTCAGTGGTAGAGCACTTACCTAGCACTTGTGAGGCACTGAGTTCATCCTCAGCACCACATAAAAATTAACAAAGAAAATAAATGCATGATGTCCATTTACAATTTCAAAAGATTTAAAATAAAGATTAATTTTAGGGTTTACGGTCAGTTTTCATGACATGGTCAGTGTCAGGATCACGAAGGGCTTTCTGTGATATAAATGGAGGAATTAGAAGTAGAGTTATTGTTGGGGTGAGGGTCAGACATATTAGATTTGTGTTGCTGCTATGATTAAGGGTTTCAGTCAGGTCAAGGGTAATGGTAAGTTTCAGGGACAGGGAGGACAGTGTGTCCTGTCTAGTGAGTACTTAGGGTTATGGTTATGGTAAGGACCAGGATCACTATCAGGGACTGTTCTTGGAGTACAGGGAAGGCCTCTGTGGTAAGTACAAAGATATTTCTTGTGTGGGGTTAGCTATCTGGGTTGAGTGCAAATGCTCCTGATGGGTTCAGGAAGGGCTTGAAAAGCAGTGTAGTTAGACAAAAGTTGCAAAAGTGTAACATTTCTACTTACTGAGGTATATATGAATATTTCTCTGAGATGTTTAGGAACAGCCCTTGAGGTAAGTAGAGAGGTTTTATTTGATGTACATGGTATCTGAGGTGTTTCAGAGAACCCTACAGAGGCTGATGGAGGTAATAGTTAGGTTTGTAATATGGCTCCTAGACTGAAGTGGGAATACTCTATTATGGGAGGTAGGAGGGCAACTTGAAGTGAATAGGGAAGGTCTGTTGATGAGAAACCGGACTCTCTCGGTTGTATATCAAGGGTTTTATGAGATATGTATGAAGGATCTTAGAATTGTTAAGCAAGGGCTTTCAAAGCAGGGTATTGGGTACTAGCTGAGTACTGTATGAACTTTCACTGGATTCATGTAGAGAACCCTATTGGAGAAATTCAGAGGAATTTCCTCTACTGGTCTGTGGGTTCTCTGAGGTGTGTAGGGAGAGCTCTATAAGGCTTGTAGTAAGCTATCCTGACTGAGGACAGGAGAGTATGTTGAGATGTGCAGGAATAGTTGGATGATGTGTGTTGGAGGAATTTTGAAATGTATTTGAAGGGCACAGGATTACCACTTTGAGGGCTCACTAATGTTTGTGAAAAAGTGCTCAGCCAGTTGTCAAAAATGATGAATAATATTTCCTCTGAAGTCATTTTGAGGTGAGTTTTACAAATCTGTGAGATGGGTACAGAGAACAAACTGAGGTTGAAGTGAGGGACTTCTGATTTTAGGGTAGAATTAAGATTAGCTTTAGGGTTTAGGGTCAGGTTTCATGAAATTGTCAGGTCAGGATTAGGGAGGGCTTTCTGTGATATGAATGGAGGAATTCCAACCAGTGTTAGTGTTAGGGTTAGGGGCAGGAACAGGAAAATCATTTGCAGTGTGCAGGAAAGTTCTGTGTGGTGAGTAAATAGTTCTCTCTGAGTGTGTTTTAAGGGCTCTCTGAGGTGAGCAGAAAGCCCCTCAGAGGGATTTTGGGCAGGATTTTCCAATCAGTATAGTTAGTAGAGAGAGGGCACAAGACAGTATGGTATGAAATCACTGAGGTATATATGGATATTCTTCTGAGATGTGTACTTACTGCACTTGAAATGAGTAGGGAGGTATTTCTTTGAAGCCTCTGGTGAAGTCTCTGAGAAGATTAAGATGGCCTTCTAAAAGGACAGGAGGTAAGTGTCAGGGTTGTAAGAGCACTTCTTGATGTAAGAGTGCTCAGGAATGTGAATAAGTATGGACGACTATTCAAGGTGTATAGGGAAGTCCACTATTGTGAGAAAAAGGACACATTGGCGTGTGTATTGAGAGTTCTCTGAAGGGAGTACAAAGGCTCTATGAAATTTTTAGAGAGGATTAGGGTTAGGGTTAGGGTTAGGGTTAGGGTTAGGTTTAGTGGGTTAGGGTTAGGTTTAGTGCATTAGGGTTAGGGTTAGGGTTAGAATTTGTCCAGGCAAACACTACTGTGGAAACATAGAGAAATGTGCATAATGCTTCTTTCCAACAACTCTAAAAGGCCTTTGGTGCTCCTTACCAGAAAACACAAGACAGATTTAATGGATGTCAAATCCAACATCAGTGAGCACTGTGTTCCATCACATATTTTCCACCATTTCACACCACTGCTCAACTGGCCCTGCTCTAATGGATGATGCAACATGCCCAGAATTTCTGACATCTTTCTGACCAGTGGATGGAAACCAAATATCCAAGAATGATCAGGATGTTCTGTGACTTGTCACTAAGTATTCTTTTTTCACCTGAGTAGACAACTTCTAGGAACTGTTGATCAGGTGCAATTCACACCTTCAAGGGACAATGTGAAATGTGGCCAAGGACAATTTTCCAGCATCATGGAGGACTTCCTCAGAACAGTAAAAATGCACCACTGTCCCAACATCAGTAAGTAACTGGGACATTGACCAAGGGACGCTCTCAAAATGTTTCCAAGCACTCTGAGTACTGTGGATGAGCACCTCTCTCCCACTGTAGCTCAATTTTCTCAGTGTTCTATCCTTAAACTCCCCTCACCCACCATAACCTCAGGATCATCTAATTCCTGTGGGTTAGCACCCATCTTCTGCCATTGCTCACCCATATCCCACCTATTCTCAGTACTGTGCTTAAACTCCACTCACCCACCATTGAACAGGGTCCTCTGTGTCCTGTGTGTGAGCGCCTCTCTCCCACTAGGGCTCAGACATCACTGGGTTCTCTTGGAGATAGCTGCTCATGTAACAGTGCTTTGTCTTTTTTGTTTTAGTTGCTAAGTAAACCTAACTTATCCATACTCATTTCCTCTGGATCCTGTGGGTGAACAAATCTAAACTAACAGTGATCAGTGTTCTCTGGGTGTTGCCCTTAATTTCTCTTCAGTCTCCATTTTTCAGGGTCCTCTAAGCACTGGGATTAAGCACACATCTCCTAACGGTGCTCCCTCTTCTGTTTTTTTATTTTTGTTCTTCATTTCCTAGCCATTCCTTGCTCATTCTCCTCAGGGCCCTGTGGGTGAGCATGGCTCTCCTGTGAGTGCTCACTCTTCTCTCTTTTACTAGGTTCCCCAAGGCAATCCTTGCTCAGACTCCTCTGTGTCCTGTGGGTGAGCTCCCATCACCTAACAGTGCTCATTCTCCTCTGGGCCCTGTCCTGAATCCTGCTTCTTTCACCATTTCTCAGTGCCTTCTGAGTCCTGTGGTTAGCACCCTTCCCACACAAGTGCTCAGTTTTCCCTGAATAATGTTGTGGAGTGTCCCTTAACTCCCAGGTCTCTGTCTCCTCTGTGTCTTCTGGGTGAGCAACCTCCATCCCTCATCCAGTAGTTCTCAGTATACTTTTTCATATGCCAAATTCCCTTATTCAAACTTTGCTGGGTCTTCTATAGTTCCTGTGGCACATCATACCTCACCTAACAGTGCTCAGAGTTCTTTGGGTCCTGTCCTTAATCTCCCGTCCTGCACCATGACTCATGATCCTCTGAGTCCTATGGGAGAGCGCCCATTTCCCTTCAGTGTCCAGACTTCTCTGGTTCTTTGGATGAGTGCTCTTCTTTTACCAGTGCTTAGCTTTCCCTGTTGTTGTTTTTTTTTTTTTTTTTTTTTTTTGGTCCTAATTTCCCTATTTATTCCTTTTTTCATTCTACCCTGGGTCCTGGTGGTGAGCATCCCTCTCCTGACAGTACTCAGTCTTCTCTGGGTCCTGTTCTTAATCTCCCTTCAGCCACCATTGCTCAAGGTTCTCTGTGGGTGAGTTCTTCCCTCCTAACAGGGCTCAGTTTCCTCTGTTTTCATTTTCATTCTAAGTTCCCTAGCCATTCCTTGCTCATTTTCCTCAGGGTCCTGTGGGTGAGCACCCCTCTTCTAACAATGCTCATATTTCTCTGGTTCTTTCATTCAGCAATGCTGTCCTAACACTGGTCTGTCTTTCCTACTTTTTTGCTAGGGATTCCCTAGAAAATTCCACGGGGATTCCTTGTTCATTTTTCTCCAGGTTCTCTGTGTGCCCATCACCTAAAAGTGCTGTCTTCTCTCTGGCCTCTTCTATGTTTCCATAGTATTTTTTTGCTCAGACTCCTCTGTGTCTTGTGTGTGAGCCCCCTAACACACAGGTGTTCAGTTTTCCCTGAATATTGTTACTAAGAACCACATATCATTCTGTGCTCAGTCTCCTCTTTGTCTTTGCTGAGCAGCTCTCATTCAGCAAGGGACCTGGTTGTAGATAAGCCCAATGTTGCTGGGTAGTAGGTGCTGGTAAGTGCTTAGGGTCAGAGGGACACCAGTCTAGACTCAGGAGAGCAGTAAGTTGGGAGGCTATGCACCCTTCCCTCCCTGAGAGGAGGGAGAGGGGAGTTAGATGGTGAAGAGTGTCAGTGAGAAGCCAGGGATCACTGGGCAGGCTGGGGGATATCCACAAATCCCTCCCTGACCTGTTTTGCTGGCCGGTGCCTCTGGAGACCCTACTGGGGGATCAGGGCAGGTACTATTTGGGCCTTCAGGTCTCTGAGCAGATGGCCAGCTACATGTTCTGCTTGGAAGGTAGCCCCTCTATAATAAAGAATGGATGGTGCCTGATGGTGGACAAGCTGACCCAGACAACACTGTGGGTATAGGAGGTGAGTGAGGGAGGCCTCAGACTGGCTCTGAAGTGCTCTCTCAGCCAGGTGAGTCCTGCCCCTTGCCCACTTTATCCTGGGCCCTTGGATCTAGTATGGCATTGAGTTCTGGCAGCTGAGTTTCTAGTGGGGTTGTGCAGACCCAGGCAGAAGCCCAGGGGTTGTGGGGCCTGCATGTGCCACCTGTTCTGCCTCGGTGGCCACAAAACAGCCCTCATGACAATTAGGGTGCTTCTGTTGCCACACTGGTGACTCCCTGCCCCAGCCACTGGAAGACTTGATGATCTCTGGCCTGCCTCACCACAGCTCTTGACTGCTGGTCCCACAGCACTGGTGTCCACCCAGGATTATGCTCACCTGATATGGTACCACAGGGACCAGATTTTCTGAGATTGCTCTGAGTTTGAGATCTGAAATGCCAGTAGAGAAGAGCAGTGACTGGGACTCCCAGAGGCTCCTGCCTCAGCTTGCTTGGCAACACATCTAACAACCAGTACCACCTAACTTCATGGAGGCTGAAAGGTTGCCAACTCTCAACTGGTGAGCAGTGACAAAACACTGGATGGTGACATGACTTTGCTTACTCCATCTAGTGTCCTGGAAAGCCCACTTGGGTATTGATTCTCTCCTGGAATCCTTGTGGTTGAAAGTGCGGAAGTGCTACACCATGGCCACAAAGCATGTTGTCTACACAGGGACCTGACTCCAGGCTCCTAGTTCTGCACTCTGGAGCATGCCTTGGCCTGAGCCCCACCACTGTCTGCTGAGGCAGGTGCCCAGATGCTGAGGGACAGCACCCCATCTGGCATTGAGTCTCTCAGGGTTGTTGCAGAGAAATGTGTTGCAACAGGAGGCTCTGGTGTAAGCCAGGCTCCCATGAATAACAGGGCAAGTGTAAGCAAGGACTTCATGACAAGTGCTTGCTGTCCTGGGGGATCTGGAAGAGGCAAGATAGACAGCTGTTCATTGAGGCCTGTGGGATGCACTCCTGCCCTCTCAGCACACTCAGGCCTCCTGACAGCCTGCCTGATGCTTCCTCCTCACTCTCACACCCCACAGAGAAATGCAGCAGGAGTGACCAGGGCCATGACTGAGCATGTGGCCAAGACCAGGACCCGGAGTGTGACCAGGGTCAGAACACTGTTTGTGACCGTGGTCAGGGTGCAGAGTGTGACCAGGGTCAGGTCTCAGAGCATAACCCATTTCCAGGCCCAGTATTTGATCAGGGTGACCAAAAGGTGACCAGGGATAGGGCCCAGAGTGTAAATAGGGTCAAGACCCAGAGAGTAATAAAGACCATAGCCTAGGGTGTGAGCAGAGTCAGGGCCCAGAGTATGTCCAGAACATGACCAGGTTCAGGGCCCAGCATATCACCAGGATTAGGTCCCAGCATGTGACCAAGGTAAGGACATAGAGTGTTACCAGGGTCATTTCCCTTTGTGTGACTAGTCCCACTTGTGGGTACCACCAGGGCTTCTACCTGCCACCATACATTCTGCACCTTCCTTTCTGAGTTGCTGTTGTCCTTGAGAAAAATCTGAGTCCAACATTTCCTGTGAAGTGTGTGGAGTGCAAAGAAGATCTGTCTGCCCCTCTGAGGCACTCTGAAATGATGTAGCTCTGCTGTTCCCATGTTGCAGGGGTGGGTCAGGGTCAGAGCAGTCAGAGCATTTGCTGAAGAGCTATGGCCAATCTCAGTGCACAGATTAGAAGTTGGCATCTACCTGGGGCCACCCTGCTGCTGAAGGCACTGGTGCCAGATGCACAATTCACCACTCATCACATGCCCCCTTCCATCCAGGAAGGCAGGCACACACTTTGTCAGTAATTCAGGCAATATCATGTATCAGGCTGGCAAGCAGAGGCAGGAAGCAATTGATTACCTGATGCCAAGCTCTCTAGACACTTTGGCTCTGGGCTAGGGGAGACATACCTCAGTTAAGGGACCCAGGCTTCCCACTGCACAGCTACACACCCACAGGCATGCACTCTGGTGTTTGGAAGTACCAACCTACCAAGCCCTCCAACTGGTCCTGGACACCTACCTTCCTGCCCACATGGCAGACAGCCTGCTGATGGTTCTGGGAGCCCACCAGTCACATCACAGAAGCCTTCCCTCTCTCTAGGGCAGGAAACTGAGACCCTGAGAAAGTCCTGCCCTGTGCCCTGCTCCTCCCCTGGACAACAGATGCATGTCATTCCGGGGACATGTCCACCTAGGTCAAACTAGTACCTTAGCATGAAAGCCTTCATCCCCAGAGACCCTGGGCACACAGGGCAGGGCACTTAAGGGCTCACCTGGCCCTGCCAACTGGAACAGATGCAACAACAGGAGCAGGTTTCTCAACCCTGGTCAAGATAGGCATGTGGGTGGGTATGCAGAGCATATGTCTGGACTGCCTGGGGCCAGCTGATTTTCACAGTACTCCCAGCTATGGTGGGTGGGGCTAGGGTCCCAACTTACTCCTGGCTCCCACATTTCTGGCCAGGAGGTGTAGTTAGATGATGAGCACTTCTGGAGTTCACCCAGATTCCACAGGCTGAGAGGGGACCTGAGCCATGGACTTAGGACCAAGGGCTCAGCTCCTTGGGGAATGCCACCCTGCTGACCACTACTGACCAGAACCGTCCACCTGAGGAGTCCAGAGAACAGAGGCAGGTTGCCTGCTGCTGAGTTTGGAGGGCTGTCAGTGAGTCCACCCAGGCTTTCTAGGGATTCCCACCCCAGTTGGGAGTTCCAGGAATGAATTGCACAGTACTGTTCTTCCTCTGTGTGATCCTGGGCAGCTCTATACTCCTGGTTCTTGCCCAGACTCTCAGGGCTGGTTGGGGTGTGACCTGCACTTTGCTTGGTGCCAGAGAGTTCGGAGAAGTGCCTGCCTGAACAGCTAAAGGGTTTCTCCTCCTTGCATTCAGGGTCCCATCTCAAAATCACAATGACTAGTCAGGAGTTCTCGGCCCTAGGTGCAGTCACCTCACCAAGTGCCCCAGGAAAAACACTGGCAGGAGTGGGTGAGCTGGTGGAACCCAAGTCCTCAGCTCCCCCAACATGGCTGGCAGGGCTATTTTCTCTGTCCAGTGAGGGGCCGAAGATGAGTCCAGGAACACATGGCCTCCACAACTAAAGGGAAAAGAGGAATGCTGGGACAAGGGACCCTGAAAGAGTTTCAGTTCCCACCAGCCTTGTGTGACCTGGCTCTGTTCTGGGACTGTTGATCAAGTAAATAAATGGGAATTTTGTCTTTATTTCCAACTACCAGGATTCCCCATGGGAGTAATGGCCCCATTTCATTACAAAGTAAACTGAGGAACTGGGGGGCATGACCAACCCGGTCCCACCTGGGGTGAGGCCTACCCTTCACTCAGGGTTCTGAATCTTTCAGTCTCTGAAGAGACACATTTCCTCAGTGTTGAGGGCTAATGTCTGCTCTGTGTGGGGACAGTCACCACCCTCCTGGGACCCAGTTGCAATAAGAACACTGGTGACTTCAGACACCACCATAGACAGCCACATGCTGATACACTGCTCAAGACTCCTGGGAGCAGCCTGGGAGTGCCCCACGTGATGGAGACTTGACCATGGCCAGCATCCAGGTCCAGTAGTGTTGGAAGGATCAGACCTGCTCCCAGCACCATCCCATCTCCCTGAGTCCTCCCAGTATACCAAGAGAAGGGCTGGCTATACTACCTTCCCAAACAGGGAGATTCAGCCACCCTGTCATGTTTATAGGCCAGCAGGAAAGGCTGGGGGTCATCCAGGAGGAGGAGCCCACTTCTGTACAGGATCAGGACAAGAGGTGGACTCGTCACAGTGACCAGCCTACAAGTTCTGCTTGTTGTCTGTATTGTGAATAAGCTTCACCTCAGGTCACCTGCCCAGTACAGAAGGCAGCTCACAGTGATGCAAACTGAAAATGCTCCAGAAAATTCCTGGTTCTGATCCTGGGAATCTGTGGTAAATCACCTGACATCAAAAGGGGACTTTGCAGATGGGATGAAGCTAAGGTTCTGGATGTGGGAAGATGATCCAGGAGACCCAGAGTCCCTGATGTCATCCCAGATTCTTTGCAGATGAAAGCAAGAGGCCAGGGGTTAAAGACAGATCAGTTAGCTGCCGTCCTTGCCCTAAGATGGTCCTTCCCCAACCCATGTACTCAGTCCCAGGAGAACAGGAAACCCACACCAGCCAAACAAGCCCAGGTCTCCCTCTCCCTACGATGACTTGGTCCCAAAGTTAAGCCTACCCAGAAACACACCTCCACACTGTGCTGCTGGGTCTGCGCAGAGCAGGTCTAGTGTGGCAGTGTCCCTCATGCTTGTGTCTCTGTGCACCCATCCCCTTCTGCACTGCAGACCTGTGCCCTCAGTCATGCTGGTGCAGAGATTCCTGGTGCTCCACTCAGGGCACAGGGTCCACCCCTTATTCTATGTGTTTGAGGTACTGGTTCCTGGGTTATAATGAAGAGATGGCAACCCAGATTGAGGGTGCCTGATTTTACCCAGGTCTGCCACTTATTACTGTTATACCTTGGGTTAGTTATTGAATTTCCCTAGGCCTCAATGGCCTTATGTGTAAATGGGGTGTCATAAGAGTACCTACTTCCTAGGGCTTGGGGGAGTAAGTCTGATGCACACAAATGTTCTTTAGGTGTCTCTATCCCCTGGTGCATCCTAGAGAAGGTCTGCTGTTCCAGAACCACAATGTGACCATCACCTAATTTATGATGGACTGCTACAGAATGCCCATCTGTTTAGGGTACAAAGAACTTTGCAGACACCCTGCTTCACAGACTGTGCAGGCCAGTTGCTCTGCTGTGGTGTTGGCACTTGGTTGGCAGCACTGTAATGACCACAGATTCTGGACAGGACTCCTGACGCTCCAGGCCCAGCACAGCTCTCTCCTGGGAGTGGTGCCTGAAGCATGCCACACAACAACCTGCCACAATGTGTGACCATCAGCATCTGAGCATCCTAGGAGCAATCTTCACATACAGCCTTGGTCACTGAGTCATTCCATGTGTCAGGGCAGTATGGCCTTTCCACAGTTCCAGGGCAGGACTCAAGGTCAGCAGCCCTAGGCACCCTCTCTTTTGCTCAGACTCCTGGTAATTTCTCCCACTCCACTGTTGAGCACAGGTCCAGAGGACTCTGGACCCTGGCAATGCCGTAGGATTCTCAGCACACCTGAGTCTGCCCAGAAGACATCAGGCAGTGGGGCTGTCCATATTGCTAGGGATATTGCTTCTCCTTGGGGATGAGGCATGAGGTGTGAGAAGCAGCCCAGATACCACAGACCCTGAAGCTGCTACTCCACACCCAGAGCACAGATGCTGCCAAGACAGCGGAGCCCTCAGGCCCAACCCAGGCCCTCTGCCCACACTTCATAACTCAGTCCCATCTCCTGGAGGAGAAGGATATCCTAGAGGCCAGGAGCACAGACTGTGGGCCACCCCGGGTCCCATTCTGGATAGTCACCTGCTCCTGTGTGCTTGAAGCCTGTGCTGTCTCACCTGGGAACTGGAGGTGACACAGCATCTAGGAGGTCAGGAAGTCTGGAGAAGCAGGCATCCTGTAGTGAGTGTGACCAGCTCAAGCCCTGAACATGGGCTCTGTTCCAGGAAGCAGAGAGTTGTCCCTGGAGACTCTCCCGCTCTTTCCACCCCTTCCCCAGCTCCTGGCTCCTCAATACCTCTCCCTCCCTCTCCCTTAACAAGTTTCCAACTGGATTGACCCTACTACCTCCAGAAACACTGCCCAATCCTGTCCACATCTGGCCCTTCCATCAACCTCGTGTCTTACAGGTCGTCCCAAGCTGTTCTGAGACCCTCCTGTCCTGCGTGTGGCCCCATCAATTTTATCATATGGTGGTGACTTTGTCTGGGAGCATATTTCCCATTGCTGTGCACAGACTTATAATTTATATGGGCCAATCCACTGAATGTACCACCACAAGCCATATAGGAAAAGATAGTATTTATTAAGACATATAAAGTATATACAAAAGGAAAACCATCCCAGGTAGCATGCCAACTCAGCACTGGAGAGACATCATGGGCATTTCGCAGCATACATAACCAAAGAAAGCAGTCTTGTCACCTTTGAGTTCTTCTCATCGCTCTTAAATGCACTGGAGTAAACATATAAAGTTATTGTCTGGAGCCACTGGGTTCAGTGCCATCAGTACATTTGGTCTCCAGACCTGGATCTGGCCAGGAACCAGGCCTTGAGAGCACAAACCAGATGTCTTTAAGTTTTTTTTGTTTTGTTCTTGGGCAGAGAGCTTATCTGTCCTTGAACAGGGGCATTGCCAGACCACTAAGTTTCTCATGCAAGTTGTTTACTCCTTGCCCTGATTTCACTTTTTGAAAGTACTCTTAAACAAGACTCCATTTTTCTCTGCAGACTTTCTCCTGTTGCAAACCTGCTGCTCCCCAAACTCCCTCACTTACCCATGGACTTGGCCTCAGCAAAATCCCTCTGGCACCCCAGCCCCACAAGCTGCCATTGGTGGGGTCGCCCTAACACACCCAGCCTCCCTCCTGTCCAACACTCTATCCTGCTGTCCTGTCCAAGGCTCCAGCCACTTGCCATCTGTCCTGCCTCCACCCTCCTGGCTCCACTGCAGGGCATCTCTTGACCAGGTCACTGCTCTACTAGTGCTCTGCTCCACTACCAAGATTCCTCCCCAGAGGGGCTCCTGCTTTCCACCAGAATAAGCCCCAACTCCCAGACTCTGTCCAAGCTCCCAGCCTCTCTGAGTCCTGAGCCCCACTTCCCTCATCCCTGGACATTTCTCTGAATGTTCTTCTTTTACCATGGTTCCTGCATCTCACCACTGAGAACAAAGAGTAACAGGAATGGGAAACACAGAAAAGCCCTCCATTAAGGGCACCCTGGACGTTTGCCAGGATACACCCTGCAACACTCTACTGAAGTCCCCATACCACCCCTTCCCTGTAATTACTTCTCAGGATCTAGCACCAGCCCACCTCTTCTCCATTCTGAAAACTTCCATGGGCAGAATAAGGAGGGGTGCTGCTCTAAACTTGAATGGGCTCAGTTCTGTTCAACTGTGTGGATGGCCTGTCCACACTCTGCTCTTTGATGCTGAGTGACCTGCTATTGGTGAATATATTGGAGAGATTCATCCTCTCTCCTGTTGGTGGACAGATTTGGCATGACCCCCCTTCAAGGGTCCCCCAGGTCCTTTCCTGACCCCTGGCTGTGTGACTGGGACAGCAAGCGCTGGGCACAGGGAGGCTGCTGTGGGAGGAGGGAGCCAAATTCCCAGGCTGCAACAAAATGCCAGAGGACTGCAAGAGGAAGGGTTTTCTTTGGCTATGAGTTTAAAGGCTTCAGTCCAGGGCTGCTATGGTCTGGGGTGAGGCGGTGCATCATCCGGGAGTGCATGGCAGGGAAAACTCTCCATTTCATCTCTGGGATGCAAGAGAGAAGCAGGATGAGCCCAGATCACACAGTTCTCTTCAAGGACACACCACAGGGCCCTAAACCCCACCAGGTCCCACCTCCTATGTTGCTCCTCTTCGCAGAAGCACTGTTGGAAACTGGCCTTGAACAGGTGGCCTTTGGGCACTCTGTCCTGCAGGCAGTCCTGCTGGGCTTCACTCCTGGTGCTGCATGAAACACACCCATGCTGAGACAATCTCTACCTTTCCCTGAGGCCCAGTCTGACCATGGCCCTATCTGCAAGGTTAGCCCAGGGTCATCTGTCTGGTACTCAGGCTTCATCCTGGGGCAAAGTCTGAGACCATCACTTCATGAGGAGTTGATCTAAAGGGCAGGACAGAGACCTCTGGGGTGTGGCCAGATCTCTGAGTCCCCTGCTGTCCTTGCCATACCCTAGCTGCCCCTGGGTGGACACCCTGCTGTCTGGGCCAGAGCCCATCCTGCCACCCGGATGTGGGCTGAGCCTCTCCTCTGGGCAGTGGCACAGCCCCTGCCCTTAGCCATGGCACCCTCCCTGCTAAGGCCACAGGAAGACAGCAGGCCTTGGAGACAGCAGGAAAGGGCGCAGAGGAGAATGCAGAGCAGGTGGGTGGCTGTTGGGATGTCAGTGTGGAGTCATGACCTCTCTTTTTCAAACCTCATGGCAATCCTAGTCAGGTGTTCTGGGGTTGCCCAGGGAACACCAAGAATAAACATCCAGAAGAAAGGCATTTCTTTCATTAGAGAGCACCCTGACCCAGCAGCCCAGAGCAAGTTCCCTCCAGCCCCATCCTGGTCAGGCACCTTTCCTTGAGCAAGTGTCACCCCAGACACTGAGGAGGAGGCTCCCAGACTGGACAGGCCTTGGGATGCTCTTGTAGGACCTGCACAAGGGCCACCCTCTACCTCAACTGAGAGACTTTAATAGTGGAACAAGAGAGGGAGGGTGTGCAGAGGGGCACCTGGTCTATGCAGAGCCTCTGTCAGAGCCACTGGCCAGTGGTGAGCATCCTGGCTTCCAACCTCAGCCTTCTCTCCTGTGGGTGGGCACTGGAGGATGCAACCTCAGAATCCACCATTACAAGCATGGCCACTGAGTACACAGCATGTTCTCCCCTGTGGCCTTCACAGTACCACTTGAGATGACTCCTGGAGTCCCTGAGCATGGAGTGAGCACAGCCATGGATGGGTTTCCTGGGGCTGTCACCAGGAGGGCAGTGTGCTTCCAGCCTGTTCTCCACTGGGAACAGGTAGGCAGGCTCCTGCTGGGCACTGGCCCCACCAGCCCACTGCCATCTGGACACTGGAAATTTGTAGAGGAGGCCCAGGCCTTGGCTTATTTTTCAGGCTCAGGGCTTCCTTGTCTGCCCCAAGCTGTCCTGCGCATTCAGGGGTTATGTCATTGCCATAACTGCCCCTGGCCAACAGAGGGCGGGTGACACCAGCCCTGGGTGATCCTGGGCAGGGGATGGCTTCCTGGAATGTTGGCAACAAATGGCAGACACTGAGGAAAAAGTAATTTGGAGCTTCTTTGAAATTCTTTCATTTTAATCGGACCCTGTCACAGTCCCCTGTCTAGTTCATCAAGCAGTCTTGAGGGTTTTGGGGCTCCCTGCCATCTGCCCCTTTAATTGGAGTTGGTGTGGAGATTCCCTCAAGGGCACCCAGAGCTTGTGAGAAGAGACAGCATGCAGAGCTGCCCACCGGCTCCCCTAGGGGACAATGGGGGAACCTGCTCTGAAGCCTGGGTAGTGCCTGGTTTGGTAGGGTTGGCACCTGGCCAGGATCACTCTGATAATTCCTTTCTCCTGAGCAACAGGTACAGCAGCATGTCAGCTTTCAGTGGAGAGTAGCCCTGGTCTGCACCTTCCCTTTTGCCCATCCCAGACTCCAGGTTCCCTGGCTACAGTCTCTGTCCTGTCCAAATTCCCAAACCCCCTTTCACCTCATGGGGATGCCATTCTCCCAGGGCTCTGTGAGTGTCCTGCATGAAGGTCCCTGGGATGTCTGTGAGGATGTGCAGCTCACAGAAAGTGCTCAGATATACCTCCTGTCTTACTCCCCATATCCCAACCCTGTGTGCATCCAGGCCTTTGCTATTTGAGACCCACCATAACCTCATTTATCCCTGGGGTATATGCATCTGGCTGTGGTCCCAAAACCCAGATCCTGTCTCTAACGGGTGGAGCTGAGAGCTCCCACATCTCCTCTTCCTCATCTACACCTTCAAGCATGTGACTCCTGCAGTTTTAGTTGCATTTCTTCTGTGATGGGAGAAGGCTCCCAATATGTGGGATCAATGAGGCATTAGCACAGTAACATGGTGACTCTGGCTGCTACCTCACACCCAGGGCCATTGGAAAGCATTCTACCTACAATTAAATTCTTTCTTTGTTGGGTAACAAAACAACACCAATTGCCGTTAAAGCCTTGGGGAAGGTGAAGAAGATGAGGGCAGGAGGAATCTGTCTGCATGGAGCACACCCAAGATCTTCAGCCTGAGCCATACAACATCTCTATGTTCTGCAAGCAGGGAGAGAGAGGGAAGAGGAAGCAGCAAAGCCTCACACATTCCATTGCCAATGCTGATCAGAAAGACACATGGCAGACCCCCCACTCCAATTCTGACCAGGCTAGATGAGGACTAGACCTCTTCACTCAGGAGTGCTGAGTCAGGCCATTGTCAGGGAGGGCCAAATATACCTGTCATCTGGATTTTCCAAAGGATCCCACACCACTTTTCACCTGGAGCAAGGCATATATTTCTATTGACTTTTCACTATAACCGTTTACTCCCTGCTGGGACAGAAGTGCCTCAGGTCAGGGTCATTCCTCAAAATGCCGGGGTTTGATCTCTCTCCCCAGTTATGGTCTCCATAATTCTGTACATCTCACCTATTAACTGGACACACTGTCTCAGGCCTGGGCAGCAGCAAAATCTGCAGCCACATTCCCAGCCAAAGACAAAATCTGTCCCCCAGGATCCCACTGTCCTTCAAAGACTCAGGAGATCCAGAACCTGCTAGAAGGTCACTACAGAAGAAACCTTAAATATCACCCCACAGTGTGCACAAGTCTTCCCTTGAGAATGGTCACTGGGTTACAACATCTATAAAGCCTGATGCAGTGGCCACATCTGAAATACCACCTACCTGGAGATTGAGGCTCTAGTATCCCAAGTTTGAGGCCAGCCTATGCCACTTAGTGAGACCCTGTGTTTAAACTAAAAAAAAAAAAAAAAAAAAAAGCCTGGCAGACAGCTCCTGGGTTCCACATGCAGTACCTCAAGTCAACAAATGCATGTATGGTTTTAAACATTCATAGTCATAGATGGATGTGCCAAATGTCAGCATCAGGGCCCAGGAAGATCCCAGACCTCCTGTGGAGGAGGTCAGTCCCAAGCAGCACCCACGTTGCCCTGAATCTTATGCCTAATCCTGACAGAGTTGTCACCTGCGCTTGACTGAGTGTGTCTAGATGGGGTTTGAACTGGACTTTATCTTGGCCTTTGCCTCATCTTGTCATGGCTGGGCTCAGCCCTGGTTGAGGTCTGGAACTCACCCTGGACTTGTGCCTCATCTCCTTCTTACCTGTGCTTCTGGAGTTAAAGCTAGGAAATTCCAAGTCTCTAGGAAATTCCAAGTAATTATCCTTGGGGACAATTACTTGGCTTCAGATCTATCCACTAAGTGAGAGGACAGTCTGGGTGGCCAACACCTTCATGAACCACCACAAGCTGGGCCACGAAGAGCCCACAGTTTCAGAAGCACTCCTGCACCACACATGAAGAAGGCAGCACAGAAATTAAAATGGGAGTCCAGAACCAATATCCCCAACCAGATCCATCAGGGACAGTCAAGACAGGAAAGACTCACTAAACCACAAAGACCAAGGGTTCCCAGGGAACTGGAGGAGGACCCTAACCATATTTTCATAAACATGTAACTCTAGAGAGAGTAGTACTCACCAGAAGTTGATGAAACACAAACTATAATGAAGAAGAACTGGGGATGTGCACAGGACAGGGAGAAGTCTGGCCTCTGCTGGACAGGGGCACTCATCCAGAGACCCAGAGGAGACTGGGCTCTGGTGGGTGAGGGGCACAAACCCAGAGTACCCAGGGGTGTCTGAGTAATGTTGGATGAGGTGTACTCACCAGATGAAGAAGAGAAGACTGAGAACAGAATGTAAGAGGTGCTTGGTAATAGTATTCAGGGAAATGAGCAACTGTGTGCAAAGGGCACTCACCACAGGACTCAGATGATCCTCAGCAATGGTGTGTGAAGGGAGATTAAGAACAGGACACAGAGAAGACTAAGCTCTGTCAGGTGAGAGGCACTCATCCACAGGACCCAGAGGAGTCTGAGCAAGAATTTCCTTGGGGAAGATAGAATAAGACAGAAAGAAGAATGAGAAATATTAATTTAGGGCACTCACCCAAAGGACCCAGATAATAATGATCAAGCAATGTTTAGGGAACTCAAAAAATAGAAACAGAGAAGACTGAGCACTGTTAGGTGAGTGGTGCTCACCCACAGGACCCAATTGAGACTGAGTAAGGACAGGTTAGGCGAATTTATCAGCTTAAACAAAGAAGGCTGTGCCATGTTAGGAGAGGGGCAGTTAATTGGAGAACTCAGTGGAATCAAAGAACTGTGCATGAGGTATGCTACCCACAGAACTCAGAGCACCCTCAGTAATGATGGGTGAGGGGAGATTTAGGGCAGGACCCAGAGAAGACTGATCATTGGTGGGAGAGGAGCATTCACCCACAGGACCCAGAAAATCCTGAGCAATGATGCGGGAGGGGAGACTTAAGACAGGACCCAGAAAAGCTGGAGCAAAGTTAGGTGAGGTGTGCTTTACCCCAGGAACCAGAAGAAACAGACATCTGTTGGAAAAGAGGAGCTCGTCAAGATGACTCACAGCCTTTGGATACTTATCAAGATAATTCCTCAGGCCATATTATCAATTAATTCAGGGGTGGTGTGACAGTAGTGCATTTTCAGAGGTCTGGGGAGGTCCTCCATTATGATGGGAGATTGTCCTTGGCCACATTTCACTCTGTCCCTTGAAGGGGAGCATTGCGCCTGACTCAAAGTTTCTAGGAGGTTTACTCTCTTGTCAAAAAGGAGCAACTAGTGACATATCAGAGATTTTGAAAATACTTAAACATATGCTTTCTGACCACTCTTCAGCAAGATGTCAGAAATCCTGAACCAGCTACATCACCCATAAGACCTCAGCCACTTGAGTAATGGTGTGGAAATGGTGAAAGGAAAGATGAGTGGTGGAACAAGGTCCCCAGTGTGTGGGCATTGACAACTTTTTAAATTGTCTTGGGTTTTCAGGCATTGGAGAGGAGTCTGTCTGCATGGTTGCACCAAAGACATATTGAATTTGTTGGAAAGAGAAAGTATCCACATCTCTTCTAGTTTCCACAGTAGTGTTCACCTTGACATACAGATAAAGACCGAGATGGTGCACTTATATTAGCCAGAATGGGATTCCCCCAGATATTTCACTAACACAATCAAGTTGCTGAGGGCTCAGTGGAGAGTGAGCACTGGTGGTGCAAGTGTGCCCTCCCACAATACTCGCAGGGGACTGATCACTGGTGGAAGAGGGGAACTTACCCACAGGACTCAGAGGACACTGAACAAAGATGTGGTAGGGGAGATTAAGTACAGGAACCAGAATAGACTGGACACTGTTGGAAGTGGGGTGCTCACTGACAGAACTCAAAAGACCATGAGTAATTGTGGTGCAGGTGAGGTTACAACAGAAACCAGAAAAGGCTGAACAATGTTAGGCTATCTGTGATCACACACAGGAATCAGAGGAGGCTGAGATAAGATTGGCTATGGGAACTTAGCACTTGGCACAGAGGAGACTAACCACTGCTGGGAGGGTTGTGCTCACCAAGAAGTCCCAGAATATACTGGGCACTGCTAGATGAGGGGACTTACCCAGAAGACACAGAAGAGACAGTATATTGAAGGGTAAGGAGCACTCCAAAACAACATTCTGGGTAAAGTAAGCACCTGTGTGTTAGTGGTTCTCACCATGGAACTCAGATGACTCTGAGCAATGGTGTGTGATGGGAGATTAAGGACAAGATACAGAGAAGACTGAGCATTATCAGGTGGGGGGCACTCACCCACAGAACCCAGAAGAATCTGAGCAAAGATTACCTTCAGAACATGAAATAGGACAGAGAGAAGAATGAGCAATCTCAGGTGAGTGGCACTCACTCAAAGGAACCAGAGAAGAATGAACAAGGAAAAGTTAGTGAACTGAGAAGAAAGAAACAGAAGACTGAACAGTGTTAGGTGAGGGGCACCACACACATGTTCCAAAGGAGACTGAGTAATGACCGGTGAGGTGAAAATAACAGGTTAAACAGAAAAGGCTGAGCAATGTTAGGAGAGGGACTATCACCAAGAGGACCCATTGGAATCAGAGCACTAGTGGGAAAGGGGCACTCACACAAATACTCAGAGTACACTGAGAAACATTGGATGAGAGGAGATTTAGGAAAGTCCCCAGAAAAGACTGAGCACTGATGGGAGAGGGGTGCTCACCCAGAGGACTCTGAAGACCCTGAGCAATGGTGGGATAGGTGCGGTTAAGAGAAAAACCAGAAAAGGCTGAGCAATGTTAGACTACCTATGATCATACTCTGGAGTCAAAGGAGGCTGAAATATGATTGGTTAGGGGAATTTAGAACATGGCACAGAGGAGAACAAGTATGCTGAGTGAGGGGCACTCACCCAGAGGTCCTAGAATATGATGAGCACTGATGGATGAGGGGAGTTTATCCAGAGGAAACAGAGGAGACAAAGTACTGGAGGATAAGGGGCACTCCAGAAAATATTCATAAAAAACTGAGCACCAGTGTGTGAGTGGAACTCACCAAAGGACTCAGATGACAGTGAGCATTGGTGTGTGAAGTGACATTAAGTACAGGATTCAAGGAAGACTGAGCACTGTCAGGAGAGGTGTGCTCACACGTAGGACCTAGAGGCATCTGAGCAAGATTTGCCTTAAAGAACCTTGGAACAGAACTGAGAGAAGAGTGAGCACTCTAAGGTGAGGGGGAGCTCACAAAAAGGACCCAGGAGGGAATGAGCAAGAAATTGTTAGTTAAAGCAGAAAAAAGAATCAGAGGAGACTTAGCACTGTTAGATGAGGGGCACTCACCCACGGGACCCAAAGGAGACTGAGTAAGGACAGGTTAGGTGAACATAGTAGCTTAAAAAAGAAGGCTGAGCCAGGTTATAAGAGGGCCTATCACCAAGAGTATCCAGGGGAATCAGAGTACTAATAAGTGAGGGACAATCACCCATAGGACTCAGGGTACCCTGAGAAAATGTGGATGAGGGGAGATTAAGGGCAGGACCTGGAGAAGACTGAGTACTGGTGGGAGAGGGGTCCTTAGCCAGAGGATTCAGAAGATACTGAGCAAAGATGATTGAGAGGAGGAGGTTTAGGGTAGAACCCAGATAAGACAGAGAAAAGATAGATGAGGGGTGCTTGACTACAGAATCCAGAGGAGATGGGGTTCTTTTGGGAGAGGAGTTCTCACCTACAGATCTGAGTTTTTTGGAAATTTTCAAAAGTATCCCTCAGGCCATCATATCAGTGGTCTCAGATATGGTGGGAATGGTCCTATTTGAAAAGTCAGAAGAAGTCCCCCATTATGATGGGAAGTTTTCCTTGCCCATATATTACACTGTCCCTTAAAGTGTCCCTTGTGCTTGAGTCAGCATTCCTAGGAGGTTTCCTATCTTGTCAAAAGATAGCAGCCAGTGACATTTCACAGAAGACCCTGAAAATACTGAAATATATGCTTTCCACTTGAAATATATGCTTATCCGCTGCTCAGAGGGATATTAGAAATCCTGGATATGTTACATCACTCATAAGATCTCAGCCCCTTGAGCAAAGTTGTGGAGTTGGACTATGAATTGTGGAACAAGGTCCTCAGTGCTGTTGGAATTAACATCCATAAAAATTTTCCTCTGTTTTCAAGATTCGGTAAGAATCCTGTCTGCACGGAGGCAGGAATGGACTATTGAATTTGTTGGAAAGAGGAAGTATTCACATCTCTCCATGTTTCCACAGTCATGTTTGCCTGGATATGCCAGGCAGAGATGGTGTACTAACATTACCAGGAAAGGGGCTCACACGGAGAATTTACTAAGGGAACCAGTTTGCCTAGGACTCATTGGACAATGAACACTGGTAGGTAAAAGATGACCACCCACCATACCCAGAGGGGACTTAGCACTGGCAGGAGAGGTGCACTCACCCACACTGAAGACACTAAACAATGGTGGGGAAGGGAGATTAAGGACAGGAACTAGAAAAAACTGAGCACTCTCTGAGGGGAGCTCTCCCAGAGGACACAGGGGACCCTGAGCAATGGTGTGTGAGAGGAGCTTAAACACAGGACCTAGAGAAGACTAAGAATGCCTAGGTGAGGAGTAATCAACCACAGGGCACTGGAGACTGAGTACTGCTGGCCTGAGGACCTTGCTCACAGGACATTTTATGTCCTTAGTACCTTGTGAATGCAGCCCTCACTGTCCTGCAGTTAACCCCTCTTCTTATGTGACCTTGGTGCTGAGCTGTGACCTAATGGGATCTTCCCTGCCCACTGTGCTCCCCAGTGTCCTCTCCCTATTATGGTATAGGAACAGTGTGGAGCAGTGTGTGGTGCCCTGCCCAGCCAGTCTCCTTAACTACCATACAGTTTGTGATGTCATAATGGCCTAGGGGGAGGGGCAAGCACAGCTATTTTTGCTACAAGGCCTTAGAGAGGGTGTGGGGAATGTCAGGACTGATTGTGTCCCTCGCTGTAACCTTTCTTTGGGCCTAATGACCTCTGTCTCCACTGACTGAAGTCAGAGATTTGAAGGGCCTGGTTCCAGTTCTGACCCTGTTATCCTAGAGTTTAGAAATGTCTGGTTTGGGGCTGTTCTTCCAGGCATCAGAGTTGGGGTCACAATGTGACTGTGGAGACTGGATAATGAAGCTTCAGTTTCCCATTCAGTCCTTGCTGAAGCCAGTGGCCTCTTTGCCCCACCTTTGCCAGAGACCCAGGCCTGGTCTCTAACCCTTGTTTCCTTATTCTCAGCCCTGGTATTCCTGGGTCTCCCCTCCTTCTTCAGCCCTTACCTGGCAGGTGCATACCACTTGGTGCCTGGTCCTGCTGGAACCACACCCAGACATGCTATACTGGGTGTTTTGACACCTCCCGACAGCAGGAGTCCCATAGGCTCCTGTGAGGTCTTCATTGACAGGTGGGAAGAAATTCCACCACAGGACCTTGATCTTTCTTGTATCTAGGATTCTTCAGCCAGGATATCCAGTGACTAGGCACAGTCTGCCCCTCCACAACAGATCCACCAAGGGTACCCATGGCTACAGAGCAGGATATGTTGTTACTATCACCCTGCATCCCCAATGGACATCCCCAGGGACTGTGGTTTTAGAGGAGACTGTGATGAAGTGTCCCTGTGAAGGAAGGGAAAAGGACCATGTGTGGCTGCCGGACAGCAGCTCAGCTGCAGGGGGTGCTGGTGCAATGGGCCCCAGGGGCTCTCTCCTCCTCACTCCATGCTCCTCCTCACTCAGAGTTTGTGGAATTTACCAAGAACTGCAGGGAACCTGGTGATTAGGGGACAGTGCTCCCAATCCCCAAGTCCTCAAGCATCAGGCTCATGGTGTGTTCACGTCCTGGGGCAGTCTCAGAATGGACCATTCCCTGAGTCCCTCTTTTCTTCTAGTCCCCTCTCTTGTCAGGGAGAGGAGGGCACTGGGGCTGTGAACGGGGGTACTCTTCTCCTGAGCTTTCTGCTAGCTTGCTTTTTGTTTTATGTTGATACAGGCTCTCTCTAGGATGCTCAGGGTGGCTTCAAACTTGATCCTCTTGTCTCAGCCTCCTGAGTGGCTGACGTGACCTGTGGGGCACCCTGCCACACTCAGTCCCCTTCTTTTTCAATAGACCTTCCTTCACAAGGGCCTGGGATCAGGGAAGCCATAAGAATCAGATCCACACTAAAGAAAGCCAGCAAGCAAAGTAGGTCTAAGGTCACAGACACTCTCACTTGTGTGCTGAGGCTGAAGCTGGGTTGACCCCACTTTGAGAAGGGCCAAGCCTACAGCCCTGAAAGCTGCCCACTCACTAGCATAAATCCAGGGGCTCACCTGACTGCCACCCCACCTTCCAGTCCCCACCACAGAGAGCTTCAGGCTGGGGCATCCTGGTCAGCCTGGTCACACAAAACTCTCCAGAGTGGTCTTGGGCCACAGAAAAGAGGAAGGAACAATGTGTGCAGTGAGGATTCCCTGATGTGGCTCTCTCAATGTCTCCTACTGATGGGCCCCCTCTGTAGCTGGGTAACCATGCTGATAGATAAGAAATGCTTTCCTGTCTGGGTTCTGCACCATTACATGTCCCTCTGTCCTAACATGCACTGCCAAGTAGGCCCCTGACATTAGGTGCCCCAGCTGGAGGCTTCCACCAAGCCACAGGTCCACTCCCCAGACTCTGCCTAGCTCTCCCAATTTGAGAGATTTCCTGTGGTTCTTGGGAACCCTGACATTGCTGTTTCCTCCCACAGCTTTCTCCAAGAGCCCAGCCCAGACCCTCCATGGGACCCTTCATGTTAGGTCCCACAGAGGGGGCAGTTTTGGGGAGGCCCCTCAGCACAGGCAGGTGCTGGTAGGTGGGGGTCACATGTATGACCTGGTTGCTTCCCTCCCAGAGCCAGCCCCCAGGGTGGCCAACCTTCTGCAGTCTGAAACTTAAACTCACAGGCTCCCCTGGCCCACAAGACCCTAGCAATATCTCCTTGGAGAGACAGAGATGGCTTACCACATTGTTCCTCTAAAGAACCCTCCCACCATATCTCTACAGGGCAGAGCAGGGATCTGCTGGAAGGGTTTGGCTGCCAGAGGCCTGCTCTGCTGAGAGTGATCCTGCTTTTGACCCTGACAGATCACAGGGAGGCCCTCACTCCTGGGGCCTTGCCACAGACTGCTGGTTTTTCATGTTACATCTTACAAAGTCTCTGTCCTTGACCACATTTTGTCTAGGCTCCTTTAAAGCAATTTTCAAGAAATCTCAAATAGCTTTCTCCAGTCCTAACCATTTTCCTGCTCACTTTCTCCTTCTTGATTCTGCCAGTGCCTCCCACAGGCAACGCCCATCCAGAGGACAGGAGGGTGACAAAAAACTCAGGGTACTGCATCCCCAGATATACTCTGCTCCACTTGAAAGCAGCCTCCACCTTAAATGCTCCTCCTATGAGGTTGGGGCAGATTAGTTGTCTTCCCAGGAAAAGCAACCTGCATTTCCATTTGCTTTTCCATCTCATGTTCTTTTTTTTCTTGCTCCTGATGCAGGCCAGCCAGAGTTCATTTAGTTGGTAAACCAGGATCAGGCTCTGGCCTGGGCTAAGGACAGAATTTAGCCAGACTGGTGGGACTAGAGACCTCTGCTGCAGTTTCTGGATACATATCTCAGCGCCTAACCCAGGACTGCTGCTTCAGGATGAGGGACAGGTAAAGATGGTTCCTGCAGCTACAAAGCTCAGTCTTGTGTCCTAAATTTCTGACCCTCAGAGCCAATGTTGATTTCATCATCACTCCTGATAGGATGGAAAGATGACTTTCATGACTCTGGTCCAAAGTCTGACCCTAGCAAATCTTTCCCAGCAGGCACACTGAGCCCACTCCTCCCTATTATTTGCCCTTGGGTCTCTCCTTGAGCCAATTTGGGGCCTTTCTTTCCAGTTCAGAAAGGATCATTTTGAACTGTTTTTCTGAAAGGGCCATTTCAGTGTTTGTTTGTGACTGTGGTACCATCTGCAGAAAGAAAGGAGAGAGGCAGTGCAACCAGTTTAATTTAACGAAAGTGTTTGCAAAAAAGAAGCCTGAAGTAAAACTGTACTAGACTCCCGATTTGGGCACAGTTCAGGAGCTGGCAACCCACAAGAGAGTGTTAACTCCAGGTCCATAGGGGAAACCAGATGCCACCCTAACCTACACCCCACAACCCCTGGAATAGAGCCACCAGACTGACCCACCATGCCTACTCCTCATCTTCACCATCTACAGGTTTTCTTTCATGGAGAGTTCACAGCACCAATGTGCACTCCATGCCAGGCACGGACCCCGCTCTGTGCCTTATCTTTCAGAATAAATCTCTGCAACGTGTCAAGAACTTTAGGGGCTGTGTAGAAGTCCCCTCTCCTTCCTGGGAACCTCCTGGGACCCCATCTCATGAAGACAGGATTCCATTTCAGAAGAACATAGCCTGATCCTGGGGGTGCCTACAGTGTGGTGGCCCTGATCATGGAACCACCAACAACCCTGGTGTTCTGGCTTCCTGAGACATGTGCCAGGCTAGGAAGAAACAACTGAGCAGCACACTCACTTTCCCAAGCTCTGCTAGAGCTGGGACCTTGGCTCCCTCACCAGATCAGAACCTGCCAGGAACCACAACTGCTCAGAACCCAACTGAGCTGACTGCCCAGAACTTCAGAGTAACTTTAGTCAGGATGTCCACATCTACCTCCATTTGTACTTTTATGCTTATGGGTTTGGGGGTGTTGACTGGTACATTTACTTTTTGGTTTGGCACACTTAAATGATACATCTGTTTTGTCTGAAGGGAGGCTTTTGGCTCTCATGCCCTCTTTTCCCTCACTGTATGTTCTGGTTATCCAAATTACATAGGGAACTGCACCCTTGAATGGGAGTCTGCTTTTCTAAATAAGCGGCCTCTCTAAAAACAGAGAAAGAAAGAAAATTCACATCAGACTGGGCACTGAAGCCTTCTATGAAGACATGCACATAGGATTCTAAAGTTGAGACTGGTGACCAAGTGGCCTCAGATTCTTTCAACTGGTCACAGCATGACTGGAATATGACTCTTCCTTCACAGAATTGGCACATATGTTATCATATTACTGTGTCTCATGGCTCAGTTTCTAACATAGGATGATCTGTGACAAAGGGATTAATTTAGAATTGTTGGAGATAATGAGGGTGTGTTCAAAATGGTAACATGTATTCTTTGTGTTGAATTGTTGGCTGGGGACTGGGCTTCCTGCCAGTCAGGAAACTGCATAAGTCAGAACCCAGAGTATCCCCTGCAGTTATGAGGGATGTCTGTCCCCCTTTCTGGTGTCCCTGATGTGCTCCAGGCTTGGTGAGTGAGCCAGGTATTCAGTGGGCCTGTCAGGAGCAAGGGGCCTCATCATAGGACTGTGTCTGCAGCTCAGCAGGGTCACTTCTCCATGACCCCTGAGTGTGGGCAGAGGCCATGATCTGGCTGTGGTTCTGAGGGACCTACCTAACCCTGTCTTCCTAGGTCCCTGCCTGATAACACTGGGCCTGAAATGCTACCACTGCTCTGTTATCCAAAAGTCCAAAATTCTCCCCAAATCTTCCCACAGTCTTGGGTCCCCCTAACCAAGGGACACATGGTGTGCTCTGGCACACTCACCTGAAGTGTTTCAGGTCACCTGCCATTCAGTCACTTAATCAGGTATGTGGGTAGACTTGAGTTGAAAAGAACTGCATTCTCCCTGGATTTCAGTATCTGTCACATCTGGACCTGTGCACAACCAGGTACCAATGCTGCCTAGCACCCAGTTCCATTTTTTAGGGCAAGACGTGACCTGGCTTGCTTCTGTGCTGAGCATTTTGTCACACTTGGATGGAAGGCCTCCAAGCACATAAATATTGGGACGGCATGGGTATGCTGTGTTTATGACTGTTGTGGTGACTCTGTGCAGATGGTGTGTGCCATGTTGAGTGGGTATGTGTGTGGGGATGCATAAGGAGTGAGTTTGCACATGGAGAGTGTGTGTGGAGTGAGTATCCATGTGGAGTGTATGAGGATTGAGTGTCCATGTGGAGTGTGCATGAGGAGTGAGTGTGCATGTGGAATGTGTATGAGAAGTAAGTGTGCATTTGGGGTTTATATGATGAGTGAGTGTGCATGTGCGGTGTGGATGAGTGAGTGTTCATGTGGAGTGTGCATGAGGATTGAGTGTCCATGTGGACAGTGCATGTGTAGTGAGTGATCATGTGGGGTGTACATGAGAGGTGAGTGTATATGTGGAGTATGCAAGGGGATAGTGGGTGGGGGAGTGAATTAGGAGTGTGTATGCACAGTGTACATGAGGAGTGAGTGTGGGTGTCCATGAGCAGTGAGCGAGCATGTCGGTGTCCATGTTGGCATGAAGGGGCCTGGGAATCTGCAACCTGGTGGTACAGCATGCATCCCTAGCCACCCTCCACTCTGGTTTAACCCAGAAATGTTTTTTGGGCTTTTGGGCCTCTGAGCCTTGCCCACCCCCAGATTCCTTACTGCCTCTCCTCCCACACTGGGCCTGGCAGGGGGACAGGACATGGCAGGGGAAGGAAAGGCAGGGTTCCAGCAAGTGTCTGACTAAAGGCCCAGGGTGGATGGGGACAGGGAGGGGAGTTTGGCAGCATGTGGGCCTTTTCTGAGGTGACAGGCCAGGCAAGGTGGGTGGGAAGCACTGCCTCCAGCCCCACCAGATCAGAGGCCCTGTTACCACCCTCCCTCTCTTTCCACGGGATCTCCTGAGTCAGGCTGCAGGGAGTGGCTTTCTAGGAAAAGGCAAGGAAATCGCTATGGAAAGGGGGAAGTGGTTTCTGGAAGTAATATCTAGCTCAGCCCAGGTCAGTGGGGCGCCTGGGCATTCCTCAGACCCTCTAGACTGCCCCTTCCTTCCTTTCCCTTCCCTTGCACATTGAGTCACAGCCCCAGGACTTCAAGGTCTCCAGGAGGAGGAAGGTGGGGCCTCAGGAGGAGCCCCCAGACAGGGGAGAGTTCCCAGGGCAGGGCTCTAGACTCAGCTGAAGGGGGTCACAAGGAAAGAGAAAGCAGGTGAGCTGTGGGGACTGGGTGCAAGAAGTCCAGAAAGGTGTGGAGGGCTCTGAAGGAGTCTGGGAGGTGGGGACCTGAGGTACAGGGTGCAGACAGGAGGAGCAACCAGAAGGAGTCAGGGTGGAAGGGAGACAGCCAGCTCCCTTTCAATCCCTACTCAAATCTGGGAGCCAACAATTCTGCTGGGAAATAGAGCTAAAACAAAATCTCCTGCAAGCCCAGAAACACCTTCCACAAAATAAGGGAATGAAGAGAGCTTTAGCCTTGGATAAGCATTAAACTAGGACAAGACATCCTCACAGTCATCTGCTAGGAGACTGCCTGGGAGTCGGGTTCCCTGTCCGTGCCCAGCACCCCACATAGTGCACACACTCTGATGAAGTTCCCTCATGAAGACATGAATCAAGAGGCCTTCAAACCCTCTTGTCCTGTTCCTGGATTCTCCTGGGAGTTAAGATCATTAATGGACAAGCTAGGACTCAGCCTATTGCAGGTTAAAGGCATAAGAGTCAGTTTTCTGTTGCTGTGATAAAGTACCTGAGTTGAACATCTCACCAGGAGGAAAGGTTTCAGAGGTTTCACTCCATTGTTATCTAACTCTGCTGCTGTGGCCTGTGGCAGCAAAGCACATCATGGTGGGATTGTGTGGCAGAGGAGGCTTGAGCCCTTACGGAGACTGAGATGCAAAGAGACAGGCAAGGCCAGGTCCCCAAGCCCTGGCCTTCTCCCAGCAGGCCCTGCCTCCTAAAGGTTTCACCTCTCCCAACAACACTACCAACTATTGACCAACTTCAACACATGGGCTTCTGGGTGGACACTCCTCTAGGCCTCAGCAGGGCACAGGGTGTAACTGCAGAAACTTAGGTGTGGTCAATGAAGGAACAATGGGTTAACAAGGCTGCAGCTATCTCTCTATTTAATTTTTCTGCTGCCACTATTAGCCCCCCCGAAACACCATTTTACAACCTAGATTGTTAGCCCATGAACTTTCACACCAATCATTTGTCATTTTGCTATTAGCCCATGAAATTCCACTATCTGAGAATACCTCCTCAGCTGGCTCTCTCTCTCTCTCTCTCTCTCTCTCTCTCTCTCTTTCTATTTCTCACCCTTCAGGGCAGACACCTTGCTTGTCTGTTTAATAAAATATCTTGTGTGAGTTCCCACATCTGGAGTGGTTTCCTGGGTGCATTCAATCTATGGGTGTGCTGGCAGGCATTGATATCTGACTGGATCACAGGATACCCCTAGGCCTGAGAAACTTTGCAGCACAACCCATGTGGCACAGGTCTGGGCTGGGGTCACCCTAGCTGAATCCCTCCCATGCACTCCTATAGTATTTTTTTCTTTTAATTTATTTTTATTGTAAACAAATGGGATACATGTTGTTTCTGTTTGTACATGGAGTAACAGCATACCATTTGCATATTCATATATTTACATAGAGTAATTATGTTTGATTCATTCCGTTATTTTTTCCTCCCCCCCCCCACTCCTCCCACCTCTCTTTCCCCTCTATACAGTTCCTCCTTCCTCCATTCTTGTCCCCCTCCCACCCCCCATTAAGTGTCATCATCTGCTTATCAGTGAGATCATTCCTCTTTTGAATTTTTGAGATTGGCTTCTCTCACTTAACATGATATTCACCAATTTCATCCATTTGTCTGCAAATGCCATAATTTTATTATCCGTTATAGCTGAGTAATATTCCATTGTATATATATACCACAGTTTATTTATCTATTCATCAATTGAAGGGCATCTAGGTTGGTTCCAGAGTCTGGCTATTATGAATTGAGCCGCTATGAACATTGATGTAGCTGTACCTCTGTAGTATACTGATTTTAAGTCCTTTGGGTATAGGCCAAGGAGTGGGATAGCTGGGTCAAATGGTGGGTCCATTCCAAGCTGTCTGAGGAATCTCCATACTGCTTTCCAGACTGACTGCACTAATTTGCAACCCCACCAGCAATGTATGAGTGTACCTTTTTCCCCACATCTTCGCCAACACTTTTGTTGCTCGTGTTCTTGATAATCGCCATTCTAATTGGGGTGAGATGGAATCTTAGTGTAGTTTTGATTTGCATTTCTCTTATTACTAGAGATGTTGAACATTTTATCATATATCTGTTGATTGCTTGTACATCTTCTGTGAAGTTTCTGTTCATTTCCTTAGCCCATTTGTTGATTGGATGATTTATATTCTTGGTGTAGAGTTTTTTGAGTTCTTTATAGATTCTGGTAATTAGTGCTCTATCTGAAGTATGAGTGGCAAAGATTTTCTCCCACTCTGTAGGCTCTCTCTTCGCATTGCTGATAGTTTCCTTTGCTGAGAGAAAGCTTTTTAGTTTGAATCTATCCCAGTGGTTGATTCTAGCTTTTATTTCTTGTGCTATGGGAGTCCTGTTAAGGAAGTCTGATCCTAGACCAACAAGGTGAAGATTTGGACCTACTTTTTCTTCTATAAGATGCAGGGTCTCTGGTCTGATTTCAAGGTCTTTGATCCATTGTGAGTTGAGTTTTGTGCAGGGTGAGAGATAGGGGTTTAGCTTCATTCTGTTGCATAAGGATTTCCAATTCTCCTAGCACCATTTGTTGAAGAGGCTATCTTTTCTCCATTGCATATTTTTGGCCCCTTTGTCTAGTATGAGAAAATTGTATTTATTTGGGTTTGTGTCCGTGTCCTCTATTCTGTACCATTGATTTACCTTTCTATTTTGGTGCCAATACCATGCCGTTTTTGTTACTATTGCTTTGTAGTATAGTTGAAGATCTGGTATTGCGATATCCCCTGTTTCATTCTTCCTGCTAAGGATTGCTTTAGCTATTCTGGGTTTCTTATTCTTCCAGATGAATTTCATGATTGCTTGCTCTATTTCTGTGAGGTACATCATTGGGATTTTAATTGGAATTGCATTGTTATAGCACTTTTGATAGTATGGCCATTTTGACAATATTAATTCTGCCTATCCAAGAACATGGGAGATCTTTCCATCTTCTAAGGTCTTCCTTAATTTCTTTCTCCAGTGTTTTGTAGTTTTCATTGTAGACATCTTTTACCTCTTTGGTTAGATTGATACCCAAGTATTTTATTTTTTTTTTTTTGAGGCTATTGCAAATGGAGTTGTTTTCCTCATTTCCCTTTCAGCTGTTTCGTCGCTTGCATAGAAAAATGCTTTAGATTTATGCATGTTGATTTTATAGCCTGCTATTTTGCTGAATTCATTGATGAGATCTAGAAGTTTTCTGGAGGAGGTTTTTGGATCCTCTAAATATAGAATCATGTCATCTGCAAATAGTGACAGCTTAAGTTCCTCTTTTCCTATTTGTATCCTTTAATTTCTTTAGTCTGCCTAATTGCTCTGGCTAGAGTTTCGAGGACAATGTTGAATAGAAGTGGTGAAAGAGGACATCCTTGTCTTGTTCCCATTTTTAAAGGGAATGGTTTCAGTTTTTCTCCATTAAGAATGATGTTGGCCATGGGCTTAGCATAAATAACCTTTAAAATGTTCAGGTATATTCCTACTATCTCTATTTTTTCTAGTGTTTTCAGCATGAAGGGGTGTTGTATGTTGTCAAATTCTTTTTCTGCGTCAATTGAAATAACCATACGATTCTTATCCTTAAGTCTATTGACATGATGGATTGCGTTTATTGATTTACGAATGGTGAACCATCCTTGCATTCCAGGAATGAACCCCACTTGATCATGGTGCACAATTTTCTTGGTATGTTTTTGGATATGGTTTGCCAATATTTTGTTAAGGATCTTTGCATCTATACTCATCAAGGATATTGGTCTAAAATTTTCTTTCCTTGATGGGTCTTTTCCTGGTTTGGGTATGAGTGTGATATTAGCTTCATAGAATGAGTTCGGTAGGGTACCCTCCTTTTCTATTTCCTGGAATACTTTGAGAAGTATTTGAATGAGTTCTTCTTTGAAGGTCCTGTAGAACTCGTCTGAGAATCTGTCTGGTCATGGGCTTTTCTTGGATGGTAGATTTTTAATGGCTTCTTCTATTTCATTGCTTGATATTGATCTGTTTAAATTGTGTATGTCCTTCTGGTTCAGTTTGGGAGGAGCATATGTCTCTAGAAATTTGTCAATATCTTCGGTACTTTCTATTTTGTTGGAATACAGATTTTCAAAGTAGCTTCTCGTTATGTTCTGTATCTCAGTGGTGTCTTGTGATATTTCCTTTTGCATCATGTATTTTAGTAATTTGAGTCTTCTCTCTCCTTCTCTTTGTTAGTGTGGCTAAGGATTTATCTATTTTGTTTACTTTCTCAAAGAACCAACTTTTTGTTATGTCAATTTTTTGAATAGTTTCTTTTGTTTCAATTTCATTGATTTCACCTCTGATTTTAATTATTTCCTGTCTTCTACTACTTTTGCTGTTATTCTGTTCTTCTTTTTCTAGGGCTTTGAGCTGTAATGTTAGGTCATTTAATTGTTGACTTTTCATTCTTTTCTGGAATGCGCTCCATGCAATGAATTTTCCTCTTAGTACCGCTTTCATAGTGTCCCAGAGATTTTGATATGTTGTATCATCATTCTCATTGATCTCTAAGAATGTTTTAATCTCCTCCCTTATGTTTTTTGTATCCATGTTTCATTCAATAGCATATTATTTAGTCTCCAGGAGTTGGAGTAATTTCCTTTTTTTACTTTGTCATCGATTTCTACTCTCAGTCCATTATGATCTGATAGAACACAAGGCAGTATCTCTATTTTTTTGCATTTCCTAAGGGCTGCTTTGTGGCATAACATATGGTCTATTTTTGAGAAGTTTCCATGTGCTGCTGAGAAGAAAGTGAATGTGCTCATTGATGGATGGAATATTCTATATATGTCTATTAAGTCTAGGTTATTGATTGTGTTATTGAGTTCTATGGTTTCTTTGGTTCGATTTTGTTTGGAAGATCTATCTAGTGGTGACAGTGATGTGTTAAAGTCATCCAGAATTATTGTGTTGTGGTCTATGTGATTCTTGAAATTGAGAAGGATTTCTTTGATGTACAGGGATGCACCATTGTTTGGGGCATAAATATTTACTATCATTATGCCTTCCTGATTTATGGTTCCCTTAAGCAGTTTGAAATGTCCTTCTTTAGCCCTTCTGACTAACTTTGGCTTGAAGTCCACTTTATCTGATATAAGGATGGAAACCCCCGCTTTTTTACTGAGTCCATGTGCATCATAGGTTTTTTCCTATCCTTTCACCTTTAGTCTGTGGACGTCTTTTTCTATGAGATGAGTCTCTTGCAGGCAGCATATTGTTGGGCCTTTCTTTTTAATCCATTCTGCCAGTTTATGTCTTTTGATTGATGAGTTTAGGCCATTAACATTGAGGGTTATTATTGAGAAATGATTTGTATTCCCAGTCATTTGGCTTATTTTTGTTTTTTAAGTTGGCTTGTTTTCTCCTTTGAGTGGTTTTTCTCTAAGGTAGTTCCTCCCTTTGCTGACCTACATTGTTGTTTCTCATTTCCTCCTCATGGAATATTTTGTTGAGAACATTCTGTAGTGCAGACTTTCTATTTGTAAATTCTTTTAACTTTTGTTTGTCATGGAAGAATTTAATTTCATCTTCAAATCTGAAGGTTAGTTTTGCTGGGTATAGGATACTTGGTTGGCAACCATGTTCTTTCAGAGCTTGAAATACGTTGTTCAAGGCCCTTCTAGCTTTTAAAGCCTGGGTTGAGAATGTAATATATGTAATCTGATGCTTTCCTCTTGCGGCCTTCAAAATCCTATCTTTATTTTGAATGTTAGGCATTTTCATTATAATGTGCGTTGGTGTGGATCTGTTGTGATTCTGTGCATTTGGTGTTCTGTAAGCCTCTTGTATTTGATTTTCCATTTCATTCTTCAGGTTTGGGAAATTTTCTGCTATTATTTCATTGAATAGGTTGTTCATTCCTTTGGTTTGTATCTCTGTGCCTTCTTCAATCCCAATAATTCTTAAATTTGGTCTTTTCATGATGTCCCATAGTTCTTGGAGATTCTGTTCATGATTTCTTACCATCTTCTCTGTTTGGGCGACTTTATTTTCAAGGTTAAATATTTTGTCTTCATTGTCTGAGGTTCTGTCTTCCAAGTGGTCTAGTCTGTTGGTGATGCTTTCCATTGAGTTTTTTATTTGGTTTATTGTCTCCTTCATTTCAAGGAGTTCCTTTTTTTTTTTTTTTTTTTTTTTTTTTTTTTTTTGAGAATCTCTATCTCTTTGTTGAAATGATCTTTTGCTTCCTGCAGGTACTCTTTCAGCTTATTGGTATTATCATTCATTGCCTGCATTTGCTCTCTTATCTCATCCTTTGCTTCGTGAATCATCTTAATCATGTATAATCTGAAGTCCTTTTCTGACATTTCTTCTAACATACTGTCATTGGATTCTAATACTATAGAATCTAGATTTGTTTGGATCATTTTCTTCCCTTGTTTTTTCATGTTGTTCATGTATCTTCCCCTCTAGCAGTGCAAATCTGGTGTATTGCAGATTTCCCCCTATAGGCTTATAGTGGCCCTATAGGTTTCCAAAACCGTTTCTTTAAGGGGAGATCAATATTAGCAGTGCCCAAATCATACACTATGCAATCCTAGACCAAATAGCCTCTATGGGGACAATAACAAAATTGTCATAATAAACAAAACGTGTTTAAATATTATCTTCAGTAAAACAAACAGGTTTACAATAATGTCTGCAGTTTCTAATGGAGGACAAAGAGGATACAGAGGGATGACGAATATGGCTGTTAATTGGATAATAAAAGAATTTACAGAAGTTCTAGAAAATAGAAAGGGTGAGAGTGTAATCAAAAGAAATCAGATGTTAGCATGTTAATAAGGGGGAAAGCGACTCTGAGGGAACAGGTAAACAGAAGGAAAAGAAAGCAAGAAACATAAAGAAATTAAAACAAATATTTTCTTTTAAAAAGGAGGAAAAAGAAAATCTACTGTATAACAGTCATATACTAATGAAACCTCCCAGTGTTCAGTAGCCTGATGTATGAGAGGTACCTGACAATGAGCTTCAAGCCTCCAGCAGGCGTCTCAGGATGGGATTTGCCCCATCCGAAGATCGGAGCTACAGCTTCCAGGATTATCCAAGGTGGCTGCTCTGGATTCTAAATGTGTTGGCAAATTGGGAGCTGCAGCTCAGGGGTGGACGTGGTCAGCTGGAGGTCCTGGAGGCAGGATGCAGTTGGTCGGGCAGTGTTCCTGGAGGTCGGATGTGTTTGGTGTGGTTGTGGGATCCAGGAGGCTGGGTGCAATCAGTTGGTCTGAGTTCCTGGTGATAGGGCACAGTCAGTTGGTCTGGGGGTCCTGGCGACAGGGAGCAGTCAGTCGATGTGAGGGCCCCAGAGGCAGGGAGTGATTGGTCGGGCTGAGGGATCCTGGAGACGGGACTCAGTCAGTCCGGCCAGGGGTTCTACGGGGCCTGGCTGTTGTCTCAAAATGGCAGCAGCCACGTGTAATCAAACCTGCAGGTACTGTAACAGTGAACTTCCAGGCAGCAACAGGCACCTGGTTCTCCACTGGAGGTCTGCAGTCAGTCTGCTGGCAGCTGTCAGACGATCGGGAGGTGAAACTCCAGCGTTCGGTGATGGATAGGGGTAAGGCAGGCGATGGACAGGCGAGAGGTAGGCAAATGGTGGATGATAGATGCCTGACAGTTAGCAATCTGCTCTCAAAAAAGGCGTCAATATACTGGCAAATTGCAGGTGATCACAGCAGACAAATGGGGTAAAGAGCAGGGGATCGATAAGCAGCAAACCTGCCTCACCAAGAAACAGATATCCTCTGCTTGAATCCGGCGTTGCGGAGTGACAAGAAACGCAGCCAGCCTCCCTCTAGACCACCATCTTGGATCTCCCCCCTCCTATAGTCTGAATGAATCTTTCCCAAATTCATATGGACACTTCAACCCCAATGCTTTATTATCAGGAGGGTCTTTGGGAGATCCTAGGTCAGGAGCATTGACCCTTCCTGAGTGCCTCATACTCAGGACCAGTGAGGTCCCTGCCCTGACCAAAGGTGAGGCTCAGTGGGCAGACCAGACTCCCAATCTGCTGTGCCTTGGTCTTAGGCTTCAGCCTCCAGAACGCTAAGCATGACTTTCTGTTGTATATGAGCTGCCTGTTTTGGGTTTTGTTGTGGAAGCCTGAATGAACTAAGACATGTTACACTTGGTGTGGACAGGCTATAAAAACACATGAAATGTGAAGGTGGATTTGGAGCTGAGTTGAGGGATGGGACCCAAGGAGGTCTGAAGTGCATGTTGGAGAAAGTCCATGTTGCCACACACAGACCTTTGCTAAGAAAATCTGGGTTTAATTGTGCAGGTACTCTGGAGGCTGAGGCCAGAGGATCACAGTTCAAGGTGAGCCTCAGCAACTTAGCAAGGCCCTGTCTCAGAATTAAAAATAAAGATGGCTAAGTGATGGAACTCCCTGGATTCAGGTTCCAGTGCCAAGAGAAATGGGACCAGGGTGGGAAAAGGAGAGAGTCAATTATACTTATTAAAAAATCTCAAGGTGGACAACTCAGGGAATGACAGGTATTGGGACAAGAACCAGGTGCACAGAGGAGAAGAGAGATTGCCTGCATCCCACAATACTGCCTGGTTGAAGAAATATCTAACCCAGGGATAGGTGGAGTCTATGGGTGGAAAGTGACAGGCATGATGTGGACATGAGTTATCCACCAAGCTAATCTGTGGGACAGTGCAGGACCTGCAGAGGTGAAGTGAGGAGATCATGAAATTTCAGACCTAAATTAGGGCACCAACCCATTTGATGGTTTAATAAGTGAATGGACTGTGAGGCAGTCACTGTAAACAAAGGTGTGACCAGAGGGAGTAGGTCACAGGAACCAGGAACTTGGGGACTACAGCTCCTCCCCTTGGCCTGCCCCTCTCCCACTGCTGACCTCCTGTCTGCCCTGAGCTGAGGAGCTTTCCCGGGGCATATGTCTCAGCTACCATGTTTTCTCCTTTGACACACAGCAATGGCATTGACCAACTATGAACTGAACCTCTGAAACCCTGAAACAAATAAACCTGTCTTCCTCTACATTGTTTTTAGGCGTTTTGTTCCAAACAGTCAAAATCCCACTAGCACAATGACCAGGAAACCCTAGGAATGAGATGAAGTCTGGCTACATGACCCAACAAGAGTCTTACCATAGGCAGGTCAGGGTGACCACATGTCACCTGGAGCTCCTGGAGGAGAAGGTACTCTGTGAAATCACCAGAATCATTAGCCATTGAGGGTGGGCTTCTTCCAAAGAGACTTAGTAGAACCCATGCTGAAAGCAGACTGCACAGGAGACCCACTTCTAGGGACAGAAGGAGGTTCTGTAGCCTGGCCACAGTGGGTCCATCAGAGCACCCTCTTCACTCTCACGGTGACTCTGTACATGCCCCAAAATGAGAGACTTGTAGAAAGCCTCAGCCTGCTGCAGGTCACCTCTGAAGTCAGGATATGTTGGTAGGGGCCAGTCTGGTAGGCCTGAGACTGGAGTGAGGAATGGAACTGGACACAGGAGGACAGGCCAGCCTTGATACAAGACAGCCAGAAACCGAACCAACTGCTCTGCCCCAGGGCTTCATAGCAGGCAGGACCTTGGAGCAGAGAGCCTTGTTGGTTGAAGACATGTCTGAACAGAGTGCTGAGGGTGGGCTTGGTGGTTGCTGAGTGCTTCTCATAAACCAGGAGAAGAGAGTTAAGGGGATATTGTAATATAAAGCTGCTCTCCTGCCCTTTCCATTGCAGTCATTTTCCCCGCCTCCCAACCACTTGTTAATCTGTGAACATCCTAGCTAGCTATTGGTTCCATCAGTCAGCTTGCAAATATCCTTCTCTGTTATTGGTCCCCTGTTAGCCCGGCTGAATTCAACTGCCATCTTTTCTCTCTTGCTTTTCTCTCCCCCTGACTCACTTTCTTTCTCCTCCTCACTTTCCACTCTCTCTAGCGTGTGCCTTTTCTCTTTCCTTTCTCTTTTCCTCTCATTTTCTCTCTTAACCTGCAGGTAGACACTCTGTTTGCTTAATAAACTCCCTTATGTGATTTCCCATGTCCAGTGTGGTTTCCGTGGGATCCCTTACAGATATACTTTTAACAAAAAGCAAGCATACCTGAAAAACTTGGAAAGTTCCTTGTCTACCCATCCAAATGGTGAAAGTGAGCTCAGGAGAGAAGAAAATTGTGGCTGACTGAGCCTTAAGGACAAATAAACCTGTCCTCTACATTGCATCCTGGGATGACAGACAAATAGCCCTAAGATCCTAGAGATGTGGACTGCCCCTCCCACCACAGGCCTGGAGGATGGTGAGCACAGTTAAGGGCTGCTGCCAGATCTTCTCTTCAAGTAGCTCTACTCACTCTCCTTTCTTATCTTTGTGCACACCAGGTCAACCTACCTGGACTGCCAGCTGTGAGGCCTAGACAGAGAACCACCATGGGAAAATTCTCTACAGAGCCCCATGAGTTCAGCCTTGGGGTCAGAGCTGCCCTGATTCCCAAAACCATTGCTGACACCATTGTCCAATTCCAGCCTGGGGTGGGACTGCTCATGACTCAGGCACAGAGGCACTGCAGAACACCTACAGAGCACAGCCCAGGGACAAAGCAAGAGGGCCAGGGATGTTGCCTCTGCCAGACCTGAACAGGACACTGACACCCACTCAGGCTGGAAGGGGGGCCAGCCCTAAAGGTTTCTGAGTGGAGAATCAAGCCAAAACTTCAGGCAGTTTTGTTGGTCTTTGTAGTTGTTGTTACTGGGGATTATACCCAAAGGTGCTTTGCCACCGAGCTGCATCCTCAGCCCTTTGTATGGTTTTATTTTGACACAGGGTCTTAGTAACTTGCCATGGCTGAACTCAAACTTGCAATCCTTCTGCATTTTACCTCAACCGGCCAACTCACTGAAATTGCAGATGTTCACTACCCTGCCCAACAGAAAGGATTATTCCTGACCTTCAGTTCCATGCCCTGGTGGACTGTGAACTTGCACAAAACACCTTCATTGATTCCCTGCTTCTCCCTCTGAATAGGAATGGCTCCAAGGGCCTGTTCACAATGGCTTTGGAAACACAGACCTGGTGGGACCTTCCACCCACACGGAGACCAGGCTGGCTGACTCAGCATGAATGGTGATCGACCTCAGCCTGATGTGATTGACATGTTCACCTGAGACTCTGGACTTAATTGCCAAGGTGAAATTTGGAGCCTCATGGAAGGGAATTAATGTATTCAACATATCCAAGAAGGATGTGGATTTTAGAAGGAAATGTATGGTCTTAATACCTGGTGATCACCTCACACATGTTTAATGTCAAACTTCGAGGAGCATTGAGGGGGATTAGTTCATGGGGCAGAGCCCCTATGGGTGGCTTTGGTGCTCTCATGAGACGGGTACATGGAGCACAGTCTCTGACCAGAAATTGTCCCTGTCCAGACACCAAAGTGGCCAGTGCCCTGATCTTATACAATAAGCCTATGGAACTGAGCATGAATGCCTGTTGGTTAGACTTCATTCTCTGCAAGAAAACACCTGAGGCAGTTGATCCTCTGGAGAAGAGCATATTTCCCCCAGTTTTGGTGTTTCTAAGTCATGGAACCTGCCTCATGCCAGTTTTGGTGAGGGCCTCTTGATCTGCCCAAGGACAAGACAATAGCAGGGTGTGTGGAGCAAGCATCCCATCTCCAGGCAGGGCAGGCAAGCTCTGACCTCTATAACAACCCTCCCTGAGCACTACCCAGGGTTCCAGAGCACCCCCTTCCTGGGTTCACTGCACTGACTGCAGGACTGCCACTAGGCCAAGTTCTAAAGATGCCCCACCTCCACATGGTGTCACCCTGCAGAGCAAGCCTTCACTCACAGTGGACCCTGCTGAGCACACCAACCACACCCAAACCACAGCACACTGCCTGTGAGTCCCAGCAGTCACCAAGGACCACATGCCCTCCTTCTCATCCTTTCCTTCTGTGGGCCCAGCACTGGCAGCAGTGGTGGAGTTGCCTTTGTGATGGACAGAAATGTGCAGAATGGTCAGTCCTGAATGCACACCTCCTGCTTTCTGCTAGCTACAGAGAACAGAAATGCTCACAGTTATCTTTGCTTCTTACCAATCTTCCTGTGGTTTCACCTGGAGATGGGTTTAGAGCATCATGCTCTCAGCCTATCCTTCTATGTCTCCAGGGTTCAGAGGCTACCCACACCTCATCACTCTCCAGCACCCTCCCTCTTGGCCTGATGGACAACTCTGCTCTTCTGTGCCTGTCCATCTGACTACCACGGATTACTTCTTGAGCAGTATCTAGGTCTTGAGCCATGAAAGACTCCTTGGTTACCTGAGGATTCCTCCTGTCCCAATACCATTCTCTCCTGACCCTCTGGTACCCAGTGGCATCCCTAGCAGGAGACCACACTCTGGAATCAGTCGGGTGTCTGGCTCTTCTGCAGTTGCCAGTGCTCCCGGCAGCCTCTGCCCTCCAGCCTGAGAATCCCTTTGCATTGCCAGGTTCTGGTGAGGCTTCTCAGGCAGGCCTGCATCCACCAGGCCTGCCCAAGACCTGGCCTCCCTGCCTCTTTTCTCACATTTCCCTGAGGCCCTTCTGGGCCCACCCATGACCTGTCCCAACCTGTGGGTTCAGCATCCTCTTTGTTAGGCAGCATTGCCTCCAATTAAGCTCCAGAAGGCTCTTGCCTGGATTTATTTTTATTTAAGTTATTTTATTGATTGACTCATTCTGAAAATTGAACACAGGGATCTTTACCACTGAATGACAGTCCTATTTTTATTTTATTTTGAGACAAGGTCTGAAAGTTGCAGAAGCTACTTTCAAACTTTCTTCCTCCTGCCTCAGCCTCCCCAGGCTCAGGGATTACAGGACTGTGCCACCTGCCAAGTGATGGCTTTTTAAAGAATTCCCAGCCTATTGTCCTGGCTAGAGGTCACAGTTTGAACAAACATGAAGGTTTCTTCAAATCCTCTTATTTACCATTTCAAAGTATATTAAATAAATTTCAGTTGAGGTAAAGCCACTACTTGCCTTGGTGACACTGCCCTAGCCCTTGAAGTTTCCTTCCTGAACCTTTGGGTGTGTGCCCAAGCAGCAGGCTTCACAGGCGAAATGCTCTCCTTGAGAGGCTGTGGAGGATGTCTCTGTGCCTGCCAAGCTTCACCACTAGGCTGGGTCAAGAGGACTAGGCATGGGCAGCAAGGGATGCAGACAGGGTTGCCTGTGGCCCCTCTCTGAGCGTCCAATCCAGCAAGGCTTGAACCTGTGCCAACCTGCTCCTGACGCTCCTCTTTCTGGCAACACCTCTCATCCCAGTCCCAGGAAGGTTGAGACAAGAGGATCCCAAGTTCAGGCCAACCTTACATTCTAGACAAAATACTGGTATGGTTTGTGCATTTCAAACAGTGCTTATCTTTTAGGATACAAATGAATAATGGATAAAATTCTAATTGAACCAAGATTGTTCATGGAGTGTACCTGTTTAATCTGAATAATGAATATATGGGAGTTCAGTTAATTACTTGCCAGACTTTTGTGTATAAAGTTTTCTTTCGATAATTTAAAATTTGATCACAACTTTTGCTCTTTTTTGAGGATTTTTAAAACTTCAGACTTTTCTAATCCTGATAATTTGCAACAGATTTCTTTTCAGTTTTCCTTTTAAAATTGGTAATACCAGCAGGGAATTCAAATCTAGAGCTTCCACAATTTTTTCTTAAGCTGGGGGAATTGAATCCAGGGTTCACACATGCTAAGTGCTATGCTACTGAGCTGAGCTGCTCCTGAAAACATGTTCCATTCTAAGACATGGTGTCACTATGTTGCCTAGACTGGACTCAAATTTGTGATGCTCCTGCCTCCACCTTGTGAGTGGCTGGAATCACAGGTGTGTGGTACCATGTCTGGCCCATGATGCTCCCCACCCCCATGCATGTACTGTCTCTTAATTCTTTTTTGCATAAGCAGGAACATTATACCCACCCATAAATGTTATGATGATTTTATAGACACACACCTGGGGAAACTTCCTTGGCAAAGACAGAGATGGGATATGAATGAGCAAAAGACATCTTCATATGCCCTCAGCAGAGTTTCAGGAGGCTCAGACTAATTTTCAGTCAAGTAGGGGTTTGCTCACACCAGTGGATGGGTGGTCTGTAAATACTCAGCACCCCAGTAACTGGTAGTGAAAAAGCAGCACAGCATAGGCAAGCATAAATTCACCACAGATCAAATTTCAGATCAGCCATGGCTGAATGAGGTCTTGATCTGTGTCAGAGTTTACACACTCCATGCCCCAACTAATGGGCACTGTTGAATTTTAAGTAGCTCATGTTGAGTTTGAGTAAAGTGATCACTGATTAAGTCTTGCTGTTTGGTCCTTGCAAGGGAAACTGGAACCAGGACTGGCCTTTGACCCACCCCTGGGAATGTGCCCTCAGAGTGATCATGGTTGATGTCTTGTCCACCTGGCCAATGAACTGGGTCATTGCAGACTGTAAGAACTGCCATGCATGTACATCAGGATGCTTGATGCTTGTCTGACTTTATCATTGGGAACCTAAGTTTTAGTAACCCTGAGTGTCATGTAGCATGATACCTCTATATGACTGCCTCGCAGTAAAAGCCTCAGACCAAGACACATGACTTGTTTTCTCTGGGCACAGACATTCTGCACATGTCCAGAGTTTCCTGCTAAAAAGAATCTTGTCTTGGGTGTCCCCAGATGGGGAAATGGTCAACCTGTGCCGAGCTTCTGTGGATTCCTCCTGAGAAATATCTTTTCTTTATACTCTTGGTCTGTATCCTTCTCTTCTAGTAAAACTCATCCATAAGTATAAAAACCAGGTATCCTTGAGAAGATGATGCAGGAAGCACCAGCTGAAAAGTCGAAGGCCATGTCCTTGACCTTGCTACAACGATGTGACTAGAGCTCAGTGAGTCATCCTGGAAGATTCCAGAAGGGGCAAGGCTGATATCAAGGCAAAGGGGGAAAGGCATGTGTTGTTGGCTCCTGGCACGGGGAGCAGTGAACCCAGTTACAGGAAGCCATCAGCACCAGGTGGGAGCACAAATGGATGTCCTGTGAGCAGTACCAGGGGAGGGCAGAAAGGATGTGCCCCACCAAGGTCAGCTTCCAAGGCCTGTGCAGGGTGTGGCCAAGATTGTGCCTGAGGGCTGCTGCCTTCACCCGTCCTGGCCCTTTGCCTGACTGCCCAGGTCAGGGCCAAGGCTGTGACCAGACTCCTCCTCTAAGTGCCCATGACCTGGTCCCAAAGAACTCTGGCCTGGAACTCGGAGTCTAGGTGTAGCAAGGAGAAAGATAGCACTCCAGCCTCCCCTTGGACATTCTTGTTCCTTCCTCCTTCAGTTTGTGGTCATAGTACTGTATAAAGATGGAGTTGTTATTACACACTTGCATGTACACACAGTCCAGTCATATCCTGTGGCCAGCATCACTCACCAGCAACCCCCAAACTCATTGGTTCCCCTCTCTACTTATATCCCTTGGGTTTCATGACATCCCCTGCCTTTCTTCTCCTGTTTCCCCTCCAGTGTTGACAAGTGGAAAAGAACATGGACCTTAACTTTCTGAGTTTGTCTTATTTCACTTAACATAATCTTTTCATGTTTCAGGCATTTTCCTGCAAATGAGGTGACTTCATTTTCTTCAAGGCTGAATAAATCTGCATTGTGTCTATACAGGACATTTACTCTGTCTTCATCCATCATTGGACAGACACCAAGGATGCTACTGAGATGTGGCTATTGTGAATTTTGCTAGGGGAAGCTTTCTGCTCCCATAACCCATGGGCACACTGGACTTACAAGACAGTCATGGCTCACATGTGGTGTGCCCCATTGGTTCACCTCATGACCAGAGAATTCCCCAGTTCTGGGGAGAATTGGAGTGCATTTTGGTAGAAGACTGAGCAGGGCACTGATTTCTCCCTGGGCAGTGAATATTAGAAAGTCCCTTTAACCCAAGAAGTTTCCAATTCTGTGAAAATAATAAAAACCAAGTGACATTTTGAATTATCACAAGGGTTATATTTCTTGCTCAATTGAACCTTTTATAGATGTCCCACATCTGGGATAATGGGACAAAGGGGATCTTGAAGTCTGTCCTTGGATGAGGGTCAACCAGGGTTGAGAGATGACTGCAGATTCCAGTCTAGCCAGGCTGTGTCCCCTGGATGGGTAGAGTGAGTGGTCTGGTTGTTGAAGAGTTCAACTTTTCTGGGAAGGATGTTATGGTAAGTGCTTAGGGTTAGAGGGACCTAGCCTAGCCCCAGGGTAGCAGCAAGTGAGGAGGCTGTGCACCCTTCCCTGAGAGGAAGAAGAGGGGAGGTTGGTAATGAGGTATGTTAGTGAGAATCCAGGGATCACTGGTCAGGCTGGGGGGACATCTACAACTCTCTCCCTGGACTGCTGTCCTGGGCAATGCCTCTGGAGGCCCCACTGGGGAGTTCAGGGCAGGTGATGTCTGTGCTTTCAGTTCTCTGAGGAGAGAGCTGGCTACATGTTCTGCTGGGAGGCAGCCACTCTAGAATAAAAATTGGATGTTTCCTGAGGGTTGACAAGCTGACCCAGGTATTACTGCAGCTGCAAGAGGTGAGGGAGGGAGGTCTCAGGCTTGCACTGAAGGGGCCTCTCAGCTCAATAAGTCCTGGCCCTTGCTCTTCTTATCCCTGAGTGGATCCAGTATGGACTGGAGTCCTGGCAGGTGAGATTCTGGTAGAGTTGGGCAGGAGTGCAGAGGATGCTGGGGCTGCATGTGCAAACTGTGCTGCCTCTGTAGTCACCAGCAAAACCTCCCATGATGCTCAGTGTGTGTCTGTCCCCATATGGACAACTCCCTGCGCCAGTCACTGGAAGGCTTGGTGATGCCTGATGGTATCTGGCCTACCTCACCCCAGTTCACTCAAGTGCTGGCCCCACAGCACTGGTGTCCACCCATGATCCTGCTCACCTTAGGTGGTTCCACAGGGCCCAGCTTCTCTGAGGCTGCTCTGGGCTTGAGGCCTGGAATGCCAGTCGAGAGGAGCAGTGGCTGGGACTCCTAGAGGTTCCTGTCTCATCTTCCTTGGCAACATATCTACAACCAAGGCCATCTAACTACATGGCCCCTGGAGGCTGAGGGTGTCAGCTCTCATCTGGTGAGTGATGGCTGCACTCTAGATGGTGGCCATGACCTTGCTCACTCTATCTAGTGTCACGAAAGTCTTACCTGGGTGTCTCTCCTGGAACACTTGTGGTTGGAAGTGTAGAAATGCCACACCAAGGCCACAAATCATGTGGGTCACCAAGGGGGATCTGGTTTCAGACTCCTATCCCTGCACTCTGGAGCATGCCCTGGCCTGAGCCCCACCCCTGTCTACTGAGGCAGGCTCCCAGATGCTGAGTGTCACAACCCATCTGGCACTGAAGCTCATGGTGTTTTTGTAGAGACCTATGTTGCAGCAGGAGGCTCTGGAGTAAGCCAGGCTCCTGTGAATACCAGGGCAGGTGTAAGCACTTGCTGTCATGAGAAGCACTTGCTGTCCTTCCTGGGGAACCTGGAGAAGGCAAGACAGACAGCTATTCATTGAGGACTGTAGTATGTACTCCCACCTTCTCAGCATACTCGGGCTTCCTGACAGCCTGCCTGATGCTTCCTCCTCACTTTCCCACTCCACAGGGAGGTGTCACAATGGTGAACATGGATAGGGCCCATAGTTTGACCAAGGCCAGGACCCAGAGTGCGACCAGAGCCACGGCACATACTGTGACCATTGTCAATGCCCAGAATATTACCAATGACAGGGTACAGAGTATGACCAGGGTCAGGGTACAAAGCGTGACCAGGGTCAGATCCCAGAGTGTGACCAGGTCCAGGATACAGAGTGTGACATGGAACAGGGTCCATAGTGTGATCAGGGCTAGGACCCAGAGTGTGGCCATGGTCAAGGTACAGAGTGTGACCAGGGTGATAACCCAGCATGTGACCAAGGTAAGGGCACAGAGTGTGATAAGGGTCAATGTCCAGTGTATGACTACTTCAAGGCCCAGTTGTGACCAGGTCAGGACTTGGTTGTGAACAGGTCAGGGCCCAGTTGTGACCAGGTGAGGGTACAGAATGTGAACAGGTTCAAGGCCCTGAGTATGACCAGGGTCAAGGCCCAGTATGTGACCAAGGTAAGGGCCCAGAGTGTGACAAGTGCTGGGGCTGCAAGTGTGACCATGGTCAGGGTACAGAGTTTGAGCAGATCAGGGCTCAGAGTGTGACCAGAGTCAGAGACCATAGTGGGACCAGGAAAGGGTTCAGTGTGTGACAAAGTCACAGGTTAGTTGTGACCAGAACAGGGTCAGGGTGCAGTGTGGGACCAAGTCAGAGCCAATTGAACCAAGTCAGGTTACAGAGTGTGAAAAGATTCAAGTTGCAGAGTGTGACCAGGGTCAAGGCCCAGAGTGTGGAACTTGAGTGTGACCATGGTCAGGATACAGACTCTAACCAGATCAGGGCCAAGTGTGTGACCAGAGTTAGGAACAGAAGTGATTAGGTCAGGACCCAGTGTGTGACCAGGTCAGGGTCCAGTTGTGACAAGGTCAGGGCCCTATGCTTGAGTAGGTCAGGACCAAGTTGTGACCAGGTCAAGGAACTGTTGTGGCCAGGCTGGGCCCAGTAATGACTGGTCCAAGTCCCACCTGTGAGTACCACCAGGGCTTCTACCTGCTACCCTCATTTTCCTGCCTTCCTTTCTGAGTAGCTAGGGCCCTTGGTAATTATCTGAGTTCAGAGTTTCCCATGCAGTGTGTGGAGTGGACAGAAGACCCATCTGCCCCTCTGAGACCCTCTGGAAGTAGGTAACCCTGCTGTTCCCATGTTACAGGGTGGGGACAGGGCCAGAGCAGTCACAGCATTTGCTGAAGAGCTATGGCCAATCTCAGTGCACAGATTAGAAACCAGGATCTTCCTGGCCTGAACTTCTGTGGGAGGCCCTGGTGCCAGATGCACATTCCCATCCCCATCACATGTCCACCCCTTCAGGAAGTCAGGAACTAACTTTCTCAGGTATTTGGGCAATATCACACATCAGGCTGGCAAGCAGAAGCAGGAAGCCATTGATTACCTGATGCCAACACTCTTGACACCTCAGCCCTGGGTTGGGTGAGACATGCCTTGGTTTAGGGACCCAGGCCTCCCACTCAACAGTCGTCCACCCACAGTCATACACCATGATGTTTGGAAGCACCAACTTACCAAGCCCTCCAATTGGCCCTGGCCACCCACCTGCCTGCCCACCTGGCAGACATCCTGGTGATGAGTCTGGGAGCCCATGAGTCACCATCTCAGCAGCCTTCTCTCTCTTCAAGACAGGAAACTGAGGACCTGAGCAAGGCCCACCATGTGCCCTGTTCCTCCCCTGGGCAGCAGATGCATGTCATACTGGGGACATGTCCACCTAGGTCAGCCAGACACTCAGAGTGGCATTCAGGGCCCTCAGAGGCACTGGGCACCCAGCAGGGCACTCAAGGCTCACCTGGCCCTGCCAGCTGGAACAGAGGCAACAACAGGAGCATACTTCTGAACACTGGTACAGACAGGCAGGTGGGTGGGTATGCAGAGCATATGTCTGGACTGCCTGAGGCCAACTGATTTTCAGTGTCCCCAGCTGTGGTAGGTGTGGTCAGGGCCCCAGCTCACTCCTGGCTACTGCATTTGTGGCCAAGAGGTATGGATAGAAGATAAACTTCTGGAGTTCACCTGGATTCCGTAATATGCAAAGGGACCTGAGCCATGGATTCAGGACCAACGGCTCAGGACCATGGGGAATGTCCCCTGCTGACCACTACAGGCCAGATCCAGCCCACCTCAGGAATCCAGAGAACAGAGGCACGTTGCCTGCTGCTGAGCTTGGAGGACTGTCAGTGAGCCCACGCAGGCTCTCTAGGAATCCCCACACCAGTTGGGGGCTCTGTGAATGAATTGCACAGCAAGGTTGTTTCTCTGTGTGAACTTGGGTGGCTCTACACTCCTGGGTACTGCCCAAACTCTCAAGGCCGGTTGGTGCCTGAGCTGCATTCTACTTGGTCTTAGAGGGCTGGGAGGAAGAGCGCATCTTGACTGCTGAGGGTCTTTCCTCTCTGCTTCTAGGGTCCCCTTTCAATGTCACAACACCTAGTCAGGAGTCCTTGGTCCTTGGTGCCAGGTGCCCCATGGATCCAGACCCTGCCCTAGGCCACACAGAAGTCAGAGGTGGGTGGGCTGGTGAAACCCAGGTCCTCAGCTCCCCAACACAGCCAGCAGGGTTATTTCCCCTGGCCAGTGAGGGGCCAAAGATGAGCCCCAAAACACATGGTCTCCATAACCAGAGGGAAAACAGGGGTGAGGGGCAGCCTCAATGGGGTGCTGGGACAAGGGTCTGTGGAAGTATTTCAGTTTCTACCAACCCTATGGGGCCTGGCTGGTATGTGGTTGTCAATCAAATAAATATTTCAGGTGCAGAGTGTGGAAATTTGGTCTTTCTTCCCAACTACCAGGATTTCCCATGCAAATAATGACACCATTTCATGGGAAAGGAAAGTGAGGCTCTGGATGTGGGGAGGGGAGCAAGGAGGCCCAGAGGTCCTGATGTCATCCAAGGTTCTTGGCAGATGGAAGAAAGAGACCAGAGGTAAAAGACGGACCAGTCAGCTGCTGTCCTCTGTCCAAGATGGTCCTTCCCACACCTGTGTCCTCAGAAGCCCACACCAGCCAGATTTGCTTTGGCTTCCCTTTCCTTACATCAATTTGGTCCCAAAATTCCTTCCACCCAGAATCAACCACACTCTGCTACTGGGTCTTCTCTGAGCAGCTCTGGTGTGTCAGGAGTCCCTCATGCTTTTGTGTCTGTGTCCCCAACCCATTCTGCATCGCAGATCTTTGCCCTCAGCCATATTGGTGCAGAGACTCCTGGTGCCCCACTCAGGTTACAGGATCCACCCCTTGATCTGTGTGTTTGAGGTCCTCATTGTTTGGTCATAATTAAGAGATGGAAACCAAGATCCAGTTTGCCTCGTTCTATCCCACTCTGTCACTTACTCACTGGGTGATCTCAGGTTAGTTATTGAACTTCCTTTGGCCTCAATGACCTTATATGTAAATGGGGGTCTCATGACAAAACCTACTTCATAGAGCTTGGGGAATAAGTCTGATGCACACAAATCATTGTAGGGTGTAACTATTCCCCGGAACTACGTAGACAAGTATGCAGTTCCAGCACCACATCATGCCCATCTCTCAATTTCTGACTATCTGCTCCAGACTGATCATCTGGGTAGGGGTGAAAGAGTATTCCTGGAGGCCCTGCTGCCCAGGATGTGCAGACCAGTTGCTGTGCTTTGTCTCTGGCACACTGATTGTCAGCACTGTGATGAGCATAGGCTCTGGACAGAACACTTGATGCTCCAGGCCCAGCAGAACCCTCTCCTGGAAAAGGTGCCTTCAGTATGCCACACCACAGCCTGCCACCCTGCATGCCCAGCAACATTCAATGGTCCATGCAGCGTCTTCACATGCTGCCTTGGCCCCTGAGTCACTTCATGTGCAGGAAGGCACAGCCTCTCCACAGTTCCAGGGCAGGATTTGAGGTCAGCAGCCTGAGGTGCCCTCCATTCTCCTCTGGCCTCTGGCCATTCCTCCCACCCCACTGCTCATCACAGACCCAGAGGACTCTGTACTCTGGCAGTGCCATAGGAGACTCAGCATACCTGAGTCTGCCCAGGGGACATATTGCAATGGGGCTGTCCACATGACTGGAATGTGCCCCTCTCCCCATGGATGAGGCATGAGTCTTGAGAAGCAGCTCAGATACCACAGGCCTTGAAGCTCCCGATGCACACTTACGGCACAGACCCTGCCTGAATAGCAGAGCCCTCAGGCCCCACTCAGGCCCTCTGCCCACCCTCCACAGTCCAGCCCCACCTCCTGGAGGACAAGGGCAACCCCGGGGCCAGGATAACAGACTGTGAGTCACCCAGGGTCCCTTTCTGGACAGTCAGTTGTTCTCCTGTGGTTGAAACCTAGGCTATCTCACCTGGGAACTGGAGGTGACACAGCATCTGGAAGTCCAAGGGGACTGAAGAAGCAGGCATCTTGTAGGGAATGTGACTGGTTCTATCCCTGGACATGGTTGCTGTTCCAGGAGGCAGAGGACTGCCCATGGAGTCTCACCCTCTCCTCCCATCCCTGCCACAGCTCTTCCCTCCTTACCCCCTTTCACTCCCTCTCTCTTTCCAGTCTCCCTTGGGTGGGCCTTACTGCCCTCAGAGCCCCTGCTCTCTCCCCCATCTGTCCCCTTCCATTGACCTCTTGACCTTCTGATCCTCCCAAACTGTGTCCTGGATCCTCCCCTCCTGGAATTGGCCCCATTACCTCTATAAAATGGTGCTTTCTCTTATAGCAAGCCTGCCACTCCCTGAGCCCCCTCACTTACCCATGGACCTGGCCTCAAAAGCAGCCATCTGGTGCCCCAGTCCCACGACCTGCCATTGGTGGACTAGTCCTAACACCCAGCCTCCCTCCTGTCCAGTACTTCATCCAGTTGCCCTGCCCATGACTCCAGCCCCTTGCTCTCTGTTCTGCCTCCACCCTCCTGGCTCTGCTGTAGGGTTCTTCTGACTAGGTCACTGCCCTTCTCTTCTACAGGGGCTCTTCCCCAGGGGGTTCCTGCTTCCCACCAGAATAAGCCCCAAATCCCGGGTTTCCATCCATGTTCCCAGCCCCTCTGAGACCTGAGCTCCCTTCTGTCATCTCTGAATGTTTCTCTGAATGCCCTGCTGCTGCCATGGTTCTTGCTTCTCACCACTGAGAACAAAGAGCAACAGGAAAGGGAAACACTGGGAACCCTCCCATTAAGGGCACCCCTGGAATTTCACCAGAATACACCCTGCAACACTCTTCTGATGTCCCTATGCTGCCCCTGACCAGTAAAAAATTCTCAGGATCTAGCACCAACCCACACTTTCTCCATTCTGGAAACTTCCATGAGTAGAATCAGGAGGAGGTGCCGCTCTAAACTTGAGTGGGCTTGGTGCTGTGAATCTGCATCATGGGCCTGTCCAGATTTTTCTCTGCTACTGAGTGACTGGATCATAATTAGCATGTCACAGAGGCCCCTTTCCTCTCCTGTTGATGGACAGATTGGGCATAACCCACCTTCAATTGTCCCTCAGATTTTTTCCTGTCTCTTGGCTGTGTTTTGGGACAGCAAGCACTGGGCACATGATGCTGCTGTAGAGTGTGAGAGTCAGCTTCCCAGGTCATAACAAAATGCCAGAGGCCTGCAGGAGGAAGAGTTCACTTTGGTTCTGAATATTAAAGACCTAAGTCCAGGGCTGCTTACTGCCTGGGGTGATTCAATGCATCATGGAGGAGTGCTTGGCAGGGCAAACTCCCATCTCATATCTGGGATGTAAGAGAAAAGCAGGATGAGCCTGGGTCACACAGTCCTATTCAAGGACATACCTCAGGGCCCTGGATCCCCATCAGACCCTTCCTCCAAAGTTGCTCCTCTCAGGTGTACCATAGGGAGACTGGACTGCAATAGGTGACCTCTAGTTGCTGTCCTCCAGGCAGTCTTGCTGGACTTTACTCCTGGTGCTGCATGAGACACATCCATGATGAGACCATCGCTAGGTTTCCCTGAGGCCCAGTCTGACCCTGTCTGTAAGAAAGACCAGGGCCATCTGTCTGGTGCTTGGGATTCAACCTACAGCAAAGTATAAGGCCACCTCTTCAGAGGAGAGTGGATCTAATGTGTGTGACAGAGGCCTCTAGGGTGTCAGGTCTCTGATACCCCTGCTGTCCTTGTCATGCTGCCAGCTGCCCATGGGTGAATGCCCTGTTGTCTAGGCAAGAACCCTTGCTGCCACCTGGATAGTGGCTCAGCCTCTCTTCTGGCAGTGCCAGGACCCCCACCTTCAGCCAGGGCACCCTCTCTCCCACAGGAAGACTGCAGGCCTTAGAGGCAGCAGGAAAGGGCACAGGGAAGGATGCAGAGCAAGTGGGCAGCTGTTGGGGTGTCATTGTGGGAGTCATGACCCCATCTCTACTTCAAACCCCATGGCAATCCTAGCATGTAGGTGTTCTGGGGCTGCCCATGGGAAACCAATAATAAATATCAAGAATGAAGACATTCCTTTTATTAGAGAGCACCCTGACCCAGCAGCCCAGAGAAGGGATTCTGCAGCCCTGTCCTGGTCAGGACCCTTCCCTGAGGAGGTGTCACCCTGGAAGCTGAGGAGGAGTATCCAATAATACACATGCCCTGGGGATGCTCTTCTGGAACCTGGACCAGAGCCACCCTCTGTCTTTAGTGGTGGAATAAGAGAGAGAGGGTGGTCTGTGCAGGGCCTATCAGAGCCACTGGCCAGCAGCAAGTGCCCTGACTTTGTAACACAGCGTTCTCTCCTGGGCGTGGTCAATGGAGGCTGCAGACTCAGAATTTACACAATACAAATATGGCCACTGAGAACACAGTGTGCTCCTTACACCTGTGCCCTTCTATGTGCCACATGAGCTAGCTCCTGGGGTCCTACGTGTGGCATGAGCACAGCCATTGGCAGATTTCCAGGGTTGCCACAAGGAAGGCATGGTGCTTCCAACCTATCCTCCACTGGGGCACCAGCCCCACCAGCCCACTGCCATCTGGACACTGGAATTCTGTGGAGAAGGCTCAGGTCTTGGCTTATGTCAGGCTCAGGACTTCATTGTCTGCCCCACTCTGTTCTGTGCACATAGGGATCATGTAGTCACAGTAACTGTCCTTGGTCACCAGAGGGCAGGGTGGCACCAGCACTGGGTGATCCTGATGGCCTTGCTTTTCAAGGCTCGGTCACATGGAATTGAGGGACAAAACTCATAGCACACACCACTTGCACACACACACCTTCTTACAACTCACACGACACATACAACACACAACATATACCATGTGCACACACATCCTTACGCATCACAAAACACACACCATGCATAGTCCACAGGCACACAGACCTCCTTACATATCACAAAACACACACAGTGCAACACACAGCACACACCATGTGCACACACCTCCTTACACATCACACCACACAAACCACACAACACACAGCACAGTTCACGGGCAAGCACACCTCCTTACATGACAAGCAACATACAACATAGCACAGCACACACCATGTGCACAAACACCCTCTTAAACATCACACAATGCACAAAACTCAATGCAGCACACACTGCATGCACATACCACCTTATATATCACACAACACACACAACACAACACTACACCCACCAGTGTACAAACATCTCTACACACAATGCAACACTACACCCACAAGTGTACAAACATCTCTACACATCACACAACACACAATGGAACACACAGCACACACCACATGTACACAACCTCCTTACACATACAACACACAACACAACACACAGCACAGTTCAGGGGCATACACACCAACTTACACATCACACAATACACATCAAAACACACAGCTTATAGCACAAGAACAGCACCCACATGTCAACACACACAGCACACACTCGACATGCCCAACTACACACACACTTTACCCATATCACATACACACACTTCACTACACACCCACAATATTCTTTTTCCTGGAGATTGCAATGGTTTATTACATGGTCAGTGTTGGGAAAGATGTGTGTTGTATCCTGTGTCCTCGGCTGCAGACCAGGTTCCTATGCTGTGGGGAGACCCTGGGGGACCTCTGGTTCTGCAGGAGGGGCTCAGCTCCCATAGGTTCCCTTTCTGCCCTACTAAGCCGCTTCCCAATAGTGGCCTGCAATGATACAATGAGGGCCCAGGGCCCAGCCCAGGTGATGCCACACCTGGGCACCCACACGATAGCAGCCATGTCCCATGATTCAGCATTCTCACACCCTAGAGCTGTGGGATCCATACAGCCCTCACCCATGCAGCCTGTCAATTTGCTAGCCAGGTCCCAGAATTCATGCCCAAGGACTCTAACCCAGGTTCTTCCATTTCTCCCCTGGACTGGGCTCCAGCTGCTGTCTCCTGCAATGCATACTTGGGGAAGGGAGAATAAGCATGGGATGGGCTTCCAGGCTCACAGGTCCTCCCCTCTGGACTCTCTCTCCAGCCGTGACTGTGCCCAGTGACCTTCCCTGAATCCCAGGATTATCTTTCAGTGGGCTAGGCAGCTGGAGTTTCCATGTCCATAGCATGACATGGAAAACTTGCTGTGGGGCCTGGCACATGGGAAAAGAAAAGGAGGGTGGGGAGTCCAGGAGGGAACTGAGGAGACCCTGGTAGATGGAACACCCCAGCACATGACCATTGCTGTGCAGGGGACATGGACAGCAATTCAGTGTGGGGCTCAGGGTCATCAGCCTGAGAACCCTTAAGAGTCCCCTGTGGGGGAACAAGCACTGGGGAGAATCTTTTGTCTTCCTGGATTCCTTACTGACAGGACTGGGGCCTTTGCCAGCATCAGAAATAAGAGAAAAATGAATTCAATTGCAATTTGGCCAAAGAAAAAAAGATGATCTGACAACACCATCCACAGAGGCACTCCCATCCAGAGGCACTGAGCCAGGAGACAGGCAGATGGAGAAGCAGGACCCTGGAGAGAGTGTGGTCAGTGTCCCCAGCCCTGCCTTCCTTCCTGGGCCAGACTGTGGCCTGGCCAAGCTCCCCTCCCAGGTGTGGGATGGCTGCTGTCAGAGCGCTGGACCCTGGCAGCAAATGGCAAGCACTGAGGAAAAAGCAATTTGAAGTTGCTTTGAAATTCCCTCATTTTAATCAGGCCCTGTCATCATCCCCCGTCTAGTCCATTCCATAGTCTTGAGGGGTGTAGGGTTGGTGCGGAGATCCCCTCAAGGACACCCAGAGCTTGTGAGAAGAGCCAGCATACAGAGCTGCCCAATGGCTCCCCTAGTGGTCGACAGGGGGACCTGCTGGGAAACCTGGCCAATACCGGCTTTGGTAGAGTTGTCACATGGCCAGCTTCAATCTGACAATTCTTTCCTCCCAAGCAACTGTTTCAAAAGACATTGCTGATGGTCCACAAAGTGTTCTGGGCCATGTCGCCAGGATGGACATGACCCATCCTTTGGTCTGATCAGGTCACTGCTCAGAGGGGAATTGACAGACTGTAGGAGTCAGTGGAAAAGACCCTTTTAGCCAAAGTGAGCACCAAAACAGGCTCAGAGAGAGTGGTTCCTCAGCTGAGCTTTACCTACAGTCCTGAAGCACGTGCCTGGGGGTGGGCTAGGTGCAGCAGCAGGTGGGCTTGCAGTGGAGAGCTGCCCTTGTCAGCATCTGCTTCCTGCCCATCCAGATTCAAGGTTCCCTGGCTGTAGTCTCTCTCCTGTCCAAGTGCCCAGAACCCGCTTTCACCTCATGGGACTGCCTTTCTCCCAGGGTTCTCTGGGTGTCCAACTAAGAGCAGTTGCTCAGACCTAACTCCTTTCTCACTCCCCATCCTCCCGACTCCATATGCATCTAGAACTTTGCTATCTGATCCCCATCATCTCCTCTTCCACCCCTGAGTGTGGTCCCAAAACCCAGACCCTTTCTCTAAAGGTGAAGATAAGAGCTCCTGCATTTCCTCTTACTCATCTACCACTTCAATGATGTGACTTCTTCAGTTCTACCTGGGAGTCGTCTGTGAGTTGGGCAGGTTCCCTGCCCCAGCTGGGGGGTCAATGAGGCAGCACTGTGACCAGATTACCCTGGCTATTACCTCACACCCAGGGCTATGGGAAAATATTCTACTTGCAATTAAATTCTTTATTTTGTTACAAAACTGCACCCATTGCCTTGAAATCCTCTGGGTAGGTGGAGAAGATGAGGTCGGGAGAAACCAATGGCCTGCATGGAGACTACCTAAAACCTTTGCCCAGAGCCACAGGGCATCTCTGTGGTCTTTGAACAGGGAGACAGAGGCCAGAGGAAGCAGCAAACCTCACACTTCCACTGTCAATGCTGAGCAGAAAGGCACATGATAGACTCCTCCACTCCCTCTCTGACCAGGCTGGACAAGAACTTTTCCTCTCCACTCAGGAGCACTGAGCCAGGCCATCAACAGAGGGCCAGGGACACCTGCTTTCTTGGTTTTCCAAAAGAGCCCACACTGCCTTTCACCTGGAAGGAGGCATATGTTTCTATTGACCTTTCACTACAACTCTTTCCTCCTTGCATGGGCAGGAGTACCTTAGGCCAGTGTCATTCCTCAATCCACCAGGGTCAGATCTTTTTCTTCAGTTATGGTCCCCATCATAGTGTCCCTTTCACCTATTGACTGGACACATCTTCTCAGCCCTGGTCAGCAGCAAAATCTGCAGCCACATTCCCAGTCATGACAAAAATTGCCTCAGGACCCCACTGTCCTCCAAAAACTCAGATCTAGAACCTGCCACGAGGTCACTGCAGAAGACACCTCAGATCTACTCCATGGTTGCACAAGTGTTCCACTGAGTGTGGTGACAAGGTTATAATTTCCACAGAGCCTGGTGCAGTGGCTACACCTGGAATGCCAGCTACTGGGAGACTGAGGATCTAGGATCACACATTTGAAGCCAAGCTGGGCCACTTTAGTGAGTTTCTGTGTTTAAATTTTAAAAAAATATCTGGCAGAGTCCCTGGGTTCCAAACGCAGAACCTCAAATCAACAAATGCTTGTAGGTTTTCAAACATTCATAGATATATGTGCCAAGGGCCAGCATCAGCACCCAGGATGATCCCAGACCTCCTGTGGAGAAGGCAAGTCCCCAGCAGAACCAGCCTTGTTGTGCCTCACATGCCTGGCCCTGCGCCTTACTCAGCCATATGCTGGGCTCAGCTAGGTGTGTATAGATGGGGTTGGCCTCATCTCACTTTGGCTTTCACCTCATCTTGACCTGACTGGGCATAGTGCTGGACAAGGTCTGAAACTGACTACTGGCCTTGTGCCTCATGTCCTCTATACACCCAGGTTGATCTGTGCTCCTGGAGTTAAAACTAGGAATGTTCAACTCTGAATGAGCACATCAACCATAGGTCTCCCTTGGGGACAACTCCTTGGCAACTGTACCTGTCAATTTACTGGAACACCCAGGCAGAACAGGACCTGGTCTCTCATTATTGATTGACTCATGTCTCCATCTTCCCCTGGAGGGTGTTGACTTTACCATGCAAGGCATGATCCCTGGGTAGGCAGGCCTAGGTTCTGGTACCTGTTGTGTCCTTTCATTGCTTGGGGCCCAAACACTGGGCAAGGATGATCAACCACCTGAGCCTCCTCTGCCATTTGAAGGCTGAGGCAATCACTGCTCCATTACAGACTTGAGGCAGATTGCCCACAACCCCAGGTGTGTGGAGCACCCTGCAGGACTTAGGGCAGAACAGGTGCTCTCAGCAATGGAAGCTCTGCCCACACAGCTCCCCAGCAGGATGAAGCCAGGCTCCCCTCCTGCCCTCATGCCCTCAGGTCAGAGCCCACATTTGTGCCCCACTTCCATCACTCTGCCCATCCTGTCCCACAACCCTCACATGCTATTTACTCACTTTCTCTGTCTCTCCACCAAACCTCCATAGCCTGGCTCCCCCTGGAGCCTCCAGAACACCCCAAAGGATGTTCAGTCCCACTGCTTTGGCTGGTCCTGGGGAGGAGGCAGTATAGAACTCACAGAGGGTCAAGTCTGGCATTGAGGGTGATGGAGCCAGCTCTGTGGCCTTGGCCTCTTGGGATTGGCATGCAGGCCTGGCCTGGGATGGGGCCTTGCAGAGGAAGCTACAGGGCTGCTGGAAGAGGGCCACAGGGAATGGAAGGCAGCAGTGCAGGGCTTTCCAGGAAGAGGCAAGCAGCCAGATCAGAGCCCCATGTGGGAGCAACACTATCTAGCATAGAGCACACAAAGAGAATTTCCCCAGATATCCAGCTGAGGAACACCACAGACTTCCATGACCATCTCCCATGGTCAAACTGCAGAACTACACATTTGCAGAGCCAGGGTGCCTTGGCTGATTTCATCCCATAGTTCCTGCTCCCACTCCCTAAGTGTTCTCTGTAGCTGAACTGTGGCCCTGTGCATTGTGTTCATTGTGTCCAACTCCTTGGCTGCTTCACCTTCACTCTTCCTCACTGGAGCACTTCCTCACAAGTCTGTAAACAATTTTCACATCATTTTGCCCTGCAGGTTTCATGGGCCCCTTCTGCCTTCCTGCATGAACACCTCCTCCTTCCCTTTCAAGAGCTTCACTATTTCTAGACGTGGTCCAGCTGCAGAGCTTCCTCTGATTACTCTGTCTGCAACATAGCCCCAGGAAGGTAAGCTTGGGGCTGGGGCATACGCTTGTCCCATATCCAATGAGCTTTCCAACTTCTTCCAACTGGCTCTTTGGACCTGTATGTTTGCAAACATACATTTAAACTCCTCCTCACTGGCACTTGGTATTTTCATTTTAAGAAAGGTCTTTGCCCACCAGGAGGGTTCCATCTAATATCCCTTCCCTGCTTTTATTTATGTTCCAAAGGGCCAGGTTCTCAGGTCTCACAAGTGTGGATGCCTGTTTCCTCTCACTCAGCATCCGGTGGATTCTCTTTCTCATGAATGTCCCTGTGGATTGCTCTGCATGGAGGCAAGTGTGACATCATAAAGCTCTGACTTCAGGTCCAGAGGAGGCAAGCAGAACTCAAGCCCAGTTCTACCCAGGGGCTTGGGTTCCTCAAGAGGAATGCAGCAGGGAGGCCAAAGGAGAATAGTGATGGGAGGAGACAGAGGCAGTAGGATCCTGGAGAGGGCAGTACCCCTAGACCCTGAGAGGAACAGAAAGGTAGTTACTAGAGGAGCATCAACAGCTGAGCTGTGGACAGAACTGGCCCTGCCCCAAACCCTGCCAACTTTACTGAACCTCCCTAGGCCCCATATGTGTATGAGAACCTGTGTGCAGAAGCCAGAACTTTTATGGAAAGGGCTGGGCTCTTGGAACTGTAAGCCCACCCTGAACTCCAGAACCAGGAACTGAGTGAAGTGACCCTGTGCTATTCTCCCACCTGTGTCTTCAGGATTGCTGCACCAAGTCTTGCTGCCACCCCGCTCAGGACTCATGAGAGTCACATTCATATGGTATCAAACCTGCTGGGGACTCACCTGAGTCACATTCACATATACCTAATCTTGCTATCATCCCTACACAGGAATCACCTGAATCAGGTTCACATGCACCCAGTCTGGCTAACACCCCTGCTCAGGACACACCTGAGTCACAATCACATGCATCCTGTCTTGCTATCATTCCTGCTCAGGAGTCACCTGAGTCATGTTCATAGGCACCCAGTCTTGATTTTAGTCCTGCTCAGAATCACCGAAATCATGTTCACAGGCACCCAGTCTTGCTATCACCCCTACTAAGGACTCACCTGAGTCACATACATGACACTGCTCTACTCCAGGTCCATTCCTGTCCATACCCAGCTCAGGTCATATGAGGCATCTACCACAGGGAAATGGGGAGCCAATACCTATTGTGGAATCGTGTGTTGTTTGGTGCATTGACTCCATTAAATGCAGTGATCATGCAAAAGCTAATAAAGCAGGAATGTGTATCTATGTAGCCATTCCATGGTGAAGAGCTACAGAAACGTGTGGAATTCACTTCCTTCACACAAAACTACCATCCTTTCCACCAGGAACACCCACTTTTCTTGCACAAAGGAGCCAAGAGCTACAAATGTTCATTTTCATCTGATTTTCTTTGCACAGGACAGGGAGGAGCCTGGGCTTCACTGGGCTAGGGCACTCACCCATAGACCCAGAGGAGACTGAGCACTGGTGGGTGAGGGGCACAAACCAGAAGACTCAGAACTGAGTCTGAGTAATGGTGAGCAAGGGGCACCCACCAGAGGTTGAAGATCAGATTGAGAACAGAAAGGTAAGGGGTACTTTGTAAAAGTATTCAGGGAAAATGAGCAACTGTGCACAAGTGGCCCTCACCACAGGACAGAGAAGACCCTGAGCAATGGTGGGGAAGGTGAGGTTAAGACAGAACACAGAGAAGGCTGAGCACTGTTAGGCTATATATTCTCACACACAGGAGAAACATGAGGCTGAGAAAAGTTTGGCTAGGGGAACTTAGGGCATGGCTTAGAGGAGACTGAGCACTCTGTGGTGAGGGCACTAACCCAGAGCCTCACACTGAGCACTGCTGGATGAGGTACAGTCACAAAAAGAACACAGAGAGGGCAGGGTACTGGAAGGTAAGTGTTACTCCATAACAATATTAAAGGAAAAACGAGCTCCTGTGTGCAAGGAGCACTAACCAAAGGAATCAGATGACACTGAGCAATGGTCTGTGAAGGGAGCTTAAGGACAGGACACAGAAAAGACTGAGCACTGTCAGGTGAAAGGCACTCACCCATGGGACCTAGAAGAGTCTGAGCAAGGATCACCTTGGGGAAGATAGAACAAGACAGAGAGAAGACTGAGCATTCTTAAGTGAGGGGTGCTCACCCAAAGGACCCAGAGAGGAATGAGCAAGGAATGTTGAGGGAACTAAGAAACTAGAAACAGAGAAGACTGAGCACTGTAAGGAGAGGGGTGCTCTCCCACAGACCCAAATGAGACTGAATAAGGACAGGTTAGGTGAACTTAGCAGCTTAAACAAAAGAGGCTGTTCCATGTTAGCAGAGGGGAAATCAACTGGAGGACCCAGGGGAATCAAAGAACTGTGGATGAGGGGTGCTCACCCACAGAACTCAGAGCACCCTCAGCAATGATGGGTGAAGGGAGATTTAGGGCAGAACTCAAAGAAAACTGAGCACTGGTGGGTGAGTGATATTCACTCATATGTTAAGCAATGTTGGGGTATGTGAGGTTAAGGACACAGAAGACCCTGAGAAATGGTGGGAAAAGGGAAATATAGGGTAGGATCCAGAGAAGCCTGAGCAAAGTTACCTGAGGTGTGCTTGACCACAGGAACCAGGGGAGACAGACTTCTGTTAGAAGAGAGGTGCTCATCAAGATGACTCACAGCCATTGTACCCTTATCAAGAGAGTCCCTGGGGCCAAGGTATCAGTTCCATCAGGGGTGGTGTAACAGTGGTGCTTTTTGTAGGTCTGGGGAAGTCCTCCACAATTATGGGAATTGTCCTTGGCCACATTTCACACTGTAGCATGAAGTTGTGCATTATGCCTGACTCATAAGTCCTAGGAGGTTTCCTCTCTTGTAAAAAGAGAGCAGCCAGTTACTTATCAGGGAAGATCCTGAAAATACTGAAATATGCTTTCCATCCACTGTTTAGAAAGATGTCAGAAGTCCTGGGTATGCTACATCACCCATAAGAACTCAGCCCCTTGGTATGGCAATTGTGGTCAATGAGTGATGGAACAAGGTCTTGAGTGCTGTGCAAATTGACATTCATTAAAGTAGGCTAGGGTTTTCAGGCACTGGTGAGAATTCTGTCTGCAAGACAGCAACAAAGGCCTACTGAGTTTGTTGATAAGAGGAAGTATTCATACCTCTCTGAGTTTCCCCAGTAGTGTTGGCCTTGACAGGAATATAAGGCCTGAGATTGAACACTGACATTAATTGGAATGGGACTCACCCAGAGATTTCACTAAGAGAATCAAGTTGACTAGGGTTCAGTGGACATGGAGCACTGGTGTGGCCCTCCTACAATCCCCACAGGGGATTGAGAACTGGTGGAGAGGGGCATTCACCCACAGTTCTCATTGAACCATTAAAAATGGTGTGGGAAGGGAGATTAAGTGCAGGACCCAGGGAAGACTGAGCACTGATAGTGGTGGGATGCTCACCGACAGGACTCAGAAGATGTTAAGCTATGTTGGGGTATGTGAGGTTAAGACAGAACCCAGAAAAGGCTGAGTAATATTAGACTACGTGTGATCATACCCGTGAGCCAGAGATAAGATCGTATGTGGGAATGTAGCACATGGCACAGAGGAGAATGAGAACTGCTGTGTGAGTGGCGCTCAACCAGAAGTCCCAGAGTGTACTGAAAACTGCTGAATGAGGGACGCTCACACAAAGGACTCAGAAAACCATGAGAAATCATGGTAGAAAGGAGAATTATGGTTGAACCCAGAGAATACAGAGCAAAGATTGATGTGGTGTTATTGACTATAGCACCCAGAGGAGACCGAGGTCTTCTGTGAGAGGGGTTCTCACCTATAGGGCTCTGAGGTTTTTGCACCTATTCAAGAGTATTCCTCAGGCCAAAGTTTCAGTTACCTGAGGTATGGTAGGAATGGTCCATTATCAAATGTCTGAAGAAGTCCCCCATAATGATGGGAAATTTTCATTGACCACACTTCACACTGGCCCTTGAAGGTGTGCATGGTGCCTGACTGAAAGGTTCTATGAGGTTTCCTCTCTTGTCCAAAGATAAGAGCCAATGACATATTAAAGAAGATCCAGAAAATATTTAAATATATGCTTTATATCCACTGTTCAGAAAGGTGTCAGAAATCCTGGGCATGCTACAATACCCATAAGACCTCAGCCCCTTGAGAAATGATGTGAAAATGGTGTACAATGTGTAGTGAAATGAGGTCCATAGTATTGTGGGAATTGACATCCATTAAAACTGTTCTGGGGTCTCAGGCATTGGTGATGAGCCTGTCTGCTTGGCAGCACCAAAGTCCTGTTGAGGTTGTTGGAGAGAGGAAGTATCCACATCTCTCCAAGTTTTCACAGTAGTGTTGGCCTAAATATTCAGTTAAGGTCAGACAGGGTGTACTGACTTTAGCCGGAATGGAATTTACCCACCGAATTAACTAATAGGACCAGGTTGCCTAGGATTCATTGGAAGGGGAGAAATGGTTGTATCAGTGTGAATATGTACAATACACACAGGGGAAATAGCACAGATGGGAGATGGGCACTCACCCACAGGATTCAGAGGACCCTGAGTAATGCTGGGTATGTGAAGTTAAGACAAAACTCAGAAAAGGTTGAGCAATATTAGGCTACCTATTAACACACACATGAGCCAGAGGAGGGTGAAATAAGATTGGTGAGGGAAACTTAGCACAAGGCACAGAGAAAACTAAGAACTGCTGGGTGAGGGGCACTCATCAAGAGGTCCAAGGATTTATTGAGCACTGCTGGATAAGGGGCATTCACGAAGAGGACACAAAGGAGACAGAGTATTGGAGGATAAGGTGCGCTCCAAATCAATATTCAGGAAATGCTGAGCACCTGTGTGGGCGAGGCACTCACCACAGAACACAGATGACCCTGAGAAATGTTATGTGAAGGGAGATTAAGGACAGGACCTAGAGAAGACTGAACACTGTCAGATGAGGGGTGCTAACCCACAGGACCCTGGTGTGTCTGATCAAGGATTGCCTTAGAGAAACTGGAAAAAGAAAGACAAAAGACTGAGCACTCTAAGGTGATAGCTCAAAAAAAAAAAAAAAAAAAAAAAAAAAAGGATCCAGAAGGGAATGATCATGGAATAATGGTTATGGAATTCATACAAAAGAAACAGATAAGACTGAGCACATTCAGGTGTGGTGTGATCACCCAGAGGACTGAAAGAGACTGAGTAAGGACAGGTTAGGCAAACATAGCAACTTAAACAAAGAAGACTGAACCATGTTAGGAGATAGGCTATCACCCAGCGGAATCAGAGCACTAGTGGGTGGGATGCACTCACCCACAGGGTTCAGAGTACCCTGATCAATGGTGGATGAGGGGACATTTAAGGAAGGATCCAGAGAAGACTTAACACTGCTGAGAGAGGGGCATTCACCAAGAGGACTCAGAAGACCCAGATCGATGGTCCTTGAGAGGTGGTTTAGGGCAGAATCCACAGAAGACAGAGCAAAGATTGATGAGGAATGCTTGACTACAGAATCTAGAAGATACTGAGGTCTCCTTGGAAGGCGTTCTCACCTACAGGATTTAGGTGTCCCTTGGGACAAAGTATCAGTGACCTCAGGTATGGTGGGAATAGTCCAAATTCAAAGGTCTGAAAAAGTCCTCCATAATGATGGGGAATTGTCCTTGGCCACATTTCACACCGTCCCTTGAAGGTGTACACTGTGCCTGACTCTAGTTGGTCAAAACATAGCAGCCAGTGACATATGTGAGAAGACTCTGAAAATGCTTAAGTATATGTTCCCATTCAATGTTCAGAAAGATCTCAGAAATTCTGGGCATGCTACATCACCCATAAGACCTAAGCCATTTATGGAATGATGTGCATATGTTGAACAATGAGTGGTGGAACAGTGTTCTCAATGCTGGGTGATATACATTAAAATTGTCTTGGATTTTCAGACATTGGTCTGCAAGGCAGCAACAACGACCTACTGAGGTTTTTGGAAAGAGGATGTATTCGCACATTTCCCTGTAGCTTTGAATTTGAAATTTAGATAAGACCAGAGATGATGTACTGACATTAGACAGAATAGGACTCACCCACAGAATTTATTAATAGAACCTTGTTACTTAGGGCTCAGTGGAAAGGGAGAACTGGTGGCTCAAGTGTGCCCATGCAAAATTCCCACAGGGGACTGAGCACTGGTGGGAAAGTGGTACTATCCCACAAGACTCAGAGGACCCTGAACAATGGTGTGGGAGGGTGGATTAATTAAGAAACCAAGAAGACTTAGCACTGGTGGAAGAGGAGTACTCACCCACAGAACTCAGAAGATCCTGAGCAATGGTGGGGTACATGAGGTTAAGACAGAACCCAGAAAAGGTTGGGCAATGTTAGGCTAGCCATGATCACACCCACAAGCCAGAAGATGGTGAGATAATATTGGCTACAGGAACCTAGCACATAGCACAGAGGAGACTAAGCACTGCTGGTTGAGGGGCATTCACACAGAGGTACCAGAGTACACTGAGTAATGCTGGATGAGAGGCACTCTCCCAGAGGACAGAATACTCAGAGTACCTAAGGGTAAGGAGCAATTCAAAACAATATTCAGAAAAAACTGAGCACCAGTGTGTGATGGGCACTCACCACAGGACCCAGTTGACACAAAGCAATGGTGTGTAAAGGGAGATTAAGGACAGGACCTAGAGAAAGTAAGCAGTCAGGAGAGGGGTGCTCACCCACAAGACCCAGTGGAGTATGAGCAAAAATTGCCTTGGGGAACCTGGAACAGGACAGAGAAAATACTGAGCACTCTTAGGTGAAGGGGAACTCACCCACAGAACCTTGAGAAGACTAAGTAAGGTCAGGTTAGATGAACTTAATGGCTAAAACAAAGAAGGCTGAGCAATGTTGGTAGAGGAGCTATCACAAAGAGGACCCAGGGAGTCTGAGCACTAGTGTGTGAGGGGCGCTGAACCCCAGTACTCAGACTACCATGAGCAATGATTGGTGAGGGGTGATTTAGGGAAGGACCCAGAGAAATCTGAGAAAAAACTAGATGAGGTGTTCTTGATCACAGGAGCCAGAGAAGACTGACATCTTTGGGAAGAGGAGTGCTCTTCAAGATGACTCACATCCCTTTATCACTTTTCAAGAGAAAAGTTCTGTGTCTTCAGGGATGGTGGGACAGTGTTGTTTTATCAAATGTCTGAAGAACTCCTCCATGATGATGGGAAATTGTCCATGGCCACATTTCTAAATGTCCCTTGAAGGGGTGCTTTATGTCTTATCCAGAGGTCTTAGGAGTTTTCCTCTCTTGTCAAAATGGAGCATCCAGTGACATATCAGAGAAGATCCTGAAAATACTTCAATTAATGCTTTCCATCTGCTGCACAAAGATGTGTTAGAAATGCTGAGAATGCTACCTCACCCATAAAAACTCAATCACTTCAGCAAAAGTGTGGAAATGGTGGACTATAATGGTGGGAACTGACATCCATTAAAATTGTCATGGATTTTCAGGCATTTGTGAGGAGCCTTTCTGCATGCCAGCTCCAAAGGTCTATTGAGGTTGTTAGAAAGATGAAGTATCCACATCTCTCCAGTTTTCAGAGTTGTGTTGGCCTGGACATGCAGATTAGGCTAGAAATGGTATATTAAAATGAGCAGAAAATTGGCTCAACCAGAGATTTCACTATGGAAAACATGTTACCTTGGGCTCAATGGAGAGTGAGCACTGTTATATGAAGTTTTTCAACCCACAAACCCAGAGGGTACTGAACACTGGCCAGAGAGGGGCTCTCACCCACAGATCCTTGAGCAATGGTGGGGCTGGGGAGATTAAGGACATGATCCTTAGAAGACTGAGCAGTGGTGGAAGAGGGGACTCTCCCAGAAGACAAATAATGCCCTGAACAATTGTGGCTGAGAAGAGTTTTAGGGCAGAACCCACAGAAGACTTGGGCAAGTTAGATGAGGGTTCTTTGACCACAAAATCCAGAGGAGACAGAGCTCTATCGGGACAGGGTTTCTCACCTACAGGTGTCAGAGTTTTTGGATCTTTTTCAAGAGTGTTCCTTGGGCCAGTGTCTCAGTGACTGAAGAGATGGTGGGGATGGTACTATTTAAATGGTCTAAAGAAGTCCTTCATGATAAGAAATTATCATTCCCACATTTCACACTGTCCCTTGAAAGTCTATATTGTGCCTGACCCAGAGGTCCTAGGAAGGTATTTCTCTTGTCAAAAGAGAGAAGCCAGTGACACATCAGAGAAGATCCTGAATATACTCAAATATGTGCAAAAATTCACTGGTCGGATGGATAACAGGAATCCTGGGGATGATAAATAACTCATAAGAGCTCTTCCACATAAACAACGGTGTGGAAATGGAAGACTATGTGTGGTGGAACAAGGTTCCTACCACACAGTGCTGAGGTAATTGACATCCACTAAAATTGTATTGTGTTTTCAGGTATTGGTGAGGAATCTATCTGGATGGCAGCACCAAAGGTCTATTGAGGTCCCTGGAAAGGGAAAAGATCCACATCTTTCCAAGTTTCCACAGTTGTGTTGATCTGGACACACAGATAAGGTCAGAGATGTTTCACTGACATTAGCAGGAAAGGGGCTTACCCAGAGAGTTCACTAAGGAAACCAGGTGGCCTAGGGCTCAATAGAGAGTGAGCACTGGTAGGTGAAGTGTGAACACCCAAAGTAGCAAGAGGAGACTGAGCACTGGTGGGAGAAGGTCACTCACCCACAGGACTCAAGACCCTGAGCAATTGTTTGAAAGTGAGATTAAGGACAGGACCCAGAGAAGTCTGTGCACTATTGGGATATGTATACTCTCCCAGAGGACCCAGAAGCCCCTGAGCAATGGTGGTTGAGAGGAGATTTCAGGCAGAACACAGAGAAGAATAAGCAAAGTTAGATGAAGGGTGTTTGATCACAGGATCCAGAGGAAATGGAGCTCTTTTGAAAGAGTGTTTCTCACCTACAGGCCTCAGAGGTTTTGGAAACTTTTTGAGAGTGACCTTCAGGCCAATGTCTCAGTGACATCAGGGATGGTGGGAATGGTGCTACATAAAAAGTGCAAAGAAGTCCTTCATGATGATGGGAAATTGCCCTTGGCCACATTTCATGTACTCACTTCAAGGTGTGAATTAGGCCTCATCCAGATGCACTAGGATGGTGAAAAGAGAACAGCCAGTGACATGTCAGAGAAGATCTTGAAAATTCTTAAATATATGCTTTTCATTCAATGGTCAGAGGGAAAGCAGAAATCCTGGGCATGCTACATCACTCATAAGAGCTGAGCCACTTGGGCAAAGGTTTGTAAATGGTGGACTATGTCTGATGGAATGAGGTCCTCAGTGATCTTGGAATTGACAACCATCAAAATTGGCTTGTGTTTTTAGGCATTGGTGAGGAGGCTGTCTACATAGAAGCACCAAAGGCCTATTGAGGTTGTTGAAAAGAGGAAATATCCACATCCTCCAAGTTTCCTCAGTAGTGTTGTCCTGGATATGCATATAAGACCAGAGATGTTTTACTGATATTAGCCAGAATGGGATGAACACTGAGAGTTCTCTGAGAGAACCAGGTTGCCTTGGGTTCAGTGGAGAGTGAGCCGTGGTGGGGTGATGTTTGCCCACCCAAAATACTGAGAGGGGACTGAGCACTGGTGGAAGAGAAGTGTTCACCTAAGGGATACAGAAGACCCTGAGCAATGATGAGAGGAGCTTAAGGACAGGACCCAGATAAGACTGAGAACTCTTAGGTGAGGAGTGCTCAACCACAAGGCACAGGAAACTGAGTTCTGCTGGCTTGGAGACCTGGCTCACAGGATAGTGTATGTGAATGTAGCACTCACTGTTCTTCTTTTGTTCCCTCTTCTGATGTGACCTTGGTGTGGATCTGTGGCCTAATGGTATCTTCCCTGCCTCCTCTTCTATCCAGTGTCCTCTCCCCATGGTGGTCTGGGAAGAGTGTCCAGTAGTGTGAGGTGCCCTGCCCAACCTCTCTCCTTAACTCCCATACAGTTTGTGATGTCACAATGACCTAAAGGGAGGGGCAGACACAGCTGTTCTTTCTTCCAAGGCCTTAGTGTGTGGGGCCCTCAGCACTCACTGTGTAACCCACTGTAACCTTTCCTTGGAACTACTGACCTCTGCATCATCTGGCTGCAGTCAGAGGTCTGAGGAGCCTGGCTCCAGTTCTGTTTCTGATCCTGTTGTCCCTGAATTCTAGGAATGACTGGTTTGGGGGTTCTGTCCATGCATGAGGGTTGGAGTCACAATGTGACTGTGGAGACTGGGTAACAGAGACTCAGTTTTCCATCCAGTCACTGCTAGAGCCAGGAGCCTCTTTGACCCACCTTGTCCACAGCAACACCAGGCCTGGTCTGTCACCTTTGGTTCTTCATGCTTAGTCCTGGGAACCATGGGTCTTTCCTTCTCCCCTCCCCTTCTCCAGCCCTTACCTGGCAGGTGTACACCAAATGGTGCCTGGCCTTGCTGGAACCCCACCCAGACATGCTATACCAGGTCTTTTGATCCCGACAGCAGGAGTCACACAGGCTCCTGTGAGGTCCTGATTGACAGATGGAAATAAAGCTTACCACAGGACCTGAATCTGTCCTTGTCCCTAGGGATTCTCAGGCAGGGATCATCTCTGACAAGGCAGAGTTTGCCCTTCCATGACAGATCAGTCCAAGGTCCCCAGTGGGACAGAGCAGGGCATGCCATTAATATCTCCCTGCTTCCCAAGGGTCTGTGGTTTTAGAGGAGGCTGAATTGCCTGGGCCACTGGGTAACAAAAGGGACCCTATGTGGCTGCAGAAAAAGAGCACACCTGGGGGTGCCTGGTGAAGAAGGGCTCAGGCACTTTCTCTTCCTTACTCCCTGTTCCTCCTACCTCAGAGTTTATGGGATTTACCAAGAACTGCAGGGAGACTGGTGATGATTAGGGAGGCAGTGTTCCCAAATCCCAAGTTCTCAAGCACCAAGCTCATGGTGTGCTCAGGTCCCAGGAACATTCTCTGCCTGGACCTTGCCCTAAGTTCCTCTCCTCTTCTGCTCCTCCCCCTTGTTAGAGTGAGGAGGGCCCTGAGGCTGGCACCCAGGGTACTCTTCTCCTGAGTTACTCTCTAGCACTCTTTGTGTCTAAAATGCTCATGGTGGCTTTAAATTGATCCTGCCTCAGCCTCCTTAGTGGCTGATATCATCAGTGGGGCACCCTCCAGACTCAGCCCCCTTCTTGTTAAACAGGAGAACTTCATTCACTAGGGTCATGTCAGGGAAGCTATAAGAGTCAGACCCACGTTGAAGTCAGCCAGGAAGCACAGTGGGTTTAAGGTAACACACACTCAAGTTCGCTTGTGTGCTGGGGCTGAAGCCTGGTTGGCCCCAATTTGAGAAGGGCCAAGTCCAGATCCCCGAAGAGCTGCCCACTTGTAGCTGGGCACCTGGAGCTCACATGGTTGCCACCCCACCTTCCAGCCCCCAACCAGAGTGAGCTCCAGGCTGTGGTGACCTTATCAGCCTGGTCACACAAAACTGCCCACAGTGGTCTTGGGCCCCAGAAAGGAGGAAGGACCAGCATGTGCAATGAAGTTCCCCTGATATGGGATCTCCTCAGTGTCTCCCAGTTGTGGGCCGCTTTGCAGCTGGGAACAATGTTTGTAAATCAAAAAACTTTCCTGTCTGTGTTCTGCACCATGATGTGTCTCTTTATCATAACATGCACCACCAACTAGGACCAGGCAACAGGTGCCCCCTCAGGAGGCTCCCAGCAGAGCTGACAGTCCTACTCCCCAGGGCTCTGCCCAGCTCTGCCAGCTTGAGGGATTTCCTGTTGTCCTTGGGAACACTGACATGGCTGTTTTCTCCCATGGCCTCCACCAGGAGCCCACCCCAGGTCCCCCATGGGACTCTTTATTTTAGGACCCCCAGAAGGGACAGTTATCGGGAGGTACCTCAGCACAGGCAGGTGCTGGTAGGTAGGAGTCATATCTGTGGCCTGGTTTCTTCCCTCCCAGAGCCAGCCCCCAGGGTGGCTTACCTTCTATGGTCTGGAAATTAAATTCACAGGCCCTGCCGGTCCACAGGACCACTGCAACATCTCCTAAGAAAGACAGGGGGCTTCGTGCCTTATTGTTCTAAAGGACTCTCCCACCATGGCTCTGCAGGGCAGAGCCCAGGTTTCTGGTGGCAGGACTTGGTTGCTATTTGCCTGCTCTGCTGAGAGTTCTCCTGCTTTTGACCCTAACAGGTCAAAGGGAGGTCTGTGCTCCTGGAGAACTTGCCACAGACTGTTGATTATTCAGGTCACATCTGACAAGTAGTCTGTCCTTGACCACATTTTGTTCAGGCTCCTTTAAAACTGGGAAGTTTCAAGAAGCCTCAAATATCTTTCCACATCCCTACCCATTGTCCCACTGACTTGCTCCTTCTTTATTCTGCCAGGGCTTACCACAGGCAATGCCCACATGCCGAGGATGGGAACCCTGACCCTGAGGCCAGGAGGGTGACACAGAACTCAAGGGAATGAATACAGAGCTATATTCTGCTCCAGCAGTTTGCAGCCTCCAATTTAAATGCCCCTCTTAGGAGTTTGGGGGAAGATCCACTGTCTTCCCAGGAAGACCATGCTGCACGTCAATTTCATTTCCCATTTAATGTTGTCTTCCTCTCATTCTGGATTGCAGACTGGACACAAGAGTTCAGTCAGTGGGGAACCCTGGTTCAGGCTTCTTGCCTGGGCCCAGGACAGAATTTGGGTAGGCTGGTGGGACTAGAGCCCTCTGCTGGAGTCACTGGATACAGCTTCCAGGGACTAGCTCAGGGCTGCTGGCCCAGGATGAGACCAACTACAAAGTTCAGTCTTGTGTTCTGACTTTCTAACCATCAGAGACAGTGTTGATTCCATCACCAATCCTGATAAGATGGAAAGATAATTTTTATGACTTTGGTCATGAAGTCTGACCCTAGTAAATTCTTCCCAGCAGGCACATGGGTCCCCCTTCTTCCTGATAGTTGCCCTTGGGTCTCTCCTTGAACCAATTTGGGGCCTGTCTTTCCAGTCCAGTGGGGATCATTTTGAACTGTTTTTTTGAAAGGGCCATTTTGGTGTTTGTTTGTGACTGTGGTACTATCTACAGGAAGAGAGGAGAGGCAGAGCAACCAGTTTAGTTTACAGAAAGTGTTTGCAAACTGAGTACAAGAAGCCTGGAGTAAAACTGTCCTAGACCCTGGATTGTAGCACAGTGCAGGAGCTGCTAGTCCACCAGAGAACATGAACTCCAGGTTTAGAGGGGAAACCAGATGCCACCCCAGTCTGCACCCAAAAACCTGTGGAATGGAGCCACCAGGCTGACCCACCATGCCTTCTCCTCATCTTCCCAATCTCCAGGTTTTCTTTCATGGAGAGTTCACAGCCCCAAAGGGCACTTCACACCAGGCATGAACCCCGCTTTGTGCCTTGCCTTTCTGTGTAAACCTCTACCTGTGTCTCCACTGACAGGTCTTGAAATCCCTCTCTGCAGCATGTTAAAAACCTAAGGGGCAGGCTGAAGACCATTCTCCCTCCTGGCAACATCCTGGGACACCATCTGGTGATGACAGTATTCAGTTTCAGAAGCACATAGCCTGATCATTGGGGTGCCTACAGTGTGGTGGCCTTGGTCATGGAACCACCTTCACTCTTGCTGCTCTTCCTGAGACCTGTGCCAGGATGGAAGAAACAACTCAGCAGCACACTCACTGCCCCAATCTCTCCTAGAGCTGGAACCTTGACTAACCTCAACAGACCAGCTTCTGCTGGGAACCCCAACTGTCCAGAAACCACCTGAGTTGATTGCCCAGAACTTTAGAGTAACTTCAGCCAGGATGTTCATGGCTACCTCTATTTGTCATTTTGTGCTTATGGGTTTGGGGGTTTGGCTGGTGTATTTAATTTTGGTTTTGCACACTTAAATTATACATTTGTTTTGTCTGAAGGAAGGCTTTTGCCTCTAATGTCCTATGCTCCCTCAGTGTAAGCTCTGGTTATTCTAGTTACTTGGGGGACTAATTCCTAGTCAGCAAGTTAACTCACCTGCACCCTTGAATAGGAATCTGCTTCCTAAATCAGTCATCTTTCTAAAAATGGAAAAAGAAAGACAGAAAATTTACTCTCAGACTGAGCACTGAAACCTTTGTGAAGGCATGCACACAGGATCTTAAAGTTAGACTTGTGACCAAGTGACCTCAGCTTGTTTCAGCTGGTCACAGCATGACTAGGATATGACCCTCTCTTCACAGAATTGGCACATATGTTATAATGTTACTCTGTCTCATGGCTCAGATTCTAACATAGAAGGATCTCTGACAAATGGATTAATTTAGAATTGTTAGAGAAAATGAGGGTGTTCTCAAAAGGGTAACACATATTCTTTTTGTTGTTTTTGTTGACTTGGGGCTGGCTGGCTGCCAGTCAGGAGCCTGAAGGTGTCACCACCCCATACAGCTCCTGCATCCATGAGGGAGGTCTAGCTCTCCTGCTGGTGTCCCTGCTGTGCTCCAGGCTAGGTGAGTAAGACAGGTGTCCAATGGGCCTGCCAGGGGCATGGGGCTCCATCATGGGACTGTGTCTGCACTTCAGCTGGGTGACTCCTCCATGATCCCCAAGGGTGGAAACAGGACGCACACTGCCTGTGGTACTGAATGAGGGGCCTAACTGTCTGCCTGGTTCTGTGTCTGGCAGTACTGGGCCTGCACTGCTACTCCTGCTCTGGCATCCAGCAATCAAAAATTCTTCCCAATTTCTCCCACAGTCTTGGATCCCCCTAACCAAGGGATACATGGTGTGCTCTGGCACACTTATCTGAAGTGTCTCAGACCAACTGCCATTCATCCACCTCATTAGGAATGTGGGTAGACTTGAATTGAAATGAACTCCATTCTCCTTGGATTCTGGTGTCTATCACACCTGGACCTGTGTACAACCAGGTACCAGTGCTGCTGAGTCCATACCCAGTCCCATTCTTTAGGGCAGGAGGTAGCCTGGCTTGCTTCTAGGACTATCAGTGGATCACACTTTGCTTGGAAGCCTCCCAGCACATTGATGTTGGGGCAGCATGGGTATACTGTGTGCATAACTGTTGTGGTGACTCTGTGCAGATGGTGTGTGTACATGTGGAGTGGGTACGTGTGTGTTGGAGGCATGTGGAGTATGTGTGCATGTGGAGAGTGAGCGGGGAGTGAGTGTGTATGCAGAGAGTGTTAGGTGTTGAGTGTCTATGTGGTGTGCGCATGTGAACTGAGTGTGCATGTGTAGTGTTCATTAGGCATGAGTGGGTAGGTGGAATTTGTATGAGTAGTGTGCACGTGAATTGTGACTGTGTATGTGAAGTTTGCATAAGGAGTGATTGTACATATAGAATTTTCATGACGAGTGAGTGTGCTTGTGAGCTGTGCATGAGGATTGAGTGTGCAGCATTTAGAACATGTATAAGGAGTATGTGTTCATGTGGGATGTACATGAGGAGTGAGTGCCTCTGGAGTGTGCCTGAGAAATGTGTGTCAATCTCAACTTAGCATGATATTCTTCAATTTCATCCTTTTGCCTGCAAATGCCATAATTTTATCATTCTTTATGGCTGAGTAATATTCCATTGTATATATAGACCACAGTTTCTTTATCCACTCATCAATTGAAGGACATCTAGGTTGGTTCCACAATCTGGCTATTGTGAATTGAGCAGCTATGAACATTGATATGGCTCTATCTCTGTAGTATGCTGATTTTAAGTCCTTTGGGTATAGGCCAAGGAGTGGGATAGCTGGGTCAAATGGTGGTTCCATTCCAAGTTTTCTGAGGAATCTCCACACTGCTTTCCACAGTGGCTGCACAAATTTGCAGCCCCACGAGCAATGTATGAGTGTACTTTTCCCCACATTCTCGCCAACACTTGTTGTTGCTTGTATTCTTGATAATCGCCATTCTAATTGGGGTGAGAAGGAATCTTAGGGTGGTTTTGATTTGCATTTCTCTTATTACTAGAGATGTTGAACATTTTTCCATATGTTTGTTGATTGCTTGTAGATCTTCTGTGAAGTGTCTATTCATTTCCCTAGCCCATTTGTCGATTGGATTATTTGTATTCTTGGAGTAGAGTTTTTTGAGTTCTTTATAGATTCTGGAGATTAGTGCTCTATCTGAAGTATGATTGGCAAAGATATTCTCCCACTCTGTAGGCTCTTTCTTCACATTGCTGATAGTTTCCTTTGCTGAGAGAAAGCTTTTTAGTTTGAATCTATACCACTTATTGATTTTTGCTTTTATTTCTTGTGCTATGGGAGTCCTGTTGAGGAAGTCTGGTCCTAAGCCAACATGTTGAAGATCTGGACCTACTTTTTCTTCTATAATCTGCAGGGTCTCTGGTCTGATTCCGAGGTCCTTAATCCATTTTGAGTTTAGTACCGTGCATGGTGAGAGATATGGGTTTAGTTTCATTCTGTTGCATATGGATTTCCAATTCTCTCAACACCACTTGTTGAAGAGGCTATCTTTTCTCCATTGCATATTTTTGGCACCTTTGTCTAGTATGAGAAAATTGTATTTATTTGGGTTTGTGTCCATGTCCTCTATTCTGTACCATTGATCTACCTTTCTATTTTGGTACCAATACCATGCCATTTTTGTTACTATTGCTTTGTAATAGAGTTGAAGATCTGGTATTGCAATACCCCCTCTTTCACTCTTCCTGCTAAGGACTGCTTTAGCTATTCTTGGTTTCTTATTGTTCCAGATGAATTTCATAATTGCTTGCTCTATTTCTGTAAGGAATGTCATTGGGATTTTAATTGGAATTGCATTGAATTTGTATAGCACTTTAGGTAGTATGGCCATTTTGACAATATTACTTCTTCCTATCCAACAACATGGGAGATCTTTCCATCTTCTAAGGTGTTCTTTAATTTCTATCTTTAGCGTTCTGTAGTTCTCATTGTAGAGGTCTTTCACCTCTTTTGTGAGATTGATTCCCAAGTATTTTATTTTTTTCGAGGCTATTGTGAATGGGGTAGTTTTCCTAATTTCTCTTTCTGAAGATTCATCACTTATGTATAAAAATGTGTTGGATTTATGAGCATTGATCTTGTAACCTGCTACTTTACTGAATTCACTTATGAGTTCTAAGAGTTTTCTGGTGGAATTTCCTGGTTCCTATAAATATATAATCATGTCATCAGCGAACAGGGATAGGTTGAGTTGTTCTTTTCCGATTCGTATTCCTTTAATTTCTTTGGTTTGTCTAATTGCTCTGGCTAGAGTCTCAAGAACGATGTTGAATAGAAGTGGTGAAAGAGGGCATCCCTGCCTTGTTCCAGTTTTTAGGGGGAATGCTTTCAGTTTTTCACCATTTAGAATGATATTAGCCATGGGCTTAGCATAAGTGGCCTTTACAATGTTAAGGAATGTTCCCACTATCCCTATTTTTTCTAGTGTTTTGAGCATGAAGGGGTGCTGTATTTTATCAAATGCTTTTTCTGCATCTATTGAAATAATCATGTGATTCTTGACTTTAAGTCTATTGATATGGTGAATGACATTTATTGATTTCCTGATGTTGAACCAACCTTGCATCCCTGGGATGAAACCCACTTGATCATGGTGCACTATCTTTTTAATATGTTTTTGTATGCGATTTGCTAAAATTTTGTTGAGAATTTTTGCGTCGATGCTCATTAAAGGTATTGGTCTGAAATTTTCTTTCCTTCATGTGTCTCTGTCTGGTTTAGGTATCAGTGTGATATTGGCTTCATAGAATGAGTTTGGGAGGGTTCCCTCCTCTTCTATTTTATGGAATACTTTGAGAAGTATTGGAATGAGCTCTTCTTTAAAGGTTTTGAAGAACTCGGCTGAGAACCCATCTGGTCCCGGACGTTTCTTTGTTGGTAGGCTTTTGATGACTTCTTCTATTTCAGTACTTGAAATTGGTCTATTTAAATTGTGTATGTCCTCCTCGTTCACTTTAGGCAATTCATATGTCTCTAGAAACCTGTTGATGTCTTCGAGGTTTTCTGCTTTGTTGGAGTATAGATTTTCCAAATAGCTTCCAATTATGTTTTGTATTTCAATCCTGTCTGTTGTGATATTTCCTTGTTCATTCCGAATTTTAGTGATTTGGGTTTTCTCTCGTCTTCTCTTTGTTAGTGTGGCTAAAGATTTATCAATTTTGTTTATTTTTTCGAAGAACCAACTATTTATTTTGTCAATTTTTTGTATTGTTTCCTTTGTTTCAATTTCATTGATTTCAGCTCTGAGTTTAACTATTTCCTGTCTTCTACTACTTTTGGTGCTGGTCTGTTCTTCTTGTTCTAGGGCTTTCAGCTGTAGTGTTAGGTCGTTTATTTGTTGTGTTTTACTTCTTTTATTAAATGCGCTCCATGAAATAAATTTTCCTCTAAGTACTGCTTTCATAGTGTCCCAGAGATTTTGATATGATGTTTCTTTGTTCTCATTTACCTCTAAGAATTTTTTAATTTCCTTCCTAATGTCTTCTGTTATGCATTCATCATATAATAGCATATTGTTTAATCTCCAGATGTTGGAATAGTTTCTGTGTTTTACTCTTTCATTTATTTCTAACTTCAATCCATTATGATATGATAGAATACAAGGTAGTGTCTCTATCTTCTTGTATTTGTTAACATTAGCTTTGTGGCGTAATATATGGTCTATTTTAGAGAAGGATCCATGTGCTGCTGAGAAGAAAGTGTATTCGCCCTTGGTTGGATGGTATATTCTATAAATGTCCGTTAAGTCTAAATTATTGATTGTGTTATTGAGATCTATGGTTTCTTTGTTCAATTTTTGTCTGGAAGATCTGTCCAGTGGTGAGAGAGGTGTGTTAAAATCACCTAGTATTATTGTGTTATGGTCTATTTGGTTTCTGAAATTGAGAAGGATTTGTTTGACATACATGGATGAGCCACTGTTTGGGGCATAGATGTTTATGATTGTTATATCTTGCTGATTTATGCTTCCCTTAAGCAGTATGAAATGACCTTCTTTATCCCTTCTGACTAACTTTGGCTTGAAGTCCACATTATCTAAAATGAGGATGATTACTCCAGCTTTTTGCTGACTCCATGTGCATGGTATGTTTTCCCCCATCCTTTCACCTTTAGTCTATGGGTATATTTTTCTATGAGGTGCGTCTCTTGCAGGCAAAATATTGTTGGATCCTTCTCTTTAATCCAATCTGCCAGTCTATGCCTTTTGATTGATGAATTCAGGCCATTAACATTCAGGGTTATTATTGAGATATGATTTGGTTTCCCAGTCATATTGTTCATTTTTTAAATTTTATTTATTTATTTATTTGACACAACTTGTTTCCTCCTTTATTTGACAATTCCTTTAGGATAATTCCTCCCTTTGCTGATTTGCTTCTTTGTTTTTCATCTCTTCCTCATGGAATATTTTGCTGAGAATGTTCTGTAATGCTGGCTTTCTTTTTGTAAATTCTTTTAGCTTTTGTTTATCATGGAAGGATTTTATTTCATCGTGAAATTTGAAGGTAAGTTTTGCTGGGTATAAGATTCTTGGTTGGCATCCATTTTCTTTCAGGGCTTGAAAAATGTTGTTCCAGGCCCTTCTAGCTTTTAGGGTCTGGATTGAAAAATCTGCTGATATCTGTATTGGTTTCCCCTTGAATGTAATTTGGTCGTTTTCTCTCACAGCCTTTAAAATTCTGTCTTTATTTTGTATGTTAGGTATTTTCATTATAATGTGCCTCGGTGTGGGTCTGTTGTAATTTTGTGTATTTGGAGTCCTGTAAGCCTCTTGAACTTGATATTCCATTTCATTCTTCAGATTTGGGAAATTTTCTGATATTATTTCATTGAATAGGTTGTTCATTCCTTTGGTTTGTTTCTCTAAGCCTTCCTCAATCCCAATAATTCTTAAATTTGGCCTTTTCATGATATCCCATAGTTCTTGTAGATTCTGTTCATGATTTCTTACCATCTTCTCTGTTTGTTCAACTTTGTTTTCAAGGTTAAAAATTTTGTCTTCAATGTCTGAGGTTCTGTCTTCCAGGTGTTCTATTCTACTGGATGTGCTTTCTATGGTGTTCTTAATTTGGTTTATTGTTCCCTTCATTTCAAGGATTTCTGTTTGTTTTTTTTCAATATCTCTAACTCTTTGTTGAAATGATCTTTTGCTTCCTGTATTTGCTCTTTTAACTGTCGATTGGTGTGATCATTCAATGCCTGCATCTGCTCTTTCATCTCATCATTCAGTGCCTGCATTTGCTCTTTCATCTCATCGTTTGCTTCTCTGATCATTTTAATTATGTACATACTGAACTTCTTTTCTGTCATTTCTTCTGCCATGCTGTCATTGGGTTTTATTGATGTAACATCTAGATTTGTTTGCGGCATTTTCTTTCCTTGTTTTCTCATATTTTTCAGGTATCAGTGGACTGCTGAGATATTGCGGATTTCCTCTATTGACTTACAATGTCCCTGACGATTTCTATATATATCCCCTCTTAGCCTTCAGTAGGCTGAAGTCTTGGAGGAAGTTGATAATGCGGTGCTCCACAAGGAAGCTGCCTCTCTAGGAGTGGTGGCCTCCAGGTGGGGTATATTCCCTGCTAGTGGGCAGAGGTGCCTCCACTTGTTGACCAATGGTCATCCAAAGGGGAACTAGGGTGCGGGCTAAGGCAAGACCTGTTTGGGCCTGTGTCTCTGGTTTTACCACCCTTTTGGGGAAACCTCACCCGGCAGGGAAGACTCACACGGTGGGGAGGTCTCACTGGTCAGTTCCCCTCCTAGAGGTTCCCCTAAATTTACAGCTACCGCCTGGGCTCGGCTGCCTTCCTCTGCAAAGTTCCCAGGGGCCCTGCCCTACCTCCTGGGCTTGGGAGCCTCACCCTTTGCAGATGAATCTCCTTAGGCTGCCCCTCCTCAGAGAATCTGCCGCAGTCCTGGAATCTTTGATCCACCCCTAAGCGTGTCTCTGTGCGGCGCTTCCACCCAGATGCCTCCTAGATCCTGGGACCCTGCTCTGCACCTAATCGCCTGGCTATGTGGCCCCTCCTCTGAGCAGCCACCTGGGGCCCCATACAATCTCTCTGAGTCCCAGTGACCCGCCGCACGCCTCTTCCTCCAGACAGCCTCCCCGTATTCCGGTGTGGTCACTAGGAGTCCAAGCAACTCACTGGGTGCCTCCTCCTCCCACCAACCACCCGTTGCCCTGGGCAATCACTCCGAGTTGAAGTGACCCATCCCATTCCTCCTCCTCCTCCAGGTATTCCCCCGGGTGTTCAGGAGCAGTCGCTCTGAGTGGCTCTGAATCCACGTGACCCGCTGCATGCCTCCTCTGGGCAGCCGCCCTGGTTCAGCCACTTGAGACCAAGCAACCCACCGCGCTCCTCCTCCAGGCAGGCCCCCTGTGTTCAGGAGCGGTTGCTTTAAGTCCAATCAAGTCACCAATTGCTTCCTCCTCTGAGCAGCCGCCTGGAGCTCTAATGCAGTCATTGAGAGTCCAAACGACCCGCCGTGCTCCTCCTCCTTCTCCTCCTCCTCCTCAGGGCAGGCCCCGGTGTTCAGAAGTGGTCTGAGTCCAAACAGCTCGCCACGCAACTCCTCCTCTGGCAACCGCCTGTAGCTCTGGTGTAGTCACTCCGAATCCAAGTGGCCACACTCCTCCTCCTCCTCAGGCAGGCCCCGGTGTTCTGAGTCCACACAGCTCTCCTCGCCGCTCCTCCTCCGGGCAACCTCCCGGAGCCCCAGTGGTTGCTCCGATTCCCAGCGCTGTGCTGAGCGGCCTCCTCTCTGAAGCGCCCAGTTGTCCGAGTTCACTGCTCCAGTGAGGGGAGGGGTGTCTTGCCGGGCAGCTCTACTTCACAAAGTTCCCTGCGTTCCGGGACTACTGTCCCATCCAGTACACCTCCCCAACGCCTCCCGGCTGCTTTGAGTTGGTCCCAAGTCTCTCAATATCTCCTCTTTTGAATCCTGAGTCCTGGAGCAACATGAAATGCAGCCACCCTCTAGTCTGCCATCTTGAAACCCTCAGTAATTTTTTAAGTATACCAATTTCAGTTGAATTTAAGAAAAAAATTCAGGTGATAGAGAATCAGTTACAAACTTTACATATGTATTTTGAACAAAAATGCATATTTGATATAAGATTACCATGATATTATGATTAAAAATCTTAAAATTAAAAAGAAACATTTTTTAAAAAATAAACTTTGGGATGTAGGTCATGGTTAAGCTCCCATGGGTTCATTTTCCTCTTGTGGAGGATGAGAAAGTAAGTTCCTCACACATTCTTTCATGCCTCCACCCAACATTTTGCTATCAGGTTATTGTTTTATGCCATGGGCTATAATTTGCCTGCCATCTCCCTTCCCTTGGATATTTTGTCAAATCCTAGGTTTATTGGAAGGCATCACTCATCTCCAGTCCTGGAACCATGGCTTCTTCCTTTCTGCATTTATTTAGACTCAAGTCTTTAGTTGGCACAGCCCCACATTATAGATGGAAACAAGAAGGGTTGCTCAAAGTCAACTTCCCATGGCCAAACACTGCAGGAATTGAGATTCAGAACAGTATTTACCTGTTGTACAGATAGTGTTCAGGAAAGCCATCGGGCCCTGAGATTTTGGACTTCAGTGCTGGCATCAAGAATAAAGAGACTCACTCTCTGTGAACTTTCTGGGGATTATGAGGGACCCTGGACAGGTGTCAGGGTTAACTCTGCCCCCAAGACTCAAAATGTGAAAAGGACAGGTTTCCTATGGTGGCTTCTTTCCATCACAAGAGACCTGAGAAAGGAGTTGGTGACAAAAATTGGTGCTCCTCTTGAACTAGATTTTTCCTGAACCAGAGGACTATGAAGAAACGGTGGAAGAAGGAAACCTAGTATGTGCCACAAAATACTGAAAAAATATTTTTACTTGAAAAAAAAAATATTCCCAGAGGTGAGTAGTTAGGCTTTATGACTAGCTAATCATGCTATCAGGCCCCATGATTTTTCCTATTTTCCATTCTGAAATCCTTTTCAATACAGCTATAGGGAAAGGAGAAGAAATGAAGAAAAAAGAGCTAGTGGTCCAGTGGCTTCCATTGGCATCTTACTGACCAGCACAAAATCAATGCTACTCCTGCCTGCAAAAGATACTGGGAAATTTACTTTTAGTTTTTGGTATGTTGACTGTGTTTTCATTTTGGTTGCAGGGACTGAATTCAGGGGTACATAACCACTGAGAAACATTCCCAGCCCTTTTTAATTTTGAGAGACAGGGTCTTGCTATGTTGCTTACTGCCTTGATAAGTTGCTGAGGATGGCCTCAAACTTGGGATCCTCCAGCATGAGCCTCCCCATATTCAGGGATTTTAGGAATGTGCCACCACACCTGGCTATTTTGTTTATTATTTATTTAGGTGCTGGGTATAAAGTCTGGAGTCAGACACATGTCAACAACTATTCTACCACTGGCATGCACCTCCAGCCTAACACCTGTCATTTTGTCCTATTAGCAGCATATTTTTTAAAGGTAAGGGACCCATGGAACAAATGAGGGTTTTCTGGAGCTGGGCCAGAGCCACCAGCTGTGGTGGAATGGCTGTGCAGCAGAGCCAGTGCAGGGTTTCAGGGCCATGGCAGGGTGAGCACCCCATAAGGACAGCCCCAGGATGTTGGTCTGAATGAGAACTAGTGGGCTGTTGATGGAGGATAGGTGGTGGTGTCCATGCTCAGACATTGTTTTTTATGTTGTTGGGGAAAGACATCCCAGGTGAAAGAGAAGCAGGCAGTAAGTGCATTTGGAAGCTTAACCACTGAGCAACATTCCCAGCACTTTTCATTTTGAGAAAGGGTTTAACTTAATTTCTCAGAGTCTTGCTAAATTACTGAGGCTGGCTTTAAACTTGCAATCCTCTGGCCTCACCTTCCCAAACACCTGGGATTATAGGCATCCACCACTGTGTCTAGCCTAAAAATTTTTTAAAGTTCTTTATCCCATGCTAATATGAATCTATTTTAACTTACTATAAAATATACTTAAAACTTACATGAAATAATCTTGTATGTGCAGGCACATACCATTTATATGGACATATATGTCACAAAGTGCAACAGTGTCCTAGTAATCAAGTGTGACACATAAAATCTTGGACACATATGGACATTTGATTTATATTTTTCTATTCTTTTTTCTGTATTTATCTTGTGAGACAGCCCAAAAACACTGAATGAGTGAATAGAGAAAATTGTGTTACTTTACCTGATCAGTATTTGGGGAAAAGTTTGTCTTTTCTAGTAGTGGTAGCGAGTTTTCATTTTTCACAAATACTGCATGTTGAAACTCATATATTGAATCTTAAAAAGTTGATCACACAAAAGTTGAGAACAGAATAGCTTCCTATACCTATGATAAGAAGGTGAATGGGACTGATGGTAGGTAAGTAGCGTCAAAAACAGTTAAGAGGGAAAAGTAGCTCAGGTTTTATAGCACAATAGGGTGATTACACTTTATAATAGCAACTTATACAAATCAAAAACTCAGAGAAGTATTTCAAGGGTTCAAAAATAAAAATGACAATTTGAATAAATGGGAATTACCCTGATTTTATTACTATACCCTGTGTAAGCCCATGGAACCTTGATACTGTGTCCCATATCCAAGTACAAAGAGTAGATTCCAATTAACAGTGAAATAAAAAGAAATCAGCACTTCAATATTTTAACCAATTATCTACATCACATCAGATTTTTAAATGGTCTCCCACAATCATGAATATTTCAGTATTCTGGATGTGAACACTCAGGTCCAAAATCTCAGGAACCACATGGCTCTCTTGAGGAGTGTTGTACAATAGGCAAACACTGGTCTGAACCTCAATTTCTGCACTGACGAGCCACGGAAAAAGGGACTTTGAGCAAGCCTTGATGTTTTTATGTATAAAGTGGTGTTGTGCCAATATAAGACTTGAATATAGATAAACAGAGGAAGGAACAAGCCAAGGTAACAGGACTGGAGGTAAGAGATTCCTCCAATAAACATAGGATTTTTGTAAATTTTCCAAAGGAAGGGAGGTGGCAGAAAGATTACAGACCTTGGCTTAAAACAGTAGCCTAACAAAATGTTGAGTGTGATCATGAAGAGTGTGTGAAGGACTTACTGTTTTCTTCTGTCCCAATAGAGATATAGATAAGTGCTACAATTAAAATAAGTAAATTAAGAAAAATTCCCATAATTATTTTTTTGTTTTGTTTTGTTTTTTGGTACAGGGATTGAACCCAAGAACGTTTAATCACTGAGCCACCTTCCAAACCCTTTTAAAATTTTTTTTAAAAGTTTATTTTGGGAAAAATTTTAATCATAATATTAGGGTGATCTTATATCAAATAAGCATTTTGGGAAATATCCAAGGGAAGGGAGGTGCAGGTAGATTACAAACCTTGGCATAAAAAAAAATAGCTTGATTGCTAAATGTTGAGTATGGGTTGGAAGGTGTAAGGAACTTACTTTTCTCCTCCTCCGCAACAAAAAAATAAATGCTCAAATGGCAATATGTAATTTAAGCAAAATGACCCACAATTTTAAAAGATTGCTTTCATTTTGATTTTTGTTGTTGAAAGGACATGCACAAGGTCTGAACAGAATGCAAGCACCATGCTACACACTGGAATTTCACACAAAAGATTATTGTCAGTAAAACACTTGTGAACCGACAAGACCGTCCTTCCAGAGAGAGCATCAGTATGTCTCACAGAGCAGTTTTATAGTGTGCAATAGAAACTTTTATGCATGCTTAGTCATTGCATCATGGGCTGGACTGGGGTTGACCTCTACATTTTAAGGGAAGCTAAGGGGCATTGCCTCAGGATCAAAACTTGGGATCCTCATAGGTAAAAGGGATTCTGACCTAAGATGGTGGATCTGATGCCAATATTCTTACCTTTTTGATTTTATGATGCTGGGGTTGGGATGATGGACTTTCTTCTGTAGCTTCTTCCTGTTAGGGTGAAGAGTCACATTCCTCTACAAAGGGGATCAGAAAGGGCTTTAGATGGGAGCAGAGTTTTGGAGTCAGAGGTGTCAGTCTTAGCTTTGGGTGTCAGGCACTGGTGATCTTGAAGAAGAAGCAGTTGTTTGAATGATTGGTTGGTGAACTTGTGTATCTGATCTTGTAGGAACTTCTGTAGGCAATTTAGCAGTCATTGTCCTATTTAGGAATGTCTGTAGGCCTTAAACCATCCAAGAATTTTGGACTCTGGCAGTTTGTCTTGATAGTTGTAAGGCACTCCTCTCTGCTTAAGAATCTAGTTTTTACTTCTAGTTTTTACTTATTCTAGGGGGCTAACGAAAGTGTACATCTTAGGTTACATTTGACTATTATTTCTACCTTTAAAAGCCCAGGTATGGCTATGTTTTGGTTTTAATTGTTTTGCTAGGTTTTCAAGATGAAGCTGGTCAAACAACTCACCACTCGCCTCTCCTCTGAGCAGCCGCCTGGAGCTCCAACACAGTCACTGCGAGTCCAGGCAACCCCTCCGTACTCCTCTTCCTCCTCCGGGCAGGTCCAGGTGTTCAGGAACGGTCGCTTTGAGTCCAGACAGCTTGCCACACAGCTCCTCCTCTGGCAACTGCCCCTATCTCTGGTATAGTCACTCCGAATCCAAGTGGCCATGCTCCTCCTCCTCCTCCTCTGGGCAGGCCCCAGCATTCAGGAGTGGTTGCTCTGAGTCCAAATAGCTCGCCAAGCAGCTCCTCCTCTGGCAACCACCTGTAGCTCTGGTGCAGTTGCTCCCAGTCTAAGCACCTCGCCGCGCTGCTCCTCCTCCTCTGGTCAGACCCCGGTGTTCAGGGGTCGTCGCTCTGAGTCCAATCAGCTCTCCTTGCAGCCCCTCCTCTGGGCCACTGCCCGGAGCCCCAGTGGTTGCTCCGAGTCCAAGCACTGTGCTGAGCGGCCTCCTCTATGATGCTACCAGCCATCTGAGTTCACTGCTCCAGCGGGGGGAGGGGTGTCTCGCTGGGCAGCTCTACTTCACAAAGTTCCCTGCATTCTGGGACTACCGCCCCATCTGGGATGCCTCCCCAACGGGAGAGACTCACCCAGCTGCTTTGAGTTGGTCCCAAGTCTCTCTTTATCTCCTCTTTTGAATCCTGAGTCCTGCAGCAACATGAAAAGCAGCCACCCTCTAGTCCGCCATCTTGAAAACCAAATTCTACATTTTTGAGCTCATAACATTAATTTTTTTGATCAGTCCTAATTCTATTCCACTAGAGTGTTTGAACATCTGTTACATTGCAATGGAAATTCACTTAAAAAATCTACGAGGTCTTGCTTTTGTGTTATGTGTATATCTTTTTGTCTATGTATGTGCATATATCCACATACCATGTACATGATATAAAAATTGATATATAATGAGCACTCATGAATTCAAATTCAAAATATGAATCCAGATACCTTTAATTCACATGACTTTAAGGTTCATTTAAACTGAGTAAACAAATAAAGGTAAAATATTTTAAAAAAAATTTTAACTCACAATTCTCTCTAGGAGATCAAATTAATAAAACGTTGAAGTCTGTGAAATATCTAATCCATTCTTTCCAGGACTTTTCTTCAACAGGAAAGAGATGGCAAACACTCTTCAATATGCTATCTGATATCTTGGATTTTACAGTAAAATAAGTCAAGTAGATTTGACATGTATGGGATTACTCAAATGTGTTAGACATCTGTTAATCTAAAAAGTTAAAATGCTCACTGTTAAATATAATACCAAATACACTTAACTCCTTAAATGCCTTGAGGAGATATACTTGAACATTGTGTTTCCATAAATTGGTAAAAAATAAGAGATGTGATTCTATGTATAAGAGGTCCAAAAGTTTCAACTGTGCTTCAATTAGAGTTCTATAAATAACATAATGTATTTCATCTTATTATAATTGAGTAATTCATCTAATTTCAGAAAACTTATAAGAGTTGTTTCAGAATGTGAACCAAAATGGGGTCTAAAGATAGGAAAGAAAATAGAGGTTCCAGGTATGGATATAGATTTAGTAGATGGGAAAAGAAAATATTTCTGGGAGGACCAAAAGCCAGATGGTTGGCTCTGCATTGGATGTGGGCAGGTTGGCACACCTGTCACTGCATGGCCTTATGGCAGCCATGGCCAGACTATCAATGGTGAGGTCCCAGGCAAGAGTCAGCTGATGCCCTGGGAAAAGGATGTGCAGTTGAACCCTCAGCCTTGGGTGCCCCCTGGCTGGGGAGACCAGAATGGTGGATGATATCTGCTCTTGCCCCAGTGTCCATCGCTCATGCTGGGAGGACCTGCCCATGGTGGTGGCAGCATTGGAGCAGGAGTTGCTGACGACCTTGGTGAAGCTGCTGCAGACCACCAGTCCTTGCTGGAGTATGAGGGCAAGGAGCAGAGTGGGCTGCCCCCAGAACGGGTGGGCAGGGAGAGCCACCGTTGGTGTTGGTGCTGGGCAAGAGCATACCCAGTCTGCTATGCCCATGTGGCAGCTGGTGCTGAATCTGGCACACAAGGCGCACAGGCCTGGGGTCTGCTTCAGTGGGGAGCCACCGGCTGACGATACCTGGGAGCCTCTGACCATGGCTGTGGGGGGAGAAGCTGCCACTGCCCATGTAGAAACCCTGAACCAAGAAGCCTCCCCAACATATGTTCCCTGTCACTACTGGACCACTACTGTGAATGACACAGATTCTGCAAGGAGAGCTCAGGTCCCCCAAAATTATAAAAGCAGGGAAACTCAAAAAAAGGAAGCCCAATAAGGTCAGTGATTTCAGAGATTGACGAACTGGCCAACAACAGGAGAGTTAGTGACCACTGAAAAAAAAACTTTGTGCAGTCTCAGAGTGTCATCTGCCAAGGAAATGAAAGCCACAAATTAGAAAAGAAAAAGAAGAGAAGGTTGAAAAGAGGTGTAACAGTGAGAGCAAAGAAGACCAGGACACAAATTTAGATGGTCCTATTGAAAATGTCTGTGAGCATGAGGCCCAGTCCAGCAGCAATGAAAGAGAGCTAATAAATACAAGTGAGTACTACTGCATTTAGATGATGTAAAACCACAGACTCAGGAGAGACCTGGATCCTGGAACAATTCTTGGTGTCAACCTGAAGCAAATAAGTCATTCCATAATAACAGGAGAAATGTCACATGAAGTTGAAGGTGAGACAGAGAAAAAAGAGAAGATCAGGAGAAGTATCCAATGTGAGGATTAAGGGGGATAAAATCTGAGGTCCTTCAGAGGCCAAGGAGGAAGACAAGACTGGGGAAGAGGATGAGGCAAAGGAAACCTTCAAGTGAATTTTGATCATTTGTATGGCTACCAAGAACATTGTGAAAGGATGGGTCCATCATTTCAAACAGAAATTAACACCAGTATGATGTCTTACTATGATGATGGTACTAGTGTGCAGGTGTATCCTGGGGAAGAAGTATTGCTTAAACAGTATATTAAGTGTCAAATTGAATATTACTTCAGTATAGAAAACTTGGAACATGACTTCTTTCTGAAGAGAAAGATGAATGAGTGAAATTTCTTGCCTATTTCCCTGATTGCTGAATTTCACCATGTTCAGGCTCTCACTGCAAACCTTAATCTCATTTTAGAGGCCCTGAAGGACAACACAAAAGTAGAAGTTTGGGATGACAAAATGAAGAAAAAGATAGAACCAGAAAAATGACCAATCCTGGGTCCTCCTCCCAGCAGTGTTCCACAGACAGAATTCTCCCAGCTGATCGATTGTCCAGAGTTTGTTCCAGGCCCAAACTTTTGCTCACATACAGGTAACAGCTTGTCTTCCAGAAGCAATTGCATGAGAGTGGGCTCTTTAATCCATTTTACCTGTCTCTTCTTTGTTGATTTAGCCTTGGTAGGAAAATTAATACAAAACTTTTAATCCTCCAAATTCTACTTACATTATCTCCCACAAGATTGTTTAAATATGGATCTAAGATTATGGGTGAGGTTCTGTCATGTTCTTGTTTTTAATTTATGCATGTACTTTGTCATGTGTGGAATTTTTATCAATTTTTGCTGAGTGACTGTGGATACATCATGCCAGTTTTCCCTTTTAGGGTTGAGATTGTCTTAAGTGTAATACATGAGGAGGGGGGTAGCCTTCCTTTAATTGTTAAACTTGTGCTTTAGCCTTGTCTTGCAAAGACAGGTGACCCACATTCAAAAGCAGAATTGAGGTTCTTTTTAATCTGGTGGTGTTTAGAATTTCCAAAACCCACTTCAGTGTTAAGGACGTTTTCTGAGTCATTTTTAAGACAATTCCTCTAGGGTGAAAAATGTGCTTAAACTTTCCAATCAGGGTGATGATCTACGGATCTGTGGAAGTCATCTGATGTGAATGTGCAGTGCAACAGGTGACTCACTGAGTTGCACTATGCACACTGGAAAAAACCATGCTGCAGACAGGGAAGCCACCAGACTGCATCTGTGTGACAGTGTCCACCACCAAACCCTGGGCAGGACAACAGTGGAAATGACCACCTCTACCTTGATGGGTGACAGAGCCAGGGACTGCTGCTGGCCTTGAAGGAGCTGCCCAATTCTTTCTGTGTGACTGAACTTAGGCTGCCTGTCTAGATTTATTTGCAGGGGAAGCTAATACTATCATTGTGGATACACTGTAGGTTCTGTCTCTTGTTTCCAGGCATAAGTACTTGTGTCCAGGTCAATAAAGCAGAGAATGAGAGCACTGTGTGGCATTTCCCAGACCTTCATCTGCCCTTTGCCATGGGGAACATTGCATAACCCACATGTTACGGTATTGCACATGGACCGTAAGATTTACTAATGTGGACATTTAAGGTGTAAGAAATTGAAGAAATAAACAAGGTTATTTTCCCATTATTCTTCAAAATGTATTTTTGATACATCAGTATAAGTCCTGTCCATCAGAAAAGCATTAATGATGGACAGTTACACAGAAACTTTTATCTCATTTCTTTGTCAGCCCTATGCTTCTACTCCCATCAAGCAAATTGCAAATTGGGCAACTGTTTTAAAAGTTGAATAAATATGACAATGTGTTTTTGCTTGTTTTTTATTTAAGATAAAATGGCTGATTGTAATAGTTAGATTTATTTATTGTGTAAACTTGGGTTCAAGATAACACTTTTAACTAGCTTATGAGCAATTATCGGTAAGTTGGATAATGTAGAAATACTTTTTCCACAGGATAGTTAATTTAGGTCAGTCAAGTTGGTGACGCCGGTCCATAAATCATTTATGAATTATTAATAAAATTATAAGAATAAAATTTTAAAAAGAAAAGAAAATGTTCCTGGTAAGAAATACATGAGGGTCTAAGCTTGTATATAACTAAGTTGGTTATATGTTTGTGAGACAATCAGTTAAAGCTATTTAAGTTTTGTCCCTAATCTCAAATACTAATGTACTGATATAAACCAAAGTTTAATCTATTAGTTAAATTGACAAAGATTTCTTAAAAATATCAATTTACTCATAACACTGTTTCTGCACAGACTTATTTTAAAAAATAATTTAAAAAATTAAGGATTGTACAATTATGGTTAAATAAGAACTTTTAAAGTATTGTATTATACTACAGATTCTAAATTTTTCTTTAAAAGCTAAATTGGTTAATAGAAATCCATCAAGATAATTGTGCTATTACTCTCATTTATATATTAAATGTGTTTATAGCTTTCAGATATACTAGTCTTAAAAGTAGAAAATATATCAAGCTGGTATTCTCCAAACTAAGCTTCTCTGTAATGGTAATTATAATTATAAACTTATAAGAAGAGTGAGTTTTATTGGGGATTTATTTATATCATTTAATGTTCTGAAACTGGATCCAAACCTTATGTTTCTTCTACACTGGAATAAAAATGTAAATGTATTTCCAAAAGTTAGTAAGAGCCTGATCTATTTAAAGGTTAATATTGTGAAACATGAAAGCATTTTGCACTTTGCTACACAAAAGAAAAGTTTAAAATCCTCCAAGTCTTTCCTTGATTTATGCTTTAAATATAATCTTATATGGTATGAACTAGTATTTGTATAGAGTAAGAAAACAATATATGTGAACTTTGTAAAATGATATTTAAAAAAGAGGAACACATTAACTTCAAAACTAGAACACTTTGCCTAAGATTTGAGACGACTCACTGATAAGCGGATGATGACACATAATGGGGGGTGGCAGGGGGGCAAGAATTGAGGAAGGAAGGACTGTATAGAGGGAAAAGAGGGGTGGGAGGGGTGGGGAGAAGGGGGAAAATAACAGAATGAATCAAACAACATTACCCTATGTAAATTTATGATTACACAAATGGTATGCCTTTACTCCATGTACAGAGAAACAACGTGTATCCCATTTGTTTACAATAAAAAAAAAAAAGATTTGTGAAGAGCCCCACCTCACCTGACATAAGTCTCTGCCTCCCACCTTACTACATGTTAGAGTGGCTCCAAAATAAACTAGATTTTAGCTCATTCAAAGTTATATTCAAAGGATTGGTTTTTATTGTAAAGTTGCTCTGATCTCAAACAGGGGATATAATGTGGTATAATGTATAGCTCAGCCAAAATTCAAGATAGTTTTTACAGAAACTAAACATGATTTTACTTTTGTTAATTCATTTTATAATTTTTCTTGTAAACTCTATAACTGTTGCCTGTTTGTGTTTTGCACAGGTGCTGCTTCAAGAACAAACAACCTGAGGTACTTTGACATAATAAGTCATCACCTACAGGACAGATAGAATAATAAAGACCCCAATTAAATAAAAGCAGAACATGACTCTAAAGTCATAGACATTGAAGATAAAGCTCAGTACTCTTACTTTATGACTGGTGAGACTGGCTTGCTGGATGTTTAAGATCAAGGCTTAATGATTGAGATTAAAATAAATGGGCCAAGAAACCAATATTTGACTCTTGCCCAGGGCATCAGACTGAAGCCAGAGAACAAGAGAATTTCTCAAGGAAGCTTTACAACACTGGGCTACATTATCTCCTGATCAGGGTGATTGAAGAGGCCACTAGAGAATGAAAAGCCAATCAGTGCACCTGCTACAAAGAAGAGGGTCATTGAAAAAGGGAGAAATCCCTGAGGCTTCCAAAGAAGCCACCTGACCAAGGATGCCCTACCTAGCAAAAGGCAACAAAGGAGCTAAGGAGCTGCTCTCAAGTTCCCCATGAGTGGCACTCATGGGAACTCAGCTGACTCTAGCAACAGGCAGGAAGAGGCAAATTTGGACTCAAAGCAACCGCTCCTGAACACTGGGCTGCCTGGAGGAGGAGCACGGTGGGTGGCTTGGTCTCGAGTGGCCACAACAGAGCTCCAGGCGGCTGCCCGGAGGAGGCGTGCAGTGGGTCACGTGGACTCAGAGCGACTCAGAGCAACTCAGAGTGACCGCTCCTGAACACCCGGGGGGCTACCTGGAGGAGGAGGAGGAATGGGGCAGGTCACTTGGACTCGGAGAGACTGCCCAGAGCAACGGGCAGCTAGAGGGAGGAGGAGGCATGCAGTGAGTGGCTTGGGCTCCTAGTGACCGCACCAGAACACCGGGCAGCAGTCTGGAGGAACAGGCGTGCGGCGGGTCACTGGGACTCAGAGGGATTGTACGGGGCTCCAGGTGGCTGCTCAGAGGAGGGGCTGCAGAGCCAGGCAATTAGGTGCAGAGCAGGGTCCCAGGACCTAGGAGGCTTCTTGGTGGAAGAGCCACACAGAGACACGCTTAGGGGCGGAGCAAAGGTTCCAGGACTGCAGGCAGATTCTCTGAGGAGAGGCAGCCTAAGGAGACCCGTCTGCGAAGGGTGACTTCCCAGGACCAGAAGGTAGGTCCAGGCCCCTGGGAACATTGCAGAGGAAGGCAGCCCAGCCGAGGTGTTACCTGTAGATTGAGGGGAAACACTAGGAGGGGAACTGACCAGTGAGACCTCCCCATCAGGTGAGTCTTCCCTGCTGGGTGAGGTTTTCCCACAAGGATGATAAAACCAGAGACACAGACCCAAACAGGCCTTGCCTCAGCCCACAGCCTAGTTCCCCTTTGGATGACCATTGGTCAACAAGTGGAGACACCTCTGCCCACTAGCAGAGAATATACCCCACCTGAAGGCTAACACCCCTAGAGAGGCAGCTTCCTTGTGCAGCACTGCACTATCAACTTCCTCCAAGAGTTCAGCCTACTGAAGGCTAAGAGGGGATACACTAGAAATCTTCAGGGACATTATAAGTCAATAGAGGAAATCTACAATATCTCAGTGGTCCACTGACACCTGAACAATATGAGAAACAAGGGAAGAAAATGCCCCAAACAAATCTAGATGTTACATCAATAAAACCCAATGACAGCATGGCAGAAGAAATGACAGAAAAGGAGTTCAGAATGTACACAATTAAAATGATCAGGGAAGCAAACGATGAGATGAAAGATCAAATGCAGGCATTGAATGATCACACCGATTGACAGTTAAAAGAGCAAATACAGGAAGCAAAAGATCATTTCAATAAAGAGTTAGAGATATTGAAAAAACAAACAAAAAAATCCTTGAAATAAAGGAAACAATAAACCAAATTAAAAACTCCATAGAAAGCATTTCCAATAGGATAGAACACCTGGAAAACAGAACCTCAGACATTGAAGACAAAATTTTTAACCTTGAAAACAAAGTTGAACAAACAGAGAAGATGGTAAGAAATCATGAACAGAATCTACAAGAACTATGGGATATCATGCAAAGGCCAAATTTAAGAATTATTAGGATTGAGGAAGGCTTAGAGAAACAAACCAAAGGAATGAACAATCTATTCAATGAAATAATATCAGAAAATTTCCCAAATCTGAAGAATGAAATGGAAAATCAAGTTCATGAGGCTTATAGGACTCCAAATACACAAAATTACAACAGACCCACACCAAGGCACATTATAATGAAAATACCTAACATACAAAATAAAGACAGAATTTTAAATGCTGTGAGAGAAAAGAATGAAATTACAATCAGGGGGAAACCAATATGAATATCAGCAGGTTTTTCAATCCAGACCCTAAAAGCTAGAAGGGCCTGGAACAACATTTTTCAAGTCCTGTAAGAAAACGGATGCCAACCAAGAATCTTATAGCCAGCAAAACTTACCTTCAAATTTCACGATGAAATAAAATCCTACCATGATAAACAAAAGCTACAAGAATTTACAAAAAGAAAGCCAGCATTACAGAATATTCTCAGCAAAATATTCCATGAGGAAGAGATGAAAAACAAAGAAGCAAATCAGCAAAGGGAGGAATTATCCTAAAGGAATTGTCAAAGGAGGAACCAAGTTGTGTCAAATAAAAAAATAAATAAAAAAATAAATAAAATTTAAAAAATGAACCAAATTACTGGGAATACAAATCATATCTCAATAATAACCCTGAATGTTAATGGCCTGAAATCATCAATCAAAAGACATAGACTGGCAGATTGGATTAAAAAGAAAGATCCAACAATATGTTGCCTGCAAGGGACTCACCTCATAGAAAAAGATACTCATAGACTAAAGTTGAAAGGATGGGGAAAAACATACCATGCACATGGACTCAGCCAAAAAAGCTGGAGTATCCATCCTCATTTCAGATAATATGGACATCAAGCCAAAGTTAGTCAGAAGGGATAAAGAAGGACATTTCCTACTGCTTAAGGGAAGCATAAATCAGCAAGATATAACAATCATAAACATCTATGCCCCAAACAGTGGCTCATCCATGTATGTCAAACAAATCCTTCTCAATTTCAGAAACGAAATAGACCATAACACAATAATACTAGGTGATTTTAACACACCTCTCTCACCACTGGTCAAATGTTCCAAACAAAAATTGAACAAAGAAACCATAGATATCAATAACACAATCAATAATTTAGACTTAACGGACATTTATAGAATATACAATCCAATTAAGAGCGAATATACTTTCTTCTCAGCAGCACATGAATCCTTCTCTAAAATAGACCATATATTACGCCACAAAGCTAATGTTAGCAAATACAAGAAGATAGAGACACTACCATGTATTCTATCAGATCATAATGGATTGAAGTTAGAAATGAATGAAAGAGTAAAACACAGAAACTATTCCAACATTTGGAGATCAAACAATATGCTATTATATGATGAATGGATAACAGAAGATATTAGGAAGGAAATTAAAAAATTCTTAGAGGTAAATGAGAACAAAGAAACATCATATCAAAATCTCTGGGACACTATGAAAGCAGTACTTAGAGGGAAATTTATTTCATGGAGCGCATTCAATAAAAGAAGTAAAACTCAACAAATAAACGACCTAACACTACAGCTCAAAGCCCAAGAAAAAGAAGAACAGACCAGCACCAAAAGTAGTAGAAGACAGGAAATAGTTAAACTCAGAGCTGAAGTCAATGAAATTGAAACAAAAGAAACAATGGGAAAAATTAACAAAATAAATAGCTGGTTCTTTGAAAAAAATAAACAAAATTGATAAACCATTAGCCACACTAACAAAGAGAAGATGAGAGAAAACCCAAATCACTAAAATTCTGAATGAACAAGGATATATCACAACAGACACGATAGAAATTCAAAACATAATTAGAAGCTATTTTGAAAATCTATACTCCAAAAAAATAGAAAATTTCAAAGACATCAACAGGTTTCTAGAGACATGTGAATTGCCTAAAGCGAACGAGGAGGACATACACAATTTAAACAGACCAATTTCAAGTAATGAAATAGAAGAGGTCATCAAAAGCCTACCAACAAAGAAAAGTCCAGGACCAGATGGGTTCTCAGCTGAGTTCTACAAAACCTTTAAAGAAGAGCTCATTCCAATACTTCTCAAAGTATTCCATAAAATAGAAGAGGAGGGAGCCCTCCCAAACTCATTTTATGAAGCCAATATCACACTGATACCTAATCCAGACAGAGACACATTGAGGAAAGAAAATTTCAGACCAATATTCTTAGTGAACATCGATGCAAAAATTCTCAACAAAGTTTTAGCAAATCGCATTTAAAAACATATTAAAAAGATAGTGCACCATGATCAAGTGGGTTTCATCCCAGGGATGCAAGGTTGGTTCAACATCAGGAAATCAATAAATGTCATTCACCATATCAATAGACTTAAAGTCAAGAATCACATGATTATTTCAATAGATGCAGAAAAAGCATTTGATAAAATACAGCACCCCTTTATGCTCATAACACTAGAAAAATTAGGGATAGTGGGAACATTCCTTAACGTAAAGGCCTTTTATGCTAAGCCCATGGCTAATATCATTCTAAATGGTGAAAAACTGAAAGCATTCCCCCTAAAAACTGGAGCAAGGCAGGGATGCCCTGTTTCACCACTTCTATTCAATATCGTCCTTGAAGCTCTAGCCAGAGCAATTAGACAGACCTAAGAAATTAAAGGGATACGAATAGGAAATAAGAACTCAAACTATCCGTATTTGCTGATGATATGATTATATACTTTGAGGAACCAGGAAATTCCCCCAGAAAAGTTTTAGAACTCACAAGTGAATTCAGTAAAGTAGTGGGATATAAGATCAATGCACATACATCTAATGCATTTTTATACATAAGTGATGAATTTTTAGAAAGAACAATCAGGAAAACTACACCATTCACAATAGCCTCGAAAAAAATAAAATACTTGGGAATCAATCTCACAAAAGAGGTGAAGACCTCTACAATGAGAACTACAGTACACTAAAGAAAGAAATTAAAGAAAACCTTAGAAGATGGAAAGATCTCCCATGTTGTTGGATAGGAAGAATTAATATTGTCAAAATGGCCATACTACCTAAAGTGCTATACAGATTCAGTGCAATTCCAATTAAAATCCCAATGATGTACCTTACAGAAATAGAGCCAGCAATTATGAAATTCATCTGGAAGAATAAGAAACCCAGAATAGCTAAAGCAATCCTTAGCAGGAAGAGTGAAACAGGGGTATGCAATACCAGATCTTCAACTCTACTTCAAAGCAATAGTAACAAAAACGGCATGGTATTGGTACCAAAATAGAAAGGTAGATCAATGGTACAGAATAGAGGACATGGACACAAACCCAAATAAATACAATTTTCTCATACTAGACAAAGGGGCCAAAAATATGCAATGGAGAAAAGATAGCCTCTTCAACAAATAGTGATGGGAGAATTGGAAATCCATATGCAACAGAATGAAACTAATCCCATATCTCTCACCATGCACGAAACTACACTCAAAATGGATTAAGGACCTCGGAATCAGACCAGAGACCCTGCAGATTATAGAAGAAAAAGTAGGTCCAGATCTTCAACATGTCAGTTTAGGACCATGTCGGGCTCAACAGGACTCCCGTAGCACAAGAAATAAAAGCAAGAATCAATAAGTGGGATAGATTCAAACTAAAAAGCTCTCTCTCAGGAAAGGAAACTGTCAGCAATGTGAAGAAGGAGCCTACAAAGTGGGAGAAAATCTTTGCCAATCATACTTCAGATAGAGCACTAATCTCCAGAATCTATTAAGAACTCAAAAAACTCTACACCAAGAATGCAAATAGTCCAATCGACAAATGGGCTAAGGAAATGAATAGACACTTCACAAAAGAAGATCTACAAGCAATCAACAAACATATGAAAGAATGTTCAACATCTCTAGTAATAAGAGAAATGCAAATCAAAACTACCCTAAGATTCCATCTCACCCCAATTAGAATGGTGATTATCAAGAATACAAGCAACAACAGGTGTTGGCGAGGATGTGGGGAGAAAGTTACACTCATACGTTGCTGGTGGGCTGCAAATTAGTGTAGCCACTCTGGAAAGCAGTGTGGAGAATTCTTAGAAACCTTGGAATGGAACCACCATTTGACCCAGCTATCCCACTCCTCGGCCTATACCCAAAGGACTTAAAATCAGCATACTGCAGAGATACAGCCACATCAATGTTCATAGCTGCTCAATTCACAATAGCCAGATTGTGGAACCAACCTAGATGTCCTTCAATTGATAAATGGATAAAGAAACTGTGGTATATATATACAATGGAATATTACTCAGCCATAAAGAATGATAAAATTATGGCATTTGCAGGCAAATGGATGAAATTTTAGAATATCATGCTAAGTAAGATAAGCCAATCTCAAAAACCAAAGGTCGAATGATATAGCTAATAAGTGGATGAGGACACATAATGGGGGGAAGGAGGGTTTAGTGTTAGGGTCAGAGTTAGGGTTAGGGAGGGAGGCAAGAATGGAGGAAGGAAGGTCCGTATAGAGAAAAAAGAGGGGTGGCAGGGGTGCTGTAAAGGGAAAAAAATAACAGAATGAATCAAACAACAATACCCTATGTAAATTTATGATTATACAAATGGTATGCCTTACGCCATGTACAAACAGAGAAACAACATGTATCCCATTTGTTTATAATAAAAAGAAGAAGAAAAAAATGTAGAATTCATGGCAAAATTGAGAGTCCTGGTAAAATAACAGAACCCTTAATTATTTTAATAAAGCATTATACATTGTACTTTTGGTTTAAATTTGTGGGAGTTCGGGTAAAGACAATTTTTTCCTTTTTTTCTTGGATTTGATATGAGTCTCCTACTGAGTCTGCAGGCTTCTTCCATTTATATTTCAATGTAAGCCTATTCTGAGATCTGGAAGTAGCTGAGAGAAGTTACTGGTTCAAGCAGAAACTTGATACCTGAGGTATTTGAAACATTTCTTCTTTAGTTGTTAATCAGACAGGTTTGTTTTTGAGAATGAAGCTACTGTACTACGTTCCTTATTGAGATATGCCATTGGCTATTGAGCTGATTTGTGCATGATCACCTATCCAGGATTTTGGGTGAATTATTTTAGGTTTATTTTTCTTCTCAGTGACAAATTTATTCTTTTTAAGTAGTTGGCCCTCTATGGATTCAGGATCTATGTTGGAGTGTTTTCTTATTTCCTTCCTGAGTCTCTCCATGAAAATAGCAGGACTTTCCTGAAAGTCTTATATAAGAGTTTTCCAGGCATTCTGTTTACCATTTGGATCCCAGTTAGGATAGTTTCTGGGAACTACCTGTGCTCCAGATGGTGAAGTTATAGCACACTTTTTCCAGGTGAATTTAACTACCTGGCATGATTTCTGAAACACTGCAATGTATTTATTTGAATTCTACAAAAACCTCCCTAAATTTATTTTTATCTGACTTATGTTGGGGGGTTCCCTTCATTTTTTCCTTAGTATGTGATTCCTTAAGGCTTTCTACTCTCATGGAAGAAATTATTGAGACTAAGCCTGGTAACATATGAAAGGCACTTTTCTTGATCATTTGTAATCTTGCAGTATGCAGGCTTGTGGTGAACCTGGCAATAGTATCGAGAGAGAAGCTCCCATTTGAGTGAGACGTAGTATTAGGAACTTCTCCCTAAGTTTGAGCTTCCATGCAATCCAGAAAATTCCATCTCTCACCACCTAGCTTTGTCAAAGTTATTTCTGGTCTTCTTTGGCAATGTACTAGGTTTCCAGTTTGCCCTATGCCAGAGACCCTTGGAGGATTCAGATGTAAAGGCATTACTGCTTTCCTAGTATAAACTCCTAATTATGAAAAAAAATGACAAAAGTAAAAAGTGTGCACTTTTGCCTATTTTTTGCTCTGTAGACTAAAGGGTCTCTGGAGGGTGAGGAGACAGTTATTGGGTTTTAGGTGTATAATGCCCTTTCTTGGAACATCTCCCTGGAGGGGTTGATTTTAAATGCTTCCCTCTTGCAGTGTAAGAGAACACAGTGAATACAATTAAGCACAGGAACAGTAATGGGGAGATTCCAGATAGACTAGTGAAGGCTAACTATGTGAACAAATGGAACCTGGGGATATTCTTACTAATCAACCCAGGTCTTTTTAGCAGAAGGTTGAGATCAGTATTGAGGGGGGGTTTCATCAGGATTTATATCTGGGTTTTCAGGAGGGTTCTTGTGTCAAGGAGTCTTGGGCTAGTAGAACCTGGGCTGAAGAACAAGAGGAGAAGAGGGACAGCTTGGAACAGAGAAAGGAGAAGGCCTGGATATAGGTATCTCTTTCCATTTCCCAAAGCACTTACAAAAATTGATAATGTCCCTCAAAATATTTGGATCTAGTTTGCCTTAAAGTGGTCATTTGGAGTCATTGCCTAAGGTATAGCGGGGTCAAATTTTGTTGGAAAGAAAAACTAATTTTATGCTTTCAAATCAGTGGTAAGGGAGAGTGAGTCCAAATTTGCCAAAAGGCAACCTTAAGGGGTGTCTGAGGGGATGGCGGGAATGGCTACACCATGGCAAAAGAGATGGTTGATAGGCAGCATCAGGAAATCCTCTGTGTTCTCTTGTACCAAATAAAAAGGAGCAAACCATTCTGGGAGTTTTAACTACCTCAGGATGGCAGTACCTGGGGCTAAAGCTTATAGGGTTTCTTGGTGCCTGGCACCAGGGCTTTGAACCAGAGTAGTTACCGAGACCCACAGAAAAGCCCTCTCGACCCACAGACTCTGTTGACAGTGGGAATCAGCCATGACTGCGAAAGTCATGGTTGTGGATGCCTTCAGTCAAATGAGAAACCCTGGGGGTGCCAGATCCAAAGGCTGTTTGAGTCAACTGAAGGCAGGAGAACTTACCTGAATCAGCTAATGGTGGATGAGAAATAGAGCGCTTGGTGCAATGGAAAGTAAGTTCCCTATGAGGGTGGACTGAGGATAGAGTATAGGATCCCAAAGCAGCTCAGTTCCCCAAAGGAAGAGCTAAATCAATGGGAGAGCCTATCCAAGTAATAGCATCATAGAAAGTACATGCATGAAGTTGGAACAGAGTCCAAGCACCACACCACACACAGGAATCTCACACAGAGATTTATTGTCAGGAGCACACAGGCCAATGAACAAGATTGTCCCCCCAGAAAGAGTAGCAGTGTGTCGTTTCTCACAGAGCAGTTTTTTAGTCTGAAATAGGGATTTTTATGCATGCTTGGGGGTTGCATCATGGGCTGTGTAATGGGTTGGCATATTTGACTCCATGGAAATGGTACAGGCCAGGCTATATGAGCAATGACAAAACAGACTCCATTGTACCTTGACACTCTATGTTATGCAGGAAATACCTCTCCCACGGGAATGTCCCACCTCTGTACCCATCAGCAGTTGCTTTGCACGACTTGTTTGGCAATACAAAATGATAAAATGGTAATTCCTGTATATGACAAATTTTCTTTTTGATTCCTCATTTCCTAAACAATGTACCATGTTAATGGTGATGTCAACAATGAGTATTTAGATGTTAGTAACCATTCTTTAGTTTGTACCTAAGTAAGATCATTTTGACTCACTTCTCCCTCTGCTAATAATTTAAGATCCCATGATGTTAGTTTGTAATTTTGAATCACAGCATAAAACATTTATGATTGATGTACTGTTTTATGGTATAAAAATTCCTGCAGCTTTCTGGTCAGGGATGTTCTCCCAAAGTCATTTCTGGGGCATTGTTTGAGACAGTCAGCTGGCTGGCCTAATAAAAACTCTCAAATTTGGACTTCTCAGTTGTTCTTAGGCTTTACCCCATTACATTTGGAGCCCCCAGTGATATCCTTGCAGCCCAGTGAATAACCACAGCTCACCAATGACCTGGAAACTGCTGAGGAGGGAAGAGGCTGCACAGTTGTTCCTAGCAGAAAGCCTCTGAGAGACGTTCCTCAACCCCAGGCTGTATCATGTGTGGAGCCCTGCCCCAGGACTGAAAAATATTTTCTGAAAGTCACCTGTTTCTGTGCCCCCAGGGGACCTGTAAGTCTGTCTCTGGCAAATCTGTATCTGGGGACTAAGAGGAAGGCTGGATGCAGCATTACATCCCAAGTCCAGGACTGTGGCAAGATGTTGCCCAGGTATTCAGATCAGGAATCAGGAGGGGCCACTTGTCATTGTTTTTGACATCTTACCTGTACTGTGTTTGTTCATCTTTTTCTGTTTCACTTTCCCTTAAGTGTGGACAAGTGTCAATCTCCCTCATGTTTGTGATGTACTCCCTTCAATTCATATTGACCAATTTCTGGGAATTCCCAGAAAAGGGCCACTGTCTACTGGACCTGCTGTGACATCTTTTCTTTCCCTAAATTCTGTAAAAGAGAATGACCAACTTTTGAGGTCAGATGGCCTCCTCAGGGGACCACCAAATTGTCTTTGGGAAACCTGAACATCCTTATCAAATGGCATATTCAAATTTAGAAAACATGGTTAAAAAGGTTTTTGACCATGTCCACTAAAGCTTACATTAAAATGTAAACTACTGCCAACAGGAACTCCCAACTATTGGAGTTGGTCCACCAAAATGTCAGGCTAAAATTTTGATGGCTGCTATCCAGGAGACCAGAAAAACTGGTTTACATAAAGACCCCAACCTGAGGGGCGTCTCCCAAGGAGGCCAATGAAAGCACACTCCCTTGTTATCTTTTCAGAAAACTCCTTCATGGAGGGATAGGACATAACTCTTTTTCTATGTTCGCTTAACTATTTTCACCTCTGATGAGTAAGATCACATCAGGATGTAGTCTAGGAAGACTTTTAAAGATTTATTTTGTTGAGTTTATAATTTTAATCAGGTTTGCTTAGGTTAATTTTTGATCAGACCAATTATACATAACTATAAATTTTTCTTAATGATGTGTTCCATTTAGAGGACAATTTGCAAAAGTTATCTCAGTATAATGAATTTTTAAATGTAAGCTATAAGACCTTTGTCCATCTGTTTATTTTATGTGTATATACACTGGTTTGTTGTCATGTCTACATGTTGGTACCAAAACTGACAGGAATTCATAAGTTTGATTTTTAAAATTGGATCCTTAAATTCACATGATTTAAAAGGTTTAAATTGGGTAAACAAATGAACATAAAGATGTTTTTAAAAGTAACTAACTCATGATTTTCTTTAGGTGGTCACACAACTGATGAAATATTATTGTTTATAAAATGTCTAATATCCATTGTTTATAAATGTTTCTTCAAGAGGAAAGAAATGATTGATACTGTCCAAAACACTTGTGTGATATCTTGGTTTTCTAAAAAGAAGTAATTTATATTTGAGATTTGTGGAATTGATCATGGATGTGTTTGTTAGAAACATCAATTAATTTAAAGAGTTAAAATGCTACCTGCTAAATATAATATCAAGTACTCTTAACTCCTTAAATTCCATATGGTAACATACTTAAAACATTATTTATGTTTTTATAAGTTGGTAAGTAAAAAAGAGGGTTCAAAATTACTCTATCATCACTAAAAACAAGGTTACTAAAGGTCTCAACAGGTGTAATTCTATATGAAGTATTCAAAAAGTTTCAACTACATTTCAAATAGAGTTCTATAAATAACAAATTATTTTATCTTTTTAAAATGGAGTAATTAATCTAAATTCAGAAATTTTCAAGGGTTGCTTCAGAATACGAATTTTAAAAAAGGGAATCACAGATTTAAAAAATGAAAGGATCTAAATAAAAATATATTTAGGAAAAATGTTTCTAGATAAAAAAATCTTTATGTGATAAAATAAAACCGAAATACATCTAAGTAAACAACAAAAGGGTCTAACTAAGAGATAAAAATGTATAAATTAAGGATAAATTTTAAAAGGTTTATGTGTATTATAAGAAACACAACATTTAAAGCTAATCAAGGTTTTTTCCTAAAGTCAAATACTAATGTACTAAAATAAAACAAAGTTCAGTCCATATGGTAAAATGACCAATAATTCTTAAAATATTAATTTACTCTTACCATTGTATCTGTTATGTTTTATTCTCTAGAGCAACTAATCTTAAAAATTGGGGATTTGTACAACCCTGGTTAAACAGCAATGATATTTTAGAATATTGTACTACATTACAATGTCTAAATTTTCTTTAAATGCTAAACTTGGTTAATATAAAAATATCAATGTAATTATGATTCTATTACTCTTCTTTATACATTAACTGTGTTTTTATCTTCCATGTAAACAAGTCTTTAAAACAAAAGGTTTAAAAGAACATTTTATCAAGCTGGGGTTCTCCAACCTAAAGTTGTAATGGTAATTTTAAGTTTATCAATATAACAAATTTTATTGGGGATTTATTTTTATCATTTAAAGTTCTGTAACTGGACCTGAACCTTATGTTACCTTCTACACTGGGATGAAAATGTAAATGGATTTCTAAAAGATAATAAAGGCCTGATAAGTTTAAAGGTTAACATCATGAAACAGGAAAACATTTTGTCACTTTATTACACAAAAGAACAGTTAAAAGCTCTATCACCCTTCTTTGATTCATGTTTTAGATGTAATATCTTACTGTGTTAACATTCTTATAAACTTAGGAAACAATATATGTAAACTTTATAAAATGATACTTAAGAAGACAAAGTTCAGCTTCAGAACTATACCACTTTACCTAATATTTATGAAGAGCCCTGCCTTACCTGAGACAGGAGTTTGCCTCCAATCTTACTAAAAGTGGCTCAAAAATAAGCCAGACTTCAGCTTAAAGTTATATTCAAAAGATTGTTTTTTTTTTGTTGTAAAATTACAGGGGATATAATATACAGCTCAATCAAAATTTAAGATAGCTCTTACACAATTAAATATCTTTTTTCTTTTTTAATTCCATTCTGTGTTTTCCTTGTTAACTCTGTTACTGTTGCCTAATTAATGTTTTGCAGAGCTAATGCTTAAAGAACAAAGCATCTGAATTAATTTGATATAATAAGCCATCACCACCAGGACAGAAAATATAGACACCAATTAAATAAAATTAGGTAAATGACATTACATGTAAAGTCCAGTACCCTTACTGTATGACTGGTGACACTGACTTGCTGAATGTTTAAGATCAACACTTGAAGATTGAGATTAAAATAAAGGGGCCAATAAAACTGATATTTGGCTCTTGCTTTCAGAGTCAGCCTGAATCCAGGAAACAAAAGAACTTCTCTAAGGAGTTTTGCAACTCTGGGCCACACAATCTCCCAATAACAGAGATTGATGAGACCAATAGAGGATGAGTAGCCAATCAGTGCTCCTGCGGCAGAGGAGGGTCTTTCAAAAAGGGAGACATAGCTAATACTTCTAAAGGAAGCCAACTCTTAAAAGAGACCATGCCTAGCAAATGACACTAAAGGAGATAAGAAGCTACTCTCAAGATCCCCATGCATGGCCCCTATGGGAACTCAGTTGACTCTTAACAACAGATAGAAACAAGGTCAATTTAAAAAGCTTGATCTTAAACACTTGGCAAAAACATTTAAAACCAAACCTCAGTCATTCCTGTATGAGCTGAACTTCATTCTCCCCTTCCCTGAGCTGTCCACAGCCAATATCTTGGGTGACTGGCAGTGCTGTAGGTCAGATTCCTGATTCCAGAAAATCCCAGATGACTCCAGACCTGGAGGAGTGGTTTCAGAAGGCAATGCAACAGAGAAATGTGATAGTTGGGTGACTGTGCCCTTCCACAACCCTCTGAACCTCCCCCGACCACTGGACCTGTTGGTGAATAATTGGTTGCAGCAGGATCAGGGTGGTCAGGTGGCCATGGTGCCTGGTGTGGCCAAACAAAGGCAGCACCACCTAGTGGGCCTGGAAAGTAGACTGGTCTATGGGTCTTCAGCTGGGAAATTTTTCTGCATGCAGCTGTTTTAGATCAAAGACCCACAGGGCCAAGAGCCCAACACACTCTGGCTCATCTGCTCTTGGGCCATGATGTTGGCATCACATTTCTTGAAAAGAGCAGGACTTGGGGCTTGCTATCTTATTTTTCCCTCTTACAATTACAGTTGAGTTGGTGCTTGTTTAGAATCTTGTTCTGAAGTAGCTAGGACCAGAACACTCTTTGCTTGCCATGGCAACCATGACATCATTGCACTTTCATTCTACATTTCTATTATATCAGGAGTTATTTGCACAGTAGCCAGGATCTCAGGAAGACACTTCTGGAAACCCATGTTGCCCAAGACCCAGACACAACCACTGGAGAGAGAAACAAAGTGCATTCCCATACCGGAACCTGGAACCTTTGTACCCTTCAAACCCAACATACAGGATACCAACCCCTTCCACCTTGAATATTGTAACTCTTGTGTCTTCTGCTCTTCCTTCCCACAGGCACAAGTTAGGCATTTCTTTGAGAAAGATCACACCAGGCTAGAAGGAATTTGAATGGAAATAAATGAATGAGAGTTCAGTGGATATGATATTCTGCAACTAATCACACTGTAATGATTCTTGAGAGGAATTGCTGCAAACATAACTACCAGAAGGTCGAAACTGTATGAGGTTTTTCATAGTTTTTCTTTTATTCTGCCTGGGATCACTGACCCATGAGCCATCATCTCTTCCCATTGCCTACTTATATTTAGACAGTATCTGGCTAAGAACTTTTGCCATTTCCTCATTCAGGGAAACTGGCTTTGCCCTTGAGAACCACATTCCTCAGCCTCCCCCATTTCTGAGAATACCTGCAAGATGCAGCACCTCCACTGGCCGGTGCATTTTGCCCAGATATCTGCTGGTTAGAATGTTTGAAAGAAAAAGGTAAGGGGAAATAGAAAAAGTAAGAAAGGAATAAAAATACTGTAATTGTAAAGTCTTGGGGTTCAAGTGTAAATGACCTAAAAAATTCCTTTATAATAATGGCATGAACACATAAAGTTTTCACATGTGTTGGCCTTTCCTCATGCTCCAGACCACCATGGGATAATTGGCTGCTTAAGTTTCAATACAACCATTGTCCTCCTTATATAGGACTAAGTCTTTTTCTCATGATACCCCCAGACTGTGGTTCCTGATATGCAACCAAGGATTCTCTCACAATTGTTCTCAAAAGTGCAATTAAAATTTTTTTGGAATTGTTTGATTTTGCCTTGGAATGGTTTTTCAGCAAATCATTTCATGGAGTCAGATCAGAAGAGGATGCAGTCACATAGTATACAGTGCCTTTGCAGATTACACCAAGACTCCACTTTCTCAGCATTTCCTCCTCTGTTAAATCACGTGAATACAACACAATTGGAAATGTATCAGTTTGAAGTGTAAGCTCATTCCTAAGAGATATTTCAGTTTAGAGCTGTGGTGACAGTGAGCAGTGTTTCCCAGTGACCTAGATTTCCTATGAGTAGGTATTCAAGTAGATGAGACAACTCTAAGGATCTGATCCATTATACCATTCTCATGAACATGCAGATGTGGTATTTAATCAGCAAGTCCTTGAAGAAGAAATTGCTCAGCACATTTTTTGTTTTCTCAGTAGGTGAGGGAGTTTTATTTTCATATACCTTTGTAATTGTGGTGTAAGGGGTCTCTGGTATTTGTTGTGACTTTCCTACTGGCCTTACACAGCAGGCACCAGTTATCATTTACTGGTTTTATCTATTGCACCCTGCTAAGAACGAAATACCAGTTTGTATCTTCTTGCAATGCCTAATTAAAGAACTAGTTCTGATTGTTATGGTTCGAAATATTAGCTGATACTCTGACTGCCTTCTATTCCAGAACATATTCTTATAAGATCTCACTTGTATAGTAAGCATTTTGTTCATACTGCTAGTGACTATGCTCCAGACTCAGCATGATAGCTACAATAAAGCAATAAACTACTAAATAACTTGTTCCTCTACTACATTTTTCAGTGACTGCTCTTACCCAGTTCTTTCAAATCAGGCAACTTTCTCAGATCAGGAATATTTGCAGTGTTTCCTACTATAGCTAAATGTTATCATACTGTTTTATTTTCAGTATGTTTGATTATGTGATTAAAAGCAATATGCATTTTTCAGAAATAAAAGGTCAATATATTTCTAGCAAACATATTATGGTTTCAAACAGTTTATATACTATCAAATTTTTTTGTCTTTTTTGCTTATTGCCAAGATCTATTAGAATGTACTTTCATACAGGGCATGGTAGTATGTGCCTGTAATTCCAGTTACTCCTCAGAAGGCTGAGTAGGAGGATTACTTTAGCCCAAAAGATGGGAGGCAATCTGGGCAAAAATGTAAGACCCCATCTAAAAAAAAAAAGAAAAAAAAAAAAAAAGGAAAGGAAAGGATAAGAAAAAGAAAAACCCCTTTCAAGTAAAAAAATAAAATATTGGCCAAAATGTTAATGTTAATATTTATACTTTATGTTTTTTTTTCTTTTTTTGGTACTAGGGATTGATCCAAGTGCTCTTCAACTGAGCTACAACTCCAGTCCCACTTTTTATTTTTTTGAGAACTAAGTTGCTGACTCTGACCTCATACTTTCTATCCTCCTCTCAGTCTCACAAATCACTCAGATTTTAGTGGTTCCCCACCATACCCAGGTTAAAAACCTTAAATTTTTGTAGCACTAACCATTTTAAATAGGCAATAATATAAACAGGAAACTATTGATTATTACTTTTCAGACATGCCAAAACCTCTTCCTCAAAGTTTTTCTGTTTTTCTTCTATTCTAGATTATAAAACCTGGTATCTTCTTTGACTTTTTCTCCATCAGTCATTCCCTTTGTGCTATGTATTGTTCCTTGCTTCAAAATGTTTCCTACAGTTTTCCAGTCTTCCTAGATCTCAGTGTATTTCAGTGGATAACCATTCTGTGACTTGAAACATGAAATTGCCCTTTCTTTTTCCTTTCATAATCTTATCCAAACTTTAGGTTTTAAATACCACCTCTATTCTGAACATTTCAGAGACCCACAAAGTCTTATGCAAAGCAGATGCTATCTACTTCTTTGGTTTTAACTATTCTTTTTCAAATAACTCAGTCTAGTTACATTGGTCTCGATGCTGGGGCTTTTGCATGGGTGGCTCTTCCTCCAAGTATCACATGAGCAGCTCCCTCACTTCTTACAGGTTTTTGCTCTATCAACATGGCCTATTTTAACATCTTCTTTAAAATTAAGCATCACCCCTTTTCAACATCTTTCCATCAGTGATTTTCAATGTGTTCCCTAAACAACATCATCATTGCCATATAGGAACTTAAAATGTGAATTCATAAGTCACACCCTCAATGGAAACTCTGCTGTGCAGACAGTAATGTGTGGTTTTGTTTTGGGCTGCTTTGTGGCACTAGGATTGATCTCAGGGTCTCTTGTACTCAGCAATTGGGAGGATATAGCTCAGTGACAGCACCTACAAAGAAGAAATCAAACTAAGTGCTTAATTTGTCTCCATAGAATTTCTTTCATATTTAACATACTTTGTTTCAATTTTAAGTGCTGGGGATTGATACCAGAGACAGTTTACCACTGAGTTACATTTCCAGTTCTTTTTAATTTTGAGACAGTGCCTTGCTGAGTTGCTGAGGCTAGCCTCCACTGCCTATGTCACCTTATCCCCTTCTGCTACAATACAGCCCCAAGAAGGTTCACCAGTAGTCACCCAATTTTTAAGAAAAATTAAACCTCTGATTATTTATTAAACTTTTAATCCATTCTCCATAAATTTGAACATAACCAATTGTTCAACTTTTAGAGATTTAATTCCTCATTAAACATTGTTTAAAAATCATGATTTGGAGAGTAAAAACACTGTTTCTGAACTTAATGAAAGTTTACTTCACTTTCCTGAAAGATTATGAAACTTTATGTCACTTAAATTATTTTATAATAAAAAATGTAAAAAAGATAATTTTGTTATTCAGAAATGGTTTTATTCTAAAAAAGTATAAGAAATTTCTGGATACCTTTTATTTTTACATAGTTTTTAACAAAAAAAGTTCAGCATACTCAAGAGTAGAGACATTAATACAATGAACCTTCATATACCCAGATTCCAATATGGAATCTAATTATCAAGATTGTCATATGCCTGTTTTTTTTAATTTTTTTGTAGTTGTAAATGGAAAGCATGCCTTTGTTTTGTTCGTATTTGTATGCTATGTTAAGGATGGAACACAGAGCCTCACACATACTAGGCAAGTGCTCTGCCACTGAGCCCCAGCCCCAAGCAGCCCCCATATACATGTTAATAAATCATTTTTTGCTCTTTGTTCATTCATGTTCCCCTACCATAAACATATTACAATAGAAAAAGAAAAAAATATTTTTTAAGGATTCAAAACTTATAGAATTCCTTTCTCTTTAAAGATAAACATACCATTTGTTGTTGTTGTTTATGTTTAGTTGTTTTTGCAGCACTGGGGATTGAACCCAGGGTCTCATGCATACTAGGCAGACACTCTACCAATCAGCTACACCCCATTCCTATACGCATATTTTTTTACAATGATCACTTCAGAACAGAACACCTCTGTTCACTTTATTTTTGTTTAATTGAATAGAAAAAAGAGGACTAAAAAAGATTTTGTTGGACCAGACATGGAAGAGGAAAGTTATGGAGAGGAGAAGAAAAAGGAGGTTGTGTGTGGATTTTTATGATAAAAGAAAAGGAGTTGCAAGGCATGGTGGCACATGCCTACAATCCCAGTGACTCCAGAGACTGAGGCAGGAGGATAGTGAGTTCAAAGCCAGCCTCAGCAAAAGTGAGTCTCTAAGCAACTCAGTGAGACCCTGTATCTAAATAAAATAGAAAATAGGGGTGGGAATGTGGCTCAGTGGTTGAGTGCCCCTGAATTCAATCCCTGGTACCAAAAAAAAAAAAAAAAAAAAAAAAAAAAAAAAAAAAAAAAAAAAGAGAGAGAGAGAGAGAGGAGAGAGAGGAAAGAAGTGCATTTCTATTTGTTCCTTGAGGGAAAGGGTAAATGTTAAGGCCAGCTCTATAAAAACAGCAAACATTGATGCATTGATGATCAAGAGAAAAATCTGTAAATTGGAAAATGTTGAATAAGAATAGAATTTGCTTAATTTTAAATATTCTTTCTTAATATGTCTTCCTAATGCTGTTTTTTTTTTTATCTATCTTGCCCATTCTTGTAGTTTACAAACTGGCAGCAAATTTTTTTAGAAGTTCTACAAGTACCTCAAAAATTAAACCTAGTCCAATGATGTTGTGGCACACATGTAATTCCAGCAACTTGGAAGCCTTCAAGGAAGGATTTCAAATTCCAGGACAGCCTGGGCAACTAGACACTGTCTCAAAATTTAAAAAGTAGCTCAGCAGTAGAGCAGCTTTCCCAGCATATATAAAATCCTGGGATTGATCTCCAGTATCATGGGGGAAGGAGTATAATTTATTATTTTCACCTGCTCATCTCTTCTTCTTTATTCCCTTTCCTGGTTAACAGCAGAACTATCCAGCTTCTCAGGCTAAAAACCAAGGCATAATTTAAAATTTTCATTCCCATACATAACCAAGGCCTACAGACTCTACCTCCTGTCTTGCAACCTCTTCTCTCCCATTCCTGTCTTAATTCAGATCTTAATATCCTACAATCATACGTTTTCTCACTACAAAGATTTTCCTGCTCTGGCCCAAACACCAAATTATCTTCCTAAAATGTAAATAAACAGTATCATTCCCTATTCAAAAATCCTCCAGTGAGATCAAAATTCTTAAATCACACAAGACTCTAACTTCAGTTCTCCTCTCACTTGCCACCCATTCAATCTAGCCATGCCTAGAATGCTTTTCCTACTCCACCCCATTATCAAAAGCATTAAACAAAGTGTTCCTGTGCTAGGGGTGTAGCTCAGTGGTACAGCACTTGTCTACCATGGATGAGGCCCTGGGGTTCCAGCCTCAGCATCAAAAAAGAAAGAGAGAGAGAAGAAAGGAGGGACTACCAACTCGAACATGACTTTGGAATATCTCATTTCTAAAATTCGCTAAAACTTAGATTCTACATCTAATTATTATCCAATGCTTAAGTAATTATATATTTAAGTCCCTGTTCTTCGAGGACTGTGAGCCATAGGTTTCTATCTTATTTATCTACCAGTGTCTGGCCTACAAAGCCAGACACTAAATGTTTTCTGAAATTGTTAATGAGAGAATGAGAACTCCCACATATTAGAAGTAACCTCCACAAGGATGGGAGCATTATTTCATTCCCTATTATCTCCCCAGGCCCTAAAATCAACTCCAAAATAATGGGACAAAATAAATATTTTTTGAATTTATTTAAATGGTTTTCTAATTATTGTTCACATCTGCAAATTTTGCTTTCATTTCAAACCTTATTAGCCTCCTGTCCTCAAGCTGCATAGAGTAATACTGAAGATTACCGATGGGGAAAGAGGTAGAGCATTCTCCACCTGGGGACTGGGCTGTTCGATGGATTGTTTGTTAAGTGTCAGAAACACCAGCAAAATTAAGCAGGATGCCAAAATCAACTCTGTGGTTATCCTACTGTAAATGCTAATAGGAACAACACTGAAAGAAAATCCTGTATAAATATGGAGGCACAAAAAAACCTACAGAAGATACAAAAGGAAAAGGGAGAAAAAAATCAAGTACCAAAGGAGACAGCCTATGGGTTCTAGGGTTTTGGACATGTGGAAGTGGGGACTAGTTTTTTCTATACCTCAGGAGGCATTGGCTGGTGATGGGACACAGGTTAAAGGAAAGCACTGAGGGAAACAAGAAGTGTCACTGCAAAGGACCTCAAGGGCTTCGGGCAGCACTCATCACCTGCTTCACCCATGTGTACACTCTTGAAACCATCTAGTTATGAAGAAGGAAAAACAATGTCTCATCTGCCATTTCCTGCTTGTTCTTCCAAGCTCCGGGTTTCTACTTTGGTTTGGGCCAGTACCAAGGGTTCCATTTAGTGCCTGAAAAACTTGGTCTGTGCAGTGCCCCATCAGGTTTAGTCTTCCGTTGCCAGGAGATGAACTGGCTTCCCAAAAGTCAGTACTGGAGGAAGCCAGGTACATGGGAGAGTCCACCCCACAGATCCAAACACTAGGGTCGAGGCTTACCACGTTTTAATGACATGAAATTCAAAATGTGAACCATAGTAGTCTTTTTGAGATAGCCTACATTGGCACATGCATCTTCCACACAAATGAGGGATACTAATAGAGCTGGGCATTTTGCAAGTCAACCTCAATGCCAACTAGAAAACCAAGAGATGAAGACAATATAGAACTGCTCTTGGTCCTCCATGTTCTCAGTTTGTTGTGCTTTGCATTGGAATAATTATTATATTATTAAAGAATTGTATGATTTGGGACTGAATATATATCTTAGCTTTTGCTGATATTATTCAGGAGGCACAGTGTATATACAAAACCTGTTTCCCTGTATAAATTGAGGTACAGCCTCAATACTAATGTAGCATCTTTATAGAAATTGTTAATTTTGATTGTTGTCCTTAAAATATGCTGTGTAGAACTGGGTGTAAGATGTGGTGTTCTCATCTTTACCATGGTTGTGGGAATATTTGATTGTGCTTTGTAGGGTAATGAATGACAGAATAACTCTTATTTGAAAAAAAATTGACATTGAAAGAATGAAATCAGAGACATTAGGTATGTGACATGTTTGTGGTGGAGAGAAGCAATTACAAGAAAAAAGAAAAGGATTTGGAATTTTGCAAATGTCTGTTTTCTGCTTTTCCTGCTCAGGACATTCTATCACAACTTTTGGAATTCTTTAAAATTTTCTACTTATAAAATTCAGGTTTCACCTATATCATCTCTTCATTCTTGTGTTTTAGCAGAGATGCTTTGTTTAAATTTCTAATGATGTGGTGCACTCTTTATTTTGAGAGTCATAGTTCTATGCTGCATTTCAAAATTTGTACTTATTTAAATTTATATGCTTGGGTGTAGATGTTCTGGTGTAAGGAAACCTTTCCTCACAGGTCATGTGTCAGAAAGCAAATCTGCATATATATAATCAGTCATCCCTTGCAAGTAACAAGAAAAAGGCAGAAATCTGCAAGGGCATTGATATTCTTTGCCAGTTGAAATATTGTCAGCAATTATCATTGCTTACACATGATCTCACAATTACTTTTTAGCAAATTTGAAAGTATTATGAAGCTGAAGAAATGTCCTGGAATTTCTTGGGAGACCATTAACAATGACAATTTCTTTCAGTGTCTCTTCACCGATGAGAGTTTTCATCTCCAACACCCTTCTGCATTGAGTGCCTGAAAGAAGTCCTTTTCTCTTTTCTTTTTGAACCTGAGTACCATTCCTCTCCTCCAGCGTGATACATGTTCAAAAATGTTATTTTGCCATTGTAAAGTGTGCACTTCCTGCCATTGTCAGGCACTTTTTTCATCCATCAATTTGACTTATTTGGAGCATCTTTGTGCCAGTGTCTGTGAAACTGAACTGTAGTCTGTATCCTACAGGGCCTGGTTAAAGAAATCTTGGCATTGCCACAGAGGGTCTTTTGCCAGACATGCATTAGTCAAGTCAAGAGGATGTACCCTTACGTGAAGACAGATTGGCCAGATATTTCTTCATCTACAAGTGAGTTGAAAGTCCCCGGGGAAACTCATACCAAGAGAATTTCTGAATGCATCCTGGTTGTTAGGTGACAGCAAAGGAGGTGGGGCCTGGCAGATAGAGTGAGCATAGAACATCTCTCCTAGCTTGCTACCTATTTCTTGGCTGCCACATCAAATGCTGAGTGCTTGACTCCCTCTTCTCCTCATTAGAAATAACAGAATCCACCCACCTTCACTTAGAAATCAAATTTCCCAGGCTGCTGCTGTCTCCTGTTTGGGTATTCCAGCAAAGCAGAGGTGTCCCGCCAAAGTTGGTGTAATGTTTCTCAATTCAATCATTACCTAATTCACTGAGCTGCACTGCATAGTACCCCTGAGCTGTCCACAGCCAACATTCTGTGTGGCGTGTAGTGCCATAGGTCACGTTCCTTATTCGGCAAAATGCTGGATGAGCCCTGACCTGGATGAGTGTGTTCGGAGGGCAATGCCATGGAGAAATGCGATAACCTGGGTGACCCACGTGCCCTCATGCACCTCTCCATCTCTCCGCAGTTCACTGGGCCTAAAGGGTGATAATTGCTTGCAGCAGGATTAGGATGGCCAGGAGGTCATTATGCCTGGTGTGACCAAACGAGGACAGCGCTACCTAGCGGGCCTGGAGAATACTGCTGGCTGATGGTCTTCAGAAGAGTCCCTTTTCTTGGATGGAGCTTGTTAGATCAATTGCCTGAGAGGCCACGCCCCCAACACACCCTGGCTCCTCTTCTCCTGGGCAATGATATTAGGATTGAAAAGAGCAGGAATCTAGGGTTCACTTCCCTCTAACAATCACAGCTGAAACTGGTCTTGTTTAGAATCTTGATCTTAAGTGGACAGGACCAGAAGCCTCTCTGGTTGCCATGGCAACTGTGACCTCATCGTGCCCTCATTCTACACTTCTGTGATATCAGAAGGTATATGCACCGCAGCCAGGTTTTCAGAAAGCCAGTTCTGGAAACCCATGTTGCCCAAGGCCCTGACACAATCCCTGGGGAGAGGAAAAAAGTGCACTCCCCTACTGGAGCCTGGAACCTCTGTGCCCTTCAATCCAAACATGCAGGATGCCCACTGCTTCCACATTGAATATTTTAGCTCTTGTGTCTTTTGCTCTACTCTCATTGGAGCACTGGAAACTAAGTTAGGCATTCTTTCAGAAGGATCAAACCAGGCTAGAAGGAATTTAAATGGAATTAAATGAATGAGAATTCAATGGATATGATGTTCTGCAATTAATTACACTGTAATAATTCTTGAGAGGAATTGCTGAGAACAAAACTACAGGAAGGTTAAATAATGGATGAGGTTTCTGGTTTTTTTTTTTTTTTTTTTTTTTTTTTTTTTTTTTTGCCAGAAAATATTGTGCCTGGGATCACTGACCCATGAGCCATGACCTCTTCCCTTGGCCTATTTATATTTACAGACAGCATCTCAATAAATTGCTTAGGTATTCCCTATTTGGGGAAACTGGCTTTGACCTTGAGAACCACCTTTCTCAGACTCCCTCATACCTGAGATAACAGTCAAGATTCATCACCTCCACTGAATTGCCCAGTTTGCCCAGATATCTGCTGGTTAAAGTGTTTTATTGGAAAAGGCCAGGGGAAATAGGATGAGTAAGAAAGGAATGAGTAGATCGCCTGGAAGTTGGAGTGAGCACAGAACATCTCTCCTAGCTTGCTTCTCCTTTCCTGGTCTCCATCACACATGCTGATTACTGAATCCCTCTTCTACTCAGGGATCAGAGCAGTCCCCACCTCCACTGGAAAGTCAAACTCCCCAGGTTCCAGCTGTGTCCTGTTTAGTAACTCCTCGAAAGGAGGGACGTCTCACTGTCATTACTTTTTAAAAAATCTTTTATTATTATTATTATTATTATTATTTTTATTTAGCTTTTAACTTTTTACAGACTGCATTTTGATTCATTGTACACAAATGGGGTACATAATTTCATTTCTGTTTGTGCACAATGTAGATTCACACCATTCGTGTAATCACACATGTACATAGGGTAATGATGCCTGTTTCATTCCACCATTTTTCATACCTCCCCCCTCTTATTTCCTTGTATATATTCTAAGGTTTCCCCATTATTCTCTCATTCCCCACCCCACCCCTATTATATGTCATTCTCCATTTATCAGGGAAAACATTCGGCCTTTGGATTTTTGGGCGTGGCTTATTTCACTTAGCATGATATTCTCCAATTCCATCCATATATTTGCAAATGCCATAATATTATTCTTCTTTATGGCTGAATAATATTCCATTATGTATATATACCAAGTTTCTTTATCTATTCATCTGTTGAAGGGCATCTAGGTTGGTTCCACAATCTAGCTATTGTGAACTGAGCTTCTATAAACGTTGATGTGGCTGTGTTACTGTAGTTTGCTGATTTTAGGTCCTTTCGGTATAAACCGAGGAGTGGGATAACTGGGTCAAAAGGTGGGTCCATTCCAAGTTTTCTTAGGATTCTCCATACTGCTTTCCAGAGTGGCTGCACCAATTTGCAACTCCACCAGCAATGTAAAAGTGTGCCTTTTTCCCCACATCCACGCCAACATCTACTATTGTTTGTGTTCTTGATAAAAGTCATTCTAATTGGAGTAAGATGAAATCTTAGAGTTGTTTTAATTTGCATTTCTCTAATTACTAGAGATGCTGCACACTTTTTCATGTATTTATTAGTTGCCTGTGTGTCTTCTGTAAAGTGTCTGTCCAGTTCATTGGCCCATTTATTGATTGGGTTCTTTGTATTTTTGTTGTAAAGTTTGATGAGATTTTTATAAATTTTGGAGATAAGTGCTCTATCTGAAGTGCGCGTGGAAAAGATTTTCTACCACTCTGTAGGCTCTCTCTTCACATTCTTGATTGTATCCTTTGCTGAGAAAAATCTTTTTAGTTTGAGTCCATCCCATTTATTGATTCTTGCTTTGATTTCTTGGGCTTTGGAAATCTTGTTGAGGAAGACTGGTCCTAAGCCAATGTGATGAAGATTCAGGCCTACTTTGTCTTCTATTAGCTGCAGGGTCTCTGTCTAATTCCTATATTTTTGATCCATTTTGAGTTGAGTTTTATGCAGGGTAAGAGATAGAAGTTTAATTTCATTTTACTGCATATGGATTTCCAGTTTTGCCAGCACCATTTGTTGAACTGGCTATCTTTTCTCCATTGTATGTTTTTGACTACTTTGTCTAGTATGAGGTGACTGTATTTATGTGGTTTTGTCTGTGTGTCTTCTATTCTGTACCATTGGTCTGCCTGTCTATTTTGGTGTCAGTACCATGCTGTTTTTGTTACTATTTCTCTGTAGTAGAGTTAATGTCTGGTAATGTGATACCTCCTTTTCCACTTTTTCTACTCAGGATTGAGGCTATTGGAGGTCTCTTGTTCTTTCAGATGAAGTTCATGATTGCTTTCTCTATTTCTATGAGGAATGTCATTGGGATTTTAATTGGAATTGCATTGAATCTGTATTGTGCCTTTGGTAGAATGACCATTTTGACAATATTAATTCTACCTATCCAAGAACATGGGAGATCTATCCATCTTCAAAGGTTTTCTTCAATTTCTTTCTTTACTGTTCTGTAGTTTACATCATAGAGGTCTTTCACCTCTTTTGTTAGATTAATTTCCAAGTATTTTATTTTTTTGAGGCTATTGTGAATGAAGTAGTTTTCCTGATTTCTTCTTCATAGGATTCATCACTTTTGAATAGAAATGCATTAGATTTATGCATATTGATTTTATATCCTGCTACTTTGCTGGATTCATTTATTACTTTTAGAAGTTTTCTAGTGGAGTTTTCTGGATCTTCTAAATATAGGATCATGTCATAAGCAAATAGTGACAGCCTTAGTTCTTCTTTTCCTATTTGTATCCCTTTAATTTCTTTGGTCTGTTTAATTGCTCTGGCAAGTGTTTCAAGGACGATGTTGAACAGAAGTGATGAAAGAGGGCATTCCTGTCTTGTTCCAGATTTTAGAGGAAATTCTTTCAGTTTTTCTCCATTCAGAATGATGTTACCTGTGGGATTAGCATAGATAGCCTTTACAATGTTGAGGCATGTTCCTACTATTCCTATTTTTTTTCTAGTGTTTTAAGCATGAAGGGGTGCTGTATTTTATCAAATGCTTTCTCAGCATCAATTAAAATAATCATGTGATTCTTAACTTTAAGTCTATCGATGTGGTGAATTACGTTTATTGATTTCTGGATGTTGAACCAACCTTGCATCCCTGGAATAAACCCCACTTGATCATGGTGCACTATCTTTTTAATGTATTTTTGTATGTGATTTGCCAGTACTTTGTTAAGGATTTTTGCATCCATGTTCATCAGGGATATTGGTCTAAAGTTTTCTTTCTTTGATGTGTCTTTGTCTGGTTTTGGTATCAAAATGATAGTAGTCTCATAGAATGAATTTGGAAGGGTTCCCTCCTTTTCTATTTCCTGAAATACTTTGAGGAATATTGGTATCCATACTTCTTTAAGGGTCTTGTAGAATTCGGCTGAGAATCCATCTGGTCTTGGCTTTTCTTGGTTGGTAGGCTTTTGATGGCTTCTTGCATTTCAGTGCTTGAAATTGATCTGTTTAGATTGTGTACATCTTCCTAATTCAGTCTGAGAGGATCATATGTGTCTTAAAATTTGTTGATGTCTTCGGTATTTTCTATTTTGTTGGAGTATAGATTTTCAAAGTAGCTTCTAATTATGTTATGTATTTCAAAGGTGTCTGCTGTGATCTTTCCATTTTCATCATGAATTCTAGTAATTTGAGTTTTTTTTTTTCTCCTTCTCTTCATTAGTGTGACTAGGGGTTTATCAATTTTGTTTACTTTTTCAAAGAACCACCTTTTTGTTTTGTCAATTTTTTGAATTGTTTCTCTTGTTTCAATTTCATTGATTTCAGCTCTGATTTTAATTACTTCCTGTCTTCTACTATTTTTAGTGTTGATTTGTTCTTCTTTTTCTAGGGCTTTGAGGTGTAATGTTAGGTCATTTAGTTGTTGACTTTTTATATTTTTAATGTATGAGCTCAATGCAATGAACTATCCTCTTAGTACTGCTTTCCATGGTGTCCCAGAGATTTTGATAAGTTGTGTCATTGTTCTCATTTACTTCTAAGAATTTTTTTATTTCTTCCCTGATTTCTTCTGTTATCATTGCATCATTCAGTAGCATATTATTTAGTCTCCAGCTATGTGAGTAGTTTTTGTTATTTTATTATTCATTTCTAATTGCATTCCATTATGGTCTGATAGGATACAGGGTAAGATCTCTGTTTTATTGTATTTACTAATGGCTTTTTGTGCCATAGTATATGGTCTATTTTGGAGAAGGATCCATGAGCTACTGAGAAGAAAGTATATTCGCTCAATGATGGATGAAATACTCTGTAAATACCCATTAAGTCTATATCTTTGATTGTATTATTTAGTTCTATACTTTCATTGTTCAGTTTTTGTTTGGAGGATCTATCCAGTGGTGAGAGTGGGGTGTTAAAGTCCCTCACTATAAATGTGTTTTGGTCTATTTGATTCTTAAAATTGAGAAGGGTTTGTTTTGTATATGTAGATGCTCTATTGTTCGGGGCATAAATATTTAAAATTGTTATATCTTGCTATTTTATGCTTCCCTTAAGCAGTATGAAATGTCCTTCTTTATTCCTTCTGACTAACTTAGGTTTGAAATCCACTTTATCTGATATGAGAATAGAGACCCCTGCTTTTTTACTGGGTCCATGTGCATGGTATGTTTTCCCCCATCCTTTCACCTTCAGTCTGTGGATGTCTTTTATTTTGAGATGAGTCTCTTGAATGTAGCATATTTTTGGGTCTTTCTTTTTAATCCAATCTGCTAGTCTAGGCCTTTTGATTATTGAATTTAGGCCATTGACATTCAAGGTTATTATTGATAAATGATTTATATTCCTGCTCATTTTGTCTTACTTTTGGTTTATTACTTGTTTTTTGATTCCTCCCTTTGCTGACTTTTATTGTTTTTCACTTCCTTCTCATAAAATATTTTGCTGAGAATGTTCTGTAGGGCAGGCTTTCTATTTGTAAATTCTTTTAACTTTTGATTATCATGAAAAAATTTTATTTCATTGTCAAATCTGAAGGTTAGTTTTGCTGGGTACAGTATTCTTGGTTGGCACCCATGTTCTTTCAGAGCTTGAAATATATTGTTCCAGGTCCTTCTTGCTTTTAGAGTCTGGGCTGAGAAATCTGCTGATATCCATATTGGTTTCCCCTTATATGTAATCTGATGATTTTCTCTAGCAGTCTTTGAAATTCTATGTTTATTTTGAATGTGAGGCATTTTCATTATAATGTGACTTGGTGTGGATTTGTTGTAGTTTTGTACAACTGGTGTTCTGTAAGCCTCCTGTATTTGATTTTCCATTTCATTTATCAGGTTTGGAAATTTTTCTGATATTATTTCATTGAACAGGTTGTTCATGCCTTTGGTTTGTATCTCTGTGCCTTCCTCAATCCCAATAATTCTTAAATTCAGTCTTTTCATGATATCCCATAATTTTTGGAGGTTCTGTTCATAACTTCTTAACATCTTCTCAGTTTGTTCAACTTTATTTTCAAGATTGAATATTTTGTCTTCATTGTCTGAGATTCTTTCTTCCATGAGGTCTATTGATGCTTTCTATTGAGTTTTTAATTGGGTTTATCATTTCTTTCATTTCAAGTATCTCTCTCTCTCTCTCTCTCTTTTTTTTTTTTTTTTTTTAGAATATCTCATTATTGAAGTGTTCTTTTGCTTCTTGCATTTGCTCTTTTAACTATCTACTGGAATGGTCATGCATTGCCTGCATTTGCTCTCTTATCTCATCTTTTGCTTCATGGATCATTTTAATCATGCAGATTTTAAACTCTTTTTCTGTCATTTCTACTGCCATGCTCTCATTGGAGTCTATCCCAATAGCACCTTGGTTTGTTAGGGACACTTTATCCCCCTGTTTTTTTTCATATTGTTTCTGTTTATTCCCCTCTATACTGACATTACTAATGAAGCATTTTTGTAGACTTTTGTTAAATTCAATTGATCCTATTAAGTGTCGCTGTGTAGAATTAACTGAAAGGTGTGTTCTCAATTTTACCATGGTTCTGGGAAATATTTCATTGTGTTTTGTAGGGTAAGCAATGACACAAGAACCTCTATTTGAAAGAACTGATATTGAAAGAATGAAAACAGAGACAGTAGGTATGTGGCATATTTGTGGTGGATATAAGCAATTACAAGAATAAAAAGGAATTTGAATTTTGGAAATGCTTTACTATCTGCTTCTCCTGGTCAGTAATTCATATCACAACTTTATTTATTCTTTGAAATTTTCTCTTTTGGATATTCAGGTTTCACCCATATTGGGTCTTCATTTTTGTATTTTAGCTGACATGCTTTTGTTTAAATTTCTGATGTTGCTTTGCACTCTTCATTTTGAGAGCCATAGTTTTGTGCTGTATTTCCAAATTTGTACTTGTTTAAATTTAAGTGCTTGGGTGTAGGTGCTCTGGCATAAGTAAAGCCTTTCCTCATAGGACATGTGCCAGAAAAGTAAAATCAGCATATGTGCAATCAGCTGTCCCTTACAAATAATAGGAAAGAGCTAGGAATTTGTAAGGGCATTGATCTCCTTTGCCAGTTGAACTATTGCCAGTAATTATCACTGCTTACAGAATAATGTTGCAATTACTTCTTGCTGTATTTGTATAGTATTTTGAAGCTGAAGGACTGTCCTGAGATTTTTGAGAGACCATTAATAATTCCAATTTCTTTTGTACTTGCTTCACTAAACAACTTTACATCTCTAACACCCTTCTCCATAGAGTCTCCCCAAAATAACCTTTATTATTCCCTATTTGAATACTCAGCTTTGAAGCTGTGTACCACTTAACTCCTTCAGCATAATGCATGCTGAAAGATGGTTTTATGCAGTTTTAAACTGTGCTCATCACACCATCATCAGGCACTTGATTTGTCCATTAATTTCTCTTTTTTGGAGCATCAGTGTCTGTGTCACTGGTCTATAGCCTGCATCCTCCAGGGTCTGGTATAGAGAAGCTTGGCATTATAACAGGGGACCTTGTGCAAGACAGGCAAGGGTCAGGTCAAGAAGATGAACCCTTATGTGAAGACAGATTGGTCAGATATTTCTGCATCTAAAGGTGAGTTGAAGGGTCCTTGGAAAGACAAACAAATTTCTGAGTGCCACCTAGTTGTAAGGCAGCAGCAAAGGATGTGGGATCAGGCTGGTGGAGTAAGCACAGACCATCTCTCCTAGCATACTACTTCTTTCCTGGTCTCCATCACAAATGCTGACTTATTGACTCTCTCTTCTCATTAGGGATCAGAGCAGCCACCCACATCCACTGAAAAATCGAACTTCCCAGGTTCCAGTTTAATCCTCTTTGGCAATTCCAATAAAGGTGGGTGTCCACCAGAGTTGGTGGGATATTTCCCAATTCGATCATCACCTAACCCACCAAGATGCACTGCATATTCCCCTGCACTGAGATGTCAACAGCAATCATTCTGTGTGCTTAGTAGGGCCCTCAGTCATTTTCCTGATTCAGCAAAACTCCAGGAGAGCCCGGACCTGGAAAAGCATGTTAGGAGGGCAATTCTGCTGCCAACAATGATAAGCTGGGTGACCCATGTGCACTCCTGCCACTTCCATTGATCCCGGTCCATTAGACATTGTGGGGGCTAATTGCCTGCAGCTGGATCAGGGTGGTCAGGCGGCCATAATGCCTGGTGTGGCCAATCAGGGACTGCATCACCTAGCAGGACTGCAGCATACTGCAGGCTGTTAATCTTAAGTAGGTTTCCCTGTGTTACATGTTGCTGGATTAATCAAAGGCCCAAGAGGCTGAGGCCCAAACAGTGCCTATCTCCTCTGCTCGTGGGCAACGATGTTAGAATTCCATTCTTTTTAAATAGTCTCCTGGGACTTGCTCTCTTCATTTCCCTCTTAGAGTAACAGTTGACCTGACCTTTGTCTTGAAACTTGGTGTGAAGATTCCAGAACTAGAAGCCTCTCTGCTTGCCTTGAGAACCATGATGTAATCCAGCTGTTATTCTGCCTTTCTGTGACATCAGGCTGTATCTGCATTCCAGTCAGGATGTCAGGGAAGTCATTCATCAAAACTCATGTTACCCAAGACCCAGAAAAACAAAGAAACAAAGAAACACACACAGAGAAACAAAGAGAAACAAAGTGCATTCTCTTTCTGGAGCATGGAATCTTCAAGACATTCAAACCCAACATGCTGGATACCAGTCCCTTCCACTTTGAATATTGTAGTTCTTGCATCTTTTGCTCTACTATCACAAAATAACAGAAAACCAAGTTAGGCATTTCTTTGATTAGTGTCAAATCCAGGGTAGAGGTATTTTTAATGTTAGTGAATGAGTGAGAGTACAATGAATTTGAATTTCAGCAACTAATCAAGCTGTAATGATTCTTGGGAGGAAATGCTGCAAACATAACTACCAGAAGTTTGAAAATTGGATCCGTTTTTTTTTTTTTTTTTTTTTTTTTTTTTTTTTTTTCTCCATCATATATTGTGCCTGGAATCACAGGTCCTGTAAGCCCTCATTTCTTCCCTTTGCCTATTTATAGTTACAGACAGGGTCTGGATAATTTACTTAGGCATTTCTTAATTTAGGAAAACTGGTTTTGACTTTGAGAAACACCTTGCTTATCCTACCCCATAACGGAGATAACAGGTAAGATCCAGCACCTCCACTGGTCTGTGCATTGTTCCCAGATATCTGCTGGTTAGAATGTTTCAAAGGAAAAGACCAGGGAAAACAGGAAGAGTGAGAAAGAAATGAGAAGATAGCAATTGTAATGGCTTGGAATTCAGTTGTGAATGATCCCAAAAATCCCTTTTATAAAAAGGACCTGAACATATAATGTTCACCACATGTACCTGCCTCTCCTCATGCCCCAGGACCCCATGGATCACTGGGATATTTGTCTGTTCAGTGTTCAGCTACAAATATTTTCCTCATTAAATAAGGATAAATCTTTCTCTCATGATTCTCCACAGGACTGTAGGTCTTGACATACAACCAAGGTTTCTTGCAGAATTGTTCTCAAAAGTGCAATTTAAAAATTTGTTAGAAGTTTTTTGACTTTGCCTTGGGATGGTTTTGTTGCAAAACATTTCACAGAGTCAAACTGGATGGGGATCCATGCACCAACATTACAAAGCCTTGAAAAAACACCAAACCTTCAATTTCTCAACATTTTCTCCTCTCTTAAATCAAGTTAATAGAACATGATTGGAAAAGTACAAGTTTTAAGTTCAAACTCCTTCCAAATAGAGTTTTCAACGTGGACCTTCCTCAGTGATTTGGATTTCCTAAGACTAGAGATTCACATAGAAGAGACAACATTCAGGAACTGATAGGTTATATCATTCCCATGAACCTGCTAATGCAATTATTTAATCTGCAAGTTCTTGAAGAAGAAAATGCCCAACAGGGCTTATTGAACAGGGTCCTTGTACAGAGGATGACCAGGGTCAGTACTAAGATCATGGCCTAGAGGGTGAATAGGGTCAGGGCCCAGAGAGTGACTAAGGTCAGGGCCCTGGGTCAGAACACAGAATATGAGAAGGATCAGGACCCAGAATGTGACCAGGGTCAGGGCCCAGCATGTGACCAAGGTCAAAGCCCAATGTGTGGATAGTTCAGGGCCCTGTTTTGAACAGGTCAGGGCAATGTGCTTAAACTGGTCAGAGCACAAAATGTGACCAGTGCAGGACCCAGTTTTGACCAGGTCAGGGCCCAATTGTGACCAGGTGGGAGTGCAGAATGTGAACAGGTTCAAGAGCCAAAGTGTGACCAGGGTCAAAGCCCACTATATGCCCAGGGTAAGGGCCCAGAGAGTGACAAAAGCTAGGACCCCAAGTGAGACCATGGTCACAGTACACAATGTGACCAGTTCAGGGCACAGAGTATGACTAGTGTCAGGACCCATAGTGTAACAGAGTCAGGGCCTATAGTGTGAACAGGTCAGGGCCCAATTGTGACCAGGTCAGGGTATAGAGGTGAACAGGTTCAAGGCCAAGATTATGACCACAATCAAGGTCCAATATATGACCAGGGTAAGGGCCCATAGTATGACAAAGGCCAGGGCTTCCAGTGTGACCATGGTCAGGATAGAGAATGTGACCAGATCAGGGCCTAAATTGTGACCAAAGTCAGGATACATAGTATGACCAGTGTCAGGGTTCAGTGTGTGACTAAGTCATGGCCCAGTTGCTACCAGGTCAGGGCCTTGTGCTTGCTCAGGTCAGGATCCAATAGTGACTAGTACAGGGCCCACCTCTGAGTACCACCAGGGCTTATACTGCTACCCTAATTTCCCAGCCTTCTTTTCTGAGTAGCTGGTGTCCTTGGGAATGATCTGAGTCTAGCATTTTCCATGCAGTGTGTGGAGTGGACAGAAGATCCATCTGCCCATCTGAGGCTCTCTGGAAAAAGGCAGCCCTGCTTTTCCCATGTTGCAGGTAGGGGGACAGGGCCAGAGCAGTGACAGCATTTACTGAGCAGTTATGGACAATCTCAGTGACCAGATTAAAAATGGGGGTCTTTCTGGACCCAACCTGCTGTTGGAGGCCATAGTGCCCCATCACATGTCCCCCACAATTCAGGAAGGCAGGCACTCACTTTCTTAGGTATTTGGGCAATATCATGCACCAGTCTGGCAAGAGGAAGTAGAAGCAATTGATTGCCTGATGCCAAGCACTTTTGATACATTGGCCTTGGACTGGCTAAGACATACCGCAGTTCAGGATCCCAGGTCTCCAACTCCACAGCCATCCACCCACAGGCATGCACCACGGTGTTTGGAAGCACCAACCTACCAAGCTCTCCAACTGATCTTGGCCAACCACCTGCCTGCCCACTGGGCAGACAGCTGGTTGATGGTTCTGAGAGTCCACCAGTCACCATGATGGCAGCCTGCCCTCTCTCTAGGGCAGAAAACAGGCCCTAAGCAAGGCCCGCCCTGTGCCCTGCTCCTCCTCTGGGCAGTAGATGAATGCCATTCTGGGGACATGTCCACTTTGGTAAGCCAGACACTCAGAATGGTAGCTATGGTCCCCAGAGGTCCTGGGCACAGAGGGCAGGGCATCCATGGGCTCAACTGACTTGGCCAGGTAGAAAAGAGGCAGCAAAGAGAGCAGGCTTCTCAACCCTGGTCTGGAGAGGTGGGTGGATTTGTATGCAGGGCAGGTGTCTGGCCTGCCTGAGGCCAGCTGATTTTCACAGGGCCCCCCACCTGTAGGGGGTGGGGCCAGGGTTCCAGCTTACTTCTGGCTACCACATTGATGGCCATGAAGAGTGGTCAGATCATGAACACTTCTGAAGTACACAGGCTGAAAGGGGACCTGAGCATGACTCAGGACCAAGGACTCAGGACTTTGGGGGATGCCCCCCTGCTTACCCTCTGCTGACACCTACTTGTCAGGACTTGTCCACCTCAGGAGCCCAGAAGACAGAGGCAACTTGCCTGCTCCTGAGCATGGAGGCTGTCAGTCAGCCCACCCAGCCTCTCCAGGGACCTCAACCCAGTTGGAGGCTCTGGGAATGAGTTGCATAGTACTACTCTTCCTCTTGTGTCCTTGGGTAGCTCTACACTATTGGGTCCTGCCTGGACTCTCAAGGCTGACTGGGTCCTGAGCTCCATTCTGTTTGGTGTCAGAGGGCTGGGAGGAAGTGCCCACCTGGACTGCTAAAGGGTTGTTTCTTCTTGTCTTCAGGGTCCCTTCTTGATGTCACAATGCATAGCCAGGAGTCCTTGGCCCTGGATGCTGTCACCTCACCAAGTACCCAATGGACCCAGACTGTGCCCTAGACAACACAGCTGACAGAGCTGGGTGTGCTGGTGGAACCCAAGTTTTCAGTTCTCCAATCATGGCTGGTAGGGCTATTTCCCTTGGCCATTGAGGGATGAAAGATGAGTACAGGAACACATGACCTTCACAGCGAGAGGGAAAATGGGGTGAGAGTCAGCCTCAGCTGGGGTGCTGGGGACAAGGGACCCTGGAATTGTTTCTCCACCAGCCATGTGTGGCCTGAACAAGTTCTGGTTCTGTCAATCAAATACTTATTCCAGGTGCAGAGTGTGGGAATTTGGTCTTTCTTCCCAACTATCAGAATTCCCCATGGGAGTAATGGCCCCATTTCATGTGATAGTAAACCAAGGACCTGGGAGGACACGGTCAGTCAGGTGCTACACATGATGACTCCTGCCCTCCACTCAGGATACTGAATTCTCTAGGCTCTGAAAAGACAGACTTCCTAGGTGGTTGGGCTCTTGTCTGCTGTGTGTGTGAAGATTCACCACCCTCCTGGGACCCAACTGCAATTGGAACAATGGTGATCTCAGATACCACCCCAGCCTGCCATGTGCTGATGTACTGGTCAAGACTTCCTGAAGAAGCCTGGGAGTGCCCCAAGTGATGGAGCCTTGACCTTGGCCAGCGGTCATGCACAGTGATGATGGGAGGGACAGACCTACTACCAGTCCAAGCCCACTCCCTGAGTCACCCAGTATCCCATGTAGAGGGTTCCGCTGCCTTCCCAGTCAGGAAACTCCAGTCACCCTGTTGTCTGGGGGTCAGTCAGGAGGAGAAACACACTCCTGTAAAGGATAAGGACAAGAGGGGAATCATCACAATGAATGAGATGTTGCTTGTTGTCTGTGCTATGACTAAGCTTCACCCAAGGTCACCTGCCCCACTTACCTCATCTCTGGACATTCCTCTGAATGCTCTGGTAGTTCTATGGTTTCTGCTTCTCACCACTGAGAAGAAAGAGTAGCAGGAATGTGAAAACAGGAAAGTCCCCCATTAAGGTCAGCACGGACCTTCACCAGGATACAACCTGTAACACTCTCCTGAAGTCCCTGTGCCACCCCTGCACAGTAACCACCTCTCAGGATCTAGCATCAGCCCATATCTTCTCCATTCTGGAAACTTCCATGAGTAGAATCAGGAGGGGCCGATGCTCTGAAGTTGAGTGGCCTCTGTGCTATGCAACTTTATCAAGGGCCAGTCCATATTCTGCTCTGTGGTGCTGAATAAACTCATGTTGGTGAGTATGTTGGAGAGACTCCTCCTCTCTCCTATTTATGAACAGATTGGACATGACCTACCTTCAAGGGACCCCAGTCCTTTCCTGAATCCTGGCTGTGTGGCTAGCACAGCAAGTGCTGGGCACAGAAGGCTACTCTGGAGGGAGAGAGCCAGCTTCCCATGCTGTAGCAAAATTCTAGAGACCCGTAGGAGGAAGGGTTTGCTTTGGCTCAGTGTTTTAAAGGCCTTAGTCCAGGATTGCTTACGGTCTGGAGTGAGGCAGTGCATCATGGAGGAGTGTGTGGCAGGAAAACACCCCACCTCATGTCTGGGATGCAAGAAAGAAGCAGAATGAGTCCGGGTCCCACACTCATCTTCAAGAACACACCTATGGGCCCTGAACCATCACAAGGCCCCACCTCCTATGTCACTCCTGTTCCTAGGAGCACCATCAGGATCTGGCCTTAAACAGTTGGCCTGTGGTTTGTTCTGTCCTCCAGGCAGTTCTACTGGGCTTTACTCCTGGTGGTGCATGAGACACACCCATTCTGAGACAGTCTCTATATTTCCCTGAGGCCCAGTCCAACCAGGGTCCTATCTGCAAGGCAGGCCCAGGGCCATCTCTCTGGTGCCCCAGCTTCATCATAAAGTTGAACAACAGTGATTGAAAAGAGGTTTAAGGCAGTACCCAGAGAAGACAGAGCAAAGATACCTGAGGTGTTCTTGACTACAGGATCCAGAAGAGACAGAGGCCTTTTTCAAGATGTGTTCTAAATCTCTAGGGTTAAGAATTTTTGAAACCTTTTGAGAATATCCCTTTGACCCATGTTTTAGTGATGTCAGGTATGGTTGGAATAGTCCTATTTCAAAGGTCTGAAGACTCCCTCCATGATGATGGGAAATTGTCGTTGGCCACATTTCACACTGTCTTATGAAAGTATGATTTGTGTCAGACTCATACTTTTGTGATTTGTGTCAAACCCTAGAAGGTCTCCTGTCGTGTCAAAAAAAGCAGCCAGTGACATATCAGACAACATCCTGAAAATGCTTAAATATGTTCTTTTCTTCCACTGTATAGAAATATGTCAGAAATCCTGTCTCCTGTCTTGTCAAAAAAAAGCAGCCAGTTACATATCAGACAACATCCTGAAAATGCTTAAATATATTCTTTTCTTCCACTGTATAGAAATATGTCAGGAATCCTGGGTATGCTACATCACCCATAAGATCTCAGTCACTTGAACAATCATGTGGAAATGGTGGGCAATGAGCAGTGGAATGAGGTGTTCAGTGCTGTGGGTATGGACATCTTTTAAAATTGTCTTTGGTTCTCAGGCATTGGTGAGAAGCCTGTCTGCATGGCAGCATCAAAGACCTATTGAGGTTGTTGTAAAGAGGAAGTATCCACATCTTTCTGAATTTCCATAGTAGTGTTGGTCTGGACACACACATTAAGGCAAGAGGTGGTGTACTGACATTAGCCAGAATGGGAGTCACCCAAAGAACTCATTCAGACTACCAGGTTGCAAAGGGCACAGTGGAGAGTGACCACTAATGGCAGAAGTGTGCCCACCCACAATACCCAGAGGTGACTGAGCACAAGTGCAAGAGAAGCACTCACATACAGGACTCAGGGTATGGTGAACAATGATGCAGGAGGGGAAGTTAAGGACAGGACTCAGAGACTGAGCACTGTCAGGTAAGGAGTGCTCACCCACAGGACCCAGAGGATTCTGAGCAAGGATTTCCTTGGGGATACTGGAACAGGACAGAGAGAAGACTCTAAAGTGAGGGGAGCTTACCCACAGGACCCAGAGAGAAATGAGCAAGGAATGGTTAGGAATCTCAGCAAAAAGAAACATAGAACACTGAGCACTATTATGTGATGGGTTCTCACACACGACCCAAAGGAGACTGAATAAGAACAGATAAGTTGAACTTAGCAGCTTAAACAAAGAAGACTGCAAGTTAGGAGAGGGGCTATCACCAAGGGAATGCAGTGGAATAAAAGCATTAGGGAGTGAGGGGTGCTAATCCACAGGACTCAGAGTACCCTGAGTAATGGTGGATGTGGGGAGCTTTAGGGCAGGGCCCAGAGAAGAATCAGTACTTCTGGGAGAGGGGTGCTCACCCAGAGGACTCAGAAGATTCTGAGAAATGTGGGTTGACAATTTTATGGCAGAACCTAGAAGACAGAGCAAAAATTGATGAGGTATGCTTGACTACAGGATCCAGAGGAAAGAGAGTTGTTTTGGTAGAGGACTTTGCATCTATAATGCTCTGACTTTTTGGAACATTTTGGACAGTATTCCTTGGGCCAAAGTTTCAGGGACCTCAAGTATTGTGGATATGATCCTATTTCAAAGGTCTAAAGAAGTCCTCCATGATGATGGAAAGTTGTCCTTGGCCATATTTCACACTGTCTTTTGAAAATGTGCATTGTGCCTGACTCAGAAGTCCTATGAGGTTTCCTCTCTTGTAAAAAGAGAGCAGCCAGTGACATACCAGAGAAGATTCTGAAATTACCTAAATATAAGTTTTCCATTCACTGTTCAGAAAGACATCAGAAACCTGGGCATGCTACATCACCCATAAGAACTCTTAGTCACTTGAACAATGGTGTGGAAACGGTGGATGGTAAGTGATGGAACAAAGTCCTCAGTTCTTTGAGATGTGATATCCATTAAAGGAGTATTGAGAATTTCGGATAGTGAAAGTATCCACATCTCTCCATGTTTCCACAGTAGTGTTAGAATGGGCATGCAGATAAAGAAAGAGATTGTGTACTCATGTTAGCTAGAAAAGGACTCACCCAGAAATTTCACTGAGAACCAAGTTGATTAGGACACAGTGGAAATTGACCACTGTTGGCAGAAGTGTGCCCACCCACAATACCCACGAAGGACTGAGCACTGGTGGAAGAGAAGCACTTATCCACAGGACTCAGAAGACCATGAGCAATGGTGGGGTATGTGAGGTTAAGACAGTACCCCCCAAAAAACTGAGCAATAGTAGGGTATGAGCACACACAAGAGTCAGAGGAGGCTGAGATAAGATTGGCTATGGGAACATAGAACATGACACAGAGTATACTGAGCACTGCTGGAGGAGGGGCAACAACAAAGCAAGTGAGACCTGGCAGGTGGAATGTGCACAGAATATCTCTCCTTGCTTGCTAGCACTTTCCTGGCTTTCAACACACATGATCAATGATTCACTCCCTCCTCTCCTCACTGAATATCACAGCAGCCGCCCACTTCCACTTGGATGTCAAACTTCACAGGTTCCAGCTGTCATGTGTTTGGACATTCATTGAAAATGAGGAGAACCCCATTAGAGTTTGTGGATGATTCCCAATTCCTTCATTGCTGAATCCAACCAGCTTCACTGGATGCTCCCCCTGCCCTCAGCTCTCAACAGACATCATTACATTTTGGTGGTAAGGTCCTAGGCCAGTTATTTGCCTGGCCAAAGTCCTGAGTGTCCCAGACCAGAAGGAGTAGATGCAGAGGGAAATGCTGCTCTGGCCCATACTAGGCTGGGTGATTCTTGTGCCCTCCTGAACCCATGCATTTCTCCCAGGTCCATCAGTCCTGAGGGGTGTCAATTTCCTGCAGCAGGACACAGGTGGACATGTGACCATGATGCCTGGTGTGGTCAAACCTGGACAACACAACCTAGTGGCCCTGCCGGATAGTGCAGGCTGTTAGGCTTCAATAGTATCCCTTTGGCTTGATTAAGCTGGCTCACCCAGAAGCTCACAGACCTGTGCCCCCAACAAACTCTGGTTCCTCTGCTCCTGAGCAAAGAAATTAGAATCTCATGTCTTGAAAACAGTAGACTCCGGGGACTCGTCATCTTTCTTTTCCTGCTTAGCATCACAGGTGAGCTCATGCTTGACTTGAATCACTATCTGAAGATCTAGGAGCCAAAACATCTCTGGTTGCCATGGAAACCATGATGTCATCCTTCCGTCTTTCCACTTTCTGTGATATCAGGTGGATTCCGCAGAGCAGCCAAGATGTCACAGCACTCAATTTGTACCCATGTGCCAAGGCCCAGAAGCAGCCCCTACAGAGAGAAGAAAAGAGCACTCTCTAACCAGAACCTAAAATCTCTTCGCCCTTCAATCCCAAGTTGCTGGAAGTCAGCCTTTCAACTTTGAATATCTTAGCTGTCTTCTAATTTGTTCTCATTTCACAAGATCACTGTAATACAACTTAGGCATTTCTTTGATTCAGATTGTGTACTCATGTTCACAGGCTCAGAACCAGGGTAGCAGCATTTTGAACGATGGACCGTTCAATGGAAGTAAGTTTCTAGACCTAAATTCAGTGCGATTATTCTTGAGAAGATTTGCTGCAAACACAACCACAGGAGGTATGAAAATTCTGTGTTGCTTTATTTTATTTTATTCTGATAGGGTAAGGAATCATACAAGAACAACTTTTTTGAAAGATCTCACATATTAAAAAATAAAATCAGAGATTGGATATGCAGCATCCTTTTGTTGCATATAAGAAAATTACGATAAAAAGGCTTTTGCATTTTGCTTTAAATTCTGATTTTTGTGGTCACATCTTTAGTTATTTTTTTAAAATTGTCTGCTTTTGAAATTCAAGATTCACCCATATTGGGTGCTCATTTTTTTTTTAAATTTTATTTTATTGTAAACAAATGGGATACGTGTTGTTTCTCTGTTTGTACATGGCGTAAGGGCATACCATTTGTGTAATCATAAATTTACATAGAGTAATGTTGTTTGATTCATTCTGTTATTTTTCCCTTCCCCCACCCCTCCCACCCCTCTTTTCCCTCCATACAGTCCTTCCTTCCTCCATACATGCCCCCTCCCAAACCCTAACTCTAACCCTAACACTAACCCTTCCCTCCCCCCATTATGTGTCTTCATCCACTTATTAGTGATATCATTCTTCCTTTGGCTTTTTGAGATTGGCTTATCTCACTTAGCATGATATTCTCCAATTTCATCCATTTGCCTGCAAATGCCATAATTTTATCATTCTTTATGGCTGAGTAATATTCTATTGTATATATACACCACAGTTTTTTTATCCACTCATCAATTGAAGGGCATCTAGGTTGGTTCCAGAGTCTGGCTATTGTGAATTGAGCAGCTGTGAACATTGATGTGGCTGTATCTCTGTAGTATGCTGATTTTAAGTCCTTTGGGTATAGGCCAAGGAGTTGGATAGCTGGGTCAAATGGAGGGTCCATTCCAAGTTTTCTAAGGAATCTCCACACTGCTTTCCAGAGTGGCTGCACTAATTTGCAGTCCCACCAGCAACGTATGAGTGTACCTTTTTCCCCACATCCTCGCCAACACCTGTTGTTGCTCGTATTCTTGATAATCGCCATTCTAATTGGGGTGAGATGGAATCTTAGGGTGGTTTTGATTTGCATTTCTCTTACTACTAGAGATGTTGAACATTTTTCCATATGTTTGTTGATTGCTTGTAGATCTTCTTCTGTGAAGTGTCTATTCATTTCCTTAGCCCATTTGTCGACTGGATTATTTGAATTCGTGGAGTAGAGTTTTTTGAGTTCTTTATAGATTCTGCAGATTAGTGCTCTATCTGAAGTATGATTGGCAAAGATATTCTCCCACTCTGTAGGCTCTTTCTTCGCATTGCTGATAGTTTCCTTTGCTGAGAGAAAGCTTTTTAGTTTGAATCTATCCCAGTTATTGATTCTTGCTTTTATTTCTTGTTCTATGGGAGTCCTGTTAAGGAAGTCTGGTCCTAAGCCGACATGTTGAAGATCTGGACCTACTTTTTCTTCTATAATCTGCAGGGTCTCTGGTCTGATTCCGAGGTCCTTAATCCATTTTGAGTGTAGTTTCGTGCATGGTGAGAGATATGGGTTTAGTTTCATTCTGTTGCATATGGATTTCCAATTCTCCCAGCACCATTTGTTGAAGAGGCTATCTTTTCGCCATTGCATATTTTTGGCCCCATTGTCTAGTATGAGAAAATTGTATTTATTTGGGTTTGTGTCCGTGTCCTCTATTCTGTACCATTGATCTACCTTTCTATTTTGGTACCAATACCATGCTGTTTTTGTTACTATTGCTTTGTAGTAGAGTTGAAGATCTGGTATTGCCATACCCCTGTTTCACTCTTCTTGCTAAGGATTGCTTTAGCTATTCTGGGTTTCTTATTCTTCCAGATGAATTTCATAATTGCTTGCTCTATTTCTGTAAGTTACATCATTGGGATTTTAATTGGAATTGCATTGAATTTGTATAGCACTTTAGGTAGTATGGCCATTTTGACAATATTAATTCTTCCTACCCAAGAACATGGAAGATCTTTCCATCTTCTAAGGTGTTCTTTAATTTCTTTCTTTAGTGTTGTATAGTTCTCATTGTAGAGGTCTTTCACCTCTTTTGTGAGATTGATTCCCAAGTATTTTATTTTTTCGAGGCTATTGAGAATGGGGTAGTTTTCCTAATTTCTCTTTCTGAAGATTCATCACTTATGTATAAAAATGCATTGGATTTATGAGCATTGATCTTGTAACCTGCTACTTTACTGAATTCACTTATGAGTTCTAAGAGTTTTCTGGTGGAATTTCCAGGTTCCTCTAAATATATAATCATGTCATCAGCGAACAGGGATAGTTTGAGTTCTTCTTTTCCAATTTGTATCCCTTTAATTTCTTTGGTTTGTCTAATTGCTCTGGCCAGAGTCTCAAGAACGATGTTGAATAGAAGTGGTGAAAGAGGGCATCCCTGCCTTGTTCCAGTTTTTAGGGGGAATGCTTTCAGTTTTTCACCATTTAGAATGATATTAACCACGGGCTTAGCATAAATTGCCTTTACAATGTTAAGGAATGTTCCCACTATCCCTATTTTTTCTAGTGTTTTGAGCATGAAGGCGTGCTGTATTTTATCAAATGCTTTCTCTGCATCTATTGAAATAATCATGTGATCTTGACTTTAAGTCTGTTGATATGGTGAATGACATTTATTGATTTCCTGATGTTGAACCAACCTTGCATCCCTGGGATGAAACCCACTTGATCATGGTGCACTATCTTTTTAATATGTTTTTGTATGCGATTTGCTAAAATTTTGTTGAGAATTTTTGCATTGATGTTCATTAAGGATATTGGTTTCATGGAGCGCATTTAATAAAAGAAGTGAAACTCAAAAAATAAACGACCTATCATTACAGCTCAAAGCCCTAGAAAAAAGATGAACAGACCAGCACCAAAAGTAGTAGAAGACAGGAAATAGTTAAACTCAGAGCTGAAATCAATGAAATTGAAACAAAAGAAACAATACAAAAAATTGACAAAATAAATAGTTGGTTCTTCGAAAAAATAAAATTGATAAACCTTTAGCCACACTAACAATGAGAAGACGAGAGAAAACCCAAATCACTAAAATTCGGAATGAACAAGGAAATATCACAAGAGACAGGATTGAAATACAAAACATAATTAGAAGCTATTTTGAAAATCTATACTCCAACAAAACAGAAAACCTCGAAGACATCAACAGGTTTCTAGAGACATATGAGTTGCCTAAACTGAACGAGGAGGACATACACAATTTAAATAGACCAATTTCAAGTACTGAAATAGAAGAAGTCATCAAAAGCCTACCAACAAAGAAAAGTCCGGGATATATGGGTTCTCAGCTGAGTTCTACAAAACCTTTAAAGAAGAGCTCATTCCAATACTTCTCAAAGTATTCCATAAAATAGAAGAGGAGGGAACCCTCCCAAACTCATTCTATGAAGCCAATATCACACTGATACCTAAACCAGACAGAGACTCATCAAGGGTGTTCATTTTTTATGGTAGCAGAGATGATTTTCTTTACATCTCTGATATTGAGGTTCACTCTATTTTCAGAACCATCATTCAGTGTTGCACTTCCAAATATCTACTTTTTTAAGTGGTTGTGTGCTCACTTTATTGGAGCATCTTTTTACCAGGGTCTGTGGCAATAGCCTGTACTCTGTATCATCCAGGGGCTGCTAAAATGACCCTTGGCATTGTCACAGAGAGTCCTGTGTCAGACAGGCAGTAGTCAGTGTGAGAGGATAAACTGTTCTGCCAAGTCAGACTAGCCAGATATTTCTGCCCGTAAAAGGTGACCTCAAAGGCCCTTTGGAAACTCCTATCAAGAGAATTTCAGAGTGCAGCCTAGTTGTGGGTCAGTAGCAAAGCAAGTGAGCCCTAGCAGAACATTGTGCACAGAACATCTCTCCTCACTTGCTAGCTCTTTCCTGTCCTCCATCACACATGCTCAGTGATCCACTCCCTCCTCTTTTTACTAGACATTACTGCAGCCACCCACCTCAAGTTAGAAGTTAACTTGCTGTCATATGTTTGGACATTTAAGGAAAATGAAGGGAAACCCACCAGAGTTTGTGGATGTTTCCCCATTCAGTAATCAAATAATCTATGGAGCTGCACTGGATTCTCCCCTGCCCCCTGTCCTCATCTGGCATAAAAATTATTCTTTTTCACTGGTAAGGCCCAAGGCAGGTTATCTGACTGGTAAAAATTCTGAATGAACCCGGAGTAGAGTGGATTTGGAGTGAAATGTCCCTGGAACCTCTGCTAAGCTGGTTTATGCTCCCACCCTCCTGAACCCATCTGTCCCTCCCAGGTCCAGTAGTCCTGGTGGGGGCCAATTGCTTGCAGCAGGACATCTGTGGCCATGTGGCTGTGATGCCAGGTGCAGTCAAAAATTGGCAGTGCCACCTAGTGGGACTGAAGGGTAATGCAGGCTGTCAGACTTCAGTGGTTTCCCTGCAATGGAAGGAGCTGGATGGCCCACAGACCTGCAAGACTGCTCCCCCCACACACTCTGACTACTCTGCTCCTTGGTGAAGAAATTAGAATCACATTTCTTGAAAATGGTAGGCTCCAGGGAATAGACTACTTCCTCTTCCCTCTTTCCATCACTGCTGAGTCTGTGCTTGACTTGAATCATTGCCTAAAGTGCCCTGGAGCAGAGGCATATCTGGAGCCATGACATCAATGTGGTGTCATTTCGCACTTCTGTGACATCAGGTAATATCTGCAGAGCAGCCAGGATGTCACAACAGGCACTCATTTGAACCCATGTTGCCCAAGGTCCAGAATCACCCCCTGTGGAGAGAAACACAGTGCACTCTCCTACTTGATCCTGAAAACTCCTCATCCTTCAATCCCAAGTTGCTGGATGCCAGCCCATTCGATTTTGTATATCTTAGCTCTCTTCAATTTTGCTTTTATTTCACAGTATCATTGTTACCCAACTTAGGTATTTCTTTGTATAGGATCAAAACCAGTGTAGCTGAATTTTGAATGATGGACTGTTCAATGGAAGTTACTTTGTAGATCTAAACTCAGTGCAATGATTCTTGAGATTTGCTGCAAACACAACCACAGGATGTATGGGGGGAAAAAAAAGGGATTTTGTATTTAGATTTAAATTCTGATTTTCGTGGCAGGTAACTCCAATCATATCATTAGTTATTGTTAAAATTGTCTGATTTTGAAATTTAGCATTCAACCATTTTGGATTTTCCTTTTAGTAGTTTAGCAGACATGTTTTTCTTTACAACTCTGATGTTGAGGTGCATTCTATTTCAAGAGACATCATTCAGTGCTGCACTTCCAAATTTCTACTTGTTTAAGTATTTGTGTGTAGGTGTGGAGAGAAAGGAAAGTCTATCCTCAGAGGTTATGTGCAACAAAATCCAAATCAGCATATGAGTAAAGAGTTGTCTTTTGCAAGCAACAGAATAGATCCAAGAATTTTCAAGGGCATTTGTGTATTTGCAAGTTGAATTATTGTCAATAATTATATTTGCTTACTGAGTGATCTCACACTTCCTCCTGTTTTATCAGTATAGTAGTTTGAAGCTAAAGAGAAGAGATATCCTGGTATTTTTTTTGAGACCATTCACATTAGAGACACAGCTCTGAGTTCAAGCAAAGTTTTTTTTTTTTTTTTTTTTTTTTTTTTTTTTTTAACAGAGAGAGTCTGCCTGGCTGCCCCTCTGCAAGGAGCAGAAGCCTGCAGGAAGAAAACTTCTGAACTATATAGTCATGTACAGTGGAGTAAGTTACAAAATAACCAGTCTGGCCCTGTGACTCTTACTTGATGTCTTTGCTGTGGTTTTGGTAGTTAGGGACTCTTTTGGAGTGGGCCTACCAGGACGGTTATGCCTGGGTGGGCAGGTGCTGTTTTTCACCATGAAGTTATTTTAGCCTAAATACCTAAATTTTCAGCCTTTTGTCTGAAAAAGATAAGGGACTGCCTTTGTTCTGCCTTCTTGAAAGTGAACGGGCATAAAGAGTGTTTTAGGCCTGAACTTTGGGGAGAGGGTTGTATTGGTTCATAAAGAGGTGGTTTACAATCTCAGTGTGTGCCTTTACTTGATCTTGTAAAAAATTTTTCAGGCAATTTACCAGACAACATCCTATCAATGGGAGCAGCCATGGGAGAGTCTGGCCCAAAAAGTTTCAGGCAGGTGAATGTTGTTCCTGGTGGCATTTCTTGATGTTCTCCTGTAGTTCAGTTATTTTTCCTTGGAGTATTTCTGATTTGTGAAGTAACAGCATTCCTCTCCTAAAAAGACACAAGTGCCTCCCTTCTCTGCTATTAGTAAGCAATGGCTCCCCTATGTTGGAGAACTACATTGGCTAAGGAGGTGACTTGAACTTGAGGAGACACTAGGGAATATGTCACAGGGGCAAAGAAGGCTATGTGCAGTTTTGACCATCAGGGCCAATTGTACAGGTTAAAAATTTAACCTGGGTGGGTGGTTGTAAAAGGGTTGAAACTCATTGTTCTTATACTGGGTTCCATTGTTTCCAAACTTGCTGTGCCTCCATTTAGGGACAACAAGTGATGGGGGAAGGTCTAAGTTTAGGACCCATTGTTATTAGGCAAGGGTGTGCTGGGAGAGGGTTAATGTTTGACCAATTTCCCCTCCCTCTGGCCTAGTCACATTGTTCCTCTGATTTTTTGGGGGAGATGTCTTTTAGGAATATTATTTTCAATAAATCTTCATTCCAGACTCGAGTCTGATCTGGCTGCTTTGAGCTGAGGAGAGGTGAAATGGGGGAAACCCCTTTTAAATGTTCTGAAATATAGCACGGAGATACTGGTGGGGAGGTGTGTATGGGGAGGAGCTTTGAGGTCATCTTAGGCAAAGTTCCCCTTTGTGGTCTCAGTGGGTCAGAAGGTGAGCAGGAGAATGACATCCACATGTTCCAGGAGGCAGCTGAGGTCAAGAAGTTAAACTTATTAAGAAATTGTTCCTATAAGGAATTAAGAATAGGCAGGGGAAAGGTTATTATAAGTACAGTAAAATCAGGCAAATAAAAGAAAGGTGATGATTAATTGATTCGCTAATACTAAAGTAATAATTTTCAGCAGGTAATGCATTTGGGACCCTGTCATCCTTAGTCAGAGTCTTGAACCTCACTCAGATTTAGGGGGTACTCTCCATTATTTCAGGAATGTGGGTCCTTTAAAGCAGAGCAAGCATGATTAGCTTTATAGTTTCCTGGTGCTTTAATCATTTCCATCCTGTTTGAAAAATTATGCAAAATAAGAACAGAAATAATATTAAAAGCATAGTTTTAACTAGAAACCCAGCTATATGTGTAGAGAAGGATATAAAAGGGGTTAGGGAAAGAATTCCTTCAGCCAATTAAGACTAGGCTTTTGTTTGGGCCATGACTAGAGCCTGAGATTGTAATTTTAACATGTTACACATTGTTCTCCAGACAATAAAACACAGGTAATTAATACACAAGCTGTGAGATAAAATTTCTTATGAAAGGAAATATTAAGGTGGGTAACATTTTGAAATTTATATTGAAAATCAATGTTCGAGATTTGAAAAGTCTAAGTCAGATCTGTTTTTCATATTCCAGGTGGTCTTGGAGTTGTTTAACCATGTCTCTCATTACTATGTTTTTAATGCCATCTACTAGGTAGGTACTCCAGGATGAGGTGGCTTCCCTTGGAAGATCAGTGATTCTCCCTTTATCCATGACCCTCTTCTTTGTAGCAGGTGCACTGATTGGCTTTCAGTTCTACTGTGGTCTCATTAATCTTCCTGAAAAGGAAGTCAAGTGACCCAGAGTTGCAAAGCATTTTAGAGAAGTTCTCACATTCCCTGGATTCAGGTTGATTCAGAGGGCAAGAGCCAAATACTGGTTTTCTTGGCCTTTTTATGTTAATCTTCATCTTAAACTGCTCTTAAACATTCAGCAAGCCAGTTTCACCAGTCTTAGAGTAAGAATATTTGGCTTTCACTCTAATGCCTATAACTTTACAGTTATGTACCCTTTTATTTAATTGGGGTCTGTCTTAGTAGTGGAAGTTAACATTATAAATTATTTTTCTTGTAGGTAATGGCTTATTATCTCAAGCTAACCTGGGTTGTGTGTTCTTGAAGCAGAATCTCTGCAAAACATTAACAGGTAACAGTTCTACAAAATAAAATTAGCAAGAGTAAAAATATATGTAGCTTGCATAATACCTACCTTGAATTTTGACTAAGTTATACATTATATCCCCTATTTGAGATTACAACAAAAATAAGTCTTTTGATTACAACTTTAAATGAACTGGAGTGTGGCCTACTTTGTAGTCATTCTAACATGCAGTGAGGTGGGAGGCAGAGCCTTATCTCAGGCAAGGCAGGGCTATTCACAAATCTTAGGTAAAGTGTTCAAATTCTGAAACTTTCCTTTGCCTCTCTCTTAAATGTCATTTTACAAAGATTGCATATTGTTTTCTGAGTCTATATTAACATTAGTTAATAAGATATAATATTATATCTAAAACATGAATCACAGAAAGGCTGAGAGCTTTTAACTTTCCTTTTGTGTGGAAAAATAAGTGAAGGAATGAGGTACTCTGTGATGTGGGCATTTACATCCATTCAAATTGTCTTGGGTTTTCAGGCACTGGTGAGGAACCAGTCTGCATGGCAGCACCAAACAACTATTGAGGTTTTTGGAAAGAGGAAGAATCCAAGTTTCCACAGCAGTGTTGGTGTGGACATGCAGATAAGGCCAGAGACAGTGTACTGAACAGAGCCAGAATGGGACTCACCCAGAAATTTCACTGCAAGAACCAAGTGGCCTAGGACTCAGTGGAGAGTGAGCCTTGGTGGTTTAATTGCACCCACCAAGAACACCCACAGTGGACTGAGCACTGGTAGGAGAGGGGCACACACCCACAGGACTCAGAGAACCCTGAACAATGTTGCAGGAGGACAGAGAAGAGTGAGCTTTGGTGGGAGAGAGGCCCTCATCCACAGGACTCAGAAGACCATGGACAATGGTGGGGTAGATGAGGTTAAGACAGAACCCAGAGAAGGATAAACAATGTTAGGCTACCTATGATCACACACATGAGGCAGAAGGGGGTGATAAAAGATTGGCTATGGGAACTTAGCACAGAGAAGACTGAGAACTCTGGGGTGAAGGGCACCCACAAAGAGTCCCAGAATATTCTGAGCACTGTCAGATGAGGGGCTCTTGCACAGAGTGCACAGAGCAGAAATAGTATTGAAGGGTAAGGGCCAATTCGAAACAATATCCAGGGAAAACTGGGAAACTGTGTGGAATGCCACTCATAATAGAACTCAGATGTACCTGAGCAATGGTGTTTGAAGGGAGATTTAGGACAACAGAACCCAGAGAATACGGAGTACTCTCAGATGAGGGGCACTCACCCACAGCACCCAGAGGATTCTGAACAAGAATAACTGTTGTGAACCTGCAACAGGACAGAAAGAAGACTCATCTAAAGTGAGGGGAACTCATGAAAACGACCCAGGGAAGAATGAGCAAGGAATGGTTAGGGAACTCAGAAAAAGGAAACAGAGAAGACTGAGCACTATTACGTGAGTAGTTGTCACAGGAGGGACCCAAAGGAGACTGAGTAAAGATACATTACTTGAGCTTAGTAGCCTTAACAAAGAAGGATGAACCATAGGAAAGGGGCTACTGCCAAGAGAACACTGTGGAATCAGAGCACTAGTGGATAAGGTGTGCTCACCCACAGGACTAAGAGTACCCTGAGCAATAATGGATAAGAGGAGATTTAGGGCAGGACCCAGAGAATACAGAGCACTGGTGGGAGAGAGGCAATCACCCAGCAGGCTCAGAAGACCCTGAGCAATGGTGGTTAAGAGGAGGTTTAGGACAGAATCTAGGTAAGACAGAACAAAGACATATGTGGTGTTCTTGGCTACAGGATCCAGAAGAGACAAAGGTCTTTTGGGAGAGGATTTCTCACCTACTGTGCTGAGTTTTTCATACATTTTCAAGAGTGTGCCTCAGGCCAAAGTTTCAGAGACCTCAGGTATAGTTGGAATGCTCACATGTCAAAGGTCTAAAGAAGACCTACATAATGATGGGAGATTATCCTTGGCCATATTTCACACTGTTTTTTGAAGATATGCATTGTGCCTGGCTCAAATTTCCTAGGACATTTCTTCTATTTTCAAAAGAGAACAGTCATTGACATGTCAGTAAGGATCCTGAAAATACTTAAATATGTGCTTTCCATTCACTGTTCAAAAAGATACCAGAAATCCTGGACATGCTACATTAACCATAAGAACTCATCCACTTGAGAAAACATATGGAAATGATGGATGATGAGTAGTGGTACCAGGTTCTCAGTGCTGTGGAAATTGACATCCACTAAAATTGTCTTGGGTATTCAGGCATTGGTGAGAAACCTGTCTGCATCACAGCACCATTGACCTATTGAGGTTTTTGGAAAGAAGATGTATCTACATCTCTCCAAGTGTCTTCACTAATTTTTGGCCTGAACATGCTGATGAGGCCAGAGAGAGTGTACTGACATTAGCAGGAATGAGTCTCACCCAGAATATTCATTCAGGGAACCAGGTTGCTTAGGGTTCAGTGCAGACTGACCACTGATGGTGGAAGCGTGCCCATCTACAATATCCAGAGAACACAGAGCATGGCTAGGTGAGGAGCACTCACCCTGAGGTCTAAGAGTATACTTATCACTGCTGGATAAGTGGCACTCACCCAGAGGACACAGAGGAGACAGAATACTTGAGGATAAGTGGCACTCCAAGTAAATATTCTGGAAAAATTAAGCACATGAATGTGAAGAGTGCTCACAAGAGGACTCAGATGACACTAAACGTTGGTGTGTGAAGGGAGGTTAAGAACAGGACTCAGAGAAGACTGAGCATTATCAGGTGAGAGTCACCCAGAGGACCAAAGGGAGTCAGAGCGAGAGTCTCCTTGGAAAACCTGGAAGAGGATAGAGAGAAGACTGAGCACTCTAAGGTGAGGGACACTCACCAAAAGGACCCAGAGAGAAAAGAGCAAGGAATGGTTAAGTAACTTGAAAAAAGAAACAGAAAACACTGAGCACTGTTCGGTGAGTGGTGCTCACACACAGAACCAAAAGTAGACTGAATAAGGACAGGTTAAGTGAACTTAGCAGCTTGAACAAAGAAGGCTGAGCCATATCAGGAGAGGGGTTTTACCAAGAGGACACAGTGGAATCACAGCACTAGTGGGTGAGGGGTGCTCACCCACAGGAATCAGATTTCCCTGAATAATGGTGGATGGGGAGATATATGGCAGGACCCAGAGAAGAATGAGTACTGGTAGGAGAAGGGGAATCACCCAGAGGACTCAGTAGACTCTGAGCAATGGTGGTTGAGAAGAGGTTTAGAGCAGAACCCAGAGAAGACATAGTAAAGATAAATAAAACATGGTTAATTACAGGATTTAGAGAAGACAGAGGTCTTTGGTAGAGGGGTTCTCACCTATAGTGCTCTGAGTTTTTGATACATTTGAAGAGTATCCCTTGGGGAAAGTTTTAGTGACTTCAGGTATAGTCAAAATGGTCCCATTTCAAAGTCTGAAGTAGTCCTTCATAATGATGGGAAATTGTCCTTGGCCACTTTTCACACTGTATTTTGAAGGTGTGCATTTTGCCTGGCTCAGAAGTCCTAGGAGGTCTCCTATCTTGTCAAAAGAGAGCAGCCAGTGACATGTCAGACAAGATTCTGAAAATACTTAAATATATGCCTTCCATCCAATGTTCAGAAAGATGTCAAAAATCCTGGGCCTGCTACATCACCCATAAGAACACAGTCACTTGAGAAATGTTGCTAAAATGGTGAATGAGTGGTGGAATGAGGTCTTCAATTCTGAGGGCTTTAACATTCTTTACAATTGTCTTGGGTATTCAGGAAAAGGTGAGAAGCCTCTCTGCATGGTAGCACCAAAGGTCTTTTGAGGTTGTTGAAAAGCAGAATATCCAAATCTCTCCAAGTTTTCACTGTAGTGTTGTTTTGGACACACATGTAAGACCAGATATGTTGTAGTGACATTAGCCATAAAGGGACAAACCCAGAGATTTCACTAAAAGAACCAAGTTGCCTATGATTCAGTATACAGTGAGCACTGGTGGCAGATGTGTGAAATGGCAAAATACCCACAGGGGACTGAGCACTGGTGGGAAAGGGGCACTCACCCACAGGATTCAGAGGACAATGAATTATGATGTGGGTGAGAGACTAAGGACAGTACACAGAGAAGACTGAGCACAGGGGGAGATGGGAGCTCACCCACAGGACTCAGAAGACCATGAATATTGGTGGTGTAGGTGAGGTTAAGACAGAATCCATAAAAGCCTGTGCAATGTTAGGCTATCTATGATCACATACAGGAGCCAGAGGAGGTTCAACTAAGATTGGCTATGGAATCTTAGCACATGTCACAGAAGAGTCTGATTACTGCTCTGTTAAAGGCACCCACCCAGAGGATTCAGCAGACTGTGAGCAATGGTGGTTGAGAGGAGGTTTAGGGCAGAACCCAAAGAAACATAGCAAAGATTCATGAGGGGTGCTTGACTATAGGATTCAGAGAAAGAGGTCTTTTGGAAGAGGGGTTCTTAGTCCATAGGGCTCAGAATTTTGGGAACCTTTTGAGAGTATCCTTGGGCCAAAGTTTTACTGATCTCAGAATTGGTTGGAATGGTACTATTTCAAAGGTGTGAAGATGTCCTTCATGATGATGGAAAATTGTCCTTGGTCACATTTTACATTGTCTTATAAAGGTGTGCATTGTCCCTGAATCAGAGGTTCTAGAAGGTTCTTCTCTTGTCAAAAGGGAGCAGTCAGTGATATATTAGACAAGATACTGAAACTACTTAAATATATGTCTTCCATCCACTGTTCAGAAAGATGTAAGAAATCCTGGGCATGCTATATCACCCATAATTATTCAGGCGCTTGAGCATATGTGTGGAAATGGTGGATAATGAGTGGTAGAATGAGGTCCTCAGTGCTGTGGGCATTGACATCTTTTAAAGTTGTCCAGGGTTTTCAGGCACTGGTGGGACTTTCTCCATGTCATCACCAAAAACCTTTAAATTTGTTGGAAAAAGAAAATATCCACATCTCCCCATGTTTCCACAATAGTGTTGACCTGGACACACAGATAAGTGCTGAGATGGTGTACTTACATTAGAGAGAATGAGACTAACGCTGAGATTTCACTGAGAGAACAAAACTAACCCTGAGATTTCACTAGGGCTCAGTGGAGGATGAGAACTGGTGGCTGAAGTGTGCCCACCAACAATACACACAGGAGACGGAGCACTGGTGGTAGAGGGATGCTTACTACCAGAACTCAGAGGACCCTGAACAATGGTGGGGTACTTGAGGTTAAGATGGAACCCAGAAAAGATTGAGCAATATTAAGCTACCATGATCACACACAGGTACCAGAGAAACCTGAGATAAGATTGGCTACAGGAACTTAGAACATGACAGAGAGGAGACTGAGCACTGCTGAGTGAGAGGCGCTCACCCAGAGGTCCAAGAGTATTGTGAGCACTGCTGGTTGAGTGTCACTCATCCAGAGAACACAGAGGATTACAGAGTACTGAAGGGTAAAGAGCACTCCAAACAATATTCAGGGGAAAATTGAGCACCTGTGTGTGACTGGCATTCACCACAGGACTCAGATGACCCTGACAATGGTGTAAGAAGGAAGATTAAGGACAGGACCCTTGGAGAAAACTGAGTACTCCAGGTGAGGAGCACTCACCCCAAGACCCAGAGGAGTCTGAGATTGGAAAACTTTCAGGAACATGAAACAGGACAGAGAGAAACTGAGCACCCTAAGGTGAGGGTTGCTCAACCTAAAGGACAAAGAGAAGAATGAGCAAGGAATGGTTAGAAAACTCAGAAAAAGTAACAAAGAATGAGCACTATTAGGCAAGGGCGCTCACCCACAGGACCCAAACAAGACTGAGTAAGAACAAGGTAGGCAAACTTATCAGATTAAATGAAGAAGGTTGAGCCATATTTTGAGAGGGGCTATCATCTTGAGGACTCAATGGAAAAGGAGAACTAGTGCATGGGGGACAGTCACCCACAGGACTCACAGTACCCTGAGCAATGGTGAATGAAGGGAAATTTAGGGCAGGACCCAGAGAAGACTGAAGACTGGTGAGAGAGGGGCACTTACCCAGAGGACTCAGAAGACCCTGAGCAATGGTGCTTGAGAGGAGGTTTAGGGCAAATCCCAGAGAAGACAAAGCAAAGGTTGTTGAGGGATGCTTGACTACAGAATCCAGAAGAAACAGAAGTCTTTGAGAGAGGCATTCTCACCTATAGAACTCTGAGTTTTGGAACATTTTTAGTATATTATTTGGGCCAAAAGTTTAGTGACCTCAGGTGTGGTCCCATTTCAAAGGTATGAAGAAGTCCTTCATGATGACGAAATGTGTCCTTTACCACATTTCACACTGTCTTTTGAAGTAGTACATTGTGCCTGACGCAGAATGTCTAGGAGTCCTCCTCTCTTATCAAAAGATTGTAGCCAGTGACATATCAGAAAAGATCCTGAAAATACTTAAATATATGCTTCCCATTCACTCTTCAGAAAGATGTAAAAAATCCCAGGCATACTATATCAACTATATGATATCAGCCACTTGAGCAATTGTGTGGAAATAATGGACAGTGAGTAGTGGAACAAGGTCCTCAGTAGTGTGGGCACTGACATTTTTAAAATTGTCTTGGGTTTTCAGACATTGGTGAGGAGCCTGACTGCATGGCAGCACCAAATGCCTACTGAAATTGTTGGAAAGAAGAAGTACATATATCTCTCTAAATTTCCACACTAGTGTTGGCCTTGACACACAGATAAGGCCTGAAATTAGCCAGAAAGAGACCCATACAGAGATTACACTGAGAGTACCAATTTGCCAAGGGCTCAGTGGAGATGAAGAAGTGTGCCCATCCACAATACTCACAAGGTATTGAGCACTGGTGGGACAAGGGCTCTCACCCACAGGATTCAGAGGACCCTGAGCAATGTTTGGGGGTGGGACATTAAGGATAGAACCCAGAGAAGAGTGAGAACTCCTAGATGAAGTGTGCTCACCCAGAAGACACAGGAGACTGAGCATTGCTGGTCAGGGTACCCACGCCACAGGACAGTTTATGTCCTTAGTACTCATGTGAATATTGCACTCACTGTTCTCTTTTTGTCCCCTATTCTGATGTGATCCTGGGGCTGATCTGTGGCCTCATGGGATCTTCTCTGCCTCCTCTGCTCCCTAGTGTCCTCTCCCCATGGTGGTCTGGGAATAGTGTTCAGCAGTTTGTGGTGCCCTGGCCAGCCTTCTGCTTAACTCCCATATAGTTTGTGATGTCATAATGGCCTACAAGGAGGGGTGGGCACAGCTGGTTTTGCTACCAAGGCCTTGGAGAGGGTGTGGGCCCTTCAGTACTGTCTGTGTTGCCCAGTGTAACATTTCCTTGGATCTAAGGACCTCTGCCTCCACTGGCTGCAGTCAGAAACTGAAGAGCCTGGTTCCAGTTCTGCTTCTGACCCTATTGTCCCTGAGTTTAGGAATGTCTGGCTTATTGGCTTGTTGATTTCTGTCCCAGAAATCAACGGTGGGTGTTAAGACTGGGTAAGAGAACCTCAGTTTCCCATCCAGTCCCTACTGGAACCAGAAGCCTCTTTGCACCACCTTGCCCATAGGAACCCCAGGCCTGGTCTCTAACCCTTGTTTCCTTGTGCTCAGCCTGAGACCTCTGGTCTCCCCCTTCTCCCCTCCCCTTCTCTAGGCCTTACCTTGCAGGTGCAAACTGCTTGGTACCTGGCCCTGCTGGAAACCCAACCAGACATGCTGTACAGGTCTATTGACCCTGACAGGATACTGTGTTGTCCTCATTGACAGTTGGATAAAAAGTCCACCACAGGACCTTGATCTGTTCTTGTCCCTAGAGCACCTCAGTCATGGTCACCTTTGATAAGGCAGAGCCTGCCCCTCCACTAGAGGCCAACCTGGGATTCCCAGTTTCAAGAGTGGGCCATGTCCTTGTTACCACCATGCATCCCCCACAGACTGCACCAGGGTCTGTGGTTTTAAAAGAGACTGAAATGCCTGGGCCAATGGGGAGGAAAAGGAACCCCGTGTGACTGCACACAGCGGCGCTTCTGGAGATGCCTGGTGCAGAGGGACCCAGGTGTTCTCTTCTCCTCACTCCCTATTTCTCCTCACTCAGAGTTTCTGGGATTTACCAAAAACTGCAAGGAGCCTGGTAAAGATTAGGGAGGCAGTGTTTTCAAACCACAAGTCCTCAAGCACCAAACTCATGGTGTGCTCAGGTTCAGGCGGCAGCCTCAGTCTGGAACCTGCCCTGGGTCCCTTTCCCATTCAGCTCCTCCCCCTTGTCAGGGTGGGGAGGGCCCTGAGACTGGGACCCAGGGTACTCTTCTCCTGAGCTACCCTCTAGCACACTTTTTGTTTTATTTTGAGATGTGGTCTCTCCTGAGATGTATCTTTTCCTGATGCTCTTGGTCTGTAACCTTCCATTCTAGAAAAACTCATCCATAATTATAAAAAAAACAGATATCCTTGAGAAGATGATGCAAGAAGGACCTGCTGAGAAGTGGAAGGCAATGTCCTGGACCTTGCCACAGTGATGTGAATAGAGCTCACCTTGTCATCCTGGAAGATTCCAGAACAGGCAAGGCTGATATCAAGGCAGAGAGGGAAAGGTATGTGTAGGTATGGGGAGCAGTGGGCCCAGTTACAGGAAGCCATCGTCACCTGGGTCCAGTCTAGGTACTAGCTTGTGTCCAGAGCAGAAAAGGATGTCCTATGACCAGCACCTGGGGAGGGCAAGAAGGGTATGCCCCACCAAGGCCAGCTCCCAAAGTCTGTGTAGGGTGTGCCCAAGTATGTGCCTGAGGGCCACTTCCCTCTCCTGGCCCTTACACTGATTTCCCTGGTTATGAACAAGGCCATGGCCAGACTCCTCCTCTAAATGCCCATGACCTGGCCCCCATGAGCTCTTGCCTGGAACTCAAGAGTCCAGGTGCAGCAAGAAGAAAGGATGCATACTAAAAACATCTCTTCTGCCTCCTCTTAGGCATTCTTGTTCCTTTCTCCTTCTTTTCGTGGCCACAGATGTGCACCATGATGGAGTTGTTATAACACACTTGCACTTGCACACAGTGCAGCCTTGTCCTGTGGCCATCATCACTCCACAGAACCCACCCCACTCCTTGGTCCCTCTCTCTAGTAATCTCTACTAATCTCCCTTGGCTTTCATGACATACCCCACATTTCTTCTCGTTTTCCTCTTTCCTCTTGGAAGAAATCAGGGACCTCAACTTTCTAAATTTGACTTATTTCACTTAACATAATGTTCTCATGTTCCAGTCATTTCCCTGCATATGACATGACCTCGTTTTTCTTTATGGCTGAATAAATCTTCATTGTGTCTATGTACCACATTTTCTCTGTCTTCATCCATCAATGTATAGACACCGAGGCTGGTTTTGAGGTGTGACTATTTTGAATTGTGCTGCTATAAAAATGGGTGTGTGTGTATTGCTTCAGTATGGTGACTTTAATTTTGATGATAAATCCTGAAGTATTTATAGCTGGATGATATGGTGGTTCCGTTTCTAGTCTTGTGAGAGCTCCACAGTGATCGTGCTAATTTACATTCCAGCCAACACTACAGAAATGTCCTATTTCTTTTTTTTTTTTTTTTCTCCACGACCTCACCACCCTTTGTAACTGTTGTGTTTTCTTTTTTGGGGGTGAGGTCACTGGCAATTGAACTCAGTGGCACTCAACCAGTGGGCTCATCCCCAACCTTATTTTGTATTTTACTTAGTGACAATATCTCACTGAGTTGCTTCTAGCCTCGATTTTACTTAGTCTAGACTTGAATTTGCCACCCTCCTTCCTCAGCCTTCCTAGCTGCTGGGATTACAGTCATGCACCACCCAGGTCAGCTAATTGCTTGTATTCTTGATGACTGCCTTTCTAACTGGAGCAAAAAAAATTAGTGTAGTTTTGATTGCATTCCCCTAATTAATAATGATGTTGAACTATTTTTCATATATTTACTAGCTATCTGTATTTCTTTTTTTGAGGTGTTTAATTCATTTTCCCAGTTATTAATGGCTCATTCTGGAGCAGGGGTTTGTATTAAGTCTTTAGGTACTTTATACATTCTAGATATTACTCTCTGTCAGAAGAATAGTTAGCAAGATTTTCTCCCATTCTCAATGTTCTATCTTCACAGTCTCAATTATTCTTTGCGTGCAGAGACATTTTACCTTTATTGACTCTTTCCACTTATTGACTCTTGGCATTATTTCACTGCACTTTAGGTGTCCCACTGAATAAGTTTGTCTGTATCTTAAAGCTGGAGTGTTGACCTTAGGTTTTGCTTTAGGAGGTCGCATGATTGGCCAGTTTAATTCCAAGGTCTTGGATTCATTTGATCCAATTCTGGTGCAGGGTGAGAGATATAGGTCCAGATTCATTTGTCTTACTGTGTATAACCAGTTTCCCAACACCACTGGTTACATAGGCTGCCTTTTCTGCAGTGCTGTTTTTGTCACCTGTGTCAAGGATCACATGACGCTGATGTGTGTGTTTGACTGGTGTCTTCTATTCTGGGCCATTGGTGTGGGTGCCTAGTTTTAGGTCAGTACCATGTAGATTTATTACATGGTACCATGTAGATGCATTACATGAAACGCAGTGTAATTTGAATCAGCTATGAGAGTCCTTCCATCATTGCTTTTTCAAACTTGGAAATTGATTGACTCTCAGGGTCCTTTATTTGTCCAAATGAATCTAGGACTTAGTTTTCAAGTTCTGTGGAGATGTCATTGATATTTTAATTGGGATTGCCTTTAATCTGTATATTGTTTTGGTAGATGATGATTAAACAATATCAATTATGCCTGTCTCTGCCACAAGGGAGGACTTTCCATCTTGTGTTTTCCTTTCAATTTTCTTCCTCAATGTTTCTACAGCCTATAAATTTAGAGATCTTGTCACCTCCTTGATGAGATTTATTCCCAATTCTTCTTTCCTTCTTTCCCATTTATTGTTTATCTTTCTTTATTTCTTTTGCTCTCTCTCTTTCTTTCCTTTCTTTCCTCTCATATAGTTTCTTTCATTTCTTTCTTTTCTTTCTTTCCTTTCTTTTTTTTCTTTCCCTCCCTCCCTCCTTACTCCTTCCTTCTCTTTCTTTCTTCTTTCCTTTCCCTTCCTTCCTTCTCTTCCTTCCTTCCCTTCCTTCCTTCCTTCCTTCCTTCCTTCCTATCCTTCCTTTCCTTCCTTTCTTCTCTCTTCTCTCTCTTTTTCTTTCTTTCTAATATTTTTGACTGTATTGTGAATGTGACTATTTTCCTAATTTCTTCTCAGCAGATTCATGTTCATGGACAGAAAAGCTGTTGATTTTGGAAACGAGTACTTTGCTGAACTTGTGCAACTTTAGCTCCAGCAGTTTTTTCAAAGCAGGATAATTTTATGATTCCTTACCTATTTTATTCCTTTTCTTCCTTCTCTTCCTACCTGTTCTGGATAGAATTTCTAGCACTACATTTAAATGGAGTGGTGAGAGTGGAAATCCTTGTTTTGTTCTGGATTTGAAAGGAAATACTTCACTTTTTCCCCACTTACTATGAGGTTGGCTTTGGATTAGTTTAATATGAGCCTTTATGATGTTGAGGGAAGTTCTTCTGTGCCTAGGTTTTCAGGGTTTTTATCCTAAATGGATGCTGAGCTTTGTTGAAGTGTTTCTCTGCATATTTTGAGGATACTATGTGATTTTTGTTATTACTTCTATTTATATGATGAATTATATTTATTGGTATTTTTATGTTAAATCATTCTGGCAACCCTGGGATCCAACCAGCCTGGTAATCATGTACAACATTCTTAATATGTTGTTAAATATGCTTTGCTAATACTTTATTAAGAATTTTTGCATCTAACTTTATTGGTGATATTGGTCAGTCATTTTCCTTCCTTGATATTTTCTTAATTGATTTGAATTCATAGAATGAATTTGGATGTATCCTATCCCTTTCTAGTTCACAAAATGATTTAGGGAGCACTAGGATTAATTCTTCAAAGATCTGGTAGAATTCACCTTAGAATCCATCTGGTCCTGGGTTTTCCTTTGTTGAAAGACTTTTCATAACTGCTTCTATCCCATTGCAAGGTGGTAGTCTCTAGGAATTCCTTTGTTCCTTTGATTCAATTCTGGCAGACTGTATGTGTCTAAAAACATCCAATTCTCCTAGGTTTTCCAATTTTTTGGAGTGTAAGTTTTCAAAATAGTCCCCAATGATCCACTAGATTTCTGTGATGTCCATGTTGATTTCTCCTTTACTGTCTTTACTTTTATTGACTTTGGGTCTTCTCTCCTTTTCTTTTGGTTGGATGACTAAGGGCTTATCAATCTTGTTTATCTTTTCAAAAAATCAGCTCTTTATTTTCTCATTCCTGAATATTTTTATTCTGATTTGACTGATTTTGGTTCTGATCTTAATCATTTACTTCCTTCTGTTAATTATGAATTGGTTTGCTTTTGTTTTTCAAGGATGTTCAGATGCATACTAGCTTCTTCCTTTGAATTTTTTCTGGTTTCTTAGGTAGGCACTCAGGGCTATAAACTTTCCTTTTACAAGTGTTCCCACAGTGTCTCACAGTTTCTGATATGTTGTTTTACTCTTCTCATTTCTGTGTGATCACTTTTAAATTTATACTGATTTATTCTATCACCCATTTATCATTCACAAGTGTATTTTTCAATCTCCATGTGTGTCCATGGTTCTGGTAATGTTTATTCATGTTGATTTCTAATTTCATACTATTATGTTTTGATGAGATGCAAGAAAGTATATCAATATTTTTGTATTTCCTAAATGTTGCCTTATGACCTAAAATATGATGTATTTCAGAGAAGGTTCCAAGAGTTTCTGAGAAGAAAGTATATTCAGATGATGTTGAATAAAATATTCCTTAGATGTCCTTTAGATCCTATTTATTTCTAGTATTTTTCAGGTCCAAAGTGTTTTTTCTGTATTATTTCTGGATGATCTAGCTATTGGTGAGAAAGTTGTGCTGAAATTGCCCAGTGGTGTTGTACTGGGGTCTGTCTCAGGCTGTGACTCAAGCAGTGTCTCTTTTAGGTAATTGGTTGCCCCCATGTTTGAGCCACAAATATTTCTCATCGTTACATCTGTTTTTGTATTGTTCCCTGTACTGTATGAAATGACATTCTTGAATCTTCTCTTTAATTTTGGTCTAAACTCTGCTTGTCAGATTGGAGAGTGGATACTCCTTCTTCTTTGGAGTGCCCTTCATATGGTATATCAATTTCCATCCTTTCATTTTCAACCTGTGACTCTTGTGCCTGTAAAGTGCATCCCTTGAAAATAATACATAGTTGGGTCTTATTTTCTAGTGCATTCTCCCAGTCTCTGTCTTTTAATTGGAGATTTGAGACCATTTACCTTCCATGTTAATGTAATAGGTGTTTATTAATTACTTCCATTTATATTTCTTTCTAATGTTAATTTGTCCTGTTTCCCATTTGAATATGATTTCTTCATTTATGGCAACTGGAGAGGATACAGAGCCACCAGGTCAGCTGGGTGTAGGCTGGCTTTGGAACCAACTGATCATGTCCAGCACACATTGCCCTGGGGCATCCAGGCCAGGGTGCCAGGGAAGGACCTTCACAGCAGACAATGTGCAGTTGATAAGGTCGTGTCCCTCTGCTCCTGGAGTCAGGCCTTCAGCTCAAAAGAATCAGATATTCCTTACCAGGCTCCTGTATTTACCACTGTGTCTAAACTTCCTGAAGCATCATGTCCACAAACCCTGCCTTAATCCCCAAGAGAGTCCTAGTTAATTCCAGTCTGGGTTATGATGCCATTGGCTTGTCCCCTAAGCTCCGGACATTCCCTATGTGCCCACAAGTATGCAATAAATGAGCCCACAATATTCTGTATGGCTTGCTGACCCCCCTCACTGATCTTGGGTCTGAGACACAGGCTACAGGGACATTGTACCTGGTGAAACACTCACCAAGGGCCTCTTCTGACCCAGGGCAGAGGGCATTGCCCACTACAGGCTGTGTCTGAGGCTGGACATGGCTTCTGCCTCCCTGCCGAAGCTAGATTAGTAGGGGTTTTGGCCCTGACTGGGTTCAATGGGAAACCATCTTTGGGGAATTTGCTGTCTACTTCTCAGGAAGGCCTGTCCCCTGGGAGGTGAGTTCAGAAGGCACCTGTACACACTGGGCCTGAACATCAGCACCTGACATTCACAAGAAGTATGTTAGGAGAGTCTTTCTGCATCCACCTCACTGGACCTGTGTGACAGTCACTGCTTACATGTAAAGTGCCTGCTGGTTGATACTCATGACCTGAGAATCCCCATCTCTTAGGGAGAAGAGGAATGCATATTGGCAGAAGGCTGAACTGGTCACTGGTTTCTTCCTAGGCAGTGAAAGTTGGAAGGTCCCTTTAACCCAAGAAGTTACAATTCTGTGAACATAATAAAAACTCAAGTGACATTTGAATTTATCATGAGGATTATATTTCTTACTCAATTTAATTTTTTACAGATGTCTCACCTCTGGGATGATGAGACAAAGGCCATCTTGAGGTCTGTCCTTGGGTGAGGGTCAACTGGGTTTGAGAGGTGGCTGCAGATTCCAGTCTTCCCAGGATAGGTCTCCATGATGGGTAGGAGTGAGGGACCTGGTTGCAGAAGAGCCCAACTTTGCTAGGAAGGAGGTGCTGGTCAATGCTTAGGGTCAGAGAGACCCAAACCTAGCCCCAGGGTAGCAGCAAGTGGGGAGGGTGTGCACTCTTCCCTCACTAAGAGGAGAAAGATGGAAGGTGGGTGGTGAAGTGGGTCATTGAGTAGCCAGTGACCACTGGGCAGGCTGGGGGGCATCTACAACTTCCTTCCTGGCATGCTGTGATGGCCAGTGCCTCTGTAGGCCCCACTGTGATGATCAAGGAAGATGCTGTCTAGGCCTTCAGGTCTCTGAGCAGAGAGCCAGTTACAGGTTCTGCTGTGAGATAGCCATTTTTGAATAAAGAATGGATGTTTCCTGAGGGTGGGAATGGTGACCCAGGCATCATAGCAGCTTTAGGAGGGGAGGGAGTGAGGCCTCAGGCTGACTCTGAATGTGCCTCTGAGCCAGGTGAGCCCTTTACCCTGAACCTTTGGATTCAGTGTGGACTGGAGTCCTGACAGCTGGGATTCTGGTGGGGTTGGGCAAACCCAGCCTGGAGTACAGGGGATGCTGGGGCTGCATATGCCACCTGTACTGCCTCTGAGGTCACCAGCACAATCCCCTGACATTCAGGGTACATCTATCTCCATGTGGGCAACTCCCTGCCCCAGCCACTGAAGGCTTGGTGATCCCTGATGGTCTCTGGCTTGCCTCACCCCAGTTCCCTTGAGTGTTGGCCACAGAGCACTGGTATCCACCTAGAATCCTGCTCACCTGAGGTGTGCCACAAGGTCAGCTTCTCTGAGACTTCTCTGGACTTGAACTCTGGAATGCTAGTCAAGAGGAGTAGTGGCTGGGAGTCCCAGAGGCTCCTGCCTCAGCTTGCTTGGCAACACATCTACAACCAGGACCACCTAACTGCATGGTTCCTGGAGGCTGAAGAGTGCCAGATCTTGGGTGGTGAGCAGTGGCAGCACACTGGATAGTGACCATGACCTTGCTCATTCTGTCTAGTGTACTGGAAAGCCCACTTGGGTGTCCATTCTCTCCTGGAATTCTTGTGGTTGGAAGTGTGGAAGTGCCACGCCAAGGCCACAAAGCATGTTGACCACCAGGGGAACCTGGTTTCATACTCCTATCTCTGCACTCTGGAGTGTGCCTTTGCCTGAGCCCCACCACTGTCTGCTGAGGCAGGCACCCAGAAACCAAGGACTAGCAATCCAGCTGGTACTGAGTCTCTGGGCACTATTGTAGAGTACTGTGTTGCAACAGGAGGCTCTGGAGTAACTCAGGTTCCCATGGATGCCAGGGCAAGTGTAAGCAAGGACTTTATGACAAGTGCTTGTTGTTCTGGGGGTCCTGGAAGATGCAAGACATACAACTGTTCATCCAGACATGTAGGATGCACTCCTTCCCTCTTAGCACATTCAGGTCTCCTGACAGCCTGCCTGCCTAATGCTTCTTCCTCACTCTCCCACCCCACAGGGAAGTTCCACAGGGGTGAACAGGAATAGGGCCCATAATGTAACCAAGTCCAGGGCCCAGAATGTGACCAGGGCCAAAGCCCATAATGTGACCAGGGCCAGGGCCTACAGTGTGGCCTTGTTCAGAATAAAGAGTGTTACCAGGGCCAGAAACCAGTGTGTGACCATGGTCAGGGAAAGAATATGACCAGTATGAGGTCCCAGTGTTTGACCAGGGTCCAGGGCCAGTGTTTGACCAGGGTCAGAGGATGATGAGGGTCAGGGCCCAGAGTATGACCAGGATCAAGAACGAGTGTGTGACCAGGGTAAGAGACTAATATGACAAAAGCCAGAGCCCTGAGTGTGACCATGGTCAGGATACAGTGTGTGACCAGATCAGGGCCCAGAGTGTGACCAGAATTTGGGCCATTTGTAACCAAGTCAGGGCCCAGTAAATAACCAAGTCACGGTCCAGATTTGTCCGGGTTGGTCCCTGTGTTTGACCAGATCATAACCCAGTTGTGACCAGGCAGAACCCTGTGCTAGACCAGGCAGGGCCCAGTTTTGAGAAGTTCAGGGCACACCTGTGAGTACCACCAGGGATTCTACCTGCTACCCTCCTTTTCCTGCCTTTCTTTCTGAGTAGCCGGTGCCCTTGGGAACAATATGAGTCTAGTGTTTCTCAAGCAGAGTGTGGAGTGGACAGAATATCTGTCTTCTCCTCTGAGGCCCTCTGCTTTTCCAATGTTGCAGGGTGGGGACAGGGACAGAGCAGTCACAGCATTTGCTGAGCAGTCATGGTCAATCTCAGTGCCCATAATAGAAATGGGCATCTCCTTGGGCCTGCTCTGCTGCTGGAGGCCCTGGTGCCAGTTGCACATTTCACACCCCAGCACAGGTCCCTTCTATCCAGGAAGACAGGCACTCACTTTCCCAGGTATTCAGGCAATATAACACATCAGACTGGCAAGCATAGGCAGGAAGCAATTGATTATCTGCAAAGCACTCTTGACACATTGGCCCTGGGCTAGGAGAGACATGCCTCAGTTCAGGAACCCAGGGCTCCCATTCCACAGCCATCCACCCACAGGCATGCACCCTGGTGTTTGGAAGCACTAACCTACCATGCCCTTCAACTGGTCCTGGCCACCCACCCGACTGCTCATCTGGCAGACAGCCTGCTGATGGATCTGGGAGCCTACCTGTCCCATCATGTTAGCTTGTCCTCTTTCCAGGACAGGAAACTGAATCCCTGAACAAGGTTCACCATGTGCCCTACTGCTCCCCTGGGCAGCAGATGCATGTCATTCTGAGGACATGTCTACCTAGGTCAGTCAGACACTCAGGGTGGCATTCAGGATCCTCAAAGGCCCTGGGCACACAGGGCAGGGCACTGAAGGACTCACCTGGCCTGCCAGTTAGAACAGAGCAGTCTTCTCAACCCTAGTCCAGAGAGGCAGGTGGGTGTGTGTGCAGAGCAGGTGTCTAGCCTGCCTTGGCCAGCTGATTTTCACAGGACCCCCAGTTTTTGTGTAGGGGGGTTGGGTCACCAGCTCACTCCTGGCTACCACATGTGTGGCCATGAGGTGTGGTCAGATGATGAACACTCCTGGAGTTCACCTGGATTCCACATACTGTGAGGGGCCCTGAGCCATGGACTCAGGATCAAGGGCTCAGGACCTTGGGGGATGCCACCTTGGTGACCAGTACTGGCCAGATCCAGTTTACTCCAGGAGCCCAGATGACAGAGGTGGGAAGCCTACTGCTGAGCATGGAGGGTTGTCAGCACACCCAGGCTCTCCAGGGACCCCTGCCACTTTTGGGGGCTCTGGGAATGAATTGCACAGCAAGGCTATTTCTCTGTGTGACCTTTGGTGAATCTACACTTCTGGGTCCTACCCAGACTCTCAAGACTGGCTGGGGTCTGAGATGCATTCTACTTATTGCCAGAGGGCTGGGAGTAAGTGCCCATCTGGACTGCTGAAGGGTCTTTACTCCTTGCCTGCAGGAACCCCTCTCAACATCAAAATGACTAGCCAGGAGTCCTTGGCTCTGGGTGCAGGCACCTCACCAAGTGCCCCTTGGAGCCAAACCCTGCCCTAGGCTATGCACCTGGCAGAGGTGGGTGGGCTGGTGGAACCCAGGTCCTTAGCTCACCCAACATGGCCAGCAGGGATATTTCCCCTGGCCAGTGAGGGCCTGAAGATGAGTCCAGTAACTCATGGTCTACACAACTAGAGGGAAAACAGGGGTGCGGGGCAACCTCATCTGGGGTGCTGAAGACAAGAGTCCCTGGAAGTGTTTTAGTTTCCACCAGCCCTCTGTGGCCTGATTGGTTTCTGGTTCTGTCAATCAAATGAACATTTGGGGTATAGAGTGTGATAATTTGGTCTTTCTTCCCAACACCAGAACTCCCCATGGGAGTAATGTCCCCATTTCATGGGAAAGGAAACTGAGCATCTGAATATGGGGAGGTGATTCCAGAGGCCCAGGGGCCCTGATGTTATACCAAGTTCTTAGCAGGTAGAAGCAAGTGGCTAGGGGTCATAGACAGTCAACTCATATTCTCTCCTTATCCCAAGATGGTCCTTCCCACACCTGTGTCCTCAGACCCACAAGGACAGGAAACTGACACAAGTCAGACATGTCTGGCCTTCCTATTCTTACATTGACTTGGTCCCAGTGTTCATCCCACTCAGAATTATACCTCCACACTCTGCTGCTGGGTCTGCTCAGAGCAGCTGTGGTGTGGCAGGGCCCCTCCTTCTTTTGTCTCTGTGCCCCTACCCCCTTCTTCACTGTAAAGTCATGCCCTCAGCCATGCTGTGCAGAGCCTTCTGGTGCCCCACTTAGGGCACAGCATCCACCCTACTCTGTGTGCTTGAGGTTCTGGTTTCTTAGGCAGGATGAGGAGATAGGAACCCAGATCTAGGGTGCCTGGGTCTACCCAGCTTTGCCATTTACTCACTGTGTGACCTTGGGTTTGTCATTGAATTCCCTTGACCTCAATAGCCATTTGTGTAAATGGGATCTTATGACAGTACCTACATCCTAGGGCTTGGGGAGTAAGTCTGATGCACACAAATCCTCTTAAGGTGTTTTTGTCACCTGGTGCACCCTAGACAAGTTCTGCAGTTCCAGCACCAGAGTGGGCCCACCTCTCAAATTCTGACAGTCTGCTGCACACTGACCATGTGAGTAGGGGTGCAAGTGTCTTCCTGGACTACCTGCTACCCAGGCTGTGAAGGCTGGCTGCTCTGCTGTGACCCTGGCACATCTGATGGCATCACTGTGATAAACACAGTTTCTGGATGGGCCACCTGGTACTCCAGGCCCAGCACAGCCTATTCCTGGGAGGGATGCCTGCAGCATTCTGCATAATAGCCTGCTACCTTGTGTGCTCTACAGCACTTGAGGGTCCATGGAGCATCTTCACATGCAGCCTTGGCCCTTGAGTCATTCTATGTGCCAGGGAAGCATGGCCTCTACACAACTCCAGGGCAGGACTTGAGGTCAGTTGCCCCAGGCATCCTCCCTTTTTCTCTGGCCTCTGGTCATTCCTCCCACCCCACTTATTGGCAGAGGCCCAGAGAACTCCATACCCTGGGAGTACAATAGCAGACCCAGCACACCTGAATCTGCCCAGGGGACACTGGTTACTGGGCTGTCCATGAAGCTGGGGATGTGCCCCTCTCAGCATGAATGAGGCATGAGGCTTGGGAAGCAGCCCCAGATACTGCAGGCCCTGAAGCTCCCAAGGCAAACCCACAGCACAGACCCTGGCAGGATGGCAGAGCCCTCAGGCCCCACTCAGGCCCTCTCCCTGCCTCCACAGTCCAACCCTACCTCCTGGAGGACAAGGACAGCCAAGAGCCCAGGAGCACAGACTGTGGGTCACCCAGGGTCCCATCCTGGACAGTCACCTGCTACCATGTGCTTGAAATCTGTGCTGTCTCACCTGGGAACTGTAGCATCTAGGAGACCAGGCAGCCTGGAGAAGCAGGCTGTTCCTGGACCCAGAGTGCTACCCATGGAGGCTCTGCCTGTCCTCCCACTCCTGCTCCAGCTCCTCCCTTATCACCAACTCTCCATTCCTCTCTGTTTCCAGGCTCCCTGCTGGATGGGCCCTACCTCTCCCAGAGCCCCTACACTCTCCCCTCCCCATCTGGCCTCCTCCACTGACCTCTTGTCCTCCAGGTCCTCCCAAGCTGTGTCCTGGGATCCTCCCCTGAAGGAAGTGGCCCCATCACCTCTACAAAATGGTGGTGACTTTCACTTATTGCAAGCCTGACACTCATCTAGCCCCTCACTTAACTATGGACCTGGCCTCAGCAGCAGCCCTCTGGAGGCCCAGTCCCACAACCTGCTATTGGTGGACTCGGTCTTAACCCACCCATCCTCCCTCATGTCCAGTGCTCCATCCTGCTGCCTGGCCAAGGCTCCAGCTGCTTGCCCTCTGTCCTGCCTTCACCCTTCTGGTTCTGTTGAAGGGCATCCCTGACCAGAGAACTGCCCTGATTTATTACAGGAGCTCATCCCCAGGGGGCTCCTGCCTCCCACCACAATGAGCCCCATCTCCTGAGTCCCCATGCAAGTGCCCAGTTCCTCTGAGATTCAAGCCCCCTTTTTTCATCTCTGGATGATTCTCTGAATTCTCTACTGTCCCCATGGTTTCTGCATCTCACCACTGAGAACAAAGAGTAACAGGAATGGGAAATACTGGGAAGCCCTCCCATTAAGGGGACCCCTGGACCTTCACCAGTATACACCTCCAACACTCTCATGAAGTCCCCATGCTGCCCCTGCCCAGTAACTCCTTCTCAGGGTCTAAAACCAGCACACTCTTCTCCATTATAAAATCTTCCATGAGTAGAATCAGGAGGGGACAGTGCTCTGACCTTGAGTTGTCTTGGTGCTATGCATCTGTGGTTAGGACTTGTGTAGGCTCTGCTGTGTGCTGCTGAGTGACCTGCTGTGATTAATGTGTCACAGAGGCTCCTCCCCTCCTATAGATGTAAGATTGGGCATGACCCACCTTCAAGGGACCCTCATGTCATTTCCTACTTCCTGTTTATGTGACTGGGACAACAAACATTGGGCTCAGGAGGTTGCTGTGGAAGGCTAGAGTCAGGTTCCTAGGCTGCACCGAACTGCCAGAGACCTGCATGAGGAAGGGTTTTCAAGACCTAATTTCAGGGTTGTTTGGGGCCTGGGGTGAGGCAGTGCATCATGGAGGAGCACAGGGCAGGGCAAATTCTCACCTCATCTTTGGGATGCAAGAGAGTAGACAATCCTGGGTCTCACAGTCCTATTCAAAGACACACCTTAGAACCTTGGACCCCCACCAGACCTCCTATCTTGATCCTTTTCTCAGGAACTCCATCAGTGACTGCACTGGGATAGGTGATCTGAGGGTGCTCTGTCCTCCAGGTAGTCCTCCTTGGCTTCACTTCTGGTTCTGCATGAGACACACCCATACTGAGATAATCACTAGATTTCCCTGAGGCCCAGTCTGACCAGCAATCTGTCTGTAAGGAAGACCCAGGGCTGTCTGTCTGGTGCTTGGACTTCATCCTGGGATAAAGCATGAGAACAACTCTTCAGGGGGGAGTGGATCTAAGGGATGGGGCAGAAGCCTCTGGGACATGGCCAGGTCTCTGACTCCCCTGCTGAACTTGCCATGCCCCAGTTGCTCCTGGGTGAACTCCATGCTGTCTGGGCCAGAACCCAAGCTGCCACATGGATGGGGGTCAACCTGTCCTCTGGGCAGTGGCAGGGCCCCTGCCCTCAGCCATCGCACCCTCCCTTCCAAGGCCACAGGAAGACTACAGGCCTTGGAGACACAAGAAAGGATGCAAGGAAGGATGCAGAGCAGGAAGGCGGCTGTTGGGGTATCAGTGGGGGTGTTGTTACCCTGTCATTTCCTCAAACCCATGGCAAACCTAGCATGTAGCTGTTCTGGGGCTGCCCAGGGGACACCAAGATTAGACATCAAGAAGAATGGTATTCATTTATTACAGAGCACCTTGACCCAAGAGCCCAGCAAAGGGATTCTGCAGTCCTGTTCTGATCAGGACAATTCCTTTGAGCAAGTGTCACCTCAGATGCTGAGGAGAAGGCTCCCAGGCTACACTGGTCCCAGGGATGCCCACCTGGGACCCGAGCCAGGGTTACCCTCTGTGTCAGCCAGGAGGTTTTAGAGGTGGAACAAGAGATGGAGGGTGTGGTGATTGGACCCTGGTCTGTGAAGGGCCTCTGTCAGAGCCACTGGCCAGCAGCAAGCACCCTGGCTTCCTACCCCAGCCTTCTCTCCTGTGTGTGGGCACTGGAGCTTGTCGCCTCAAAATCCATACACATGACCACTGAGCATACAGTGTGGTCTTCACCCCTGTGTCCTTCCCAGTGCCACTTGAGTCGGCTCCTGTGTCCCTGAGCATGCCATGAGCACAGCCATGGACAGCTTTCCTGAGGTTGCCACAGGGATGGCAGTGAGCCTCCAGCCTGTGCTCCACTGGGCACCGGCCCCACCAGCCCACTGCCGCCTGGACACTGGACTTCTGTGGAGGATGCTCGGGACTTGGATTATGTGTGAGACTTTGGGTTTTCTTGTCTGACTCAAGCTGTTCTGTGCACATAGGGATCATGTCGTCACCATAACTGCTCCTGGCCACCAGAGGGCAGGGTGGCACAAGCACTGGGTGATTCTGAGGGCTCTTGCTCTAGTCACCTAGAATTGAGGTAAAAAACACACAGCACACACACTTCCTTACACCTCACAAAACACACAAAATGCAACACCGCACCCACCATTGCACAAACACCTGTTTACGTATCATACAACACACAAAATGCAACACTGCACCCACCAGTGTACACACAACTCTTTACACATACACAACACAAAATGGAACACACAGCACACACCATGTGCACACACATCTTAAGCATCACACAGTGCACACAAAGCAACACACAGCACAGTACACAAGCATACACACCTACTTACACATAACACAATACACATCAAAACTCTAAACGCCAAACACCACATGCACAGCACCCACATGTACACACAAATAGCATGCACACCACACACCCACCCACTCACAAACTTTACTCACATCATGTACACACACTTCAGTATACATCATCAATATTCTTTGACTTCACTGGAGATTCTCATGGCTCATGGCATGGTCAGTGTTGGGAAAGGTCTGTGCCATGTGTCCTGTGTCCTCGGTTGCACACCAGGTTCCTCTGTTGTGCAGAGTCCCTGAGGGTATGTGGACTCTGGAAGAGGAAATCGACTCCCCTGGGGTTCCCCTCCTGCCCTGCTGAGCCCCTCCCCAATAGTGACTTCTGATGATACACTGAGGGTCCAGGACCCAGCCCAGGTAATGCCACTCAGCCTAGGCCACACCTGGGTGCCCACAGGACAGCAGCCAAGCCACATGACTCAGTGTCCCCACATCCTAGAGCTGTGAGCTTCCTCCACCCCTCACCCACACAGCGTGTCTATCTGCTGACCAGGTCCAGGGAATTCCCACTCAAGGAGTCTACCCCAAGTCCTTCCATTTCTCCCCTTCTCTGGTCTCTAGCTGTGGCCTCCCACAATACAGAACTGGGGAGGAGAGATTAAGCATGGGGTGGGCCTCCGGGCTCACAGGTCCTCCCCTCTGGAATCTCTCTCCAGCACAGACTGTGCCCAGAGACCTTCCCTGAAGCCCAGGAGCAGCTTGGGGTGGGCTGAGTAGGTGGGGGTCCCATGTCTTTAGCAGGACTTGCTGTGTGGCCTGGCACAGAGGAGAAGGGAAGGAGGTTGGGGAGTCCAGGAGGAAACTGAGGAGACCCTGGCAGCTGGAACACCCCAGGTCCAGGTTGTTTATAGCCACCACTGTGCAGGGGACATGGACAGCACCTCAGTGAGGGGCCCAGGGTCAGCAGGCTGGAGACCCTTGGGAGTGACTAAAAGGGGAGCAGGTACCTGGGAGGACCTTTTGTCTTCCTGGAGTCCAAGAAGCTGGAGTCCCTGCTGACCTAACTAGGACCTTTGCCAGCATCAGAAATAAGAGAAAAAATGAATTTAATCACAATTTTGCCAAAGCAAGGAAGAAGTTGATCTGCGACCACTGTCCTTGGCAGCACTGCCATTCATAGGCACTGAGCCAGAAGACATGCAGGTGGAGACCCAGGGCCCCAGAAAGAAATTTGGTCATTACCTGCATCTCTGTCTGTCTTCCTGGGCCAGGCTGTGGTCTGCCCAAGCTCCTCTCCTGAGTGTGGGAGAACTTCCTGCAGGGAGATTCCTCAGGCAGTTACTGAGGAAAAAGCAATTTGGAGCTTCTCTGAAATTCTCTTATTTTAATGGTGCTCTGTCACTGTCCCCCATCTAGTTCATTGCACTGTCTTGAGGGGTGTGGGGCTCCCTGTCATCCCTGTATGTGGGGTTGGTGTGGAGATCCCCTCAAGGGCACCCAGAGCTTTTGAGTGAGAAGAGCTAGCATGCACCTCTACCAGGGGAAGCTGCTCAGAAGCCTGGGCAGTGCCTGGTTTTGAGAGGATTGGCACCTGGTCAACCTCCAGTTATGGTTCCCATCATTCTGTTCCTTTCACCTATGTCCTGGACATATTCTCTGAGACCTGGTCAGCAGCAAAATCTGCAGCCACATTCCCAGGCAAAGACAAAAACTGCCCCAGGACCAGATTGTTCTCCAAAAACTCAGGAGATCCAGAACCTGCCTGAAGGTCACTGCAGAAGACACCTTGAATCAACCCTGCAGGGTGCACAAGTCTTCCCCGAGTGTGGTCACTGGGTGACAACATCCACAGAACCTAGTGAAGTGGCCACACCAGGAATGCTAGCTACTGGGAGATTGAGGTCCTACGATCCCACGTTTGAGTTCAACTTGGACCACTTAGTGAGTCCCTGTGTTTAAATTAAAAAAGAAAAAATGTCAGGCAGAGAGCCCCTGGATTTCACATGCAGTGTTTCAAATCAACAAATGCTTGCAGGTTTTAAACATCCATAGACAGATGTGCCAAGAGCCAGTTCAGGGTCCAGGATAACCCCAGACCTTCTGTGGAGAAAGCAAGTCAACAGCAACACCAAACTTGCCCTGCCTCATGCCCTGGCCCTGCCCAGTCACAGTCATATGCTGGGCTCAGCTAGGTGTTTCTAGATGTGGTTGGCCTGGTTTTTATCTTGGTCTTTGTCTCATCTTGGCCTGACTGGGAACAGTCCTGGACGAGGTCTGGAACTGACCTTGTGCCTCATGTCCTATATACACACAGGCTGATCTGTGCTACTAGAGTTAAAGCTAGGAACATCCAAGTCCCTGAATGAGCCCACCAACCATGGGGGTCCCTCAGGGACATTTTCTTGGCAGACTGTGCCTGTCAATTCACTGGAACACCCAGGCAAAATAGCTTCTCAGACCACAGGAGAGGATCTGCCCCTCCTTGACTGGCCCCTGTCTGCATCCTCCCCTGATTGGTGCTGGTTGTATCATTCAGAATATGGCCACAGAGCAGTTGGGCCTGGGTTGTGGTAGCTGGTCTGCCCCTCTGCTTGGGTACCACTGGCAAATGGACATCAACCCCCTGAGCCTCCTCTGCCATTTGGAAGCTGAGGTGATCACTGCTCCCTTACAGACTTGAAGCAGATGGTCCATGACCCCATGTATGTGGAGCATCCTGTAGGACTCAGGGCAGAGCAGTTGCTCTCAGAAATGGAATCTCTGCCCTACCAGCTCCCCAGGAGGATGGAGCCAGGAGCCCCTTCTGCCCTCTCGCCCTGAAGTCAGAGCCCACATTAGTACCCCTTCCCAGCACCCTGCTGATTCTGCCCCACAACACTCACACATTGTTTACTCACCTTCTCTGCCTCTCCACCAAACCTCCACAACCTGGCTTTCCCTGGAGCCTCCAGGCAACCCCAAAGGAGGCTCAGTCCCACTGCTTGAGTTGATCCTGGGGAGTAGACCAGTCCTGCAGCTCAGAGAATGCCCAACCTAGCCTTGAGGGTGATGGGGCCAGTTCTGTTGGCAGTATCCCACTTGAGGTTGGCATGCAGGCCGACCCAAGGCAGGACTGAGGGATGAGGCCTTACAGAGTAAAGCTACAGGGCTGCTTGGAGAGTGCTGCAGGGATTTTCAGGCAGTAATACAGGGCTCTCCACGAAAGAGGCAAGCAGTCAGAGCAGAGCTCCATGTTGAGGACTGCTCTCTTTTGTCCAGAAAACAAACAGACATTCACAGGGACTGAGCTAAGAAATGCCACATCTTCCTTGACCACCGTACCTGTGCACAAATGCCAACAACCCCATGTTCAAACTCCAGAAACACATGTGTTCCAAGCCAGGGCACCTCAGTTGAGTCCAGCGCACAGCACCTGCTCCCATTCTCCAGGCATTCTTGCAGTTGCACTGTGGCCCTGCACTCTGTCCAGCTTCTCCACTGCTTCACCTTAACTCTTCATCATTGGAATGCTTTCTACCAGGCCTGAAAAACAATCTACATCATGTTGCCCTGCATGTTTCATGGACCCATCCTGCCTTACTGCATGAACACCTCCCCCTCCCCTTTCAAGTGCTTCACAATTTCTAGATGTGGTCCAGTGGCAGAGCTTCCTCTGATTGCTCCATCTGTATCAGTGATCCCAGGAGGGCCGTGATGTGTGCTTGACCCATTTCCAACGAGCTTTCAAAGTTCTTCCAACTGGTTTGTTGGACATGTATATTTATAAATGTCCATTTCAATGCCTCCCCACTCACACTTCATATTTTCATTTTTAAGAAAAGTCTTTGCCCACCAGTAGGGTGCCATCTGACACCTTCCCCTGCTTTATATTTATGTTGCAAAGTTCAGTGTCCTCAGGTCTCACAAGTGTGGATGCCTATGTCCTCCTTCTCAGGTTTCAGTGGATTCTCTTTCTCTTGAGAGTCCCTGTGGATTGCTGTGCATGGAGGTAAGTGCAATATTCTAATGCACAGAATTTAGATTCAGAGGAGGTGAGCAGAACCCAAGCCAAGCTCTTTCCAGGGGTTTGGGTTTCTCAAGAGGCATGCACAAGGAGGCCAAAGGAGAAGAGTGATAAAAGGGGACAGAGGATGGGAGGAACCAGGGGAGTAGAGAAGCCCTGGACCCTGGAGGGGAACAGGAAGCACAGTGTCTGGAATAGCCTCCACAAATGGGCTATGGATAGAACTGACCCTGCCCCAAACCCTGCCAGTTCTGCTGTACCTTCCTAGGTACCATGTGTACCTGGTAACCTGTGTGCAGAAGTCAGGGCTGGACATGGACAGGGCTGAGAACTTGGACCTGTCAGCCCACCCTGATCTCCAGAGCCAGGAACTGAATGAGGCACCCCTGGGCTGTTGTTCTCCAACCTGTGATTTGAGGACTACTTCAAAAAGTCTTGCTATCATGCCCGCTCAGGACTTACCTGAGTCATGTTCACAGGCCCAGTCTTGCTAATACCCCTGATCAGGACCCACCTGAGTCATGTTCACAGGCAAACATGGTGCTCCTCTAATCTAGGGTCCTTCCTGGCCATGCCTACCCTGAGTCACTTGAGGAATCTACAACAGGGAAATAAGTAGCCACCACATGCTGTAGGATGGTGTCTTGTTTGGTGCATTGACTCCATTTAATGCAGTGATCCTGCAAATGCTAATAAATCAGAAATGTGTAACTATTTAGCCATTCCATGGTGAAGAGCTATAGAAATGTGTAGATCTCTCTTCTTGCACATAAAAGTTAGCATCCTATCTACCAGGAACATCCACTCATATTGCACACAGGTGCCAAGTGCAACAAATGTTCCCTTTGATCTGATGTTTTGTGCATAGACAGAGAGAAGATTGAGGGCTCTTAGGTGAGGGGCTTTCATCCAAAGGACCTTGAGAGGAGCCTTGGCATTGCTGGTCAAGGGCACACACCCACAAACCCAAAGGAGACAGAGCACTGGTGGGTGAGGTGCACAAACTCAGAGGATCCAGAGGAGTCTGAGTAATGGTGGGTGAGGGGTGCTCATCAAGGATGAAGAGCAGACTGAGAACAGAAGGTAAGGAGTGCTTGGTAATAGTATTTAGTGAAAATGAGCAACTGTGCAAGAGTGGCTCTCACCTCAGGACTCAGAAAAACCTGAGCAATGGTGGGGAAGGTAAGGATATGACAGAACCCAGAGAATGCTGAGCACTGTTAGTCTATATATGCTCATACACAGGAGAAATATGAGGCAGAGAAAAGATCGACTAGGGGAACATTGCACTTGGCTCAGAGAACAATGAGCACTGCTAGATGAGGGCACTCATCCAGAGGTCCAGGAGAGTACTGACCCCTGCTAAATGAGGTGCAATCACCCAGAGGAAACAGAAGGGACAGGGTACAGGAGGGTAAGGGGCACCCAGTAACAATATTCAGGGAAAACTGAGCTCCTCTGTGTGAGGGGCACTCACCAAATGATTCAGATGACACTGAGCAATGGTGTATAAAGGAAGATTAAGGACAGGACCCAGAGAAGACTGAGCACTGTCAGGGGAGGAGCACTCACCCACAGGACCCAGAGAATTCTGAGCAAGGATTGCCTTGGGGAAAATAGAACAAAACAGAGAGAAGATTGAGGGCTATTAGGTGAGGGGCATTCACCCAAAGGACCTTGAGAGGAATGAGAAAGGAATGGTTAGGGAACTCAGAAAAAGAAACAGAGAAGCCTGAGCACTGTTAAAAGAGGGGTGCTGCCCCACAGGACAAAAATGAGACTGAGTAAGAACAGTTTAATAGAACTTAGTAGATTAAACAAAGAAAGCTGAGTCATGATCAGAGGGGCAATCACCTAGAATACCCAGTGGAATCAGAGAACTAGTGGGTGAGGGGCATTCACCCACTTAACTCAGTACCCACAGCAATGATGTGTAAGGAGAGATTTAGAGCAGATCACAGAGATAAATCAACACTGGTAGGAGAGGAACATTCACCCACAGGACACAGAATACCCTGAGAAATGTTGGAGGAGGGGAGACTTAGGGAAGAATCCAGAGAAGACAAAGCAAAGTTAGGTGAGGTATGCTTCACCACAGGAATCAGAGGAAAAGAAGTGCTCACCAAGATGACTCACAGCCTTTGGGTCCAGAGAGTCTCTTAGGCCAAGGTCTCAGTTCCATCAGGGGTGTTGGGACAGTGCTTATTCAAAGGTCTGGGGAAATCCTCCATTATGATGGGAAATCGTCCTTAGCCACATTTCACACCATCCCATGAAGTTGTGCATTATGCCTGACTCAGAAGTCCTAGGAGGTTTCCTCTCTTGTCAAAAGACAGCAGCCAGTTACATAGAAGCCAGTTACATAGCCAGTTACAGAGAAGATCCTGAAAATACTAAAACATATGCTTTCCATTCACTGTTCAGAAAGATGTCAGAAATACTGGGTATGCTACATTACCCATAAGAACTCAGCCACTTGACAATGGTGTGGCAATGGTGGTCGATGAGTGGTGGAACAAGGTCCTGAGAGCTGTGGAATTTGACATTCATTAAAAATAGACTAGGTTTTCAGGCATTGGTGAAGAGCCCATCTGCAAGGGCAGCAACAAAGACCTACTGAGGTTGTTGATAAGAGGAAAGTAGTCATACCTCTCTAAGTTTCCACAGTAGTGTTGGCCTTGGACATGAATATAAGGCCTGAGAGGGTACACTGACATTAGCTGGAAATGGAACTCACCCCAGAGGTTTCACTAAGAGAATCAAGTTGGCTAGGGCTCAGTGTAAGTCTGGTGGCAGAATTGTGCCTTCCAACAGTACCACAGGAGACTGAGTACTGTTGAGAGAGGTTCGCTCATCCTCAGCAGACTCAGCAGGACTCAGCAGACTCTGAACAATGGTGCTGGAAGGGAGATTAAGTACAGGACCCACAGAACTGAGCACTATTGGGATAGGGGTGCTCACCAACAGGACTCAGAGAATGCTGAGCAGTGGTGGGGTATATCAGTTTAAGATAGAACCCAGAAAAGGCTGAGCAATATTAGGTTATTTATAATCACACACAGGAGCCAGAGGAGGCTGATGTAAGATTGTATATGGGAACTTAGCACATGGCACAAAGGAGACTGACCACTGCTGTGTGAGGGACACTCACCCAGAGGTCCCAGAGTATACTGAGAACTGCTGGATGAGGGGTACTCACACAAAGGTCTCAGAAGACCCTGAGCAAAGGTGGTTGAGAGGAAATTTAGGGCCAAACCCAGAGAAGACAAAGCAAAGATAGAAATGGAGTGCTTGACTACAGATCCAGAGGAGACAGAGGTCTTCTGTGAGAGGGGTTCTCACCTATAGGGCTCAGAGTTTTAGGAACTTTTTTGAGAGTGTCCCTTGGACCATTGTTTCATTCACCTCAGGTATAATGGGAGTGATTCCATTTCAAAGGTTGAAAGAAGTCTTCTATGGTAATGAGAAATTGTCCTTGGCCACATTTCACACTGTCACTTGAAGGTATGTATTGTGCCTGACTCAGAGGTCCTAGGAGGTTTTCTCTCTTGTGAAAACAGAACAACCAGTTACTTATCAGAGATCCTGAAAATACTGAAATATTTTTTCCATCCACTGTGCAGAAAGAGATCAGAAATCCTGCACATTGTACAACAGCTGTAAGAACCCAGCCACTTGAGCAATGGTGTGGAAATGGTGGATGTTGAATGGTGGAATGAGGCCTTCAGTGCAATGGGAATTGACATCCATTAAAACTGTCTTGGGTTTTCAGAGATTGATGAGGAGCCCATCTGCATGGCAGCACAAAAATGCCTATTGACATTTCTGGAGAAAGGAATTGTGCACATCACTCCAAGATTCCACAGTAGTGTTGATTTGGGACATGCAGACAAGGCCAGAGATGGTGTACTGACATTAGGTGGAATGTAGTTACACCCACATGTTTTACTAAGAGAACCAGGTTGCCTAAGGCACAGTGGAGAGTTGTGCACTTGTGGTGGAAGTGTGCCCATCATAAATACCCCCAGGAACTGAGCACTGGTGGGACAGGTGTGCTCAACTATAGGACTCAGGGGGACCCTGAAAATCTGTGGGGAGAGATTAAGTACAGGACCCAGAGAGACTGAGCACTGTAGGGAGAGGAACACTCACCCACAGGACTCAGAATATGCTTAGCAATGGTGGGGTATGTGAAGATAAAAGAGAACACAGAAAAGGCTGAATAATCTTAGGTTATCTATGATCACACACAGGAGCCAGAAGAGGCTGAGATAAGATTGTATTTGGGAACTTAGCACATGGCACAGGGGAAACTGAGTGGCTGGGTGAGCAGCTCTCACACAGAGGTCCTGGAGTATACTGGGCACTGCTGAATGAGGAGAACTCACCCAGAAGACACAGAGGAGACAGAGTACTGAAGGGTAAGGGGAACTCAAAACAATGTTCTGGAAAAAATGTGCACCTGTGTGCACATAGGACCCAGATAACACTGAGCAATGGTGGGTGAATGAATAGTAAGGTCAAGATCCAGAAAAGACTGAATACTATCAGATGAGGGGTGCTCACTCATAGGAAACAGATTAATCTGAGCAAGGATTACTTTGGACATCCTGGAAGAAGCAGGACAGAGGGAAGAGTGAGCACTTCAATGTGAGGGGTGCCGACCAAAAAATCACAGAGCAAAAAGAGCAAGGATTTGTTAGGGATAAAGAAACATAGGACACTGAGCACTGTTAAGTGTTGGTTGTTCACCCACAGGACCCAAAGGAGACCGAGTAAACAGAGATTAGGCAAAATTAGTAGCTTTAAAAAAGAAGGCTATGTAATGTTAGGAGAGGAGTTATCACCAAGAGGATTCAGTAGAATCAGAGCACTAGTGAATGAGTGGTGCTCACCCATAGGACTCAGAGTACCCTGAGCAATGTTGGATAAGAGGAGATTTAGGACCCAGAGAACAGAGCACTGGTGGGAGAGGGGAGCCCACTCAGAAAATTCAGAAGACCACTCAATGGTGGTTGAGAGGAGGCTTAGGGAAAAACCAGAGAAGACAGAGCAAAGATAGATGAGATGTTCTTGACTACAGGTTCCAGAGGAGATGGGAGTCTTCTGTGAGGGGGATTATCACCTATAGGACTGTGAGGTTTTGCCACCTTTTCAAGAATATCCCTTGGGCCAAAGTTTCACTTTACCTCAGGTAAGGTGAATATGATACTATTTCAAAGTTTCCAGAAATTCTCCTTGATGAGGGGAAATTGTCCTTGGCCACATTTCACACTGTCTTTTGAAGGTGCACATTGTTCTTTACTCAGAGATCCTATTGAGGCTTCCTCTTTTGTCATAAGAAAACAATCAGTGGCATATCATAAGGATCCTGAAAATGCTTAAATATATGATTTCCATCCACTGTGCAGAAAGATGTCAGAAATCCTGGGTGTGCTATGTCAGTCATAAGGACTCAGCCACTTGAGCAATTGTGTGAAAATGGTGGATGATGAGTGGTAAAATGAGGTCCTCAGTACTTTGGAAATTGACATTTTTTAAATTGTCTTGGGGTTTCAGACATTCGTGAGTAGGCTGTCTGCATTTGGCACCAAAGGCCTATTGAGGTTTTTAGAAAGTGGAAGTATGCACATCTCTCCAAGTTTTCCCACTAGTATTGGCCTGCACATTCAAATAAGGGCAGAGATGGTGTACTGACATTAGCCAGAATGGGACTCACCCACAGAATTTACTAAGAGAACTTGGTTTCCTAAAACCCAGTGGAGGGAGCACTAGTTGCACTAGTGTGCCCATCCACAATACCCATAGGAGACTCAGCACTTGTAGGAGCAGGGTCTCTCCCACAGGACTAAGAGGACCCTGACAATGCAGGGTGAAGGAGGGTAGATTAAGACAAGGATGCAGAGAGACTGAGCACCTTGTGGGAGAGTAGTGCTTACCCATAGGACTCAGAGCACCCTGAGCAGTTGTGGGTATATGACTTAATAAAGAACCCAGAAAAAGGTTGAGCAATGTTAGTTACCTATAATCACACACATGAGCCAGAAGAAGGGTGAGATAAATTGGCTATGGGTACTTTAGCACATGTCACAGTGGATACTGAGGACTGCTGATTGAGGGATTATCACTCTGAGGAACCAGAGGAGTCTGAGCAAAAATTGCCTTGGAGAATCTGGAGCAAGACAGAGAGAAGACTGAGCACTCTAAGATGAGGGATGCTCATCAATGGACCCAGAAAAGAGTAAGCATGGATTGTTTGGATGACTCACACAAAAGAAACAGAGAAGAGGGAGCACTGTCATTTGAGGGGTGCTAACACACAGGATTCAAAAGAGACTGAGTAAAGACAGGTCAGGTTAATGTAGCAGCTTAAACAATGAAGGGTGAGCCATTTTAGAAGAGGGGCTATCACATAATGGCCCAGTGGAATCAGAGCACTAGTGGGTGAGGATTGCTCACCCACAATACTCAGAGCACACTGAGAAATGTGGATGAGGGGAGACTTAGGGCAGAACAAAGAGAACACTGAACACTGTTGGGAGAGGGACTCTCACCCAGAGGACTGAGAAGACCCTGAGCAATGGTTGTTGAGAGGAGGTTTAGGACAGAAGTCAGAGAAGACAGAGAAAAGATGAAGTGTGGTTGAATACAAGATTCAGAGGAGACTGATGTCTTTTAGGAATGAAGTTCTCTCTCATCTATGGGGCTCTGAGTTTTTGGAATCTTTTGGAGAGTATCCCTTCAGCCAAAGTTTCAGTGACTTCAGGTATGATGGGTATGGTCCCATTCTGAAGGTCTGAAAAAGTCCTACATAATGATAGGAAATTGTCCTTTTCCACATTTCACACTGTCCCTTGATGTTGTGCATTTTGCCTGTCTCATAGATCCTAGGAGGTTTCTTCTCTTGTCAAAAGAGAGCAGCCAGTGACATTTCAGAGAAGATCCTGAAAATATTTAAATATATGCTTTCCATCCACTGTTCAGAAAAATGTCAGAAATCCTGAGCATGCTATGTCAGTCATAAGAACTAGGCCACTTAAGCAATGGTGTGGAAATGGTAGATAATGAGGTCCTCAGTGCTTTGGGAATTAACATTCTTTAAATTGTCTTGGGACTTCAGACATTGGTGAGGAGCCTGACTGCATTTGGCACCAAAGGTCTGTTGAGGTTGTTGGGCAGGGAAGTATGCATATCTCTCCAAGTTTCCACAGTAGTTTTGGCCAGGACATTTAGATAAGAGCAGAAATGGTGCACTGACATTAGCCAGAATGGGACTCACCCACAGAATTCACTAATTGAACTGGGTTGCATAAGGCTCAGTGAAGTGGGAGCACTAGTGGCACAACTGTACCCACAATATCCACAAGGTGCTCAGCACTGTTAGGAGAGGGGTGCTCTCCCACAGGATTCAGAGGACCCTGAACAATGGTGCAGGAGGGTAGATTAAGAGAGGACACAGAGAAGACTGAGTACTTGTGAGAGAGGATTGCTCACCCACAGTACTCAGAAGACCAAGAGCAATGATGGGGTATGTCAGGTTAAGAAAGAACTCAGAAAAGGCTGAGCAATGTTAAGCTACCTATGATGACACATGTGAGCCAGAGGAGAGTGAGATAAGATTGGAAAGCACATGGGACATCGGAGACTAAGCCTTGCTGGGTGAGGGGTGCTCACCCAAAGGACACAGAGGAGACAGAGTACTGGAGGATAAGGGACACTCCAAAACAATATTCAGGGAAAACTGAGCACCTGTGTGTCAGGGGCACTCACCTCAGCATCCAGATGACCCTAAGCAATGGTGTGTGATGGGAGATTAAAGAAAGAACCCAAAGAAGACTTAACATTGTCAGATGAGGGGCACTCATCCACAGGACCCAGGAATGTGTGAGCAATCATTGCTTTGTAAAACCTGGAAGAGGACATAGAGAAGACTGTGCATTCTAAGGTGAGGGGTGCTCACTCACAGAACCAAAAAGGTACTGAGTAAGGCCAGGTTAGGAGAACTTAGTATTTTAAAAATGAAGTCTGAGTCATGTTAGGAGAGGGGCTATTACTAAAAAGATCCAATGTAGTCACAGCACTAGCAGGGGGTGCTCACCCAGAGGACTCAGAAGGCCCTAAGCTATGATGGTTGAGAGGAAGTTTAGAATGGAACTCAGAGAAGAAAGCAAAGATAGATGAGGAGTGATTGACTAGAGGATCCAGAGGAAATGGAGGTCTTTTGGGAATGTGGTTCTCACCTACAGTTTTCAGACTTTGGGGAATATTTTCAAGAGCATCCCTTGCGCCAAAGTTTCAGTGATCTCAGGTATGGTGGAAATGGTCCTATTTCAAAGGTCTGAAGGAGTCCTCCTTGATAATGGAAAGTTGTTCTTGGCCACATTTCACACTGTACCTTGAACGTGTAAATTGTACCTCACTCACGTTCATAAAATGTTTGCTCTTCTGTCAACAGTGACAGTCAGTGACATATTAGAAAAGATCATGAAAATACTGAAATGTATGCTTTCCATCCACTGCTCAGAGGCATATTAAAAATTCTGTACATGTTACATCACTTATAAGGGCACAGCCCCTTGAGCAAAAGTGTGGACTTGTTGAACTATGCATGATGAAATGAGGTCCTCGGTGCTTTTGGTATTGACATGCACTAAAATTGTCTTGGGTTTTCAGGAATTTTGAGGAGGCTGTCTGCATGGCAGCAACAAAGTCCTAATGAGGTTGTTGGAAAGAGGAAGTATCCGCATCTCTCCAAGTTCCAGTCTCATGGGCCTGGATATGCAAGTAAGGCCGGGATGGTATACTGACATTAGCAGGAAAGGGACTTACCCAGTGAATTCACTAAGGGAACCAGGTTGCCTAGGGCTCATTGGAGAGTGAGCACTGGTAGATAAGATGTGTCCACCCACAATACCCAGAGGGAACTGAGCACTGGTGGAAGAGATGCACTCACCAACAGGACTCAGATGACACTGAGCAATGGTGTGTGAATGGAGATTAAGGACAGGATTCAGAGAAGACTTAGCACTATCAGGAGAGGGGCACTCACCCACAGGACCCAGAGGAGTCTGAGCAAAATTTGCCTTGGTGAACCTGGAACAGGACAAAGAATACTGAGCACTCTTAGGTGAGGGGCACACACCCAAGGGACCCAGAGTAGAATAAACAAGAATGGTTAGGCAACACAGAAAAAAGAAATAGAGGAGACTGAGCACTTTTAGTTGAAGGGACCTTGCCTACAGTACCCAGAGGAGAATGAGTAACATCAGGTTAGGTGAACTTAACAGCTAAAACAAAGAAGGCTGAACAATGTTAGAATAGGGGCTAGCATCAAGAGTATCCAGTTGAGTCTGAGCACTAATGGGTGAGTGGTGCTCACCCCTAATAATCAGAGTACTCTGAACACTGATGGGTGAGTGGAAATTTAGGGCAGGACCCAGAAAGGACTGAGCACAGATGGGAGAGGGGCAGTTACCTATAGGACACAGACTACCCTGAGCAATGGTGGTGGAAGGGAGATTTAGGGCAGGACCCAGAGAAGCCTGAGCAGAGTTAAATGAGTGGTGCATGACCATAGGAGCCAGAGGAGAATGACCTCTGTTGGAAGTGGGGGTGCACATCAAGATGACTCACAGCCTCTAGACCATTTTCAAGGGAAAACTTCTCAGTTACTTCAGGGGTGGTGCAACAGTGGTGCTTTATTAAAGTTCTGAAGAACTCCTCCATGATGATGGCAAATTGCCCATGGCACCATTATACACTGTCCCTTGAAGGTGTGCATTGTGCCTGACCCAGAAGTCTTAGGTGGTTACCTCTCTTGTCAAAAGAGAGTAGACAGTTATATCAAAGAAGATCCTGAAAATATTCGAATATGTTTTCCATTCACTGCTCAAAGATATGTTAGAAATGCTGAGCATGCTACCTCACCTATAAAAACTCAGCCACTTGAGCAAATATGTGGAAATGGTGGACTATGATTGGTGGAATGAGGTCTTCATTGCTGTGGTAACTGACTCCATTAAATTGTCCTGTATTTTCAGGCATTGGTGAGGAACTCCTCTGCATGGTAGCTCCACAGGCCTCTTTAGGTTGTTAGATAGAGAAAGTATCCTCATCTCTACATTTTCCACAATTGTGTTGGCCTGGACACACAGATAAGACCAGAGATGGTATACTGACAGTAGCAGGAAAGGGACTCACCCAGAGAGTTCACTAAGTTTCACTAAGAAATTGGTTGCCTTGTGCTCATTGGAGAGTGAGCACTGTTAGATGAAGGATGTCTACCCACAAACCCAGATGGGACTGAGCACTTATGGGAGAGGGCTCTCTCCAAGAGGACTCAGAGAACCCTGAGCAATAGTGGTTGAGAAGTGTTTTAGGGCAGAACCTGGAGAGGACTGAGTCAAGGTAGATGAGGAGTCCTTGACCACAGGATCCAGAGGAAATGGAGCTCTTTTGGGAGAGGGTTTCTCTCCTACAGGCCTCAGAGTTTTTGGAACCTTTTTGAGAATATACCTCAGGCCAATGTCTCAATGACCTCAGAGAAGGTATAAATGTTGCTATTTGAAAGGTCTAAAGAAGTCTTCCATGATGATGGGGACTGGTCCTTGGCCATATTTTACACTCTCCTTTGAAGGTGTGAATTGAGCTCAATCCAGATGTGCTAGGAGGTTTATTCTCTGGTGAAGAGAGCAGTTAGTGACATATCAGAGAAGATCTTGAAAATCCTTAAATATATGCTTTTCATCCAATGGTCAGAGGGAAGATAGAAATCCTGAGCATCACTCATAAGGGTTGAGCCACTTGAACAAAGGTGTGGAAATGATGAGCTAAGAGTGGTGGAACAAGGTCTTCAGTGCTCTTGAAACTGACAACTATTAACATTATCTTGTGTTTTCAAGCATTGGTGAAGAGGCTGTCTGCATGGCAGCACCGAAGACCTATTAAGGTTGTTGGAAAGAAGAAGTATCCACATTCTCCAAGTTTCCTCATTAGTGTTGTCCTGGATATGCATATAAGGCCAGAGATGTTGTACTGACATTAGTCAGAATGGGACTAACCCTGAGAGTTCTCTAAGAGAACCAGGTTGCCTAGGGCTCAGTGGACAGTGAGTTCTGAGGGGTAAAATTTGCTCACCAATAATACTGAGAGGGGGCTGAGCACTGATGGGAGAGGGGAGTTCATCCATGGGGCACAGAAGACCATGAGCAATGGTGTGTGAAAGGAGTTTAAGAACAGGACCCAGAGAAGACTGAGAACACCTAGGTGGGTAGTGCTCAACCACAGGGCACAGAAGACTAAGTACTGCTGGCTAGGAACCTGGCCAAAAGGACAGTTTATGTACTTAGTACTCACGTGAATGTAGCGCTCACTGTTCTCTTTTTGTCCCCTATTCTCATGTGCCTTTGGGGCTGATCTGACCTCATGAGATCTTTCCTGCATCCTCTGCTTTCCAGTATTCTCCCCCCAGTGGTGTTCTGGGAACAGTGTCCAGCAGTTTGTGGTGCTCTGGCCAGCCTTTCTCCTTAACTCCCATACAGAGTGTGATGTCATAATGGCCTAGGTGGAGGGGCAGGCACAGCTGGTTTTGCTACCAAGGCCTTGGAGAGTGTGGGGGACACTGTGTGGGGCATCAGTACTGTGTCCCCCAGTGTAACCATTCCTTGGACCTAATGACCTCTGCCTCCACTGGTTGCAGTCAGAGGTCTGAAGAGCCTGGTTCTAGTTCTGTTTCTGACCCTGTCGTCCCTAAGCCTAGGAATGTCTGGCTTGGGGGTGCTGTCCAGACATCAGTTTTGGGGTCACAATATCACTGTGGAGACTGGTTAGTTGAGCCTCAGTTTCCCATCCAGTCTCTGCTAGAGCCAGGGGCCTCTTTGCCCCACATTATCCATAGGTACCCCAGACCTGGGCTGTCATCCTTGGTTCCTCATGCTTAGCCCAGGGACCCCTGGTCTCTCCTTCTCCCCTCCCATTATCCAGGCCTTACCTGTCAGGGGCAAATTACTTGATGCCTGGCCCTGCCAAGAACCCCACCCAGACACTATGTACTGGGTCTTTTTGACCCTGACAGCTTGAATTCCACAGGTTCCTGTGAGGTTCTCATTGAAAAGTGGGAATAAAGTCCATCCCAGGACCTCAATCTGTTCTTGTCCCTAGGCCTCAGTCAGGACACCTGTGAGCAGGCAGAGCCTGCCCCTCCACCACAGACCCACCCAGAGTCCCCAGTGCAACAGAGTGGGGCATGTCATTATTATCACTCTGCATCTCCCACAGATTTCCCCAAGGGCTGGGATTTTAGAGGAGGCTGAAATGCCTGGGCCCCTGTGGAGGGAAAGGGAGCTTGTGTGACTGCAGGACTACAGCACAGCTCGGGGGGGGGGGGGGCATGGTGAGGAGGGTCCCAGGAGCTCTGTCTTCCTTACTCCATGTTCCTCCTCTCTCAGAGTCTCTGGGATTTACCAAAATCTACAGAGAACCTGGTGATAATTAGGGGGCCAGTGTTCCCAAATCCCAAGTTCTTCTCAAGCACCAAGCTCATGGTTTGCTCAGATCCCAGGGGCAGCCTCAGCTCACTGGTAAGGACTTAGGACAGGCACATGACTGAGCAAAATCCCAAATGAGCCTAGACTGGGAGGAGTGAATTTGGAGGGCAATGTCTCTGGGGCCTGTGCTAGACTGGGTGGTCCTCCCACCCTCCTGAAACCATTCATCTCTCCTAGATTCAGTAGTCCTGGTGGTGCCAATTGCAGGCAACAGGACTCAGGTTGCCATGTGGCCATGATGCTTGATGAGGCCAATCATGGACCACGCCACCTAGTGCGTCTGCAGAAAAGTGCAGGCTCTAAGGCTTCAGTGGGGTCCTTTGCAAAGGAGGGAGCTGGATGGCCCATAGGCCTGCAGGGCTGCCCCAACTGTACATTCTCACTGTTTTGCTCCTGAATGAAATTGTTAGTATTGCATTTCCTGAAAACAGTAACCTCCTGGAACTTTCCCCCTAACTCCTCACTCTTACCATCACTGGTGTGCCAGCATTTGATTGAAACATTGTCTGAAGCTTCCAGGAGGGGAAGCATCTCTGGTTGTCATGGGAACTGTGACTTCCTCATGCTGTCCTTCTGCATTTTTGTGACATAAGGCGGTATCTGTAGAGCAGCCAGAATGTCACAGCAGGCACTCATTTGGATCAATGTTGCCCAAGACCAGGAACACCCCATGTGGAGAGAAAAAAAGTGAACTCTTCTACCTGAACCTGGAACCTCCTTGACTTTAATCGCAAGTTGCTGGATGCCAGCCCTTTGAATTTGAATATCTTAGCTCTCTCCTCTTTTACTCTTATTTCACAGATTCACTAATAACCAACCTAGGCATTTCTTTGAGAAGGATCAAAACCAGTGTATCAGGATTTTGAATGATGGACAGTTCAATAGAAGTAACTTTCTAAACCTAAGCTGTGTGCAATGATTCCTGAGATTTGCTGCAAATAAAACCACAGGAAGTAAGAAAATTTGGTGTTTCTTTATTTTTTTATTCTTCCAGCATGTATTATACCTGGAACACTCATTCAGTGAGTCATCAACTCTTCCCTAAACATATTACTGTAGATGTATGGAGACGGGGCTTCTGCTGAGGATGAGGATGTAGGATGCCTACCTAGTGCACTCAGACATTGGAGACCAGGCTCTGAAGGTACAAGACATATATAGGCACATTATCCAATCAGGTTAACACGCTTGTTGAAGCATAACAGAATCAGCCTATAGATGAACTACACGTCGAGGTAGTGTAAACAAACCTAGTATGCCTAAATAATTCTGTCCAGCAATAAGTCTGAGACAAAGGACTCGGGGAATGGAAAGCTCCTGCACACAGCATGAAGCAAGGCAGTGCAGGCAAGCTCACATCACAGCTTGCTGGGATGCTTGATAAGCGAGGTCTCCCCTTAGCTCTTAACTCAGACTTAGCAGCTGCAAAGACCTTCATTCCATGGCAAGTCATTACCATTACCTTAGTTTCTCTGTCCAGACTGTTTGGCTTACTTAGACCATGGTGTCAGTGATTGCTGTCAGATAAGCTTGAGGAATGTTCCCTACAATTTATATTTAGAGGGAGGATCTAGATATGTTTCTTAGGCCTTCTCTAATTTATGGAAACTGACTTTGCCCTGAAGAACCTCTTCCTCAGCTTCCCCCATACCTGAAATAATTGGGAAGATCCAGCACCTCCATGGGTCCAGATATCTGCTGCTAGAATTTTTGTAAGGAAAATTCCAGGAGGAGGAGGCAGTGTGGGACAAATAGGAAATGATTGTGGTTGTAAAGACTTGCAGTTCAGGTGTGAATGAACCAAAAAAATCTCCTTATAGAATAAAAACCTGAGCACATAAACTTTACCACATATTCCTGCCTCTCCTCCTGCCTTGGGACACCAGTAACCACATGGAAAATTGTCTGCTCAGTGTTCAGCTACAACCATTTTCCTCCTTAAATAGACAAGGATAAAACTTTCTCTCATGACACCCACTCTTGAAGACTGTTAGTATTTTCATGCATCTAAGGATTCTGACAGGATTTGTGTTAAATATAAAATTGAAAATTCATTAGAAAGTTTTTGGTTTTCTTTGAGATGGTTTTCCAGTCAAGCATTTCAGAGTCAGGTGTGAAGAGGATCCAGTCACCCACCATACTCAGCCTCTCCAGATAATGCCTACACTCCAATTCCTCAACAATTTCTCCTCTGATAAATCAAGTTAATAGAACATGGTTGAAAAAGTAGCACTTTTAAGTTGAACTTCATTCCAATGAAAGTTTTCAGCATGACACTCTGGTAGGAATCAGCAGAGCTCCCTCCATGACCTGGATTGCTTAAGAGTAGGCATTCCTGGAGATGAGACAACTATTGGGAATTTATAGATTATATGATAGTCATGAATATGATGAAGAGGGGATTTAATCAGCAACTTCTTGAAGAAGAAAGGAGTTCAAGTGTATTTAATGTCATGAAATTCAAAATGTCAACTGAAGAACTGTTTGGGAAGTAGTAGACTTCTGGGGCACACTCCCAGGCTTTCTGCAAGTGAATTGGACTTTTACACCTTGGCCAGCACCATGTCAACCAAAATTTCAGCTTGGAAACCTAAAGTCGATGACAAAAGAGAGCTGCTTTTGGTAGTGCATATTCTCAGTCTGTAGTGCTGTGCATTTGAAGATATTATTCCTTTAAGGAATTGAGTGAATTGGTGTTGAATACATATATTAGTTTCTGCTGATGTCACTTAGGATGCACAATGCATATTTAAAACTGTTTTCCCTGTATGATTGGAGGGCCAGCCTCAATTTGAATGAAGATTTTTATGAACTCTTGTTAATTTGATGGATGTTCATAAGCCATGCTGTGTAGAATTTTGTGTAGGATGTGGTGTTCTCATCTTTGCCATGGTTCTGGGAATTTTTTTGATTGTGCTTTTTAGGGTAAGGAATGATACAAGAACACATGTTTGAAAGGACTTACATTTAAAGAATAAAATCCAACACATTGGGTATGCAGCATGTTTGTGGTGGGCGTAATAAAATTCCAAATTTAAAAAAAAAGAATTTTGTATTTTGGAAATGCTTTAGATTTTGTTTTTTGTGGTAGGTAACTGCCATCCTATCATTGTTTATTCTTTAACATTTTCTGCTTTTGAAATTCAGAATATACCAATATTTGGTTATAATGTTTGTATTTTAGCAGGTTTTTTTTAATACATTTCTGATATTGAGGTGTACTCTTTACTTCAAGAGCCAAAATTCAGTGCTGCACTTCCAAATTTCTACTTGATCAAGTTTATGTGCTTGTGTATAGGTGCTGCAGAGTAAGGAAAACATTTTCTCAGAGGTCATGTGCCAGAAAAGCCAAATCAGCATAAGTGTAAACAGCTATCTTTTGCAAGCAACAGGATAGGTCCAAGAACTTGCAAGGGCATTCATGTTTTTTGCAAGCTGAATTATTGTCAGCAATTATCTTTGTTTACCAAATGATCTCACAATTTCTTCCTGTTGTAATGGTGTAGTACTTTGAAGCTGAAGAAATGACCATGTAATTTTTGGGAGATCATGAACAATAACAATTTTTTTAGTGTCTGTTCACTGAACATCTCCAACATCCCTATGTTTTACTGTCCCATAGAATGTCCTTAGATCTTCCTTTTTTGTATTCAGGTGGTAACATTGTAACATTTGTGTCATCATGATGCATGTTACAAGATGATATAGGGCCTGGAAAACTGCTCATTGTGTCATCCATCACCATCACTTATTGGAGCTTCTTTCTGCCAGGGTCTGTGGCATTAGCCTGTAGTCTCTATCCTCCAGGGGCTGCTAAAGGGAGCCTTGGTGTTTTTACAAGAGTCCTGTGTCATACTCCTGCAGGAGTCAGTGCAAGAAGATGAACCGTTCTTTGAAGACAGATTGGTCAGATATTTCTTCCTTAGAAGGTGAGTTGAAGGGCCCCTCATAAACTCCTACCAAGAGAATTTCAGAGTGCAACCTTGTGACCCAGCAGCAAAACAAGTGTGGCCTGGCATATACTTTTTATTTACTAATGGCTTTTTTGTGGCATAGCATGTGGTCTATTTTGGAGAAGGATCCATGAGCTGTTGAGAAGAAAGTATATTTGCTCATTGATGGATGAAATACTCTGTACATGCACATTAAGTTTATGTCATTGATAGTATTATTTAGTTCTAGAATTTCTTTGTTCAGTTTTTGTTTGGAGGATCTATCCAGTGATGAGAGCACTGTGTTAAACTCACCCACTATAATTGTGTTTTGGTTTATTTGATTATTAAAATTGTGAAGGGTTTGTTTGATGTACATCAATCTCCATTGTTTGGGGCATAAATATTTGAAATCACTATGTCTTGCTGGTTTATCTTTCCTGGATCAGTACGAAATGTGTTTCTTTATCCCTTCTGACTAACTTAGGTTTGAAATTCACTTTATCTCATATGACGATGAAGACCCCTGTTTTTCAACTGAATCCACATGAATTGTGCATTGTGTGTTCTTCCCACTTTTTCACCATTAGTCTCTGGATGTCTTTTTGTGAAATGAATGTCTTTAAGGCAGCATGTATTTGGGTCTTTGTTATCAATCCAATCTGCCAGTCTATGTCTTTTGATTAATGAATTTAGGCCATTAATATCCAGGGTCATTATGGTGATGTGATTTGTATTCCTGGTCATTTTGGCTTATTTTTGGTTTTTAAATTTACTTGGTTTCTCCTTTGATTGGCTTTTCCTTTAGGGCAGTTCCTCCTTTTGCTGACTTGTACTGTTGTTTTTCACTTTCTCCTCATGAAATATTTTGCCGAGAATGCTCTCTAGTGCAGGCTTTCTATTTGTAAATTCTTTTAACTTTTGTTTAACATGAAAAGATTTTATTTCATCATCAAATCTGACCATTAGTTTTGTTGGGTGTAGTATTCTTGGATAGCATCCCTGTTCTTTCAGAGCTTGAAATACATTGTTCCAGGCCCTTCATGATTTTAGCGTCTGTGCTGAGAAATCTGCTGATATCCATTTTGGTTTCCCCTTATGTGTAATCTGATGCTTTTCTCTCACAGCCTTTAAACTCTTATCTTTATTTTGAATGTTAGACATTTGCATTATAATGTGCCTTGTTGTGGATCTGTTGTAATTTTGTGCATTTGTTGTTCTGTAAGCATCTTGTATTTGATTTTCCATTTCTTTCCTCAGGTTTGAGAAATTTTCTGATATTATTTCATTGAACAGGTTGTTCATTCCTTTGGTTTGTATCCCTGTGCCTTCCTCAATCCCAATAACTCTTAAATTTGGTATTTTCATGATATCCCAGAGTTTTTGGAGTTTCCATTCATGATTTCTTACCATCTTCTCAGTTTGGTCAACTTTATTTTTAAGGTTAAATATTTTGCCTGAGATTCTGTCTTCTACAAGATATATTCTGTTGGTGATGCTTTCTATTGAGTTTTTAATTTGGTTTACTGTTTCATTCATTTCAAGTATTTCTGAAGTTCTCCCTTTACTTCGAGAATCATCATTCAGTGCTGCATTTCCAAATTTCTACTTGTTTAAGTTCTTGCATTTAAGTGCTATGGAGTAAGGAAAGTCTTTCCTCAGAGGTCATGAGCCAGAAAAGTCATATCAGCAGAAGTGTAAACAACTGTCCTTTCAAGCAACAGGATAGGTCCAAGAATTTGCAAGGGCATTTGTCTTTTGCAAGTAGCATTATTCTCAATAATTATTTTTCCTTACCAAATGATCTCACAATTCTCTCCTGTTGTATTTTTATAGTAGTTTGAAGCTGAAGAAATATCTTTATAGTTTTTGGCATAACATTCACAATGACAATTTTTTTAGTGTCTGTTCACTGAAGTTGGTTTTTAATTCCAACACCCCTCTGTTTTACTGCTACACAGAATGTCCTCAGCTCTGTCCTTTTTCATATTCAACTTTGAAGCTTTGTAACATCCCTCTCTTTCACCAAAATGCATGTTACAAGATGATATGCCCTGGAAAACTGTGCTCATCATGTCACTATCAGGCCTTTGTTTCATCCACCAAATTCATGTTATTGTAGCATCTTGGTGCCATATTTGGTGTCACTAGCCTGTAGTCTGCATCCTTCAGGGGCTGGTAAAAAGAGTCTTGGCATTATAATAGAGGGCCCTGTGTCAGGCAGGCAGTAGTCATTGCAAGAGGATAAACTCTTCTGTAAAGACAAATTGGTCAGATATTTATGCTTCTAAAAGTGACTTCAGGGCCCCTTGAAAACTCCAACAAAGAGAATTTCAGAGTGCAGCCTAGTTGAGAATCAGCATCAAAGCATGTGTGGCCAGGCAGGTGGAGTGTGCTCAGAACATCTCTCCTCACTTGCTAACTCTTTTCTGGTCTCCATCACATGTTCTCAGTGATTCACTCCCTTCTCTCATCACTGGGCTTCACAGCAGCCAACCATCTTCACTTAGAAGTCAAATTTTATAGGCTCTAGCTGTCATGTGTTTGGACATTCAGGGAAAATGAGGGGACCCCCACCAGAGTTTGTGCTTGTTTGCTAATTCAGCCATTATCTAATCCACCGAGCTGCACTGGATGCTCCCATGACTTCAGCTCTCAACAGTCATCATTTCTTTTCACTGGTAAGACACTAGGCCAGGTACCTGACTGGGCAAAATCATGAGTGAGCTCAGACATGGAGGAGCAAATTCTGATCACAATGCCGCTGGGGACCATGCTAAGCTGGGTGATGCTCACGGCCTCCTGAACACGTTCTTCCCTCCCAGGTCCAGTAGTCCTGCTGGAGGCCAATTGACTGCAGCAGGATATGAGTAACCACGTAGCCATGATGCTTAGTGTGGCCAAATGTGGACAGCACCACCTAACGGTCCGGGCAGTCAGGTTTCAGCAGAATCACTTGCCCTGGAAGGAGTTGCACTGCCCACAGTCCCACAGGGCCCTAAACACAATACACCCTGGCTTGTCTGCTCTGGTAGAAAAAGTTAGGATCACATTTTTTGCAAACAATAGGGTCTGGAGACTCAGTACCTTTGTCTTTTCTCTTACCCTCAGAGCTCAGTTGGTCCTTGTCTTGAATCTTTTTCTGAATCGGCCAGGACTAGAAGCAACTCTGGTTGCCATGGGAACCATGAAGTCCTAGTGGTGTCTTTATGACATTCAAACACAATAGAATGTGCTCTGCAGGACACATATCTGCAGAGCAGTCAGGAGGTCACAGAAGGCACTAATTTGGACCCATGTTGCCTAAGTCACAGAAACATGCCCTACAGAGAGAAACAATGTGCATTCTCCTACCTGAGCCTAGATCTCCTTACCCTACAATCCCAAGTTTCTGGATGCCAGCCTTTTCTACTTTGAATATCTTAGCTGTTCTGTTTTTTGCTCTTATTTCACAGGAGCACTGTTAATGAGGTTAAGCATTTCTTAGGATGAAAATCAGGTGGCATGATTTTGAATGGAAGTGAATAATGGACAGTTACAATTGAAGTAACCTTCTAGGCCTAATGTCGGCGAGATGGTTCTTGAGAGGATTCATGAAAAGAGAACAATAGGAAGTTTGAAAATGTAGTGTTGCTTTATTTTTTTATTCTGCCAGCACATATTGTGCCTGGGTTCACAGATCCAGTGAGCCATCACCCTTCCCCTTTTCCTATTTATATTTACAAACAGTCTCTGGCTAAGTTGTTTAGGCCTTCCTTAATTTAGAGTAACTGCCTTTTCAAGAGAGAACATCCTTCCTCAGTCATCCCATACCAAAAATAATTGGAAGTATCCAGCAACTCCACTGTACTGTTTGATTTGCTTATATATCTACTGGTTAAAATTTTTGGAGGGAAAAGTCCAAGAGGAGGAGGGAGTTTGGGACAAATAGGAATTGATTGAGATTGTAAAGACTTGGGGTTCAAGTTTGAAAGAACCCCAAAATCTCCTTATATAATAATGAGGTGAGCACAAAGTGTTTCCCACATATGCCTCCTTCTTCCCCTGCCCCAGGCCACCATGAACCACTGGGAAAATTGTCTCCTCAGTGTTCAGCTACAACCATTTTCCTCTTTACATAGATAGGGATAAATCTTTCTCTCATGACACCCACCCTTGAATACTGTGGGTCTTTTTATGCAACTAAAAATTCCGGCAGGATTTTATTAAATGTGAAAATAAAAATTAATTGGACTGTGTTAGGTTTTGCGTTGGGATGGTTTACCAGCCAAGCATTTTACAGAGTCAGACTAGAGAGGATCCAGTCACCTACCATACTCAGTCTCTTCAGAAAATGCAAACCCTCCAATTCATCAACATTTTACCTCTGTTGAATCAAGTGAAAAGAACACAGTTGGAAAGGCAGTACTTTTAAATAGAAGTTTATTCCAATAAGAGTTTTCAGCATGATGCCAGGGTAGGAATCCACAGTGCTCCCCTTGATGCCTGGATTGCATAAGAGGCATTCACGGAGATGAGACAACCATCAGAAACTGATCAGTGATGATATGAAAATTCTGAAGTACGGATTTAATCAGCAAGTTCTTGAAGATGAAAAATGCTCACCTATATTTTTTGGCATGAAATTTAAAATATCAAGTGTTTGGGATGTAGTAGTAATCTGGGGCACACTCCCAGTCTCTCTCTAAATGGATTGGACTTGTACACCTGGGCCAGTTCCATGTCAAACTAAATGTTATCTGGGAATCCTAGAGGTGATAACAAACAGTTGATTTTGGCACTGCATTTTCTCAGTCTGTTGTGCTGTGTATTGGGAAGATATTATTCCTTTAAGAAACTGAGTGAATTGGTGCTGAAAACATATCTTAGTTTCTGCTGATATCATTCAAGAGGAACATTGGGCATTTAAAAACTGTTTTCCCTGTATGATTGGAGCCTCAATTTGAATGAAGCATATATATATTCAATTTGATATTTGAGTGTCATGCTATGCAGATTTTAGTGAAGGATATGGTGTTCTCATCTTTGCCCTGATTCTTGGAATCTTTTGATTATGCTTTGTAGGGTAAGGAATGATACAAGAACACCTTTTTTGTAGGAACTCACATTTAAAGAAGAAAATCAGAGTCATTGGATATGCAGAATGTTGAGGATATAAGAAAATTATAATAAAAATGATTTCATATCTTGAAAATGCTTTAGATTTTGTTTTTCATGGTAGGTAACTGCCATCCCATCTCTAGTTATTCTTTAAAATAGTCTGTTTTCAAATACAGGATTCGCCCATATTGGGCTTTCATTTTTGTATTTTAGGACAGATTTTTTTTTTCTTTACATCTCTGTTGTTGAGGTGCACTCTTTATTTTGAGATCCAACATTCAATGCTGCACTCCCTTACTTCTATTTGTTTAAATTTAAGTGCTTGTGTTTAGATGATGTAGGGAAAGGAAAACCTTTCCTAAGAGGTCATGTGTCAGAAAAACAAAATCAACATAAGTGGTAATAGCTGTTTCTTGCAAGCAACAGGAGAGGTCCAAGAATTTGGAAAGGCATTCGTGTCCTTTGCAAGGTGAGTTATTGTCAGTAATTATCTTTGTGTACCAAATGATCTCACAATATCTCTTATAGTAATTTGAAGCTGGAGTAGTGTCCTGTTATTGTTTGGGAGACCATTAATAATGACAATTCTTTTAGTGTCTGTTCACTGAAGTTGGTTTTCATTTCCAACGTCACTGTGTTGTACTACCCCACTGAATGTCCTTAGCTCTTCCCGTTTTTTTTTTTTTTTTTTATTCAACTTGGTAGCAATGTAACATTTGTCTCTTTCACCATGATGGATGTTACAAGATGATATGTGCCCCGGAAAACTGTGCTCATCTTGTCACTATCAAGCCTTGTTTCATCCATCATATTCAATTTTGGGAGCATCTATGTGTCATGGTCTGTGGCACTAACCCATAGTCTTCATCCTCCAGAGTCTGCTAAAAGGAATCTTGGCATTATCACAGATGATTCTGTTTCTGACAGGGAGTTGTCAGTTCAAAAGTATTAACCCTTATGTCAAGATAGATTGCCCATATATCTCTGCCTGTAAAGGTGAGTTGAAGGGCCCCTTGGAAACCCCTACCAAGAGATATTCAGAGTACAGTCTAGTTGTGGGTTAGCAGCAAAGCAAGTGGAGCCTGGCAGGTTGACTGTGTGCAGAACATCTCTACTCACTTGCTAGCTCCATCACACATGCTCATTTATTCACTCCTTCCTGTTCTCAGTAGGCATCAGAATAGCCACCCACTCCCACTTAGAAGTCAAACTTCACAGTTTCAATCTATCATATATTTGGACATTCCAGGACAAACAATCGTATCCCACAAGTGTTTGTGGATGATTTCCAATTCAGTCATCACCAAATCCACCGAGTTGCACTAGATGCTCCCCTGCCCTCAGCTGTCAAGAGCCATCATTTCATTTCACTTGTAAGGCCCTAAGTCAGTTACCTGACTGGGCACAATCCCAAGTGAGCCCAGAGTGGGAGGAAAGGATTCAAATGGCAGTGTCACTGGGGCCAGTGGTAGGCTGTATGATTCTCTCACTCTCCTGAAACCATTTGTCCCTCCCAGTTCCAGGACTTAGTGGGGGCCAACTGCGTGCTGTAGGACACATGTGGTCATGTGGTTGTAATAACTTGCATGGCCAAATGTGGGCATCACCATGTAGTGGACCTTCAGTGTGGAGCAGGCTTTCAGACTTTTGCAGGTTCCCTTGCCCAGGAGGGAGCATGATTACCCACAGGCATGTGGTGCCATGCTCCCAACAAACCTTGTCTCCTCTGCTCTGGGTGAAAAAGTTAGGATGGCAAATCTTTCTAACAGTAGCTCTGAGGGCTCACTCCCTTCCTCTTCTCTCTTACCATCACAGTTTAGTTCACACTTGACTTAATTCATTGAGGCGTCAAGGAATAGCAGTGTCTCTGGTTGCCATGGGAACTGAGATGTCATAATGCTGTCATTCTGCCTTTCTTGACATCAGGTGGTATCTGCATAGCAGCCAATATGTCACTAATTTGGACCCATGTTGTCCCAGGCCCAGAAACACTCCCTGTGTAGAGTAAAAATGTACAATCTCCTACCTGTGCTTGTAATCTCCTCGCCCTTCAAACTGAAGTTGCTGGATGCCAGCTCTTTTCACTTTGAATATCTGAGCTCTCCTGTCTTTTGCTCTCATTTCACAGGAGCACTCTTAACCAAGTTAGGCTTTCCTTTGAGAAGGATTGAAACAGGATGGCAGGCTTTTTAATTGAAGTGAATGATGGATAGTTCAATGGAAGTAACTTTTCAGACTGAAAGTCTTTGTTTGAAAATGCAGTGTTTTTGTATTTATTTCCTGCCAGCACATATTGTACCTGGGTCCACTGATCCAGTGACCCATCACCTCTTCCTTTTTATATTTATATTTAGACTTGTTCCTGTAAACAAAATGGATTTGGGCATTTTCATTTTGACAGAAATTGGAAAGGGTATCTATATTTTAGCAACTAAAACATAAAGGACTAATGGTACTCTTTGGGGAACCTCTGTGCCATGTCCCATGTCAATGAGAATAGGGTTCACTGCTGGAGGAGGATGTTGGCTGTATATCACTCAATTACCCAAAAACGTATCTACTCAATAAATACACAAGAGCCAGTACTCATTTTAAATGAGAGGGAGCATGACAGATCTGTCCATACCAACTCTGGCCTCTAACAACAACATGCAGTTGCCCAATTCTTTTTATTTGTAATATACAGGTAAAGAGGGACCATGGCTGGGAGACTGGGAGGAACTTCCTCCTGGGAGGATATGGTGGAGTTAGGGGAGCCATTCTCATAGATGAAATATTCCAGAAGGAGACAGAAACCACTGCCATAGAGCGCCACATGATTCCTGGGTGTTCCTAGAAGCCAGTCATCTGTGTCACATGGCTCAAATTAGTCTGATGCTGCTAAATAATGATGGCTTCCCACATCTTCCCCTTTTTAATATTTTTAAAATGCAAATGATGGGCTATTATTTTGAGACTCCAGATCTTGGTCTGAGAGCAGCTCTGAGGTCCCATCTCTTGGTTCAGAGGGTATGGCAACCTAATGTCATGATACAAAAAGAAATATTAGTAACTGTATTATTCCAATATTATACCATTTAATTTAGGAAATATCTAATCAACCAGAAATGCAGAGTTCATGAGATCCATTCTGTCTTTTCACATATCCTGAGTGTGGTGATATGATTTTACAAAATTCAGGCTAATATCACTGCTATGTCAAATGCCTATTAAATAATACTTAATTATCTCTTAGTCCCATTGGAAAATATGATATTTAGTTGTAACAATATACAGTCTTACCATAATTAAGACATGTAAACATTTGATGCTGGTAATATTAGCTGTTAAAAGCATTTAGTTTGATCTCAATCATTCTATTAATACTTAACTTTCAGTCACCCTAACAACTTAACAGATGGAATCATGCCCTTAGATGTAATGAATATGGGAACAGATAGAAACCTAGAATACATTAAATTATATGAGCCTAATTATCATCAAAGAAATAACTGTTAGAATATAAACATGAATTGTTTATTCTTTTAGTGTAATACCAATCAGTTTGTTGGGTTCTAATTTGGTATTTTTTACATGGTAACCAGTAGTGAAAAGTAATATCGAAACAATAGGGAATAGTCCAAATTACATGGAGTTTCAAAAATCAGAATGATTCTATATTTAATCTTATTTTTTTACTAAAAGTTTAAACAACTCAATTATTTACCTAGCTCCTTAGATCTTTCATAGTATTAAAGATTTAGATTAAATATGGTTGCTTGTAAATTCTTTTCAAGAAGTAAAAGTGAAACATTTAGTGGCAATGGTGACACATTAGGCCTTTCTGACTTTGAATCTTTTAGAGTAAAATATTTTGATATAACTGTCTTTCATGAATTTTTGAAGGTCAATACACAAACATATTCACCATCTTTAGAGATATTATGTAGCATTGACAAGACATTTTATTCATGTAGGAAAGGCACCAGATTCTATTGTAGATAAATTAAGGCAGGGAGATTTTGGTGTATAGTTTATAGTAATGACTGACTTTATATGAGAAAGTCCCATGCTAATAACCACTTGAACATGAAATCCTAAGTTCCAAAGGCCAGTATAATTGACTGGCCTAGGTATTCCTTATGCTGTCTTTTTCTTAAGACTACATCTACACAACCAGTCTATCATGAGGCCAGCTTATAGATAAGTTTCCATTACAGCCCATATAGTTAAATACAGTCATATTGATGGGTATAATGTGAGTATCTGTAAAACCTCCCATCATATAAATATTATCAGTAAATAATGGGATTGATTCTCCAGCCAACATCTTTGGATATATTAAATGTGAATCTGGGAAATGGGCCCAACAGATTTTTCCATATATTTCACTTACTTGAGAGTTCAATAGAGCTAGCATATAATTATTGTGGTTGGAGATTTAAGATCTTCTTACTGTAAAATCTGGTGAATTCTACTGCTCCATGTATCACTCAGCAGTGGTGAAACTCCTAATATCAAAATTTTTAGACAATGATTTTAAAATTAGGTAGGTTTATATAAAGATCTCTTTTCCAATTTTTATTTTTATTTTTATTTTTTAAAGATTGCTATCAACTGGAGCATTATTAACCTTAAATTGTAGACAATGACCTAACATTATATATTTGCATTATTTATAAGAGGTGACTTAATAAATATTCTATTTGGCCAGAAAGATTAATAAAAGTTATGTATTGTTAAAGTGAGTGTTGTTAAGTTTGAAAGGGCACTACAATAAAAGAAGTTCTGGGTCCCACCAAATATAGGATTTGATTTTGTCTCTAATAGTGGATTGAGTTCCAGAGGTATAAAATACAGTCAGTAGAGAAAATTAGTCTTATGACATGTGTGTTCTATAGGTGATGGCCTCATTATTCTAAATTGTTATAATATTAGAATTGGTAGTGTCTGTCAGAATAGTGATTTAATAATTCATTTAAAAATCTTAGGATTTATGTCATTGATCTAGCAGTTGTATTTCAAGGGATCTTTGGAAAGATAATCTTTATGTATAAAGATATAGTCCTATAAATGTGTTTAATAACCATGTTTTTAAAGTAGTAAAACTAATCCAAATGTCCAACATAGGGTTTTGGATAAATGAACTATATGACTAAAATCTGGCATTAAAAGTAATGTAAAAGAATACAAATTATGTGAAATCTAAAACAATGTTATAAACTTTAAAATGAACAATAAAATTATGTATGAACAAAATATGTATATCTCTGAGCTTATGTACAGAAAACAATTCAGAAGATTTATTATATGTTAAATCTCATAACCTCAAAAAAATTTTTGTGTGTACTTAAATTTTAAGTGGGTCTATTGACCCACTAGGGAAGGCACCTTGATTTTGAAACCATCTTTAGCCTTCTTATCTGAATACTATTTTATGAAACCTCCATATATAAATTTTTGGGTTAATATGAATTAAGTGGCATAATGTAATATCACATCTGAAACATAAAATAGATAAGCCAAGAGTTTCCATCTCTTGTTGGGGGAAGGTGTCAAAATACTTCTATATCCAAATTCTTAGCTTTTAAATAAACCAGTGTGTCTTGAATATCCTCTAAAATATAGCAAAATTTACTCCTTCACTAGAGAGTAATATAAAAAGTATACAAAGTTACGCTTTTAAATTTTAAAATATTAAATAATACAATTGATTTATTAATTAATTTGTTACTATTATATAAATTTGTCAGAGACAATTTTTGAAAAAGCTTTAGTTTGGAGAGCATCAGCTTAAAAACACTTCCATGTAAATCTAGTATTTTAAAGACTTCATTATCTGGACAACAAGCATATAATTAACATAATAAGTCAGTACTAATTACCATGGTTAATTGAAATACAGTCATTGATGCTTTTATATTAATCAAATTGGAATTTTAAAGATAAATTTAAAATTTGGAATGCAAAGTGGTGTTTTAAAATAACAGTTATTTTTTTTACCAAATTTTATAATCCATAATGTCTTTGAAATTAGTTTCTTTTAAATAATAAAAATTCAACAGGCATAGAAATTATATTATTAGAATGAAAAATTAGTTTTAAATATTTTCTTCCTCTTCGGTCCTTTAGTTAGAAGGTCGAATTAATATGGATTTGTGAAAAGGTCTTATCTATAAGTGTGACAATCCTTTATGATAGAAACAGTACCATTTAAAGGAGAAAAAGCTTTTAAAAACCTTAGCTGATTGTGTTAATTATATATAGCCAGTTTAATTAAATGTAAATGTCTCTTTTTTTTATTTTATTGTAAACAAATGGGATACATGTTGTTTCTCTGTTGTACATGGCATAAAGGCATACCATTGTGTAATCATAAATTTACATAGAGTAATGTTGTTTGATTCATTCTGTTATTTTTTCCCTTCCCCCCACTCATCCCACCCCTGTTTTCCTTCTATTCAGAGATTCCTTCCTCCATACTTGCCCCCCTCTCTAACCCTAACACTAACCCTTCCCTCCCCCCATTATGTGTCATCATCCACTTATTAGCGATATCATTCTTCCTTTGGCTTTTTGAGCTTGGCTTATCTCACTTAGCATGATATTCTCCAATTTCATTCATTTGCCTGCAAATGCCATAATTTTATCATTCTTTATGGCTGAGTAATATTCCATTGTGTGTATATATATATATATATATATATATATATATATATATATACCACAGCTTCTTTATCCACTCATCAATTGAAGGGCATCTAGGTTGGTTCCACAGTCTGGCTATTGTGAATTGAGCAGCTATGAACATTGATGTGGCTGTATCTCTTTAGTATGCTGATTTTAAGTCCTTTGGGTATAGGCCAAGGAGTGGGATAGCTGGGTCAAATGGAGGGTCCATTCCAAATTTTCTAAGGAATCTCCACACTGCTTTCCAGAGTGGCTGCACTAATTTGCAGTCCCACCAGCAATGTATGAGTGTACCTTTTTCCCTACATCCTCGCCAACACCTGTTGTTGCTCGTATTCTTGATAATGGCCATTCTAATTGGGGTGAGATGGAATCTTAGGGTGGTTTTGATTTGCAGTTCTCTTATTACTACAGATGTTGAGCATTTTTCCATATGTTTGTTGATTGCTTGTAGATCTTCTTCTGTGAAGTGTCTATTCATTTCCTTAGCCCATTTGTCAACTGGATTATTTGAATTCTTGGAGTAGAGTTTTTTGAGATCTTTATAGATTCTGGAGATTAGTGCTCTATCTGAAGTATGATTGGCAAAGATATTCTCCCACTCTGTAGGCTCTTTCTTCGCATTGCTGATAGTTTCCTTTCCTGAGAGAAAGCTTTTTAGTTTGAATCTATCCCAGTTATTGATTCTTGCTTTTATTTCTTGTGTTATGGGAGTCCTGTTAAGGAAGTCTGGTCCTAAGCCGACATGTTGAAGATCTGGACCTACTTTTTCTTCTATAATCTGCAGGGTCTCTGGTCTGATTCCGAGGTCCTTAATCCATTTTGAGTTTAGTTTCGTGCATGGTGAGAGATATGGGTTTAGTTTCATTCTGTTGCATATGGATTTCCAATTCTCCCAGCACCATTTGTTGAAGAGGCTATCTTTTCGCCATTGCATATTTTTGGCCCCATTGTCTAGTATGAGAAAATTGTATTTATTTGGGTTTGTGTCCGTGTCCTCTATTCTGTACCATTGATCTACCTTTCTATTTTGGTACCAATACCATGCTGTTTTTGTTACTATTGCTTTGTAGTAGAGTTGAAGATCTGGTATTGCCATACCCCTGTTTCACTCTTCTTGCTAAGGATTGCTTTAGCTATTCTGGGTTTCTTATTCTTCCAGATGAATTTCATAATTGCTTGCTCTATTTCTGTAAGTTACATCATTGGGATTTTAATTGGAATTGCATTGAATTTGTATAGCACTTTAGGTAGTGTGGCCATTTTGACAATATTAATTCTTCCTATCCAACAACATGGGAGATCTTTCCATCTTCTAAGGTGTTCTTTAATTTCTATCTTTAGCGTTCTGTAGTTCTCATTGTAGAGGTCTTTCACCTCTTTTGTGAGATTGATTCCCAAGTATTTTATTTTTTTCGAGGCTATTGTGAATGGGGTAGTTTTCCTAATTTCTCTTTTTGAAGATTCATCACTTATGTATAAAAATGCATTGGATTTATGAGCATTGATCTTGTAACCTGGTACTTTACTAAATTCACTTATGAGTTCTAAGAGTTTTCTGGTGGAATTTCCAGGTTTCTCTAAATATATAATCATGTCATCAGCGAACAGGGATAGTTTGAGTTCTTCTTTTCCAATTCGTATCCCTTTAATTTCTTTGGTTTGTCTAATTGCTCTGGCTAGAGTCTCAAGAATGATGTTGAATAGAAGTGGTGAAAGAGGGCATCCCTGCCTTGTTCCAGTTTTTAGGGGGAATGCTTTCAGTTTTTCACCATTTAGAATGATATTAACCATGGACTTAGCATAAATTCCCTTTACAATGTTAAAGAATGTTCCCACTATCCCTATTTTTTCTAGTGTTTTGAGCATGAAGGGGTGCTGTATTTTATCAAATGCTTTTTCTGCATCTATTGAAATAATCATGTGATTCTTGACTTTAAGTCTGTTGATATGATGAATGACATTTATTGATTTCCTGATGTTGAACCAACCTTGCATCCCTGGGATTAAACCCACTTGATCATGGTGCACTATCTTTTTAATATGTTTTTGTATGCGATTTGCTAAAATTTTGTTGAGAATTTTTGTGTCGATGTTCATTAAGGATATTGGTCTGATATTTTCTTTCCTTGATGAGTCTCTGTCTGGTTTAGGTATCAGTGTGAGATTGGCTTCATAGAATGAGTTTGGGAGGGTTCCCTCCTCTTCTATTTTATGGAATACTTTGAGAAGTATTGGAATGAGCTCTTCTTTAAAGGTTTTGTAGAACTCGGCTGAGAACCCATCTGGTCCCGGACTTTTCTTTCTGGTAGGCTTTTGATGACTTCTTCTATTTCATTACTTGAAATTGGTCTATTTAAATTGTGTATGTCCTCCTCGTTCAGTTTAGGCAATTCATATGTCTCTAGAAACCTGTTGATGTCTTCGAAATTTTCTATTTTGTTGGAGTATAGATTTTCAAAATAGCTTCTAATTATGTTTTGTATTTCACTCGTGTCTGTTGTGATATTTCCTTGTTCATTCCAAATTTTAGTGATTTGGGTTCTCTCTCGTCTTCTCTTTGTTAGTGTGGCTAATGGTTTATCAACTTTGTTTATTTCTTCGAAGAATCAACTATTTATTTTGTCAATTTTTTGTATTGTTTCTTTTGTTTCAATTTCGTTGATTTCGGCTCTGATTTTAACTATTTCCTGGCTTCTACTACTTTTGGTGCTGGTCTGTTCTTCTTTTTCTAGGGTTTTGAGTTGTAGTGTTAGGTCGGTTATTTGTTGAGTTTTACTTCTTTTATTAAATGCGCTCCATGAAATAAATTTCCCTCTAAGTACTGCTTTCATAGTGTCCCAGAGATTTTGATATGATGTTTCTTTGTTCTCATTTACCTCTAAGATTTTTTAAATTTCCTTCCTGATATCTTCTGTTATCCATTCATCATAAAACAGCATATTGTTTAATCTCCAGGTATTGGAGTAGTTTATGTTTTTTACTCTTTCATTTATTTCTAACTTCAATGCATTATGATCTGATAGAATACAAGGTAGTGTCTCTATCTTCTTATATTTGCTAACATTAGCTTTGTGGCATAATATATGGTCTATTTTAGAGAAGGATCCATGTGCTGCTGAGAAGAAAGTGTATTCACTCTTGGTTGGATGGTATATTCTATAAATATCCGTTAAGTCTAAATTATTGATTGTTTTATTGAGATCTATGGTTTCTTTGTTCAATTTTTGTCTGAAAAATCTGTCCAGTGGTGAGAGAGGCGTGTTAAAATCACCTAGTATTGTTGTGTTATGGTCTATTTGGTTTCTGAAATTGAGAAGGATTTGTTTGACATACATGCATGAGCCACTGTTTGGGGCATAGATGTTTATAATTGTTATATCTTGCTGATTTATGCTTCCCTTAAGCAGTATGAAATGACCTTCTTTATCCCTTCTGACTAACTTTGGCTTGAAGTCCACATTATCTGAAATGAGGATGGATACTCCAGCTTTTTTGCTGAGTCCATGTGCATGGTATGTTTTTCCCCATCCTTTCACCTTTAGTCTATGAGTATCTTTTTCTATGAGGTGAGTCTCTTGCAGGCAACATATTGTTGGATCTTTCTTTTTAATCCAATCTGCCAGTCTATGTCTTTTGATTGATGAATTCAGGCCATTAATATTCAGGGTTATTATTGAGATATGATTTGGTTTCCCGGTCATTTGGTTCATTTTTTAAATTTTATTTATTATTTGTTTGACACAACTTGGCTCCTCCTTTAATTGACAATTCCTTTAGGATAATTCCTCCCTTTGCTGATTTGTTTCTTTGTTTTTCATCTCTTCCTCATGGAATATTTTGCTGAGAATGTTCTGTAATGCTGGCTTTCTTTTTGTAAATTCTTTTAGCTTTTGTTTATCATGGAAGGATTTTATTTCATCGTCAAATTTGAAGGTAAGTTTTGCTGGCTATAAGATTCTTCGTTGGCATCCATTTTCTTTCAGGGCTTGAAAAATGTTGTTCCAGGCTCTTCTAGCTTTTAGGGTCTGGATTGAATAATCTGCTGATATCCGTATTGGTTTCCCCCTGAATGTAATTTGGTTCTTTTCTCTCACAGCCTTTAAAATTCTGTCTTTATTTTGTATGTTAGGCATTTTCATTATAATGTGCCTTGGTGTGGGTCTGTTGTAATTTTGTGTATTTGGAGTCCTATAAGCCTCTTGAACTTGATTTTCCATTTCATTCTTCAGATTTGGGAAATTTTCTGGTATTATTTCATTGAATAGTTTGTTCATTCCTTTGGTTTGTTTCTCTAAGCCTTCCTCAATCCCAATAATTCTTAAATTTGGCCTTTTCATGATATCCCATAGTTCTTGTAGATTCTGTTCATGATTTCTTACCATCTTCTCTGTTTGTTCAACTTTGTTTTCAAGGTTAAATATTTTGTCTTCAATGTCTAAGGTTCTGTCTTCCAGGTGTTCTATCCTACTGGATATGCTTTCTATGGAGTTCTTAATTTGGTTTATTTTTTCCTTCATGTCAAGGATTCCTGTTTGGTTTTTTTTCAATATCTCTAACTCTTTATTGAAATGATCTTTTGCTTCCTGTATTTGCTGTTTTAACTGTCGATTGGTGCAATCATTCAATGCCTGCATTTGCTCTTTCATCTCATCGTTTGCTTCTCTGATCATTTTAATTATGTACAATCTGAACTCCTTTTCTTTCATTTCTTCTGCCATGCTGTCATTGGGTTTTATTGATGTAACATCTAGATTTGATTGCAGCATTTTCTTTCCTTGTTTTCTCATATTGTTCAGGTATCAGCAGTGCACCGCTGAGATATTGCAGATTTCCTCTATTGACTTACAATGTCCCTGAAGATTTCTATATATATCCCCTCTTAGCCTTCAGTAGGCTGAAGTCTTGGAGGAAGTTGATAATGCGGTGCTCCACAAGGAATCTGCCTCTCTAGGAGTGGTGGCCTTCAGGTGGAGTATATTCCCTGCTAGTGGGCAGAGGTGCCTCCACTTGTTGACCAATGGTCATCCAAAGGGGAACTAGGCTGCGGGCTGAGGCAAGGCTTGTTTGGGCCTGTGTCTCTGGTTTTACCCTCCTTGTGGGGAAACCTCACCCGGCAGGGAAGACTCACCCGGTGGGGAGGTCTCGCTGGTCAGTTCCCTCCTAGAGGTTCCCCTCAATTTACAGCTACCGCCTGGGCTGGGCTGCGTTCCTCTGCAACGTTCCCAGGGGCCCGGCCCTACCTCCTGGGCCTGGGAGCCTCACCCTTCGCAGATGAATCTCCTTAGGCTGCCCCTCCTCAGAGAATCTGCCCGCAGGCCTGGAACCTTCGCTCCGCCCCTAAGCCTGTCTCTGTGCGGCTCTTCCACCAAGAAGCCTCCTACATCCTGGGACCCTGCTGTGCACCTAATTGCCTGGCTATGTGGCCCCTCTTCTGAGCAGCCACCTGGGGCCCCGTACAATCGCTCTGAGTCCCAGAGACCCGCCACACACCTCTTCCTCCAGACAGCCGCCCAGTATTCTGGTGCGGTCACTAGGAGTCCAAGCAACTCACTGCGTGCCTCCTCCTCCCACCGACCACCCGTTGCCCCGGGCAATCAATCACTCTGAGTCAAAATGACCCTCCCTGTTCCTCTCCTCCTCCTCCAGGTAACCCCCCGGGTGTTCAGGAGCAGTCACTCTGAGTGGCTCTGAATCCACGTGACCCGCTGCACGCGTCCTCTGGGCAGCCGCCCGGAGCTCTGGTGCGGCCACTGGAGACCAAGCGACCAACCGCGCTTCTCCTCCAGGCAGCCCCCCTGTGTTCAGGAGCAGTCGCTTTAAGTCCAAACAACTCACCACTCGCCTTCTCCTCTGAGCAGCCGCTTGGAGCTCCAATGCAGTCACTGCGAGTCCAAACGCCCTGCCCCGCTCCTCCTTCTCCTCCTCCTACTCCTCCGGGCAGGCCCCGGTGTTCAGAAGTGGTCTGAGTCCAAACAGCTCGCCACGCAGTCCCTCCTCTGGCAACCACCTGTAGCTCTGGTGCAGTCACTCCGAATCCAAGTGGCCCCGCTCCTCCTCCTCCTCGTGTTCAGGGCAGGCCCTGGTGTTCAGAAGCGGTCACTCTAAGTCCAAACAGCTCACCGCGCACCTTCTTCTCTGGCAACCGCCTGTAGCTCTGGTGTAGTCACTCTGAATCCCTAAATGTAAATGTCTCTTGAAAATTATTTTACACAAATTTTGTCTTAATTTATTCTACATGTTTTAGTTTTCTATCAGGTGAAAAAATATTTAGACATTTACATACCACACCTGAGAGTTTAAGTGCTAGTATCTTAGTTCTCAATGAGAATATAGAGAATAAAGAAATTTTAGACCTACTTTATATCAACCAAATTACATATGTCTAAAATTTAAATATATTTTAGTTAAGAGTATCTGATGTTTTCATATATAGTATGCTCTCTTGTCCCTGCTGAATTTGGCTGGAGTCTAGAGTTTTCTCTCCTTGGGCAGGTAATTCTCTCCATGCTCTTTGTGCACATGTACTTATTTGAGCATAAGTTTGCAAATTACAAGTCAATTGTCCCAAATTAGCAAATTGTTCTGACCCAATAAGCATATCGAAGGCAATCTGAACTCCATTCAATTTATTAATTTCCACTTGATCAGAACAATGCTCTGTCCACTTGAATTTTCATGTTAAATTCTGGTCTTTGTATAGGCAGCAGTTAGCTAGCAGGAGCCATTCTTTAGGGGGTAGGACCTCATTATTTATTTATTGTAAGAGGTTTAGTATGAATGGAGTATTTACTCCATACATAGAGCATGCAGAATTTAACTCCCTTAATTTTGTAAAAGGAACAGACACATGACTTCATTTTGATGTCTCAGAATCTTGAGAATTATTTTGCTCAAAAATGGAGTATAACCCAAATTTTACTAATTTCTTTTTTGCTGTATCAACAGTGGTAGGAATTCTTGGCCTTGTGACTTCTCTAGGAGCAAGATGGGGCACTGAAACAGGATCTTTCAAAAATAAATTAAATGGGCCCCATGCTAGCTAATGTTCTTCTATATCTGAATGCTTTCTAGTCCTCTGAATAGAAATTTTGTTCAGATGCTTCAGTATCTTTGTCCATGGGAAACTGCTTAAGGAAACTACTAAAACTTTTTATATATTTCCAGAAGACAAAGAGATACTGGAAGATGATTATTTCTGACTCTTAAAATTAAAAGTTTTTAATAGCATTTCTAAGTCCCTTGATTAAATCCCCCAAAGTCCATAAATCAATATCATGGTCCAAATAAAAGCAAGTTTCTATTACAGCTCACAGTAAATTCCCATAGCCTGCCATTATGCATCCAATCCCCATGCTATTTCTCCTCTCATTAAAGGACTTGGCCCTGAGGGGCTCTGCCTGAGCAGGGAGCAGCCATGTTTTGTAGGTTTCCATCCTTCCCGTCAGGGAGCTGAAGCCATGCTGTTTTTGGAGGGTTGAAAGCTGTGGCAGGAAGACACATATTTAAACAAGTAAACTCACTGAGTAATTTCCCCTTCTTTAATTAGAGATTTTCCATAAATTCTTAATTAGTTTCTTTTCTTCTCAGGATTCTAAACTTTTGCACCTATCTAAGCCAAGTTAGGTCTCAGTCACATACAGTCACAGAGATACAAGCAGACCAACCTGATTGAGTCTGCAGGATTTAAAACAACCAGTTCTCCATTTACATTTCAAAGACTGTAGGAGTGGTGTTCTTTCCACTGAATGTTAACTCTGGCTAAGTATTGAATATAGCTGAGTAGATTTATTTCTCTCTGTGTACAGAGTGAATTCCCCAGACTTAATATTGCACAATTAAATTCCCTTTCCTTTCTTACAACTAAACTTATTCACATGTGTGTGTTTTGCATAGGAAAGGGGCCAACACTTTACCTTTATTCCTTCTTCTAAAATCCTCTCAAACAGTTGCTGTTCAGGAGCCAAATGTGGGAGGCCTCTCTGCCACATGTAGAAGAGAAAAGGGCTAACCATCGGAGGAGGATGTTGGCTGTATATCACTCCATTACCCAAAAACTTATATACTCAATAAACATACAAGAACCAATATTCTTTTTAAATTAGAGGGGACATGACAGGTCTGGCCATACAAGCTCTGGCCTCTAATAACAGCGTGGAGTTGTCCAACTCTCTTTTATTTGTAACATACAGGTAAAGGGGAAACAAGACAGGGAGCAGCTTCTTCTGTGATGGGCAAAACAGGGTGGAGTTAGGGAGTCATTCTTTTAGGGGGAATATTCCAGAAGGAGACAGGGAACCACTCCCATGTAATGCCACATGCTTCCCAGCATTTCCTAGAAGCCAGGCATCTGTGAGACATGGTTCAATTCAGTCTGATTCTGCTAAATAAGGATGGCTTCCCACAGTACTTGAAGTATCAGTGGCACATAGGGATGCTGTGGAACCCCATAGGTGAATCACAGAGGATGCCATTGGGATTTTGGATTAAGGCCTTGCCATCATTTTCAGACATCTACTTTCCCTTTGAAAAATAACTCTTGGCATGCTATTGGGTCTTAGTGGGAAGTGAATGGTTGACCATGGGCCACCAGGTTACTATTTGACCTGAGCTGCTCATCATAAACTGGGTGTTATCTGACCCACAAACCATAAAGTTGGACATTCACAACAGCACTCCAGCATCAAGTGATCAGGCATGGGGAGGATCCAAAATATAAGTAAATATTATGAAGACTTGTCCCAAATGCCCATGATTTTTACTCCAGCTGCAGTACATTCTGTCCTTCAGCATGAACCTATGGCTTCATGGGGTGTATTTTATGACCAATTAACATAGGAAGAGAAAAATAGGGCCTGGTTCATAGATGGTTCTGCATGATACTCATGTACCACCTGGAAGAGGATAGCTGTAGCACTGCTGCCCATTTCTGGAGCAAACCTGAAGGATAGTGGTGAATGAAAATCTTCAAAATGGGCAGAAATTCAGGCAGTGCATCTGGTTGTGCATTTTGCTGGAAAAAAAAATGGCCAAATGTATGTCTGTAGACCAACTAATGGGCTGTAGTCATTAGTTTGCCTAGCTGGTCAGGGAACTGGAATGAACATCATTGGAAAATTGTTCAGAAGAACATATGGGAAAGAGGTATGCAGACAGACCTCTCTGAGTTGGCAAGGGATATAAAGATAATTGTGTCTCATGTAAATGCTCAATAAAACCTGAGCTCAGCAAAGAGGGATTTTAATAATTAGGTAGATAGAATGACTGGATATGTGAATAGCAGTCAGCCTTTTTCCCCAGCCACCAATGTCTTTGACCAATGGACTCATGAACAAAGTGGTTATGGTGACAGAGATAGTGGTTATGCATGGGCTTAGCAGTGTGAACTTCCACTCACCATGGCTGATTTGGGTACAGTCACTGCTGAGTGCCCAATTTGCCAGCAGCAGGGAAAAACAATAAGCCCCACATATGGCATCATTCCCCTGGGAAGATCAGTCAGCTACCTGGTGGCAGGTTGATTATATTGGACCACTCCATCATGGAGAGGACAGCAGTTTGTCATACCTGGAATAGACATTTTTTTCTGGGTATGGATTTGCCTTCCATGCATGTAGTTCTTTAGCCAAAACTATCATCCATGGACTTACAAAATGCCTTGTTCATTATCATTGTATCCCTCACAGCATTGCTTCGAACCAAGGAACTCACTTCACAGTCAAAGAAACAAGGCAATGGGCTCATGATCATGGGATTTACTGGTCTTACTATGTTCCCCACCATCCTGAAGCAGTTGCTTTCATAGAACAATGGAATGAACTCTTGAGGATGCAGTTACAGTGCCAGCTAGGTGGCAATAACTTGCAGGGTTGCTTCAAGGTTCTTCAGAAGGCTGTCTATACTCTGAATCAGCATCCACAATATGGGTATTGTTTTTCTTATTGCTAGAATTCATGGGCTCAGGAATTGAGGACTGGAACTAGGAATGGTACCACTATTACTTGCAGTAACCCAGGAAGAAGGTGTTTGATTCCTGTCCCTCCAACCTTACTCTCTGAAGGCCTAGAAGTCTTAGTTCCATAAGCCAGGAGACACAACAATGATATTAAACTGAAAGTTAAGTCTTCCCTCTGACTGCCTTGGGCTCAGGCCTCTGAGTCAACAGGCTATGAAGAGAATGATGGTACTGGTAAGGGTGACTGACCCAGATTACCAAGGGGACATTGGACTCTTTCTCCACAATGGAGTAAAGGAAGCATACTCCTGGAGTTCAGGAAAACCCTTGGGGTTTCTTTTGATATTAACCTGCCCTGTTATTAAGGTCAATGGGTACTACAGCAACCCAATCCAGGCAAGATAACAAAAGTCTCAGACCATTCAGGAATGAACATGTGGGTCACACTCCCAGGTAAAGCGCCAAGACCTGCTCAGATGCTTGCTGAAGGTAGAGGAACAACAGAATGGGGAGTAGAAAAAGGTAGTCATAAATATCAATTATGACAATGTGACCCATTACAAAAATAAGGATTGTAATGGTCATGAATTTTTCTTCCCTATTCCATTAAGCATGTTGATGCACACTTACATATGTATTAAAAGGAAAAGTTTGTTACTCTCCTGTCATTCATCATGTAATGTAATATTGATTGACTTAACATCAGTAATGTTTCTGTTTTTACTACTATTCTGGGAAGAGAAATACTGTTTTCAGTTGTAAGATAGTTATGTTAATTGGAATTTTGAAGTGTTAATGTGTTAATTTGGAGATGAAGTGTGATGTAATATTTCATGTTTTGATATCAATATGACAAGAGGTGGAATTGAGATGTTAATTTGAATTGTCGACTTGATCAGATTAAGAGATGCCAATAATGAAGAGGCTTCAGAGTGTGTCATTGAGGGCGTGTCTAGGAATGATTGGAATATGGGATAGAAACTGAAGTGGAGTTCCTCCCTAATTGTGGGCAGCACCACCCAATAGGATTTAATAAAAGCTGTAAAAATAAGGAAGAAGACGCAGATGCAAACTTGGATTTTCTTGAATGGGTTCTTGATTGCTGCTTTGATTGTCTGAGGATATTGGACTCTCACTTCTTCACTCTTCCAAAGTGGACTCTAACAGTGATTCTCCAGGAAATTTCAAGAAGCCTTGGTCTTGGACAAGTGTAGCACTGCTGAACTTTCTTATTCTGGGGCTTCTGCATCTTGGACTATGTATTTGCTTGTTCTTCCAACTCTCCAGCTTCAGACTACCATTGTGGGATAGTCAGCTTCTTATCATGTAAGCCAATCTATTAAATTACATTTTTATAGTCATATTCTTTTTAATTCTGTTTCTTTAGAGAAAACTGACTAATAACAAGCAGTTTTCCCTGGTTGTAGGAAAAATGTATTATGATGCATGCATCATACAGAAACCCCTGATTTTGGTGAAAGTAAAATGGCACAATGTCTAACATGATTACTTTCTTGATTCACAAAATAAAAGGAGTCTCAACCATGAGGGTCCCCCAATTTTCACTATCTGTTCTAACAAATGAAAGTTCTCAATTTTTTGAACATTTCTGTTTCTCACAAGTGCTGTTTTCCCCATCAGTTCACTTGGCCTTTCCTTCCTCTTGCAAGATGTTGCTTCTTCAAATGTGACCTGTTTTAGAAATTAACAATAGATTCCTGTAGTTCACACATCCTTACACATAGAATGTTCAGTCAGGGGGTGGGTTGATTTCTCCAGTGTGTAAAGTACAATACTAGTACTGGGTACAAGACAGCATTCAGTTACCAAACTGGCAGTTTCAACCCATAGACCCTTATTTAAGAAGTATTTCTCAGATCAGCCTAATCATGGTAAAAATCTTTTGTTCTGACCCCAATCACCTAGAACAAGCTGTGCCAGGCATGATTACAATGGGGCACAGCTGTAAAGGCTGTGCCTTAGTATTTCTCTTATGTTACCTCTATGAAGGGTTTCCATTGCCAAGAATGCTTTTTAACATTAATTGTACATCAGCATACACATTACTATAGACATTTATTCATAATAGTTACTATAAAATATTCACAGAATTTTAATCATATAAACTTGATGTGCTTCATTTAGTGATTTGTGTTTTAAAATTGGAGATAGCAGGATGACAAATTATTTTTATGTATTTTCTCCTGGTGTAACTAGGAGGAAAATTAGTTGTGCTTAGGATTAAATCAAATTGTGTCCCTTTCTTTGATGCATACTATCATGAGAGAGTCTAATTTCTTCCTACTACTTATACAGAAACTCACTTTCAGAAAACAATTTTCCAATGACTATAAGACAATGAACAAAGAAATCCATAAATTCCTGAAAATTATTGCATATTCATGGCACTGTACACTCCTACATTTCATTACTCCTGTTTGTAGAAATGAAGAATCCACAGTCATCCTGAACTTATATCATCCAGTGGTCATGAGTCATAGGAAATTAAAACATATCATTCAGTGAGTTTTAGAATGTTTTATTTTTGTAAGGCTAAAATGTTTAATATTAATTAAAGCAGATCCTGTATGTCACTCACAAATATAATGTGATAGAATTCATTTTTGGTTCTGTGCAGAGAGGGCAATTTTAAAAGTTTGTTTGTCTATTTTAGTACCAGGCATCAAACCCAGAGCAATTAACCACTGAATCACATAACCAGAATTTTTCTTTTTTTTAATTTATTTTTATTGTAAACAAATGGGATACATCTTTTTTCTCTGTTTGTACATGAAGTAGAATCATACCATTTGTGTAATCATACATTTACATAGGGTAATGGTGTTTGATTCATTCTATTTTTTTTCTTCTCCCCCCACCCCTCCCACCTCTGTTTTCCCTCTGTACAGTCCCTCCTTCCTCCATTCTTGCCCCCTTCCCACCCAGATTTTTTTTCTTTAATTTTGAGATAGGGTCTCAGAAAGTTGCTTAGGATCTTGCTAAGTTATTGATGCTGGCTTTCACCTTGCAACCCTCCTATCTCGGACTCCTGAATCAGTGCAATACAGTCATTTGCCACTGCACCTGGCCTAGTAAAACAAAAACTTAAAGTTATTTTTCCTATGATAATATGAATCCATTTAAATGTACACTATAAATATATCCATATTTGACTTATGTGAAATAAATGTATAAGAGTGAGTATAAATCATTTAATTGTGTATAGGTGTCACACACTAAGGGAACTAAGTCCAAGTGATCAAATGTAATGTAATCCTAAAAGCTTAAGCATGTGGACATTTGATTTATATCTTTCTATTCTTTTTTTTTTTTTCTGGACTTATCGTTGGTGATAACACCGAAAACACTGAATGAGTGAATGCAGAAAATTGCATCTCTTTGCCTTAACATTAACTGGGGTTAAGACTGTCTTCTTCTTGTGCTAGATGAGAGTTTTAATTTTCCACAAATAATGCATGTTGCCTTCATGTGTTGAAATTGAAAAAGTTGATCACACAGAATTTGAAAACAGAAAAGCTACATAGATCAATGATAAGAAAGGGAATGAGATAGATGGTGGGTAAGGAATGCTAAAGATAGTTAAAAGGGAAACTTAACACAAGTTTTATAGCATAATAGGGTGATTAAAGTCTATGAGAATTACTTATACATTTCATAATAACCACAGCAGTGTTTGCAGGTTTCAAATATAAAAAATAATATTTGAGATGAGAATTGCCCTTATTTGATATCTACACACTGTATACTCATTATATACCAACACTCTGAAATTATAATGCTATGTCCCATATCCAGTACAACTAGTAGATTCCAAGTAAAAAGTAAAATAAATAAAAATCAACAATTCAATATTTTAATGAAGTATCTACATCACCTCAGATTTTTAAATGGTATGTCGTATTCATAAATATTTAACTTTTCTGGTTTCTCTTAATATCTTTCCTTCTAGATTTACACAGTCCAGAGAGTTCTGAAATGATTTAGCCTCACATGCATAATTTTCAGATAGATACTATTTTTAATGTGTTTTTCTAAATTATTTAAAAATGTGCCTACTATTTCAGACACTTGAATTAAAGCACGAAAATGTATCATGGAGAAAATATTTCATCTGCAGGTCAACATCAAATTTTCTATATCATTTTTTCGTAGGCCTCTGAACTGGAAAAGTGCATAATAGAGAAGGAAATTGGGACTCTTTCGAAAGTAGATCTTTGAGTCTTGGATTAAATGCTTTTCTTCTAATGAAAACCTTACTCTGAAATAATTCTGAATCTATTTTAACTATGACTTTACTTGTCACTCTGATTCCAGGCAAGTGAGGAGAAAACAGGATATATTCCTACTAATATTTGATAACTAGACTTCACTCAATTTGAATAGATATTCTGATCATCATAATAACAGGAATATAAGATGGAAAGCAACACTGGAATTCAAACACAGTCCTAAAATACCACCAGAAATCTTTCTGCACATAATGTGCAAATGTTCTAACATTATGGAAGTGTACTAAAGACAGCAAAAAAGGGAGTAATTTTTAAAATAACAGTTTAATCTTCCAATTAATTGTCCCAAGTCCAAGGTATGAAGAACTGAATAATTTAAACATCATGCTCATCTTATCTATAGATGTCATTATATGTCAGAAACACTTCCATATATGATACTTAATATTTCACACACAAAAAGTTTATAAAACAGGTAATAGATTGCTTGTACTGTATAGATGAGATGATCATATTTATCATCATGTTCACATTTGAACTTAATGGAAGATTACAAAGGAAAATTCAAACAATGTGTCTGAGTGGGAATGCCTCTCACTGCTGGATCAGTTTGATGTATTATAGATATTACATGTGGTAAAGTAAGCCAGAATAAAGAAAGCACTAAAATAATATATTTATGGTTAAAACTACTCCATTAAGATTCACTTCTTGAGAGTATTGAAATTCTCTACTATTTGCAATCCTCTCATTTCAATTAACCAAAACTTATAGAGATTGTATTATGTAATACTTTGTGCTTAATCAAAAAGAGAAAGATAAAAAAAAAACAAGTAAGACATTACCTCAGAAAACTTCAAGATGACATTATAATCAAAAATATTTTCAAAACTAAATGGTAATTCTGAATATATAGGAAAGCTCATGTACAGTGGAAGCCCAACATTCAATACATATCCCAGATAGAATTTGGTTGTAATAAGAAAATTGCAGCTGCAGTATGTCAGAAAATCTTGAGTGCTGAAGTGAGAAAAGGGTATGTTGGGGTGAATCCACATATTTCCTGATGATAAGAGTATAAGCTGATATTTATGAAGGCGATACTATTTTAAATACAGATTTTTATTCATTTTTATTCTAAGATATATACTATGATTTGTGGGGGGTCTCTCAGCCATGTCCCACATGTATGAGAAAAGGGCTAACTACCAGAGGATTATGTTGGCTGTAAATCAATCAGTTACCCATAAATTTTCTACTCAATAAACACATAAGAGACGATACTCTTTTTAAATGGAGGGGCGTGATGGGTCTGGCCATACTAGCTCTGGCCTCTAACAACAAAATGGAGTAGCCCAACCCTCTTCTATTTGTAGACACACAGGTAAAGGGAGTCAAGACTGGGAGCATCTTCTGTGATGGACAGGATAGTGTGGAGTTATGAGAGTCATTCTCTAAGGGGAACCAGACAGGGAACTCTTTAATTCTGCTAGATAAGGATGGCTTCCCAAATCTCCCATTTTTTAATATTTTTTAAGTGGTTCTAAGAGCTGCTTCAAGGTCCTGGCTCTTGGTTCTGAGGGGATCGCAATCTGACAGCTCAATAGAGGTAACATTGCTACCAACATTGTGATTGGAGATTTAACTTCTCCTTGTTGTTCATTCATACTTTCAAATAAGGAATCAGATTCCTTATTTGTCCCCACGATGGAAGGTGGAGTGTTATGTTCACTTGGTTTTTCCTCTTCCTTCTCCTCATTGACTTCCTGTTCTCCCCGGAGGTCAGGATGGATATCTCTGGTTCAATTTTCAACTGTTTGAACTTTGGCTCCAGGTCCTCCATGATTGATGACAAGTTCAGGTACCCAAATAGGGCTTAATACTCCTTCTGAAAAGACAAAAGCATGGCCTCTTCCCACACTATCACTGGATCTGGTCCTTTCCACTGTCCTGTTTTTAAATCTTTCCACAAGTCTAGAACAAATGAACCTGTTATGACTGAAGACATATGTCTCTCATCTGCCTTGTGACCTTCAGAATTGCAATTTACAAAGTTTCAAACAAACAAGGTATGATTAAGGTTAATTTGCAGAGTATTATCTTTCCCTATTTTTTTTTTTTTTTGCAATTGCAGCTTAATACATAAATGAGTTCTTTCTATAATGGCTTCACCTTGAGGATTATAAAGAATACCTGTTTTGTGTTCAATACAAAATTGGTGACAAAACTGTTGAAAAGAAGAACCAGTATAAGCCAGAGCATTATATGTATTTAATGGACAGCATAATAATGCAATATAATCTAGACAATGAGAAATAACATATTGAGTATTATCTCTTTTGTAGCCTCATCTTTATTTATTCTAGAGGGCTATCACAAATGTACACATTAATTTACATTTAACTATTATTTCTTTTTAAATACCCAATAATCACTATGATTTTGTTTTAACTGTTTTGCTAGGGTTCTAAGACCAAGCTGGTGGAATTGATCTGCTCCTGTCTCTTAAGAGGACAGGGGTCACTTGTGGGGAACTTGAGAGCAGCTTCTTAGCTCCTTTGGTGTCATTTGCCTCATCAGGTTCCCTTGGTGAGGTGGCTTCGTTGGAAGCATCAGGGAGGTCTCCCATTTCCAATGACCCTCCTCCGTAGTATGTGCACTAATTGGCTTTCTTTCCTCTAGTGGTCTCATTGATCTCCCTGATTGGGAGGTCACATGATCCAGAGTTGCAAAGCTACTTAGAGACGTTCTCTTATTCCCTGGATTCAGGCTGACTCTGAGGGAAAGAGTCAAATACTGATTTCATGGCCCCTTTAATTTAGTCTTGATCTCTAAGTTTGATCTTAAAGATTCAGCAAGCCAGTCTCACCAGTCATAAAGTAACTTTAACTTCAATGTCTAAAACTTTACAGTTATTTACCCCCTTTTATTTAGTTGGGGTCTATATTATCTTATCTGTTCTATAGGTGATGCCTTATTATCTCAAAGTAATTTAGGTTGTTCTTGAAGACATACCTCTGCAGAACATTAATCAAGCAACAGTTACAAAGTTTCCAGGAAAATACAAAATGGAATTAACAAGAGTAAAAACATAATTAGTTTGTGTAATAGCTATCTTGAATTTTGGTTGAACAATACATTGCATTCCCCGTTTGGGATCACAGTAATTATACAACAACAACAAAAAAAAAATATTTTGAATATAATTCTAAATAAGCTGAATCTGGTTTATTTTTGAGCCACTCTAACATGCAGCAAGATGAAGGCAGAGCCTTATTTCAGATAAGGTGGGGCTACTCACAAATCCTAAGTGTTCTTGCTCTGTAACTAATTCCTGCCTCCTCCTTAAAAGTGATTTTACAAATTTTACATGCATTTTTTCCCAAGTCTACTCGAATGCAAGTCAACACAGTATGACATTACATCTAAAACATAAATCAAGAAGAGGCTGAGAGAGCTTTTAACTTTTATTTCATGTAGCAAAGTCACAAAATGCTTTCATGTTTTATGTTATTAACCTTTAAACAAATCAGGCTCTCACTAACTTTTACATTTTTATGCCAGTGTGGAAGATAGCATAAGATTTTGCATATATTTGCATATAGCAGGTCCTGTTACAGAACATTAAATGACATTAAAAAATCCCCCCCAAAATTCACTATTCTTATAAGTTTAGAGTAACCACTACAGACTAGTTTTGTTTGAGAACAGCAGTTTGATAAATTTCCTCCTTTAATGATTTGTGTTTCTGGGAGATATGAACACTTTTAATATACAAAGAAGAGTAACCACTCCACAATTATCTTGGTATTTTTCTATTAACCAAGTTTAGGTTTTAAAGAAAAATTTAGACTCTGTATTATAGTACAATACTCTAACAGTTATTGTTTAACCATAGTTCTACAAACTCAAATTTTTTGGACTAATTGTTCTAAAGAATAAAATTTAACAGACACAATGTTAAGAGTAAATTAGTGTTTTATAGAAATCCTTGTCATTTTAACATATGGATTAAACTTTGGTTTATATTAGTACATTAATATTTGACCTTAGAAAAAACTTAAATAGCTATAATTGATTGTCTCATATACATATAACCAAATTTGATACACACAATTGAAATTTGCTTTTTTTTTACACACAGACTTTCTTAGCACTTATTTAGACCCTAATGTATTTCATCACCCAAAGATTTTCCTACCCAGAAATATATTTTTCTTCTAGTAAATATATTTCCATACCTAGAACCTTTTATTTTTCTCTTTATCTGTTGCCCCTTTCGTTCACATTCTGAAATAACTCTTATGAAATTTTTGAATTTAGGTAAATTACTCAATTTTAATAAAATGAAATACTCTATGTTATTTACAGTACTCCAATTGAAACACTGTTGAAATTTTTGGATCCCATTTTATATAAAATTTTACTGGTTAGAACTTAACTGTCAGAAACATAGTTTTTAGTGATGACCCAAAGCAATTTAAACCCTTTTTACTTACCAATATATGAAAACACCAATAATGTTTAAATATTACCAATAATGTTTAAATATGTTACCCTATAGTATTTAAGAAGTTAAGAGTACTCGATGTTATTTAATAGCATGTTTACTTTGTAAATTAATCAGATATCTGTAACAAAACACATTTGAGTGATCCCATACATATAAATTCTAATTTACTTATTTTAATGAAAAAACCAAGATGTTAGACAAGTGTACTGAAGAGTAATTGTCATCTCTTTCCTGTAGAAGAAAAGTCCTAGAAACAATTAATAGTAGATATTTTACAGACTGCAACGTTTTATTAGTGTGACCACCTAGAGACTTTTTGTTAAGTAATTTTAAAGACATTTTACTTTCATTTTCTTACCCAATTTAAATTAAACTTTTTTAAATCACTCGAATTAAAGATATCTGGATCCATTTTTTAAATTTCTATTTATGAGAAGTCATGATATATCAATTTTGATATCATATGCATGATTTTGGATGCTCATATATGGACAGACAATCTAACAAAACACAAGACAAAGACAGACAACTTCGGGGTACCCCTTCTTACCTCCAAGGTCGACTCTGCGGATGAGGGGGGTGCGTCTTATCCCGGACGAGCCCCCAAATGTAAGGCCCCCAAAAAGGAAACCCCAATTCTGTCCCACGGATCGATGGCAACCCCTATCAACCGCAGGAGGCGTCACTTGATGCAAACTGCAAGAGGCTTTTATTCCAGCGCGCTGGGACCCAACTCGTGATTCACGCAGGAGTCGAGGAGTCAAGTCCCTAGCAGAAAATCTTACAAGTTTATAAAGGCAGAAACCACACATCGGGAGGAGTCGCACATGAAAGGGAAAAGAAAGGGGAAAAAAAAAAGGAAAAAAAGGGGTACAAAGCCGCTGGGAAATTCCAAAGGGGGTCTGAGTTGGCTGATAACATGCAACATGTTTCACAATGTTTTACAACAGGGCGTAGATTCTGGTCAATAGTTTCTGGTAATCTTACTGTCTGAGCACTATCTAGCTATCTGACTCAATTTACTCTTTTACTCTCTGTTTGGGACTGTTTCCTGGAATAGCTTTAAGGGCTTTGTTCCCATTACTGGGAGGGAGACCTTAGGGAGTTGAGATAAAACAGCTTAAAAAAATGTCCATTCTTTCACTACTAAACTTATTCACATGCATGCAATTCCTATCGGAAATGGGCCAACACTTTACCTTTGTTTTTTATTTTAAAACCCTCTTGAACAGTCTCTGTTCAGTCACCAGATGTAGGGGGGTGTGTCTATCATCCATGTCCCACATGAATGAGAAAAGGCTTAACTGCTGGAAGATTATGTTGGCTGTATATCAATTATCCATAAATTTATCTACTCAATAAACACACGAGTCAATACTTTTTTTAAATGAGAGGGACTGTGATGTGCCTGGCCATACCAGCACTAGTCTTTCACAACATGGAGTATTTCAATGCTCTTTTACTTATACACACACAGGTAAAGGGGACCAAGTCCTCGAGGAGCTTCTTTCTTGATGGACAGGATAGGATAGAATTAGGGGAACCATTCCCTTAAGGGAACTAGATAAAGAATCATTTGATTCTGCTAGATAAGGAAGGCTTCCCACAATAATTCCTTGACCAAAAGATGAAAAAGACCAAACAACTACAAGATTTTATTAGCATAAGAAATGCATTTTTCTTTGAAGTTGGCATTGAGATCTCAGCACCATCCTTCTTTTTTTCCACATCTTCTCATTACATCTTCAGCACACTCTCAAACCCACCAACTTCTTTTAATTGTCTCTTATACATAGCACACCTAGGGATGCTGATAATAATGGAGTTCATAACTACAGATGATTTTTTGACTCAGAATATTTGGGATGATATAAAATGTAAATCACTAATCTATTTGTATATGTTTTTGTGCCACCAGTCTGCTGAGCATCCTCCAGGCCATCACCATCAGCCCTAGAAGCTTCTACTTGACAAAGTTCAAACATAAATATCAGATCCTGTCTTCCCTTGTGTTCCTCTGGGTCTTCTACATGTCCTTTAGTGCTCACTTCTCATTCCCTTCCTCTGCCATCCTCAATGTGACATCACATGGTCTTGTATTTATTACAGAATCCTGCATGATTTTAACCAATGAGTTACTTCCTCCAGCATCTATTTTTCATACTAGGTGCATTACAGGTGTATTTTGTCCTGCTAAATATGTCAATATTTAAAGCCATGCATTATCACCTGATCAATGTCCTTTCCTTGATCTGTTAAAGAAATAATTGAATGTAGGAATTCATATTATGATATGTATAACCGTCCTCAGAGTAGCATTACTAATAAAAATCCACATTGGAAACAACTCAATTACCAAAGCCAAATTAATGTATACACAAAATGTGGTATGTTCACACCATGGAATATTATTCATCCTGGAACAGAAAAATAAATGTATGAGAGAGTCACTCATGAACCTTGGAGACATTATTGTTACTGAACTGTCAGCCACAAAACAACCAATGCTGGGGCTGTAGTTGTAGCTCAGTAGGAGAGCACTTGCCTGGCATTTGTAAGGCACTAGGTTTTGTCATCATCGTCACATAAAAATGAGTAAATAAAATAATGTGTCCATCTATATCTAAAAATATTTTTTTAATTAACCAACATTGTAAGACTCTCACTACTCACTTCAGAAATCCCTCCATGCACAACTCACTGAGCCCTCTCTGCCCACCTCAACCTGCCCCTCATAAATACCCCAATGAGTCCTACCTAATTATCTCAGGTGGCCTTCCCACAGACATCAAGGAGCCCTCTCACACACCTCATATAACCCTTTCCTCATGTCACAGAAACATCACCACACAGGTCAGATGTCTGTCCCTACAAACCTAAGATATCCCTCCTAACACAACTCAGAGTGCCCTCCATAAACGTCTCGGAGAGTGATCACTAATCAGCCCAAAAGCAGTCTTTATCCACCTTAGATATATGTTCCTACAATCTTGAGTCCTCACTCTACTTCTTTGCTAATACAGCCTTTCATATACATCTCAAATAGCCCTCCTTACTCCCCTTAGGGAATACTTCTACTTACATCAAGGAGCCCTCCTACATACCTCATATAGACCTCCTACACACCTCAGAAGGTACAATCTACATACCTCTGTGAGCCATCACTCCAAACCTCAGGGAATCATCTTTTTATACCTCAAGAGATCTTTCTACCCACAACAAAAATATCTCCTTACACACCTCAGAAAGCCCTCCCTACTCATATCAACTGCTGTTCCTACACATCTCTGGAGATCTCTCTACACACCTCAGAGAACTATTCTTACCCACCTAACAGATCCCATACTACAAAACAGAAAGAAACTGCCCTAGTAATCTCAGGGAGTCCTACTTACACACCACAGAGAGTAATCACTCCATACCTCAGAGAATTCCCTTCATCATCACTTTGTCTTCCATACTCATCTTGGAGAACTCTCACTTCTCACCTTAGAAGTCCCTCTGGAGTCCACTCACTGATGTCTTTCTGCTCTCCTCAGATTGCCCTCTATATACTCATCAGGAAGTCCTCCCTAATAACAGCAGTTGGCCCTCCCACACACCTCCAGAAGCCCTTTGACACACCTCATAGAACTCTTCTACACACATCATAGAGCTCTTTCTGCACAACCTAGAGCCTTTTCCCTCTGAAGCAGAGATCCCTTCCAACACAACACACCTCAGAGTGCCCTTCCTACACATCTCTGAATGCCCTTACCACTCATCCCAAAATCTTGCCCTGCATGCCTCAGTGAATAATCACTCAACTCTATGTAAGGACTCACTAAACATCTCAGATTGCCTTTCTACTCACCACAGAGAATGAATGATCATTTGCTTCATAGAACCCTTTCTACTCAACACAGGACTTCCTGTACCCCTCAAAGGACCCTCCTGATGCACCTTAGGGGGAACTCCCTCTCACATTAAAGAACCCTACTACATATCTCATAAAGAACTCCTATATAGTTCAGATGGTTCTTGCAACATACTTCAAGATGAACCCTCCCAATACACCCCAGGAATCCCTATACATCTCAGAGCTGTTCCTACACACTTCAGTGAATCTACACCACAATACTCATGGAGTTCACCCTACTCATCTCAGAATATTCTTCCTAAACACCGTAGAGCACCTTCACTCCATACTTCAGAGAGCCCAGTCTTCACATTTCAGGGAGAACTCTCTACCCACCTCAGAGATTTTACAGGACAATGCTCAGAGAGCCCTCTCTACTGAAAGGTTCCTACCTATACACCAGAGATTCCTCCCTTCATATGTCAGAGAACCCTTCTACACACCTCACAGGACCATCCATAAACACCCTAGAGTGGCTTACATTGCACATCATTGAGCAATCCCTACACACCTCAGAAAGCCTTTTAACATACTTCAGAGAACCCTGAAGTAAGTCTTATAGTTCTCATTTCACACCTCAGTTTTTCCTCCATACTCATCTCAGAAATCTTTCACTACTCACATTAGATTGATGTATACATACACCATGGTGATTCCTTTCTACTCATTACAGAGGCCTTCCCCACAAATCTCAAGTACTCCTCTTTACTCACCTTGGAGTAAACATTCCCACTCACATCACGGAGCCCTCCAACACATGTCATGAAGCACTCCTAACACACTTTAGAGTGCCCTCCATACATCCATCAAAGGCCTTCCCTACACTCCTTGGAGAGTTTCTAGTGCACACCTCAAACTCAACTGCCTACACACCTCAGAAAGACCTTTCTATTCTATACAGAGGATGTCATTATACACCTAAATTAGCCCTTCTTACTCACTTAAGAGTATACTCCCACTCAAGTCAAGTGACCTCCTTCATACCTCATGAATAGCTCCTACAGACTTAAGAGAACTTTCTCTACATAACTCAGAGAGGCCTTCCTGCAATATCTGTGTGTCCTTCATATTCATCTCAGAGAACTCTCACTACTCATCTCAGAATTTCATCTACACAACTCACTGAACAATTTATAAACACCTCAGTACACCTGACATATAAACCTTAGTGAGTCATTCCTAATAAACTTAGGGGGCCCATGCACCCATGTCGAGGAGCCATCTGACACACTTTACAGAGCCCTCCTACATGTCATAAAGCCCTCCCTACACTGCTCAGATTCCATGCCCTACAAACCACAGAGAGCCCTCCCTACACACCTGCATACTCTCCCTACACATCTCAGAAAGCCCTCACTACTCACATCAAGCACAGTTTATACACACCTAAGAAAGATATCTCTACACACCTCAGGAAGTCCTCAATCTACTCCTTTGCATGCCCTACTGACACACCTCAGCCTTCACTTCTAGCACAACTCATACCTCGCTTTCTACACACCTCAAAGAAACTTGCCTACACACATCAGGTAGACCTTTCTACACCTCCCTACACAGTACACCTCCCTACACAGCTCGGATCACCCTCCCGCTCACATCAAGTGCTCTATCTAAACACTTCAGAGGACTGCAGAAAACACATAAATGGACTTCCTTTAAAACTCATTGAGCAATTACTATACATCATGAATTGCCCACTAATACACACAAGCAGTCTTCACAATCTCCGAAGACCTTCCACACAAACCTTAGAATGCCCAACTTATAAAACTAAGAAAACACTAACTACATATATCACATACCCCTCACTACTCACCATGTATCAGTCCTTGCACACAACTGACAGACTTACTGACACAGACCAGAGAGTTCTTGTGATACACCTTTGAGTGCCCTCCATGTATACCTCAGAAATTCCTTCTACTCTTTTCAAAGAACCCTCCCATTACAACAGAATGTAAACTTCCTACTAACTTCAGAGGGATATCATGACTCTCTTCAGTGACTCTTTCTACCAAACTGACATAGCACTCTAAATTAGTCCAAACAACCTCATACACCTCTCATGGATTTCTCATGTATACCTCATAGAGACCATACTAAGCACCTCAGAGAACTTAATCTTTAAAATTCACAGTGCCCACCCTACTCATCTAGGAGAGTCCTACCTATACACCAGAGAGAGTCCTCCATTCAACATCTATTTGTCTTCCCTTCTCATCTCAGAGAACAGTCACTACTCACCTCAGCAGTCTCTCATTACACAACTCACTGAGCCCTTTCATTTCACCTTAGTGTATCCTCCCTATACACCTCAGTGAATCCACACTAATAACAAAAGTGGGACCTCCCACACAGCAAGGAGGTCACCCTCACATAGCCCACCTACACACACCATATAGCCCTCCTTACACAACTCAGAGGCTCCTTCCTACAAACCTCAGAAAGCCCTCAGAACTCACCTCAAGAGCAGTCCATAAACACCTCAGAAAAATGTCCTAACACAACTCAGTGAGTTCTCATTTTACTCCATTGCCAGTCCTCATAAATAAATCAGAGTGCTCTTCTCATCTTGGAGAACATACACTACACCTCAGAAACCATATTTTATTCACCACAGAGACCTTTCTTATACACCTCGAAGTCCTCCTTATTTCCCTTCTTTAGCACTCCCACCCACCTCATATAGTGGTGAAAACTTGCAGTGCACTCACCACACAGAGGCTCTCCACACACCTCAGAAAACCCTCTCATCACACTACAGAGAGACCTGTTGTACACCTCAGAGTCCTCCATTTGTACCTCAGTGTGTCCTCCCTACTTGTTCTTCCTATGCACCTGAGATTGCCCATACAAGAGCCCTCCACACATACCTCAGACAGCCACTCCTACACATCACAATGTCAACTCCCTACACAACACAGAAAGTCCTCCTGCTCAAATAGAGTCTTTTCTGCAAACCTCAGAGAGTTCTCTGTACATATCTCAGTGAGTCATAATTTCATATGCATCTCAAACTTTCCTCCCTACATACCATAGAGAACCTCCCCTACAAAACAGACAGTTCTCCCTACTCATCTCAGATACTCCTCTCTATACACCTCATACAGCCCACCTACACAGCTTAGTAAGTCCTTCTACATGACTGAGAGCCCTCTCTTAACACTTCATGGAGCTCTGTTACATACCTCACAGAGCTTTTCTTTCACACCTTCATGTGTCCTCCCTATTCAATTCATAAAACTCTCACTACACAACCAGAGTTCCCTTTATATAAAACTCAAGAGTCCTTTCTACTCACCTCAGAGTGCCCTCCCTATACACCCCAGTGATCCTTACCTACTCACTTCAAAGGGCACTGCCACACTTCAAGGAGCCTCTGACACACCTCACAGCAGCCTCCAACACAACTCATAGAACATTCTCTACACAGATTACAGAACCATCCCTACAACCTTGAGTGCACACCTTACAATACTCACATCAAGAGCATTCTCTACACACCTCAGAGATCCATCCCTGCAAATTGCAATGAGTCCTCAATTCACAATTCTGAAAGTTATATCTACTCAATACAGAGGCCTTCTCTATACATATCAAACAACTCTTCTTACTTTACTAAGGGAGCACTCTGATTCACATCAAGAAGCCCTCATACATACCTCATTTAGCCCTCTTGCATGGCTCCACAAGCCCTTTCTTCACCCTTCAGAGTGTCCTTATTGCATACCTCAAAGTCACCTCCCTACACAACTTAGAAAGCCCTCCTTATTCACATCAAAAGGCCTTCCTACACACCTCAATGTGCAATCCAAACACACCCTAGATATGCATCCTCCATACCTCATTCAGCAATCTCTAAACAACCCAGAAAGCCCTCCCTATACACCCCTGAATCCTACACACCAATTTCAGAGACAAAACCTATAAAATAAACACTGTGCTAGCTCTGGGTCACTGTTTCTCCAGTAGAGATTGGTGTCCCACCTAGTCCCAGCTTTCTATTTTTAAAGATTTGTGTGTCTTTGTTAATCCCAAATTTCCCCTTGGCCTTATTTAGGATTCAGCCCATGGGTTGCAGCAGCTGGTGCCCAAAGAGGGACTGGAAACAAGGGAACTTCAAGAATTAGATGAGGCAATTCTCTTGAGGATGCATGTCAGATAAAAAGGGTAAGGAGTGCAGGTATAGAGCTGGGTATACACCATGGAACATGCAGTTTCCAAAGACAGGAACCTTTATTACAAATTCTCAGATTTAGGGGCCTTCAGAAAAAAATATAAACTATAGTACCACACATTCAGAGACTGATTTTACAAAAGAAAAAAATGGTTAAAAAGGTCTATTCATGAGGTTTTGTCTCTCCAGCTCAAAACAGCAACTTTCCTTATTTCTTAGCTTCTTCCAGATGTTTATCAATCCTAGACATGCATTTAAAATGTAAACTGGACAAATAATTATGCAAAACCAGTTTGAGAACACAGAAAAAAATATCACATTAAATTCAAGCTACTGTGGGATATGAATAGGTGGCAATAATATCTGTTCCTCCATAAACACTATATGTTAATATATGTTCCTCCATAAACACTATAGCACATGGAGATAAATGGAATGATCTTATATATACAAGCTTTCTTTACCTTAAAAATATTTACCAGAGAATTTCAAGACTCTCACATTATTTAAATGTCAGAATTGAATCTATTCTAACCCAAAAGTGCACTCTGATCTAATAGAAATATTCTACATGCTCCTTTAGTAATTAGGACTGTGTGACTTTTGGAACTCCTGTTTTTAAATTTCATATTTTAAGCTCATTATTTTGTAATGAATTCACATTTGGTTCTGCACTTCTAAATTAATATATATCTTTTTTCAGATCAGTCTTATTTTATCTAACTATAGAGGTTTTTAAACTCCATCTTTGTTTAAAGGCCAATTTTTCAAGGATTGACCACCAAATGCATTGGAAAATATCTCTTAATAAAATTCTAAAAAGGACATAGACAAGGAGATGTTGGGAAAATCTCCAATAGCCATCAAGGACAAGTGGCCATCTGAATATTTGATTTCATTGTCCACCATGGCTGTCAGACTTTATACCTAGCATTTCCAACTCAACGGGTCTCCCCTATATTTAGTTCATAATGTGAATCTGATTGACTCTATTTTAATTTTTAACAGGATAAATCTAATATAGGCTTTAATAAACATCACCTATACCTCTGGAGATCTACCTATAAAAAACTACAAGAGTCATTGCATGGAACACATTCAATAAAAGAAGGAAAATTCCACAGATAAATGATGTGACATTACAACTCAAAGCCCTAGAAAAAGAACAGATCAACACAAAAAGTAGTAGAAGATAGAAAAGAGTTAAAAAAAAGTGTTGAAATCAATGAATTTGAAACAAAAGAAACAATAAAAAAATTGACAAAAGTTGGTTCTTTGGAAAAATAAACGAAATTGATAAGCCCTTAGCCACACTTACAAAGAGAAGAAGAGAGAAAACTCAGATTACTAAAATTTGGGAAAAGGAAATATCAGGACAGACACTATTGAAGCACAAACCCCAATTAGAAGTTATTTTGAAAATCTACACTCCAACAAAATAGAAAAACTTGAAGAAATCAACAGGTTTCTAGAGACATATAATCCAACCAAATGGAATCAGGAGGACATACACAATTTAAATAGATCACTTTTAAGCAATGAAATAGAAGAAATCATCAAAAACCTACCAACAAAAAAGGTCCAGGACCAGAGGGATTCTCATCCAAGTTCTACAAGACCTTCAAAGAAGAGCTCATTTCAATACTCCTCAAAGTATTTCATGAAATAGAAGAGGAAGGTACCCTGTGAACTCATTCTATAAAGCTAATATTACCCTGTTACCAAAACCAGACAAAGACATCGAGGAAATAATATTTTATACCAATAACCCTGAAGAACATAAATGCAAATTTCTTAACACAATTTTAGCAAAACCCATACAAAAACATATCAAAAGCATAGTGCACCACAATCAAGTGGAAAACATCCCAGGGATGCAAAGTTGGTTCAACATCTGGAAATCATTAAATGTAATTCACCACATCAACAGACTCAAATAAAAAATCGCAAAATTATTTCAGTAAATGCAGAAAAAGCATTTGATAAAATACAGCATCCCTTCATGCTCAAAATAGAAACTAGAAAAAATAGGGATAGTAGGAACATTCCTCAACATTTTAAAGGCTATCTATATTAAGCCCACAGCCAACATCCTTCTAAATGGAGAAAAACTGAAAGCATTCCCCCTAAAAGCTGGACGAAAGCAGGGATGCCTTCTTTCACCACTTCTTCATCATTGTCCTTGAAACTCTAGCCAGAGCAATTAGACAGATCAAAGAAATTAAAGGGATACAAATAGAAAAAGAAAAACTCAAACTATCCCTATTTGTTGATGAAATGATTCTATATTTATTTTCTAATTTAGAAAAGTTCCACCAGAAAACTTCTAGAACTCATAAATGAATTCAGTAAAGTAGCAGGATATAAAATCAATGATCATAAATCTAATACAGTTTTATTCATAAGTGATGAATCCTCTAAAAGAGAAATTAGGAAAACTACCCCATTCACAATAGCCTCAAAAAAATTTTTGGGAGTCAATCTAACAAAAGTGAAATAACTCTACAATGAGAACTAAAGAACACTAAAGAAACAAATTAAAGAAAGCCTTAGAAGATGGAAAGGTCTTCCGTGTTCTTGGATACACAGAATTAATATTGTCAAAATGGTCATACTACCAATAGTACTATACAAATTCAATGAAATTCTAATTAAAATCCCAATGACATACCTCATAGAAATAGCACAAACAATCATGAAATTAATTTGGAAGAATAAGAGACCCAGGATAGCTAAAGCAATTATTAGCAGGAAGAACGAAACAGGCAGTATCACAATACCAGACCTTCAACTATACTATAGAGAAATAGTAACAAAATGAATAGTATTGGCACCAAAATAGACGAGTAGATCAATGGTATAGAATACAGGACACAGAGACAAAGCCACATAAATACAGTCTTCTCATACTAGACAAAGGTCCCAAAAACATACAATGGAGAAAAGAGAGTCTCTTCAACAAATGGTGCTGGCAAAACTGGAAATCCATATGCAGAAAAATAAAACTAAATCCCTATTTCTTACCCTGCACAAAACTCAACTCAAAATGATCAAGGACCTCAGAATCAGACCTGAGACCCTGCACCTTGTAGAAGAAAAAGTAGGCCCAAATCTCCATCTTTTCATCTTAGGACCAGACTTCCTTAACATGACTCCCAAAGCATAAGAAATAAAAGCAGGAATCAATAATTGGGACAGACTGAAATTAAAAAGCTTTTTCTCAGCAACAGAAACTACCAACAAAGTGAAGAGAGAACCTACAGATTAGGAGAAAATATTTGCCACACCTACTTCAGATAGAGCACTAATCTTCAGAACCTATAAAGAACTCAAAAAACTTTACACCAAGAATACAAATAATCCAATCAACAAATGGGCTAAAGAAATGAGCAGATATTTCATGGAAGAAAATATACAAGCAAGCAATCAATATATGAAAAAATGTTCAACACCTCTAGTAATAAGAGAAATGCAAAACAAAACTACCCACATTCCAGTTAGAATGGCTATTATCAAGAATACAAGGAACAATAAGTGTTGGCGAGGTTGTGGGAAAAAGGTACACTCATACATTGCTGATGGGGTTGCAAATTAGTGCAACCACTCTGGAAAGCAGTGTGGAGACTCCTTAGAAAACTTGAAAGGGAACCACCATTTGACTCAGCTATCTCAATCCTTGGCCTATGTGCAAAGGTTTTAAAATCGGCATACTACAGTGCAGCCACATCAATGTTCATAACTCCTCAAGTCACCTTAGCTAGAGTGTGGAACCAACCTAGATACCCTTCAATTGATGAATAGATAAAGAAACTCTGGTATATATACACAATGTAATATTACTCAGCCATAAAGAATAAAATTATGGCATTTGCAGGTAAATGGACGCAGTTGGATAATATCATGCTAAGTGAGGTAAGTCAATCCCAAAAAACCAAAGGCTGAATGATCTGTCTGATAAGCAGATGATGATACATAACGGGGGTGGAAGGGAGGTAAGAATGGAGGAAGGATGGTTTGTATGGAGAAAAAAGAGGAGTGGGGGTGGAAGGAAGGAATAACAGAATGAGTAAAACATCATTACCATATGTACATGTATGATTACAGAAATGGTGCCACTCTACTTTGTGTACAACCAGAGAAACACCACTTGTATCCCATTGGTGTACAATGAATTAAAATAAATATAAAAAAACTACAAGATCTTTGTTTCCTGTCTGTTTTATGTATGTGTGCACACATATGTATTGTATTGTTTGGTTTACATATGTGCATGTGTCAATAGGTCATGTACATGCTATATAGAAAAATGAATGCTCATATATCAAAATTGAAATAGAAATTGAACCCAAATGAATTTTAGTTCAAGTGATTTAGAAAAGTGGTTCAATTTAAATTGTGTAAACAGCTATGAGAAAAGATGGCTTTAAAATTATAAACTCACAAGTTTTTCTAGGTGAGCAGATAATAAACTTTTGGTTTAAAATAAAATAATAATATAAAATGTCTAGAATTAATACGTATTGCTTCAAGTATTTCTTTTTTTGTCAACAGGGAAAAGATGACTAATACTGTTAGCTACACTGGAACTGATTTCCTGGTTTTTACAATTAAAAATGAGTAACTATAAATGTATTTGTCACAAGGGAAATCTGAAAAATTTTCAGTTAAAATGCTAAAACATCAAATGCTAAATATAGAATCAAATACTATTAACTTTTTAAATTCCGTAAGGTAATGTTATAATTAAATCAAAGAGACAAAAATGAAGCCTGACATGTGACTGAATGACCACCACAGCATGAACCATCCAATTCCAGGACTAAATGATTTCTTACCTTGCATGTTTTCCAGGATCTTGTAGTCCCAAGTGCACACAATTTTTACCTAAAGTAGCAATTGTGTTTATGGGGTAACAATTTCTGTTCAGTACTAGACGATAAAGGGTGCCAAGATCCACTAGCAACGTGTACTCTCAGCACAGCAAGGAACCACATGGTTCATGCATCCTCTATTAGACTGAAGGCCACAAAAGCAGGAGCCACTTCTAATCCAGAGTGACCAGCCTGCTGAGTACACAGATGCTACTATTAATATAAACTAAAGGATCCATTGACAGTGTAATGCCAAGAACACAGAAGGAGATGACAGTATCTTCCAGGTCCTGCTTCCAGAAGCTAGGCTCTACACACCTGGAAGAAAATGACCAGTCTTAGACCCTGTGTAATTACAAATTTGAGTGTCTTGGTAGCATATTGTGAAGGTGGGCAGAACCAAATCCTCTCATGTCCACTCAGTACTAACCTCCTTCTCCATCTTCCATCTGGGACCAATATGAGAATCCATGTCCTTGTGACAGTGTTTCACTGCAGGTATCCTGAGAACAGGGACAAGGCTGATACACTCACCTCTTCTAATGAACTTCCCCTCACCCTCACCTGTTTGAGGGCTGGGTCTTAACAATCCAGCTCTCAAGATCATAAACTCCTTGCAAGTTTGGGTGGATAACCCAGCTCTCACACTTAATCCTCAACTCTTGGGAATATTTGGCCAGCAGGTGTCCCATCAGATATGATGACACACTCCCCACTGAGGACTACTTAATGGCACACATATCCTCAGAAATTCACAAAGCAAAGGGGAATTTGCTCTAACTCCTATGCACCAGGCACTTACATGATACCTTTAACAAAAAAAGGGCAATACTTTTTAGTATGGCCTGAATGCTTATGTCCTCCCCAAATTTTTATCTTGAAGTCCTAAAAACCCAAGGTAATGAAAAGAAGTGGAGCCTTGGAGGTTTTAAGGTCATGGGGTTGACACACAGCAATGGAATTACTGTCCTCTATAAAACAATAGCCACAAAGAGACTTTTCAACTTCTCTTGTGAGGACACAGCCAGACAGTGCACTGCCTTATTCTGATTAAGCTGGTATAATAAATTATAGTAGAATGGGTGGATTATAAGCCATAGACACTCATTTTTCACTGTGGAAGATCAAAGCACCAGGAGATTCAATGTGTGGTGAGGACATTTCCTAATGAATGGGAGCTTCTGGCTCTGTCCTCATGTGGTGGAAGGGGTCAGATAGCTATTGGCACATGTTCATAAGGGAACAAATTCCACTGATGAAGGCTCCAGCCTCATGAACTCATCACCTCTCCAAGGACCCACTTCCTCATACTATCACCTTGATGGGGATAAGTTCAACCTAGGAACTTCAGGGAATACAAACCTTCAGATTAGAGCTGCCTATGAGGAAGCATTTCCTCCCAAGTCAATAAACATGCTGGGGACTTTATCTTAGACATCCTAGCTTTGAGAAGTATACAGTCTAAATCCTGCTGCTCATAAGGTACATAGTTTCTGTATTTTATTATAGCAGATAAAACAGCCTAAACTACATTTCAAATGATAATTCTGTCCACTCAAGTTTTTCCACCTACATGAACCCTTCTCTTAGTTTCAAACAGGTTATGGACTCTCTGGGCATCCCCCTCTGTGTGCACCTATGTACATGCACAAAAACAGCAAGGAGCTCAGGGCAGCCCAATAAGGCCTATCCTCACATTCTGCCTTTCTTCTCATCAAATTTGGAAACCATTCACAGGGTCCTATCCCTACAAGCAAATGGTCAGGGAGACCCAAGCTTCCTGAGGTGGTTCTCTCTGAGTCACCTCTTTAAGACAGGAGTGCAGTCTGCTTCCACACTGCATTCTGTTCTCAGCTCTCACCTTCTCAGGCTCCCCACCAAACAACTGATTACAGATGGGCCTCCCATTGCCTGAACCTCCTTTTCATGCTGTAAGACCTTATCTTAGCTGCCATCACTTTACCATGTTTACTTGTGCATTTGCTCCACTGTTCCCACACCTAGACTGAGCTGCCATTTGCTAGCTACATGACCTTGAGCAAATAAACATCTGCTTGACTCAGCATCCCTGTTCTGCAAAATGGGTATGAACATAGCTTCTGCTCACAAAGTTCCTGCTGCCAGTGAAGAGAGCAGGGATGAAAGTACCAAACACATTAATCTAATCCATGCTCATCTATGACTCCTACTGTCATTAAGTGTCACCATTATTTGATGTCAATCCCACTTCAAAACATGGTAAAACTGAATCCCAGAAAAGGAAAACCTTTTAACCAAGTTAACTGGGCAAGTGGGCCAAGGTCTTTCTAACTCCAGATTCCCAGCCCCCAACCACAGCTCAGGGTCAGAACAGCAGAAGTTTTATGTGAAGAGCTGGTCACTGTATCACTACTAAATACAGTTTCATGAATGAACACAAGGGAAAGAATTGTGGGAAGGAGCTGAGTTCTAAACACCTGGAGGATACTGAGATTTCACATTCAGGCTGACTACCTTCTCTAAGGTACAAAACTGTAATAAAAACTCTGCCAGAAAGATAAGTTAGAGTCAATACAGACAAAAAAGAACTCTCTGGATGTTACCTGGCTGGTTGATGGGTGTACAACAGTCAAAGCCACAGATGGGTGAACCCCACATGCTTCGTGTGAGACCACTTGCTCCCTGGGTGTTAATATCCTGGTTCTCACAACAGAAGACTAGTCTGAATACAGAAATTCCTGTGTGCTCGCAGGTGACATTCCCAGGAAATAGCATCTATATATCTCTTCACAAGTGTACTCATTCTACTCAGCCTTAAAGAAGAATGGAATTATGTCATTTGTGGGCAATGAATGAGTCTGGGATACATCATGCTAATTAAAATAAACCAGACTAAGGAGTCAAGTTTCTAGTATTGTTTTTTCCTACATGAAAGGTAGAAAGAAAAATGGAATGAAAAAAAATAAAGGGGATCTCACAAAAATAGGAGGAAGAAGAGTGGAGTAGATGCTCCTGGGAGAGAGGATGAGACAAAAAAGTCAGGCACTGAGGAATGAGACGGATCAAATGATGTTATAGACATACATGGATATGTCAGAATAAACACACTATTGAGATAATTATAATGCACTAACAGAAATGAATTTTTTATACCAGGTATTAAAATTCAGCATACTTCACTACTGAGTCACATCTCCAGCCCTTTTTCTATTTTATTTTGAGATAGTGTGTTTTAAATTGCTCAGGGCTTTTTCAACAGAACTATTGATAGGTGTCCACCTATAAAGCAAAAATATGAAGGTCTGTCCTTCCCTGACCTAGGGAGCATTCACTGTGCACCAAGTACATACTCTCTTGAAATAATTTAATTCTCATAATAGTCTTGGAAAGAAAATGACATGTGTCCCATTTTACAGATGACTGAGCCCAAACCATCTGTGGAATTTTAGACTATAGATATTAGAGATTTCATTTTATATATTTTCATTTAATTCAAGTTTCTGATTCTCTCTATAAACAACAAATGTTTCATTTGTTGTCATACCTGTGTTAACCCTTCACATATTGATAATGTTTGTGATAAGGAACTATCTTCCAGTTCCAACACGTGGAACATCACCAGGTCTTCTTGACATGATTAAATCCTCTATTTTGACTCCAGGTCACAGGGCTCCATTTTATCTTTTTCAAAAAATATTTAACTGTTCTAATTAGTTGTACTTGACAGTAGTATGCATTTGTACATTTTGATAAATCATACATAAATGAAGTGAGATTTCACATTTTCTGTCTGTACATATTATAGGAACAAGTCCATCATGCAGTCATAAATATACATGAAGTAATAATGCCTGTTTCACTTTACTCTTCTTCTTACATCCATACCACTTTCCCTTCCTTCACTCCCCTCTGCCTAATAAGTAACTCTATAATGCTTTATATAACTTTATATATAGTACAGAGGAGACTGAGCATAATTTTACCTGGTTTCTGTCAGAGATAGTTCAGGCCTCCCCCCACCACAATTACTGAGGATGATTGCTGATCATGCAGGTTCCTTAGAGCAGACTCCCAGCTCAGGATTCACCTCAGCTCCAACTACATTTAATCTGCCTCTTATCTCCTCAACCAGTGACTTTCAGTTCTGCCTCTACTTTTTCCTTTTTATTTCATTACATATTGATTTCAATATTTTACTCAAAGTCTGAATCACAAAACTATCAGTTTGGAAATGAAGACATATAGGACCAACAGTATCCACAAACCAGGAGCTCCATGTGGAAACAAGCTAGGGAAGAGGGACCCACCACACACCATACGGAGAGGACCCTCAGAGCCCCTGGGAAACCATGGGAGGTGCCAGGAATTCCTCACCCCAAAGTAGATGTATTGTATATTGTGGAAAGTGTTTCAACTACTTTGATCTTAGGATAAAAGTTAGAGTAACTGGAGTTGTCAACATAATGGGGAAATGATTCTAATAAACATCCTTCTCCAGAGTTGTCCAGGGAAGTTATAAAAATATTTGGAGACTAGCTCTCCCATGTTTGACATTATCTACCAAGGAATATATTAAAATTAAGAGAATGGTAACATGTTCCAACGGGGAAGCCACAGTTCTGTGTTCTCCAGTGACATCTTGTTACCTTTTGACAGACATTAAAATTTCAGGCCTACAGACAAAATACTTAAAGACATCCCATTCTTAAAACTTGCAACTGTTTGGGTTCTCTCACTTGCATGGAGTCCTCCCATGACTCAGTCAACTAGGTTAGTGACTCTGTGTCCTCAGAAAAAGAATTATGATGCATGTGGGTCCATGAAAATCTGTGGAAGGAGGAAATTTGAAAGTACTATTGAAGTTTTCAGTAGCTGCAGAGGAGACTTCAACTCCAACAGTTCTACTCAACCCAGAGTACTGTGTTCTGTATGATAAAATGAAGATATTTTCTTCTAAGAATGTTTGCCTCTTTAATGCACACTAGTCTCAATTGAGTCAACTTTTTATAGGGAATATCAATGTTAGTTTTCCTTTTTTTCTGACTTTCAATCAGATAAATTAGATATATCACCTAGAGATTTTCAACTTTACATTACTGGTATACATATTATCTTGTAAGCCATAGTTTTAATTTAACATTTTTATTTCTTATAATTTTGCTTCTGTCATCTGCATAATGTTGTGTGGCACAATTTAAGAGGAGACTGATCACCACTGAGAAGTCCAAATTCGAGAGACTTTATTAAGTTGGCCAGCTGACTGTCTCACGCACTGCCCTAAAAATAGTTATTGAGAAAATAGCCCCAACCATAAGTTTGTAGGTGTTCTTATACCAAAAATCACATCAATCATAAGTGTCTATCGCTATGATTTGAAATTACAAACTAACATCATGAAATCATTAGCAGAGGGGGAAGTGGGGCAAAATGATCCTTACTATGTACAAACTAAATAAGGTTTACTAACATCAACACAATCATTGTTGATATCATCGTTCACATGGTGCATTGTTCAGGAGACATAGGAATCAAAAGAACAATTTTTCAACATAAGAATTGTCATTTTGTATTGCTAAACATGACATGTTAAGTAACTATCGATAGGTAAAGAGGTGGGGCGTTCCCATGGGATAAGATAAGTAATTGTTGGTGGGTACAAAAACGGGGCATTCCCATGGGAGAAACTCATTTCCTATATAACACGGAGTCTCAGAACAAAATGGAGTCTGTTTAGTCATTGCCCATATAGCCTGACCTGTAACATTTCCATGGAGCCAAATCTGTCAATCCATCACATTTCCAACCGGTTTTATGTACATAATCAAATCATTGACTTGTTATTATTATTATAGAAGTGAATGTAGTGGGTGTATAACACCATTAGTTTAAAAGATGGTATTCTATTTTTAACATATTTAGTTAAATAGTTTATCATGCATGACCTGATTAAAAGCCCCAACACAACTAGGATAAGAGGTCCTGCCATCTCTGTTATTAGAGTAGTTAACCAGAGGAACCAAAAGAACAGATTTTGGCACCAATTTCTCTCAGGTTTTCAGATTTTTCACCCTTTTTCTTTTTTGAGCATTTTCCTAATCAAAGAACAACTATAATGAATGACACCAGAGTGGTTAATATAGAAACAATAGGTTTCCCCTAAGGCCATACATAATCCTCCTTATTTTAAAAATAGTAAATTTAACCCTCTTCTGTTTTGCAAAACTACCTTAGGAAATGAATCAAGGGTATTTTTAAGTGGCTTACAGAGTATTTTAATTTATACCTATTCCCACTAGGAGGGAAATTAAGACAGGGGCTGCTCATTTAGTTTGATATATTAGCCCCAGATGTTTCTTTCCTCCCTCCCCATCATAATAGTACACCTGGGGAATGATGTGAAGAGTAACATAGGATTTATCTCATTTGGTAATCTTGAAAAGTTGAAGGGCCAGGCATGGAGTTACTCCTGATGTAGTCCAAGCAAGAGAAAAAAACATGATTAACATTCTTTCAGTTTTATCTCTAGAGGGTGGCTGGTGTCTCTGAAGGCTGTCCATTTTTCCATTGTTTTGACTCAGAAGTGATGAATCCATATTATAAGTTCCCCTCCATTTCATCTGGGTGTTAGTCCTTCTTTCTGGAAGTATTTGATGTAGATGTATTCTTCTGACTGGAATGGGTGTTGGAAATAAGTGGTCTTTTAGGGCTGGTTCTCTTGTAAGTTGAACCTATTGAAGAGACTTAAAAAACAGGTTGGAACAGAAGCAGGTTCTTGGTTAGGGTGGAAGAAGGGCTCTGGAAGCATTAACATTTAAATTTCTCAGTGGTCATTTGCTTCCAACTTTCTGGACACAAACTTGTCTTTATATTTGTGATTCAACCCAATTACCTATCTATGTTGACTGTCTTTTTAATTTTTTATTACCCCTCTAATTTTAGGGACTTACTGTTGTAGGGACAAAGGTTGATGGCCACTCTTGCTGCTTCAAGTTGAGAAGGTTCCACATGTGGTGGGGCAAGCAGTTTGAAGCCTCTTTTTAGAATTTGTTTCAATCTAGAGGTAACAGTCTTGTCCTATGAAAGAAACAAGAACACAGGAGCACAAAATAAATAGCATCTGGAACATGGCAATGAATACCATGAAGATGATAGAAATCAATAATCTCTTACAAGGAGGTGGAAGAGCTGAGACATTATTCCCATAGAAAGACCTAACAAAGCCTAACAAGGTTGGAGAGGATAAGTCCTTTATTTGTAAATTTTTAATATTGTCAGAGTTATCAGGAATGTAAACACAACATTTAGTTAAGTTACCTAATGGCATCTGATTTTTGTAAAATATCTTTTTATTGGCATGACCTCTTTGCTTAGTAGAGATCCCTCTTTTTTTTGTTACTTGGGGTTAGATAATCATACCAGCAAAAATTAAGTCTACCTGTATCAGAGGTTAGGAAGATCTGTAGGCCTTAAACTGACTAAAAACATATAACTCTGGCAGTTTCTCTTGATAATGATTGGGCAATTTTATCTATAAATCTTTTTCTCACCTCCAGTTTGACTTATTTTGGGTGGCTAACACAAGTGTATATCTCAAGTTACATTAAAATAACTATTGTTTTGTTTTTTTTAAAAAATGTACAGGAATGATTGTTTTGGTATTAACTGTTTTGCTAGGTGTTTAATATTAAGCTGGTCAAATTGACCTTGTTACTGTTTGTTGTTAAGAGTTAGCTTAGTTCTCATAGGGATTACTCATGGGGAACAGCTCTTGAGAGCAACTTCTGAGCTCATTTAGTGCCATTCACTAGGTTGGGTCTCCTTGATGAGGTGGCTTCCCTTGGAATCATTAGGGATGTCTCCCTTTTTTAATGACCCTCCCCTGCACAGCTGGTGCACTGAATGGCTTTTTATCCTCTAGTGGTCTCAACAATCTCCCTGATCAAGAGTTTGTGTGGTCCTGAGTTGCAAAGATCCGTAGAGAATTTTTTCTTGTTCCCTGAGTTCAGGTTGACTCTGAGGGAAACAGGCAAGTATTGATTTTCTTGGTCCCTTTATTTTAATCTCAATCTTTAAGTCTTGATCTTAAACATCCAGCAGTCAGTCTTACCAGTCATTCAGTAAGAGTACTGGGCTTTAACTTTAATGTCTATAATTTTTTAGTCACTTACCCACTTTTATTTATTTGAGGTCTATATAATCTGTCCTATAGGTGATGACTTATTATCTCAAATTAATTTAGGTTTTCTTGAAGCAATACCTCTGCAAAAAATCAATCAGGCAAGAGTTATAGAGTTATAAGGAAAATGCAAAGTGAAATTAACAACAATGAAATTATATTTAGTCATGTAATAGTTGTGAGCTCAAGGACAGGGCCAGTCGCCAAACAAAAGTGGACAGAAAGTGGCCTGAAGCAAGCTTCATTGGAATTTGATTCTTGGGCAAAATTCCCAGTCTCCCAGAGTATAGGTCAGGATGGGGACTTGGAGAAAATCGCACATGGCCCTGGCTGCCCAGGATCTTAATAGGCCAGAATAGGCAGAGGATCCTGCTGTGTGATAAAGTGGACGTAAGGGTCAGTGGAGTTTTTCTGCCTCTGTTTTATCAGTCACTGATTGGCACACTGCCTGATTTCTCAGTCATTTTGTTCCCCCTCATATAGCTGCTCAAATTCCAACCCAACAATAGTTATCTTAAATTTTGGCTGAGCTATATATTTTATTCCCTCTTTGAGATCACAGTAATTTTACAACAACAACAAAAAACTTTTAAACATAAATGTTTTTTTAAATTTATTTTTATTGTAAACAAATGGGATACATGTTGTTTCTGTTTGTACATGGAGTAACAGCATACCATTTGTGTAAACATACATTTACATAGGGCGATGATGTTTGATTCATTCTGTTATTTTTTGGTTCCCCACCACCCCTCCAACTCCAACTCCTCTTTTCCCTCTATACAGTCCCTCCTTCCTCCATTCTTGCCCTCCTCCCACCCCCCATGATGTGTCATCATCTGCTTATCAGTGAGATCACTTGTCCTTTGGATTTTGAGATTGGCTTATCTCACTTAACATGATATTCTCCAATTTCATCCATTTGCCTGCAAATGCCATAATTTTATTATTCTTTAGAGCTGAGTAATATTCCACTGTGTGTGTGTGTGTGTGTGTATATATACACACACACCACAGTTTCTTTATCCATTCATCAATTGAAGGACATCTAGGTTGGCTCCACAATCTGGCTATTGTGAATTGAGCAGCTATGAACATTGTTGTGGCTGTATCTCTGTAGTATGCTGATTAAAGTCCTTTGAGTGTAGGCAGAGGAGTGGGATAGCTGGGTCAAATGGTGGTTCCATTCCAAGTTTTCTGAGGAATCTCCACACTGCTTTCCAGAGTGGCTGCACTAATTTACAGCCCCACCAGCAATGTATGAGTGTACCTCTTTCCCCACATCCTCTCCAACACCTATTGTTGCTTGTATTCTTGATAATCGCCATTCTAATTGGGGTGAGATGGAATCTTAGTGTAGTTTTTTGATTTGCATTTCTCTTATTACTAAAGATGTTGAAGATTTTTTCATATGTTTGTTGATTGCTTGTAGATCGTCTTCTGTGAAGCATCTGTTCATATCCTTAGCTCATTTGTTGACTGGGTTATTTGTATTCTTCATATAGAGTTTTTTGAGTTCTTTATATATTCTGGAAATTAGAAGGAAAATGGAAGGTCTTGTTGAAGTCATCTGAGAATCCATCTCATCCTGGGCTTTTCTTGGATGATAGATTTTTAATGGCTTCTTCTATTTCATTGCTTGATATTGATCCATTTAAATTGTGTATGTCCTCCTGGTTCAGTTTGGGAGGAGCATATGTCTCTAGAAATTTTTCAATGTAGTTTCTATTTTGTTGGAATACAAATACAAATACTCTATCTGAAGTATGAGTGGCAAAGATATTCTCCCACTCTGTAGGCTCTCTCTTTGCATTTCTGATAGTTTCCTTTGCTGAGAGAAAGCTTTTTAGTTTGAATCTATCCCTGTTATTGATTCTTGCTTTTATTTCTTGTGCTATGGGAGTCCTGTTAAGGAAGTCTGATCCTAAGCCAATGAGTTGAAGATTTGGACCTACTTTTTCTTCCATAAGAGGCAGGGTCTCTGGTCTGATTTGAAGGTCCTTGATCCATTGTGAGTTGTTTTTTGTGCCGGGTGAGAGATAGGGGTTTAGTTTCATTCTGTTGCATATAGATTTCCAATTTTCCCAGCACTATTTGTTGAAGAGGCTATCTTTTCTCCATTGCATATTTTTGGCACCTTTATCTAGTATTAGAAAATTATATTGATTTGGGTTTGTGTCTATTCTGTACCATTGATGTACCTGTCTATTTTGGTGACAATACTGTGCCGTTTTGTTACTATTGTTTTGTAATATAGTTGAAGTTCTGGTATTGCAAAACCCCCTGTTTTATTCTTCCAGCTAAGGATTGCTTTAGCTATTCTGGGTTTCTTATTCTTCCAGATGAATTTCATGATTGCTTGCTCTATTTCTGTAAGGTACATCATTAGGATATTAATTGGAATTGCATTGAATCTGTATAGCACTTTAGGTAGTATGGCCATTTTGACAATATTAATTCTGCCTATCCAAGAACATGGGAGATCTTTCCATCTTCTAAGGTTTTCTCAATTTCTTTCTTCAATGTTTTGTAGTTTTCATTGTAGAGATGTTATACCTCTTTGGTTAGATTGATTCCCAAGTTTTTGTTTTTTTGTTTTTTTTGTTTTTTTTTTTTTTTTTTTGAGGCTATTGCAAATGAAGTTGTTTTCCTCATTTCCTTTTCAGCTATTTCATCGCTTGCATATAAAAATGCTTTAGATTTATGCATGTTGATTTTATAGCCTGCTGTTTTGCTGAATTCATTGATGAGGTCTAGAAGTTTTCTGGAGGAGGTTTTTGGATCCTCTAAATATAGAATCATGTCATCAGCAAATAGTGACAGCTTAAGTTCCTCTTTTCCTATTCATATCCCTTTAATTTCTTTGGTCTGCCTAATTGCTCTGGCTAGAGTTTCGAGGACAATGTTGAATAGAAGTGGGGAAAGAGGACATCCCTGTCTTGTTTCCATTTTTTAAAGGGAATGGTTTCAGTTTTTCTCCATTAAGAATGATGTTGGCCATGGCTTAACATAAATAGCCTTTACAATGTTCAGGTGTGTTCCTACTATCCCTATTTTTTCTAGAGTTTTGAGCATGAAGGGGTGTTGTAATTTGTCGAATGCTTTTTCTGCATCAATTGAAATAACCATATGATTCTTATCCTTAAGTCTATTGACATGATGGATTACGTAAATTGATTTACGAATGTTAAACCATTCTTGCATTCCCAGATGAACCCCACTTTATCATGGTACACGATTTTCTTAATATGTTTTTGGATACATTTTGCCAATATTTTGTTAAGAAACTTTGCATCTATATGCATCAAGGATATTGGTCTAAAATATTCTTTTCCTTGATGTGTCTTTTCCTGGTTTGGATATGAGGGTGATATTAGCTTCATAGAATGAGTTTGGTAGGGTACCCTCCTTTTCTATTTCCTGGAATACTTAGAGAAGTATTGGAATGAGTTCTTCTTTGAAGGTCTTGTAGAAGTCATCTGAGAATCCATCTCGTCCTGGGCTTTTCTTGGATGATAGATTTTTAATGGCTTCTTCTATTTCATTGCTTGATATTGATCTGTTTAAATTGTGTATGTCCTCCTGGTTCAGTTTGGGAGGAGCATATGTCTCTAGAAATTTGTCAATGTCTTCGGTAGTTTCTGTTTTGTTGGAATACAGATTTTCAAAGTAGCTTCTCATTATGTTCTGTATCTCAGTGGTGTCTGTCGTGATATTTCCTTTTTCATCACGAGTTTTAGTAATCTGAGTTTTCTCTCTCCTTCTATTTGTTAGTGTGGCTAAGGATTTGTCTATTTTGTTACTTTCTCAAAGAACCAACTTTTTGTTTTGTCAATTTTTTGAATTGTTTCTTTTGTTTCAATTTCATTGATTTCAGCTCTGATTTTAATTATTTCCTGTCTTCTACTACTTTTGCTGTTATTCTGTTCTTCTTTTTCTAGGGCTTTGAGCTGTAATGTTAGGTCATTTAATTGTTGACTTTTCATTCTTTTCTGGAATGTGCTCCATGCAATGAATTTTCCTCTTAGTACCGCTTTCATAGTGTCCCAGAGATTTTGATATGTTGTATCGTTGTTCTCATTGACCTCTAAGAATTTTTTTTATCTCCTCCCTGATGTTTTTTGTTATCCATGTTTCATCCAATAGCATATTATTTAGTCTCCAGGTGTTGGAGTAATTTCTGTTTTTTATTTTGTCATTGATTTCTACTCTCAGTCCATTATGATCTGATAGAACACAAGGCAGTATCTCTATTTTTTTGCATTTCCTAAGGGCTGCTTTTAGACATATGGTCTATTTTTGAGAAGGTTCCATGTGCTGCTGAGAAGAAAGTGAATCCGCTCGTTGATGGATGGAATATTCTTTATATGTCTATTAAGTCTAGGTTATTGATTGTGTTATTGAGTTCTATGGTTTCTTTGGTTGGTTTTTGTTTGGAAGATCTATCTAGTTGTGACTGTGGTGTGTTCAAGTCACCCAGAATTATTGTGTTGTGGTCTATGTGATTCCTGAAATTGAGAAGGATTTGTTTGATGTACAGGGATGCACCATTGTTTGGGGCATAAATATTTACTATCATTATGCCTTCCTAATATATGGTTCCCTTAAGCAGTATGAAATGTCCTTCTTTATCCCTTCTGACTAACTTTGGCTTGAAGTCCAGTTTTTCTGATATAAGGCTGGAAACCCCTGCTTTTTTACTGAGTCCATGTGGGTGGTAGATTTTTTCCATCCTTTCATCTTTAGTCTGTGAGTGTCTTTTTCTATGAGCTGAGTCTCTTGCAGGCAGCATATTGTTGGGTCTTTCTTTTTAATCCATTCTGCCAGTTTATGCCTTTTGATTGATAAGTTTAGGCCATTAACATTCAGGGTTATTATTGAGATATGATTTGTATTCCCAGTCATTTGGCTTGTTTTTGGGTTTTAAGTTGACTTGGTTTTTCCTTTGTGTGGTTTTTCTCTAAGGTAGTTCCTCCCTTTGCTGACCTCCATTGTTGTTTCTCATTTCCTCCTCATGGAATAGTTTGTTGAGAACATTCTGTAGTGCAGGCTTTCTATTTGTAAATCCTTTTAACTTTTGTTTGTCATGGAAGGATTTCATTTCATCTTCAAATCTGAAGATTAGTTTTGCTGGGTATAGGATACTTGGTTGGCAACCATGTTCTTTCAGAGCTTGAAATACGTTGTTCCAGGCCCTTCTAGCTTTTAGAGTCTGGGTTGAGAAGTCAGCTGCTATCTGTATTGTTCTCCCCCTATATGTAATCTGATGTTTTTCTCTCGCGGCCTTCAAAATCCTATCTTTATTTTGAATGTTAGGCATTTTCATTATAATGTGCCTTGGTGTCGATCTGTTGTGATTCTGTGCATTTGGTGTTCTGTAAGCCTCTTGTATTTGATTTTCCATTTCATTCTTCAGGTTTGGGAAATTTTCTGATATTATTTCATTGAATAGGTTGTTCATTCCTTTGGTTTGTATCTCTGTGCCTTCCTCAATCCCAATAATACTTAAATTTGGTCTTTTCATGATGTCCCATAGTTCTTGGAGATTCTGTTCATGATTTCTTACCATCTTCTCTGGGCAAATTTATTTTCAAGATTAAATATATTTTCTTCATTGTCTGAGGTTCTGTCTTCCAAGTGGTCTAGTCTTTTGGTGATGCTTTCCATTGAGTTTTTTATTTGGTTTATTGTTTTCTTCATTTCAAGGATTTCCAATTTTTTTTTTTTTTTTTTGAGACTCTCCATCTCTTTGTCAAAATGATCTTTTGCTTCCTGCAGTTGCTCTTTCAGCTTATTGGTATTATCATTAGCCTGCATTTGCTCTCTTATCTCATCTTTTGCTTCCTGAATCATCTTAATCATGTATAATCTGAAGTCCTTTTCTAACATTTCTTCTACCATACTGTCATTAGATTCTATTAATATAGAATCTAGATTTGTTTGGATCATTTTCTTTCCTTGTTTTTTCATGTTGTTCATGTATCTTCCCCTCTAGCAGTGCAGATCTGGGGTATTTCAGATTTCCCCCTATAGGCTTATAGTGGCCCTATAGGTTTCCAAAATCCTTTCTTTAAGGGGAGATCAATAGTAGCAGTGCCCAAATCATACACTATGCAATCCTAGACCAAATAGCCCCTATGGGGACAATAAGAAAATTATCATAATAAACAGAATGAGTTCAAATATTATCTTCAGTAAAACAAACAGATTTGCAATAAGGTCTGCAGTTTCTAATGGAGGACAAAGAGGATGCAGAGGAATGTAGAATGTGGCTGTCAATGGGATAAGAAAAGAATATACAGAAGTTCTAGATAATAGAGAGGGTGAGAGTGTAATCAAAAGAAATTGGATGTTAGCATGCAAAAAAGGGAGAAAGAGACTCTGAGGGAACAGGTAAACAAAAGGAAAAGAGAGCAAGAAAAGTAAAGAAATAAAAACTTAATTTTTTTCAGTAAGGAGAAAAGAGAAAATGTACAGTATAACAGTCATATACTAATGAAACCTCCCAGAGTTCAGTAGCCTGATGCATGAGAGGTACCTAACAATGAGCTTCAAGCCTCCAGCAGGCGTCTCAGGATGGGTTTTGCCCCACCTAAAGATCGGAGCTATGGCTTCCAGGATTATCCAAGCTGGCCACTCTGGCTTCAAAATGTTTTGGCAAATGGTGAGCTGCAGCTCACGGTGTGGCCATGGTCAGCAGGAGGTCCTGGAGGTGGGATGCCGTTGTTCAGGCAGGGATCCTGGAGGTCTGGTGTGTTTGGTGTGGTTGGGGGATCCTGAAGGCTGGTTGCAATCAGTCAGTCTGGAGTCCTGGTGATAGGGCACAGTCAGTTGGTCTGGGGTCCTGGCAGTAGGGAGCAGTCAGTTGATGTGAGGGCCCCAGAGGCAGGGAGTGATCAGTCAGGCCGAGGTATCCTGGAGATGGGGCTCAGTCTGGCCAGGGTTCCTACAGTGCCTGGCTGTTGTCTTAAATGGTGGCAGCCACGTGTAATCAAAACTGCAGGTACTGTAACAGTGAACTTCCAGGCAATAGCAGGCAGCTGGTGCTCCACTGGTGGTCAACAATCAGCTTGCTGACTGTTGTCAGATGATCAGGAGGTGAACCTCGTGCATTGGGTGATGGATAGGTGTAAGGCAGGCGATGGACAGGTGAGAGGCAGGCAAATAGCGGATGATAGATGCCTAACAGTGAGCAATCTGCACTCAAAAAAGGCGTTGATATGCTGGCAGTCTGCAGACAAGGTTCAACAGCAGGGGATCGATAAGTAGCAAAACCTGCCTTACCACGAAACAGATATCCTCTGCTTGAAACCTGAGTTAAGGAGCGACAAGGAATGCAGCCTCCCTCTAGTCTGCCATCTTGGATCTCACCTTAAATATAAATTTAAATGAGGTAAAGTCTGTTATTTTTGAGCCATCGTAACAAGTAGAAAGGTAGGAGGGAGAGCCTTATCTCAGTTTAAGTGGGGCTCTTCATAAATCTTAGGTAAAGTGGTCTAGTTCTGAAGTCGATTTTTGTCTTCTTTTTAAATATCATTTTATAAAGTTTACATATATTGTTTCCTAAATCCATATGAATGTCAATTTGCACAATATGATATTACATCTAAAACATGAATCAAAGAAAGCTGAGAGAGCTTTTAATTTTCCTTTTTTGTGGCAAAGTGGCAAAATGTTTTCTGTTTTATGATATTAACATTTACACAGATCAGGCTCATATTATCTTTTACAAATACATTTACAGTTTCATCCCAGTGTAGAAGGTAACATAAGGTTCCAGTCCAGTTACAGAATATTAAATAATATAAATAAATTCCCAATAAAATTTATATTCTGAAACAACCCTTGTACATTTCTGAACTTAGATTAATTACTTCATTTTAATAAGATGAAATACTTTGTTATTTATACAACTCTTTAAATATAGTTGAAACTTTTGTACCCTTTATATGTAATAATACCTGTTCAGACTTTTAGTAACCTTGTTTTCAGTGATAACATAAAATAATTTTAAATCTTCTTTTTATTTACCAATTTATAAAAACACCAAAAATGTTTTAAGTTTGTTTTCCTATGGAATTTAAGGAGTTGGGAGTACTTGATGTTATATTTAACAGTTAGCATTTTAACTCTCTAAACCAATCAGATGTCTCTAACAAACACATCCATGATCAATCTCATATATGTCAAATCTAATTTAGTTATTTTTTAAAAACCAAGATATCAGAGAAGTTTATTGGGCAGCATCAGTCATTTCTTCCCTGTTGAAGAAAAATCTAGAAACAATGGATATTAGACATTTTATAAAATTAACATTTTATTATTGCTGACCACCTAGAAACAAAACTATGAGAAAATTGAAAGCCATGCTTTTGTTTACTCAGTTTAAAAACATTTTAAATCATGTGTATAATGGCATTTGGATACATTTTTTAAAATTTAATTTCTGAGCTCATGTGTCAATTTTGATACAAAACATATGTAGACATGACAATACACTGGTGTACATATACATAAAATAAACAAACAGAAAAAGGCCTTGTAGCTTATTTTTAAAATTCCAGTGGATTGATAGTTAAGCCTTGTACATTGGCTTCTGAATGAAACAGAGCATTAGAAAAACTTTATAGTTGTATAAAATAGTTCTGATCAAAAAATTAACCTGGGAACACCAGATCCAAATGATGAACTTAAAAAATAGAATTTTAAAAGTCTTTTGGCCTCCATCCTGATGTGGTTCTGCTCATCAGAGATAAAAGAATTAAGAGAATAAAGACAAATGTTAAGTCCTATCCCTCCCTGAAGGAGTTTCCTGAGGAGACAGCAAGGGATCTTGTTTCCATTGGTCTCCTTGGGAAAGCCCCATCAGGTTGGGGTCTTGTTCTAAACTGGTTTTTCTTGTCTCTTGGATAGCAGTCATCAAAATTTTAGCTTGGCGTTTTGGTGGACCAACTCCAATAATTTTGTTTCTAGGTGTTCAGGAGTTTCTGTTGGCAGCAGTTTACATTTCAATGTAAGCTTTAGTGAACATGGTTAAAAACCTTTTTAACATTTCTTTTCCCCAAATTTGACTATAAAACAATTGATCAGGATGTTCAGGTTGCTCAAAGACAATTTGGTGGTCCACTGAGGTGGCCATCTGATCTCAATAGTTGTTCATTCTCTTTCACAGAATTTAGAGAGAGAAAGGATGTCACAGTGGGTCCCATTAATAGCAGCCCTTCTCTTAAATTCCTGGGAATTTGTCAATATCCATTGAAAGGGCACATGAAAAACACTAGGGAAAATGACCCATGTTTACACTCAAGGGTAACAAAAAACTGAAAAAGAAAAACAAACACAGAACAGGTAAGACACCAAAGAAAATGACAAGTGACCACTCCTGATTCCTGATGAAAAAGCACGGGAAATGTCTTGCCACAGTCCCAGACTCTGGAAGTAATTGTGCATCCAGTCTTCCTTAGAGTCCCCATATATGGATCCACAAGAAACAGACTTAATGGTCTTCTGGGGTTACAGAAACAGGTAACTCTCAGAGAATTTAGTTCAGTCCTGGGGTGGGGCTCCACACATCTTGCAGACTGGGGTTGAGGATTGTCTCCCAGAGGCCTTCCCCTAGGAGAAACAGTGCAACTTCTCCCCTACTCAGGAGTTTCTAGGTTAGTGGTGAGCGGTGGTTATCCACTGTACAGCAAGGATATCACTTGGGCCTCCAAATGTAACAGGGTGTAACTTAAGAACAGACCAATCACCACTGAGAAGTCCAAATTTGAGAGTCTTTATTAAGCCAGCCAGTTGACTATCTTACACAATGCCCCAGAAATGGTTATTGGGAGAACAGCCCCTACCATAGGGTTGCAGGGGTTTTTATACCATAAAGCAGTATATCAATCATAAATGTTTGATGCTATGATTCAAATTTACTTACACCATGGGATCTAAAATCATTAGCAGAGGGGGAAGTGGGTTAAAATGACCTTACATAGGTACAAACTAAAGAATGGTTCCTAACATCTAAACACTCACTGTTGGCATAACCGTTAACACGGTATATTGTTTAGGAAACTAGGAATCAAAAAGAGAAAATTTTTTATTATAGAAGAATTGTCATTTTATCATTTTGTATTGTCAAATGAGTCATGCTAAGCAACTGTTGATGAGTACAGCGGTGGGGCATTCCCATGGGAGAAGCACTTCCTACATAACATGGAGTCTCAAGGTAAAATGGTATCTGTTTAGTCATTGTCCATATAGCCTGGCCTATACCATTTCCAGGGAGTCAAATATGCCAATCTGTCAAATAGCCCATGATACAACCCCTAAGCATGCCTAAACATTCCTATTGCAGGCTATGAAACTTCTCTGTGAGAACCAACACTCTGCTCTCTACCGGGGGGAGAGTCTTGTCCATTGGCCTATGTGTTCATGACAATAAATCTCTGTGTGTGATTCCAGTGTGTGACATAGTACTTGGACTCTGTTCAGACTTGTGTGTGTCTTTTCTTTCATGCCATACTTGGATAGGCTCTTCCATTGATGTTGTTCTCCCTTTGAGGATCTAAAATGCTATGGGGTCCTATGCTCTGTCCTCAGTACACCCTCACTGGGGACTAACCTTCCTTTGCATCGAGTGCGCTATTTCTCATCCACCACCGGCTGATTCAGGTAAATTCTTCTCATTTGGTCAACTCAAACAGCCTTTGAGTATGGAAAAGTGACAGTTAAATATCTGGCACCCCAGGGTTTCTCACTTGGCTGAAGGCATCCACAACCATGGCTTTCACAGCCATGGCTGATTCCCACTGTCAACAGAGTCTGTGGGTTAAGAGAGTCTCACCCTTGTAAAAGATCCTTTTCTATGGGTCTCGATCACTCTTCTGGCTCAAAGCCCTGGTGTGAGGCACCAAGAACCCCTATGAGTCTTAGCCTGTTGGGCCTAATGACATGTTAACTAACTCAGGCTGACTCCTTACTCCCTGGTGAGTAAGCAAGATCAAGGCCTCAAAGGCGGTTTCAAAGTTAATGATGATAAATCGGACCACTGTCAGGGATTGGTTAACGACAGTTCCACGAACGTGATCAGCTCATGCTTCTGTATAGTCCTATGGGACTCTTGCTGCGTGAACCCCCCTTGCCTTGCTGACCTTTAAGCTGATTGGTTTCTGCCTAGCCTCCACCCTACATAAAAGCTGTGTGACTTCCTCAATAAATGAGTTCCTGCTGTGACTGATCTCCCTGACATATCTGATTGTCCTCCCCCAGGAGGGCTGAATGCAGGTGGTCAGTTGGTCCTACCTTTCCAGATCTGGCTTTGTTGGGGGTGCTCCCTTCCCTTGTCACTGGTCGAGAAGAGCAAGGAGGCTAAATACCCTGACATCTGGCACCCAACGTGGGGCCCCTAAAGGTTGATCCACAGCCAAAGCGAAGAGGTAGCTTCGAAACTGAAAGTACCGGCAGATTAGGCCAAGCGAGTTCCAAGGTAAGAGCATCCCCAAAAAGATGGGGCAAACACACACCACACATGGTGACCCTGCACTCTCAGCTCTTAAACTCATGCTGAAGAGTAGGGGCCTTGATTTGTCTGATACACAGGCAGAAAAAGTCTGGGACACCTTTACTCGGGTGGCCCCTTGGCTTCCTGCCACTAATCTTTTTGACTGGTCCACATGGGATTGTGTAGAACAACTTGTTAGGAAGAGGGAAATCAATTTAGGGGAGCATCCCCTATTGGGAGTCTACCCTACATTTTCTGCCCTTAAAGCCTGCTTCTCTCCAGGACCTCCCAAAGGGGGCTCGAAGTTTCTTCCAAAGAGCTGCCACCTAAAGAACCATCAGCTCCTCCCATTGCATCTCCTTCCAGAAACTTGCCATATAGTAAACAATGTTGGGAGACCTTTAATGAGGAGCCCAATCTATCTCTGTCTGCTCCTCCCAAGGTTGAGGAATCATGAGGGCAGCCAGCCTCTACACATACTGAGGGCCCACTTCCACCCTGAGGAGGCTCATTGCCGCTGTCTTGTCTGGATGACGGGAAAACTTCCTGGAGGCCATTTTATGATATGGGGAGAGAACTCACTGACTAACCTCCCCGCTCCCTGTATGACCTTCCTGATAAATGCTAATCCAGGGGGTAACTGGCCTGCTATATGGTACCCATGGGAGGCACAATATTTAAAGGAACTAAAGAAAACTGTTTCAGAGTATGGGCCCAATTCCCCTTCAGCTGAAACCATCCTCCAGGGCCTCGCTCACCAGCAGTGCACCACTCAGGATTGGAAGAACCTAACTAATGCTGTCCTTCCTGGTCCTTTATATCTAAAGTGGTGTGCCTTTTTTAATGAAGAATGTCATGCTCAGGCTGAATGGAACCAGGCTGCTAACCCTCCCATCCCAGTTACTTATGGGATGCTTTTGGGGTCCAGTGACCAGTTCTCTACTGGTCTCTTACAGGCTGCCATCCCAGCCCCATATTAAGGACAAGTAAGAGCCCTAGGGTTAGTGGCATGGAAAAAGCTAGAGGAGGGCCCCTCAGAACTCCCCATTGCAGGGGTTACCCAGAAGGCAACTGAGGACCTAGCAACCTTCACTGAAAGGGTAGAAAGAAGCCTTCAGAGAAAATTTCCTCTGGGGCCCCTAAGAGATCAATTTGTTAAAATGTTAGTTTGGGAAGGAATGACTACTGATTACAAATTGGCCTGTGCAGGGATGAAAGATCGCTCTATGGGAAGGTGGATTGTGGCTACCAAAGATATTGGTACACAAGTGCATCAGTCTCAATCCTTGGCCACAGCCCTACAGGCCCAAACTGCCTCACTTACTGAGGCGGGCAACCAGGCCACTTCAAGAGGGATTGCCCCGCTGTTTGGGTGTGTTCTGAGGCTCTTCCTGGGTGCTCTATGGGTTCAGCTCAAAGGCTGGCCACCCCCAAAATGCCTTGGCCAAGATGCAGAAAGGGATTCCTTATCTTCAAGTCTCTTCTTTCTTGCACTTCTATGTTCTTCCTGCAAACTCGAACGCCTTCCTTCTTCTCCCCCTCTTAATCCCTCCTCCTCCTCCAACTTTGACTCAGCTGTTTCTGCCTCCATTCCCTGGCCCAGCCCACCTAGTCCTCCTGCCACAAGGTCCCACATATGCCGGTGTGGAGGGAGTAACCAGCCCAACCATCAGTGTCATGTCCTAGTAAGGAGTATGATATAGTAGCCCCATTCCCCACAAGAGGTGGGAGATAATTGTTTCACAATTTTCTGTGTCCAAACCTGAATTGAACCAGGAAAAAGGGTTAAAATGCTCTAGGCAGCAAGTTTCTGCTAGAACATTTTAGCCCCTTTCAGAGCCAGATCTCAGTCAAGGATTACATTGAAATATAAATAGTGAAAGCCTGAAGGCTCAGTAGACCAGTCTCAAACCCAAGGAGGAAAAATAAAGGTAAAAAGAGTCTTACCTAAACTCCAGCAAAAGTAAATTTTATGGTGCTTTACTAAAGTAATTAATGGCCATATCATTTTTCCAGGACTCTTGTTTTTTATTAATTCTACATTTTTTTTGAGCTCATGACTTTTTGATCAGTTCTATTTTTTTATTCAACTAGAGTTTTTGAACATCTGTTATATTGCAGTAGAGATTCACCTATGAAGTTACAAGGCCTTTGATTTTGTGTTATTTGTATGTTATGCTGTCTGATGTCATGTTTTGTCTGTATCAAAACTGAGTGCTCCTAAAATTAAAATTTAAAAATGGATCCAAATACCTTTAATTCACATGATTTAAAAAGGTTCAATTCAAATTGGGTAAACTAATAAAAGTAAAATGTCTTTGAAAATAACTCGCAAGTCTCTAGGTGGTCAAACTAATAAAATGTTGATGTTAATAAAATGTCTAACATCAATTTTTCTAGGACTTTCCTTCAACAAGAAAAAGATGGCAAATGCTGTTCAGGACACTTGTCTAATATCTTGACAAAAACAAGGTTACTAAGAGTTATGTCCTAACAGGTACAATTCTGTATATGAAGGGTTCCAAAAGTTTCAACTGTGTTTCAATTAGAGTACCATAAATAAAATATTTAATCTTATTAAAATGGAGTTATTTATATAAATTAAGAAATTTCTTAAAAGTTGTTTCAGAATGTTAACAAAAGGTCAACACATAGGAAAGAAAAAATAAAAGGTTCTAGATATGGAAATATATTTAGTGAAAAGCAAAATGTTTCTGGGTAAAAAAGTACTTATGTGATAAAATACATGAGGGTCTAAATAAGTGCTAAGAAAGTCTGTAAAGGGCAAGTTTCAATAAGTTTGCATGTAACTAAGTTGGTTGTATGTATGTGATACAGTTAAAGCTATTTAAGGTTTTTCCTAAGGTGAAATACTAATGTTCTGATATAAACCAAAGTTTAATCTATATGGTAAAATGACAAGGATTTCTTAGAAACACTAATTTACTCTTAGCTTTGTGTCTGTTCGGTTTTATTCTTTAGAAAACTCAGTCTTGAGGGTTGATGTTTGTGCAGTTATGGTTGGAGAGCTGTTGGAGTATTGTGCTATGTTAGAGTCTAAATTTTTCTTTAAAAACTAAATTTAGTAATGTAGGAGTGCCAAGGTAATTGTGAAATGGTCACTCTTTGTATGTTGAATGTGTTCATATTTTCCAAGTATACAAGTTTTTAAAACAGGAAATTTATCAAGCTGCTATTCTACAAACTAAACTTGTCTGTAATGGTAATTTTAAACTTATAAAGAGTAAATTTTATTGGGGATTTATTTCTATCACTTAATGTTCTATTATAGGACCTGTAATCAATAGGGTACATGTAAAATTTGTTACTTTTTACACTGAGATAAAAATTTTTAAGTGTAAATGTATTTCTAAAAGCTAGAGCCTGATTTGTTTAAAGGTTAATATTGTGAAACATAAAAACATTTTGCCACTTTGCCACACAAAAGGAAAGTTAAAAGCTCTCTCAGCCTTTCTTTAATTCATGTTTAGATATAATGTTAAATTGTGTTAACTAATGTTCATATAGACTCAGGAGTCAATATATGTAAACTTCTTAAAATGACATTTAAGAAAGAGTGTAATGCACAGTAGCAAAAATGGGACAACAGTGATGAGATTGGGGTCTCTGGCCTCATGACTTTGGACAGTGGACTTCCTTGAGAGCTACACAGAGCTCCTAACATTGCACTTTGCAGCTCTACCATCTTAGATCTATAGGCTCAACTTGATTCCTTGGCCGCTGTTTTCCTGCAAAATCGTCGTGGTTTGGATCTGCTAATGGTGAAGGAAGGAGGGCTTTGCCTGTTCCTTGGTGAAGAGTGTTGTTTCTACGCCAACCTCTCTGGCATTGTGCAAGATAAAATCAAAAACCTACAAGAAGATCTGGAATGTTGTAGGAGTGAGCTCCACTCTAATTTCCTCTGGACTGGGTTATACGGGTGGCTCCCCTACCTCCTCCCTCATAGGGGATCACTAATCACCATTATCTTTGTGTTCACCTTTGGGCCTTGCATAATTGTCCCAACCCACAGGACTTCAACGGAAACCTGGAGGGGGGAGCGGGGATTGGGAGAGACAAGAGACACAGGAAATGGAGACAAGACAAGAAGTTCGCGCCAGAACTCAAATAAGGAAGTGTAGTTGGCCAATCATGAAGCACCACGCAATCTAGTCTGATGCACCTGGTATAGTCTGACAGGTGTGTAAACAGGTAGAGGCACGCCCCACCAGCATCTGGCAGGTGCCATCTTAGCTCAACATGAGGCGAGGCAGGGGGCATGACCATGAGTCAAGGCGCGTGACCTTGAGGCAAGGCAGGGTGCGTGACCTGCCGGCTCCAGACACATAATCAATAAGCTTATCCATTTCCTGAAAAACTAGGCTAAGTCTGTGCAGCTCATCATGGTCCGACAGCATTATACCACCCTTCATAATGATGATTGGGAGCCCTATAGGATCATTGATCATTCCTATCAGGACACTGGGGTCTAAGTGTCTCTCCCTTAAGCCCTGCTCCTCCTGAGGGGCCCGCCTGAAATGCTAGGGTGGTAGTCAATGATGGGTAAGATCCTCAGAGAAGGACAACCTAAAACAGACACATCCTTAATATAAAACAAAAAAGGGGGATATGTTGGAACTAATGACATGTTAACTAACTGAGGCTGACTCCTTACTCCCTGGTGAGTAAGCAAGATCAAGGCCTCAAAGGTGGTTTCAAAAGTTAATGACAATAAATCGGACCACCGTCAGAGATTGGTTAACAACAGTTCCGCGAACTTGATCAGCTCGTGCTTGCCATGTACTCCTATGGGACTCTCACCTGCGTGAACCCCCTGTGCCTTGCTGACTTTTAAGCTGATTGGTTTCCACCTAGCCTCCACCCTACATAAAAGCTGTGTGACTTCCTCAATAAATGAGTTCCTGCTGTGACTGGTCTCCCTGACACATCTGATTGTCCTCTGCCCAGAGGACTGGGTGTGGGTGGTCAGTTGGCCCTACCTTTCCCAGTCTGGCCTTGTTGGGGAGTGTCCCCTTCCCTTGTCACTGGTGGAGAAGAGCAAGGGGGCTAAAGACCCTGACGTTAGCCCAAGCTACTACCATCCTAATGTAGTGACAACTCCCAGAATGATTAGGTCCTTCTCATTTAGTATAAGAGAACACAGAGGACACCCTGATTCTGCCTACCAACTCCCTTTTGCCATGGTGCAGCCACCTCTGCCATCCCCTCAGGCATCCTTTTGGGTTGCCTTTTGAAAAATTTGGACTTACTTCTTACCTCTGGTTTGAAAGCACAAAACTAGTTTCTCTTTCCAACAAAATTTGACTTCTCTGTACCTTAGACAATGACTCCAAAATGACCACTTAAAGGCAAACTACATCCAACATCTTGAGGGACATTTTCAACTTTTTGAGTGTTCAGGGTAATGGAAAGAGATTCCTTATGTCCAGGCCTTCTCCTTTCTCTGTTTCAAGCTGTCCCTGGGCTCCTCTTGTTCTCTGGCCCAGGTTCTATTAGGCCAAGACCCCTCGACCCCATGACCCTGCTGAAAACCCAGATTTCAATCCTGGTGACAAGCACCCTCCCTATCAATCTCAATCTTCTGTTAAAAAGACCTGGGACAATTAATAAGAATATCCCCAGGTCTTGTTTGTTCACATAGTTAGCCTTCACTAGTCTATCCAGTATCTCCCCATTACTGTTCCTGTGTTTAAATGTGTTCACTGTGTTCTCGTTAAGCTGCAAGAGGGAAATATTTAAAATCAACCCCTCTAGGGAGACCCTCCAAGAAAGTGTGTTATACACCTAAAAATCAATAAATGTCTCCTCACCCTCTGGAGATTCCTTTAGTCTACAGAGCAAAAAATAGGCAAAAATGCACACTTTTTCCTTTTGTCATGTTTTTTTCATAATTAGGAGTTTATAGTAGCAGGGAGAAAGCACTAATGAGCTTAAGTCTGAATCCTCCAATGGTCTCTGGCATAGGGAAAACTGAGACCCAATCACATTGCCAAAAAAAGACAGAAATAACTTTGACAAAGCCAGATGGTGAGAGATGACTTTTTCTGGACAGCATGGAAACTCAAACTTAGAGAGATGTCCCTAATACTACTTCTCACTTATATGGGAGCTTCTCTGTCAATACTATAGCCAGGTTCAACACAAGCCTGCATACTGTAAAATTTCAAATGATCAAGAAAAGTTCCTTTTATATGTTACCAGTCTTGGCTTCAATAATCTCTACCATGAGGGGAGAAAACCTTAAGGAATCACCTAGTAAGGAAAAAATGAAGGTGATCCCCCAACATAAGACAGATAAAAATAAATTTAGGGAGATTTGTGGGATCTAAATAAATATATTGTGATGTTTCAGAACTTATACCAGGTAGTTAAATTCACCTGGAAAAATTACGCTGTTACTTAACCACCTAGAGCACAGGCAGTTTCTAGAAACAATTCTCACTGGGATCCAAATGGTAAGCAGGATGCCTGGAAAACTATTATAAAAGGCTTTCAGTAAAGTCCTGCTATTCTCATGGAGAGATTCAGGAAGGCAATAAGAAAACACTCCACCCTAGATCCTAAATCCATAGAGGGTAACCTGCTTTAAAAGAATATATTTATCATTTAGTTGTATCCAAATATTTAGAGGAAATATAATCTTATAGGTATAAACTAGCATTTGAATAGACTAAGAAAACAATATATGTGAACTTTGTAAAATGATATTTAAAAAAGAGGAACACATTAACTTCAAAACTAGAACACTTTGCCTAAGATTTGTGAAGAGTCCCACCTCACCTGAGATAAGTCTCTTTGTCCCACCTTACTACATGTTAGAGTGTCTCCATAATAAGCTAGACTTCAGCTCATTCAAAGTTATATTCAAAAGTTTGGTTTTGATTGTAAAATTACTCTGATCTCAAACAGGGGATATCATGTGATATAATGTATAGCTCAGCCAAAATTCAAGATAGTTTTTACAGAAAAACTATTAACTTTTTGTTATTCATTTTTTAAATTTTTCTTGTAAAATCTGTCACAGTTGCTTGTTACTGTTTTGCACAGGTGCTGCTTCAAGAACAAACAACCTGAGGTACTTTGAAATAATAAGTCATCACCTACAGGACAGATAGGATAATAAAGAGCCCAATTAAATAAAAGCAAAACATGACTCTAAAGTCATAGACATTGAAGATAAAGCCCAGTACTCTTACTTTAAGACTGGTGAGACTGGCTTGCTGGATGTTTAAGATGAAGGCTTAATGATTGAGATTAAAATAAATGGGCCAAGAAAACCTATATTTGACTCTTGCCCTCAGCACCAGCCTAAACCCAAAGAACAAGATAATTTTTCTAAGGAGCTTTGCAACTCTGGGTTACACAATATCCTGATCAGGGAGATTGAAGAGGCCACTAGAGAATGAAAAGCCAATCAGTGCACGTGCTACAAAGAGGAGGGTCATTGAAAAAGGAGAAATCCCTGAGGCTTCCAAAGAAGCCACCTGACCAAGGATACCCTACCTAGCAAAAGGCAACAAAGGAGCTAAGGAGCTGCTCTCAAGTTCCCCATGGGTGACACTCATGTGGACTCAGGTGACTCTTAGCAACAGACAGGAAGAGGCAAATTTGACCAGCTTCATCTTGAAAACCTAGCAAAACAGTTAAAACCAAAACATAGTCATACCTGGGCTTTTAAAGGTAGAAACAATAGTCAAATGTACCCTAAGATGTACACTTCCGTTAGCCCCCTAGAATAAGTAAGAACTGGAAGCTACAAAAGGGAGATTCTTAAGCAGGGAGGAGTGCCTTACAACTATCAAGACAAACTGCCAGAGTCCAAAATTCTTGGTTGGTTTAAGGCTTACAGATATTCCTAAATAGGACAATGACTGCTAAATTGCCTACAGAAGTTCCTACAAGATCAGATACACAAGTTCACCAACCAATCATTCAAACAACTGCTTCTTCTTCAAGATCACCAGTGCCTGACACCCAAAAGCTGAGACTGACACCTCTGGCTCCAAAAACTCTGCTCCCATATAAAGCCCTCCCTGATCCCCTTTGTAGAGAAATGTGACTCTTCACCCTAGCAGGAAGAAGCTACAGAAGAAAGTCCATCATCCCACCCCCAGCATCTATAAAATCAAAAAGGCAAGATATCGGCATGAGTTCCACCATCATAGATCAGAAGCCATTTTACCTATGGGACTCCCAAGTTTTGATCCTGAGGCAATGCCCCTTAGCTTCCCTTAAAATGTAGAGGCAGCCCCAGACCAGCCCATGATGCAACAGCTAAGCTTGCATAAAAATTCCTATGGCACACTGTAAAACATCTGTGAGACATGCTGATGCTTTCTCTGGGGGGACAGTCTTCTTGGTTGGCAAGCATTTTACTGACAATAATCTTTTGTGTGAAATTCCAGTGTGTAGCATGGTGCTTGCATTCTGTTCAGACCTTGTGCATGTCCTGTCAATAACAAAAACAACAAAATAAAAACAAACTTTTTATATTGTGACTCTTTTTGCTTAAATTACATATTGCCATTTGAGCATTTATTTTTCTTTGTTGTGGAGGAGGAGAAAAGTAGGTTCCTCACACCTTCCAACCCATACCCAACTTTTAGCAATCAAGCTATTTTTTTTTTTTTATTTCAAGGTTTGTAATCTACCTTCACCTCCCTTCCCTTAGATATTTCCCAAAATGCTTATTGGATATAAGATCACCCTAATATTATGACTAAAATTTGTCCCAAAATAAACTTTAAAAAAAATTTTTTTAAAGGGTTTTGGATGTGGCTCATTGGTTAAACATCCTTGGGTTCGATCCCTGTACCAAAACATGAAACAAAACAAAATAATAATTGTGGGACTTTTTCTTAATTTACATATTTTAATTGTAGTACTTATTTTTCTCTATTGGGACAGAAGAAAACAGTAAGTCCTTCACACATTCTTCATGATCACACCCAACATTTTGGGGTCAGGCTACTGTTTTATGCCATGGTCTCTAATTTATCTGCTGTCTCTCTTCCTTTGGAAAATTTACCGATATCCTATGTTTATTGGAGGGATCTCTTACCTCCAGTCCTGTTACCTTGGCTTCTTCCTTTCTGTGTTTATTTATATTCAAGTCTTAAGTTGGCACAACACCACTTTATAGATAGAAACACCAAGGCTTGCTCAAAGTACCTTTCTCCATGGTTCGTCAGTGCAGAAATTGAGATTCAAACCAGTGTTTGCCTATTATACAGACACTCCTCAAGAGAGCCATGTGGTTCCTGAGTGTTCAAATACAGAATACTGAAATATTCATGATTGTGGGAGACCATTTAAAAATCTGATGTGATGTAGATAATTGGTTAAAATATTGAAGTGCTGATTTCTTTTTATTTCACTGTTAATTGGAATCTACTCTTTGTACTTGGATATGGGACACAGTATTAAAATTCAACAGGCTTCTACAGGGGGTAGAAATAAAATCAGGGTAATTCACATTTATTCAAATTGTCAATTTTATGTTTGAACCCTTGAAATACTTCTCTGGGTTTTTGATTTGTATAAGTTGTTATTATAAAGTGTAATCACCCTATTGTGCTATAAAACCTGAGCTACTTTTCCCTCTTAACTGTTTTTGACACCCCTTACCCACCATCAGTCCCATTCACCTTCTTATCATAGATATAGGAAGCTATTCTGTTCTCAACTTTTGTGTGATCAACTTTTTAAGTTTCAATACATGAATTTCAACATGCAGTATTTGTGAAAAATGAAAACTCGCTACCACTACTAGAAAAGACAAACTTTTCCCCAAATACTGATCAGGTAAAGTAACACAATTTTCTCTATTCACTCATTCAGTGTCTTTGGGTTGTCTCACAAGATAAATACAGAAAAAAGAATAGAAAAATATAAATCAAATGTCCATATGTGTCCAAGATTTTATGTGTCACACTTGATTACTAGGACACTGTTGCACTTTGCAACTTGTATGTCCATATAAATGGTATGTGTCTATACATATAAGATTATTTCATGTAAGTTTTAAGCATATTTTATAGTATGTTAAAATAGATTCATATTAGCACAGAATAAAAAATTTAAAAAAATATTAGACTAGACAGAGTGGTGGATGCCTATAATCCCAGGTGTTTGGGAAGCTGAGGCCAGAGGATTGCAAGTTTAAAGCCAGCCTCAGTAATTTAGCAAGACTCTGAGTAGCTATGATTATGTGCTGGTCAATAAGATGTCAATGGAAGCCACTGGACAACTAGCTCTCTTTTCTTCATTTCTTCTCCTTTCCCTTATAGCTGTATTGAAGAGGATTTCAGAATGGAAAATAGGAAGGGTCATGGAGCCTGATTGCATGATTAGCTAGTCATAGAAGCCTAACTACTCACCTCTGGGATTTTTTTTTTTTTCAAGTAAAAATATTTTTTCAGTATTTTGTGGCACATATGAGGTTTCCTTCTTCCACTGTTTCTTCACAGCCTTCTGGTTCAGGAAAAATCTAGTTCAAGAGGAGCACCAATTTTTGTCACCAACTCCTTTCTCAGGTCTCTTGTGATGGAATGAAGCCACCCCAGGAAATCCATCCTGTTCCCAATCTGAGTCTTGGGGACAGAGTTAACCCTGACACCTGTCCAGAATCCCTCACAATCCCCAGAAAGTTCACAGAGAGTGAGTTTCTTTATTCTTGATGCCAGCACTCAAGTCCAAAATCTCAGGGCCTCAATGGCTTTCCTGAACACTGTACAACAGGTAAATACTGTTATGAATCTCAATTCTTGCAGTGTTTGGCCATGGGAAGGTTACTGTGAGCAACCCTTCTTTTTCCCATCTATAAAGTATGGCTGTGCCAACTAAAGACTTAGGTCTAAATAAATGCAGAAAGGATTTATTTCTTTCCAGGGTTCCAGGTTCCAGGACTGGACATGTGTGATGCCTCTCAATAAACCTAGGATTTGACAAGATATCCAAGGGAAGGCAGATGGCAGGTAAATTACAGCACTTGGCATAAAATAATAACCTGATAGCAATATGTTGGGTGTAGACATGGAAGAATGTGTGAGGAACTTACTTTTCTTGTCCTCCACAAGAGGAAAATGAATACTAAACTGAAATATGTAATTTAAGAAGAAAACCTCACAATTAATTTGTGGGTTGTTGTTTTTGCCAGGAATTAAACCCATGGGAGCTTAACCACTAACCCATATCCCAAGCTTTATTTTAAAAAAATGTTTCTTTTTAATTTTAAGGTTTCTAATTATAATATCATGGTGTGGACCAGGCAGCACTAGTACCTGGTTGTGCACAGATCCAGGTGTGACAGACACTGAAATCCAAGGAGAATGGATTTCATTTCAACTCATCTACCCACATTCCTGATGAGGTGGATGAATGGCAGGTGATCTGAGACACTTCTGATGAGTGTGCCAGAGCATACCATGTGTCCCTTGGTTAGGTGGATCCAAGACTGTGGGAGGATTTGGGAAGGATTTTGGATTTTCCGGAGCAGGGGTAGCAGTGCAGGCCCAGTGATGCCAGGCCCAGACCAGGCAGGCAGGGTTATTTAAGTCCCTCATTTAGTACCACAGGCAGAGTGTGGCCTGTGCCCACCCTTGGGGATCCTGGAGGAGTTACCCTGATGAACTGCCGACACAGTCCCATGGTAAGGTCCCTTGTCCCTGGAAGACTCACTGGACAGCTGGCTCACTCATCAAGCCTGAAGCACAGCCTGGACATCATCAGGGGAGTCAGACCTCCCTCATGGCTGCAGGGGCTGCACAGGGTGGTGACTCCTGCAGGCTACTGACTGGCAGGCAGCCAGCCCCAAGTCAACAAAAACAACAAAATGAACATGTATTACCATTTTGAGGATACCCTCATTTTCTTTAACAATTTTAAATTAACCCATATGTCAAAGATCCTCCAATGTTAGAATCTGAGCCATGAGACACAGCAACATGATAACATGTGCCAATTCTGTGAAGGGAGAGTCATATCTGAGTCATGCTGTGACCAGTTGAAACAAGCTGAGGCCACTTGGTCACAAGTCTCAACTTTAGGATCCTTTGTGCATGCTTTCATAGAAGGCTTCAGTGCCCAGTCTGAGAGTGAATATTTCTTTCTGTTTATAGAGAGGTGGCTGATTTAGGAAAGCAGATTCCTATTCAAGGGTGCAGGTGAGTTAACTTCCTGACTATGGATCAGTGACCAAGTAACTGGAATAATAAGAGCTTACACTAACGGAGCATAGGACATAAGAGGTAAAAACCTCCATCCGGACAAAATAAATGTATCATTTAAGTGTGCAAAACCAAAAAGTAAATGTTGCAGGAAAACCCCCAAACGCATAAGCACAAAATGACAAATGTAGACAGTCATGAAGATCCTGGCTGAAGTTACTCTAAAGTTCTGGGAAGTCAACTCACGGGGGTTCTGGACAGCTGTGGTTCCCAGCAGAAGCTGGTCTGGTGAGGGAGTCAAGGTCCCTGCTCTAGCAGAGTTTGAGGCAGTGAGTGTGCTGCTGAGTTGCTTCTTCAACCCTGGCACAGGTCTCAGGAAGAACAGCAAGGGTGAAGGTGGCTCCATAATCAGGGCCACCACACTGTAGGTGCCCCCATGATCAGGCTATGTACTTCTGAAATTAAATACTGTCACCAACAGATGGTGACCCAGGAGGTCCCCAGGAGAGAGAGGGGTCTTTGAAACAGTCCCATATGTTCTTGACATGCTGCAGAGAGGGATTTAAGGACCTGTCAGTAGAGACACAGGCAGAGATTTATACAGAAAGGCAAGGCACAGAGTGGGTTTCATGCCTGGTGTGAAGTGCCCTTTGGGGCTGTGAACTCTCCATGAAAGAAAACCTGTAGATGGTGAAGATGAGGAGCAGGCATGGTGGGTCAGTCTGGCGGCTCTATTCCACGGGTTGTGGGGTGCAGGTTTGTGCGGCCTCTGGACCTGGGGTCGACAATCTCTGGTGGATTAGCAGCTCCTGGACTGTGCCCAAATCTTGGTCTAGGACAGTTTCACTCCAGGCTTCTTGAGAGCACACATCAGAGGACCCTCACTGCACACGCTGGTCCTTCCTTCTCTCTGCAAACACTTTCTGTAAACTAAACTCATTGCTCTGCCTCTCTTCTTTCTTCCTGAAAATGGTACCACAGTCACAAACAAACACTTTCAAAAAAACAGTTGATAATGATCACCTCTGGACTGGAAAGACAGGCCCTAAATTGTCTCAAGGAGAGACCAATGGGCAACTAACAGGGAGGATGGGGACCCATGTGCCTGCTGGGAAGGATTTACTAGGGTCAGACTTTGTGACCCAAGTCATAAAAATCATCTTTCCATCTCATTAGGAGTGGTGATGGAATCAACATGGCTCTGGGGGTCAGAAAGTCAGGACACAAAACAGCTTTGTAGCCACAGGAACCATCTTTAACTGTCCTTCATTCTGAGCCAGCAATCCTGAGCTAGGCCCTGGGAGCTGTATCCAGTGACTCCAGCAGAGGGCTCTAGTCCTGCCAGCCTGTCCAAATTCTGTCCTGGGCCCAGGCAAGAGACCTTCACCTGAAGTCTCCACTGACAGAGCTCTCTGTGTTTGGCCTGTGACCAGAAAGAGAGGAAAACAACATGAAATAGGAAACCAAATTGACAGGCATCTTGGTCTTCTCGGGAAGACAGCGGATCTGACCCCAATCTCATAAGAGGGGCATTTAAGTTGGAGGCTGTTGTATGGTTGAGCATAGTGTAGCTGTGTATTCAGTCCCCTGAGTTCTGTGGTACCATCCTGACCTCAGGACCAGGGTTCCTATCCTCTGTACATGGGTACTGCCTGTGGGAAGCCCTGGCAGAATAAAGAAGGAGCAGGTCAGTGGGACAATGGTTAAGGCTAGGGAAAACTGTTTGAGGCTTCTTAAAATTTCCCGGTTTCAAAGGACCTTGGACAAAATGTCAAGGACAGAGTCTTTGTCAGATGTGACCTTAAAAACCAAAAGTCTGTGGCAAAGCCTCCAGGAGTGCAGTCCTCTCTGTGACCTGTCAGGGTCAAAAGCAGGAGAGCGCTCAGCAAAGCAGCACCTGGTAGCTGAACCCTGCCAGAACCCTGGGCTCTACCCTTGCAGAGCTTTGGCGGAAGAGTTCTTTAGAGGAACTAGGCAGTAAACCCTCTCTTTCTCTCTTAGGAGATGTTGCAATGGTCTTGTGGACCAGGGGAGCCTGCAAATTTAAGTTCCAGACTGTAGAATGTAGGCCAACCTGGGGGCTGGGCCTGGGAGGGAAGGAGCAAGGCCACAGATGTGATCCCCATCTACCAGCACCTGCCTGTGCTGAGGGGCCTACATATAACTGCCCGCCCCCGGGGGACCTAACATAAAGGGTTCCATGGGAGGGTCCTTTATGGGCTCCTGGAAGAGGCCATTTGAGGAAACAGCCATGACAGTGTTCCCAATGACAGCAGAAAATTGCTCAAGCTGGCAGAAGTGGGCAGAGCCCTGGGAGTAGAACTGCTGGTTCTGCTTGGAGCCTCATACAGGGGCCACCTGATGCCAGGTCCTAGTTAGTAGTGCATGTTAGGACAGAGAGACACATGATGGTGCAGAGCAGAGAGAAAAGCATTTCTGACTTACCAGCATTTTTCCCAGCTGCAGAGGGTGCCCACCAGTGGAAGACATTGAGAGAGCACACATCAGGGGACCCTCACTGCACACTCTGGTCCTTCCTTCTCTCTGGAACCCAAGACCACTGTGGGTAGTTTTGTGTGAACAGGTTGACCAGGCCGCCCCTGCTTTGAGATCCCTGTGGTGTGGGGTGAAAGGTAGGGTGGTAGCCATGTGAGCCCCAGGAGCCCAGCTAGAGGTGGGCAGCTCTTCAGGGTTCTGGGCTTGGCCCTTCTCAAATTGGGGCTGACAAGGCTTCAGCCTCAGCACACAAGTGAACTTGAGTGTGCGTGACCTTTAACCCACTGTGCTTCCTGGCTGGCTTCAGTGTGGGTCTGACTCATATGGTTTTTCTGACACCAGGCCCTTGTAAAGGAAAGTCTCCTGTTTAACAAGAAGGGAGCTGAGTCTGACAGGGTGCCCCACTGATGATGCCGGTCACTCAGAAGACTAAGGCAGGAGAATCAATTTAAACTACCATGAGCATCTTAGAGAGACCCCATCTCATATAAAACACAAAGAGTGCTAGGGAGCAGCTCAGGAGAAGAGCACCCTGGGTCCCAGTCCCATGGCCCTCCCCACCCTGACAAGGGGTAGGAACTGAATGGAAAGGGACACAGGGCATGGTACAGGCTAAGACTGCCAATTGGACTTGAGCACACCATAAACTTGGTGCTTCAGGACCTGAGGTTTGGGAACAGTGCCTCCCTAATCATCACCAGGCTCCCTACAGTTCTTGGTAAATGCCATAAAACTCTGAGGGAGGTGGAATAGGAAATGAGGAGGAGAGAGCACCTGAGCACCTCTGCACCAGGCACCCCCAGCTGTGCTGTTGTTCTACAGTCACATAAGGTTCCTTTTCCTCCCCATGGACCCAGGTAATTCAGCCTCCTCTAAAACCACAGCCCCTGGGGAAATTGGTGGTGGAGCAGAGTGATAATAATGACATGCCCTGCTCTGTCACACTGGGAACCCTGGGCTGGTCTGTGGTGGAGGGGCAGTCTCTGCCTTGTCAGAGGTGATCCTGCCTGAGGAGCCATAAGGACAAGGACAGATTCAGGTCCTGTGGTGTGCTTATTCTCACCTGTAAATCAGAACCTCACAGGAACCTATGTGACTCCTGCTGTCAGGGTCAAAAGATCTGGTACAGCATGTGTAGGTGGGGTTCCAGCAGGGCCAGGCACAATGTGGTGTGCACCTACCAGGTAAGGACTGGAGAAAGGGAGGGGAGAAGGGAAGACCCATGGTTCCCAGGACTGAGCATGAGGAACCAAGTGTGAGAGACCAGGCCTACGGTCCCTATGGATAAAGTGGGTCAAAGAGGCTCATGGTTGTACCAGGGACTGGATAGAAAACTGAGGTTCTATTACCCAGTCTAAACAGTCACATTGTGACCTCTTTACTGATGCCTGGAGAAAACCCCCAAACGAGTCATTCCCAGAACTCAGGGAAAACAGGGTCAGAAACAGAACTGAAACCAGGCTTTTCAGAACTCTGCATCCAGTGGAAGCAGAGATCATTGGGTCCAAGGAAAGTTTACACTGGGGGACACAGTCAGTGCTAAGGGCCCCACACCCTCTCCAAGGTCTTGGTAGCAAAACCAGCTGGGGGCCTGCCCCCCCAGGTTATTATGACATCATAAACTATATATGAGTTAAGGAAAGAGACTGGGCAGGGCACCACACACTGCTGGACACTGTTCTCAGACCACCATAGCAAGAGGACATTGGGGAGAAGAGGAGGCAGGGAAGATCCCATGAGGCCACAAATCCACATCCACATCAAAGTCACATCAGAAGAGGGAAGAAAACAAGAACAGTGAGTGCTACATTCACATAAACTGTCCCGTGAGCCAGGGCCCATGCCAGCAGAACTCAGTCTTCTGTGCCTTGTGATTGAGCACTTCTCACCTAGGAGTTCTCAGCCTTATCTGGGTCCTGTCCTTAAGCTCCTCTCACATATCATTGCTCAGGGTCTTCTGTGTCCCTTGGGTGAATGCCCCTAATGCCCCTCTCCCACCAGTGCTCAGTCCCCTCTTGGACAAACCTCACCCCCCATGGCTCACTCTCCACTGAACCTGAGGTGACCTGGTTGTCTTCAAGAACTCTGGGTGTTAGTCACATTCAGGTTAATGTCAGTACAACATCTGTGGCCTTACATGCATATCCAAGACAACAGTACTGAGGAAACTTGGAGAATGTGGATACTTCCTCTTTCCAACAACCTCAATAGGCCTCTGGTACTGCCATGCAGACAGCCTCCTCACCAATGCCTGAAAACACAAGACAATATTAATGATGGTCAATTCCAAGAGCACTGAGGACCTCATTCCACCAGTCATAGTCCACCATTTTCACACCTTTTCTCAAGTAGCTCAGCTCTTATGAGTGATGTAGAATGCCCAGAATTTCTGCCTTTCCTCTGATCATTGGATAAAAAAGCATACATTTAAGAATTTTCAAGATCTTCTCTGGTATGGGCTGCTCTCTTTTCACCAGAGAGTAGCCCTTCTACCACATCTGCATGAGGCTCAAATCACACCTCCAAGGAAGTGTGTGAAATGTGGCCAAGAAAAATTTCCTATCATCATGGAGGACTTCTTTACACCTTTTAAGTAGCACCATTCCCACTGTCCCTGAGGTCACTGAGACATTGTCCTGAGGGATACTCTCCAAAAGTTTCCAAAACCTCTAAGGCCTGTAAGGGTGTAACCCTCTCCCAAAAGAACTCCATTTCCTCTGGATTCTTTGTTCAAACACCCTTCATCTAACTTGGCTCAGTCTTCTCTGTGTTCTGCCTGAAATCTCCTCTCAACCACCATAACTCAGAGTCTTCTGAGTCATCTGGGAGTGCACACATCTCCCAACAGTGCACAGTCTTCTCTGGGTTCTGTCCTTAACCTCCCTAACAAAACATTTCTCAGGATCTTGAGTACTGTGGGTGAGTGCCCCTCTCCCACCAGTACTTAATCCACTCTGGGTATTTTGGGTGTTCACCCTTCACCTACCAGTCCTCAATTTCCCTAGGCAACCTGGTTCCCTTAGTGAACACTCTGGATAAGCCTCTTTCTTGCTAATATCAGTGCCATATCTCTGGCCTTATCTGTGTGTCCAGGCCAACAAGACTGGAAACTAGAAAATATGTGGATATTTCCCCTTTCCAGGAACCTCAATAGGCCTTTGGTGCTGCCATGCAGACAGCCTCCTCGCCAATGCCTGAAAACACAAGACAATTTTAATGGATGTCAATTCCCACAGCACTGAGGACCTCATTCAACGACTCATAGTGAACTATTTCCACACTTTTGTTCATGTGGAAGAGCTCTTATGAGTTATGTGGCATGGCCAGATTTTGCCATTCATCTGACCAGTGAATGGAAAGCATATATTTAAGTATATTCAGGATCTTCTCTGATATGTCACTGGCTGCTTTCTTTTTGACAAGAGAAAAACCTTCCTAGGACCTCTGGGTCAGGCACAGTGTACACTTTCAAGGGACAATGTAAAATGTGGGGAAGGACAATTTCTTATCATGGAGGACTTTTCTAGACCATTTAAATAGCACCATTCCGGCGATTATCAAAAATACAAGCAACAACAGGTGTTGGCGAGGATGTGGGGAGAAAGGTACACTCATACATTGCTGGTGGGGCTGCAAATTAGTGCAACCACTCTGGAAAGCAGTGTGGAGATTCCTTAGAAAACTTGGAATGGAACCACCATTTGACCCAGCTATCCCACTCCTTTGCCTATACGCAAAGGACTTAAAATCAGCATACTACAGAGATACAGCCACATCAATGTCCATAGCTGCTCAATTCACAATAGCCAGATTGTGGAACCAACCTAGATGTCCTTCAATTGATGAATGGATAAAGAAACTGTGGTATATATATACAATGGAATATTACCCTGCCATAAAGAATGATAAAATTATGGCATTTGCAGGCAAATGGATGAAATTGGAGAATATCATGCTAAGTGAGATAAGCCAGTCTCAAAAAACTAAAGGACGAATGATCTCGCTGATAAGTGGATGATGACACATAAGGGGGGTGGGGGTGGGAGGGGTTAGTGTTAGGGTTAGGGTTAGGATTAGGGAGGGGGCAAAAATGGAGGAAGGAAGGACTGTATAGAGGGAAAAGAGGAGTGGGAGGGGTGGGGGGAAGGGAAAAAATAATAGAATGAATCAAACAACATTACCATATGTAAATTTATGATTATACAAATGGTATGACTTTAACCCATGTACAGACAAACAACATGTATCCCATTTGTTTACAATAAAAAAAAGAAGCATACTAAAAAAAATAAAATAAAATAAATAAATAGCACCATTTCCACCATCCCTCTGGTCACTGAGACATTGACCCAAGTGGCAATCTTGAAAACGATCCAAGAACACTGACACCTGTAGGAGAGAAACCCTATCCCAATAGAACTCTATCTCCTCTGGATCCTGTGGTCAAAGATCCCTCATCTAACTTGCCTCAGTCTTCTCTAGGTTCTTCCCTAAAACTTCTCAGCCCCTTTGCTCAGGGTATTCTTTGTCCTCTGTGAGAGTACCCCTCTCCCACCAGTGCTCAGTCTTCTAAGGGTCATGTCCTTAATCTTCCCAGCCCCACCATTGCTCAGGGTCCTGTGGGTGAGAACCCCTCTCCCACCAGTGTTCAGTCTCCTCTGGGTTTGTGGGTGGACAACCTTCAAATAACAGTACTCACTCTACGTTGTTTCCCCTAGTGAACTCTCTGGGTGAGTCAATTTCCTGCTCATTTCAGTATACCATCTCTTGTCTAATCTGCATGTCCAGGCCAACGCAGCTGTAGAAACTGGAGAGATATGGATACTTCATCTTTACAACAACCTTAATAGGTCTTTGAGGCTACCATGCAGAAAGGCTCCTCACAAATTCATGAAAAATCCAAGACGATTTTAATGGATGTCAGTTCCCACAGAACTGAAGACCTTGTTCCACCACTCATAGTTCACCATTTTCACACCTTTGCTGAAGTGACTGAATTTTTATGGGTGAGGTAGATTCTCAGCATTTCTAACATGTCTTTGAGCAGTGGATGTAAAGCATGTATTGAAGTATTTTCATGATATTCTCTGATATGTCACTGGCTGCCCTTTTGACAAGAGAGGAAACCTCCTAAGATCTCTGGATCAGACACAGGCAGCCCTTCAAGGGACAATTTGAAATTGTCATGGACAATTTCCCATCATCATGAAGGAGTTCTTCAGATCTTTGATAAAACACCACTGTCCCACCACCACTGAAGACACAGAACTTTTCTCTTAAAAAGGGTCCACAGACTGTGAGTCATCTTGAAGAGAACCGTTCTTTCAACAAATGTCAGTCTGCTCTGGCTCCTGTGGTCAAGAACACCTCATCTAACTTTACTCAGGCTTTTCTGGGTCTGTTCCTGCCCTAAATTGCCCCTCACCCATCATTGCTCTTGAATACTTGGGATGAGTGCCCCTCATCCACTAGTGCTCAGACTCAACTGGGTCCTCTTGGTGATAGCTCCTCTACTAACATTGTGCAATTTTCTTACTTTGAGCCAATAAGTTCATCTAACCTGACCTTACTCAGTCTCCTCAGGGTCCTGTGGGTAAGTCCCCTACACCTAAAAGTGTTCATTCTCCTCTGTTTTCTTTTTTTTCTGCATTACCTAACCATTCTTTTCTCATTCTACTCTGGGTCCGTTCAGTGAGTTCCCCTTCAACTGAGAGTGCTCAGTATTCTCTCTGTCCTCTTTCAGGTTCTCCAAGGCAACTCTTGTTCAGATTCCTCTGGGTCCTGTGGGTGAAGGCCCCTCTCCTGACAGTGCTCAGTTTTCTTTGGGTCCTGTTCTTAATCTCCCTGCACACATCATTGCACAGAATCATCTAGGTCCTCTGGTGAGTGCCCCTCACACACAGGTGCTCAGTTTTTTTCTGAATATTGTTTTGAATTGTCCCTTACCATTCAGTACTCTAACTCCTCTGTGTCCTCTGGGTGAGTGTCCCTCCCCCACAAGTGTTCAGTCTTCTCTGGATCCTTCCCTAAATTTCCCCTCATCCACCATTGCTCAGAGTACTCTGAGCCCTGTGGGTGAGCGCACCTCACACACTAATGCTCTGATTCCACTGGGTGCTTTTAGTGATAGCTCCTCTCCTAACATGGCTCAGCCTTCTTAGTTTAAGTTGCTATGTTTGCCTAATCTGTTCTTACTTAGTTTCTTTCAGTCCTCTGGGTGATCACACCTCACCTGAATGTGCTCATTCTTGTCTGTTTCTTTTGTCTGTGTTCCCTAAACTTTCCATGATCATTCTCTTCTGGGTCCTTTTTGTGAGTGCTATCACTTTAGAGTACTCAGCCTTCTTTCTCTCTTGTTCCAATGTCTCTGAGGCAATCCTTGATCAGACATACCTGGTCCTGTGGGTTAGCATGCTTCACCTGACAGTGTTCAGTCTTCTCTGGGTCCTATCCTTAATCTCCCTTCACACCATTTCTCAGGGTCATCTGGGTTCTATGGTGAGTGCCCCCTGCACAAAGATGCTCAGTTTTTCCTGAATATTGATTTGGGGCTCACCTTACCCTCCAATACTCTGTCTCCTCTGTGTTCTCTGGGTGAACACCCCTCATCCAGCAGTGCTCAATAAAACCTTGGACCTCTTGGTGAGTGCCCCTCACCCAGCAGTTCTCAGTCTCCTCTGTGCAATGTGCTAAGTTCCCCTTGCCAATCTTATTTCACCGTCATCTGGCTCATGTGTGTGATCATAGGTAGCCTAATATTGCTCAACCTTTTCTGGGTTTTGTCTTAACTTCACATACCCACCATTACTCAGGATCCTCTGAATCCTGTGGGTGAGTGCCCATCTCCTACCCGTGCTCTGTCCCCTATGTTTATTGTGTGTATTTTCATACTTGTGCCACCATTTCTCCCTCTTCACTGAGCACTAGGCAACCTGGTCCTATTAGTGAATTCTGTGGGTAAATCCCATTCTGCTTAAAGTCAGTACACAATTTTTGGCCTTATCTGAATATCCAAGCCAACACTACTGTGAAATTTTGTAGAAATGTGGATACTTCCTCTCTCCAACAAACTCAATAGGCCTTTGGCTCTGCCAGCAGACAGGCTCATCTTCAATGCCTGAAATCCCAAAGGATGTCAATTCCCACAATACTGAGGACCTCATTCCACCAATGTACACCACTTCTACACCATTGCCCAATGTACTGAGTACTTATGAGTGTTGTAGCGTGCCCAAGATTTCTGACCCCTTTCTGGGAAAAGTGGATGGAAAGCATATATTTAAGTATTTCTTGATCTTCTCTGATATGTCACTGGCTGCTATCTTTTGACAAGAGAGGAAACCTCATAGAATCTTTGTGTCCGGAACAATGCACACCTTCAAAGGACAGTGTGAAATGTGGTCAATGAAAATTTCCAATCATTATGGAGGACTTCTTCAGACCTTTGATAAAGCCCATTCCCACCATACCTCAGGTAAATAAAACCTTGGCCCAAGGGATACTCTCAAAGGGTGCAAAAACATCAGAGCTGTATAGATGAGAACTGCTCTCACAGAAGACCTCCATCTCCTCCCAATCCTGTAGTCAATCACCCCACATCTATCTTTGCTTTGTATTCTCTGGGTTTGGTCATAATCCTCCTCTCAACCATGATAGCTAAGGGTCTTCTGAGTCCTTTGTGTGAGCACCCCTCATCCAGCAGTTCTCAGTACACTCTGGGACATCTGGTTGAGTGCCCCTCACACAGAAGTTCTCAGTCTCCTCTGTGCCATGTGCTACATTCCCATATACAATCTCATCATTGACTCATGGGTGTGATCACACATAGCCTAATATTACTCAGCCTTTCCTGGGTTCTTTCTTAACCTCACATACCCCACCATTGCTCAGCATCTTCTGAGTCCTATTGGTGAGCATCCCACTCCCACCAGTGCTCAGTCTTCTCTGAGTCCTGCACTTAATCTCCCCTTCCACACCATTGTTCAGGGTCCTCTGAGTCCTGTGGGTGAGTGCCCCTCTCCCACCAGTTCTCAGTCCCCTGTGGGTCATGTGGGAGGGCACACTTCCAACATCCACTCCACTGAGCCCTACGCAACTTGATTCTCTTAGTGAAATCTCTGGGTGAGTCCCATTCCACCTAAATTTATTGCATCATCTTGGGCCTTTTATTCATGTAAAGGCCAACATTACTGTGGAAAGTTAGAGAGATATGGATACTTCCTCTTATCAACAACCTTAGTAGGCCTTTGTTGCTGCCTTGCTGCAGGCTTCTCACCAATGCCTGAAAACTGTAGTGTATTTTAATGGATGTCAATTTCCACAGCACTCAGGACCTCGTTCTACCACTCATCAAACACCATTGCTCAAGTGACTGAGTTCTTATGGGTGATGTAGCAAGCCCAGGATTTCTGACATTTTTCTGAACAGTGAATGGCGAGCATATATTTCAGTATTTTCAGGATCTTCTCTGATATGTAACTGGCTGCTCTCTTTTGACAAGAGAGGAATCCTTCTAGGACTTCTGAGTCAGGCATAATGCACAACTTCATAGGACAGTGTGAAAGGTGGCCAAGGACAATTTCCCCTCATTATGGAGGACTTCCCCAGGCCTTTGAACAAGTACCACTGTCCCACCACCCCTGATGGAACTGAGACTACGGCCCAAGGGACTCTCTTGATAAGGGTCCAAATATTATGGGTTACCTTGATGAGTACACCACTTCCAACAGAAATCTGTCTCCTCTGGTTCCTGTGGTCAAGCGCACCTCATGTAACTTTGCTCAGGCTTCTCTGAATCCTGCCCTATGTCTCCCCTTCCCCACCATTTCTCAGGTCTTCTGTGTCCTATGGGTGAATATCACTCACCCACCAGAGCTAAGTTTTCTCTGGGTTTTGCCCTAAATCTCTCCTCACCCACCTTTGCTGAGGGCGATCTGAGTTCTGTGTGTGAGCACCCCCCATTCAGTTTGTTGATTCCCCTGGGTCCTCCAGTTGATTGCCCCTCTCCTAACATAGCACAGCTTTCTTTATTTAAGCTAAGTTCACCTAACCTGTTCTTACTCAGTCTCCTTTGAGTCCTGCAAGAGAGCGCCCCTCTACTAAAATGCTCAGTCTTCTCCTTTTCTATTTTCTGAGTTTCCTCACCATTCCTTGCTCATTCCTCTCTGGGTCCTTTGGGTGAGTGCTGCTCACCTAAGAATGCTCAGTCTTCTCTCTGTCTTATTCTATCTTCCCCAAGGAAGTCCTTGCTCAGACTCTTCTGGGTCCTGTGGTTGAGCACCTCTCCACTGACATTGCTCAGTCTTCTCTGTGTGCAGTCATTAATCTCCCTTCACACCCCACTGCTCAGTGTTATCTGAAATCCTTTGGTTAGTGCTCCTTGCACATAGGAGCTCAGTTTTACCTCAATATTGTTATGGAGTACCCCTTACCCTCCAGTACCCTGTCCTGTCTGTTTCCTCTGGATGATTGCACCTCATCCAGCAGTGCTCAGTATTCTCCTGGGCCTCTGGGTTAGTGCCCTCACCCTGAAGTGCTGAGTCTCCTCTGAGTCATGTGCTAAGTTCCCCTAGCCAAACCTTACTGAGCCTCACCTTTCTCCTGTTTGTGAGTACTTATAGCATAACAGTGCTCAGATTTCTCTGGATTCTGTCTTAATCTCACATTCCCCACCATTGTTCAGATTCTTCTGTGTCCTTTGGTGAGTTCCCCTTGTGCACACTTGCTCATTTCCCTGAATACTATTACCAAGTACCCCTTACCTTTCTGTTCTCAATCTGCTCTTCATCCTCTGGTGAGTACCTCTTTCCCACCTTTACTGAGACTCCTCTTAGTCCTCTGGGTCTGTGCCCTTAACCCAATAGTGCTCAGTAACTTCTGGGTCTGTGGTTGAGTGCCCTTGCCCAGTGGAGCCCAGGCTTCTCCCTGTCCTATGCACAGAAAATCAGATCAAATGGAACATTTGTGGCTCTTGGCTCCTTTGTGCAAGATGAGTGGGTGTTACTGGTGGAAAGGAAGTTAGTTTTGTGTGTAGGAAGCGAGTTCCACACATTTCTGTAAATCTTCACCATGGAATGGCTACATAGATACACATTCCTGCTTTATTAGCTTTTGCTTGATCACTGCATTAAATGGAGTCAATGCACCAAACAACACACCATTCCACAACAGGTGGTTGCTGCCCATTTCCCTGTTGTAGATACCTCATGTGACTTGGGATGGGCATGGACAGGAAGGGACCTGGAGTAGAGCAATGCCATGTGTTCCTGTGAATGTGACTCAGGTGAGTCCTGATCAGGGATGATAGCAAGATTGGGTGCATGTGAATCTGATTCAGGTGATCCCTGTTCAGGGGTGATAGCAAGACTAGGTATATGTGAGTGTGACTCAGGTGAGTCCCGAGCAAATGTGATAGTCTCAAGCAAATGTGATAGTGAGTCTGGGTGCATGTGAACGTGACTCCTGTGAGTCCTCAGAAGGGGTATAGCAAGACTTGGTGCAGCAATCCTGAAGATTAAGGTGGGAGAACAACAGCACAGGGTCACCTCACTCAGTTCCTGGCTCTTGAATTCAGGGTGGACTTACAGGCCCAAGAGCCCAGCCCTGCCCGTGGAAGCCCTGGCTTCTTCACACAGGTTCCCAGACACACATGGTGCCTAAGGAGGTTCACCAGGGTTTGCAGGGTTTGGGGCAGGGTCAGTTCTGTCCACTGCTAAGCTGTGACGTTTCCTCCAGCCTCTACATTTCCTGTTTCTCCCCAGGGTCCAGGGCTGCTGTCCTCACCAGGATCCTCCTGCCCTCTGTACTCTCCTATCACTCTTCTCCTGTGGCCTACCTACTGCATTCCTCTTGAGGAACCTAAACCCCTGGGCAGTACTGTGCTTGGGTTCTTCTTGCTTCCTCTGGACCTGAAGTCAGGGCTTTAGGATATCACACTTACCTCCATGCAGAGCAATCCCCAAGGACATTCATGAGAAAGAGATTCCACTGGACACTGAGAGGGAGGAAACAGGCATCCACCCTTGTGAAACCTGAGAATCTAGCACTTGGCAACATAAATAAAAGCAGAGGAGGAATGTCAGATGGAACCCTCCTGGTGGGCAAAGACCTTTCTTAAAAAGAAATTACCAAGTGCCAGGGAGGAGGAGTTTAAATTGACATTTCTAAACATGCATGACCAAAGAGCCAGTGAGAAGAAGTTGGAAAGCTCATTGGAAATGGGACAAGCACATGCCCCAGGCCCCAGCTCACCTTCCTGGGGTTACTTATGCAGAAAGAGCAATCAGAGAAAGCTCTGCAGCTGGATCATGTCTAGAAATAATGAAGCCCTTGAAAGGGGAGGAGGTGTTCATGCAGGAAGGCAGAAGAGGCCTATAAAATCTGCAGGGCAATGTGATGTGGAAATTGTTTTCAGACCAGTGAGGAAGCACTCCAGTGGTGAAGAGTGAAGGTGAAGCAACGAAGGAGCTGGAAACAATGAACACAATGCACAGGGCCACAGTTCAACTGCAGAGTTCAACACCTTAAGAGTGGGAGCAGGCACTGTGGGATGAGATCAACCAAGGCACCCTGGCTCTGCACATGTGCGGTTCTGCAGTTTTGACCATGGGGTCATGTGCATCTGTGCACAGGGAGGTGGTCTTGGAAGACTGTGGTGTTCCTCAGCTGGGTATCTGGGGAAATTCTCCTTGTGTGCTCTACACTAGATAGTTGTCCTCCCAAATGGGGCTGTACTCTGGATGCCTGCCTCTTCCTGGAAAGCCCTGCTCTGCCACCTTCCATTCCCTGTGGCCCTCTCCCAACAGCTCTGTAGCTTCCTCTGCAAGGCCCCATCCCAGGCCAGGCCTGCATGCCAATCCCAAGAGGCCAAGGCCACAGAATTGGCTCCATCACCCTCAATGCCAGACTTGACACTCTGTGAGCTTCAGTACTGCCCACCTCCCCAGGATCAGTGCAAGCAGTGGGACTGAGCCTCCTTTGAGGTGTTCTGGAGGATCCATAGGGGGCCAGACTGTGGAGGTTTGATGGAGAGACACAGAAGGTGAGTAAAGAGCATGTGAGGGTTGTGGGGCAGGATGGGCAGGGTGGTGAGAGGGGTGCACCCATGTGGGTTCTGACCTGAGAGTGTGAGGGCAGGAGGGGCTCCTGGTTTCATCTTGCTGGGGAGCTGTGCAGGCAGAGCTTCCATTGCTGAGAGCACCTTTTCTTCCCTGAGTCCTGCAGGATGCTCCACACACCTGGGATAATGGACAATCTGCCTCAAGTCTGTAATGGAACATGATTGCCTCAACCTACAAATGGCAGAGGAGGTTCAAGGGGTTGATGTCCCTTGGCAGTGCTTGGCCCACAAGCAATGAGAGGCAAACCAGGAACCAGAACCCAGTTCCATCTGCCTGGGAGCCATGCTTTACCTGGTGCAGCCAGTACCCTCAATGGGAAGATGCAGACATGAGCTGATCAATAAGAGGCCAGGTCCTGTCCTATGGTCTGCAAGACTGTTCTGCCTTGGTGTTCCAGTGAATTGAGAGGCACAGTTGCCAGCATGTGTCCCCAAGGGAGCCCCATGGTTGTTGGGCTCATTCAGAGACTTGGACATTCCTAGCCTTAACTCCAAGAGCACAGATAAGACTGTGTGTACAGAGGATATGAGGCACAAGGCCAGGGGTCAGTTCCAGACCTCATTCAGGACTATGCCCAGCCAGATCAAAAGGAGGTGAAGGCCAAGAAAAGACCAGGCCAACCCCATCTATACACACCTAGCTGAGCCCAGCATATGACTGTGATGGGGCAGGGCTAAGCATGTGAGGCAGAGCAAGTCTGGGTCTGCTGGGGACTCACCTCCTCCACAGGTGGTCTGGGATCATCCTGGGCTCTCATGCTGGCTGTCTATGAATGTTTGAATACCTACAAGCATTTGTTGATTTGAAGTACTGTGTGTGGAATCCAGGGGCTCTCTGCCAGATATTTTTTTAAAAAATCACAGGGTCTTGCTAAGTGGGTCAGTTTGGCCTCAAACATGAAATCCCAGATCCTTAGCCTCCTGGTAGCTGGCATTCCAGGTGTAGCCACTGCACCCGGTTCTGTGGATGTTGTAACTCAGTCTTCACACTCAGGGGAACACACGGGCACCCTATGGGGTAGATCTGAGGTCTTTTCTGCAGTGATCTTCTGGCAGGTTCTAGATCTCCTGAGTTTTTGGAGGACAGTGGGGTCCTGGGGCAGTTTTTGTAATGGCTGAGAATGTGGCTGCAGATTTTGCTGCTGACCAGTACTGAGGAGGTGTGTTCAATCAATAGGTGAAAGAAACATAATGACGCTGACCATAACTGAATAAAAAGATCTGACCCTTGTAGATTGAGAATTGACCCTGACCTGAGGCACTTATGCCCATGAAGGGAGAAAAGAGTTGTAGTGAAAGGTCAATAGAAACATATGCCTCCTTCCAGGTACAAGGCAATGTGGGCTCTTTTGGAAAATCCAGACAGCAGGTGTCCCTGTTCCTCTGTGTTGATGGCCTGGCTCAGCACTCCTGAGTAGAGAGGAGAAGGCCTCATCCAGCCTGGTCAGAGAGGGAGTGGAAGAGTCTACCATATGCCTTTCTGCTCAGCATTGACAATAGAATGAGTGAGGATTTGCTGCTTTCTCTGCCTTTATCCCCCTGCTTGCAGACCACAGAGATCTCCCGTGGCTCTTGGCAAAGGTTTCTGGTGGTCTCCATGCAGGCCACTGGTCTCTTCTGACCTCATCTTCTCCACCTACCCAGAGGATTTCATGGCAATGGGTGCAGTTTTGTAACAAAATAAAGAAAGAATTGAATTGCAGGTAGAATGCTTTCCAATGGCTCTGGGTGTGTGGTAGCAGCCAGGGTTACCTGGTCAAAGTGTTGATGCCTCACAGACCCCTCAGGTGGGGCACCTGGGAGCCTGCCCTCCTCACAGAGTGACTCCCAGATAGAACTGCAGAAGTCACATGATAGAAGTGGTAGATGAATAACAGGGGATGCAGGAGCTATTAGCTCCACCTTTAGAGAAATGGTCTTGGTTTTGGGACCATGCTGAGGGGTGAATGAGGAGATGTGGGGTTCAGATAGCAAGGTTCTGGATGCACATGGGGTCAGGAGGATGGGGAGTGAGAAAGGAGTTAGGTCTAAGAAGCTGCTGTGAGCCCCATATCCTCACAGATAGCCCTTTGTGCTGGACACCCACAGAGCCCTGAGAAAAAGGCAGTCCCATGAGGTGAAAGGGGTTCCTGGGCACTTGAACAGGAGAGAGACTGCAGCCAGGGAACCTGGAGACTTGAAGGGCAGGAAGCAGATATTGACCAGGGCAGCTCTCCACTACAAGACCACCTGTTGCTGCATCTGGCACAGCCCAGGCACTTGCTTTAGGACTCCAGGTAAAGTTCAGCCAAGGAACCACTCTGAGCCTGTTTTGGTACTCACTTTGGCTAAAAGTGTCTTCTCCACTGATTCCTACAGTCTGTCATTTCCCCTCTGAGCAGAGACTTGATCAGACCAAAGGACAGGTCATGTCCATCCTGGCCACACAGGACCATAACACTTGGAGGACAATCAGCAATGTCTTCTGAAACAGTTGCTCAGCAGGAAAGAATTGTCAGATTGAGCCTGATCATGTGCCAACCCTACCAAATCAGGCATTGCCCAGGCTTCTGAGCAGGTTCCCCTGTTGTCCACTAGGGGAGCCATTGGGCAGCTCTGTGTGCTTGTTCTCACTCAAAAGCTCTGGGTGCCCTTGAGGGTATCTCCACACCAACCCTACACCCCTCAAGACTAGGATGCACTAGACGTGGGATGATGACAGGGCCTGATTAAAATGAAAGAATTTCAAAGAAACTCCAAATTGCTTTTTCCACAGTGCCTGCCATTTGCTACCAGGGTCCATCTCTCTGCCAGCAGTTATCCCACACCTGGGAGGGGAGCTTGGCCAGGCCACAGCCTGGCCCAGGAAGGAAGGTAGGGCTAGGGGCACTGACCCTGCTCCCACCAGGGTTCTGGCTCTCCACCTGCGTGTCTCCTGCATCATTGCTTCTGGATTGCAGTGCTTCCGCAGATGGTGTTGGCTGATCAGTTTCTTCCCTTTGGCCAAATTGTGATTAAATTCATTTTTCTCTTATTTCTGAAGCTGGCAAAGACCCCAGTCCCATCAGCAGGGACTCCAGGAAGACAAATATCCTCCCCGATGCCTGCTCCCCTGCACAGATTTCCTAGGGTCCCCAGACTGCTGACCCTGGCGCCCCGTACTGAGGCACTATCCATGTGCCCTGCACAGTTGCCATGTACCTGGGGGTTTCATATGCCAGGGTCCACTCATTCCCCTCCTGGGCTCCCCACCCTCCTTCCCTTCTCCCCTGTACCAGGCCCCACAGCAAGTCCTGCTAAAGACATGGGACCCCCAACTGCCCAGCCCACCCCAAGATACTCCTGGGATTCAGGGCAGGTCACTGGGAACTGTCAGGGCTAGAGAGAGAGTCCAGAGGGAAGGGCCTGTGAGCCTGGAAGTCCACCCCATGCTTAATTTCCCCTCCCCAGTTCAGCATTGCAGGAGGCAGCATCTGGAGCCCAACCTAGGAAAGAAATGGAAGAACCTTGTTTAGAGTCCTTGGGCAGGAATTCTGGAACCTGACCAGCAGTTGGACAGTCTTCATGGGTGAGGGCTGGAGGGAGCCCACAACTCTAGGGCATGGGGGTGCTGAGTCATGAGGTATGGCTGCTGTCTTGTGGGTGCCCAGTTGTGGTATCACCTGGGCTGGGCCCTGGGCCCTCATTATATCATTGCAGGCCACTATCAGGGAAGGGCTCAGTAGGGCAGAAGGGGAACTTAGGGGAGCCCAGCCCCTTCTCCAGAGCCAGAGGCCCCCCAGGGCCTCCCCACAGTATAGAAACATGGTCTGCAGTCGAGGACACAGGACAAATGTCACACAACTTTCCAAACACTGACCATGTAATGAGCCATGAAAACCTCCAGTAAAATTAAAGAATATTGAGGGTGTGTAGTGAAGTGTATGTATGTGATATGTGTAATGGGTGTGTGGTGAGTGTGTGGACACATGAGTGCTGTTCACATGGTGTGTGTGTGTGTTTTGATATGTATTGTATGATGTATAAGTAGGTGTGTATGCCCGTGGACTGTGCTGTGTGTAGTGTCATGTATGTTGTGTGATGTGTAAGGTTTTGCACACATGGTGTGTGCTGTGTTGCATTGTGTGTGTTGTGTGATGTGTATGGAGTTATGTGTGCATATGGTATGTGCTGTGTGTTCCATTGTATGTTGTGTGATCTGTAGAGATGTTTGTACACTGGTGGGTATACTGTTGCAATGTGTGTGTTGTGTGATGTGTAAGAAGGTGTGTGCATGTGGTGTGTGCTGCATTGCATTTTGTACATTGTGTGATGTGTAAGGAAGTGTTTGTGCACATGGTGTGTACTGTGTTGCATTGTGTGAGTTGTGTGATGTGTTAGGGAGTGTGTGTGCATGTGTTGTGTGCTATGTTGCATTGTGTCCATTGGGTGAGGCCTCAGGAGATGTGTGTGCACATGGTGTGTGCTGTTTTGAATTGTGTGTGTTTTGTCATGTGTAAGGAGGTGTGTGTGCAAGTGGTGTGTGTGCATTGTGTTGTATGTTGTGTATCATGTAAGTAGGTGTGTTTGCCATGGACTGTGCGGTGTGTCATGTGGTGTGTGTGGTGTGATGTGTAAGGAGGTATGTGCATGTGGTATGTGCTTTGTGTTGCATTGTGTGTGTTGTGTGAGGTGTAAGGAGGTGTGTGTGTGCACGTGGTGTGTGCTGTGTGTTTTGTCCCTCAATTCAATTTGATCGAGCATTGCAGAGCAAGTCCCTCAGGATCACCCAGTACTGGTGCCACCCTGTCCTCTTGTGGCCAGGGGCAGATATGATGACTACATAATCCCTATGTGCACAGAACAGGATGAGGCAGACAATGAAGTCCTGAGCCTGATATATCAGCCAAGGCCTGAGACTTCACAGAATTCCAGCGTCCAGGTGGACACTGGCTGGTGGGGTTGGTGCCCAACAGGAGCCTGCCTACCTATGCCTAGTGGAGGACAGGCTGGAAACACCCTGCCCTCCTTGTGGCAGCCCCAGAAAGCCACCCATGGCTGTGCTCAGTCTATGTTTAGGGATCCCAGGAGCTAGCTCATGTGGCACATAGAAGACCACAGGTGTTAGGACCACACTGTGTGCTCAGTGGCCATGTTTGTAGTGTGTGGATTCTTAGGCTGCAGCATCCAGTGCTCACGTACAGGAAAGAAGGCTGTGTTAGGAAGCCAGGGTGCTTGCTGCTGGTGAGTGGCTCTGATAGAGACCCTACACAGACCAGGATCCCCTCTCCCCACCCTCCCTCTCTTTCTCCACCACTAAAGCCTACCAGCTAAGATAGAGGGTGGCCCTTGTTCAATCCCAGGAGAGGATCCCTGGGGCCTGTGCAACCTCCTCAGGATCCAAAGAGACACCTGCTCAAGGGAAGGGTCCTGACCAGGACAGGGCTGTAGAATCCCTTCTCTGGGATGCTGAGCCAGGATGCTCTCTAATAAAAGTAATGCCTTCCTTCTCAATGTTTATTCTTGGTGTCCCCTGGGTGTGCTGAGTCTCCAGTGGTACTGCCAGCATACAGAGTCCTCTGGGCCTGTGCTAAGCAGTGGGATGGAGGGAACTGCCAGAGGCCAGAGGAAAAAGTAGGGTGCCTGGGGCTGCTGACCTTAAGTCCTTCCCTGAAGCTGTGGAGAGGCTGTGCTTCCCTGCACATGGAGTTACTCAGGGGCCAAGGTTGCATATGAAGATGCTGCATGGACTGTTGGATGTTGCTGGGCATGCAGGGTGGCAGGCTGTTGTGTGGCAAGCTGAAGGTACCCCTCCCAGGAGAGGGCTGTGATGGACCTGGAGCATCAGGTGGCCCATCAAGAGCCTGTACTCATCACAGTGCTGACAACCAATGTGCCAGGGCCAAAGCAGAGCAACTGGCCTGCACAACCTGAGCAACATGGATCCAGGAAGACCCTTTAACCCTTACCCAGATGGTCAGTCTGCAGCAGACAGTCAGTATTTGAGAGATGGGCATGATGTGGTGCTGGAATTGCAGACCTTGTCTAGGTAGCTCCAGGGAACAGTGACACCCTACAATAATTTGTGTGCATCAGACTTACTCCCCGACCTCTACAAAGTAGGTGCTGTCATGAGACCCCATTTACATATAAGGTCTTTGAGGCCCATGAAATTTCATGAACTAACCTGAGATCACACAGTGAATAAGTGGTGGAGCTGGGTAGAACCAGACAAACTGGATCTGGGTTTTCTCCTCCTCATTATGACCAAGGAATGAGGACTTCAAGCACACAGAACAAGGGGTGGACCCTGTGCCCTGAGTGGGGCACCAGGAGTCTCTGTGCCAGCACAGCTGAGGGCACTGCTGTGTAGTGAAGAAGGGAGTGGGGGCACAGACACAAAAGAACGAGGGGCACCTGCCACACCAGAGTTGCTCAAAGCAGACCCAGTAGCAGAGTGTGGAGGTGTAATTCTGGGTGGGAGGAACTTTGGGACCAAGTCAATGTAAGGAGAGGGAGACCCAAGCAAATCTGGCTGGTATGGGCTTCCTGTCCTCAGGGATCTAAAGACACAGGTGTGGGAAGGACCATCTTGTGGTGAGTACAGCAGTTAACTGGTCTGTCTCTAACCCCTGGCGTCTTGATTTCACCTCCCAAGAATCTGGGATGACATCAGTGTCCCTGGGTCTCCTGGATCCCTCTACACTTCCAAATCCTCAGTTTTCTTTCCCATGAAATGGTGTCATTACTCACATGAGGAATCCTGGTAGTTGGGAAGAAAGACCAAATTTCCACATGCTGCACTTGGAATATTTCTTTGATTGACAGAACCACATACCAGCCAGGGCACACAGGGCTGTTAGAAACTGAAACACTTCCAGAGCCCGTTGTCCCAGCACCCCACAAAGGCTGCCTCCCACCCCTGTTTTTCCTCTAGTTGTGGAGACCATGTGTTTCTGGGCTCATCTTCAGCCCCTCACTTGCCATGGGAAATAGCTCTGTTGGCCATGTTAGGGAGCTGAGGACCTGGGTTCCACCAGCCCACCCACCTCTGCCTGTTTTGTATCCTAGGGCAGACTCTGGATCCATGGGGCACATGGCACTAAAGGCCAATGACTCCTAACTAGGTGTAGTGACATCAAGAAGGGACCCTGGAAACAGGGAGGAAAGAATCTTCAGCAGTCCAAATGGGTTCTTTCTCCCAGCCCTCTGGGACCAAACAGAATGCAGCTCAGGCCCCAGCCAACCTTGAGAATCTGGGCAGGACCCAGGAGTTTAGAGTCACCCAAGGTCACACAGAGGAACAACATTGCTGTGCAAATCATTCCCAGATCCCTAAACAGGGTTGGGGATCCCTAGAGAGCCTGCGTGGGCTCACTGACAGCCAACCATGCTCAGCAGCAGGCAACCTGCCTCTGTCCTCAGGACTCCTGTGGTGCACTGGATCTGGCTAGTAGTGGTCAGCAGGGGGCATACCCCATTGTCCTGAGTCCTTGGTTCTGATCCATGGCTCATGTCCCTTCCCATACTGTGGAATCAAGGTGAACTCCAGAAGTTCAGCATCTAACCACATTACATGGCCACAAATGTGGTAGCAGGGAGTGAGCTGGAACCCTGACCACACCGACCACAACTGGGGACCATGTGAAAATCAGCTGGCCTTGGGCAGTCTAGACACGTGCTCTGCATACCCACCACCTGCCTATCCGGACCAGAATTGAGAAACCTGTTCCTGTCGTTGCCTCTGTTCCAGCTGGCAGAACCAGGTGAGCCATTGAGTGCCCTGCCCTGTGTGCCCAGGGCCTCTGAGGACCATGGCTGCAATGCTGAGGTTCTGGCTAACCTATGTAGACATGTCCCCAGAATGACATGCATCTGCTGCCCAGGGGAGGAGCAGGGCACAGGGTGGGCCTTGCTCTGGGCCTCACTTTCCTGCCCTAGAGAGAGAGAAGGCTGCTGTGATGATGACTGGTGGGCTCCCAGAACAATCAGCAGGCTGTCTACAGGTGGGCAGGCAGGTGGGTGGCCAGGGCCAGTTGGAGGACTTTGTGGGTTGGTGCTTCCAAACACCAGGGTACATGCCTGTAGGTGGTTGTCTGTGGAGTGGGAGGCCTGAATCCCTAAACCAAGGCACATCTCCCCCAACCCAGGGCTGAGGTGCTAAGAGTGCTTGGCATCAGGTAATCAATTTCTTCCTGCTTCTGCTTGCCAGCCTAATGAGTGATATTGCCCAAATACCTGAGAAAGTGAGTACCTTTCTTCCTGAAGTGGGGGGGACATGTGATGGGGGTAAAATGTGCATCTGGCCCCAGGGCCTCCAGCAGCAGGTCAGGCCAGGAAGATCCCAGTTTCTAATCTGTGCACTGAGATTGGCCATAGATCTTCAGCAAATGCTGTGACTGCTCTGGCTCTGTCCCCACCATGTAACATGGGAACAGCAGGGCTACTTACTTCCAGAGGGTCTCAGAGGGGCAGATGGGTCTTCTGTCCACTCCACATACTGCATGGGAAACTCTGGACTCGGATTGTTCCCAAGGGCACTAGCTACTTAGAAACGAAAGCAGGAAAGGGTTAGGGATAGGGTTAGAAGCCCTAGTGATACTAACAGATGGTCCCTGGACCAGTCACTACTGGACCCAGCCTGGTCACAACAGTTCCTTGACCTGGTCACAACTGAATCCTGACCTGCTCAAGCACAGGGCCCTGAACTTGTCACAACTGGGCACTGACATGGTCACACACTGGGACCTGACCTAATCATATCTGGCCCTGACTCTGGTCACACTCTGTGTCCTGGTCTGGTCAGAGTCTGTATCCTGACCAATGTCACACTTCTGACCCTGGCCTTTGTCTCACTCTGGGCCATTACCCAGGTCATATACTGGGCCCTGACCCTGGTCAACACTGTGCTCTGTCCTGATCACAACTAAGCTGTGACCTGGGGACACTCTGGACACTTTTCCTGGTCTCACGATGGTCCCTGACTCTGGGCACACTCTGAGCTCTGATCTAATCACACTCCACCCTGACCATGGTCACACTTGGGGCCCTGGCCCTTGTCATACTCTGGGTCCTTAACCTGGTCACATACTGGGCCTTGACTCTAGCCCTCTTACACTCTGAGATTTGTCCCTTGTCACACTCTGTATCCTGAACCTGATCACACTCTGGGCCCTGACCCTGGTCACACTCTTTATCCTGACCCTGGTCACATCCTGGGCTTTGACCCTGGTCACATTTTATACCCTGACACTGATCACACTCTATACCCTGACCCTGATCACTCTCTGGGCCTTGATCATGGACACATTCTGTATCCTAATCCTGTTCATACTCTGTACCCTGTCATTGGAAACATTCTGGGTCTTGACCATGGCCACACTCTGGGGATTGACTATGGTCACACTCTGGGCCTTTGTCCTGGTCATATTCTGGGGCCTGGCCTTGGTCACACTCTATCCTGATCCTGGTCACACTCTGGGGCCTGGCCTTGGTCACACTATAGGCCCTTTCCATGTTCACCTATGCAGCACTTTCCTGTGGGGTGAGAGAGTGAGGAGGAAGCATCAGGCTGGCTGTCAGGAGGCCTGAGTGTGCTCAGAGGGCAGAAGTGCATCCCGCAGGCCTCAATGAAGAGTTATCTGTCTTGCCTTCTCCAGGTCCCTCAGAACAGCAAGCGCTTGTCATGAAGTCCTAGCTTACACCTGCCCTGGTGTCCACAGAAGCCTGGCTTACTCCAGAGCCTCCTGTTGCAACATAGGTCTGTAAAAAAAACCACCATTAGCCTCAGTGCCAGCTGGGGTACTGGCCCTTGGCATTGGGGCACCTGTGTCAGCAGGGTGTGGTGGGGCTCAGGCTAGAACATAGTCCAGAGTGTGGGGCTAGGAGCCTGGAATCAGGTCCCCCTGGGACCCCCATGCTTTGTGACCTTGGTGTGGCACTTCCACACTTCAAACCACAAGGATTCCAGGAGAGAATGGACACCCAAGTGAGCCTTTCAGAACACTAGACAGAATGAGCAAGGTCATGGCCACCATTTAGGGTGAAACCACCACTCACCAGATGAGAGCTGGACCCCTCAGGCTCCAGGGGTCATGCAGTTAGATGGTTTTAGTTGTAGCTGTGTTGCCAAGCAAACTGAGTTAGTAGACTCTGGGAGTCCCAACCACTACTCCTCTTAACTGGCATTATAGGCCTCTATCCCAGAGCAGCCTCAGAGAAACTGGGTCCTGTGGCACCACCTCAGGTGAGCAGAATCCTGGGTGGACACCGTTCTATGGGGCCAGCACTCAAGTGAGCTGGGGTGAGGCAGGTCAGATACTATCAGGGATCACCAAGCCTTCCAGTGGCTGGGGCAGGCAGTTGCCCATATGGGGACAGACACACCCTGAGCATCACAGGAGGGTATGCTGGTGACCACAGAGGCAGCAAAGGTGGCACATGCAGCTCCAGCATCCCCTACACTCCAGCCTGGGTCTGTGAATTCAACCAGAATCTCACCTGCCAGGACTCCAGTCCACACTGGATCCAAAGACTCAGGGATAAGAAGGGCAAGGGCCAGGCCTTACTGGGCTTAGAAGCCCCTTGAGAGCCAGACTGATGCCTCCCTCCCTCACCTCCTGCAGCTGCAATAATGCCTGGGTCAGTTTGCCAACCCTTAGGAAATGTACATTTTTTATTCAAGAGGAGCTGACTCACAGCACAAAATGTAGACAGCTCCCTCCCCAGAGACCAGAATGCCCAGACATCACCTGCCCTGAACCCCACAGTGGGGCCTCCAAAGGCATTGCCCAGCACAGCATGCCAGTATGGGAGTTGTGGATGCCCCCCAGCCTGCCCAGTGGTCCCTAGCTTCTCACTGACCAACCTCAACACCAACCTCCACTCTTCCTCCTCTCAGGGAGATAAGGGTGCACAGCCTCCACACTTGCTGCTACCCTGGAGTTAGACTTGGTCCCTCTGACCCTAAGCACTTACCATAACATCTTTCCCAGCAAAGTTGGGTTCTTTGACAACCAGGCCACTCACTCCACTCATGCAGGGGATCTAATCTGAGTAGACTGAAATCTCCAGCCATCTCTCAACCCTGGTTGACCCTCACCCAAGGACAGGCCTCAATACCCTCTTTGTCCCATCATCACAGATGTGGGACATCTATAGAAAGTTAAATTGAGCAAGAAATAGAACCCTTGTGATAATTCAAAATGTCACTTGAGTTTTTATTATGTTCACAAAATTGGAAACTTCTTGGGTTAAAGGGACTTTCCAATATTCACTGCCCAAGGAGAAATCAGTGCCCAGCTCAGCCTTCTGCCAATATGCACTCCTCTTCTTTACAAGATCTGGGGGATTCTCTGGTCATGAGGACCAACCAGTGGAGCACATCACACGTGAGAAGTGACTATCTTGTGAGTCCAGTGTGCCCATGGGTTTTGGGAGCAGAAAGCCTCCCCTAGCAAAATTCATAATAGCCACATCTCGGAAGCAGCCTTGGTGTCTGTTCACTGATAGATGAAGACAGAACAAATGTCCTGTATAGATACATACGTATAGATACGATGCAGATTTATTCAGCCTTGAAGAAAATGAAGTCATGTCTTTTGCAGAAAAATGGCTGAAACATGAGAAGATTATGTTAAGTGAAATAAGACAAACTCAGAAGGTTAAGGTCCATGTTCACTCCCACATGCCAAAGGAGGGGAAACAGGAGAAGAAAGGCAGGGGATGTCATGAAACCCAAGGGAGATCAGTAGAGAGAGGACCAAGGAGAGGGGGCAGTTGCTGGAAACTGATGCTGGCCCCAGGATATAACTGCACTGTGTACATGTGCAAGTGTGTAATAACAGTTCCACCATTATGCACAACTGTGACCACCAACAGAAGGAGGAAGGAACAAGAATACCCAAGAGGATGCTGGAGCACTACCTTTTTCTTTGCTTCACCTGGACACTGAGTTCCAGGCCAGAGCTCATGGGGGCCAGGTCATGGGCTCTTAGAAGAGGAGTCTTGCCACAGTCTTAACCCTGACCAGGGCAGTAAGGTGAAGGACCAGGGTGGGCAAGAGTAGGGCCCTCAGGCCCATTCTTGGCCACACTCTGTACAAGCCTTGAAGGGTAGCCTTCATGGGGCACATCCTTCCTTCCCTCCCCTGGTGCTGGTCACAGGGCATCTCTTCTGCCCTGGACACAGGCCAGCACCTAGACTGGACCATTTGTGCTCTTCCCCTGGTGCTGATGGCTTCCTATAAATTGACTCACTGTTTCCTATGCCAGGAACTAGCTACACATGCCTTTCCCTCTCTGCCTTGATATCAGCCTTGCCCCTTCTGGAAACTTCTGGGATGATCAGCTGAGTTCTAGTCACATCATTGTAGCAGGGTCAAGGACTTTGCTTCCCACTTTTCAGAAGGTACTTTCTGCATCATCTTCTCAGTATGTCTGGTTCTTATACTTATGGATGAGTTGTAGTAGAAGGGAGGGAGACAGACCAAAGGCATCAGGAAAAGATACGTTTCAGGAGGAATCCACAGAAGTCGGGCACATGTTGCTGACCATTTTCCCATCTGGGGACACCCAGGACCTGTTTCTCTTTAGGAGGATATTCTGGACATGTGCAGAATGTCTGTGCCCAGAGAAAATGAGCCACGTGTCTTGGTCTGAGGCTTTTACTTTGAGGCAGTTACATAGAGGTATGATGCTACATGACCACTCGGGGCTACTGAAAGTTAGTTCCCCATGATCAAGTCAGACACACATCAAGCATGCTGATGTACATGCATGGCAGTCCTGACAGGTTGTGTTGACCCAGTCCATTGGCTAGGTGTACAGGACATGAGCACTCAAAGTGCACATTCCCAGGGTTGGGCCAAAGGCTAGTTCTGGTTCTAGGTTTCCTTGAAGATGTGCAAGGATGGAACAGAAAGACCTACTCAAGGAACACTTTCCTCACAGTCAACATGAGCCATTTAAAATTCAACAGTACCCATTAGATGGGACATGGAATATGTAAACTCTGACACAGATCAAGACCACATCCAGTCGTGGCTAAAATGAAATTTGATCTATGGTGGATTTATGCTCACCTGTGCTGTGTGGCCTTCTCACTACCATCTACTGGGGTACTGAGTATTTACACACCACCCATCCACTGGTGTAAGCAAACCCTTATTTGACTGAAAATTAGTCTGAGACTCCTCCCACTCTGCTTGGGGAATATGAAGATGCCTTTTGCTCATTCATATCCCACCTCCCTATGACCTATCTTTGCCCAGGTAGTTTCCCCAGGTGTGTGTCTATAAGATCATCATAACATTTATGGGTGGGTATAATGTTCTTGCTTATGCAAAAAAGAAATGAGACAGTACATGCATGGGGGTGGGGAGCATAATGGGCCAGATATGGTACCACACACCTGTGATCCCAGTCACTCACAAGCTGGAGGTAGGAGCATCACAAATTTGAGTCCAGTCTAGGCAACATAGTGACACCATGTCTCAGAATGGAACATGTTTTGAGGAGCAGTTCAGTAGCATAGCACTTGCCTAGCATGTGTGAACCCTGAATTCAATTCCCAAAGCTTAAAAAATTTGTGGAAGCTTTAGACTTGAATTTCCTGCTGGTATTACCTATTTTAAAGGGAAAACTGAAAAGGAATATGTTTCAAATTATCAGGGTTAGAAAAGCCTGATCTTTTAAAAAATCCTCAAAAAAAAGCAAAAGTTGTGATCAAATTTTAAATTATCAAGACAAAACTTTAAACATACACAAAAGTCTGGCAAGTTATTTACTGAACTCCCATATATTCATCACTCAAATTAAACAGGTACACTCCATGACCAATCTTCATTCAATTAGAATTTTATCCATTATTCGTTTGTGTCCTAAAAAATAAGCACCATTTAAAATGCACAAACACTACCAGTATTTCATCTAGAATGTAAGGCTGGCCTGAATTTGGGATCCTCTTGCCTCAGTCTTCCTGGGTCTGGGATGAGTGGTGTAGCCACAACAAGGAGTCTCAGGAGCAGGTTGGCACAAGTTCACTCCCTGCTGGATTGGGTGTTCAGGGAGGGGCCACAGGCAACCCTGTCTGCATCCCTTGCCTCATCCCTTGATGCACTGGTCCTCTTGCCCCAGCCAAGTGATGAAGCCTGGTAGGCACACAGACAGCCTCCACAGTCTGTCAAAGGGAGCATTTTACCCTTGAAGCCTGCTGCCTGGGTGATCTCCCGATGGTTCATGAAGGAAACTGCGAGGGCCAGGGCAGCATCGCCAAGGCACGTAGTGGCTTTATCTTTACTGAAGTTTATTTAATATAATTTGCAATGGTAAATAAGAGGATTTGAAGAGACCTTCATGTTTGACCAAACTGTGGACCTCTAAGTCAATGCAAGAGGATGAGAATTCTTTAAAAAGTCATCACTGGGCAGGTGGCACAGACCTGTAATCCCTGAGCCCAGGGAGGCTGAGGCAGGAGGTTATAAGTTTGAGAGTAGCCTCTGAACCTTCCAGACCTTGTCTCAAAATAAAATAAAAATAGAGCTGTCACTCAGTGGTAAAGATCCCTGAGTTCTATTTTCAGGATGAGTCAATCAATAAAATAAATTAAATAAAAATAAATCCAGGCAGAAACCTTCTGGAGCTGAATTGGAGGCAGTGCTGCCAAACAAAGAGGATGCTGAGCTCACAGGTTAGGGCAGGACACTGGTGGGCCCAGAGGGTCCTCAAGGGACCTGTGGGTATAGAGGCAGGGGGCCCAGGCCTTGGGCAGGCCTGGTGGATGTAGGCCCGCTTGAGAAGCCTCACCAGAGCCTGGCAATGCAAAGGGAGGGTAGAGAATGCCTGGAACCCTGGCTGCTGCAGACACCTGAGTGGCTAGGGATGCCACTGGGCACCAGAGGGTCAGGGAAAAATGGGATTGGGACAGCAAGAATCCCCAGGTGACCAAGGAGTCTTTCATGGCTCAAGACCTGGATGCTGGTCAGGAAGTAGTCCATGGTAGCCAGATGGACAGGCACAGAAGAGCAGAGCTATTCATCAGGCCAAGAGGGAGGGCACTGGAGAATGAAGAGGTGTGGGTAGCCTCTGGACTCTGGAGAAATAGAAGAATAGGCTGAGAGCAGGTTGCCTTAAACCCATCTCCAGGTGGAAGATTTGTAAGAAGCAAACAGAATTGTGGGTATTTCTATTCTCTGTAGCTAGCAGAGCGCAGGAGGTGTGCATTCAGGACTGACCATTCTGCATGTTCTCTGCCCATCAGAAAGGCAACCCCACCACTGCTGCCGGTGCTGGGCCCCCAGAAGGAAAGGACAGGAAGGAGGACATGTGGTCCTTGGTGGCTGCTGGGTTTCACAGGCAGCTTGTTGGGTTTGAGTGTGGTTGGTGTGCTCAGCAGGGTCCACTGTGAGTGAAGGTTTTCTCTGCAGGGTGACACCATGTGGATTTAGGGTATCTTTGGAGCTTGGCCTAGTGGGCTCTCCCAGGGTAGTGCAGCAACCCCAGGAAAGGGGTGCTCTGGAACTCTGGGTAGTGCTCAGGGAGGGTTATTTTAGAGGTCAGGGACCCTTTCTGGCTTCTGGAGATTCCTTCTGGCTGTGTTTCTCATGGCAGAACCTGTGCTCCATGGGCCTGTCTCATGAGAGCATCAAAGCCACCCAGAGGGCCTCTGCCCCTGACTTAATCCTCTTCAGTGCTCCTTGAAGTTTGACATTAAACATGGGCAAGGGTGTCACAAAGCATTAAGGCCACACAGGTCATGGTTAAACACACATCCTTCTTGGATATGTTGAATGCATTCATTTCTTCCTTGAGACCCCAAAGTCCACCTTGGAAATTAAGTCCAGAGTCTCAGGTGATCATGACCTTCAGAGCAGGGTGAGGTTCATCACCATTCATGATGAATCAGCCATTCGGGTATTGCTGTGTGGGTGGAAAGTCCCACCATGTCTGAGTTTCCAAAGCCAATGGGAACTGGCCCATGGAGCCTTTTCTATTCAGAGGGAGAAACAGGGAATCAATGAAGGTGTTTTATGCAAACTCACAGCCCACCAGGACATTGGAGCTGAAGGTCAGGAATAATCCTTTCTCTTGTGTAGTGTGGCGAGCATCTGCAATTCCAGTGAGTTGGCTGGTTGAGGCATAATGCAGGAGGATTGCAAGTTTGAGTGCAACCCTGGCAAGTTACTGAGACCCTGTGTCAAAACAAAACCATACAAAGGGCTGAGGATGCAGCTCGGTGGCAAAGCGCCTTTGGGTATAATCCCCAGTAACAACAACAAAGAAAACCAACAAAAACACCCAATGTTTTGGCTTGATACTCCACTCATAAGCCTTCAGGGCTGACACCCCTTCCAGCCTGAGTGGGTGTCACTGTCCTGTTCAGGTCTAGCAGAGGCAACAGCCCTGACCCTCTTGGCTCTGTGCCTGGACTCTACCCTATAGATGTTCTGCAGTGCCTCTGTGCCTGAGTCATAGCAATCCCACTCCAGGCTGGAATTGAACAACAGTGGCAGCACTGGTTTGAGGATTTGGGGCAGGCTCTGCCCCCAACAAAGCTCATGGGGCTCTGTAGTGTCCTTGCCTATGGTGGTTCTCTGCCTGGGACTCAGACCTGGCAGTCCAGGTAGGGTGACCTGGTGTGCACAGAGATAAGGAAAAAGTGTGGGTGGAGCCACCTGGTGAGGGGAACTGGCAGCAGCTCTTGCCTGTGCTCCCTGTGGTGGGAGGGCAGTCCACATCTCCAGGACCGTGGGCCACTTTTCTGTCATCCCAGGGTGCAATGTAGAGGAGGACAGGTTTATTTGTCCTTAAGGAACAGTCAGTCACACTCTCCTCCTCTCCTGAGCTCACTTTCACCTCTCTGATGAGTAGAAAGGAAACTTTCCAAATTTTTCAGGTATGCTTGCTTGTTAATAACATTCTATTCCCTTAACTCTCTCTTCTGGTTTATGACAAGCACTCAGCAGCACCAAGCCCACACTCAGCACCCTCTTTAGACATGTCTTCAGCCAAGAAGGCTCTCTTTGCTCCCAGATCCTGCCTGCTGTGAAGCCCTGGGGCAGAGCATTTTATTCAGTTTTTGGCTGCCTTGTGGCAAGGCTGGCCTATCCTCCTGTGTCTAGTCCCATTCCTCACTCTAGTCTCAGGTCTACCAGACTGGCCCCTGCCCACATATCCTGACTTAGGAGGTGGCCTGCAGCAAGCTGAGACTTTCTGCAAGTCTCTCATTATTGGGCATTTACAGAGTCACCATGAGGGTCATCAGGGTGCTCTGATGGACCCACTGTGGTCAGGCTACAGAACCTCCTCCTGTGCCCAGCTGTGGGCCTCCTATAGAGTCTGCTTTCAACACAGGCTCTGCTAAGTCTGTTTAAAAGAAGTCACCCTCAATGTCTGATGATCCTGGTGATTTGATGGAGTCCCTTCCTCGCCAGGAGCCCCTGGTGACATCTGGTCACCCTGGCCTGCCTATGGCAAGACCCCTGTTGGGTCAGGTAGCGAGAGTCCAGCTCATTTTTAGGGTTTCCAGGTCATTGTCCTAGTGGGATTGTGGCTGTTGTGAACAAAATGCCTGAGAACAATGTAGAGGAAGACAGGTTTATTTGTTTCAGGGTTTCAGAGGTTCAGTCCCTAGTTGGTAGATGCCATTGCTCTGGCCCCAAGTGAGAATATGGTCACAGAAGTACATTATTCAGGAAAGTTCCTCAGCTCAGGGCACACAGGAGGTCAGCAGTGGAGAAGGGGCAGGCCAAGGGAAGGAGCTGTAGTCCCCAAGGTCTTGGCTCCTGTAACCTACTCCCTCCAGTCACACCTCTGCTTAAAGTGATACCTAGCAGTCCCTTCACTTATTAATACATCAAATGGATTAGTGCCCTGATTAGCTCTTGTGATCTCATCACTTTACCTCTGAAGGTTCTGCACTGTCCCACAGATTAGCTTTGTGGATAAGTCATGTCCATACCATACCTGTCACTTTCCATCCATAGACTCCACCTACCCCTGGGCTAGAGATTCCCTCATCCAGGCAGTATTGTGTGGTGCTTGCAATCTCTCTTCTCTTCTGTACACCTGGTATCAGGTCCCAGTACCTGTCATTCCCTGAGTTGTCCAACTTGAGATATTTTAATACGTATCATTGACTCTCCTTTTCCTTCCCTTGTCCCTGTTTCTCTTGGCACTGGAACCTGAATCCAGGGAGTTCCACCACTTAGCCCTGTTTATTTTAAATTTTGAGACAGGGCCTTGCTACGTTGCTGAGGATGGCATTTAACCGGCGATCCTCCAGTCACAGCCTCCAGAGTCCCTACACCATTACACCCGGATATTCTTAGCAAAGATCTGTTTGGCAATGTGGACTTTCTCCAGCATGCACTTCAGACCTCCTTGCATCCCTCACCTACACTTAGCTCCAAATCCACCTTTACATTTCACGTGTTTGTACAGTCAGTCCATGCCAAGTGCCACATGTCTTAGTTCATTCAGGCTTCCAGAACAAAAACCCAAAATGGGCAGCTCATAAACAACAGAAAGTCATGCTCAGGGTTCTGGAGGCTAAAGCTTAAGACCAAGTCACAGCAGATTGGGAGTCTGGTCTCCCCACTGAGCCTCACCTGTGGTCAGGGCAGAGAGCTCACTGGACCCAAGTATGAGGCACTCAAGAAGGGTCCATGCTCCTGACCTAGGATCTCCCAGAGGCCCTCCTGACAATATCACGTTGGAGTTGAGGTGTCAACATGAATTGGGGGCATGACACACAGGCTATAAGAGGGCAGGGGAGGGATTCAGCCAGGGTGACCCCAGTCCAGGCCTGGGCCACATGGGTCATGCTGTGAATTCTCTCAGAATCTAGGGGTATCCTGTGATCTAATCAGAAACCAGTGCCTGCCAGCACACCTGTAGACTGAAAGAACCCAGAAAACCACTCTGGATGTGGGAACTCATATGAGAGATTTTATTAAGCAGATGAGCAGAGTGTCTGCCCTGAAGGGAAGAGAGAGGCAGAGAGAAAGAGAGATGACTGGGGAGGTATTCTTAGGTAGTAAAATTTCGTGGGCTAATAAAAATGACAAATGACTGATGAGAAAGGCTAATGATCTAGGTGGTAAAATGGTGTGAGGGAACATAATAGTGGTGGCAGCAAAATGGAAAGGAGAGATTGCTGCAGCCTTGTTAACCCATTGGCCCTTCACTGGCCACACCTAAGCCTCTGCAGTTATACATCCTGCTTCAGGAGGCCCACCTGTGCCCTGCTGAGGTCCAGAGGAGTGTCCACCCAGACACCCATGTGTTGAAGTTAGTCCCCAGTTGGTGGTGCTGTTGGGAGCCCTTAGGAGGCAGGGTCTGATGGGAGGAGGCAGGGCCTGCTGGGAGGAGGCCAAGGATTGGAGTCCTGGAACTGTCTCTTTGCATCCCACCTGCCATGAGGGGCTCAGGCCTCTTCTGCCACACACTCCCACCATGATAGGCTGTGCTGCCACAGGCCAGAGCAGCAGGGTCAAGAAGCCATGGAGTGAAACCTCTGAAACCTTTCCTCCTGGTAAACTGTTCACCTACTATTTTGTCACAGCAACAGAAAGATGACTCTCATACCTTTAACCTGCAATAGGCTGAGTTCTATCTAGTCTATTAATGACCTTAACACCCAGAAGAACCCAGAGACAGGACAGAGAGTGCTTGAAGGCCTCCTGCTGCATGTCTTTATGTGGAAACCTCAACAGAGTGTGTGCCCTCAGAGGGGTAGTGGGCACAGGACAGGGAGCCAGACTCCCAGGGGGTCTCCTAGCAGATGGCTTTGAGGTTGTCTTGTCCTGGTTTAATGCTTATTCAAGGCGAAAACTGTCTTCTTTTGCTTAATTTGTGAAAGGGTCTCTGGGCTTGCAGGAGATCTTCCTTTAACTCTATTTCCCAGCAGAGCTGTTTGCTCCCAGGCTTGAGTAGGGCTAGTTGCCTCCCTGCCACCCAGACTCCTTCTGACCCCTCCTCCTGCCTGAATCCTGTGCCCCTGGTCCCCACCTCCCAGACTCCTTCAGAGCCCTCCACACCTGTCTGGACCTCATGCACCCTGTCCCCACAGCCCAGACCTGCTTAATATTTCCCTGTGACCCCCTTCAGCTGAGCCTAGAGCCCTGCCCTGGGAACTCTCCCCTGTCTGGGGGCTCCTCCCCAGGCCTTACCTCCTCGAGACCCTGAGGTCCTGGGGCTGTGACTCACTGTGGAAGGGAAGGAAAAGGAAGGAAGAGGCAGCCTAGAAAGTCTGGAGGATGCCCAGCTCCCCACTGACCTGGGCTGAGCTAGATATTGTTTCCAGAAACTTCTTCCCCCTTTTCACAGAGATTGCCTCACCTTTTCCTAGGAAACAACTCTCTGCAGCCTGACTCAGGGGAAACTGAAAGAGAGTGATGGGCCTCTGATCTGGTGGGGCCGGGGGCAGTGCTCCCCACTCACCCTGTCTGGCCTGGCAACTCAGAAATTGTCCACAGCCTGCCAAAATACCCTTCTTGTCCCCACCCACCCTGGGTCTTTGGTCAGACACTGACAGGAACCCTGTCATTCTTTCCCCTGGCAGTCCTGGCCTCCAGGCCCAGTGTGAGAAGGGAGGCAGTTAAGAGACCTGGGGTGGGCGAGGCTTAGAGAACCCAAAGCCCAAAAAAGCGTTTCTGGGACAAACCAGAGTGGAGGGTGACCAGGGATGCACACTGCACCACCAGGCAGCAGACACCCAGGCCCCTTCCTCCCACCATGTACACACATATGCTCACTCACTGCTCATGAACACTGTACATGTACACTCCTAATACACTCCACTCCCACACAACTCATTCCTCTTTCACACTCCACATAAACACATGCCCCTCATGCACACACCATGTGGACACTCACTCCTCATGCACACTCACTCATTCATACTCCACAGGCACACACTTATCACACTCCGCATGCACACTAACTACTCATGTACACCCCACATGCACACTTACTCCTCATACATACTCAACATGCACACTCTCTCCTCATGCACACACTATATGGACACTCATTCCTCATGCCCACTCCAGATGCACTCACTCCTCATGTACATCCCTCATGAACACATACTCCTCGTATGCATTTTACATGCACACTCAATCCTCATGCACACTCCACATGGACACTCACTCCTCATGCACACACCAAATACACACTCACTGTTCATGCACACTCCACTCCAAATGGACACTCACGCCTAATGCACAATCCGTGTGCACACTCCTCATACACATTCCACATGCACACTCATATCTCATAAACCCTCCAAATGCACACCAATTCTACATGCATTCTCCAAGTAGACACTCACTCCTCATGTACACTCCACATTGACAGTCAACTCCTCATGCACTCTTGGCATACACACTTACTCCTCATGCACACTCTACATGGATACTCACTCTATATGCACTATCCACATGGACATTCAATTCTCATACACACTCCACGTGGAAACTCACTCCACACACACTCTCCACATGCAAACTCACTCCTAATGCACTCTCCACATGCACAAACACTCCTTTGCATTCCACACACACGCCCATTACACATGTGCACACACCATCTGCACAGATTCACCACAACAGTTATGCACACAGCATACATATGCTGTCCCAATATCTATGTGCCAGGAGACCATCCATCCAAGTGTGATGAAATGTTCAGCACAGAAGCAAGCCAGGCCACCTCCACCTCTTGTCCTAAAGAATGGGTGTGGACTAGGCAATATTGGTACCTGGTTGTACAGAGGTCCAGGTGTGACAGACACTGGAATCCAGGGAGAATGGAGTTCATTTCTACTCAAGACTACCCACATTCCTGATTAGGTGGCTGAATGGCAGGTGACCTGAGACCCTTCAGGTGAGTGTGACAGAGCACACTGTGTGTCCCTTGATTAGGGGTATCCAAGACTGTGGGAGGATTTAGGGAGGATTTTGGATTTCTGGATGCCAAATCAGTGGTAGCAGTTCAGGCCCAGTGCTACTGGGCAGGGACCTAGGCAGATAGGGTTAGTTAGGTCCCCCAGACAGAACCACAGCCAGACCATGGCCTTTGCACACCCTCAGGGGTCATAGAGGAGTGATCCTGCTGAGCTGCAGCTATGATGAGGTCACTTGCTCCTGGCAGGCCCTCTGGACACCTGGCTCACTCACCAAGACTGGAGCACAGCAGGGACACCAGAAGGGAAGCCAGACATCCATCATGACTGCAGGGACTACTTGGGGTGCTGACTCATGCAGGCTCCTGACTGGCAGGCAGCACAGCCCCAAGTCAACAAAAGCAACACAAAGAATATGTGTTACCATTTTGAGGATATCCTCATTTTCTCTAACAATTCTAAATTAACCCATTTGTCAGAGATCCTCCTATATTAGAATCTGAGCCATGAGACACAGCAATGTGATAACATATATGTCATTTCTGTGAAGGAATAGTCATATCTCAGTCATGCTGTGACCAGCTGAAACAAACTGAGGCCATTTGGTTACAAGTCTCAATGTTAGGATTCTGTGTGCAAGTCTTTATAGAAGGCTTCAGTGCCCAGTATGATGTAAATTTTCTTTCTTTGTTTGTTTTTAGAGAAGCAGCTTGTTTAGAAAATCAGAGACCCATTCAAGGGTGCAGGTATATTAACTTGTGGATTAGGATGCAGTCACCTAAGTAATTTGGATAACCAGAGCTTACAGTGAGGAAGCAGAGGGCATGAGAGCCAAAAGCCTCCCTTCAGACAAAGCAGATGTATCATTTAAGTGTGCAAAACCAAAAAGTGAAAGTACCAGTCAAATCCCCAAACCCATAAGCATAAAAGGACAAAAGGAGGTAGCTATGGACATCCTGATTGGAGTTGCTCTGAAGTTCTGGACAGTCAGCTCAGGTGGGTTCTGGGCAGCTGTGGTTCTTTGCAGAGGCTGATCTGATGAGGGAGCTGAGGGCCTAACTCTAGCAGAGCTTGGGGTAGTAAGTGTGCTGCTGAGTGTGTTCCTTTCTAACCTGGCACAGGTCTCAGGAAGCCAGAACAACAGGAGTGTAGGTGGCTCCATGATCAGGGCCACCACACTATAGGCATCCCCAGGATCAGGCTATGTGCTCCTGAAATGGAATCCTGCCATTACCAGATGGGGTTCTAGGAGGTCCCCAGGAGGGAGAGGCATCTTCCATCCAGCCTCTCAAGTTCTTGACATGCTGCAGAGAGGGATTTCAGGACTGGTCAGCAGAGACACCAGCAAAGGTGTCTACAGAAAGACAAGGCACAGAGCAGGGTCTGTGCCTGGCATGAGGTGCCCTTTGGGGGTGTGAACTCTCCATGAAAGAAAACCTGTAGATGGTGAAGATGAGGAGCAGGCATAGTGGGTCAGCCTGGTGTCTCCATTCCAGGGGCTGTGGGGTGCAGGTTGGGGCAGCATCTGGTTTCCCCTCCGGACCTGGGCTTGATGCTCTCTAGTGGATTGGCAGCTCCTGGACTGTGTCCAAATCTGGGGTCTAGGACAGTTTCACTCCAGACTTCTTGTACTCAGTTTGCAATCACTTTCTGTAAGTTAAACTGGTTGCTCCACCTCTCTTCTCTCTTCCTGCAAATGTACTGCAATCACAAACAAACACCAAAATGGCCCTTTCAAAAATCAGCTCAAAATTATCCCCTCTGGACTGGAAAGACAGGCCCCCAAATGGGCTCAAGGAGAGACCCAAGGGAAAGTAACAGGGAGGAGGGGGCCCAGTGTGCCCACTGGTAAGGATTTTCTAGGGTTGGACTTTGGAACTAGAGTCATAAAAGTCATCTTTCTATCTTATCAGGAGCAGTGATGGAATCAACACTGGCTCTGAGGGCCGGAAATTTAGGACACAAGACTGAACTTTGTAGCTGCAGGGGCCTGTTCTTCATCCTGGACCAGCAGCCCTGGGCTTGGCCCTGGGAACTGTATCCAGTAACTCCAGCAGAGGGCTCTAGTCCCGCTCACCTATCAAAATTCAGTCCTGGTCCCAGGCCAGAGATTGATCCTGCGTTACCCACTGAATGAACTCTGTCGCTGGCCTGCATCAGGAGCTAGAAGAAAATAACATGAAATGGAAAACCAAATGGAAATGCAAGTTGCTTTTCCTGGGAATACAATGAACCTGCCCCAACCTCATAGGAGGGGCATTTAAGGTAAAGGCTGCTATCAGGTGGGTCAGAGCATAACTGGGGATGCAGTCCCTTGAGTTCTCTGTCACCCTCCTATCCTCAGGGCCAGGGCTCCCATCCTCAGCATTTGGGTATTGCCTGTGGAAAACCCTGGCAGAGTTAAGAAGGAGAAGGTCAGTGGGAAACTGGTTAGGGCTAGGGAAAGCTATTTGAGGTTTCTTGAAAATTCTTTTAAAGGACCCTGGACAAAATGTGGTCAAGGACAGAGTCCTTGTAAGATGTGACCTGAAAAACCTGCAGTCTGTGGCAAAGCCCCAGGAAAGAGGGCCTTCCTGTGACCTGTCATGTACAAAAGCAGGAGAACTCTCAGCAGAGCAGGCACGTGGCAGTTGAGCCCTGCCAGCAGAACCCTGAGCTCTGCCCTGCAGAGCTTTGGTGGGAGAGTTCTTTGGAGGAACCAGTTCTTTAGAGTAAGCCATCCCTGTCTCTCCTAGGAGATTACAAGGATCTTGTGGGCTGGGGGAGCCTGAGAGTTTAAGTTACAGACTGCAGAAAGTAGGCCACCCTGGGAGCTGGATCTGAGAGGGAAGGAAAGAGGTCACAGATGTGACACCCACCTACCAGTATCTGCCTGTGCTGAGGGGCCTCCCCACAACTGCTCCCTCTGAAGGGTCTCATGGAGGGTTTGGCCTGGGCTCCTGGAGAAGACTGTGGGAGGAAACAGCCACGTCATGGTTCCCAAGGAGGACAAGAAATCCCTCAAGCTGGCAGAGCTATGCAGAATCCTGGGGAGTGGACCTGTGGCCTTGGTGGGAGCCTCCAGTTGGGGCACCTAATTCCAGGGGCCTACTTGGCGGTGCATGCTAGGACAGAGGGACATTGATGGTGCAGAACCCAGACAGGAAAGCTTTTCTTATCTACCAGCATTGTTCCCCAGCTACAGAGGGGGGCCCCGGTGGGAGATTGAAAGAGCCCACATCAAGGAAACCTCACTGCACACACTGGTACTTTCTCCTTTCTGTGGCCCAAGACCACTCTGGGGAGTTTTGTGTGACCAAGCTGAGCAGAATGCCCCAGCCTGGAGCCCCCTTTGGTAGGGACAGGAAGGTGGTTTGGCAGCCACTTGAGCCCCTAGAGCCATGCTAGTGAGTGGGCAGCTTTCAGGGCTCTGGGCTTGGCTCTTCTCAAAGTGGGGCTGGCCTGGCTTCAGCCTCAGAACACAAGAGAGCATGAGTGTGTGTAACCTTAGATCCACTTTGCTTGCTGGCTTTCTTCAGTGTGGGTCTGATTCTTATGGCTTCCCCGATCTCAGGCCCTTATGAAGGAAGGTCTCCTGTTGAACAATATGGGACTGAGTCTAGCAGGGTGCCCCACAGATCATGTCAGTTTCTCAGGAGGCTGACGCAAGAGGAGCAAGTTTGAAGTACCCTGAACATCCTAGAGAGACCATGTATCAACATAAAACACAAAATTGTCTAGTAGGAAGCTCAGGAGAAGATCACCCCAGATCCCAGTCCCAGGGACCTTCCCACCCTGACAGGAGAGAGGACTAGAAGGGAAGAGGAACTCAGAGCAGGGTCCAGTCTGAGGCTGCCCCAGGATGTGAACACACCATGAGCTTAATGCTTGAGTACTTGGGATTTGGGAACACTGTCCCCTAATCATCACCATACTCCCTGCAGTTTTTGGTAAATCCCATAAATTCCAAGGAGGAACAGGGAATGAGAAGGAGAGATCATCTGGGGCCCACTGCATCAGGCATGCCCAGCTGGGCTACTGTCCTCCAGCCACACAGGGTCCCTTTCCCTTCACAGGAGCCCTTCATCTCAGCCTCCTCTAAAACCAAAGCCCCTGGGGAAGTCCACAGGGCATGCAGGGTGATAATCACATCCTGTCCCACTCTGTAGCCATGGGTACCCTTGATGGGTCTGTTGTGGAGGGGCAGGCTGTGCCTAGTCACTGGAGACCCTGGCTGAGGAACCCCTAGGTACAAGAAAGATCAAAGTCCTGTGGTGGGCTTTTTTCTCACCCATCAATGAAGACCTCACAGAAGCCTGTGGGACTCCTGCTGTCAGAAGTTGTCAAACACCCAGTACAACATGTCTGGGTGTGGTTCCAGCAGGACCAGGTAACAAGTGGTGTCCACCTGCCCAGTAAGGACTGGAGAAGGGGAGACCCAGGAATACCAGGGTTGAGTATAAGGAAACATGGGTTAGAGACAAGACCTGGGTCTCTGGCAAAAGTGGGGCAAAGAGGCCAGTGGCTTTGGCAGGGACTGGATGGGAAACTGAGGCTCTGTTACCCAGTCTCCACAGTCACATTGTGACCCCAAACCTGATGCCTGGGACAACAGTCCCAACCCAGACATTTCTAAACTCAGGGACAACAGGGTCAGAAACAGAACTGGAGCCAGGCTCTTTAGACCTCTGACTTCAGCCAGTGAAGACAGAGGTCATTAGACCCAAGGAAAGGTTACACTGAGGGACAGTTAGTCCTGACATCCCCACACCCTCTCTAAGGCCTTGGTAGCAAAATCAATTGTGCCTGTCCCTCCCCCTAGGCCATTAAGACATCATAAACTGTATGGAAATTAGCGAGACAGACTTGGTAGGGCACCACACACTGCTGGACACTGTTCCTATACCACCTTGGGAAGAGAACACTGGGGAGCAGTGGCAGTGGTGAAGATCCCATGAGGCCACAGCTCAGCACCAATATCACATCAGAAGAGGGGACAACTGGAGAAGATTGAGGGCTACATTCACATGGTACTAAGGACATAAAATGTCCTGTGATCCAGGTTCCCAGGCCAGCAGTACTCAATCTCCAGTGCCCTGTGTTTCATCACTCCTTACCTAGGTATTCTTAGTCTTCTCTAGGTCCTGTGTTTAAGCTTCTCTCACACACCATTGCTCAGGGTTTCCTGTGTCCTCTGGGAGAGCTCCCTCTCTCACCAGTGCTCAGTTTTTTTCCAGTTCCTGTCCTTAATCTCCCTTCCCCACCATTGCTCAGTGTCTTCTGAGTCCTATGGGTGAGTGCACCTCTCCCACCAGTGCTAAGTCCCCTCTGGGTGTTGCAGGTGGACACTCTTCACCTACCAGTGCTCACTCTCCAATGAGCCCTAGGCAACCTAATTCCCTTAATAAACTCTCTGAGTCAGACCCTTTCCTAGTAATGTCAGTATACCATCTCTGGATTTATCTGCGTGTTCAGGCCAACAAGACTGTGGAAACTTGAAAAGATGTGGATACTTTCTCTTTACAACAACCACAATATGCCTTTGTTGTAACCATGCTCATAGGCTCCTCATCAATGTGTGAAAACACAAGACAATTTTAATGGATGTCATTTCCCACAGCATGAGGACTTCATTCCACCACTCATAATACACCATTTCCACATATATGTTCAAGTGGCTGACCTCTGATGAGTGAAGTAGCATGCCCAACATTTCTGCCATCTCTCTAAGCAGTGGATGGCAAGCATATATTTAAGTATTTTCAGAATCTTCTCTGATATGTTACTGGTTGCACTCTTTTGACATGAGACATCTGGGTTAGGCACAATGCACACCTTCAAGGGACAGTCTGAAATATGACCAAGGACAATTCCCCATTATAATGGAGGACTTATTTAGACATTTAAATAGCACAATTCCCAACATCCTCAAGATACTCAGACGTTGGCCCAAGGTACCCCCTCAAAAAGGATCTGAAAACTCTGACACCTGTAGGAAAGAAACCCTCTCCCTAAAGAGCTCTGTCTCCTCTGTATCCTGTGGTCAAGGGCCCCTCATATAACTTGCCTCAGTCCTCTGGGTTCTGCCCTAAAACTCTCCTCAATCACCATTGTTCAGGGTCTTCTGAATACTCTGGGTGAGCATCCCCCTCCCACCAGTGCTCAGTCTTCTCTCTGTCCTGCCCTAAATCTCACCTCCCCCACCATTATGTAGGGTCCTCTGAGTCTTGTGTGTGAGCACCCCACACCCACCAGTGCTAAGTCCCCTTTGGGTTTGTGGGTGGACTTCCTTCAACTACCAGTGCTCACTCTCCAATGAGCCCTAGGTAACCTGTGTCCCTTAGTGAACTCTCTGGGCAAGCCCCTTTCCTGCTAATGTCAGTACATCTCTGATCTTATATGAATGTCCATGCCAACATGACTGTGGAAACTTGCAGAAATGAGGATAATACTTCCTCTTTTCAAACACCTTAATAGGACTTTGGTGCTACAATGCAGATACTTCTCACCAATGCCTAAAAATTCAAGATAATTTCAATGGATTTCAATTCCAAAAACACCGAAGACCTAGTTTCACCACTCATCATCCACCATTTCCACACCTTTGCTTGAGTGGCTGAGTTCCTATGGGTGATGTAGCATGCCCAGGATTTCTGAAATTTTCCAAACAGTGGATGGAAACCATATATTTAAGTATTTTCAGGATCTCCTCTGATATGTCACTGGTTTCTCTCTTTTGATAAGAAAGGAAATGTCCAAGGATCTCTGGATCAGGCCAAATGCACACCTTCAAGGGACAGTGTGAATGTGGCTATGAAAAATTTCCAATCATCAATTCTTCAGAACTTTGAAAAAGCACCACTGTCTCACCACCTGTGAAGTAACTGAGAACTTTTCTCTTGAAAAGGGTCCAAGGGCTGAGTCATCTTGATGAGCAACCCCTTTCCAACAGAGCCCAATCTCCTCTGGCTCCTGTAGTCAAGAGCACTTCATCTAACTTTGCTCAGCCTTATTTGTGTCCTGCCCTAAATCTCCCCTCCAACACCTTTGCTCTGGGTTACCTGTGTCCTATAGGTGAGCACACCTCTCTCACCAGTGCTCTGTCTTCTCTGGGTCCTGCCCTAAATCTATCCTCACCCATCATTGCTCAGGATACTCTGAGTACTGGGGGTAAGTGCCCCTCACACAATAGTGCTCACTCTCCACTGGGTCTTTTTGGTAATAGCCCCTCTGCTAACATTTATCAACCTTCTTTGTTTTAACTGCTAAGTTCACCTAACCTGTCCTTATTCAGTCTCCTCTGGGCCCTGTGGGTGAGTGCCAATCACCTAATAGTGCACAGCCTGTTATGTATGTTTTTTCTGCATTCCCTAACTATTGACTATTCCCTAACTATGTTGCTCATTCTTCTCTGGATTCTTTGGGTGAGAACCCCTCACTCTTTTCTATTCCAGGTTCCCCAAGGCAATCTTTTCTCAGACTCTTCTGGATCTTCTGGGGGTGTACCCCTTTCCTGACAGTTCTCAGTGTTCTCTGGGTCCTGTAATTAATCTCCATTCACACACCATTGCTCAGTGTCATCTAGGTTCTGTGGGTGAGTGCACCATTCCCCTCTACCAGTGCTCACTCTCCAAATTGTCCTAGGCAACCTGGTTCCCTTAGTAAACTCTCTGGGTGAGCCCCTTTCCTGGTAAATGTTAGTACACCATCTCTGGCCTTACTTGCCTATCCAGGCAAACGTGACTGTGGAAACATGGAGCGATGTGGATACTTCCTCTTTTCTACATCAGTGTTGAGTCTTCTTTTTGATCCTGCCCTAAATCTCCCCTCATCACTCTTTTTCAGGTTCTCCAAGACAATTCTCAAACAACTCTGGGTCCTGTGGGTGAGTACCACTCACCTGACAGTGCTGTCTTCTCAGGGTCTTGTAATTAACTTCCCTTCACAAACCATTGCTGTGTCATCTGAATCCTGTGATGAAAGCCACTCACACACAGGTGCTTATTTTTCCCTGAATATTATTTTGGAGTGCCACTTACCCTCCAGTACACTGTCTTCCTTGTGTCCATTGTATGAGCACCCCTTATTCAGCAGTGCCCAGCATACTCTGGAACTCTGGGTGAGCACATTTCACCAAGCAGTGCTCCATCTCCTTTGTGCCATGTGTAAAGTTCCCATAGCCAATCTTATCTCAGCCTCCTCTTGCTCCTGTGTGTGATCATAGATAGCCTAGCATTGCTCAGTCTTCTCTGGTTTCTTAACTTCACCTGTCCCACCATTACTCATGGTTTTCTGAGTCCTGTGGGTGAGTGTCCCTCTGCCAACATTGTCCAGTCTTATCTGGGTCTTGAATTTAATCTCCCCTACCACATCATTGGTCAGGATCCTCTGAGTCATATGGGTGATCACCCCTCTCCCAGCAGTGCTCAGTCCCCAGTGGGTACTGTGGGAGGGCACACTTGCAACACCAGTGCTCACTCTCCACTGAGACCTCTGCAACTTGATTCTTTTAGTGAAATCCTTGGGTTAGTCCCGTTCTAGCTAATATCAGTGGACCATCTAGTTCCTTATCTTTGTGTCAAGGCAAACTCTATTGTGGAAACTTAGAGAAATGTGGCTACTTCCTCTTTCCAACAACCTCAATAGGTTTTTGGTGTTGCCATGCAGAGAGGGTCCTCTTCAGTGCCTGAAAACTTTAGATAATTTTAGTGGATATCAATTCCCACAACACTGAGGACCTCCTTCCACCACTCATCATCCACCATTTCCACACCATTCCTAAAGTGACTGAGGCCTTATGGGTGATGTAGCTCCACAAGCATTGCTGATATCTTTCTGAAGAGTGGATGGAAAGCATATATTGAAGTATTTTCAGGATCTTCTCTGATATGTCACTGACTGCTCTCTTTTGACAAAGAGTAAACCTCATAGGACCTTGAGTCAGATACAATGCACACCGTCAAAGGACAGTGTAAAATATTCCCAAGGACAATTTCTCATCATTATGGAGGACTTCTTCAGACTTTTGTAATGGTGCCATTCCCAATATAACTGAGGTCGCTTAAACAATGTCCCAAGGGACACTCTCAAAAAAGTTCCAAAAACTCTGAAGGTGAGAACCACTCTTTCAAAAAAACCTCTGTCTCCTCTGGGCCTTGTAATAAAGCACAACTCATTTATTTTTGTTCTGTCTTCTCTGGGTTCTGCCTTAAACATGCTCTCAACCACCATTACTCAAGGTCTTCAGAGTCCTCTGGGTGAGCACCCTTCTCCCACCAGTGCTTAGTCTTCTATGGGTCCTGCCCTAATCTTCCCTCATCCTTATTTTTTCAGGGTACTCTGAGTTCTGTGGGTGAGTGTCTCTCACTTACTAAGTGCTCTGATTCCCTTGGATACTCTTGGTGATAGGCCCTCTTCTAACATAGGTCAGCCTTCTTTTTTTAAGCTACTAAGTTTACCTAACCTGTCCTTACTCAGTCTCCATTGGGTCCTGTGTGTGATCATCCCTCACCTAACAGTGTTCAGTCTCCTTTGTTTCTTTTATATGCTTTTACTAATCATTCCTTGCTCATTACCTCTTGGCCCCTTTTTATGAGACCCCTCACTTTAGAGTGCTCACTCTTCTCTCTGTCTTATTCCAGGTTCTCCAAGGCAAATCTTGTTCAGACACTTCTAGGTCCTATGTGTGAATACCCCTCTCCTGACACTCCTCAGTCTTCTCTGGGTTCTGTACTTAATGTCATTTCACACACCAATGCTCAGTGTCATTGGAGACCTTTGGTAAGTGCAACAACTGAGCATACCGGTGCTCAGTTGTTGAATATTATTTTAGAGTGCCCCTTATCCTCCAGTACTCTGTCTCCTCTGTGTCCTCTGGGTGAGCTCCCCTCATCCAGCAGTGCTCAGTATACTCTGGGACCTCTGAGTGAGGGACTCTCACCCAGCAGTGCTCAATCTCCTCTGTGCCACGTTCTAAGTTCCCCTAACCAATCTTATCTCATCCTTCACTGGCTCCAGAGTGTGAACATAGGTAGTCTAACATTGCTCAGCCTTTTCTGGGTTATTTCTTAACTTCATCTATCCCACCATTGCTCAGGGTCTTCAGAGTCCTTTGGGTGAACACCCCTCTCCCACCAGTGCTCAGTCTTTTCCGGGTCCTGCCCTAAATCTCCCCTCATCCAATGTTGCGCAGTGTACTTTGAGTCCTGTGTGTGAGTGCCCCTCTCCCACTAGTGCTCTGATTCCACTGGGTCCTCTTGGTGATAGTCCCTCTCCTAACATTGCTATGCCTCCTCTTTTAAGCTACTATTTTCACCTCACCTGTCCTTACTCAGGCTCCTTTGGGACCTGTGGGTGAGTGCCCCTCACTTAACAGTGCTCAGTCTTCTGTTTCTTTTTTCTCAGTTTACTGACCATTCCTTGCTCATTCTTCTCTGGGACCTTTTATTGGGCACCCCTCACCTGAGAGTGCTCAGTCTTCTTTCTGTCCTGTTTCAGGTTCCCCAAAGTAATCTTTGCTCAGACTCCTCTGGGTCCTGTGGTAAAGTACACCTCACCTATTTTCTGGCTTCTCTGGGTTCTCCCCTCCCCCACCTTTGCTTAGGGTCTTCTGGTTCCTATGGATGAATGCTCTCTCCCACAAATGATCAGTCTTCTTTGGTTCCTGTTCTAAATCTCCCCTCATCCATCATTACTGAGGGTGCTCTGAGTTCTGTGGGTAGCACCCCTCATCCACAGTTCTTTGATTCCACTTGTTCCTCCAATTAATTGCCCCTTTCCTAACATGGCACACCCTTCTTTGTTTAAGCTGCTAAGTTCACCTAACCTGTCCTTACTGAGTCTCCTTTAGGTCCTGTTGGTGAATGCCCATCATCTAACAGTGCTCAATCTTCTCTGTTTCTTTTTTCTGAGTTCCCTAACCATTCCTTGATCATTCTTCTCTGGGTCCTTTGGGTGAACGCCCTAACTTAATACTTCTCATTCTTCTGTCTTATTCTATCTTCCCCAAGGAAATCTCCTTGTTCTATCTTCCCCAAGGAAATTCTTGCTCAGTCTCCTCTGGGTCCTGTGGGTGAGTGCCTCTCATGTGACAGTGCTTAGTCTTCTGTGTCCTGTCCTTAATCTCCCTTCACACACCATTGCTGAGTGTCATCTGAGTTCCTGAGGTGAGTGCCCCTCACATACAGGTGCTCAGTTTTCCCTCAATATTGTTATGAAGTGCCCCTTACACTCCAGTACCCTGTCCTCTGTGTCCTCTGAGTGATTGCACCTCATTCAGCAGTGCTCAGTATACTCTGGGACCTCTGGGTGAGAGTCCTCACCCAGGAGTGCTCAGTCTCCTCTGAGTCATGTGGTATGTTACCCAGCCATTCTTTTCTCAGCCTCATCTGGCTCCTGTATGTGTGCATATATAGCCTAACAGTGATCAGCCTTCTCTGGGTTCTATCTTAACCTCACCTTTCTCACCATTGTTCAGGGTCTTCTGAGTCCTCTGGTGAGTGCCCTTTGCACACAGTTGCTCATGTCCTTGCATACTATTACCAAGCACCTCTTATCTTCTGTTCTCAGTTTTCTCTTCAGTAATGGTGAGTGTGCATCACCCACCATTACTCAGATTCCTCTGGGTCCTCTGGGATTTTGTCCCTCTCCCACCAGTGCTTAGTCTCCTCTGGGTCTGTGGGTGAGTACCCTTGCCCAGCAAAGGCTAGGCTCCTCCCTGTCCTGTGCACAGCCACAGTTGTTCTTCATTGCAGTTTGTGCTCCATCACCTTCTGGTGACCACCCTCTCTCTAGTGTTTCCTCTTTATGAAAATATGATTAGGGTCTTCCTCCAGTTCCCTGAGAACTCTTGGTCTTTGTGGTTTAGTGAGTCTTTCCTGTCTTGCCTGTCCCTGATGGATCTGGTTGGGGGGGGGGGGGACTCCCATTTTAATTTCTGTGCTTCCTACTTCATGTGTGGTGCAGGAGTGCTTCTGATACTGTGGTGCTCTTCATGGCCCAGCTTGTGGAGATTCATGAAGATATTGGCTACCCAGGCTGTCCTCTCACTTAGTGGATAGATCTGAGGCTTCTGACAGGTTTCCTAACTGTGCTGAGGTACAGAAGCCCTGAAGTAGAGATTTCCTGCACCCAACCACGAGCCTCCCTCTGCACAGGCTGCCTTCTTCCCAGAGTCCTCCCTGAGAAATGCTGGGAGCAGGGTCTCTGTCCTCCTGCCAGGCCCCCTTGTGGTCCTTCCAGGGCTGTGATTCATGCTGATGAGAGCCACTGACCTCCTCATGGCCTGCCTCCTCATTCACATGAATACCTTCCCAGATTGGTCAGTTGCTCACTGCAGAAAGTGCTTGGGATTGAGTGTGGGTTCTCCTTTCCCGTGTTTAGTTCCAGTGTTTTGGGGTCTTTGTTCTGCTCTGTACCCAGTGGGCAAAACAGTACTGATGAGAGATACGAAGCCCAGGCTGAGCAGGTGTGTGGGAAAAGAATTTGAGTAACCTGGGTAGAGGCCCTTCTTGGGTTCTAGGACTCTCCCTGTGCTGCTTCATGCCCCATAACATTCCTGGGACTTCAGAAGCCCCCAATAGCCCTCACCTGCACATACCTGGTAGATGTCAATCGCCAGACTCTCTGAGAGTAGTCATGAGCTCATTATTTACTTCCCTGGTGCAGAGGATATGTGACCTGTCCTTCACTAAAAATCTGTGGTGGATTCCACAGTTCAAGTGCTTCCACCACCTGCTTCCCTGTTGGCTTGACTCCTGATTCTGTAGTCAGATGACAGTGACCATGGACATACCAGTAACAAGGTCAGTCTCCTAGAAAGTGTTCACTGCTCTCTATTCACAGAGGCTTCCTCTGAGCCATCACTGGTTGAAAAGTGAGTAGAGTTCTGCCAAGATGTTGGTGGATAAGGTCATTTATGAATAAGCAATACAAATCAAAGGGAACATTTGTGGCACTCATCTCTTGTACAGGACAAGTAGTTGTTCCTGGTAGAATGGATGCTAGTTTCAAGTGCAAAAAGTGAGTTCAACACATTTCTGTAGTTCTTCATGATGTAATGGCTACATAAATACATATATCTGCATTATTAGTCTTTGCTCGATCTCTGAATTAAATGGAGTCGATGCACCAAATAATACATCAGCCCACAGCAGGTGGTAGCTGCCAATTTCTGTTGTAGATGCCTCATGTGACCTGGGCTGGGGATGGCCAGGAAGGGACCTGGAGTAGAGTAATGCCATGTTTGCCCTTGAATGAGATTCAGGTGAGCCCTGGTTAGGGATGATAGCAAAACTTGGTTCCTGTGAACATGACTCAGGTGAGTCCTGAGTAGGGTGGATAACAAGACTGGGTGCCTGCGAATGTGACTCAGGTGAATCCTGAGATGTTGTGATAGCAATACTGGGTGTGTGTGAACATGACTCAGGTATGTCCTAAGAGGGATTCATGTGAATGTGACTCAGATGAGTCCTGAGCAGGGATGATAGCAAGACTGGGTGCAATGATCAGCAGGTTATAGGAGGGAGAACAGCAGCCCAGGGATGCCTCACTCAGTTCCTCATTCTGGAAGTTAGGGTCAGTTGATAGGTTCAAGAATCCAGCCCTGCTCATGGCCAGCCCTGTGTTCTGCACAAAGGTTTCCAGGCACACATGGCACCTAGGGAGGTGCAGCAGATATGGGAGTGTTAGGGGCAAGCCTGGCTCTGTCCACATCCCAGCTGTGGAGGGTCTTCCAGCTTCTGACTTTTCCTATTCACCTCCACTGCCCAGGTCTGATGTACTCCTCAGGTTCCTCCCACCCTCTGTCCCCTCCCATCACTCTTCCTTTGTGACCTCTCTGGTACATCCCTCTTGAGGAACCCAAATTCCTGGGCAGGGTTGGGCTTTGGCTCTGCTTGCATCCTCTGGACCTGAAGTCAGAGTTTTAGGATATCACACATGCCTCAATGCACAGAAATTCACAGGGACTCTCAGGAGAAAGAGAATCCACTGAATGCTGAGAGGTAGGGCACAGGCATCCACCCTTGTGAGGGCTAAGGACCCAGCCCTTGACAACATAAATACAAGCTGAGACAGAAGGTCAGATCGCACCCTCCTGGTGGGCGAAGACCTTTCTTAAAATGAAAACACCAAGTGTCAGTGAGGAGGAGTTGAAATAGACATTTCCAAACCTACCACAAGCCCTATGAGGCAGTGGGAAGAACTTGGTGAGCTCGTCGAAAATGGGACAAGCACACCCCCCAGACCCAAACTTGCCTTCCTGGGTTCACTGATGGAGATGGAGCAATCAATGGAAGTTCTGCCACAGGACCATGTCTAGAAATTGTGGAGCACTTGAAAGGGGAGGAGGAGGTGTTCATACAGGAAGGCAAGAGGGTCCAATGAAATGTGCGGGGCAATATAATGTGGAAATTTTTTTTAGACCAGGGAGGAAGTGCTCCAGTGGTGAAGAGTGAAGGTGAAGCAGTGGAGGAGCTGGAAACAGTGCAAGACCACAGTTCAGCTGCAGACAACGCCTCCAGAGCAGGAGCAGGCACCATGTGATGGACTCAGTCAAGGTGTCCCTGGTTCTGCACATGTGTGGTTCTGTAATTAGACCATGGGGTAGTGTGTGTTTGTGCACAGGTATGTGGTCATGGAAGACAGTGGCATTCCTAGGCTGGGTCTCTGGTGAAAGCCTGTTTGTGTGCTGCACAATAGACAGTAGTCCTCCCACATGGGGCTCTGCTCTGGCCGTTTGCCTTTCTCTAGAGAGTCATGCACTGGTGCCTGACGGTTCCTGTAGCATTCTCCCAGCAATCCTGGAGCTTCCTCTGTAAGGCCCCAACCCTTAGCCCTGCCAGGGCCAGGTCTGCATGCCACCCCTAAGAAGTCATAGCCACAGAGCTGGCACCATCATCCTTGACGCCAGGCTGGGCCCTCTCTGAGCTGCATGACTGGCCTCCTCCCACAGACAAGCTCAAACTGTGGGACTGAACCTCCTTTGGGGTGTTCTGGAGGTTCCAGAGGGCGTCAAACTGTGGAGGTTGGGTGGAGAGACAGAGAAAGTGAGTAAACAGCACATGGAGTATGGGGAATGAAGTGCAGGGCACTGGGAGGGGGATACCCATATGATCTCTCCAACATGAGGACATGAGGGGAGGAGGAGCTCCGAGCTCCATCCTGCTGAGGAGCTGGGAGGACAGAACTTCCATTGCTTAGAGCACCTGTTCTTCCCTGAGTCCTGCAAAATGCTCCACACATCTGGGTTCATGGATCATCTGCCTCAAGCCTGTAAGGGAATAGTAATTGCCTCAGCATACAAATAGCAGAGGAGGTTCAGGGGGTTGGTGTCCCTTGGCCAGTGGTACCCAGGCAAAGAGGGGAAGGCCAGGCACCAGAACCCAGGCCCATCTTCCCAGGGGGCATGCTCTGCCTAGTACAGCCAGCACCCTCTAGGAGAGGATGCAGGCGGGAACCAGTTAATGAGGGGCTCGGTCCTGTCCTGAGGCCTGCGAGGCTGTTCTGTCTGGGTGTTCCAGTGAGATGACAGTCACAACCTGACAAGGAGTTGCCCCAAGGGTGGTGAACACATTCAGAGACTTGGAAGTTTCTACCTTTAACTCCAGGAGCTCAGATAACTGTGTGTACAGAGGAGATGAGGCACAAGTTCAGGGGTAAGTTCCAGATGTCATCCAGGGCTGAGCACAGCCATGACAAGAGGAGGGTAAGGCCAAGATAAAGACTATTCCAACCCATCTAGGCACTCCTAGTCAAGCTCAGGTGACAGCTGTGTCAGGAGCAGGGCTAGGCATGTGAGGCAGGGCGAGACTGGTTCTGCTGGAGACTGCCCTTCTCCACAGGAGGTCTGGGATCATCCTGGGCCCTGATGCTGACTCTTGGCACATCCGTATATGGATGTTTAAAAACATACGTGCATTTGTTGATTTGAGGTACTGCATGTGGAACTCAGGGGCTCTCTTCTCTGCCGTGCTTTTTTATTTTTTTCTTTCTTTTTTTTTTTTTTTTTTTTTTTTAATTTAAACACAGGGTCTCACTAAGTGGCCCAGGCAGACCTCAAATGTGGGATACTGGAGCCTCAGTATCCAAGTAGCTGGTATTTCAGATGTGGCCACTGCACCAGGCTCTGTGGATGTTGTAACCCAGTGACCACACTCAGGGGAAGACTTGTGCACACTGTGGGGTGATTTCCAAGGTTTCTTCTGTAGTGACCTTCTGACAGGTTCTGGATCTCCTGAGTCTTTGGAGGACAGTTTCTTTCATGGTTTGAACTGTGTCTGAAGATTGTGTTCCTGCTCAGGTCTGAGACAGTGTGTCCATTCAATAGGTGAAATGGACAAAATGAGGGGGCCATAACTGGAGAAAAGGATCTGACCCTGGAGGTTGAGGAATGACCATGACCTGAGGAACTTCTGTCCCTGCATGGAGGAAAGGGTTATAGTGAAAGGCTAACAGAAATAGATGCCTCCCTCCAGGCGCAAAGCAGTGTGGGCTCCTTTGGAAAGCCCAGAAGACAGGTATACTTGGCCCTTCCTGGCAATGGCCTGGCTCAGCACTCCTGAGTGGAGAGGTCTGGTCTTCATCCGGCCTGGTCAGAAATGAAGTAGAGGGTCTTCCATGTGCCTTTCTGCTCAGCATTAGCAGTGGAATGTGGGAGGCTGTGCTGCTTCCTCTGGCCTCTATCTCCCTGCATAACATAGAGATATTGTGTGGCTCAGGGCGAAGATATTGGGTGGGCTCCATGGAGGCCATCAGTTCCTATTGCCCTCATCTTCTTCAGTTTCCCCAAGGCTTTCATGGTAATGGGCGCTGTTTTGTAACATAGTAAAGAATTTAATTGCAGGTAGAATGCTTTCCAATGGCCCTGTGTTTGAGGTAATAACCAGAGTCACCAGGTCACTGTACTGATGCCTCTTTGATCACACAGGTAGGCCACCTGGGAGTCTACTTCCATCACAGAAGGAATTCCAGCTAAAACTGCAGGAGTCACATGATTGAAGGGGTAGATGAGGAAGAGGAGATGTGGGAGCTCTCAGCTCCACCTTTAGAGAAAGAGTTTTGGGACCGCACTCAGGTGCATGCTCTCCAGCGGTGGATGAAGAGATGACTGGGTTAATATAGCAAATCTCTGGATGCACACAGGGTCAGGATGATGGGGAGTGAAACAAGAGGTATGCCTGAGCACTTGCTGTCAGCTGCACGTCCTTACAGACATCCCACAGACCTTCCTGTTGGACACCCACAGAGCCCTGGGAGGACAGCCCCATAAGGTGAAAGGGGGTCCTGGAAATTTGGACAGGACAGAGACTGCATCCTGGGAACCTGGAGTCTGGGATGGGCAAAAGGGAAGGTGCTGACCAGGACCACTCCAGTGCAAGTTGACCTGCTGCTGCACCTGGTGCACACCAGGCAGGTGTTTCAGGACTTCAGGTGAAGCTCAGTTGAGTAACCCCTTTCTCTGAACTGGTTTTGATGCTTGTTTAAGGAAAAAGTTTTTTTTTTTTCCACTGATTCATACAGTCTGTCACTTCCCCTCTGAGCAGGGACCCAATCAGAACAAAGGACATGACATGTTCATCCTGGGCGGGGGGCGGGGGAACACGGGAGCAAACCAATTGATGGACAATCATCAATGTCTTCTGAAACAGTTGCTCAGGAGGAAGGAATTGTCAGAGTAAGCCTGGTCATGTGCCAACTCTACCAAACCAGGCACTGCCCAGGCTTCTGAGCATGTTACCCCATCATTCAGTAGGGGAGTCATTGGGCAGGTCTGGGTGCCCTTGAGGGTATCTCCGCACAAAACCCACTTAAAGGGGCAGATGACAGGGAGTCCAAAACTCCTCAAGACTGCAGGATGAGCTAGATGGGGACTGTGACAGGGCCCTATTAAAATGAGAGAATGTCAAAGAAGAATTTTCAAAGAAAATTGCTTTTTCCTCAGTGTCTGCCATTTGCTGCCAACATCCCAGCTCCCTACAGTCAGCCATCCCATGCCCAGAAGGAAAGCTTCTGCAGACCTCAGCTTGGTCCAGTAAGGAAGGCAGGACTCAGGGCACTGACCACGTTTCTTAAAGATACCCCAGGTATCTACTTGCCTGTCTTCTGGCTCAGTGCCTGTGGATGGCAAGGCCCCCATGAACGATGTGGGCAGATCAGCTTCTTCCTTGCTTTGACTAAATGATGATTAAATATATTTTTCTCCTATTTCTGATAATGGTGAAAGTCTCAGTCCTGTCAGCAGGGACTCCAGATTCTTGAACCCCAGGAAGACATAACCTCCTCCCCAGTGCCTGCTCCCCTGTGGGCACTCCCAAGGTTCCCCAGCCTGCTTACCCTGGTCCCCTAACTGAGGCACTGTTCATGTCCCCTGCAGAGATGTGGCCATAAGCAGTCTGGGCCTGGGGTGTCCTAGCTGCCAGGGTCTCTTCGGGCCCCTCCTGGATTCCCCACCATACTTCCATTCTTCCCTGTGTGAGCTCCCACAGCAAGAGCTGCTAAAAGTATGAAGCACCCACCTCCCCAGCCCACCCCAAGCTGCTCCTGGCTTCAGGGCACGTTGTTCACCACAATCAGGGCTGGAGAGAGCTTCTAGAGGGGTGGGCTGTGAGCATGGAGGCCCACCCCATACTTAATCTCCCCTACCCAGTTCTGCATTGTGGGAGGCTGCAGCAGGAGCCCAGCCCAGGGGATAAATGGAAGGACTCAGATCAGAGTCCTTGGGCAGGAATTCTGGGACCTGGCCAGCAGATGTACAGGCTGCATGAGTGAGGGGTGAAGGGAGACCATAGTTCTAGGTCACAGGGATGCTGAATCATGGGGCGTGGCTGCTTGCCTGTGGGCACCCATGTGTGTCCTGGGCTGAGTGGCATTACCTGGGCTGGACCCTGGGCCCTCAGTGTATCATTGGGGGCTGCCGTTGGGGAGGGTCTCAGTAGGGCAGGAAGGGAGTCCCAGGGGAATGGAGACCCTCCTCCAGAGCCCAAGGTCCCCCAGGGCCTCCCCATGGCAGAGGAACCTTGTCTGAACTGAGGACATAGGACACATGATACACAACTTTCCCAACACTGACCATGTGATTAGCCATGAAAATCTAAAGTGAAACAACATTGTGCATATATAGTGATGTGTATGTGATGTATGTAAAGTGTGTGAGTGGATGTGCATTTGGTGTGTTTGCTGCATGTGTGGACATGTGGGTACTGTGCATCTCATGTGTCATTTGTGTGTAAGGTGTGTTTCCTGTGTGGGGGTTTTAGTGTTCAGTGCCTGTGTGTGATGTGTGTCTGCACATTGTGAGTGCAGAGTGTTGTATTGTGAGTGCATTGTGTGATATGCAAGGAAGAGTGTATGCATGTGGGGGGTGCTGTTTTTTCAGGTGTGTGTTGTGTGATGTGTAAGGGATGTGTGCACCTGGTATGCACTGTGTGTTTTGATGTGTGTTTTGTGATGTGCAAGGAGGTTTGTGTGCACTTGCTCTGTGCTGTGTTACATTCTGTGCGTTATGTGATGTGTAAGGTGTTTGTTTACATATGATGTGTACTGTGAGTTGTGTTGTGTTTGTTGTGTGATGTGTATGGAGACGTGTGCATGTTGTGTATGCTGTGTGTTGCATTGGGAGTGTGTTATATGATGTATAATGAGGTGTGTGTGCCCATGGTATGTGCTGTGTGTTGCATTTTGTGTGTTTTGTGATGTGTAAGGAGGAGTGTGTGCATGTGATGTGTGCTGTTTTTTGTATAGTTTGTGTAGTGTGATGTTTAAGGAGGTTGTTTACATATGTGTCGCATTGTAGTTGTTGTGTGGTGTGTAAGGAGGTGTGGCCACGTGGTGTGTGTGTTGCATTTTGTGTGTTGTGTGATGTGTAAGGAGTTGTGTGTGCATGTGGTCAGTGCTGTGTTGGATTGCGTGTGTTGGGTGATGTGTAAGGTGTTTGTGCATGTGCTACATGCTGTGTTGAGTTGTGTGTGTTGTGTGATATGTAAGGAGTTGTGTGTATATGTGGTGAGTGCTGTGCTGGATTATGTGTTGGGTTATGTGTAAGGAGGTGTTTGTGCATGTACTATGTGCTGTGTTGAATTGTATCTATTGTGTGATGTGTAAAGAGTTGTATGCATGTGGTGTGTGCTGTGTGTTTTGTCTCTCAATTCCACGTGACTGAACCTTGCAGATCCAGGCCCTCAGGATCACCCAGGGCTGGTGCCATTCATCCTCTAGTGGCCAGGGACAGTTATGGTGATGACAACCTCTGTGTGCACAGGACAGCTTGGGGCAACAAGGAAGCCCTGAGCCTGACAAATAAGCCAAGGCCTGGGCCTTCTCTACAAATTTCCAGTATCCATATGTCAGTGGGCTGGTGGGGCCAGTGCCCAGCAGGAGCCTGTCTTCCTGTGCCCAGTGGAGGACAGGCTGGAAACACACTGCCCTCCCTGTGACAGCCCCAGGAAGCCACCATGGTTGTGCTCACTTAACGCTCAGGAATTCCAGGAGCCAACTCATGTGGTATTTGGAAGGCCACAGGGGAGAGAAACATGCCATGCACTCAGTGACCTTGATTGTAATGGGTGGATTCTGAGGTTGCAGCCTCCAGTGCCCACACACAGGAAAGAAGTTTGGGATAGGAAGCCAGGGTGCTCACCACTGAGCAGTGGCTCTGACAGAGGACCTGTACAAACCAGGGGCTGCTCTCCACACCCTCCCTCTCTTGTTCCACCACTAAAGACTCTCAGCTGAGATGCAGGGCAGCAGTTGTCCAGGTCCCAGGAGTACATCCCAAGTCCTGTCCAGCCTGGGAGCCTCCTCCTCAGCATCTGAGGTGACACCTGCTCAAGGAATGGTTCCTGACCAGGAAAGGACTGGAAGGAACCTTCTCTGGGCTGCTGGGCCAGGGTGCTCTCAATGAAAGGAAAGCCTTCCTTCTCAATGTTTATTTTTGGTGTTCCCTGGGCAAGCCTACAACACCTACATGCTAGGATTGCCATGGGGGTTGAATGGGGGTTGAATGCGGGTCATGACTCCCCCATTGAAACCCTAATAGCCACCCATCTGCTCTGCATCCTCCTCTGGGTCCTTTCCTGTTGTCTCCAAGTCCTGCAGTCTTCCTTGGCCTTGGCAGGGAGGGTGCCATGACTAGATCTGAGCCATGTTACTGCCTAGAGGAGAGGCTCAGCCCACAACCAGGTGGCAGGGTGGGCTCTGGCCCAGACAGCAGGGCATCTACACAGGGGGAGCTGGAGCATGGCGAGGACAGCAGGGGAGTCAGAGGCCTGGCCACACCCCAAAGGTCTCCATCCTGCCCCTTATATCACCTCTCCCATGAAGTGGTGGTCTCAGGTTTTGCCCCAGGATGAAGCCTTAGCACCAGACAGATGACCCTGGGTCTACCTTACAGGTAGGGCTCTGGTTACCCTGGGTCTCAGGGAAATGTACAGGTTGTCTCAGCTTAGATGTGTCTCAGGCAGCACCAGGAGTGAAGACCAGCAGGACTGCCTGCAGGACAGAGAGCCCACAGGAAATGTGTTCAAGGCCACTTCCTGGTGGTGCTTCTAAGAAGAGGAAAGACATATGAGGTGGGGCCTGGTGGGGTTCAGGTCCCTGAGGTGTGTCCTTGAAGAGAACTGTGGGACCTGGGTTCATCCGCTTCTCTCTTGCATCCCAGAGATGAGATAGGAAGTTTGCCCTGCCATGCACTCCTCCATGATGCAGTGCCTCACCCCAGACCCCAGCAGCCCTGGACTGAGGCATTTAAACTCAGAGCCAAAGCAAACCCTTTCTCCTGCAGGTCTCTGATATTTTGTTACAGTGTGAGAAGCTGATTCTCTCCCTCTATAGCAGCCTCCCTGTGCCCAGCACTTGTTGTCCCAGCCACACTCATAGGAATCAGGAAAGGACCTGAAGTCCCTTGAAGGTGGGCCATGCGCAATCTGTCCATCAACAGGAGAGAGGAGGAGTCTCTCCAATACACTTACCAATAGCAGGCACTCAACATCAGAGAGTGTGGACAGGACCTCTACATAGTTGCAAGCCAGAACCAAGCCCAGTCGAATTTTGAGAAGTGCCCTCTCCTGATTCTGCTCATGGAAGTTGTCATAATGGAGAAGATGTGGGCCGGTGCTAGATCTTGAGAAGTGGATACTGGCAGGGGAGGCACAGGGATTTCAGGAGACTGTTGCAGGGTGTATCCTGGTGAAGGTGCAGGGTGCCCTTAATGGAGGGCTCTTCTGTGTTTCCCATTCCTGTTACTCTGCACTCAGTGATGAGATTCAGGAACCATGGCAGAAGCAGAGCATTCAGAGAAATGTCCAGAGATGAGAGAAGTGGAGCTCAGGTCTCAGAGGAGCTGGGATCTTGGAGAGTCCAGAAGTTGGGGCTCATTCTGGTGAGAGACAGAAGCCCCCTGGGGAGGTACTCTGGTAGGAGAGCAGGGCACTAGTAGAGCAGTGACCTGGTTAGAGGTGCCCTGCAGTGGAGCCAGAAGGGTGGAGGCAGGAGAGAGGGCAAGTGGCTGGAGCCTTGGACAGGGCAGTGGGATGGATTGTTGGACAGGAGGGAGGCTGGGTGTGTTAGGACTAGCCCACCAATGGCAGCTTGTGAGGCTGAGGCACCAGAGTGCTGTTGCTGTGGTCAGGTCCATGGGTAAGTGAGGGGGCTTGGGGAGCATCAGGATTGCAACAGGAGAAAGTCATCACCATTTGGTAAAGTTGATGGGGTCACATGCAGGATAAGAGGGTCTCAGGACGGTTTGGGATGACCCGGAGGACAAGAGGCTAATGGAAGGGCCAGATGTGGAGAGGAGAGGGCAGTGTCTCTGGGGGTGGTAGGGCCAGTCTATCAGGGAGCCTGGGATAAGAGAGGGTGGGAGAAGTGTTGAGGAGGGAGGATTTGATGCAGGGGTGGAAAGAGAGGAAGAGCCTCCATGGGCAGCTCTCTGCATTCTGAAACAGCACCCATTTTGAGGTCTTGAGTCAGCCACATTCCCTGCAGGATGCCTGCTTCTCCAGGCTTCCAGACCTCCTAGATGCTAGGTCATCATCTCCAGTTCCCAGGTTAAACAGCACAGACTTCAAGCACACGGGAGCAGTTGACTGTCCAGAATGGGACCCTGGGTGACCCACAGTATATGCTCTTGGCCTCTGGGCTGTCCTTCTCCTCCTGGATGTGGGGCAGGGCTGTGCAGGGTAGGCATAGGGCCTGGGTGGGGCCTGAGGGCTTTGCTGTCCTGACCTATCCACCAGTGCCAGTGTAGTTTTCTTTGTGCATGAGGCCCACCTGTCCCTGTTTGAGTGTTCTTCTGGGTCACATTCCATTCTTTTGAACTACAAGTTGACCTGAGTCCATTTCCTCAACATTGCTCCCCACCATCTGATTGTTCCACTTACTTTGCTATTGGGAGATGATTTGCCCCAGCTCATACTCACCTGGATCCTCCTCCATTAGCAAGAGTTGTTCCAGGGCCCTGCGAAAGACGGCTGGAACCCTGTAATTGCATGTCACCTGCATCAGTGTGGGAGATAGGCCTTCGGGAAATGGGCCTTGGGGTGGCTACCCAAGAACAGTGTAGGGGACATTCAGGGGGAACATCAGCTCTAAATATAGGAGCATCATCTCATTACTCCACTACCTAAGGGTGGCCTCCTGGTAATTGCGTGGGGCCTTCCTCAGTACTATGACCCCAGTCCTCCTACAATGGTCTGCCTGTCCTTGCCATGGCTCTTTGTGGAGTCACATTTCACTCAGAGTAAAAGGACCCCACAGCCTGGGTACAGAAACACTCTCATCTCACCAAGATGGGAGGAATTCACCAGTGACCTCCTCT